>NC_141390.1:2658857-3918398 GCF_017979445.1 Akebia trifoliata | reverse complement strand
TTATAAGCATCAAGTATGAGAATTTGCACCTACTAATGTGATTCATGGAGTGATATGTAGAGTAAAATATTAACAACATTGCATCACCAAATGGAGCTCAATAAACAATGATAGTATGGTATTGAGACTCCTTATGGCACTCCTTGGAAAATAAACTTGGAGATTTGGCGATGAAACAATCCCTTTATGAAGCGAATATTGTGGATAAGTATGGTTGTGGAAGGTTTGTCAAAAGGCATCATGAAAGTTCATGGAGTTCGCAAGAAGAATCAGAATCCAGGATTTTGATAAAATTTTGAGGAGATACTTGGTGAAGTGAAGATGTCCCCGTGCATCGTGTTTGTCGTACAAGAAAGATAATTTAATCCAGGATTTCATAGTTTGGATGGTGAGGATTTGTCTTGGAATTTTGGCTTCAAAAGAAGATCGAATGACCAGGAACTTGACACTAAATCTGCCTCACAACTCTTTCCTATATCCTAACCAATTCCCTGATTTGGATAAGACATCCAGGTTTGGGACTGAAAATGTATATTCACAGTTAAAACTTTCTACAAGGCAATGAGAAGAAGTCGTATGAACCATTTATCAGCATATATCACTTGGGGATCTGAGACCCCATCTGATTTAGCTTTTTTCCTGTGGACCACATCTCTAAACAAAATATTAACTATTGATAATCTCAGATCCCGAAAATTGATAGTGATAAATTACTGCTTTTTATGCAAATGCAAAATTAGGTATTATTGCTTACTGGTTTCAGGAAGAAAAATCCTGGACTTTTGGCAACAAGTTGAAGTCAAAGGCATTTAGGTCCTTTTTATTAGTCTATTATGAAGACTGGGGTCAAGGGAGGCAGCATGCCATCAGTTTCAAAGCATAGGGAGGTATCTCTAATATTCACCAAAAAGTGTGTGTGCGTGTGTGTGGATGGGTGGGCGGGTGTGGGTGTGGGTTTTGGGGGGGCGGGGGGCGGTGGGTTGTTCTAAATCACCAAATAAAAAAATAAAAAAACAGTAACTCTTCAACCATGTGTATGCAATGTTGATTGAACCATGTTTCTCTGAGTGACCAAAAGTTCCATACACGGCTCAAAAATTGAAGATTACATTCCAAAGCAAATACTTGTGGATAAAAGATATAATATGATTTGGGATAAAGAACAGGTACTGAAACCGAATAAAAGAAGTAAAATTGTTACCTCTTGGGTACCAGCGCACACACAGAGCTTTAACGCTACTAACATCAACAAGTACATGAGGGAAGAGAATTGCTAAATTAGGCATATACTTCTGTCGAAAGAAAAAGTAGAGGTCTGTTAGTACTACAACTGAAATGATGAAGAAATGTATGAAACAAGAGCAGCAGTAAATACTTGTAGCACGTCCTAGTCAATATGAGAGTAAAACAGAGTAGCTACTAAGCAACTAGTGGAATTTGCTTGGGTAATAACAGGATATAGCTGAGATATTATATTTACCTTCTTTACTAAACATGCTCATCAAATTTCAGAGGTAGGTTTCCAATTCGCTTAAATCCAAGTGATGAACCAAATCAGACAAAGCAAGCTAATAGTCTCAAGGGCTGCCATGGATATCAGGTGGTTTAAGCCATGATTTAAAATCTCATGTGTGGTCTTATTGTGTTTCTTTGTTCCACTTCTCTTGGTGTGCCCCTCACTTGGTTAGGGTGTTGTTTGAGTCTTGGAGGTCCTCTGATTTTGTAGGAAGGAAGAGGATCTTGTGGAATTCTATCCCCCAAGCCAACTGTTGGGGCTTATGGAAAGAAAGGAACAGGCGAGTTTTTGAGCAAAAGGAGCTATCTTTGCAGGCAATCATCTTTAGCATTGTGGGCTTATTGTTTTATTGGTGCAAACAATTTCAAGAGTTCAGAGGGTTCTTGTTTGAAGATTTCTTGCTCAGGTGGAATCTGGTGTATAGAGGGTAATTGCCCTCTCAGGTGTTAGGGGGGGTTTGTTTCTTTCTTTATGTTTTCGTTGCCTTTTGGCCCATGCTTGATTTTTCTTTCTGTGAGGACTCCTTGTTCTCTTTTCAATAAATTTTCTTAGTTCTCCAAAAAAACAAAAAAATCTCGTCCCGAAGCATGTTTCAGTTGGGAGAAAACCAGAGTCAATCTAGACCAGAACATTCTGAGACATACTGAGACCAACCAAAGCAATCCTGAGATATTCAATGTTTCGTTCCAGTCTCGGCCAGATATGGAATGTCTTGGCCAAAACATTCCGAAATGGTACGAAACTTTAAACCATGGTTTGAGCTGCCTCACCTACCAAAAGTTATTCAGTTGGGTGTACATGTGGAACGCTCTTCAAAGATAAGAATATTCCTTTTGTCTTGTTTTTCTTAATCTTTGTTTTTTGAATGGGGAATCCTAAGGAAATCATGCTTACATTAGACAACTAATCTACAAATGATAAATTGCATTAAAACAATATGGAGAACATTTATTATTTCTTCAACATTGAATAGAAGGGGAAAAGAAGACAGACATGATTATGCCACACTTACCTTCAAAAATTGGAAGTCCACATAAATTGAATTTCCAGCAAGCATAGGTGTATATGTGCCCACATGCTTTTTGACAAATTCAATAACCTATAACTTGAAACAAAATTTTGTATTATTCAATGGGAGAATAAGAAACAAAGCAACAAAGATTTAGGGAATGAAATGAACAATGCAACAAAAAAAGTATTCAACAGAGAATTTGCTGTAGAATAAAGACATCCAAGAACCCATGATGCGAACGGAAAGAAGGAATGCAACAAAAAGATGCTATCATACCCTAAAACCCTGAACATGAGAGAGATTAGAATTTGAAATCCGAGAATACAAAAATAGCATCAATCAACAAAGTTCTCTTTAATCTGAACTACCTCAAACTAATAACCATGTGTCAAATAGTGATTAAGAACACAAAACAATTGCCAATGTCTTTGAAGATGCAAGTATAGAAGAAAAAAAATGTTCAATGGTATTTTTATCATTTCTCGGATTTGGTATGACACAAATTTTGCTGCAGCATCAATACATTTTCTATGAAAAGATATTATAATAATCATCTAGTTTCAAAGTTTCAACAGAAGTAATTAGAGGTCATTTGGTAAATAATTACTATTGAGCCATCTTAGGAAGGGTCTCAAACCATTATAACAAGATAAACAATATCTTCCAAAGATGTGGACATTCTCAGGGGAATGATTAGGGGTCACCCTGAATTTCAATAAAAAGGGTGCCACTTTCACCTTTTAGTGCCAAAAAAAAAAAAATTTCATTGAAGAAACAAAACTGTTCTCCAAAGAGAAAGGGTATTTAAGAAGTCTCAGTCAGTATATAAGTTTGGGAATTGGATATGGGCAATGTAATATGGGATAATATATTGAAAAAGGGTAGTGTTAAAGATCCGAGTCAGATACAAATCTAAATTTTGGTCAACATCTGCAATGTTGGAATTAGATCTTGACATGGATCTAACCCATGTCATGCTATACCCATCAACATCAGCATCCTTATTGTCACTGGAAGACAGCACATCAAAAATGAGTCAGATCTAAGGGTCAAATCCTCATTTCTAGAATTTATGGTAAGGATCTAGTCAATTCCTTGTCTCAGACCTGGAACCCATCCACATTTATTTATTTAGCAAGTCAGGTTGAGGGTGAAGGAAAAAAAAATCAGGGTTCTTTTTTTTACACCCCCACAAACTGGAAGGAGGGAGAGAGCAAGATCAAGATCAAGATCAAGAGAGCCATATGGAGAAAGTTATTTTTGTGCCAACCATATGCAGCCATAAAAAAGAGGATGTTATTTGAGAAAGTTACCACTTCGTGAGAGACTTTGTCATATAGTAGTTCAATGAAGTAAAAAATGGGAGTTAAATGATACGAATGCCGAGGAAAATCAATTCCAAAAGTATTAACATGCACGAAAAGTTGAGCCACATAATTATGTTTTACACACCTGCTTTTCAGCTTCCTTTTCATTGATTGTACTTTGAAGGACCTTTTTTGTCAACCCTAAATGAAACCAAAAAGGTTAAAATTTGCAAATGTTAAAGTAATATATTATAGGAAAAATGTGGCTACATGCAATCTCTATGAAAATGAAGGATACAAGTCCAATTAACATAACAAATGTTCATACTTGAGAAACTTACCACTCGCTGCATGATGATTTTGACACCACTCTCCCATATTATCTAAACATTCCTTGGGTTGACGAATAACCAAATCAGGACCCTGAAAAGTTAAAGATACTTCAATTTTTAAGGGTGTACAAGATGGTCACTTGATTGTAATCCTACAGTGCTCTGTTACCCCATTTTACATTAATTACGATTGATAGGGGTAAAACTAAGATGTGTGAATTAAGTTCAAATTATTGTTGATCATCTTTTGGTCTATTGCTCTAGATAAAAGCTTAATTGCATCTCATTTCTTGAAAAAAATTATTGTAGATTTTCGTGTTATCTGCAAATCTATTAAGGAAAAGGTCAACCATCTATGGATCCATTGTAATAGGACCAATAGATCTCCTACATGATTACATCATCTGCCCAATATTTCCATGAAAATTGTATGAATTTCCACATTGATCAAAATATTTGCATTTCCAAGTTGACCAAAAGAAATATACAATAAGTTGCCCCCAAGTTACATTAAGAAACTAGAAAAGAGTTGCTTTTTTTTTTTGGATAGGTATAGGGTTGGTGGTTAGCAAATGAAGTTGGGTTCAAGGGGATTTGAACTTAAGACGTGAGTTCAACACTCCACACATCTGACCACTTAGCTAAGTTGGCACTTCAACTAGAAAAGACTTGATCCTTCTGCTAGAATCACCACTAGACTTTAAACTTCATTTTGGGGTTCGAAAGGATCAATCAAAACCTATAGAAATCGATATACTTATTTAAGAGAGAGAGAAAAAATCAAATGAAACTTAGGGCGTGCTTGATTGGCAGGAAAATATTGCTTGGCAAATGAATTTTGAGGCAAATCCTTTTCCACCATTTGAGCATATCATGGACAATTTTGCAGAAAATTATTTTTGTTGTTTGAGTGGCATCGAAAAAATACAGAAAAATATTGTTTTAATTTGACTTTTATTGCAACTATATAAAAATAAAAAATTATTTGTGAACAATTTGAAAGAATCTCCTTTTATAAAAGAGATAAAAATCCATTTAACACAGAAGCATTGGTACCTAAAGCTACAATATTACATGTATTTTGTCACAACCATGAGTATTTCATAAAATGATTTCTTTGTGGCCCTCCAACATCAACAAATGATGGGTATTGATGAAGATTGAGTGGTTGATGCCTAAAGGATGAAACCTTTTATTCAAATCTAAAGCAATTGCGTGGTACAATTTCTATGCGAGTCGTGTTGGAGTGACCTCAAGCTGGAACCTCATATCACGCATCTTGACGTGAAAGTGGATAGGAACCATAGATGCTTTTCACTCGTATCTCGATGAAAAGCATCTATGGTTCCCATACACTTTCACATCAAGAAGTGCGATATGAGGTTCCAGCCTGAGGTCACTTCAGCATTTTTCTTTCTATGCTACTAGTGTTTGGATGTGTAAATGACATGTATTCTCTACTCCCATTTTCTATATTAATTTATACTCTAATGTGAGCTTGACTGGTTGTATCATATTCTAAAAACTTGAGTACATTGATCATGATTGATTCAAAAGCACATCCTAAACGCTGGTTATACCAAATTGAGTTCTTATTCATGTTTGACTTATTTTTTATTGGTGATTTCATGTTTGAACTGTTTTGCTTGTGAAATTTGCAATGTCTTTAGTTTGTTATTTTACTGAATTAAGTTAATTCAATTAATAAGGAACCATGCCACACTCACTTTTTATTAGGAGATCGTAGATTGGAGCTCAGAATCTAAAATATTCTTTGGTGGTCATCCTCTTACTATTTTGAACATTGCCCCCTTGTTAACAGTAACTTAGACCAAGAATTGTTTGGACCTATGTGGGAATATTAGAGAACCTTGGTGGGTCCAGCGTTTAGGAGTTTTGCAGTTTCTTCGTTTGGACCTACCAAGAGTTGTGTGGACCCACCAAGAGATGGATTGACAATGGTTTCTTTCCTTCGAGTATGTACCTTAGACCTTTTTAATTGGACACTGAGATGGGAATAGGTCCAACAAAGAGCTTTCTAATCCAGATCAATCAAACGTATATCTTCAAAACAGTGAGTCTAAACATATATTCTACGCTTATCAAGAACCTACCTTGAGAGAGAAAAAGCAGATTTGTTGGAGTCAGGTGAAGATGAAATGCCAAGGAAAAAAGTATTTTAGGTCAATTAGAATAGGTTTCCTTTCTTTTTTTGGGTATTTTTTAATTAACCATGTGTTTTTTATTTTTATACACCGTTTTCTTTGGGGGAAGGGGGGTGAGAAAAGGTTTTCCGCTTGAAGCTGAAAATCTTAGGCTCAAGGCAAATCGTTTTCCCTGCCTTTTTGAGTTTATTTTGCTATCAAACACCAGAAAATACGAGTTTTCCATGGCAAATCCTTTGATATTGATAGTTGATTGATTTTAGTTTATCACAATACGGCGGGGTTGGTTTCAATTTAAGATTTCATCTTGGATTTCAAAGAACCTATGACATTGATGCTATTAGAAGGTAGAACTGGTTTCTCAATGGAATTGGAAAATTATTAGGTTTGGGTGCACAGGTACTTCAGATTCTTGATTAAGCTCCTTCAGATGAAGCTCGAAACCTGCTCATAAGAAGCAATAGGATGCCAATTCTCCAATGGATCTCAATAGTTTATGGTTCCAATTTGTGAAGAGAGGTTTGGTGGAGAGAATGTATGATCCTCTTTGTTATTATTGTAAGCCGGTCAAACTTTAAGATCTTTGAAATTTCCTTTTGCATATCAAAGAAAATGATTAAAAAGACTTGTTTAATAGACATTGCTTTGGGTGTGAAACTGTGACTGCCTAATCACTGATCAAAGAAATTGAGTAGGTTAATGAAAAAATATTCCCACTAGATTTGGAGTATCGGATTTCACATTAATCCCTTCATAGCTTCATGAAGTTTTTGATGGAGGCATAAAAAATCATGGGCTGTTATTCAGTAGGTTTTTTAGCCTATTATGGTTTTCACGAGTTTTAGGAACAAAGGAGTCTTTATTTATTTGTTTTATGTTATTTTGAGTCCTACTTGTTTTAGAAGTTTATGATTATGTATTTTAAGTTTAGCAGAAGAGTTTTTGTCTAATTAGAAATTTGTCATTTTTGAAAAGTTTCTATTTCAAGAAAGTCACTTGGAGTACAAGTAGAGCAAAATTAGAAATCCTTCAAGTTTTAGCAATTGGTCTTTTTTTTATTTAAACAATGTAATAGATTGTTTTTTTAGGGAGATGTTAATGAATAATTTTTTTTACATAATTTTCTGTTTATGACTTGAATGTTGGGGCATTAAACTAGGTGATGGCATGGAAATCATTGGGGTGATTCTAAAGTGTTTTTCTTTTTAAATCATTTTTTTATTTATTTTCCATTTTGAACCCATCAAGAAACGATCAAGAGTCTATCAAGAACCCTTTTAACCTCATCAAGAAACCATCTAATCGTTTCTTTCACCATAAATACTCTATACCATTAATCTTTTCTCCAAATCTATTATATACCCTCTTACTTAATCCTATTTCACCTCCAAACTTAATTACAACACCCTATTGCAAAATTTCGTAACTACCCTTTAAAATATTGCAAATTGACCTAGTGAAACCTCTCACAATAGCCAATAAAACCTTTTGGGCATAAAACCCTTCCTCTAATTTTTCTTCTTCTTGAACTTCACCTGATTAGTCATTCCCCCATTCTTCCTAAAGTAGAATAGGCCTAGAATCGATAAAACCTATGTTGTCCTACATCAGTTATGAATTTGATTTACCAACAGTTTGTTATGGAATTCTAAGCCATGTCCATGCCAATTATATGCTAACAACTCACATAAATGCTACAAAATGTTTGTGCTAGAATATGCTAAACAAGTCCCTTGAATAGTTATTCAATGTTTTGGGTGGCCTTCATTGCAGTTGTTATAGTTTTTTCTCTCCTAATAACAAGTCTTCCAAATTATTTAAAAAAAAAGAATCAGACTTTAGTATAAGAAAGAAGGATGTGATGTTCTAAAGCATATGACTTCAAAAATCGGCATTCATCTCATTCTTGCGAAACATCTAAACATATTCAACTTCGAAAAGATAGCTTATTACCAAAATCAAACAACATTGACACAGCCAGTGAATAATAGGAAATCTGCGAAGAAATTGCAGTCACAACAAAAAAAGAGAAATAAAAATAAAAATACGATACATAAAAATTATGTAAAGAATGGAATGAAGTGACCTCCACTGATTTGGTCATATTTCCATCTGTAACAATGCAAGCAATCTCCAATATTCGATCTACTTCGATATTCAAACCTACATAAAAAAGCAAAAGTAAACATCTGTGGCAAAAAATTTATAACAGCAGCCAAAATAGTAATAGTCTCAATATTACACTAAACATCACAATCATCCAAACACCTAAAGTTTCTACTTGACTCGAGAATGGGGCTATATGGAGATTCACCAACAAGATAAGAATCCTAGGATTTGTGTAAACCAGGTTACCCAATTGGTTGGAAAGGACCCGATCTGCAAACCGAACCTGTTTGCGGAACGGTTCACTGTTGGTTCGTGAAATGTAGCGAACCAAAGCAACTGTAAATTTTATCTTATTTTTTTATTTCCCCCTCCACAAGTTTGATAATATTTAAGATATCCCCCTAAAATTTTAAACTGATAGCATGCCCGTTTGACCTTGGTCTTTTTTAATAGACAGATGAAAAATGATCAAATATCCATCTTCAACTTATAAATAAATAATTTAAAAAAAAAAGCTTGATTTTTTTCTTTCCAAAATCTGTCATCTTCAACCTCTTTTTTACCCTACTCATCACTTCAACCTTCAAATGCCTCTCATCTCTGTCTACGGGTTCATTCTCGAGTGGCAAACCATGAACCCCGAACCCAAGTTCGAACTGAGCGAACCCACGAATCAGGTAACATAGGTGTGAACAGATCTGGATAGGCCTCAACTGATGATCATAAACCTGGGTACGATAGGAACAACTATTTTTTTTTTTCCAAAAAACATAACAAAAAACAGTACCTACCGAGGTATGATCTTCAAATTTTGAACAAATATCAAGAAGAGGGGAAGGGGGGGAGGGTGCTTGGGCATATTCGATCACCAATTCTACTGGATTTCAGGAAATTTTAAAATCAATTATCGACCTTAACAAAGTTGGGGTTGATTTTATTGGTTGAAATGGTAGAAGCACACAATGAAAAAGAGGGGGCTCAGAAGGAATAGATGGAAGAGAAGAATATGACCATCCAATAGATAGCCTCCCCAGGAAAACCTGAATTCCTTCAATGTGGTTGAGCTGTGGGAAACATACCCGGAAGGAAATTGCTTCTCTATACATCTTAGTGCTTCATTCCATTGACCAAGACTTAAACAGTTCAAGAATAATGGTCTAATTATTAGATGCCTCATTAGTCATAACATATACAACATGGCAGGATGGAAAAATATTCATACGAAAGGGAAATTAAGAAATCACATTGAACTCTCTTAGCCTCTAATGTTTGTTGCAAACAGCATTAAATATGGAAAAGAAAAAATTGCTACCAGTCATTTCTAAGTCGATCCAAACAAGTGGCAATTTATATTGATCTGAAGTCGTCGCCTGGTTTTGCTGATCGTGTGTGTCAATTTCTACGATTCTTGTGCCTTCAGACCCTTTACCTTTTCTTTTACCCTTATCTGCATCAATGAAAAAGCTTCATCAACAACACATCACCCTTCAATCTCGGCCAATTGTTTTAACAAATTCTTACTATTTAACAATATTATTGTCCAAGGAAAATTACCCTACATAAACAATTTGGAATAAAAGCGATGGATGACTTCTCCGAGACAATGACAGGATTTTTTTTTACCATCCCTGTGTTTTTTTTTTTTTTTGATAGATCTATCTTTTCATATCGATATTTATCAAATATATATATATTGTCTTTGGCATCCTTTGCAGACATTTTCCCAAGAGGCATTATTGCCCATTGAATGATGGGTTGATGATTGCATAGTTACAAACTATGTTACCTGGTTAGGTGGAAACGCTATTCATTTCATGAGATATTTCCTATTTCGACCGAAATAATCAAATTTCAGGTATAAAAATGCAAGATATCAGTGGAAATATTTTGATGAACATTAAAATTCAACCGAACTGTTGTTTTTGAAAGAAAAGAA
Organism: Akebia trifoliata; assembly: GCF_017979445.1. NCBI lineage: Eukaryota > Viridiplantae > Streptophyta > Magnoliopsida > Ranunculales > Lardizabalaceae > Akebia > Akebia trifoliata. The sequence continues at coordinate 3,908,021 of NC_141390.1, read as the reverse complement.
ACTTTATAATTATGGATAAATTTTATAACTCTAATATAAAAAAAATATTAAAAAACTTACTATAGAAATAACTTTTATATATATATAGGGGGCGGTTCAGCAGCCCTAAAGTTTGCCAAACATTTTTCAAAACATGGGTTAGAAGCTTTGGAATGAGCTGATTTTTTGTGAGGATGATCTCTATGATGAGGAGATCATCCTCACCAAAAATCAGCCTATTCCAAAACTTCTAACCCCATCAAAAGTGATTTACAAAAATTGGACGGTCCACGATTCTTCAACTTGTAAACTAGGGTTAGAAGTTTCAAAATAAGCTGATTTTTGATGAGGATGATCTCTTCACCGTAGAGATCATCCTCGCAAAAAATCAGCATATTCCAAAACTTCTAACCCCATCAAAAGTGATTTACAAAAAATGTTTGGCACAATGTTTGGCAAACTTTAGGGCTGCCGAACCGTTCCCATATATGTATATATATTATAAAACACAACAGTGGACCCCACTCTACTACAATTTTGTGGGGTATAACAAAATAGATAAATTAGTGGGGTTCACACAACCCCACTTCATTGTCTTTCCTCTCCTCCCCGCTTTTTCCATAATAACCCTCTAAATTTATTATTTTTCCTCTTTTACCCCTTTACCCCAAAGAGGATGCTTGTGCCTACTAGTGTGTGTGTGTGTAGAGAGAGAGGAGAGAGAGAGAGAGAGAGATAAATACCCAAAAGCACATGTTTCAATCGTTTATGCTCTCATTAATTGGATATATTGTTAATTTATTCATGAATATTTACAATAATAATAACATGTTAATGTAGCACTAAATGGTTCATTTAAGCAAGTGTTTTAACATGAAGGTATGTGTAGTTAATGTGATATTATAGTTTCCATTTTGGCTTAAATATTGTTTTTGTTGTTGAGCTCTCCTATACTAGCACTAACACGTAGTAGAACAATGTTGATCTTCATTTTCACAATCAATATGGTTGTTTATTGTAGTTTGATGACTTTCGAGTATTGTTTCATGAATGTTTTATCCTTTTCTACAATTTAAATTTTCTCGTTATTTTGATCATATCCACAACATTTGCATTATTTCTATGAAACTTGTAAAAAAAAGTGACAAATGAAAAAAAAAATTATTGAAGAAAATTGTATTTATTTCCACATTGATTGAAATATTTCCATTCCAAGTGAAACAAATATACTTAAGCTTATTTCAAGTTATTTCATAGCCCATACCTCTAACCTCTTGATGACATAAGTAAAGCATAATTTACACATAAGAATCAATACCGACATAAATTATTAGATAGGTCAGCATATTATAAGTGTAATAAGAGTCGAAGACACCAATGTCTGCTTCAGCCTTTAGAAATACACTTGAAGAGCAATACTACACGTGACTTTACTAGTTTTACAACAATAGCCAAAACAAAACAAAAAAATATAACATTCTCTAATCTAGAGTTGCGTAGAAGCAAGAGAAAGCAAAATACAAAATGGAGAAGCAAACACACAAGATAATTACATAAATACAAAGCAACATCCTTTTACATTAGAGCTACTAGCAATGAAATTTACTTTCATTTTTTTTAATTCACCTTAACAATCTACAACATAAAACCCTTATTTCTAGGCTTCAAATATATAAGAAGCCAGGAGTATAGAACCCCTCCAAATGAGAGACAAAATCTCCCCACAACAACTGCTACAAATATAAATTTGAAGCGAGGGTTGATTGTTTCTCTAGAATCTTTCCAACTTGGACAATAGAGAGCTTGATACAATATTCTCCATTTGTATAATGGAATGATAGGTTTTATTACGGTTTTGGTCCAAAGCTCAAATGGACGACACCCACACCAAACCTTGAGGCCGCAAGGATGGAGGGAGCAAAATCGGACAACCCAATGCGCTCCATCCCTGAGATTGGCAGGCCAACTCTTCTTGTTTTAAATTATGCAAACCCAACACATCTTTCCAAACAACAAGCTTTTGATAGAACCAATTTACTCCCTTCAAAAGAAACCTACCCTTCCAAGAAGCAATTTCCTGATAATTTTCTCTAGTAGTGGATCTCATATTGCCTATTGTGGATGGTGCCTTTGCGAATGCATGCCACGTTAGCTAGGGAACATCAATGTGTCAACATATCAAGGGGTGTCTGCACAGATAAGAACTTTTTGGTGCATGTGATGGTGACGCAGAACGCCTTAATGAAGTAGGAAAAGGGAGTTGTCAAATGTCAGATGCACTTACCAATTGCCAGATGAAAAGGCAATTCGAGCTGCTGATCTACTAGGAAATCAGGCTACAAATCCTACCAAAAGCTTCTCTACAAAAGGAAAGTCAGTTGACAAGAACTGTCTCTTGGTCTGTTTGGCACCTTGGCATATAAAAACATGTCTCAAGGACCGGACAAAGAAAGGAACCACTCACTCCTTTTGCTAAAACTTCTCCAAGGCACAATTTTGATGCTAAAATGACTAAAACCAGCTTCGCTTGGAAAGGAGCCAAAGTCACTATAATCTCACTACATGAGCAAGTCCTTATCCACATTGTAATATTGTCTTTTGTTTACTTCAAAGTATTTGCCTTCCATGGCTTTAACTTATAGTTAACCCTAGCAAAAGGCCTACATAGTTAGATGGGAAAGAACCTACTTCCCACACAATGACATTTGCTAAATGTTCAATGGAATCTTGACCACTACAAAGCCTTACTTTTTTAGATGTTTATAGCAAGCCCAAAAACAACCTCAAAACAACAAAGAATTCCCCTCAAGAACACCATGAGGTCCCTTTCCATTACTAAAAATCCCTAGATTTCACCTATCTTGATTGTCTTTGTCTTTGATAATAGTCTCCCCAAAGCCTCCACCACAATATCAAGAGAAAAATAAATAGATAACTATCTCAGTCCACAAGAACTGTCCTGCTCCAGCTTCATTCACTAGGATAGAAAAGGAAGCCAAGGAGACATATGTAAGCTCCAAATGCTACCAACACCTATTCTACCAAGTACCGACCGTATATCTAGAAAGACATAAATCACATAATCTTAGATTTTTTCCTAATCAATCTTCATGAGTATGCATTCGATAGCAATCACTATTTCCATCTAAGATTTCCATGCAATGATACCGATATGACTTATTTAATTCATGCAGCAAGTACTTAGAGACTATTCAATTTTATATGAAGCATCATCCACAGGACTAATTGATCTAAGATCGTAAATATCCTCCACTCCATGTTTCATATGGGTAAAAGCCAAGAATGTTCTATTTAAACATAATAGAAATATGCTTCTTCTCGAAATTCTTTCACCACCAACATTAAATCACTTTTAGTACTTATGACAAGATTTAAAAAAAAAAAAAAATCCATTGAAAAACAAAGTAATTAAAATTAACATAAAAAATCAACTTTTTAATTTATATATTATTTTGTATTAAAACCATTAATTATTCAACAAAACCTCATAAATTTTAACCATTACATTCCAATGATAAATAAAATTAACACATCGGCCATAATATCTAATTATTTTTTACAAACAAATTACACACCGAATAGGAATTATTTCCAATTTTCCAGCTTAAAATACTAATTGTTTCAAGCCCTAAATTATTTTCTATGTGAAAAAATGCAAAAGAGAAAGAATTATACAATATATTTTCAATCTTTTTAACCCTTAAATCAATAATTCAACAAATCAAACTTGTGTAAGAACATCATATAAGATGGAATAAAAAACCTTTTTTAGTAGAAACATTTCCATCTTTTGCTGCAGAATCAGAGTCTGTTTGTGGTTTATCATCTGCGACGTCCAAATCCAGGACGGTGAACGTATTTATAAGCTTCTTCATCATTTTGATGCAGAGAAATTCAGAGAGAGAGAGAGATTAAAGTTAATTTCCGAAGAAAATTAGGGTTTCAAGGAATCTAATCGTATGGACTCGGAATCGAAGAACTTGGGTTTTAGAACAGTAGCTAATTGTGTTGACCTCTCCGTACTACTTTTGAGTGTGAAATTTACGTCGTCGACAAGCGAGAAACAAAAAGAAAAGAAAAGAAAAGACGAAGAAATGTAATTTATAAATACCCCTTTAGGTTGGTGAATATTTGAGATACTACCTCTATTTTCAAACTTATGACATATCCTTGACCGTGGTCTTTTATGAGAGACAAATGAGATATGACTTAAAATGCCCTCTTCTCTATTGTTTGGTAAATATTCTTTGAGCTGCCCGTGTTTTCAAATGAGGGTATGTCCCTTGACCTTGGCCTACTCTGACAGGTTAATGAAAGTTGATTTAAATGCCCTCATCTTTGACCAGAGTCCAAAAAAAAAATTATTGATTTTCTTTCCCAAGACAAACCATCTCTAGCCCCTTGGGCAAAAAAATTTACTTTCATCTTTGAATCTTGAAATTCTATCTACTCCAACCTTCAAAAATTAATTATATTATTTGACTTTTGGAGATATTAAAGATGAAATTTTGGTAGGAAAAGAATTATCTAGTGGGAAATCAAGTACGGTTGCACACTCGCACGTGATGGACCAAAAATGACAGTAAATAGATTAAAAATAATTGATCACGAAGGTTAAAGCTTGAGATGATGAAATTTTGAGAGAATATCAAAAGGGTTTTTGATCGAAAGTTGAAGAGAGGGCATCTTGGTCCTCATCCATACCATTATGGCAAAAGAATGATATCATCGCTTTGAAAAGACAAATATCTCAAAGAACGATATCATCGCTTTGCAAAGACAGATATCTCAATTATTCATCAAAACAAACAAGATTATGTTAAAAGAACCCTAAAAAATTGTGCCCCAATCGTCGACCTCAATATTTCATCTCCGTCAACCTTCAAACATCGTGAACTAGATACAAAAATTAAGGATTCACCAACATGAGTTGAAGATATATTATAGATGAATTGAATAAGCTAGAACTGATTTGCATAAAAGTTGTAAAGCTTGAAGAAAATCGATTTTTTGGGAGAAAAATATAAGGACTTCGGCTTATAAGTAAAGATGTGGGCATTTAAGTCATTTTAGTAGTTTTTGGTAAAAGATTAAGGTCAAGGAGTAGGCCATCAGTTTAAAAAGGTAGGGGCATATCAATATTCACCAGAACATGGAGGGTATGTCTAAAATTTTGTTTTTTAGAAGGGGTATTTCTAAATCACACTTTGGTTTACTTAACTTCGAAGATAATGCTTTATTACTTTTTTTAAATTATTTAATTAAAAAAGTGTCTCCAATCATTTTCATAGAAAAATGACATTCACAAATAAAAATCCAACCTGGTCACACTATCGATTGACTCACACTGATTTATGTGTTCCACAAAAAATTTAAAAGTCAAAAAGAAAAAAAGAAAAATTACATTTTTACCCTTCTTCGTACACTCATCATCTTCTCCATCCATCGATCACAAAACCTGAACCATGTTTTTCTCTCACTCTTTTCCATCATCTAGCTCTTTGTCTCTCCCTCGCTCAATCTTCTTGTTCTTTTTCTTCAAATTCATCTCCTTATGAATTTTATTAGGGATTGAATTAATGGAGATTAGGTTTTAAGATTTTTTTTTCTTTCAAAATTCTTATTTTATTTATTTTTTTTTTACAATTAATCATTAAAGAAAATGAAATTATTAAAACCTTAAAAAGACGATTTCAAATCGAAGAACTAAGTTTTTTAATAGATTTTGTTTGGTAGATTCAAATTGAACTTGTTTTGATTGATTCGATAAGTATCTTACTGAACATTATGAAATCGAGTTGATGGGCGCCTATTGAACAAAACATTTCTCATGTAAACTTAACACTTTCAATCGCGTCTACCGAATCTATTTTGTAATATTCGGTACTTACCGAATCGGATTTCTAATGTTCAATAGAAAATTACGTTCGGTAGGTACTTACTAAATCTTCTAAAAGAAGTTTGGTCTGAACATACCGAATAATATCTATCAAAAAATCTATGAGTTGCTTTGATAGGTTCCAACCGAATTGATTTTGTAACATTCGATAGGATACTTACCAAATCGGCTAAAACAAATTCAGTTCGATCTGAACCTACCAAAAAAATATATTTCAAAAAACTTCAAGTTGTATGATTTGAAATTGTTGTTTTAAAGATTTTAATAGTGGGTTTTTCTTTGATTATTTAATGTAAAAAAAAGTGGAAGAAAAAACGAATAAATAAGATTTTGATTTTTTTTTTCTAAAATCCAATCTCCGTTGATTCAACCTCTCACAAAACTCAAAAGGAGATGAATATGAAGAAGATAATTGAGAGAGAGGTAGATGGTGGAGAATAATGAGAGACTGGATAGAAAAGATGGTTGAGATTTTCATTTGATAGATAGATAGATGGAGAAGGTGGCGGGTGTGTACAGTAGTTCGACGAGGGTATTAATGTATTTTTTTTGTTTATTATTATTATTTATTTATTTATTTTTAACTTAAGTGGGCGTGGGGAGCGTGTATGGTGGGCACCAGTAGCACGACTCAAAATTACACAATGAACTCTACGGAATGGACTTCTTTCTAAATGCTCATTTACTTTTTGGACAATTGCTCAACAATTCAATTGGTAAAATCTTTCTTTCAAAATGCCCATTTAGTCTTTCAATCTCTAGTATTCCATAAAATTGATTGTTTTCCTTTTGCCACTCTTCAAGGTCCAAGTCTCTATATCAGTCTCCTGCGACGATCTCAACAATTTTCAGCTTTCGACTCTGGTGATCTATTCTAAATGGTACTCTAATATTTCATTCACTTTCATTACAACATATTTAATGGAAGGTATCACAAGAAGTAAGTTAATTCATTTTTAGCAAATTGGACTATTAAAAATAAAAAATCTTAGGGGATTAAGCAAAAAAACAATTTTATATATACATATATATATTAAAAATACTTACTAAATTTTAATCATTAAATCAAAATTTCACTATTAATTCGCCGACAAAACAAAGACTATTGACATGGATAAATCTAATATTGTATTTTGAGACCTAATATCTCTCACAGGGTGTATTACTAAATTCTCATTTATAAACTTTATCAATTAATCTAAACTAGAAGGTGGGGTGTGAAAACACATTTATCAGAAGGAGAAGAAGAAGGAGGAGGCGGCTGCCGAATTAGATTTGGTAGGAAATGGTGGGTGAAAACAATAAAATTAAAATTACTGCTTTTCACCCCCTTTTAAGGAGATGAAAGTAGTAACGCGGGTGAGATAAGCAAAAAAGTAGGTGCTTATAGCATGCCCCTTCAAAAAAATAACAGTTATATTTCTTAAAAACAACTGAATGTGCCATGTTTTTATAAAATTTACAACAAATGGCTGTCTACCCAATTTTGCAATTTCCTATTACCAAAACAGTTTTTCTTGTACAGTTACATTTGTTATTTACTTACTATTCATGTCAATTTGTGCCCTAAGGCACACATTATTGTGCAATAAATACACATTGGGAATAAGCATCTATGTGTATTTTGATAAAAGAAGATTTTTTTAAAGGGCAATTTCGGTACAAAATTCAATTTCTCAGGCGTATTTATTGCTCTTCAACGTGTGCCCCCCTTACTTATTAATCGACATTCAAGCTTAAGGGTATAAAGGTAAATTCATCAAATTGTCCATTCAATAAACATTTCTAATTAGCTAATGTTTCACATTCCCTTAATAAACACAGCAAATCATGTTTTTTTTTATAAAAACTTTCCTGCTAAATAATGTGATATTTTGTGTAAGCTATGGTCAGGTTTTACAAATATAAGAATGAAAAAGCTCCACCCACCCCCACCCACAAATCCCTCAAAAAAACAAGAAAAAAAAAAAAGAAAAAAAATATATACTAAAAATATACCACAATCAATGATATCTTCAGCATCCGGCGGCTTTCAAAAATTTGTCATAAGGACTTGAAGGAGGTAACCTGAAAAACTGTTCGTACTCGCTCGAGCAAGAGAGTTGACCCTGCCTTCGAACTTGCTCAACCTCTGTCAGTTTGAGATAACCTTCTGAAAACTCCACTTTCTGAAAGAAAAGCACAATGTGACCAATGAAAAGGTGCACAACAAGCATCCCTCAAAACATGGAGAGGTAGGTCTTGAGTTCAAGTCCCCTCGTTGACCACCTTATAGGGATTTATCCTGACTTATCTAGGTCTTGAGCTCAAGTCCCCTCATTGCATGTACCTGGGGGATTTGGGTGAGATATGGTGCTTTAAAAGGCAAGTTTTCGGGCCTATGGGTCCAGACCACCCTGTCACCTCCCCAAAGATTTTGGGTCGGCTAAATGAATCTTGTTCCTCCATTCCACATTCTGTGATCTCAAAATAATTGATACACGCAAAATATTTTAATTGAGCATTTGAAGGACATATTCGGCTTCTCACTCTAATACCAAGGAAGGGATAGTATGCATGTGGTGTTAGAGTAAAGACTCCTCAAAACCATGCGCCCTTTGCCTACGCATGCATTTTATTTGCCAAGAGAATTTGAAAAGACAAAAATACTGTTTTATGTTATACTATTATAAATAAATTAGTTCAAATGCATAAATGGATCTATCAAAGGGTATTTTAGTGAAAATTATAGAGACCCCACATACTAAAACTAATGACATACCTCCCTTAACTTCAGACTCCCATTAGAGACTCAAAATGCTCTCATCATCAACCTCTTGCCAAAAACCTTTGATTTTTCTTTCCAAAAACCCATTCATCTTTGATCTCCTTGAAAAATCTATCTTGTTCTTGATGTTTGAAGGTTGAAAGAGACAAAACCTTGAGGTTGAAGATGAAGGTAATTTTTTACCCAAGAGGATGAAGAGGTTCAAGTGATCTTGGAGAAAGAACAATATTTTTTGGCAAGCGGTTGAAGACAAGGGCATTTTGATCATTTTATGTTAGTCTCCCATGGAAGAATGAGGTCAAGGTGAGCATGTCTTCAATTTGAAAACCTGGGGTACCACTAATTTTATCCGATCGGGGAGGCGAACCTCAAAATTACCCTAGATTTCCAACTTATGTGAATTTCTGAGCATCCTATTGGTCTAGTTTCAATTTAAAATCACAAAGCCACATTATATTTATTTTGTGTAGACGTCGAAACCTAACTGTGAAGTTTGGGCTACCTTAGCCTTTTTTTATAAACCTTTCCTTGAGTTAGGTATATTAGTCTTAAGACCCTTTTAAAAATTTTTTTGGCTTAAACCCAAAATATCTCATCAAGTGATGACAATTCAATCGGGAAGCTATTGATTTTAGATAATCTCACCTTGTTCGGAAAAGTAGGGACTTTCTTTTCATTTTCTGTGGAGAAGCCAACCCCCATGGCTTCTTTTTGATTCTTGAAACTTAGAAGTACCGACATTTTCTGATGTTTACCCAATACAAGGGCTTCACATTGACTCTTCATTTGGTCGTAAGGTATGGGTGTAGTAGTTACAGGGAAGCTCACGACTTGTCGGGCCGTTTCCAAAACCTATCAAATACATTTATAGAAATATGACACTAATGAGGATACATTTCTTATAAAAGGAAAAATTCACACAAGGTTTGAACTATTCAAAGAATTCTTATCTCATAGCAGTAAGATTCACCCTACATAATTTAAAAAAAGAAAAAAAGAAAAAAGATTCACTCTACTCAAAACTCGGTGGATAATATACAAATCTGATTAAATGACACTTAAACATGAATTGTTAATATAATGTCCAAAACACCGGACTGACTTCTTGAAGTTGGTCAAGAACACAAGATTAAAACCTCAGATTGGAAAAGCATAACCTAAGGCCCATGGAGAAGATAGTGGTCCATTATTTAATTGTTCATATTTAGAAGGTTCTTCTAAGGCCAAAGATCAATTAGATGATTAGACCATCCATAGACCATCTTGAATGACACTGGGGATTTCCTAGATGGGACCTATTGAGTGGTGGGTCCAACCTCTTCATTGAAGCACTGCAATTCATTTGACCATCCCCATGTTCTAGCCACCAAGATCTTATAGTCATCTTCACAATTACTGAGATCTTCTATTGGCTCACCAACTTTTACTAATTACACCCCAATTAAAAATAAAGAAAATAAGTGAATGGTTGAGAATAAGTAATAGTTGGGGTGCCAATAGAAACTCAGCAAGAGTTGGAAGAAACTGATTTCTATTTCTTGGGTTTAGGATTTTATATGAGCCTAATCATAATGGTAAACAACTAATGAAATTGTTTGAACTGAGTGTTATAATGTTGAGATTATAATTTGAGCCAAACCTTTGTAACGATTGAAGAGTTTGTTTTAATCTTTAGTTGAGGTGTGGTAGATAATTTAAGAAATTGGGGTGTATAAGCAAAAGTCGGGGTGCCAATACCAACTCCCTAATTATTTGAGATCTTACCACAAGAAGACAAGAAGATGAAAAACATACCGATTCTAAGAGTTGGTTAACGCTAAGAATGTCAAGAGTGTTCATTGATAGGGATGTTCCACGATCTGATTGACTTTCACTCACTTCAGGGAATGCTTCATCTTCCGCCAAGGCAGCAGGAGGCATGATCTGAAAGAAAATCATTCAACATGTTAGCAAAACTCTTCAACCCATATTACATTAATAGTGTAATGAGGGGGAGGGAGGGAGAAGATGGAACTAAAAACACAACTCTAACCTCATCAAAAGCTTGAGACACCATTCGTGCAAGTGGAGAACATGGCCGTGGTGTCTCCATGAACAATGTAGTTCCCAATGGATATGCATCATCAGGTGAAAATCCTTGTAGGAGCTGTTTCTTTATGCCTGATAATTCATCCTGCAATATAACTTCAAAGAGTTTAAGATAATTCTTATTCACCTAGACTAAGGTTTAAATCTTGTTTCGAGGCAATGTGTTTCTTTTTTTAAGACGGGGGTTGTGGACCCGTAGGCCCGATTAGCAGGGGCAAGGCAACTGGCCTCTTAGAGCTCCATATCTTGCCCAAATCCATAGGGTACATGCAATACCCCACAAACCACACATACCAGGTAAGCAGGAATAAATCCTTGTGGGTGGCCAACGAGGGGGATTGAACTCAAGACCTCTCCCTTTTTGAAGGGATGCCTTTGTCACTGCGCCCAACATTCGTTGGTATGTTTTGGTCCAGAGAAAATTGAAACGGTATTGAATGAAATATTCCAAAACATTTTGAGAGATTTTGAACCATCCTAGAGAACATACATATATGTTTTAAAGATAGATAAAGTATCTCATAGAGACTTCATACACATGAATACAAACTCGTTGATCTTGTGTAGTGTTATTTATTATTTTCTTCATATTTATTTTTTAATTAGAAAATATGCTTGGCCTTTAGATTTTTTGTATAATGTCTTCTCCATTCTCTAGGGAAGACAAGTTGTATTATTTTTTTTCTTCCATAATTTGCAAGACAAAGAGGTTCAAAGAGTTGAAAGAGAAATTCCAACCGTATTCAACTTTTCAATGTATTCCTTCTCTTTAGTTTTGAGGGTATTCTACATGGTCGAGTGCTCCATTCCTAACAGTTGGTCCTGTCGTCGTTGAAGGGACATTACTGTTGTATTTAGCAGGTGTACACAACCACCTAATTGCATCAAGGGCTATGGCTAAGTTGGGGCAATTAACACCTTAATGATAATGTGTTGAGCACATGCCTTAGTGTCTTATTAGCAAGAAAGCTGAGTTTCACTATTATTATTATCATTTGTTTAATTTTGTGTGTGTGTGTGTGTGTTACAATTCTCCAATAGAAAGTATGTGGCTAATTTATTTCATATTCAAATTCGATTAATTACGAAAATCCTAAGTTTCAATTGAGTTCTACATCCATCAATTTAATATTCTTGTTAATTAGAACAACTTGATCGAACCCCTTGTCGTGTAATTTCTATTAACTAAATTAAGTTTGTCTTGATTAATCTTACAAAATCCACCTCATATTTTTCAACAGTAGTTAGAATAATGATTTCAAGTTTCGTACTATTTCAGAATGTTTCATCCAAGACATTCTGGTTTTGGCTGAGACCATAACGAAATATGGATCCTGAAATATTGAATGTTTTCATCGAGAGTGTCTAGGTTTTTCTCCCGACCGAATCATTGCCTCAAGAAGAGATTTTAAACCTTGGTTAGAAGTGTTAGACCATTTTCTGGCAACGGATATTTTTCTTCTTCTTCTTGGGTTGCCCATATTAACATGGGCTGTCAAAAAAAAAAAAACTATGAACACATGCAAGAAAAATATTTTTCTTGATTAATCATACAAGAAGAATATTTTTCTTCTTGTTGTTGGCCTGCCCATATTTTTCAATCAGATTTTTGGGCTCTAGTCCAGAAAAGAAAATATGGATCAATGAACACATGCACCGATAAATTAGGGAAAATTACCTCTGATAAATTTCCAAATCTTGTCACAAAGTGGGATATCACAGTTTCTTTCAATTGTCGATCGTCCACTTCTATTGCTGAAAGAGACTTTAGGGCAGCAACTTCATCTTCTTGTGATCCGTAAATTGTTATCACACTGTTTGATGCGGTACAAACTGCCTGCAGCCTGGTATCGTCAATCAGCTCAAGAAAAGGATCAACCTGTCACAAGAATATCTCTTTCATAAATCTAACACTTGAAACTAAACAAGTAAATAAAAGAAAAAGATTGATAGATATCATCTCCAAGGACAAGGTATAGAGATTAACCGTTTTATCTGTGAGAGTTGCTTTAAAATACATAATTAGTTGTGGAAGATCACCCGCCTTGGCAGAAAATATAAGCATGGACGATGCCAAGGTAAAGAGAGATCTTCTTCGAGATGGTTGCAAACACCCTTCAATTTGTAAAGAAATGTCCATCAGAAAAACAATTTACGAAAGGAAAAATGAAAAAAGAAAAAAGAAAAAAGAAAAAAGAAAGAAGAAAAAAGAAAGAAGAAACTCTGATGCATGAACCTACTTTGTAAATGCAAATCGAATAAGTGATGCAAAACATAGCTGTGGGATTGCAACGGTTGGGAAAAGGATGTTTTAACATCTTTCCATATTTAGGTCAAAGAAGATATAAAACGAGAGGAAAAGAAAATAAATTTCCCAAGAATTTAGATCTTTTGGGCTGACAATAACTAGACTCTAGGTATTCCATGCAGAAATAAACATCAACCTAATTTTGACTAAATTGCCGTAATGTCAGCCTTCGATCATTTATAGGAGGTCTCCAATAGATGTTATCTACAAATAATTTGTTCAAAGCAACACAAAAGAACTCAGTTCGGTATAATATGGTCCACAAATAGCATACTGGCGGTGCAGATTCAAGGGGAAGAAGAACTCATCATCTGCTGTGCCCACCTTGCAGATCTGCTTGGCTAGATAAAGGACCCAGGTAGACGATCATTACCATCCAATATACCTAATTCTTTTGGACAGGCAAGAAAAAAAAGGGTGTAAACATTCTAGAAAAAGTCAGCTGATCGAATGGTTGGTATGGAAATTTGAGGAAAATTTTGGATTAATCCCTAGCTAAGTTATTCAATTATATTTTAAAGACAAAATGATGTTGGATGAATGGAGGAAAAAACATTATGGTACCTATATATACTATAAAGGAGACATTCAGAGTTGTACCAACTATTGATGTATTAAACTTATGAGCCACACACACTTTGAAATTATGGGAAAGAGTGATTGGAACGTAGGTTAAGACAAAAAAAACGAATATATCAGAGAACAAATTTGGTTTTATGCTAATAGATCAACCCTCAAGGGAATTTCTATACGTAGACAAATGATAGTCATAGAGAAGCATAGAGAAAATAGAAAGAATATTCATCTGGTTTTTATTGACTTAGAGAAAGCATAAGACAAAGTACCTTAAAAAGCTAATTTTGGTGGGTATTGGGAAAGAAGGGAGTCCCGAATGGATACATTGACATAATGAAGATGCAGGGGTTGTGAAGTGAGGGAAAATAAAGAGGAGATGAATGAGTTCCCAGTTACAATTGATCTACATCATGGATCAACTTTGAGTTCATATAAATCATGTAATAACTTATATTCAAGAGCACAACCTTTGTGTATGTTATTTGCAGATGATGGAGTATTAGTTGACAAGAATAGAGAGTCAACACAACTAGAATTATAGAGAGAGATGTTGTGGTCCAAGGGATTTAGAATAAGTAGAATCAAAACAGAGTATTTGCAGTATTAATTTAGTATTGACACTCAAGAGGAGAAATATCACGTGAATGTGATGGTCTAGAAATACCCCAAAGCAATCACATCCTTTAATCAGGTCTCTATATATAAGGATGGATAGATAGAGGAAGATGCTGCACACAGAATCAGAGCCGAATGATTAACTTGAGTGCCATGTGATAGACTCATACCAATCACATTGAAAGAAAAATATAAAGACAACAATAAGACCAACTATGCTTTATGGAGCTGAATGTTGGGCAGTCAAGAAGCATATATTAATAAATTGAGTGTAGCAGAGGAGAAGATGTTAGATGAATGAATGGAAAGACTAGGAACAATTACATTAGAACCGAACACATTCAAGAAAATAAAGGAGTAGCTCCTATAAGTGATAAACTAAGAAAAAGTAAACTCGGATGATTTGGGCATGTTCAACCAAGGTCGATTACAAGCCCAGTTGGAAGAAATATTCAAGCCGAAAGTTCTAGATGAGTGATAGGAAGACCCAAAGAACATGGATGTAGATAGTGAAAGTGTATTCATTATTTTCATGACCAAAGACATGGTACTAGACATAGTGGAATGGAGGAAAATGACAAGTTTAGCCAACCCCAAATCTTTGGGATAGGGATTTGAGGATGATTATGACGATGAAATTGGATGGTTAGGATCATTAAATTAGGTTAGGTTCTTGGGACATCTTCCACGAGGTAATTCCAAGGATTGGTCCACCTGCCATATGTGCAAATGTGTATACTATTGTTCCCCTGGTTTACTTTCCCCAACATCTATTCAATGGGTATCTTAGATCAAAGCTCAAAGTATAGATCCGCATTAGGATCTCAGCTTGGAGGTATCAGTCTCGGGAGTAACCTGAACAACACATTGGGGATTTGTCTCAGCATTATCTCAGTTTGTCTCATCATTGTTTCCTACCCAAACCAAGACTCATCTCTAGTTTGAGACTTTAAACATGCCATAGAATTTCTAAAAGAGAACAAAAGAAATTTGGCTTACCTTCTTTTTCAATGGAGATGCTCCTGAGCGAGAATGCCAGCTGGAAAAACTGAACCAAAGCATGACTGGAATTCTGTAACAAACAAGATAGTCCATTATGCAATCAAAATGAATACTCAATAATATTCACAACTCATACAAAGTCATTCACAAACATGTAAGATTTATTAACCAACATGACATCCATGTAGACCCAAAAGCAGGAGCTCAAATAGGGAGTAAGAATAGACTATAGACTAACTCATTTATTACTTACATGCTCTATTCCCTTCATCAATATACCATTTCAGGTCTTAAAAAAATAAAGACCAATATGGATAATGCGACAATGTCCAATCAGGCTGATTTTCAAGGTTGGGAGATTCCCTAGTTGGAAATCATTTACTATGTGTCCAACTTCGTGCATTAGAGTCAATGAGTACCGGCATGTTGCCGATCAGCCATTTCAGGCCTGACTAACAGTGAGCATTACTAACAGGACAATTATTGTTTTGGTTTTTTTCTGCCAATACCTGTGGGCACTTGGATGCTAGAGTGAAGTTCCAAGTTAGACTAATCCTTCATTCATAGGTACACAAAATGTAAATGCATTTTGATCGTTGTATATATAAATCATTTCATTGGTATTAAGTCAACAAGCTTCATATTTCGTCACTAAATTGACTTCAGTGATCATGGCTATGATTCCTCTGTTCCATTCACTTGAGATGTTGTTGTTTTCAAGGGCAGCAATCTCTTTCGTAATGACCAAATCTTCCATAATTGCAACTAGTGCCTTTCTTATTGGCCTTGTTTAGGTTCGTCTTGGAACTGGCCAAGTAGAAGGTAATTTTTCTATAATAGAGCTAACTTGGAATCCCTCTTGAAGATTATTATCGGCAAATTTAAGTTGATTAACAATAAGCTGCAATTCATATACTTGAGGGAGAATTGGCTTGTTGTTCATCTTAGATTCCATATAATTCTCAATTAAGAAGGTTTAATTACCAGATTCTTCGATCTGGTATTTCTCACATAGAGCATACAGATTATTTTAGTGCATTCAAAAGGTGTCAATTGTAGATGTAATCGTCATTTTTCATTTCAAGTGTGCTTCGGGTTCGACAGGTGGCTCATCTGGTTCCAATGGTGACAAATCTAGAATGTATGATACAGTTAGTGTCATTAGAAGAAGAAAAAAAAACACGACATTCTCCTGCAAGCAAGTGAAGTTTATTCCGTCGAATCTTTCTAGTCTCACTAGGTCTCAATTGATGACTTTAATCAATCACATTAATGCTTCCATTGGTGGAAGTAACGCATAAAGTTGTTGAAAAAAAGTGTATGAAAGCAAATGAATTAGAGAAGAAAAGATGATTGTTCTCCGAGGCATGTCGAAGTCAGCACTATCTTTAAACGTCATTTACTCCTGTTCGAAATGCAAAATGGTTGCAAACAATCACATCCTCAGAATACAATGAAGCCCAGTCTCCCTATTACCTCTAATTATTTTTGCACTAACACAAAGATACCTGACCATTAAGTTTGTAAACCCAATCAAGGAGACAATTAGAGTGTATATATATATTTTTTTGGTATGAAAATAGAAGAGAAATCTGATTTTTTGTGTGTTGAAATGTGGTTAAAAAACTGTTTTTATAGAGTTCAAGGTGTATGTTCAAATAGTCACCATGATTGTTGCCCCAACAGTCAAGATCTAGATCACTTGGATGATGATGGAGGACATCTACCTGATGTAGAACAGATTAATCTTGATTTTCTAGAGAAATTGGACCATAAAAAATGCTAAGAGGAGAAGATTTTCATGGCCGAATTAACCCATCCAGATCTGACCGAGTTGACTCAGTTTGACCAGCCTGGTTTGGGTTGATCAGGTTGGGTCCATACCCAACCCAATTTGATTTGAGTCATATATCTTTAGTTTAGTCCAATTTTTAATTATTTAGAAGTTGTTTGGTTAGTTTCTATTTCAACTTTAGGAAATTTCTATTTTGTCTAGTTTATAATTTGTATAGTCTCTAATTTGATTTTAGGTTTCTATTTTGTTCTAAATTTGTTTTTATTCTTTAGGTTATAATTAGAAGTGTCCAAATTGAGTTATAATAGGTTTAGAAAATTGCTATTATGTTATCGATAGGTTAGTTACTTTTTAATATTTTAGAATGTTTCTAAATTGTTATGATGAAGTTTATCTATATAAGGAGCTTCAAAAACAAAATTTAATGAGTTCAAACATATCAATTAAATTCTCTTCTTAGTTACTTCATGAATTTTTTCTTTATTTTCTTCAACTTATTGCTTGTTTATCAATTGAATCTATTGATCAAAACTGATTTTTTGTGTTCCATTGAACAAGAACTCTCAATTTCTTTCGAATCTATTGATTCACACGCTTCCACTACGTCAGATAACCATCTAATGATCCCTGTGAGAGGGTCATACCCTTTCAAATGGACTCAATGTCCAATTGGAAACCAAAAGGGGCCATCCCTTCCCAATATCAATAGACACTTGTTTGACCAATAGTCAGACTCTTTTGAATCATTTCATGATCAAGTCTCTTTGACCAAAGATCATCCATCGGTTAACCAAATTTAACACTCTAAACCACGGTTGAGCACGCCAATCCATCAACCAATCCAATCGATCATCCAACGATCAAGATCGATGATACATTTGACAAATAGAAATGAGCTCCTCATGATGATGGGTTCGAGAAAATTGCAATGTACACCTCATAAGCTCATTATGCACATGCGCATGTGCACAAACACGGTGAGTACATCTAGCACACATAAGTCTTTCTTTTAGAATAACAAATTCGATATAAGAGAGATCATTTATTAAGTTAAGAAGAGTCCTTTCCTAGCCAATGTGGAACTAAACTTTTACTTTTAGCTAAACGTTGAGTCTCCACACATATATAAAGACCTCAAAAATAATTCCATTTTCCTCCAAAATTTTGATTTTGTAACTACTATAAATGAAACCACTTAAAAATGCTTTTACAAAATCCAAAATTACTCTTGCTAAATGATAAAATTACATTTAGAAAATTTTCAATAATCCACCTAGGATCAAACTGATGTAGGAAATCTACAATCCTAGTTAGAGTTTTATTAGGATTTCTATTTCTATTTCAATTTCAATTTCTACTTCTAGTAGGATTTCTATTTCATAGTTATGTTAGGAGTACAATTCCTTATTAGTTTCTAATTTGTTTTAAATTTGTTTTTATTATTTAGACTATAATTAGAAATGCTTAGAAGTCTCCAATTTGAGTTCTAATAGGATTAAAAAATTAGTATTATGTTATAGATAGGTTAGGAATGTTAATTTTTAGTATTTTAGTAGGATTATAAGTTATTATGATGGAGTTATCTATATAAGGAGCTCCAAATCCAAAAATTAATAATAGATCAATCAATCAATTTAATTATCCTTTCTCTTTTAATTACTTTTTAGTTTTATGTTTTTTTTTCTTTCAAGCTATTGCTTGTTTATCAATTGAATCTATTGATTCAAATTGATTTAGAGTGTTCAATTGAACACAACCTATTGAATCTATTGATTCACACGCTTCCGCTAGGTCACAAACCTTATTGCCTTTCCCAAATTAAAGGGGGATTCTTTCAGCAAACTATTTTGAATGCCTCCCCCCATACACTTTCACCCATAAGATATAACATAGCCGCTGCCCCATTCAAAATTCCTACTACCACATTTAGCTGATACAATCTTCTTCTAGAGGGTCATTGGTTCACACCAAATCTCCAACACCATTTTTCCGTAAGGGCACTATTCATCAAACACTTTTTTTTCATGTCCAGACCTCCCTACTATGGGGAAGAAAATGATTTTCCAACCTAGTAAATAGTATTTATACATATCTTCCCAATCGTTCCAAAGAAAATCATTGATCAATTTCTCAAATTTCTTTGCCACAAAACATGAAAGAAATCAAAGACAAAATTTCTAATGAAAATTATCTCCCCTCATATGGCTGGGTATTGAGTTTTCCATAAGGCTAGCTGATTCCCTAATCTTTCAATGACAAAGTCACAAATAGTCTTAGATCGATAAGGGGAAAAACCCAAGAAAAAAGTAGGAAAATAACTTCTACCACAAGCTAGTACATTCACAAAGATTCATATTGTTGACCTCACCAACCTCTACGCTCAAACCCAAGACAACCTCAGAACAACAAAGGAAACCCCTCAAAAAATGCAATTGAGGATGTACCCACAAAAAACAATGCACCATCTACAAATTGTAAACATTATATGAAAAGTCCACCCTTATAAGATTCAAAACCATCCAACTCA
The DNA here is from genome assembly GCF_017979445.1 of Akebia trifoliata. NCBI lineage: Eukaryota > Viridiplantae > Streptophyta > Magnoliopsida > Ranunculales > Lardizabalaceae > Akebia > Akebia trifoliata. The sequence continues at coordinate 3,888,444 of NC_141390.1, read as the reverse complement.
CCTCCAAAACACTCTAAATAACATTATGCCAAGGGCTAAGATGACCATATCAAGCAAACAAGAGGTGAAGAATGTTAGAAATTTTTAATAGATAATTTTGTATTTCATTGAGGGCAATTGTAATTTATGGATAATTATGTAAGTGGTTTATTTTATAAAATATTATCCTTTAGTTGGTTTCAATTCAAAAGATTTTATAAAATACAAATATAAATTTGAAAGAAAATGTAATCCTTTCTAAGTCTTTCAAAATTTGTGGAGACAACTACTAGCTAAAAGTTTAGTTCCACATAGGCTAGTAAAAAAAGCATCTCAAACTTATAAATGATTTCAGATCCTTATTTTGCAATTCAAACAGAAAGGCCTAGATGTGTGTGCAGCGGTGAAGTTGTCACGTTCAGGTGCGCGTGTGTAGTGTGCTTATGAGGTGCACTTTGCATGTATGCATAATCAGATGAGCCAGGAAGAGCCCTCCATTTGCCAAATGTATTATTGATCGCTGATCTTAACCTTTGGACGATCGATCAGGTTAGTTGATGGATTACAAGGCTTGACTATGGTCAAGGGTGCTTACTTGGGTTGATTGTTGTGACCTTGATCATTAAATGATCGTTGGTCAAAGAGTTTGACCATGAATTGGCTAGTCAGAGGGTTTCATCATGGGTCAAATAGGGTTAACCAGAGTCAAACAAGTGTCTCTTGGTGTGTTTCACTCTTGGAGGTTAGTATCCAAATGAAAGTGCGTGACCCTCTTGTAAGGAAACCATTATACCATCGTCCAAGCAATCCAAACCGTCCAAATTGTGACTATTGAGGCAAACAATAATGTTAATTGTTTGGACAATCACATTGAGTTATATATAACAGAATTCGGGCCCTGTTTTCAAAAAACTAAAAAATCAAATTTCTCCAAAATCTTCAAAGTAGAAAATTATTCTTATTCACTTCTTTAGTGGGCATACAAACTTAGTGTTCAGATCTCTTTCTATTACTACAAAAGCAGTAAAAGGGGATAAAAAGACTGGGCTCAGTTGTAACCAAGGAAAATGTTTGCCAGCAACCCATTTGCATATTGTGATTTATAGCCAAAGGACGCAAATGATGTTTAAAGGCAATGTCAACTTCAACTTTCCTCGGAGATCATCCGTGTTCCTTTCTTTTATAATTCCTTTGCTTCGATGCTCATTTTTCCAACAAGTGTAACCCCCTGTCTCAATCCTCCTCAAGAACTCCTAAAGTAGCCAAAAGAGACTCGTTAACTCTGAAGGAAAATGGAGTAGAAGATTTGAATTTCTAGAAGATGGAGCATAAGATTTGCACTTCTAAACCCATTTTATCCACTTCCTATCAAAGCCCATCTTCCTTTATAATTAATAAGTTACGAAAAAACCTCCAATTAACATGATCATACGATTCCATTGTGCCAAGTTTGTAAGCTGAGCAATCTCCTAAATTTCCTAATCGGATTCTATATTCATTACACTCAATTTTCATTAAAACACCATCCAAAATATGTCTACCTCTAACAAAAGCTCAGTTGATACCCAACGAGTTCTTAACACCAAAATTTAAGCCATACACACACACACACATATATACGACCAAATAAATTGAGCTAGAACCCAAAATATTCTCTCTGTGTTGCCTCTTGGAGATGGGAATGACAAAGGTGTGTTAAGAACGAAAGCTATGCAATATTTGTAATGGAATTCAAGCACAACCTTCATAAAGTAAGGACCAATGGTACTCCAAAACACCTTAAAAAGGAAAAGAAGAAGCATCCAACCCAATGCTTTACTTTCATGCAAGCTTTTAATGGTGCCAATAACCTCCTCCTCGAGTGGTCTTTCTAGCCATCCGACTTGATCTAAGGATATGCTAGCAAAGTCCAAACTATCTAAGAAAGGTTCATAGAAATAGAACTGCTAAAAAATACTGCCCCTTCATGATGGCTTCCTCACCTTCCTTTATGACCCCACCACCTTAATGTCCAAAATGAAGTTTGTTTTCTTGAAACCATTAACAACAGAATGGAAAAAAAATTCATCGTTATTCCCTTCATTTGACCATTACATTATTCCTCTAACTAATCTCTTCTTACTTGGAGCTTATGGAATTCTTCCTTAAGATTTCGCTCTCTTATTTTTATAATTCCAAGGATTTGCTCTTTGACTCTTTTGAGTTATCAAAAAAGAAAAAGAAAATACTAAGCACCACTTATTTATTCAACTCCATCCTGTCAGATTTCTTCGTATTCTACCTTTTATTTTCTCTTTTAGGGAATTAAGCTTGTCAGGAAAAATGAAATCGAACATACCTCAAAGTTAAAAATCATTCTACAATTCCCCAACTTTCTCGGTAAACTGAGCAAGAAAAATCCACGTTCTCAAATCTCAAGTGATGGGGTGTTGCATATAGCCCCACAATCAAGGATTGCAGGTGTGTGGTCGGAGACTTACCTCATGATAAGTGATTGAGATAGATGAAGGAAATGTTCCTCCCAAGAGAAATACACCAAGGCCTATCCAACTTACATAAAATGGGGTTTTCCTGATTATTAGACTAAGTGTTCAACCCACCCCTTAGCAGTATATCTATTAATAAATTACAATGAGCGTATCCACTTAACTATAACATGCTTCTCGACTCAATGACCACATTTCTTTATGAGGAAAACTTATTGCATTGAAATATTTGTTGATACACTGTGGGATATCATCTATTTCCTTCCAAAATTGGGCTCTTAGCAGCTTTCTTTGGGTCATAGACACCAGTAAAAACCCAAGTGTACTACGCTAGTACATTTTTGCACAATATAGACAGAGGAAGCTACTAAACCCTAAACCGAAGCGTACCAAGCTAGTACATTTTTACATAATATAGACAGAGGAAGTTACTAAACCATAAACCCTAAAGAGGTAACTCTAGAGAATCTTCAAATTGGAAATTCCATCTCACCCCCTAAAACAAACTGCATGCCAGACACATCAACCTCTCTAATTTGATTCAACAAGGATGGGGAGTCGATAAGAGAATTATACTTGTCAACCCTTCCTTCAACTTTAGATCTGAAGTGCACTCATCCTCCCTTTCATATGCAGCTCTTTTCTTACAAAAAAAAGGAAAAAAAAAAAAAAAAAGATTTAAAGAGAATCAGAGCCATCTCTTCTTGAGCACCTTAAGAAAGTCCTAAATAGTAAGTTCATAATACTGCCTATCAACCACTGTAAAGTGTCTGACTGAACCCCTTTATCTAAAACTACATCCAGTTGAGAGTTTTCTGCCCTATCAAGGAAGCTATCCCGAGTCATGATGGGATCATACCTCACAACATCAGTTACAGACCTACTCCAAAGCATCCATGAATATGGGAAGACCTTGAACCAGAATATTTATCACCCTGAGAGAGGATTAATTGTTTCATAGTACTTGAATTTCTCACAAATAATCCCCCACAACAAGTGAAAACTCTAAACCCTAAGGATATACTTTGTGGCTGACTTAAAAACAGATCCACAAAGTCATAACCCACATTACTCTAAGATAACTCAAGAAGGTCAACTAAAGAGTCAAGAGAATCAACTTTCAAAGCACAAAATTTTAAGATATCCATCCTTCATCAATAAATCTTGTTCTTTTTACCTGTTAGTGTTAGCGGATGGGGTTCAATGTATCACATGATATTCACACAATCTGCAACATTTCTAATGAAAATAATACTGATAAAGATTAAAGATAACTTTTCCTAAAATAATCAGATTCTATTTGTTTTACTAAATAATATGAAGTGACCACGTGATCCAGTTTTTGGAAGTTTGTATGCTGGACACATGGGTAATTAAACACAATGTTAATTCAACTTCCCATTTTAGTATGCTCCATACGTTACAGCTTACAAAGAATCATATACAATGAAAAGAAAAGAGGTAGACACAACATAGTAACAGCAACTGTAGGAGAGAACCTCACCTCGGATCGGGAAAATAATAAAGCAAGGTTGTAAGAGTGGGCCATTGCCTCAAAATTTGCAGGAGTGTTTTCTGGGGATGTTGCCTGAACCATAATTGATGAAAGCAAAATATCCACTTGGTGACTACTCAACTGAAGTGAAGTTGACTCCTGAAGGATGTTTAGATGGCAAAGAACAGTTAATACGATTGAATTGATTCAAAATAAAGTAGTCCCAAATTACAATCAAAGAGAAACTCAAAGGTAAATGATGGTATCCTTCCTAGGAGGGTACTGTGGATGTCTCCAAGATTCGTGTGGTACAAATCCTGAGAACCGTAACTGGTCTGGGCCTAGGGACAAAGTCTAAGTATCCTCTTAGGAGCTTGCTAACACCATGGTTTCAAAACTCGGCTTGATGTCTTGTCTCATTCATGAATGAGACTGAGTTGTCTCGGACGAGATAAACCAATAAACTCGTTTTACAATAATTTATATATATATATATATATATATATATGAAAATAATTGTAATTTTTTATTATAAAATAAGGTAGATTAGAAGATGTTTAGACATAAAATCATATTTTATTTTGATAAAATGCATTTAAATTCTAAAAAAATAATTATTTTAATAGAAATATACAAAATCCCAGTTGACTTGGATGAAAATTTCAAAATCTCGTCTGAGTCATCACGTTTATCTCGTGATATTCTACATAGTTTAGATGCCACATCTATCCGTCTCGTTCATGGACGATACCGAGATGACTCGGGAGAGTCATCTCATTCTCTGTTGTTATTTGAAACTATGGCTAACACTGATCACCCTCAACTATTCCATTACAAGTTGCACCTAACAAAGATAAGGCATAGGTTCATACTTCTTTTCCATCTATCACTAGATGCACCGGAGCAAGCTTGAAGCTGTGAGGTTGACTGCGGGCTGGCAACACATTATAACATTTTACACCCAAATCCAAATCTTGGCTTCCTTCTTCCCTCATTCCCCTGTTCATGATATCTGGTTTGTTTTTGTTCTCACCCTGCATGGAGAAGCTTTCGTTCCGTACCCTATGCGAGGTAATAGCTGAAGAAAAGTCTGAAAGAGCCCGTGAAGCTTTTCTGCCCGGAGCTGACAAAGGACGATCAAGTGATGGCAAAAGAACAGCAAAGAAGACACGATGGGCCCCAACTCGAGTTTCAGGGTCAGGGTGGGCCATTGCTAGGATCAACTGGTGAAATAAAGCCTCGGGGAAGGCCTGAATACATAGGAATAAGATCTTCCCAACTTAGTTATTATTTCAAAAGACTTGAACATATATTAGCATCTATTTAAACATTTAATCATGTGAAGAGTTGATGACTTAAAGTTCGGTGAACATGCCTTATTGTGATATGATATGTTAGGGATTGATGAGATTAGCTGTGTGGTGCGATAAACAGCTGATATAGTTGTTCGAGCCACAATGGTAGTAGTTGGGATATTTTCCAGCACCACTGCCATCATATCTAGAATTGGTCCCACGTCCCCAACCTGTAATTCAGTCTCATTATTATATACAGTAATTTCAAAGACCAGAACAATGGAATTTATTTAAAAATATAAAATAATAATAATAATAATAATAAGCTTGATCCTGTTAGGTATTTCCTAAAATCTGAATAAAAAATAGTTACTTTCATTCTCAAGATTTTATCCAATATTGAAAAACACAGGGAACGATGGGGTTTCCTATCCTATAGCACTAACAATATAAAATCATTGGGCCCATAATATACATCTGTAACAAAGCATCCAACCAAAAAGTCCAACCTAAGATGTCTTCCAACACAAAAAGCCAACCCAATCTATTGTATCTGACAATGCAATATGTATATGTTAGAAAGTTGTAAATAAGAGTAACATACTATAAAGGTAAGGTAACAAAGATAATATAGAACCCCTAAGTTTTTGGGCCAACAATATCTTTTTTGATGAATATATAAGATTTTACTTAAAAAGGGTCAAAGGAAATCTTTCTAATGGTCATAGCTTGTTGACATATTGCAATGCCAACTTTGAGGTCTTGGGTTCAAGTCCAACCCCTAATATTGTGCTGTGGAAATACATGGCCCAACTATGACAATACACAATACCACAATGCATTTTTGGGTCAATATGACAAAAGGACATTTTTCAAGGAGTAGCAATATGGAAATACCCATCACACCACAAACACCTTGCTCCAACCCTTAATGGTGTGCTTTGGAAATATGACCATACATATTGTCCACCTATAATATGATCTGAGCCATCTAGTTAGAGGGGGCCATGGTTTCAAATATTGTATTGATTGAATGTTTCAGTTAATGAAAAATGGATACGGTTTTGGCCGATACAAACTGATACATTCCAATACATTCCCGAAACATTCAATGTTTCGTATCGGTCTTGGCCAATACCGACACGTATCAACCAATACATTCCGATATTTTAAATCATGGAGGGGGCCACCTGTTGGACGCTAGAGTAGAAAAAATAAGAAAACAGGAGAGTGGAAAGCAATTATAGACCTTCTTTGCAAGTTGTGTGAGGCACTGTTCTAATGCAGAATGAAGAGAAGTGTTCCACTTAATTGTATCACCGTCATGGCTGGATTCTTCAGCTGAACATTGCATACACTTGCGTAAATGTTTCATCAGATCATTTATTGCTCCCATGATTGCAACTGAGGCGTGCAGCTTTGCTAGTTGTGTTAGATGTGTGGTAATGTTAACAATGTCAACCTTCATACCAGGCTGTTTGGCAATATTCTTGTGATCCAAGTGCTTGACCAAGAGAGATAATAACAGATGGGCATTCTGCCCTGCATGTTGAGGAGCCAATGTCAGTTAATGTAACCCAGGGTTCTTAGATGAATATATTGGTCCACATGTGTAGGGCTTAAAATGGGACCAAATTACTTGATTCAGGTCAGATGATTTCGTACCGTTAAACATTTTTTGGTATATTTCCTTTCTAATTGCTATATTATTCTATTTTACTATTATAATTCTTTTATTTTATAAGAATAAGAAGTCATGTTATATTAAAGTAGTAAAAAAAAAGATATTATGAAAAACATAAAAATATAATTTTCAAAGCAATATATCATTCAGATCTAGGCGGATATACAGATGGATCCGTATCCGACTCGGATCAAGGGACATCAACTCATATTTGACCCATTTTTTATTCGGGGCTACTCCAAGGATCCAAACCCGCTAAAATTTCAATTCTGATTTGGATCACTCGGATTTCAAATAAAATCTGACCCATTTTATGCCCTACACATGTTGTGATACCCATGGTAATAATAGTAGATCTGAAACCGATCGTCACCTGACTTCTCCATCTGCGATTGCATATCCAATAAAACAGAAGAAGCAATTCCTCTCTCAGGAGACCAATGGTTCCCGGCATCAAAACTACGAAAAAGAGGTTCAAGCACACGCCGCACTGTAGTTGCCTCCTTGGCTAGTAGAGCCATATTTTGCAAGCAACCCCTTGACCAATATGTGGGATTTCTGGAAACATCCCTGTTAAAAGAAACAAAAGAATCAAAGGGTACTTGCGAGTTAAGTGGAAGAAATAATTTACTCAGAAATGAATAAATACATATCAAGAGAGATTTTATTGTAAAATGAGACTCTCACATTGCACGGTCTGCTTCAGGATTGGTGTTTATGAGGTCTGTCTTGAACACTTCTTGAACCTGCAGGCTCTGGGGCTGAGAATATTGTGGATGTTGGCCGCTATTTTCTGAACTTGTTTGGAGATCCGTGTAATTTTCTAAAGTCACTGCTATAATCTGTATTCAGAATTATAAAATAAAATATTTCAAACGTCAAACCTGCCAGAATATTTGAGTTTTAACATAAGTATTTGAATGAGCTTCACAATATGAATTCTCAGTTGAAGCATCTGGATAATCAAATCCCTTCAACCGTGACCGAGCAAAATATGTTGATGATGTCTGATGTTGAAGAACCCATGGTGGGTCCATTTTTTTTTTTTTTTTGGCCTAGCAGTAAAAGAGGGGAGTTACAAGAAGAAAAGACAACTTACATTGTCGAAGTCCATAGAAATGTGGGAATACTCGCCCATGAACCATACCTAGGCACAACATGAAAAATAATACAGTGTATGAGAAGGGAAAATGCATGATTCATCCAATTGATTAGGTCAACCCCCTATTTGAGGTTTCGAAGGGTGACAATTTTACTAATTATTTCCTCCGCCATGAATAACATTTTTGCAATTGTTTTGAAAGTCCATAATCAATGTTTATGGCATAATAAAGAGATTGTTATAACTTATATTACTATGTTAGATTAGCACAATAGATTTTTCCAAACTATTTTCCAAAATTCCGATACCGTTCACTATGACCTGGCAGGAAATACTGTTACTATATTAGACAAATTGGGTAAAAAAAACTTGACCCAGAAAAATAAAGAAAGATAAAAATAATTATTATTCCAAAGAGTAATAATCTGCATAAAAGCATGGGTATCGATAAAAATAACAGAAGATAAAAGCGTAAATAAAGTAAAGAGTTGTACCATGAAAGCCAGGGCTTGCAGTCCAGCTGAACGTAAACATAGAGCTCTTTCATCTTCTCCAAGTTCTTGAGCCAGTTGACAGAGCTTCGGTATAAGGCCTTCTAAATTGAACATATATGTGCTATCCACCTATGTTGATACCATACCCATAACTCAGTTTTAGACAATGGATAGTTTTATTTTGAAATATTACGTGTTATCTTCTGCATGCCATTTAATTATATTACAATTGAGAGCCTAATATCAAAATTGGATGATTCATGAACTGACACTTGTTTCTCAAACTACAGTCTGCAGCTGACAGTAGTACACATGTCACACTTAGGGCTAAAGCAGAACCCAATACTCAAAAGACCCCCCTACAACATCATCAAGGTCAAAATTTAAGAGAGCTGCTATTGGCACCCCAATTTCATAAATTATTTATCACACCCCAAGTAAATATTAAAACACACTCTTCAAACATTACAAAGGTTTAGCTCAAATTATAATTTCCACATTATAACGCGCATTCAAACAATTTCAGTAGTTGTTTACAATTCTGATTAGGCTCATATCAAATCCTAAATCCAAAACATAGAAATTTGGCAAAAAAAATTCAAGAGCTTCTATTGGCCCCCCCAACTTTTACTTATTCTCAACCATTCACTTATTTTCTTTATTTTTGATTGGGGTGTAATAAGGAAAAGTTGGGGTGCCAATAGCAGCAGTCAAATTTAAACATAATGGACAAGAAGTTGGTAAAGTCTGTGTGTGGTAATTCCATAGACCTGGGATCAAACCCTGCATTCACACTTAAATCTATCAAAAAATAAAAGAAAAAACCTGCTGGTTCTTCTGAGTGATTTGCAATTTTTTCTTTAACCTCCAGAAAATTTTGGTAGATCACACTATTATTATCTATGAGGTTAATTAATGGAGTAGGAGACCTTCTACATCAGATTGATGGTTGATCACAATCCCTAGCATGCCTAAGCCATTTATAAGCTTCATGTACAACTGGTTCATAAGACTCAGACCGCATATTATCCTCCTGTAACATTAGAATGTACCTGGCTTTTTATGAAGTCGACAAGAGTATGGCAACCAAGAATGCGCATCTCATCCTGCCGAGTTTGTTCTAGAAGAGTTCGAACAACACATAATAAACTACTAGCAAATAGCGGCCTGAAAGCAATGAAAGGCTTCAGTAAATTTCTATTTCAAAATTAATATATGTGCAATTTCTGAAAAATCAAATCTAACCAGAAATGATAGAAAATTTAACAATCCTAAACTAAAGTTATAACCACGAAGTTATTTATAAAGCATTCATTTCAAATGAACTCAAAGTATGCATTATGGAGCTGGAATTTGAGCAATCAAGAAACAACGAAGGTCAATTAGACTAGAAATGAATGCATTTGTGAAAATGTAGGATTAGCCCTAGCAACTGATAAACTAAGGGAAAGTCGATCGAAATGGTTTGGGCATTTGCAATAAAGGTCAATTACAGCCCCAGTTAGAAGGAATGTGCAAGTCGAAAGTTCTTAAAGAGTGGAATATTGACGTTGTAAGAGTGAACACAATAGGGGGCATTCAGTTTGGATTGTTAAATTCTGATCCATTTGATTTTGGATTGTCAGAATCAGATCATGGAGATTGATTTCTACATTCCAGAATCCTGTCTGGATAAACTGAATTTTGGAAACCAGAATCACAATCTCCTTCTTTTTTTTTTTTTTTTTTGATAAATATAAATTTTATTAATGAAGAAAAGGAGAAGAGGAGGCTGAGATAGCCCTCAAACAACAAGACAAGAAAAAACAACAAGGAAAGAAAGAAAGAAAGGAAAAAATACACGCCCGGCAGGGTGCTACAAGTCACAAACGGTTTCCTAATTAAATACAAAATCTTGGAAACACACTCCCTCAAAGTCTTTACTCATCTTTGATTGAAAGAAAAGAAACCCCAAAATCTCTAAAATCACTTTGTGAGACGAGCTCTCCTTGTTATGAAACACCCTGTTGTTGCGCTCTCTCTAGAGACCCCAAGCAATGGCGAAAGGAAGGATAGCCCAAAGATGCCTCTTTCTTGAATAGAAGATATTGAAACTCCAACCCTCTAAAAGTGCAAAAAAAGATAAAGGAAGAACCCAATCCACCTGGAAACGAGATAAGAAGAACATCCAAATAACACGGGAGAAAGAACAATGAATAAAAATGTGGTTGATAGACTCCCCGTCCCTCGAACAAAGATAGCAAAAATTTGGGGTAATCCACCCCCGACAGATCAAATTATCCAAGGTGAGGATTCTACCCAAAGAGGCAAGCCATAAAAAGAAAGACACCTTAAAAAGAACAAGAGCGGACCAAATGACAGATGGAGAGAAAGATACCTCACATGACGGAAGCAAGCAATAATAGAAAAACTTGATAGAGAACTTCTTATTCTTATCCTTAGCCTTAAAACATTCCCTGTTGTCCTGCTTGTTCTCTCTGAATTGGATTGAATTAAGGAGATCTAGAAGAGATTTAATCTCCATCAATTCCAAATCATTGAAATTCCTTTTAAATCTCAGATCCCAAAAATCCGAGTTCCTGTCCCGAATCAAACACTGCCTTACTGAGTTATTTTTTTTAAAGAGCAAGCGTACAAGGATGGGAATTGAGTAAATAGAGATGAAGTTCCACACCAAAAATCCTACCAAAACCTAACCTTGTCTCCCAACCCAACTTTGAATTTAATCTCCCTATCAAACTTATCAGCACCTTTCAGTATACCTCTCCACACACTACACCCGTAAGTTTCTCTAGCCTCATCACTATACCAACCAAACCTCTTCTCTCCATATTTAGCCTGAACCACCCTCCTCCACAAGTTGTCTCTTTCTTCCCAGAATCTCCAAAGCCACTTGTCCAGAAGAGCTTTATTTGTTAATCTTAGCCCTCTAAACCCCAAGCCTCCATTCTTCTTTGGAGTGCAAACCATCTTCCAATTCATGAAATGATACTTTCTACACCATTATTATCATTCCATAGAACATTTTTCATGAGTCTTTCAATCTTAGCTTCCATTGATTTAGGCAACGAGAACAGAAATAAGAAGTAAATCGGAATACTTGTTAAAGTACTTTTAATCAACGTAACTTTACCCTCTTTGGAGAGATATTTTGCCTTCCAAGTACTCAATTTCTTTTCCATTTTCTCAATAACTCCCTCCCAAATGTTTTTACTACAATACAGAGCCCCTAAAGGTAAACCTAAATAGGAAGAAGGGAGCGTATCACTACTGCACCCCAAAGTAGTTGCTAAAACTAGAAGATTCGGCACCTCACCAACCCCAAACAACTTGCTTTTCTGTAGATTGACATGTAAACATGAAATTGCTTTAAAGAAACATAATAAAACCCAAAGAGCTCTCACTTGTTCTCTAGAAGGATCTAAGAACACTACGGTGTCATCCGCGAATTGCAAGTGAGAAATCAATGGGCCCTCAATGTTCACTCTAACATCGGATAACCTCCCTATCTCAACCCCCTCCTGAACAGTTTTCCCAAGGCCTCGGTCACTATAAAAAATAAAAATGGGTATAACGGATCACCCTGTCTCGATCCCCTGGAGCTCCTAAAATACCATGTCGGACTACCATTGACTAAGATAGAAAAAGAAATCGAAGTTACACACTTCATAACCCACCCAATCCACTTAGAACCAAATCCCATCCTACCCAACATATACTCCAAAAAATCCCAACTCACATGATCATATGCCTTTTGCATATCGATTTTTCCTATTAGCCCCACCTTCTTATCTTCAATCCTGGAATCTAGACATTTATTAGCCATTAACACACCATCTAGGATTTGTCTTCCCCTAAGGAATGCACTTTGTTCAAAACCAATTAATTTCTTTAAAACTTCTTTCAATCTGTTTTCCAACACCTTGGATATTATCTTGTACACCGATCCCACTAAACTAATAGGCATGAAATCACTCAAGTCAACCGCCCCCATTCTTTTGGAAATCAAAGCCACAAAGGTACTATTAAGGGCATAATCCAAGCAATCTTTTTCCTGTAACTCTTAAAACCACCTTCATGAAATCTTCGACTATAATTTCCCAACAATGTTTGAAGAATTCCATTGTAAAACCATTTAGCCCCGGCGCTTTGTTCCCATCCATGGATGCAATACTAATCTCACTTCATCCTCCCCAATATGCCTTTCCAACCACACCCTTTCTTCATGAGTTAACGTATTGAAGTCAAGATTGTCGAATCGAGGTCTCTTATCCTCTCTTTCCCTATAAAGCTCTTTGTAGTAGCCCATTACATCCTCTCTAATACCCTCTTCCCCTTCCACCATAATCCCATTGATCGTCAAGTTGGCAATTTGGTTATTTTTTCTATGATAATTGGTCATCTTATGAAAAACTTAGTGTTATTATCACGCTCTTTAAGCCACTTGATCCTAGATTTTTGTCGCCAACTTATCTCCTCCATCAAAGCCACTCTTTGGAATTCTAACTTAAGATTAGTTCTTTTCACTCTTTCATCTATCTCTAGCTCCCCCACTTCCTCCTTGGAATCTAGGACATCAATTTCCTTGAGGAGCTCCCCCTTTCTCAATTCTACCCTCCCTACTTCTTCCTTGTTCCACCCTTTCAATTTCTCTACCCTCCCCACTTGTCCTTGTCCCCACAATCTCCTTTTTCTAAACCTTATTTTTATGAAACATTGTATACCTAAGTGCAAAAATATCACTTTTGCACAAAAAACACAAAAAATGGACTTCAAAATTGCAGTAATGGGTCTGGCCCCATTTCTAATTCTAGCCGATTTATGATTCTGGTTTTGGGAGAATCACATTTATAATTTGAACAAACATCGGATTTGGGACGAACTTGACAGTACTAAACTAGATATCAGTAGGCTGAAAGACCGTAGTGCGCCAATAGCAAGGCCCCTCCTATGCGCGTCAGGTTGTTTGGCTTTGGCCTTGACTGCACTACACTATAAGTAAACTCCCCCGCCCCCCACCTCCACACTATATAACCCTTTTTGCTTACCAAAAAAAAAAAAAATCATTTTCTTGATAAAGGGAAGATCATTATTGAATCCAGAAAGGCCTTTTGGTAGCGGCAATTTTAATTACGTGTGAAGCTTGGGTTTTTGAGAACTCAACATTAAAATGTCTACTTATTCATGCTTCAATATTTTTGAGGATTCACTGATATAAGACTTTACTCATACAATATTTTCTTTGATAAGTAAGCTTTTACTAAAATATGAGCAAAGCTAGTCGAGATGACAAGCCAAGCAGGGATTAATTACCATAAATACAGCAAACCCAATCCCATCTACCTATAATATTGAAGGTATCCATTCATTAGGTCATATGGAAAGTGTACCAATGCCCTAACAGTTCATGTGGTGTTGCTGTGGCAGGGGGTGGGGGGCTGCATTGATGATGCTGATACCTACAACATCCTCAAAGACCAAGTTTATCCAAAAAGTAATTGTAAAAACAATATGTAGTATTACACTAGCTTAGACGGTTAGAAAAAAATACAAGTGATTCAAATAATATTTTGCACTCATCCTCTTAAGATCATTGTAGATGATGCTAGAGGGTGTAAAGGTCTTGAATGTAATTAATTTCTTCTTTAATATAGCTTGTAGGGTCCAACTTAATACTACCCCAGCTTTCCCACAAAACAACATGAGAAAGAAGTTTGTTTGGGTACATGAAGAAGATTCCCAAATGGGAGTCATGGATGGGGTCCAAGTCTATTGCTGACAAATGAGCTATAGGGAACAAAATCTAGATTAGGATTTGACACAAAGCAGCACATTCAGGTCTAGAAGAACTTAGAAGATGTCCAATTGAAAAAAATGGATTCCAGCTCATATTCTCAGTCATTTTAGGTCCTTTGAGAAGTTTCTGGCAAGTGACATTTAGGTCTAGAAGTTTCTAGATTAATTGTTAGTAGTTGCAATTTTTAGTTCTAGACAGATTTTTTTTTTTTTTTGATAGATTAGTTCTAGAAAGATAGCATTCGGTTTCATTAGTATTCTCTTTGGAAAGTCACGTACTAGAAATAGGAAAGTCAATGGGTCAAGGTTCTATAACGTTTGAAGTTAGTTAATTTTATAGTTTAGCAGTTCTCGTAAAACTAGAAGTCCTTACGCTCTATCCTTATATAAATACCTATGTACTCCTTTAATTTCAAAGGAGTTGAATGAATTAGGTTTATTTTTGAGCTGATGTGATTGTCTGCTAGTATGGGCGTGACTTCTAACTGTTTTGGGTGGTCAGACTCCATCCATTTATGGTCCTTCATAGGTGAGACTCTATATGGCCCGGTAAGGCTGTTGGTTGTACCTCTCCAATTCTTCATTCTCTATTTCTTTTTATGTTTCTGGTATGATTCAATTAGCCCTTAATTCCTATATGTCTCTAGTTCAACCAACCCTCCTTAGCTCTAGAAAGTGACCCATAAACGCTTCCTTAGAAGCTCATCTTAGTTCTAATTTCTTAATTCCCGAGCTTTTGTCATACTCTCCTACTTCACTTTCATATTCATGTAGTACACCATTGATATACTGTACCATGGTCTGCGAGACATGCATCTTGGATCTTTACTTTATGAATATTTCATGTTTGAAACAGAAAAGCGAAACAAGATTTAGATGGATATTTTGATTTTCAACTACATAAATATGGGAACATCAATCTAAGATTGTGTTTGGTTGGAGAGAAATGGGTATCCTTATTGAGGGTAAGGTGAAGGACATGAAAATAAAGTGTTTATCTCGTAGAGGAACAAAGGGTTGGGATGTGCAAATCATGTGCGATTATCCTTGCAGCCAAACGTATCTTAGAATGGACAAACAACTTATTAAAATAAAATTAAACCTATGGTAGAAATTCAAGTCAAAGTTAAAGTGGACATCAAACTTACATCTGCTCCTTAGATGAGGATAACAATTTCCTATATATGCATAACACAGCTTTTACGGAGCCAAAGTGCTCATTCCTTAAATCCTTGTAACATTTCTGCTCTAGAGACTCGGTAATCTGTAGAAGAGAAACAGGGGAAAACAACATGAAAGTGAAAATTATAGGCATTTAAAGCTCAGTTGATAGCTAGATATGCAGAACAAGCACACGGTAAGTCTTGCCTCTCTGATTGATTGACATATGTGTGTGTGTGTGTGTGTGTGTAGGTCAAGATTTGTGTCCAAAAATGAGACATGAAAATGGAGATTGAGTCAAGGACTGATTTCCGTTCCAATTTTTCTATCCTTAACAAAAGTGGATTATTAGGTGAACGATTATGGACCGTCCATTTCACTGTTAATTTGATGATCATGTTTGATAGGGTTAGAAGTTTCTAAAGGGCCTTCTTTAGAGTGGGGATCACATGGTGAGGGGATCATCCTCACCAAAGATTCTCCATTGATTCATCTTCATGTGGGACATATGAGCATTTGTCATTACACAAATAATTAAAGGTGCATAAGTAATACGGTGCAAATACAACAATATGCTTAAAATGGAAGTACTGGATAATGCTATGACATCCATTTTGGAGTATATTAGGTATCATACGCAAAGAATTCATATATAAAAAGGTAAGACACACCAAATTCTGAAAGCCCTCTCAATGAAAAGAACTTAGACATTACCTTTGGAATACGTAAGGGGTTTTTTGAAGCATATTCACAGAGCTTGCCAATTTTCCTATCGTTTGGCTCAGCATCCTGCCAAAACACAAAGGCAAGCAAAGAAAACAAAAACCCTCTATGAGATTTTGAATAAAAGCATACTACAAGAAAACCACCCTAGGCCCTCAATGATGTTAGTGTCAAGGAATGGAAGTTCTTAAAAACCATATTACAGTCTCTTTTAGAGTTATAGTGTTTTCGCATTCCTAAACCTTAGAAACAAAAACAAATCTTCTCCCTCTACACGGTCTAAAATAAATTGGTAAATAAAAGAATCAGTCCAACATCCTATGTTTTATAATCCAATGTTTTTAAAAGGCATGTGAGACTTATGCTTCGAGGGTCACCTCCTTGGGTGAGGCTCATTAAAACCACCTTGAGGCACTATGAAGAAAAACAAAAAACGGCCAAGGCTATGTCACTGACCAAGAGACGCCCAAAAGTCCGCCTTAGTGTGAGGCGTGACTGGCACATACACTTTTTGGCCAGGGCATATGCCTTACATGAAATTTTCAATTTTTAAACTAAATATTAACCATATTTTCCATAGTCCTCCTCTTCTTCTACATTTTATTGTTGTAGGCATGCAACATAATTAGAGTATTTAGAAAGAAATTTGAATAGAGGATAAAAAATACATGTAAAAAAGTTGTTGAACTGATTAAATTCATAAATTAATTTTTGTTGTATTTAGTGGTATGCAAAGAAAGTGAAAAAACGTTTAATTATCCAAGTATAAAATATTTCTTTCTTGTTGAAATATTAAATAATAATATTTTGTATTATTATTAATCTAGTTGATTAAATATTGGAATTCTATTATGTGGATAGGAAAATATGTGGTGATTACCTTAGTTATATGTATAGGGTAGCGTTCAGAAGCCAACATTAGGGAGCCGAAATTTGTCCTATATGGGTTAAAAGTTTCGAATTGGGCTAATTTTTGTGAGGAGATCACAAAAAATCAGCCCAATCTGAAACTTCTAACCCCATCAAAAGTGGTTTGCAAATTAACGGTAAAAGATCGGCAGTCCACAATTCTAAATCACTTTTGATAGGCTTAGAAGTTTCAGATTGGGTTGATTTTTTTGTGAAGATGATCTCCTCACCATATAGATCATCCTCAAAAAATCAGCCTAGTCCGAAACTTCCAACCCCTATAGGACAAACGTGTTGGCTCCCTAATGTTGGCTACTGAATGGGACCCATATCTATATATATATATAATTTAAATTTCCATGCATGTAAGGCTTACACTTCAAGGCATTAGTCAACCGAGCACCTCACCTGACCCCTCAACATGAAAAAGGGGCTTATATTATAATCTAAACCCAATGCAAAAAAGGTCACTTCATTTTTAGAGGGAAAAAAAACCCATCTTGAACACCATGCTACTATACTCATGTACCAAACACAAACCAACGACATTTTTTCTTAATGCTCTCAAGGATTTTGTTTTCAGCAGTTTCTTATCCAAATACATCAATACATTAAATTCTTAAAATGAGTTAATGTGTATATATGATAAGTTTCCAAGGGGTTGACCTTAGCGCCATGATGGCCTCTACCTAGCAATATGGTGCTATAGGAATCTAGTGAATTATTCCATCAATATGGGGTAGACATGCAGTTTGAGTGCATTATATATAGCTTGAAATTCATTTAATATATTATTTAAATCGTGGGGTCCTCCTATAATGTCTAAAGGAGAAGGGAGTTCGTTTTGTACTATTTAAGAGTGAGAGAGCCTTCTTGTAACTATGGAGAAATGGGGTCATGGGAGACTTTTATAAATATGGATAATGATGTAAGAGATGGGATCCTTCTTTTATTCTTTATCTGATTATGTAAAGAGGGGTCATGTAAGGGAGTGGAGATTTTTGCAAGAGCTCTACGGGGAGAAA
Organism: Akebia trifoliata; assembly: GCF_017979445.1. Lineage (NCBI taxonomy): Eukaryota > Viridiplantae > Streptophyta > Magnoliopsida > Ranunculales > Lardizabalaceae > Akebia > Akebia trifoliata. Next base: position 3,870,295 of record NC_141390.1, on the reverse strand, counting down.
GACATGTACGGGAACCTATGATTGTCTTGATGATTATTGGCTTCGTGCAAGGGAATATGAGGTCCTTCTCTCTGATTTCCTTTGTTGTCGATATTTTGATCATGATATACATGGAATTCTCCTTTATAGTCCAAACTGTGTTGTTAGCATATTAAGTTCCTCACCTTCAAAATGGCTTATGTGCCACAGTGTGTCATCTCAGGGCTCACTGAGGGATTTAGGATTGGTGAATTAGGGAGAAATACTTATGTAGTTCGATGGGTTTTTATTCCAGAGGCTTCTCGCAATCTTATATCTAAAATCGAGAAAGATAAATTTCACAATTATACTAACGCATTGTATTGGTGTCTACCACCAACTCACATGCCAGCGGTCTACCTTTCATAATTATACCAAAACCAAAGTTCAATTATACTGATCTCACTGATCAACACTAAATTCTACAGGTTCAACATTCATCAAAACAAAAAGTAGAATAATTCAAGAACTAACACATTCAATTGCAATGCAATGCAATGCAACAATTGTTTAAAATCACTCAAATAAATAGTGAAACATTATATCAAATGAAAATTTCAAATAAAATAGTGCAGATTAACAAATAGATTTACCTGAGATCGGGGGAAGATATCAGCGAGAAGCTTCTTATACCGTTTCACGGGCTGTCTCGACCTTGCCCGCATAGAAGGACAGAAGAAACAGAGGTTACCGCAGACGGGCACTACCCGCCTCGACATCACCCCCATTTCGACACAAATTCAAACCCCTCAACTAAATCGAATTTTAAAATGGAATCACAAGAAAAAGGAGATTTTTTGATGTTTATAGAAACACCAAAAGAGCCATAATTCTCTCTATTAATGGCTAAAAAATAGACAAAAACATGACTAATTTTGAAAAATTGGACCTAAATTCTCAGAATCAAAGAACGACCCAACAACCCAAAATAGAGTAAATTTTTTTTGGATCAAACCCAAGTCTTAATTTCTCTATCTGGAACAGCTTGCAAACCAAAAAGGACAAAGAGTGAGAAACAGAGGGAGACAAAGCGGCTCGAGAAATAACGCAAGATGCGAATCTTAAGAGAACAAAAAAGTTAAATTCAATGATGGGCTTTGCAGATATTGTAAAGCTGTATCGAAATCTCGATCATTAACGTGAACTTCTTCAATCGAACATGAAATTTTTGAAGAAATTTGCCTCAATTTGTAGAGCCAGAGAGGGAGTAGAGGCTAGAAATCTCCCCCCAGGCGTTTTTTTTCTTTCCTTATTTTTGTGGTCTTTCTCTAACGGTCATTAATACAAGAAAAAAAAGGAGTAAATTTAAAAATTTTAAAGTATTTAAAAAATAAATAAAATATTAATAAATGAAAATAAATTCCCCTTGGGTTCTGTGAGGTGGGGAAGGGAAAACTCAATTAACGCTAAAAATGCTCTCGTCCCCGGGATTTAAGGGAGTTATTTTTAAGATTTAGCAAAATTTACTTTATGAACCCTGAGTGACTTTTTTCTAAAGATAAAATTACTTAAAAGACCCTAGCAAAGGAATTTATTTCTAAATAGTAAGTTTTGTGCGATAGCTTTGTAAGACATTTAGTAAATTTTTTATTTTTTAATGATCCCTCGTTGTTGGCGAACTCACCACTTTTATATTTACTGTCGAGTTCACCACTTTTTATTTGGAGTCATGCTAGAGTGACTTCAAGCTAGAACCTCATATGGCACACTTCAACATTATTATTTTATGGGTCATGCTTGGGTGACCCAAACGAAGATGCAAATGTGACAAAATGATGTGGTGTTGTGCAAATTACCATAGATGTTTTTCTACGAGATACGAGTAAAAAGTATCTACGATTACGTGTGTACCCCCATATCATTTTTGTCACCTTTGTGTCATTCCGGCATTTTCCTTATTTAATTTTTGTTGTTGAACTCAGACGTTTTTTTATTTAATATCGAATTCACAAATTTTACTGTTGAATGTGAAATGTTGTCAAGTTCACCACTTTTTATTTATTGTCGAATTAGACACTTGTAAAATTGACCTATTTTCAATTTTTCGACTAAAATACATAGAAAGATCAATTAAAAACTCGAGATAACGACTTGTTTATATGATTTCAACCCAAATGAATCATTCTTGATCGATTTTCATCTAAAAATAAAAAATAAAAAAATGAAAAACCTTAAGGAGTGTTTAAAAATCGAAGGTTTGTATGAGAGTTCGCAACTAATGCTAATTGTTAAAATTTCGATGTTTGAAAAATATAACTCACGCGAGTTTGGAACTCTCCGACTTGTATTTTTTAAAGGATTTCAACATTCATCAAAAAGCATAAAAATTGGCAACTCTTGAGCACTCAGCCCAGATACTCCCTCTATTTCTCTCCTCGAGCCCATACTCCGTCCACCTCCACCTCCACCTCCTCTTCATCCTCTCTCTCTCTCTCTCTCTCTCTCTCTTTACGTAGCCCCAAATTCAGGGTGCATTTAGAAAGACCTGTCTTCCATAGGGGTTATTGAGTAATTTTTCCAAAGATATAATACGACAAAAGTACTCTTCAGCTGTTTTTTCTTTTGACTAAACAGCCATGCATTTTGAAAGAATAAAATGTCTTTACTCGGTCAATTTCTACTGACGTGGCATAGAAGCATAATCATAGATTCTTTTCCTCGGGATGCATAACTTCACAGATTTTATGAAAATGTACAATTGTATATCCCGAGGAAAGAATTTATAGTTTACTATTTTCACATGAAAGATAGATTAATAAGTATGCAAGCGTGATGACACGATATACAATTATTTTGATTGAGAGCTGCTATTGGCACCCAATTTTCACTTATTATACCTCAATTAAAAATAAAGAAAATAAATGAATACTTGAGAATAAGTAAAAGAAGGGTGCCAGAAGAAATTATCTCTATTCATTTATTTACTTTTTTTTGTGTTGAACTTTTATTTTTTAGGTTTGAGATTTTACACGAGTCTAATCATAATTGTAAACAACTACTGAAATAGTTTGAAATTATAATATGAGCCAAACTTTGTAATGTTGGATACTTATTAATCGTAGATCATTTACCTCAAGATGCACAAGAAACGATTTATGATTTTGCATATCCCGAGACAAATGATATATGATACTATGATGGGGATGTATGTCAGAGAGCTGCTATTACCGCACCAACTTTGCTTATAACATACCACTCCATGGGTAAACAATTGTTTAATTTCAAAGGGATTGGTGTGTGGTATGTAAAAGTTGGAGTGGCAATAGAATTTCTCTTTTTTAATTACAAAAAATCATAAAATGACTCATTTAACTTGGAATTTATAGAATCTTTAAGAGAGCATGGGAGGGAAAATCACTTAAAAATAGGTATGTATTTTGTCGAAATTACTGAGTCAGCCATGCTATAGTTGTTGAACTACAAATTTAACATTTTGATAAATATTTTAAAAGTATGACTGACTGTTTTGGTAAATCAACCAAATCAATTTTAGCCCATCCCAAGCTCTTAATTGGATACCGTTTTGGACATGTATCTCAAATAAAGAAAGATTACTAACATTAAAAGCAACATTTGCGTGTTTTATAATATAAAAAAACTAATTCTCATGTGAGCTAAGATTAGTTTAGTAAACTTAGGATAAGGGCTGCTCAGTCATAGGAAGTGGTAACACTTAAAAATTTACAAAACAAATAAAGAAAAAGTTCTCTAATTATTGATTATGGACCAAACCTCCTTGACTTGCTCGTGGTTGAACATACTTTATGGTATCATGTGGCCCAATGTGTTTTTTTATGAAATAAGGAGTCATGGCCCATGATCATTATGTTTAAAAGATTTGTATTAATTATAATAAGAGGAAAAAAAAATTGGGCATTTCTTATCATAAGTGTTCTTTGTAGCAGAAATATTTATTGATTCTCTAAAGAAATATATTGGTCTAAAAGTAATAATTAAGGGATTTCATCTAATCACTTTTAAAGAATATGACGATCTTCTGGAGTGGCAACTAGAAGAAACGAGCTTAAATCTTCGAGTATGTACTCCTAATCAAATTGTTTATCTACTTATAATGGTCAAATTGGTGTATTCGAATTATAAAAAGAGACCTCACACACAAACATGCAATTTTGATCGTAAAAATGTGATATCCAACTATCGATTGAAATTGTAGACACCTCAAAAGTGTACAACTCATTTTCAAGACACTTGACATGACGTCAATCCAGAAAGATTGGAAGCATGGTAGCCCATGTTAAGACCAAAACCCTAAACTTCATCTAAAACCCAAACCTTATAATGATCGTAACCTCAAACCCATAACCCGTAACTCATAACCCAAATCAAGTCCACATCCCGTCTAAATCTGAACCTATAACTCTACCCAAAAACCTAAGAAACTTAAGTTTGAACCCAAAGACACAAAACCCAATAGAAGTCCTAAACCTGAACATAATCAATAAAAGTCGTCTTACTTACATGCTAATTGTTAAATTCACCATTATATGTTATCAAGTTCACCACTTTTTATTTATTGTTGAATTAGACACTTGTAAAACTGACCCATTTTCAATTTTTCGACTAAAATACATGGAAAGATCAATTAAAAACTCGAGATAATGACTTGTTTATATGATTTCAACCCAAATGAATCATTCTTGATCGATTTTCATCTAAAAATAAAAAATAAAAAATAAAAGAATGAAAAACCTTAGGGAGTGTTTAAAAATCGAAGGTTTGTATGAGAGTTCGCAACTAATGCTAATTGTTAAAATTTCGATGTTTGAAAAATATAACTCACACGAGTTTGGAACTCTCCAATTTGTATTTTTTAAAGGATTTCAACATTCATAAAAAAGCATAAAAATTGACAACTCTTGAGCACTCAGCCCAGGTACTCCCTCTATTTCTCTCCTCGATCCCGTGCTCCATCCACCTCCACCTCCACCTCCACCTCCTCTTCATCCTCCCCCTCTCTCTTTTCCTTCTTTTTCTCTGCCTCCTCATCTGCAGCATCTTAACCAGTGAGGTAGGGGTATAAAGAATGAAAGATTTTATTACGTAGCCCCAAATTCAGGGTGCATTTAGAAAGACCTCTCTTCCATAGGGGTTATTGAGTAATTTTTCCAAAGATATAATACGACAAAAGTACTCTTCAGCTGTTTTTTCTTTTGACTAAACAGCCATGCATTTTTGAAAGAATAAAATGTCTTCACTCGGTCAATTTCTACTGACGTGGCATAAACGGATAATCATAGATTATTTTCCTCGGGATACATAACAACACAGATTTTATGAAGATGTATCATTGTATATCCCGAGGAAAGAATTTATAGTTCACTATTTTCGCATTAAAGATAGATTAATAAGTATGCAAGGGTGATCGACACGATATACAATTATTTTGATTGAGAGCTGCTATTGGCACCCAATTTTCACTTATCATACCTCAATTAAAAATAAAGAAAATAAATGAATGCTTGAGAATAAGTAAAAGAAGGGTGCCAAAAGAAATTATCTCTTTTTATTTATTTACTTTTTTTTGTGTTGAACTTTTATTTTTTAGGTTTGAGATTTTACACGAGTCTAATCATAATTGTAAACAACTATTGAAATAGTTTGAAATTATAATATGAGCCAAACTTTGTAATGTTGGATACTTATTAATCGTAGATCTTTTGCCTCAAGATGCACAAGAAACGATTTATGATTTTGCATATCCCGAGACAAATAATATATGATACTATGATGGGGATGTATGTCAGAGAGCTGCTATTACCGTACCAACTTTGCTTATAACATACCACTCCATGGGTAAACAATTGTTTAATTTCAAAGGGATTGGTGTGTGGTATGTAAAAGTTGGAGTGGCAATAGAATTTTTCTTTTTTTATTACAAAAAATCATAAAATGACTCATTTAACTTGGAATTTATAGAATCTTTAAGAGAGCATGGAAGGGAAAATCACTTAAAAATAGGTATGTATTTTGTCGAAATTACTGAGTCAGCCATGCTATAGTTGTTGAACTACAAATTTAACATTTTGATAAATATTTTAAAAGTATGACTGACTGTTTTGGTAAATCAACCAAATCGATTTTAGCCCCATCCCAAGCTCTTAATTGGATACCGTTTTGGACATGTATCTCAAATAAAGAAAGATTACTAACATTAAAAGCAACATTTGAGTGTTTTATAATAAAAAAAAACTAATTCTCATGTGAGCTAAGATTAGTTTAGTAAACTTCGGATAAGGGCTGCTCAGTCATAGGAAGTGGTAACACTTAAAAATTTACAAAACAAATAAAGAAAAAGTTCTCTAATTATTGATTATGGACCAAACCTCCTTGACTTGCTCGTGGTTGAACATACTTTATGATATCATGTGGGCCAATGTGTTTTTTAATGAAATAATGAGTCATGGCCCATGATCATTATGTTTAAAAGATTTGTATTAATTGTAATAAGAGGAAAAAAAAAATTGGGCGTTTCTTATCATAAGTGTTCTTTGTAGTAGAAATATTTATTGATTCTCTAAAGAAATATATTGGTCTAAAAGTAATAATTAAGGGATTTCATCTAATCACTTTTAAAGAATATGACGATCTTCTGGAGTGGCAACTAGAAGAAACGAGCTTAAATCTTCGAGTATGTACTCCTAATCGAATTGTTTATCTACTTATAATGGTCAAATTGGTGTATTCGAATTATAAAAAGAGACCTCACACACAAACATGCAATTTTGATCGTAAAAATGTGATATCCAACTATCGATCGAAATTGTAGACACCTCAAAAGTGTACAACTCATTTTCAAGACACTTAACATGACGTCAATCCAGAAAGATTGGAAGCATGGTAGCCCATGTTAAGACCAAAACCCTAAACTTCATCTGAAACCCAAACCTTATAATGATCGTAACCTCAAACCCATAACCCATAACTCATAACCCAAATCAAGTCCACATCCCGTCTAAATCTGGACCTATAACTCTACCCAAAAACCTAGGAAACTTAAGTTTGAACCCAAAGACACAAAACCCAGTAGAAGTTCTAAACCTGAACATAATCAATAAAATCGTCTTACTTACATGCACTTCAATCCTGAACATAATCAATACTAGGACTTAAAATGAAATGGATTTTATTTGAAAAACTATGGGTTTGGGGATCACATTACGGGATTGAAAAGTATTAAGCATCAATTCCGCCGGATGAACACCGATTTCTACTTTTACCAAATAATTTACATTGCAAAAAAACGGCATAAAAAATAAAATAAAAAATTACCTTCTTTTACCTGAGTGATTGTGACGGTTGATTCTGTCGACAATAAATTTCAACGGATCTACCTCGAGATTCGTGAAATAAGATCGCAAATGATTTTATTGATTTTGATGAAAAGTAGATACAGATCTCAGTGTTTCCTCTGATTAACAGTCAAATACAAAATAGTGGCGATGTATGTAGCTTTTCTTCTCTCCGGACTTCGTGCTTTATCGGCTGAGAATGATGCTTTGATGTTGGCTTTGCTTTGTGCTTGATCTTCTGTAGAGGCTTCTATAGATTTTCTTCTCTCCGGGCTTCGCGCTTTATCGGTTGAGAATGTTTTCTTGGCTTCCGGAGAAGGGCTTTATGCTTGATCTTCTCTTTAGTCGGAGTCCGGATCTCTGAAGAACTTTTACTTTGTCTCTGGAGGAGGGCTTGAGAGCTTCTTTTTCTCTAGAGGGAGAGCTTCTATCTTCTAAAAGAAAGTGATCCAGATCCCCTCTCAATGAGAGATGCTCTTGTATTTATAGACTTAAAGGTAATTTAGCTTTCCAATTATACCCTCAATTTAAGAAGGTTTAACTGATTTATTTAAAAGGCTAAATTTGTCCAAATCCAATTTTATGGATTTTATGGATTATTATTGGGCCAAATTTATTTATTTGGGTATAAGGCCCAATATTTAATATGGATCACTTGGATTTGCTGGATCATGGGCTTTATTTGTGAAAATCCAAAACCCAGGCTTGTAAGAGGCACATTCCCATTTAATGGACTCAATTTTGATTTGAGGCCCACTAATAAAATTAGGGATATTTGTTTATAACAATTTGTAAATGCCTCCTTGAAATTTTGATGCCTACAAATGCCCCCTCAAGGATGAGTTGACGGCAAAATAGTTGAAGGCGATGCATCATTGATCTTGTTTGTGAGCGGATGAATGCTTGAATTGAGAGATATTGGCCACGTGATTTCATCTTGCGACACTTCAATTATCAATAAACAAACACCAATATATATATATATATATATATATATATATATATATATATATATATATATATATATATATATATATATATATAGCCAAATATCCTAACTTATATTCAACATAGTTGAAGGCGATGCATCCTTGATCTCAGTAGTGGCAGATGCGATAGCGTTGACGTTGTGAGATGCCATTGATGCTTTAGTTGATGTCCTTGCAGTTAATTGAAAGATGAGAGGTTGAAATGGTCCCACCGGGCGTGCCAGAAATTTGTCGACAGTAAATTTCTACAGATCTACCTCGAGATTCGTGAAATATAATCGCAAATGATTTTATTGATTTTTGATGAAAAGTAGATACAGATCTCAGTGTTTTCTCTAATTAACAGTCAAGTACAAAAATAGTGATGACGTATGTAGCTTTTCTTCTCTCCGTGCTTCGCGCTTTATCGACTGAGAAGATTGCTTTGGATGGTGGCTTTGCTTTGTGCTTGATCTTCTGTAGATTTTCTTCTCTCCGGACTTCGCGCTTTATCGGTTGAAAAGGTTTTCTTGACTTCCGGAGAAGGGCTTTATGCTTGATCTTCTCTTTAGTCGGAGTCCAGATCTCTGCAGAACTTTTGCTTTGTCTCTAGAGGAGGGCTTGAGAGCTTCTTCTTCTCTAGAGGGAGAGCTTCTGTCTTCTGAGAGAAAGTGATCCAGATCCCCTCTCAATGAGAGACGCTTTTGTATTTATAGACTTAAAGGTAATTTAGCTTTCTAATTATACCCTCAACTTAAGAAGGTTTAACTGATTTATTTAAAAGGCTAAATTTGTCCAAATCTAATTTTATGGATTATTATTGGGCCAAATTTATTTATTTGGGTATAAGGCCCAATATTTAATATGGATCACTTGGATTTGTTGGATCATAGGCTTTATTTGTGAAAACCCAAAACCCAGGCTTGTAAGAGGTACATTCCCATTTAATGGACTCAATTTTGATTTGAGGCCCACTAACAAAATTAGGGATATTTGTTTATAACAATTTGTAAATGCCTCATTGAAAATTTGATGCCTACAGATTCCATCAAAATTTGGCGAAGGACGTTTCTCTTATGAATCTTCTCGCTTTTGTCTCTATCGCTAGATCTCCTTTCGATCTCCGAGATGAGGTTTTCTTTTCCTATATCTGAATATTTTTTTGACTTTTTCTAGATGTTTAAAGAGTTTTGGGTGTTTTTACGTCGAAAATTGAGGCTTAGAGATTAGGTATGAACTTAGGATTTTAAATTTAAGATTTTGGGAAGTCTTGGGAGAGTTTTTAGCTTATCTTTTCTAGACCTACAGATTAGGTAGTGGAGGCTCATTTTTAAAGAGCTTTGTGATAATATAAGGGTTTTGATTAGGTTTTTTAGAGATAAGGTCTATCTCTAACTAATCTGTTAAGTTGTTTTGATTAGGATAATATTTTAGATAAGTTTTGTTTAAATTTTAAATTTTTTTGACTTACGTAGAATAATAATTTTTTAATTTTTGGAGAACCTCCCAATGGAGGGTTCTTTATTAAATTATATTTTTAATTTTGTGGGACTCTCGATGGAGGGTTCTTTATTAAATATTATGTGATCCCCACTTAAGTAAATGGACCACCATTTAAAATTTGGCCTGTGGGCTTAATTAATTGATTTTATCTGTTCAAAAATTTTAATTTGATTTATTAAGATTTCACTTTATGTTAATTAATATTTTAATTATTAATTTTTATTTTTTATTTTTTAGGATTTAAAAAATTATCGTTTTATCCTCAAAGAGGGTTTCTGCGTTGAAATGTTGATTTTCAACATTTTAGAATATTTTGAAATTAATTTTTTATAAGAAATTTAATGAGAGTATTGGTTTGTGTCACTTATGGGTTTTTGGCGTGAAATGGCCATGGACTCTATGAGGGGCATTTTGGTAATTTTGAGGAAATTGACGAAATAATTTATTTGATTTTAGTTTGTTGTTTTATGTGTTCGAAATGATTTTCCTAAGCGTAATGTAGGGTTTATGGATGTTTTGATGTTAGGGATGTTTTGGTAATTCAATCAATTTTTAGTGATTTTTCTCGTAAAGCTTCTTTTGTCTGAAAATAATGATTTTTATATTTTTGGGTCATATTTTATTAGCATAGTGTGATTTCTAAAATATCTCCTCCGATCTTTGGAAATAAATCTAGTAACAATTTTTTTTTAATAATATTCATCTATCATTGGGAATTGTTGCAATCGGATTGACAAATTGATTAATTTGGCAAGTGCAAAAATGAGCTATCTATACAAGTATATATAAATTAAAATATGGATTGGATATGAGTTGATGTCCCTTGACCCAAACTGGATCCGGGTTGGATACAGATCCATCCCTTTATCTACCAAGATCCGAATGATATATTACTTTGCAAGTCGTATTTTTTAATTTTTCAAGCTATACTACATCAATCAACAATGGTTGGGTATATTGGTCAAGACCTCCCTTAAAAAAGGCGAGGTCTTGAGTTCAAAGTCACCATTTTGTCAAATGGTTTGATATTATCTGACTTGAATTAATTAATTCGATTAGATTAGATCTGGATATTGATATGGATTTAATGAAAGCAAAATGGTTCGGATAGGAACCTGACCTATTTTAAACCCTAATCAATACAAGGTAGCAAGTATGGGATCGGTTTACATTTAGTGTACATGTTAAGGTTTAGATAATCATACACATCCTTGCATGCATAACTTTATCGTACATAGCTCTTCAATTTCATTTTCTGTTGGTACGTTGTTTTATCATAGACGAGTATATTTCTTTTAAAAGTCATGATAATTTGACTCCCCCACGTGGCAAACTCAAAATACTCTCTTGATGTGGCATGTGCTAGAATCATAGATTTTGTGTCGCGGGACATACATATACACATCCCCATAAATATATGCAATTTGGTATCCCGAGGAGTAAAGATCTATGGTTTTAACACATGCCATGGTGTCATTTTTCATTAGTCTATTAAAAAACTTGTAGACTAATCCTATTTTTGGATAAATGTTAGACAAACAGAATGGAAGTTAAATTTGGCTAAGGGTTTCCACCACAAGATCAAGGAAAATCTAATTCAAGATATGTAAAACAAATTTTATTGCAGTCAAACAGGCCCTCTGGATTTGTTTGGTCGCAACAAAAATTATTTTACATATCTTGAATAGGATTTTCCTTGATCCTATGATGAAAACCCTTACTAAGTTTAGTTTGTATGGCATTTGTCTAACATTGATTTGATTTGAGTTTAGTCTGCATATTGTTTGTTTAACTAAGATGCAAGTCTATTGATGTAAATATTTCAAATTCAATTTTAATAATAAATTGTAATCCAAAAATAATCATCACAAAATAAAAATTGTAAAATAAGAACTTATATTCTAATTAAAAATAAGAAATATTTCATCGTCATGATTTTTGAAAATGACTCCACTTTTCTCTATTTTTTCTAAATAAGTAACTAATAATAATAATAATAAAAATAATATGAATCACTTGCAATAAATTAGCAATTACATAGCAACAAATATTTCCAATAACAAAGGATCTATAAATGAAGAAACGCATGATCAATTAAAGTAATAATATAGTCAAATCCTAAAAGAAAAAGTAGTAAAAATAAAATAAAATAAATTTCTAATCAAAGCTAGAGGTTGGAACTGAATAGAGTATGACTAGTCTTACTAGTTTAGTAAGTTTTTAAATCTCACTAAGGGTCATTGAACTCACCTTTTGGCATCCAAAACAAGACCCGGTGACCCTACATGAATTTAATTAGAGGACAAAATTCTATGAAATTTATAAATAAAAAAAATACTTAAATTTTTTTTTCCAGTTAGTTTTAATTTTAAATTTGGTAGCCATCCATTTTAAAACCTAGTAAGATTCGGGTCTTTCTAAGTTTGTAAAGAAAGTGTTTTTTTCTCCAAATAAGACATCAATTAATTAAAATGCAATACAAATCTTACTATGGGTTGTTGGGTCACATGAATCACCACATTATCAATCCAACACTATAGTCTCAGGTTTAAAAAAACAAAATAAAAAGAAATATTGCTTTTTAACATCATTCAAGGTGTTGAAAATGGATGGCTAATGAATTCACAAATTTAAAAGTAAATACCATGATGAAAAAGAACTATTCTTGAAAAAAAAAAACAGTTTCAAAGTTCTTAAAATTGTCTCCTCTATCCGTGACCAGATCATCTCTTTTGATATACCACAATATGTGCTCACGACTCATAGTAGGACTTAAAATCTTACTAAGTTGGAGAGGTTAGTTTTGACTCATGTTTAGTCCGACTGATGATCTGTACTCATATTCTGTAAATCATATGTGTTATATAGAAATGTACGGAGGTTGAAAAAATATGTTGGCTTAAATGTTTAAGAAAATTAAATTTCTCAACAAATAAAAATCAATGATAATGTGAGCCTTTGAATGATTATACTTGTATACTTGTATTGGTGTTGGTAGATATAATTGCAATAGATTTCTCCGAAAAGTAACCTTTTCGATTGAAGCTTCCGATGGTCAAAGCTGCGATTGAGGTTTCTTCTTGAATTCGCCTGATTATGATAGTTTATTGGATAATGTCTTATAGATATGTAAATTAGGATCAATTATTTGAAGTGATGTTCTTGCTCTGGTGTCTATATGCAGTGCGGAGTATATTTTGAGATCATGTACTCTCATCTTATTCCTGATGTTCAAGCAAGGAGGCAAATGGTTACAAATGCCAAGATGAGAATTTTTTTGCTGTAAAATTGAACAAAATTGATAACTTAATCTCAAAATATAGAGAAAATTGGGGGAATCTTTAAACAATTGATGACCTCAATGATTTATTCAGATGGTGGTGCTCTCCATGTTGAAGTGAAAATCATCAATCATAGTTTACAAACAATGAATCTCTTAGTGTCTCCTTTGTGCTAATGAATTTTCTTGAAAGCCAAATCGTCCACTTTAGCATTGATGTGGTGCTTTTGAACCTTTTGAATCTCAATATCAAGAGCCAAGCGAGATCGGTTTGGCTTGGTTTTCTAATTGAAGCTCATTATTTCATCTTTAGTCACCCATAATGAACTATTTTGAACCATTGATCCCTTCCTCATCTTATTTCATGTTCTTTTAACGATTAGGAAAAGCAATAACCATGTTTTTCATTCTCTTACGTAACAAATTTGATTCAATAATTCTTCATTATCGAATTCTTATTTTCTCCTATAATCGTCTATTCGGATGTGGCGATTTTATTTTATTTTTTCATGTCTTAGTTATCATCAATTAGACATCTATAACAATAATTTTCATCAAGATCATCCCTAATTGCCTTGGTTAACCTTTTTCTTCTAAAATATGCTCTTTGAGCCTTACAAGTGTCATGTGTGAAGCTATTTCCATAATCTATGCCAGAATATTGCCATTATGCTTCTAAAATATGAATAGTTGATCAAGATCTGACTAGAATCTAGAGCAAGATAAAGTAGTGGAATGCTCTATAAAAATTAAATGCTTTTGGGAATTAAAGTGCTCCAAGAGCCCACTTGTTTGATAATTGAACAAAACAAAATTTGGATTTTTTTTAAATTTTTAAAGAATTGTTGCTGAAGATCATAACTGAATGTGGATGCTTCTAGGTTTTTTTAGGTTACTATTATCAGAGGTTTTCCCAAGCCTAGTGGAATTGAGTTAAAATTTAGTTATTCATTTTTTATGCTCCAAAAACACAGTAGAAGTAGTAATATTTGTGCATATTAAGTATTTATAGCCATTTCAACCAAGCATCAAGTTTGTAATCTAAGCGTATTACTTGAATTTGTAGTTGCTGGTGGATTGGACATGAGGGAAAAATCTCATTTTCTCAAGTGCTGCCACTTCAATAAATGAAATAAGAGGGTCCTATGACGTTGCCAATTTGTCATCTTTGCTTGGACTCTCTATGGAATGCGTTAAAGTTGTTATTTCCAAGAATTATATGTCAGTCAACCTTTATATTTATGAGAGCTGCGAGTGGCACCCCAGCTTTTACTTATTTCACCCTAATTAAAAATAAAATAATAAGTAAATGATTGAGAATAAGTAAAAATTGGGGTGCCAATAGAAACTCTCATTTTTTTTTCTCGATTCCTATTTTTGGGTTTAGGATTTTATGAGCCTAACCATAATTCTAAACAACTACTGAAATTGTCTAAATTTGAGTGTTGAGCCAAACCTTTCTAATGTTTAAAAAGTGTGTTTTAATCTTTAATTGGGCGTAAGAAGTAAAAGTTGAGTTGCCAATAGCAGCTCTCTATAATATTGGCTACTTCTATTTTAAGATATTGAGGTTGACGGTGTATTCGGTAATATGTGATTCTTACCAGTCCATTTTGATGTTGAAAGTCTCTAATGGCTAGTGCTAATGGCTAGTGCTATGAGGAAAAAACAATTCTACAATGAGGCCATCAAAGTAGAAAGAATTTCATCTGCTGAAAAAATGGACTCGAATAAGCTTTGGTTTTGTAATTGGCGTGCCAGGTGGGATAAAATTTCCTGTGGTGAAGGAGATTTGGTGTTCCATGATATTGTGAAGTTTTTCTTGGCCTCCAATAAATTACCAAAATCTTCAAAAGCGATTGATTTTGCATCAGTTGCAGAAGAGTCAAATAGTTTGCGATTGAAGGATTGGTTGTGACCAACAAATGATACGTCATCTTTTTTTATCTATGACCAAAGAACTTACTGGGTCATCTTACAAAAATAAAGTTCTCAAACAATCAAACGAGGTTGAGGTATTTCCTTTGGGAGATCGGACGTCATTAGCTAGTACTTTAAATCACCATATGTGTGGTTCTCAAAGTCTTCTGGGTTCAGTGTTACGACATGATATTCCGACAATTTTTGCTCATGCCAAGGAATTTTAGATCCCAATCACCAGCTATGAAGAATCTAGGAGTTCAAACAGACTTATAAAACTGCATGTTACGCCATCCCAAGATTGTGTATCCACTTGTGTATGGAATCTTGTTTTACCGAATGATAATGTGTCACTTCTCACCCCTGTGAAGGACATCAAAATTTCCTCTGCATGCATTGCAGATAGGTCAAGTGAGCTCAATGTACATTCGTTGCCAAAGAATCATGTCTTTACCATTGAAGGCAATCCGGTGTTTCTGATGAATACTGTGAATTTTCCACTCCGTCCAAAGAACTTCATTCTTCTTCTAGGAATGAATATTCTGAAAGGATAAATGGTCTTACTGTAGTTCCTAATTCACAAGATGCGAGAATGAATGAAGTCTCAACTAAGAAGGAAGGAAAGGAGCAACCAGACTTACACTACAAGAAAAATTAGCTATCACAACCACTTTTAGTGACTGTCAAAGTTTGACCGTCGCTATATAATGTTTATTTCATCCAAATCACTAACTCTAGCTCTTAACTCACTCACTCACTCTAGCTGAAAATTTGTCTGACTTTGTTTGAAATTCTCGTTTTCGATTCCTTCATCCTCGCTGTCTCTCGTCTCAAACGAAACCAGTCACTCTCTCTCGTGTGAAACTCGAATGTCATTCTCTCTCTCTCTCTCTCATCTCCGTTGATTGCTTTGTAGAGAAGGAATCGACAGTCGAAAACGAAGCCTCACTCACTCTCTCTCGTCTGCAAATAAAAAAATGAAGCCTCTATCTCTGTCGATCTCTCTCTGCCTCTCTATTGATCTCTCTCTCTCTTGATCTCTCAAATGCGTGAGGGTTCAACTAAACAGATTCGATCTGATTTCGACCTCGAAAATTTAGGTATGTTTCCATACATATTTTGTTAATTTTTCTCTTCAATCGATCCCTAAACCCTAGATTTTTCTGCATATTTTGTTTTCCTGCATATTTTGTTGATTTTTCTGTTTAATCCTAATTTCTATAGCATTGATTCAAATTTTGGTTTGATTTCAAACCAAAATCCCAATTTTTATGATTTTAATTCAATTTTTGGTTCAATTTCAAACCAAGACCCTAATTTCTCATTTTTATAGCTAACTAATATTCAATTGGACAAAATCAGATTTCAGGAGACCATCACTCTCCGATTCTGCTTATCAAATCTGAGAACTCACTAAGATTATCAAGTTTACTCTCAGATCTGTATTAATTTTTTTATTTGCTTTAAGTTCAAATTAACTAAGCTTGTATGTAATGGGTGGAGGGAATAAGTTTGAAGTAAGTTTCATTTTGTAAAAGATTTTTGTGCTAATTTTGTAGGAAAAATAAATTTAAATAAGTAATGTAATAGTTTGCTATGATTATATATGTACTCCTTGGCTTCCGTAGTCTTTTGAATTTTTTTATTCCTAACTGAATTGTGGTTTATTTATTTTTGATGAATTATTAAATTGGTTGATGTTGAGTTGTTTGAGCTTTGGTTAAAATTATTGTTGTAGTTTCCGTTGTTGTAATAGAAAAATGCATGGGAACAAAAACAAATATAATTAGATTCCATGGGTTGATTGGAGAAGACGGGTTGTTAAACTATCCGCTTACAATAACTTGACCATTGGAAATTTATGACCGACTAAGTAATAAACCAATGATGAATGATAAACATTGCAAGGCTGTGATTTTTGTGAATTATTATTTCTTTCATTCATTTCATATGCGAATCATTCGTTAAAGTTTATCAAGTTGCGATATTTTATTTGTAGAACGCATAAGCTATTTGAGAATTTACTTGCATGCATGATACATGGTTATTAAAATTCGTTGGAAATAGAGATGACTCTCCCTAATCATCTTAGTATCATTTGTGAATGATGCAAGATGCCAAGATCAGGATTTAACTTATTATTCTCCAGTAGTAAGATCTTTCTCTTCTTTCTGATTCACAAATCCGAATTGGACTTAAAAATGATCTCGGTATTGAGATAAAGATATGAAACCATGAGACTATGATCCACAACATGAACCAACATTGACTACTCCACCTGCATCGGTTGATGTTGATTGGAGAAGACGGGTTGGATCAATAAGGGAATTGGAGTAACCTTTGTTTGATCCATTATTGCTAACATAGAACCAAATCTCAAAGTTGATCTCCTCAAAGGAGGAGACTGTGAAGAATCCTCATGATTTGGAATGGAATCACAAACTTCTTTTCTCCCTTAAATTTCAAAAATATCCTTATAAAAAAAACTACCCTTACTCTTCATCACCTCATGGGAAAGGATAATACTTTCCTATATTTTTCACACTTATACAAAAGCTCCATGTTTTTTCAAGATTAATAGAGGTAGGATTTCTCCTACTCTACTAGCTAATAATTTAGAATTATGTATATAACTACCAATGATAATAGCTGGGAAGAAAATTAGGAAAGGATAAGGGAATCTATACTTTTGCAATAGAAGCAATGGTGGATTAATATTGTCTCCCTTGTATCAAAGGAAACTATTTTGCAATGTTGGGCTATAGTTCTAGTATAACATATATAATCTAATTGAAACCATAGGTTGTGCGAGTCTAATTGTGTGCCTGGATTTAGTTATACCACTGTTGCATTTATAGTTTATGGTACTTTGTATGTTATATTTTAACATCATTCTTGTGGCTTTGTTTCCTATCCAATGTCAACCCTTATCAATAATTCTTTCTTCTTTTTTTAATCTCTTTGACTTTTATTCTTTTATAGACTCTTCTATCTATTTTCATTAGTAAGGGATAAGAGCTTTGTAGATAACACCATATTATATTAATTGCAATTCATATTATTAATAATACATATTTGATAAGTTGTTAAATAATGGGTATGTTGATTTGTTATGTATTACTAATAATACATATTTGATAATCGTTCATGGAAGATTGCCTAGTTTATTTTTCACTTTAATGGGCTGGGTTGGATAAATTGGGTTAATTCATAGATAATATTAGGTCAAATATGGTCTATAGATGGATCGTTTCATTTGAGTAAAATATTTTGTCAATAGTTGACTAGTTGTTTCCTTAGTTTTAGTTGTATATGACTATGTGCTTTTGGTTTAAAGGTGATATTGCTGTGAAGTGGATATACCGATAGATAAAAGTTGGATTCAGTTGCTTAGAGATACCCCTGAGTGTAAAACATGAGTTATTAAGTTTTTGGATCTTGCATTTTTTCATTCAAGGTTCGATAATGCGATCCAATGTCCTTATGTCAAATGTCTCAACGTGGTGGTAAAGAATAGAGAAAACGTGCATGATGATTTATTATGGTATGGGATAGATAAGGGATATATACATTGGACACGTCATGGTGAGACATTCGAAGATGAATATATAATTGATGAGTCAAAAGAGGGTGATGATATGTAAGGAATGTTACAAGATGCATTTGAAATCCCAAACTCTGATTGTAAAGATGTTAATGAGTCAAATGATGATAGTCCAGATGAGCCAAATGAGGATGCAAACAAGTTTTATGAAATGTTGAAAGCTACTGAGACTGAGTTATATCCGGGTTGTACTAAATTTTCGAAACTATATTTCATTGTAGAGTTGTTACATTTGAAATGTGTTAATGGATGAAGTAATAAATCATTTGATATGTTACTCGAATTGTTAAAAGATGCATTTCCTACTGGTGAAAAGTTGCCAAAGAATTATTACGAATCGAAGAAAATCTTGCGGGAACTTGGCTTACATTACAAGAGGATACATTCGTGCCCGAATGATTGCATGCTATATTGGAAGGAGCATGAGAATGCAAATGAATGCGTAGTGTGTGGTGAGTCTAAATGGAGATCAATTAAATGCCAATCAACTGAGGAACCTTCTCTTTCGTCTACAAAAGATAAGAAAATAGCTACAAAGATTTTGCGTCATTTTGCGTTAAAATTGAAGCTTAAGCTGTTGTTTATGTCTTCAAAACAGCTGAGAACATGAGATGACATTCCGATAGTTGTATAAAAGATGGCGTGTTGAGGCATGCAGCTGACTCTATGGCGTGGTAAACTTTAGACAAAGAGTATCCGTCATTTGGTTTTGAACCTTGGAATGTTAGACTTGGATTGGCAAGCGGTGGTTTTACTCTTTTCAGTTACATGAGTACTCCTCACAGCACATGGCCCGTTGTTTTGATTCCGTATAACTTACCTCCATGGATGTGTATGAAACCAACTTCTTTTATGTTGTTGTTACTCATTCTAGGTCCTAAGGCTCCTGGGAATGACATCGATGTGTATTTGCAACCATTGATAGACGAATTGAATGAATTGTGGACAGATGGAGTTGAGACATACGATGACTCAAGAAAATAAAATTTGAAGATGCTTACAACCGTTTTATGGACTATCAACAACTTTCCTGCATATGAGAAGTTATCAGGATGGAGTACTAAAAGAAAACTTGCTTGCCTCTTTTGCTACAAAGACACTTGTTTAGTCAAATTGCAGAAAGGAAATAAAGAATGTTACTTGGGACATCGTTTATTTTTACCACTTGATCATAGATTCCGAAAAAATAAAAATTCGTTTAATGGAAAAAAAGAGTTGGAATATACACCAAAACCGTTGAGTGGAGAGGATGTGCTTGATCAATTACGAGAATACGAAGGAGTTAAAGGCGACACATTGAATGCTTCCTATTATCAAACAGTGAGCCCCCTGACCAACACGGCAATTGGAGCATAGTTGACCCATAGCTTCTCAACCAATGAGAACACTCTGAACTTTGGCACACAACATGCATTGGACCCCCAAGAATAAGAGGCTTACTCTTAGATATGAAAGGTGCTGGTGGTGGGAAAGGGTTGGGTGTGGATGAGTAAGAGGCTTCCATCTTAGTATGGCAGAAAGCAATAAAAGGTAGGTAGAAGGACAAAGCTATTAGTTTTTATGTATGAATGATGACATTCATCTTCGCAAGGTTACTGAAATTTTTGTTTCTAATAGGCTATGAAGGTGGAGAATATAGTGAAACTAAAGGAAGAATTTGATTACAAAAGTTTGTCAAGACGGCTTGACGTACAATTAGACAAACTCATTGTAGAACATAAAAGGCAGCAGAAAGCTTTCCAGGATGAGGTTGAAAGAATAAACATAGAAGCTCAAAATCGTATTGCTGAGGCAGAAAGAAATTGTGAAGAGACAGTGGAGGTTGGTTAAATTAATTATAATGTTGCTTACTCATTCATATTGGTGTATTTTGTTGTTGACATGGATTTTGTTAGATATTCATGCTTGTCATGCTCCATGTAGTGTTTAATTTAATTTTCTTGATAGTGTCTGACTTTTTGTTATCTTCCTATTTTACTTTACTGTAGAATGAGAGACTTCAATACCAAATGGAATATTAGGAATCGATAAAGAAGCTCGGGGAACAAGGGGTGATAAATCCGCAAAAATGTGACAATGATAGAACTAGAGTTGAACCCAAAGATGAACGCTTGGATATGGTATGTATCAGAGTGGTTTGGACACTTTCATGTCCACCTTTTTTTTGTCTCTATTTGCTTGAAATATAACTCACCTAGTCATGTGGCTTGTTGGGATCCATAGACAATACTACTGATCTAATCATATGGCTTGGTTGGGATCCATAGACGTCTTGGAAGTTGATGCCACACGTGGTCATTGGGCTTGTAAGAAGATGGGTCAAGTGGCTGGTTTTTAGTGAGGATGATCACACCACCATCTCATGCTCCAATTGCTTTCCCCTCAAAGGCAATGGCACCCACATCACCATCTCCCATGGCCTCCACGCCATGGAACTGAAACAGGCAAAACTCGATATTCCAACTCTCCAAAGACAGGCCAGCTCCAATGCCTTGTAGAAGATCTAGCCGAGGTATTGCCATCTTCTTTGGGCTCCTTCTTGAGTTGCTTGTTTATTTGATATATCACTACTAATTACAATCTTTCATAGAATTGGAATCATCCATATAAATATTGCTATAAATTGAAGGGTAGTCTGCCTTTTTCTTCTTGTGATTATGGAAGGTTAATTTGGTTAACGATGGTCCTGTCACGATGCAGCTTGATTCATCACAACCACCCAAGTGAGTATATGCCAATCACTAGAAAATCATGGAGCTGCATTTCTTTATTAATTATGGATCTAATACGATTAGCTTTTGAGGTTCAATAGTATCCCATTTTAGGTTATATTGGAGAGTTTGAGGATATTGGACAATAAATTCTTGTGCGGTATCAATTGATGGACATGAGAATGTACCTGCCAACAACAAGAATGCCTTGACGAAAGCTGTTGCTAATCAGCTCGTATCTATTGCCATTGACGCTGATGGTTCTCACTTCAAATTTTACTTCGAGGTATTTCGCTTAAGAATTTGAGTAAAAAGATTCTATTACAACAACAACTTTTGCTAACACCACCCCAATTCATGTGTAAATCACTAAAGACCAACACATATTTAGGTTGGTGTTAGCAAAAGTTGTTGAAATGTAGTTGTTGGGTTTGGTGTAATTTGAGAAAAATCAATTAATTTGGTGATTGTTTTGTTCCATGGAACTGAAGATGCTAACCTTTGTTTTTTCTTAGTTGTGAGCTTAATTTCTCATTAAATTTTCTTATGAAGTTGGGTTTTCAAAGTGGAAATTAGATACCTTTAAGTAAATATTGCACTTAGTTTTATCTCTGACAAGCTTTAAATTAGATTCTTGATAATCCATAGTTGAATTTGGGTTTAAATATTTTGTTTTATGCCAAGGTAGACTCTTGAAACTTACTGTGTAACATTATACATATAGTAACACTAGGACTACCAAATGTTTCTCATTTGACTTATTTTGGACATCGAGAAAGTTTCTTCCAACTCCCTTGAAGTATGGAGGATGAATTCTACCATCCTTCAATCCGGAGGTGAGTATTCCTCTTGTTCATCCAATCTTGACATAGTATTCAACATATGATGGTGATAACAAATAATGGTAGTGGCCCTCAATTAGTATATATATAGATATACTTTTAGGTTAGTTTGCAGTTCTTATATTCTAAATACATAAAATTCCTTGACTTTAATTTATATGTATGAATCGACTTGACTATGATCACAAGGCGTATTCACGAGAGATTGAGGCAAAGAACTAGATCATGGGGTGGCGATCGTGGGCTATGGAGCAACTCTAGATGGGACCATGTATTGGATAGTGAAGAACTCATGGGGACCAAAATAGGGTGAGAAAGATTACATAAGAATGCAGTGCGGCATAACCGATGAAGAGGGAATATGTGATATAGCCATGGATGCTTCATATCCTATCAAGACCTCAGCAAAGGCAACTAATTAGTTATAATTACTCCATGTCCATTAATTTTTGTAATGTAAAAGTAAAATTAGTAGCTCATTTTGTATCATAATCGGATAATAGTAACATAATGAACTCTAGTAGAGTGGAGCATTTTGGTATTTTCATATTGGTAATTGGGTCATGGTCATCAATTTCAAAACATAGGGGTATCTCCAATATTTTGCAATACATGAGGGGACTGGTGTAAAATAAAAATTTTTTTTCTTCAAAAACCTTTACAGCGACAGCCAAAAGCGTAGCTAAAGAGTAATTTATTTTTTTTAAAAACGATATCCTATAACGACGGCCAATATTGGCTGTCGCTATCAGTCCTATGGATTATTAACGACGAGTACCGACGGCTTCCCTGGCTGTCGCTACATGTGTTTTGCGACGGTATTTGTTCCTATAGCGACGGTCAAGACCGTCGTTATAGCCCTATTTTACTGTAGTGTTAGTTTTGGTTGGATGTAACGTGTCTATACGTAGAGATTTTTTCAAAATCGAACAACATAGACAACACAGTAATAATGCAATTTCACTTGCGGATGAGAATCTGTTGGAGGTATCTTATGATGAGATGCAAGAAGATGAATAATGTTCCACCCAATGAAGCCGTAATTGAACTAGACGAGAAAAAAAAGCAAGAAGGTTTAATTGAAACCAATAGTTCAAGACTGGACCAATGTATATCAGGTATGCTACCAAATTGACATGTAGAGTTTGATCCTATGTACCGATGGAAATTACTAATCCTTCTAGCCATCACATTTATAAAATTGGTCCTGTTTGATCATTAATCCTTCTGGTTCTATTTTTTCAGGGAAGGCCATGTTGAGGAAAAATCTAGAGTACTCGACTCTAAATACTCAAATGTTGGATATAAACAAGTAAACGATTTACTTGTACTATACCCTCAATAAAGATATCACTCACAACTTGAAAAAAAAAAATAACACTCTATTAAGAAAAACACACTTTTACAAACACTCACACTTTTTACAACCTCTCAAGACTTCTTACTCACAACTTGTTTCTTACTACTTGATTACAAAATGAGAGGACTCACCCCTATTTATACTAGTGGCACCTCCTTAACTAATGGTTAGGATTGTGCCAACACATTCTTAATCTAGTGGTTACAATTTTGTCATCTAGAACTTTCTAAAAATATCTATTAGTCTAGAGTTTTCTACCAAAATATCTATAATTCTAGAATCTTCTATTTTTCTCTTATCTAAAGACATCTAGAGATTTCTCTAGGAAGATTCTAGAAATTGGGCTATAAATAACTATTGGGCTTGGACAATAAATGTGGGCTTTTCCCAATTTGGGCTGGTGTTGAATTTTAACACTCCCCCTCAACACCAGCTCTTACTCTTTGCACCATGTTGAGTTGACGACGAAAGTTCTCAAACTTGCCAGTACTCAATCCTTTTGTGAGCAAGTCTGCAACTTGATCATCTGTTTTGATTTGTCTCATTTCTATATCTTCTTGAAGAACCTTTTCTCTAACAAAATGATAATGCACTTCCACATGTTTAGTTCTTGCATGAAAAATTGGATTCTCTGCCAAACGGATTGCTGACTGGTTATCACAGTATAATGGAACAACATAATTTATTGATTGATGTAGATCGTTCATCAGCTGTATCAGCCACATACTCTCTTGAGCTGCTGTTGCTGCTGCTCGATATTCTGCTTCTGTTGTTGATAAAGACACAGTCGGTTGTCTCTTGCTACACCAAGAAATCACTCCCGATCCAAGAGTGAACATATACCCAGTAGTTGATCGGCGAGTGTCGTGATCTCCTGCATAGTCAGCATCACAGTAGCCCACTAGCTTGCAATCTTCGCCTTTCTTGTACAAAAGACCATAGTCAATTGTACCCTTCACGTATCTTAGTATTCGTCAGACTGCTTCCAAATGTGGCTTCTTTGGATTTTGCATGTACCGACTCATCACACCAACTGCATAAGAAATGTCAGGTCGAGTCAAAGTCAAGTAGATAAGACTACCTACCAGTTGTCGATACATCGTTGCATCTTTCAAGTCTTTTCCTTCATGTGCACACAGCTTAGCATTTGGTTCCATTGGTGTTGAGATTGGTTTGCTTTCGAGCATTCCGAACTTCTTCAATAAATCTCTAGAATATTTTTGCTGGTAGAGAAATATTCCTTCTTGTGTACGATCAACTTCTAAACCAAGAAAGTGCTTGAGTTGTCCAAGTTCTTTCATCTGGAAACGAACAAATAGATTCTCCTTTGTTCGAAGGATTTCTGCCTCATCATCACCTGTTATGATTAAATCATCCACGTACACAAGCACGATAGCTAACTTTCCTCCATTAGCTTTAACAAACAAACTCGAATCTGCAGGTGTTACTGAATAGCCACCTTGAGTAAGAAATTCAGAAATCTTACCATACCACGCCCTTGGTGCTTGTTTTAATCCGTAGAGTGCCTTTCACAGCTTACACACATATTCAGGATGATCTTGGTTCTGAAAACCTGTTGGCTGGATCATATAGATCTCTCGATCTAACTCCCCGTGTAGAAAGGCATTCTTCACATCCATCTGCCACAGGTTCCAATCTTTGGTGGCTGCAAGTGCTAGTAGGACTCGTACAGTTGTAAGTTTCGCCACCGGACTAAACGTTTCATCATAGTCTAGCCCATATTGTTGAGAAAACCCTCGAGCCACCAGTCTAGCCTTATACCTCTCAATTGATCCATTTGGACGGCGCTTTATCTTGTAAACCCATTTGCAGGATATGGGTTTCACATCTTTTGGCTTTGGCACCAGATCCCAGGTCTGATTTTGATTTAACGCTGTGACTTCTTCTTCCATAGCTTTGATCCACTCAGAGTTTTGTGATGCTTCTTCAAATGTCTCGGGTTCTTTAGCAGTTGCTTCTTCAGCTATGGCTGCATTGGCATATTTGGGATTTGGTTTGCGAATTCTGTTTGACCTTCTCAGTTGTGATTGTGGAGTTGATACTTCCGTTTCTTCAGGATGATCTTCTTGTTGATATATACCAGTTTCCCAAGGATTCTGGGCCATCTCTTGATCACCATCACTGTCATGTAGATCTCCAGCCTCATCTGAACTTGGTTGAATGTTGACAGTGTGCTCCTCCATCTTTTATTGTAGTTTGTCTTCGAATTCTCTTGAGTCTGGCAACACCTCTTTTCCTGAGGACCACCAAGAAGATGCTTCGTCGAATACCACATCTTGCGATGTATAACACCTTCCAGTTGTAGGATCACAACATCTCCACCCCTTTCTCTGATTATCGTATCCAACAAAGATACATCTGACTGCTTTCTTATCGAACTTGCTACGTAAATGATCAGGAACAAATACATAGCATACACATCCGAATACTCGAAAGTAGCTAACTGTAGGCTTTATGTCCCACAGTTTCTCAAAGGGTGAAACAAACTCTAACCTTGGTTGAGGAAGTTTGTTGATCACATGGGCTGCTGTTCTCATAGCTTCGGCCCAAAATCTTCCTGGTACATTCTTTGCATGTAGCATACTCCGACAAGTTTCTGCAAGATGCCGATTCTTTCTTTCTGCTACACCATTCTGTTGTGGTGTATTGGCACATGTATATTGACGACGTATTTTGCATTCTCGTAGGTATAGAGAGAACTCGTCCGAGCTATATTCTCCTCCGTTATCTGTGCGCAAGCAACAGATCTTCTTTCCTACTTCTCCTTCAACTATCTCTTTGAACTCTTTAAACTTTGAAAAAGTTTCAGATTTTTCTTTCATAAAGAAAACCCACACATACCTAGAGAAGTCATCAATGAAGGTCACCATGTACCGCATTCCGCCGACTGATGGTTGCTTGACTGGCCCGAACACATCAGAGTGAACTAACTCTAATGGTTCTTTTGCTTTAAACTTCGATTTCTCGTATGGCAATTGATGTGCTTTACCATACTGACATCCCGCACAGACCGTGTCTGTTCTCACGACAAGATGAGGAAGTCCCTTAAGCATCGACTTCTTTACCATTACACTTAGCTTGGAATAGCTAACATGACTCAACCGCATGTGCCACAAATCTGCTGTCTCGTTCCTTCTTGTCTTGTCTACATATGCAGACTCTGCTGACATTACGTAAACTGACTCCAATCGTCGTCCCTCCATCGTTGGCTTTTCTGAGATTTTGATGTCACGATATACCTTCACATCTTGGGGACCGAACAAGACATAGTAGCCTGATGATGTTAATTGAGCTACGGATAACAAATTTTTCTTCATTCCTGGAACATGGTAGACATCTTGAAGTGGCACCTGGTTAGAATTATAACGAGGTGTGACTATCGTCTTACCGATGTGAGCTATCGGTAACCTTGAGTTGTCAGCCGTCACCACCACACGACTTCCCTTGTACTCAGACAAGTTTTGCAACTTCTGTCTATCACCTGTCATGTGATTTGAGCACCCCGAGTCTACGATCCAGTCATTCTCGTAGTCAATCCATTCAGATGTAGTTGTAAGAGCTACTTCTTCTTCTTCCTTTACAAACGATGCTTCAGCATCCCATTCATCTTCAATTTTCTCTTTAGAACTGGAAGTAGCAGCATTACTTTCAGCATACTTTTTCTTAGACCAGCAGTCTTTCGCCATGTGGCCCTTCTTCCCGCAATTGTAGCAATCGCCTTCGAACCTTCTACTATTACCGTGATTCTTTGAAGCTTCCCCTGGACGAGAGCCTCCCTCTCTTTGATGACCTCTTATCTTGTCACCATTCATTTTAGATCCACCTCTGACGTACTGCTTGAAGTTACCTTTACTTTTGCTTGTGTAAAGTGCTTCTTCCTTATCCTTCAACGAGACTCCTCTCATTTGCGCTGCCAAAGCTTCTTGACCAATAAGCAAATTTTCGAACTCAACAAGTGATGGTTGTGTCGGCCATCCTTGTACTGCAGCAATAAAGCCTCGGTATTCAGGTCGCAAACCATGGATAATTATTCTTTTTATCCTGATTTCTTCAATAGCAGCATTCGGATCTAACTCTGAAATTTCACGGCATATTGACTTTCACCTTATGAAAGTATTGGGCGATCGTCATATCACGTTGCGCCATTGATAGCAGCTCATTCTCGAGAAGTTGTAACTTTATATCGTTCTTCTTTGAAAAGAGTGTAGCGAAGGTATCCCATGCTTATTTCGGTGTTTTGGCATCTCGAATGTGCTCTAATATTTCTTCTTCAATTGTAGTCTTTAAAGCAAACATCACTTTGTCTGCTTTAATCTTCCATTTTCTCAAGATGCCATTGGCATCTTCTGTTGTCGGTTGTGTAACTTCACTACCACCGACAATCTCCCAAAGGTCTTGACCTTGTAGGTAAGACTCCATGCATGTTGCCCACGTGTTGTAGTTTTGGTTGTTGAGCTTCTTGATTCCTCCAACTACTTGAAGGTCACCCATCGTGCTGACAAAGCTTCGACTAAACGGAACAAACTTGACTAACGATCTTGTAGAGTAGTAAACTCCTCACGACTCAAGATAGCTCCACCAAAATCGATCCTTGGCAACCTCGTTCTGATACCAATTGTTGAGGAAAAATCTAGAGTACTCGACTCTAAATACTCAAATGTTGGATATAAACAAGTAAACGATTTACTTGTACTATACCCTCAATAAAGATATCACTCACAACTTGAAGAAGAAAATAACACTCTATTAAGAAAAACATACTTTTACAAACACTCACACTTTTTACAACCTCTCAAGACTTCTTACTCACAACTTATTTCTCACAACTTGTTTCTTACTACTTGATTACAAAATGAGAGGACTCACCCCTATTTATACTAGTGGCACCTCCTTAACTAATGGTTAGGATTGTGCCAACACATTCTTAATCTAGTGGTTACAATTTTGTCATCTAGAACTTTCTAAAAATATCTATTAGTCTAGAGTTTTCTACCAAAATATCTATAATTCTAGAATTTTCTATTTTTCTCTTATCTAAAGACATCTAGAGATTTCTCTAGGAAGATTCTAGAAATTGGGCTATAAATAACTATTGGGCTTGGACAATAAATGTGGGCTTTTCCCAATTTGGGCTGGTGTTGAATTTTAACAGGCCAGATATAAGCAAATGACATCTTTTCGGGTTTTCCCGTTTCCTTTCAAGCCTTTGTTGAATCCTGTACTTACCAAGAAAAAATCTCGAAAATCGAATAGAAAGATAAACATGGTGTAAGTAAGGAATCTGCACTTACGTTATCAGTTTTGATTGGCGCAAGTAATCAAAATAGTTGAGAATGTCTTGTTTTTCTAATATAATTCTTTTCTTCCCTTTCTTGGCTTAATTCATTAGTTTTTTGGTAAGGCACAATAGGAGAAGATGATTTAGATGTATGAAAGGTGATAATTTAAACAATAGGATTTATAAGTTGTTCACTTGATATTATAAATTGGATGATCCTTCTGAAATTCTCTGGTTATTCTGCAAATTAAAGGAGATTTATATGTTCTTAACTGCAAATAATGCATATTTAAGATGAGTTGAACTATGATTTAATGTAATACCTTCATAAGAAATCTCTCGATTTATGAGGTTTGCATATTTTTTCAGTGACTGTTTGTTCTAGGCTCTTTACTAACATCAAAAGCAACAAGAAGATACAACATTAGAAAGATCCTCTGAACATCCAATCAAAAGAGAGGGATCTCCATACCACCACCAACCCTTTTTATACATTTGAGTGTTTTATATAAAAAACAAATTATCATCTGAGCTAAGATTAATTTAGTAAACTTAGGATCGGTGCTGTTCATCCATAGGAAGAGGTAATACTTAAAAATTCACAAAACGTATTTCAAGAGAGAATAATTTTACACAAGATTAGAAGAAACAAAAAGATTAACTTTTTAAATTCTTTAAACTTCGAAGGCGATGAGGTATTCGGTAATATTTTCTTGAAACTGCCCTTGACTTCATGCTTATTGGACGGTCCAGATCAGACCAAGACCTTCCCCTTCTTCTTATTCTCCTGATTAGAAAAGAATTTGTTCAAAACACTAATGGTAAAAAATCATCTAAAAAAATACGTAAATAAAATAAAATAAAAAGTACTTACATTCCATGCTATTCAAACAAGCTCTTGAATTTCGTCATCATTAATCACTCGACGAGTTACACCTGCATCTGCATAGTCTTCCACTGGTTCGATATGCTGAGTAGGCATAGTTGGAACTTGTGTGGTTATAAAGCTAGTGACACTAGTTCCATCAGCTATTGAATGATGGGCTTGAGTCTGTGTAGAAGGAACTTGAGGTGTGATCAAGGCAGTGATACCAGTTCCATCAGGAAATGACCAATCAACTTTATACTCCAATGGTTCAAGTTTGCAAAGGAGTTTGAGCACAAATCTTGCTCTTTCTTCATGTTCAACAATGGGACTCTCAACAAGATGCTTGAATATAGCAAGTGGGAATTGAGAGAGGAAAAAATGCAACATGTCCACAAATAGTTGCTCCATCCAGACATATAGTTCATCGATTGATGACTTGTCTTGCCGTGATCCTTGTCTGAAGATAATTTTTCCGACGTCTTCTATTTCATCATTTATATAATATCCCTGGCGTCTTTGTTTAAATTCTTCACAAACCCCAAATGAACAATATGAGTCCAATTGAGGTAGACATTGAGGCTGGAAGCCCCATTTATCTAAATAGTCTAAAAGATATTTCCTAGTAACCGATGACTCCATTAATACAGTATGGAACCAATGGCTGGTGTTGTACCTATTCATCCACAATTCTTTTGCCATTGCACGTTTATTTTTATCTCCGTCTGAGGTATTCATTTTCTTGTCAATGAAATAAATGATTCCAAAGGCTTCATCTAATGTACGAACTAGAGAAGCACTATTTGCATATGGTAATGCAAATATGGCTATTCTTATAAAGATTACCACTGAAAGACAAGATAATGTATACTGAATTTGATTGGTAAACGGATTTTCAGATTTAGGAGTTTTGGAAAGAAGTTGGATGAGATGATCGGTTGGGGAATTACTTCTATATTTCTCCATCCATTTATTCATGTCCTCTTCACAGTTTCTCTGTATCCAGTGGTCCATATTCATGAAGTCCCTGTTTTCCCCATTTCTTTGTTCACCAAAACAGATTTTTCTGATTTTCTTGGCGCACATAAAAGGTATCTTGAGCATTATTAGATATAAGAGAACAGACATAAACCACATACTCACTTGCACCCCAAAAAATACCATAAGCACATTCCTCGAAATGGTATGAAAGGTGATTATGAAAATCCTTCTTGAGATTTGGAAGAATGAAATGATCCGGAGCTTTGACAAAGTTGATAAAACCTGGGTAGGAAAAATGTGGAGCTTTGACAAAGTTGATAAAACTTTGTAAACATTCATTTCGCTATTATGTTCACTGCCTATTAACAACAATCTAAATATGGTTGTTATACTCCCTACTAGGATAGTTACAATCTGAGTCACAACCACTATCCACATTGACCATTTATAATCAGAAACTCCACATCGAAACTCTACATTCTTAAGAACAAGGGATCGAAGTGCAGCCTGTGATAGAACTAGTGCAGAAAGTGTTGAAATCATGCACACAGTTACACACAGAGGGGAATTAAAGAGGTCCAATTCTGGGTTTTGTAGACAGCTTGATATGAAAAATGACTTCAATTTTTGTATCATACTCTTAGTCTCTGAATTTTGAGGGTCCCTTTCTATGAGTTCACCAACAAGGTTAGAAGAATGGATTG
This sequence comes from Akebia trifoliata, assembly GCF_017979445.1. Lineage (NCBI taxonomy): Eukaryota > Viridiplantae > Streptophyta > Magnoliopsida > Ranunculales > Lardizabalaceae > Akebia > Akebia trifoliata. The sequence goes on along the minus strand of NC_141390.1, from coordinate 3,838,930 downwards.
GTCTGCTGAACGGCAGAACAGCATCAAAAGTAGACCACAATGCTGTGAGCAATAATAGCATGCATGCCATGATTATGATATGTTCTACTATGAACAAGTAGATAACACCAGTGACCAACTGCATACAAATATTTACAACAACAGTTATTACGAAGATTGTCAAGGAGAGCATGTTTGAAAGGCGTTCAGAGTCACGCTGAGTTCCTAGTGAAAGAAAGAAGAAACTCATAGAGATGCATATTAAGGTAGTGCCACAAAGCTTGGACAGTTGGTCATGGACAGAAGGCATGGTAGTGGTGAGATCTACTGGGAGTTTCGAAACAATTGCAAGAAAAGTGAGTGTAAGGGAGTTGAGAGAGAAAAATCTACATGGTATCCATGGTTTCCTATTATAGAATCCATGAAATAAATCACAAATCATAAATAGTAGGCATGCTGAAGTACCTGCTGCTATGTATAGGCCAATTGTTGGCATTGGGGAAGAATAGTTGTCATCATTCCATGTTCCATTCAGACAGATTTGTTTCTCCATTTTTCCTTCTTGGGATTCACCAAATTTAGTTGTGCTATTCTTGATTCAGGGTTGGAAGTGAAGAGTATGGATTAGGGTAAAGAATCGATACTTACCTTGTTTGGGAAGTAAAGTAGCTTGCTTTCCTTCTTTCTTCCTTTTCTTTTCAAGACCAAGGACCAAAGTGGATTCTAGAGAAATATTTTTAAGTGTTCCTACGGTGTAATACGAATGGTCTTGAGTGATTTTTTACTCCCGCATATCCTCTGCCCATGAATTTTAATTTTAAGATTTCAAATTTTGGAAAGGATTGTCGGGCTTACATTGAAATCGAACACCATAGCCTTTTAGATTTCATTAAAAAAAATTCATGGCCAAAAACATAAATTTTTTTGAGCTTGTCCGTGTTGAAAATGGACGGCTACCGAGCACCCAAATTTAAAATTAAAATTTAATAGTGAAAAATAATTATTTTTGTAAAACAAATTTTATGTATTGTGTCCTCTACAACATTGTGGTATCGGATAATGTTTTTGAATGCCACAAGCTAATCTAATCAAGAAATTTCAATTTTTTCACCTTGGGTAGGAGAGAAACTTTCTCTCTATTTGCTTTCATCCTCTGTACCATATGTAAAATGGATGTTGTGCCATGAGCCAATTTACTCACACTAGTGTGAGCAAAAAATCACTCCATGGTCTTAAAGCTCGTCCAAGTCCGACTTAATTTTTCCAGTCATATTAGTCTCGGAGGCTATGTTTAAATTGCCTATCACATTGACTTGTCAGAGATCCAAGATGACTCTGCTTGAATTTATGAAAATTTAACCGAGTCAACTGGTTTGATGTTTTCATATATAAATCCATCTCCAAATAGAAAAATATAATTACTTAACTACAAATATAAAAATTCAAATCTGAAAGATCCAAGATAAGGATGTGTCAACTCAATCTCGACAAGGGCCATCTGAGTCATATAGTATCGGACGACTCAAGCCGTTAAGCTGGTTTAATTTTATATAAAATTAATTTAATTATCTAGCCCATTTTCCGAGACTGTGGCAATATATTAGGTTGGTGTCCTCATCAAAGAATTTGCATCATGTATATTGGAATATCTTTATTTGTTGTGCATGAGATGTCTTGTATTTTGTTGCGCTATGCAGAGTTGCAAGGGTGAAGCCCGCCGCCCCAAAATTTTTAGTGTTACGAAAAGATCAATTGTGTAGTATTTTCTTTAGGGTTTTCCATTTTGGGAGATTTTTTATCTTCAATAACTCCCAGTTTTATAAATAGAGATCTCTAGGGCTATAAAAGACATAAGAAAATAATAATTGCTCTTGTTTTGATCCGTAGACGTAGGTACATTGCCGAACCACATAAATCCTTGTGTGCAATTTTTGTCTTTTTGCTATTTCTTTTTTTCACATTATCTTGGTATAGATACTCCAAGGATCTGCTTACCAAGGGAGTTGGTATACAAATTCCTAGTGATCCATTTTTCTTGAGATACTCTATGAGTATCCTCTTATCTCAGCCATCTATTTGATAGGAAGGCTAGTATTTGATAGTACTCACGTTATCAAGTATCTTGTGTTTGAAACAGAAAAGTGGTACAAGATTTAGATGGATATTTCGATTTTCAACTACATAAATATGGGAACACCAATCTAAGATTGTGTTCGGTTGTAGAGAAATGGGTATCCTTATTGAGGGTAAGGTGAAGGACATGAAAATAAAGTGTTTATCTCGTAGAGGAACAAAGGGTCGGGATGTGCAAATCACGTGCAATTATCCTTTCAGCCAAAGTTGAAGTGGACATCAAACTTACATCTGCTCCTTAGACGAGGATAACAATTTCCTATATATGCATAACACATCTTTTACGGAGCCAAAGTGCTCGTTCCGTAAATCCTTGTAACATTTCTTTTATAGAGACTCTGTAATCTATTGAAGAGAAACAGGGAAACAACATGAAAGTGAAAATTATAGGCCTTTAAAGCTCAGTTGATAGCTAGATATGCAGAACAAGCACACAATAAGTCTTGCCTCTCTGATTGATTGACATATATATATATAGGTCAAGATTTGTGTCCAAAAATGAGACAAGCTCATAGGGCCCAAAATGGAGATTGAGTCAAGGACTGATTTTTAGTGAGAATGAAATGGTTCCGTTCCAATTTTTCTATGCTTAACAAAAGTGGATTATTAGGTGAACGTTTATGGACCGTCCATTTCACTGTTAATTTGATGATCATGTTTGGTAGGGTTAGAAGTTTCAAAAGGGCCTTCTTTAGAGTGGGGATCACATGGTGAGGGGATCATCCTCACCAAAGATTCTCCATTGATTCATCTTCATGTGGGACATATGAGCATTTGTCATTATACAAATAATTAAAGGTGCAAAGAACTTAGACATTACCTTTGGAATACGTAAGGGTTTTTTTGAAGCATATTCACAGAGCTTGCCAAAACCCGAAGGCAAGCAAAGAAAACAAAAACCCTCTATGAGATTTTGAATAAAAGCATACTACTAGGAAACCACCTTAGGCCCTCAATGATGTTAGTGTCAAGGAATGGAAGTTCTTAAAAACCATGTTACAATCTCTTTTAGAGTTATAGTGTTTTCGCATTCCTAAACCTTAGAAACAAAAACAAATCTTTCTCCCTCTCCACGGTCTAAAATAAATTGGTAAATAAAAGAATCAGTTCAACATCCTATGTTTTATAATCCAATGTTTTTAAAAGGCACAGGAGACTTATGCTTCAAGGGTAGACTCCTTGGGTTAGGCTTATTAAAACCACCTTGAGGCACAATGAAGAAAAACAAAAAATGGCCAAGGCTATGTCGCTGACCAAGAGACACCCAAAAGTTCGCCTTGGTGTGAGGGGTGACTGAAGCATACACTTTTTGGCCGGGGCATATGCCTTACATGGATTTTTCAATTTTTAAATTAAATATTAATCATATTTTCCATAGTCCACCTCTTCTTCTACATTTTATTTTTGCAGGCATGCAACATAATTGGAGTATTTACAAAGAAATTTGAATAGAAGATAAAAAAATACATGTAAAAAAGTTGTTGAATTGATTTAATTCATAAATTAATTTTTGTCGTATTTAGTGGTATGCAAAGAAATTGAAAAATTGTTTAATTATCCAAGTATAAAATATTTCTTTCTTGTTGAAATATTAAATAATAATATTTTATATTACTATTAATCTAGTTGATTAAATATTGGAATTTTTATATGTGGAAAATATGAGGTGATTACCTTAATTATATATATAGGGTGAAGTTCGGAAGCCAACGTTAGGGAGCTAATATTGGGAGTCAAAATTTGTCCTATATGGGTTAAAATTTTTGAATTGAGCTAATTTTTGTGAGGAGATCACAAAAAATCAACTCAATCTAAAACTTCTAACCCTATCAAAAGTGATTTGCAAATTAACGGAAAAAAATGGGCAGTCCACAATTCTAAATCACTCTTAATTGGCTTAGAAGTTTTAGATTGAGCTAATTTTTTTGTGACGATGATCTCCTCATCATATAAATCATCCTTGCAAAAAATCAGCCCAATCCGAAACTTCCAACTCATATAGGACAAACGTTGGCTAACGAACGGGATCCATATATATATATATATATATATATATATAAATTTAAAATTTTCATGCATGTAAGACTTAAGCTTCAAGGCATTAGTCTACCGAGCACCTCGCCTGACCCCTCAACATAAAAAAGGGGCTTATATTATTATATAAAACTAATGCAAAAAAGGACACTTCAATTTTAGAGGAAAAAAAAAAAAACGACATTTTTTCTTAATGCTCTCAAGGATTTTGTTTTCAGCAGTTTTTTAATCTAAATATATTCATACATTAAAATTACCATAGATGGGCACTACCTGCCCCGACATCACCCCCGTTTCGACACAAATTCGAACTCCTCAACTAAGACAAAGCTCAAATCAAAATTTAAAATGGAATCACAAGAAAAAGGAGATTTTTTGGTGTTTATAGAAACACCAAAAGAGCCATAATTCTCTCTATTAATAGGTAAAAAATAGACAAAAACATGACTAATTTTGCAAGATTGGACCTAAATTCTCAGATCAAAGAACGGCCCAACAACCCAAAATAGAGTAAATTTTTTTTTGGATCAAACCCAAGTCTTAATTTCTCTATCTGGAACAGCTTGCAGACCAAAAAGGACATAGGGTGAGAAACAGAGGGAGACAAAGCGGCTCGAGAAATAACGCAAGATGCGAATCTTAAGAGAACAAAAAAGTTAACTTCAATGATGGGCTTTACAGATACTGTAAATCTGTATCGAAATCTCGATCATTAACGTGAACTTTTTCAATTGAACTTGAAATTTTTGAAGAAATTTGCCTCAATTTGTAGAGCCAGAGAGGGAGAAGAGGCTAGAAATCTCCCCCCAGGCGTTTCTTTTTCTTTCCTTATTTTTGTGGTCTTTCTCTAACAGTCATTAATACAAGAAAAAAAAAAAAAAGGAGTAAATTTAAAATTTTTAAAGTATTTAAAAAATAAATAAAATATTAATAAATGAAAATAAATTCCCCTAGGCTTGTGGGAAGTGGGAAGGGGGAAACTCAATTAATGCTAAAGATGCTCTCATCCCCGGGATTTAAGCGAGTTGTTTTTAAGATTTAGCAAAATTTACTTTATGGACCCTAAGCGACTTTTTTCTAAAGATAAAATTACTTAAAAGACCCTAGCAAAAGGATTTATTTCTAAATAGTAAGTTTTGTTCAATAGCTTTGTAAGACATTAATAAGTAAACTTTTTATTTTTTAATGGTCCCTCTTTATTGGCGAACTCACCCCTTTTATATTTACTGTCGAGTTCACCACTGTCAATATGGAACCTCATATCGCACTTCTTGACATTTAGTAAACTTTTTATTTCTTAATGATGCCTCGTTATTGGTGAACTCACCCCTTTTATATTTACTGTCGAGTTCACCACTGTCGATACGGAACCTCATATCGCACTTCAAGAAGTAAGATATGAGGTTCCAACCTGAGATCACTTCAACATTATTATTTTATGGGTCGTGCTTGGGTGATACAAATGGAGACGCAAAGGTGACAAAATGATGTGGTGTCACGCACATTACCATAGATGTTTTTCTGTATCTATGATTACGTGCGTGCACCCACATCATTTTTGTCACCTTTGTGTCTTCGTTTGTGTCATTCCAACATTTTCCTTATTTTATTTATTGTTGAACTCGATGTTTTTTTATTTAATGTCGAGTTCACAATTTTTGCTATTGAATTCACCACTATTTATTGTCAAGTTCAACACTTTTTATTTATTGTCGAACTAGACACTTGTAAAACCGACTCATTTTCAATTTTTCGACTAAAATACATGGAAAGATCAACTAAAAATTCGAGATAATGACTTGTTTAGATGATTTCAACCCAAATGAACCATTCTTGATCGATTTTCATCCAAAATTAAGAAAAAAAATAAAAACCCTAGGGAGTGTTTGAAAACTGAAGGTTCGTATGAGAGTCTGCAACTAACGCTAGTTGTTGAAATTTCGATGTTTGAAAAACATAACTCACGCGAGTTTGGAACTCTCCAACTTGTATTTTTTAAAGGATTTCAACATTCATCGAAAAGCATAAAAAATGGCAACTCTTGAGCACTCAGCCCAGGTACTCCCTCCATTTCTCTCCTTGAGCCCATGCTCCGTCCACCTCCACCTCCACCTCCTCTTCATCCTCTCTCTCTCTCTCTCTCTCTCTCTGTCTGCCACCCCCTCTTCTTCTTCTCTTTATCTTTTATTTATTTATCTTAGTAACCTTAAACAGGGCTGCTTCCCTCTTATCTCTTCTTGAAAATAAGAGTTTTTTTGGTTTTTGAAATCATAGCCTTGATCGTCTGCCTAATCTAGCAAATAAACAAATTAAAGTCTTTTAATTCCTAAAACTAGGTTTTAGATGCTTGAACTGAATCAAGCAATTGGTCAAGAACCCTAACCCTATATCTTTTTTTTTTCTCTCATTGATGAGTTGACGCTCTTTGCAACTCCAATTTTCTTATGAAAAAAATCCAGTTTGAATCATTGGAAACCAAACATTGAAGTTAAAATCAACATTCACATTCAACTATTAGGTGTTGAACTTTCGAGAGTTGCATAGCTGAAAGTTCAACTCTCATACCCAACTATATGTTTTCAAATGCACCCCTAGTTTTTTACATACATCTTTAAAATGTTTGAAAACTCCCTTAAAAATAGCTTATTCTTCCTTTTTAAATCATTTCCGACAGAATGGAGTCTCCGAAACTCAATTAAAATGCTAAAAATCCAATCTTTTTGAATGAAAAAGATGAGTTTAAATGATTAGGATATTCAATTGTGAGAAATGTTGGATATGATGTCTATGAATTGTTCATAAAAGAAAAGTTTACTAAATGGACTATTAAGAGACCGTCCAAAGCTTAGGGACTATTTAGAAAATAGTACCTTTGCCAGGATCCTTTAAGTAATTTTCCCTTTTCTAAATCACTCTTAATTTTTGGAGGTTGTAAGTTAGTGAACTTTTTCATTCTTAATGACACTAATCCGTTCAACTGGTGAGATTCGTGGTTCAGATAGTAGAGATCAACAATTCAAGTCATTGATATTTGAATCGTTGACATAAATCATCAAGAATAACTATTCAAATTGATTCGGTATTGAATCAATATCAAATTGTTACCAATCCAAAATCTTTGCCATATAATCCAATTGATCCAATTGAATCAATAAATTTTTTAACTGACTTTGATCCTATTAATATTTCACTCAATCTAAATTCAATCCCATCTTATCTAATTCCTACAACTTTTTTTTGTGTGAAGAAATTAGGTAAGAAATACATAGGTTTTGGGAGGGAAGGTATGAGAGAGGGAGGCATAAATAACCCTAGGAAGAGTGTTGCCAAGTTCTTTAGGTGAATGGTATAATTTATTCCTACAACCACGATCATAATTCCCATGTTCATAAGTTTCTTATATGTTTTTCTTTTGGGTAACCGGGTATCCTAGTAGACAATGGATCGGGCCTGTATTTCAACTTTGCCTAGATAATAGACCATGGTTTTGTCCAAGGACTAGTCCCGGGGCACGTGCAACGTTCACACATCACAAGCACCAGGTAAGTGAGGGTGCGCCCTCGGGGTTAGCTTCTAATATGTTGAAGATGTAAGAGTGAGTAGGCATCAAAATTTAAATGGGCACCTACAGCTTTCTAAATTAATCAAAAAGCCCACCAAATCAACATTGGGCCTACAAATCTAAATCGGGTGTCTGTTAATCAGGACAGGCCTCATATGGTTTGGATTTGAGTTTAGTAGATAAAACCCATGATCTAGCAAATCCAAGTGATCCATATTAAATATTGGGCCGTATAACTAAATAAATGAGTTTAGCCCAATAATAATCCATAAAATCTTTAAATGGGATTTGGACAAATTTAGCCTCTTAAACAAATCAATTAAACTTCTTTAAGTTGGGATTTAATTGGAAAGTTAAATTATTTTAAGTCTATAAATACAAGAGCCTCTTTCATTAAGAAGGGATTTGAATCACTTTCTCTCAGAAGACAGAAGCTCTCCCTCTAGAGAAGAAGAAGCTCTCAAGCCATCCTCTGGAGACAAAGTAAGGTTTTTCAGAAATCCGGACTCCGACTAAAGAGAAAATTAAGCATAAAACCCTTCTCTAGAAGTCAAGAAAACATTCTCAATCGATAAAGCGCGAAGCTTGGAGAGAAGAAAATCTACAGAAGATCAAGCACAAAACAAAGCCAACGTCAAAACATCATTCTCAGCCGATAAAGCGCAAAGTCCGAAGAGAAGAAAAGCTACATACATCGTCACTATTTTTGTACTTGATTGTCAATTAGAGGAAACACTGAGATCTGTATCTCATTTTCATCAAAAATCAATAAAATCATTTACGATCATATTTCACAAATCTCGAGGTAGATTTGTTGAAATTTATTGTCGACAAATTTCGCTTTTACAAATGCTTATTAGTTCGAATACAACAATATCTGAATTTGATCTGAAATTTTTATTTGATATCCGAATTCGAATTCAAATCCTACGGATGTTCTAAAACTCTATCCAAATTCAAATTCGATTATCTTATCGGATATCGAATAATATCCAATTAGAATTCAAATAATTTGTATATTAAAAACAAAGCATAATTTTTCCTTATCGAACTAATTTTTCATTATTAAAAAAAACTTATTATATATTATATTATTTATATAATAAATAAATAAAATAAAATAAAATGAAATATATTATATTATTTATATAAAAATTCAATAAAATAATAATAATAATAATAATAATATTATATATTATTTCGAATCGGATATTATCGGATTCGAAATGTTAATATCCGAATTAGTATCCGATAAGGATTCGAATACATAAAACTATCCAAATTTGAATATGATATTTGAAATTTTCGGATAATATATGATTTTTCAAATTTGAATTCGAATTGGATTCGAATTTTCGACTATCCATTGACATCTCTAAGAGTGAGCACCTGGAGAGAGAGGTGGAGCTGTAGAGGAGGTTGAAGACGATGATTTTGGGGGATAAACACCTAGGATTTGGAAAGAGATTCTTAGGTTGAGGATGATAGGTTTAGGTTTTTGTTTTTTTAACAAAGAGAGAGACGATTAGATTTTCTTCTTATCAGGTTGAGTTAATTCGAAATCGATCAAGAACGTTATTATATTTTTTAAATTTCAATATGAATTTAATCTAAAAATCTAAATTTCATATCCAAATGCTATTTTTTCAGATCAAATGGGATACCAAATAGAATCTAACCCATTGTCAACCCCTAATATGGTCAATCTACAATTTAAATGGTTTGATTCAAAGATTTGAATGTAAATCTCAACAATTTGAATGCACCGTCTCATCCGGTGAGGCAGGGGCATCAACAATGAAAGATTTTACTACGTAGCCCCAAATTCAGGGTGCATTTAGAAAGACCTCTCTTCCATAGGGGTCATTGGGTAATTTTTCCAAATATATAATACGACAAAAGTACTCTGTTTTTTTCTTTTGACTAATTAGCGATGCATTTTGAAAGAATAAAAAGTCCTTACACGGTAAATTTCTGCTGACGTGGCATAAACATATAATCATAGATTCTTTTCCTCGGGATACATTACGTATACTTTATTTCCCGAGGAAAGAATCTATAACTCCGTATCCGTATCATGTCAGTCGAGTATTGATGAATTTACCTTTGTACCCTTTCAGATAAAAGTATTTTTGCATGAAAGATAGATTAATAAGGGTCTGTTCTTTATAGAAGCCAGCTTCAGCTCCAGAAGCTGGCTTCTGGAAGAAGTAGAAGCCCAGAGCCTGAAAAGCCATATTCGACAGAAGCTTGTTCGTTACAAAAGCACAGAAGCCAGAAAAGCTTGTTCGTTTTATAGCTTTTTATTGCTGGATTCTGATAAAATGACCAGAAAACCCTTAATATTGATAATGCACAAAAAATAATCAGAATACAATAAATATATAATTATACTAATATATATAATCAATTTATATTAAAAAATGATTAAAATAATTATTTTTAATTTAAATAAATGTATAAATTTTATGATTTTATCGAAATTTCGACAGCACCTTCTCTTAAAAATGGACATATGAAATTTTCCTGATAAAGAAAATACCTGCATAATACACAATTTAATATCCACATAACATCCCATATATAATCTGACATTCACATAATATTCCATACACAATCCGACATCCACATACACATTAACATTCAAACAAATACATATTATACGAAAATCAAAAGTTTTGCAATGTCATACAAAAAGAGAATTATAATTTTCATTAATAACAAATCTAAAATAGATCAAAGTTCTTAAGCTCTATCATAAGCAGCATATAATGTATTAGTTATTCCACTCCTTGTCCTTTCCATGGTAACACGAGATCGACGATCTACAGGCTCATTATTATTATCATGTTTAGATGCACCACCTTCATCTTCCACAATTTGTTCTTCCTCGAAACGTAAAAATTCTTCATTTGCAATTGCATGCTTCCTTATGAAGTTATGGAGTGCCATACAAGTCAATGTAATATCTCGTTGTGTTTTAAATTTGTAACGTGACATTTGCTTCAAAATTGTCCATTTGACTTTTAAAACTTCAAAACATCGCTCAATGACATTCCTAAGTGAAGAATGCATATAGTTAAATAATTCTTTATCTGTTCTTGGTCTTGACTCTCTTATAAAATCTTGTAAATGATAAGTTGTACCCCGGTAAGGTGCGAGGTAGCCTTCCATCAACGGATATCCAGAGTCGACTAAATAATATTTACCTTGAAAAAAAAAAGACAACCTATTAATAATGACATTTTCAATATTGTATTTTATCTTTATTTAAAAAAAAAACTAACTTGGAGGAGGATGTGAAAATTGTAATGATGGCTTCGTAATAGTATCGAAGAACTCGTGAGAATCATTAGCTGATCCTTCCCATCCAGTTACGACATGTGTAAATGTCATATCAAAAGTACAAGTGATCATAACATTTTGTGTTATGCTTTTGTGTCCTCGAAATCTATTTTGATGCATGAACGGGATATGTGCACTGATGTGAGTCCCATCGATCGCCCCAACACAGTCCTTATATTTACATAATTCAAATATAAATAATTATATTTGACGTTATTATAAATAATGATAAATGAAAGAAATCATTGAGAAAATACCTTGAAATATGGCCAATATCTTTCATTAGTTCGTATATGCATAGGGACTTCGTTGAGATTAGGAGGAACGATAAAAAATTTTAAAATTTCAATTAAGGCTCTAAGAACTACATGAAAATATTTGTTAATAGTATCCAATGAATGCTTAAAAGTAGCCCTTAGTACTTTATGCCTTTCATTGTGACCCACGGTATTGACAAACATTACAACTTGTTCTTGGATCGAGATCATCTTTTGTCTTTTATCAGACCCCTCCCTTCTAATATGTCACACAAATTTAGGAAAACATGCCATTCCATCATAAATAAATCATTGCATGTGTTACCAAGTCCATCAATGGTGTCACGCACATAATTTACTCCAGTATAACAAGAATTCCTATGTGGTTCTCTATAAATAAAGGTGTCAACATATTGATGTATCGCAACAATGGCACCTGTTACCAAAATATCTAACGACAAATCATCATCTACGACATTCACGTCATTAACTTCATCATTATTGGACATATCATCATCGGTTGATGTACCATCATGGGTGAAAATATCATCATTGGAATCCATAAGTCTGTATAGTACATAAGCACAAATTATTCATTTAAAACTATAACATTCAAATAATATAGATAATAAAATAAACATATTTAACATTTACTACATAATAGACATTGTCAATAGCATTCACCACCTAATGAACATATTACACAATCCAAGAAAAACATTAAAAAAATAGACAAGCATTGTCATACCACCATAGGGGTGGCATATAGTCATAACCATCAATGAAAGATGGCAATACAAAAAACATATTAAAACCACACAAAAACACATTAAAATCACACACTATCTAGAATGATGAACTCGAGCATCCTCTATTTCGCCATCCAACCACCCAACACGGAGTTCATTTGTTTTCAGCGTGCATCAAATTTGCCTGTACTCCTTCATACTGAATAATTTTAGTGCAAACCGATAACGATCACTATTAGGGATGATTTCTGTTGTTGCATCCAACAAATCAATGCACTCCTTAATGCTACCCGATTGTGTAGGTGGTGGGGGTGTTGCACTACTCGCACTTGTCCTCGATGAAACTGCTTCAACCAAACGCTCAATTTGTCGTCCTAACATAACTGCATTCGTTATTTTCTATTGTTTGGAATGTTGAAAATCTATGTTACTTTTAGATTTCATACGCGATGGTGCAATAAATGGAGGGATACCATCACTATCAACATCAAGACTAATATCGACAGGTGGTTATGACTCTAGTGGTTGCGTTTCTTGAACAAACGCATCATCATCATCATCATCATCCTGAAGCTCGTGCTCAACTGCTCTAGATGACTCAGTAGATGGACATACACCAGGATTACAAGAGCTCGCAACATACTCTCCTGTAGCATAAGTCCCTCCAAATAGTATATCCAACTCTTCAACATGTTCTAGTCCGTCATAACGCCATTGTGCATCAGTTTTATTTTTCTACAAAATAAATAAACTTGTTTTATAAATTTGAATTGGTAAATGTGATATTCCTATTTGGTAATCTAATCGAAAATTACCTCCAACCAAGAGTTCCACCATTCATCGCTCGTCAATACCTTATTGTTAACAGTATCGTAACCCACTCCAGTATATGCTTTTAATTTAATCCATCTAGCCCAAGTACCTTTTGTTTTATCCCAATGATTCTTATGTTGCTTCTTAGTGTAACTAAGCCCCGTCGTTGTTTGAAATTATTTCATTAGAGATGAATACCCTGATACATTCAATGAAGTACTGGGTCTTTTTTCCTTCTTAACTAATTCCACACAGATATCAACCCAAATCTTATGAAGATAGGGTGTCCATCTTGCGGAATCAATTTTTGACTCTGTTTCTTTTTGTTCTGTTACTTTTTGTCTCGGCATCTGACAATTTGATTATTCATTTAAAAAAAATGAAAAATAATGGATAAGAATAAAGAATGAAAAACGTAATAAAATATGAGTAACAACAATAAGAATCATAAGTAAATAAATAATTATCGTAAACAAATATCACTGTAAGTAAATGTTAAAAATATCAAAATAACATACTAAGCACATCGTTCCCCAAAATATATAAAACACTTTCTTGTAATTAAGGGAAGACTATTATATCTGAAATTTTTCCAGAAACTCTACTAAGTACTTGATACTTTATAATCCAATCCTTCTAAGACTGTGATGAGCATTCCGTGGATGCGCCTAAGCCTAAACCATCTCAATCAACTTTATCCTAATTGATCATCTATTAGAATTACAGTACTGTATTATTTTGAATACATTCATTTTCAAATCTTTTCACTTATTCATCTCGATATCTTTAATCTCTGCTTACGCCCAATTTATTAACATGCTACTTCTTGACAATTTCCTAGTGAGAAACCTAAAATCTTGTTTTGGCACCACAGAAGATAGATTGGACTGTACCAGATGCGAGTTTTAGGATTATGATCTGCGACAAATGGTCCGAGTTGATGCATAGCTGCCCAACATGGTGCTAATCAGACTGTCTGTTAGGGGAGATAATGCCATGTTCCCAATATTGAGCTATCAATGCATATGGAAAATCCCGTTAAGATTTAAGCAGACCTTCGGTTTTGGCTGCAGTAGATGTAAATGAAACTGGGTTTGTTGGGTGATCCCTCACAGTAGGCTCAGCACATCAGGTCTTGAATAGTTATTGAATTAAAATTAGTATTCCAGTTTATAAATTTATCATGAAATTTTCTTTAAACAAGCCATGAGATGTATTGACATTGAATTTGTTGTTTGTTTTTCATTGTTAATTAAATAGAGAAAATATCCTTTTTGGTAAGTTTAAATAAAGATTCATTCTTGATTGATGTAGGGAGTGTAGAATATAAAATAACAAAGAACAAAATGGTTCAATGAACACAAGACAATGATAATGGATTTCGAGCACTGATATTTGCAAAAGAGATGCTAATCACATTATAAGACTTACTTAAGCATTGAATTATTTCGGAATTGGTAACAATCCGAAATAAAAAGAACTCATCAAGTCGATTTACAGAAAAATCAGTAATAAAATAAAAAAATTAAACAAATTATCAAAAAAATAAAATAAACAAATTAAAAATCAATACCTTTCTTGGTCGTTAATGGCGGAAAGAAAATGATGAGATCTGCCATTACAGAAGAGGTCGTCTGTAATAAGACGAGATTTGCCGTCAACCGTTAGGGCTTTTGTTCGGTTAGTTGTGAGGAAAAGATGAGAGAGAGAAGGAAGGGATCTCTACGACAAGTAAGGATGAGTGAGTCGATCGTCGACAGTCGAACATTCGATCGAACTTGCTGGAGAAGATGAGAAACGTAAAATGTTTCTCGATTCTTGTAACGTGAGGGACAGATGAGATAAGGGTGAAGAGTTGACAGTCGATCGGGTTGAAAGAGACAACTGAGAGAAGCGAGAAGGGTAACAGTTGATCGATCGGGTTGAAGGAGACGAGCTGAGAGAGAAAATCGAAAGAATTTAGGTTATAACTTGGTTTGTAAATTTAATTAAAGGTGAGGGGTATTTCAGTAATTTCACTTCAACCATTTTTCGGTAATAAGCTTCGCGCAAGAGCCAAATGAAGAAGCCAGCATGGAGAGACTCTTCAAAAGAGCCATTTTTTGACTTTTTAAAAAATTTATTGAAGTTAAAAAAGCTGAATCGAACATGCATCAATTGGCTTTTTAGGCTTAAAAGCCAAAAAAATTCAAAAAGCCGGCTTCGAAAGCCCAAACAAACAGGCCCTAAGTATCCAAGGGTGATGACACGATATACGATTATTTCGATAGACTACTATTGGCACCCAATTTTCACTTGTTATACCTCAATAAAGAATGAAAAAAAATAAATGAATGCTTGAGAATAAGTAAAACTAGGGTGGCAATAGAAATTATTATTATTTTTTATTTCTTTTTTTTTTGTGTTGAATTTTTATTTTTTAGGTTTGAGATTTTATACGAGCCTAATCATAATTGTAAACAACCATTGAAATTGTTTGAAATTATAATATGAGCCAAACTTTGTAACGTTGGATGGGTTGGTTTTATTATGATTTCTTTAACTGATGTGTGAGTTTAATTTTAAAAGAATTATAAAAGAGAAAACATTTTCCTAATTAACTTAGTAAAGATTTGAGGAGGGATTGTTTGCTCACAATGCTATGACCAAATTAAATCACAAACCATCACCATTTTGGCATGTGGCGCTGATGACGTAAGTAATAAGTTTTTCTCTCTCTCTCTACCCACACATCTACTGTCCAGAAATTTTTATTTTTAGATTTCAAATCTTAAATAGTATTGTGGGATCCACATGAATTATCATATTGATAATCGAACACCACAACCTTTTAGATTATATGAAAAACTTCATGATTAAAAAAAAAGAAAATAAAATTTCGAGCTTGATCTATGGTGTTGAAAATAAACGGCTACCGAGCACTCAAATTTAAAAATAAAATATAACGGTGAAAAATAACATTTTTGTATTGGATCATAGTTTTGAATGTGACCATATGATCTTATTAGGAAATTTCTCAATTTTTTACCATGGGCAAAAGAGAAAAAGTCTCTTATAATGCTGATGTCATCAGTGCTATATGCCAAAACGGGGGGTTGGTTTGTGAGCAAACAATCACTCAAGATTTGAGCCTTGCCTCTAAGTTGCTTCCAAAAACTTAGATTAAAAGAAAAAGAAAAAAAAAAAAAAAACAACAACAACAACCGAAAAATAATGTTTTTTTAACTTAAATCCAAGGTTTTGAAAACGGACAGCTACTGAACCTCCACATAACTCCCAAACTAAAAATTGAAATTCAACGATAAAAAATAATTATTTTTTGAATTTTTTTTCAAAGTTCGTAAAATTTTATCCTTTACAACCACCCTTAAGCATTG
Organism: Akebia trifoliata; assembly: GCF_017979445.1. NCBI lineage: Eukaryota > Viridiplantae > Streptophyta > Magnoliopsida > Ranunculales > Lardizabalaceae > Akebia > Akebia trifoliata. Next base: position 3,822,681 of record NC_141390.1, on the reverse strand, counting down.
GATCATGTTTTTGAATACCACAAGTTGAGTCCAAGGACCCTTAGTGAGAGTGAAATCCTTACTAATTAAGTATAGCTAGTCGACTCATTATAATATGGATGTATAATCATTTTTGTAAATATAAAAACTATGGCTGATTCAGTGTTTTTTTAGCAAAATACTTGATCGACATCATAAAACACATTTAAGAAAATAAAAAATAAAAAATATTTTTTTGTTGGCTGATATAATTGATTGATAAATTCACAACTTTTATAATTTAATTTTAATTTTCTAAATCAAAAACAGTTTTTTTTAATTATGATACATCAGTCGAGCAATTGAGAGCGAATTGGAAGATCATTTAATTAAAAAATATATAACTTTAGATAGAATTAAAGGGAGGAATTCAGTTCATTCAACTAATTCATATATTTTAGCTTTTGATGATGTTAAGAGGATATAAAAAAAAAAAAAAAAGCAGACTATCAATTGCAGGATATTTTGTTAGGGCCAAAAAGATGTATCTAATGAATCGATGCTTAAAACCATCCATCCAATTTTTTATTTTTTTTGGTTGTGTCCGATACAATTTTCTTGTGTAAGTATTAGAACATATTCTCTTTTCCAAGTCGAAAAATTGTAAGCTTTTGGTTTGATCTTGATTCACTCTGTGCTATATACTTTGAACGAGAATCAACATATTTATTTTTAGTCGTGATAATCTGACGCCCCCCCCCCCCCCCCCCCCCCCCCCCCCCGACATACGCCCCATCACAGAAGATGCATAAGAAAAAGATATATGATTTTGCATATCCCAAGGCAAATGATATATGATACTGTGATGGGTTGTATGTCAGAGAGCTGCCATTACCACACCAACTTTGCTTATAACATGCGACTCCACAGGTAAACAATTACTTAATTTCAAGAATAATTTACCAAAACGGTAGAGTTTTCGAAATTAATTCTGAAAACGGTACACTGTAGCAATTAATTCTGAAAATGGTAAATATACCATTTTCGGAATTAATATTTTTTACCAAAACGGTAAAAACAGTAAAATATTTTTTTTATACCGAAAATACCCTTTTTTTGTTTTACATATATATTTACAATTTTTACCTTAAAAAAATAAAAATCCAACTAAAAAGATTCACTCTCTTTCGGTAATCAAACAATCATATGCATTTATAATTTTTTTTTACCGAAATCAATTTTATTTTTGTAATTTCAGTCAAAAAATAAAAAAGGGCATTTTCGGTATAAAAAAATAAATTTTACTGTTTTTACCGTTTTGGTAAAAAAAATTAATTCCGAAAACGGTAAATTTACCGTTTTCAGAATTAATTGCTACAGTGTACCATTTTGGTAAATAAACGAAAAGTTGTGCATGTTTTGGTAAATCTGCCTAATTTCAAAGGGGTTGGTGTGTGGTACGTAAAAGTTGGAGTGGCAATAGAATTTCTCTTTTTTTATTAAAAAATAATCATAAAATGACTCTTTAACTTGGAATTTATAGAATCTTTAATAGAGAGCATGGATGGGAAAATTACTTAAATAGGTATGTATTTTGTCGAAATTACTGAGTCAGCCAGGATATAGTTATTGAACTAACAAATTTGGCATTTTGATAAATATTTTAAAGAATAATTTACCAAAACGGTAGAGTTTTCGCAATTAATTCCGAAAACGGTAAATTTACCATTTTTGGAATTAATTTTTTTTACCAAAACGGTAAAAACAGTAAAATATTTTTTTTTTATACCGAAAATACCCTTTTTTTGTTTTACATATATATTTACAATTTTAACCTTAAAAAAATAAAAATCCAACTAAAAAGATTCACTCTCTTTCGGTAATCCAACAATCATATGTATTTATAATTTTTTTTACCGAAATCAATTTTATTTTTGTAATTTCAGTAAAAAATAAAAAAGGGCATTTTCGGTATAAAAAAATAAGTTTTATTGTTTTTACCGTTTTGGTAAAAAAAATTAATTCCGAAAACGGTAAATTTACCGTTTTCGGAATTAATTGCTACAGTGTACCGTTTTGGTAAATAAACGAAAAGTTGTGCATGTTTTGGTAAATCTGCCTATTTTAAAAGTATGACTGACTGTTTTGGTAAATCAACCAAATCGATTTTAGCCCATCCCAAGCTCTTAATTGGATACCTTTCTGGACATGTATCTCAAATAAAGAAAGATTATTAACATTTAAAGCAACATTTGAGTGTGTTATAATAAGAAAAAACTAATTCTCATGTGAGCTAAGATTAGTTTAGTAAACTTAGGATAAGGGCTGTTCAGCCATAGGAAGTCGTAACACTTAAAAGTTTACGAAACAAATAAAGAAAAAGTTCCCTAATTATTTATTATGGACCAAACCTCCTTGACCTGCTCCTGGTTGAACACACTTTATGATATCAAGTGGGCCAATGTGTTTTTTTATGAAGTAATGAGTCATGGCCCATTGTAGACACCCTATTATTGCATCTGCCTAATTCGACAATTCGTCACCCGATTTTGGGTGGATTCCTAATGATGAATATAAAAGAATTCGAAGGCTTGTGAGTACTGCTTGATTCCTTCTGTTTCTAGTTTCTTTGCATTCTCCCTACTCGTCACGACTTGACCTAGAAATTTACGCACGCTTAGGATCGCTACATCTTACACCCGACTTAGCAAGCACGTACGCATAGGTTCGCTACACAGTTCGATAATTTAGAGACCTCGCTACGCTAGGAAAATATGGATTTGATATTTAGAAATAAACACACAGGGATTAAAAGAAATCTCACGCTGAAATTCCTAAAAATCTGTAAAAATCACAAAAATGACGAAAATACCCTTCATAAATCTCTGATGTCTGAAAAATCTCAAAAGTACCCCCGTTGCATTCAGAACGTGATTTCGAGTCTGACGGGACCTAAATCGATGAAAACAGAGAAATTGGTAGAAATTTGTAAAAAATTATCAAAATGACGAAAATACCCCTCATAAATTTTGGATGTCCGAAAAGTCTCGAAAGTACCTCCATTGCACTCAGAACGTGACTTCGAGTCTAACGGGACCCAAATCGATGAAAATAGAGAAATTCAAGAAAAATCGTAAAAATGACCAAAACGCCCCTTAACATCTAACTCTAACATAGAGACCTTGATCCCTAGGAAAATAAAATTCAAATAAAAAAATTAAACCAAAATAAAATTCAAATTGAAAATTAAACTAAAATCCAAAATTTAAAATTAATTTAAAATCGTAAAATCAAATTAAATTTCAATACAAAATAAAAATTACATTTTCAAGAAATCGATTAAAATACAAAATCAAAATCAAAATCAAAATCAAATTGAAAATCAAGTTAAAAATCACTCAACCAATTAAAATGCAAAATTGAATTAAAATTTTAAATCAATCAACCAAATCGACCAACCAAAAATGTAATTAACAAATTAAAATCCATTCGATCACATTTAAATCGAAATCCAATCAACCGACCAATTAAAAATTGAAATCAATTTAAATTTCAAATTAAAACGCAAATTAATCAACCCGTTCAAAATGTAAGTTAAAAATTAAATTCAAATTAAACAATTAAAACTCAAATTAAAAACGAATCACCCAACCAATTAAAATGTAAAAATAAAATCGAACGATCAATCAATCAAAAATCGAAATCAAATCAACCAACAACCAAATTTAATATCAAAATTCAAATTAAATTCTAATCGAAATTCAAAATTTCAAATCAATACAAATTCAAATGTAATATAAAATATCAAATTAAATTTCAAATCAAAACATCGATTAAAATAAAAAAAAATTCGAAATCAACTAATTGGAAACAAAATCAATTCATTAACTTAACCAATCACGACTCATTGGCGGAGAGTTACTGTAGTATGAGTAGCGTAGGATCCCTCTCTCTCATTCTTTTAAAAAATAAAAAAAATAAAAAATTTCAAAAGTCCCCACGTATTCCACTCCTTCTTCTCCAACTTCTCTCTTCACCCACACAACACTCACGTCCTCACCCCTCTCTCCCTCTCTCCCTCTCCCACCTTTTGATGAGGAATATCATTATAAAAGAGAGGGGAGCAACGAATTAATGAGGGACATTTTTTGAGCTTGGCTGCCATTGAAGAAAAAGAAAAACCTGCAACTTTTTTTTTCTCTCCATTTTAAAAATCTGTTGTGGTCTCCCTCATCTCCACGTTTTCTTCTCTAACATTCCTTCCTCTCTCTACCTTGCACCTTTACCCTTCCCTATCTTCTTCCTCTCCATAAATTTTAAAAAAAAAAAAAAACGTTTTTTGGGCTGCCTCCATTAAAAAACAGCACCCATTCACGTCCAAGAAAAAAAAACAGCAAATTTTCTCCTCCATTAGCAGCCCCATTTTCAGCATCATCAACATCACCATTAGCAGCTCCATTTACCATCACTAACACCTCCATTAGCAGCCCTATTTTCAGCATCATCAACATCACTATTAGCAGCCCCATCTACCATCACCAACATTACCATTAGCAGCCCCATTTTCAGCATCATCAACATCACCATTTCCAACCACATTTTTCAGCTTTCTTACCCTTCACAACATCACGATACATCTATGTGCTGCCTAGCCACCATCCTCGTCATTTCATCACATTAACACCCTCATCACATCAGCCACATCTTCCTCATTTCATTGGAGTAGTCATCATCTCCATCACCTCATCACATTAAAAATCTTATCGTAGCAACTATATCATCTTCTCTATCACGTGTTCCCACAAATTACCATCGAATTCACTGTGAAGAATCTATACTACGACATTCAATCCATTATATCCATCAGCCGTAGTAGTTGACACAACAAGTACTCACATTATTTCGAATTCTTTGTTGAAGGAATCCACGCATCAAAAATCATCTGGCAAAGGTAATTATTTTTTATGTTCATTTTATTTTATTTATTCATTTATTTATTTTTATTATTTTTCTTCATTTTATTTTTTATTATTTCTTGATTTCGTATGCATCCGAATAGATACACCGATTTTTGGGGTAGGCGTGGCGCCATGGCAATTTTTACGATTTCGAATTATTAGTGGATCGATTCGCAAATTTTGTTGATAAATTGATTGGTTAACTTGTTAACATCAAGATAGTGAACCGGCTCATTGTTGATATTTATCCGGTCGATTTGTCGATTTATGATGTTATTGGGCCAACCCGCTAACATTGATATTAATCAACTCACTAATATGTGGATTAATTCATGAATTTTGGTACACGTGGAGGGTAAAGAAATTGATTTTTTTTATCAAGATTGGTGAGTTGACTCGCTGATTTTGGGGCCATTGAGAATGCGAAACGAATTTTTTAAAAATTAGACACGTGGGTTAAATCACCGATTTAATACACGTGACGCTTCCAAAAAAAATTAGGATTCTTATGATAAAAATTGCGAGTCGACTCGCTGATTTTGGGGCCATTGAGAATGCGAATCGAATTTTTTTAAAAATTAGGCACGTGGATTAAATCACCAATTTAATACACGTGACAATTCCAAAAAAAATTAGGATTCTTATGATATAAAAATTGCGAGTCGACTAGCTGATTTTGGGGCCATTGAGAATGCGAATCGAATTTTTTTAAAAATTAGGCACGTGGATTAAATCACCAATTTAATACACATGACGATTCCAAAAAAAATTAGGATTCTTATGATATAAAAATTGCGAGTCGACTCGCTGATTTTGGGGCCATTGAGAATGCGAATCGAATTTTTAAAAAAATTAGGCACGTGGATTAAATCACCAATTTAATACACGTGCCGATTCAAAAAAAATTAGGATTCTTTTGATTAACAAATTGCGAGTCGACTCGCTGATTTTGGGGACATTGAAAATTTGAATCGATTTTATTTTAAAATTAGGCACGTGGTTAACTCACCGATTTAATACACGTGGCAAATCAAAATTTGTGAGTTAACCAACTGAATTTAATGCACGTAATGGTTCAAAAATCGAATTTCTTTGATAAAATATTGTCAATGAGCCAATTCACTAATCTTATATACGCGGCATTGAAAATCGATTTCGTATTGTTCAAAATATGATCGAATTGATCCATTAATTTTTGGTGTCATGTATGCCTCATTAAATCATGTAATTATTTTAATCGTAGGATTTGTTTAGTAAATCCGATGCAATTTGATGATGATTGGACCCTAGTTTGACTTTTAGTCTTTGAATGTTGACCGTAGGATATTTTTGGATCGCAGTAGAGACTGATCATCTTGATCAGGCGGGTTCAGTGCCTAACACCTTCCGAAATCCGTAACCTGACCCCTTACCCATCTCTCTGATCCACGGACCGACCCATATCCATTTGGAGTTAATTTTGGTTCCTAGACCTAAACTAGGTGGCGACTCCCTATTCTCTTAAAAATCCTCAAGATGCGTAGATCAGACCCCTAATCCGCTATTCTGCGGACGGCCGCGGGGGTCGAGGCGATTTCACCCATGATCATTATGTTTAAAAGATTTGTATTAATTGTAATAAGAGGAAAAAAAATTTGGGCGTTTCTTATCATAAGTATTCTTTTTAGCAGAAATATTTATTGATTCTCTAAGGAAATATATTGGTCTAAAAGTAATAATTAAGGGGTTTCACCTAATAATTTTTAAAGAATATGACAATCTTCTGGAGTAGCAATTTGAAGAAATGAGCTTAAATCTTTGAGTATTTACTCCTAATCGAATTGTTTATTTTCTTATAATGGTCAAATTGATGTATTAGAATTATAAAAAGAGACCTCACACACAAACATGCAATTTTGGTCGTAAAAACGTGATATCCAACTATCGATCGAAATTGTAGACACTTCAAAAGTGTGCAACTCATTTTCAAGACACTTGACGTGACGTCAATCTAGAAAGATTGGAAGCATGGTAGCCCATGTTAAGACCAAAACCCTAAACTTCATCCGAAACCCAAACCTTATAATGATCGTAGCCCCAAACCCATAACTCATAACCCAAATCAAGTCCACATCCCGTCTAAATCTGGACCTGTAACTCTACCCAAAAACTTAGGAAACTTAAGTTTGAATCCAAAGACACAAAACTTAGTAGAAGTCCTAAACCTGAACATAATCAATAAAACTCGTCTTACTTACATGCACTTCAATCTTGAACATAATCAATACTAGGACTTAAAATGAGATGGATTTTATCTGAAATTCAAGTGATGCAATCCAAATTTAACGGGTTGGTTTCTTCAAGTTGAAGCGCCCTCGATCCACGTGTACGGATCCACTTTTAATTTTTAGTAGTTGCCACCTAGTTTTACGGTTTAGGAATCGAAACTTAACTCTAAAAGATAAGCGATAATGAATCACGAATCCCGCCGGACGAACGCCAATCTCTACTTTTACTAAAAAATTTACATTGCAAAAAAATGGCCTAAAAAATAAAATAAAAAATTACCTTCTTTTACCTAAGTGATTGTGACGGTTGATTCCATCAAAATTTGATGAAGAGCGTTCCTCTGGTGAATCTTCTCGCTTTTGTCTCTATCGTTAGATCTTCTTTCGATCTCCGAGATGAGGTTTTTTTCTCCTATATCTGAATATTTTTTTTGACTTTTTCTAGGTGTTTAAAGTGTTCTAGGTGTTTTTAGGTCGAAAATTGAGGTTTAGAGGTTAGGTATGAACTTGGGATTTCAAATTTAGGATTTTGGGATGTCTTGGGAGAGTTTTTAGCTTATTTTTTCTAGACCTGCAAATTTAGGTAGTGGAGGGTCCTTTTTAAAGAGCTTTGTGATAATATAGGGATTTTGATTAGGTTTTTTAGAGATAAGATCTATCTCTAACTAATCTGTTAAGTTGTTTTGATTAGGATAATATTTTAGATAAGTTTTGTTTGAATTTTGAATTTTAATTTTTTTTGACTTACGTAGAATAAGAATTTTTTAATTTTTGGAGAACCACCCAATGAAAGGTTCTTTATTAAATTATATTTTTAATTCTATAAGACCCTTGGTGAAGAGTTCTTTATTAAATATCATGTGAGCCCCACTTAAGTAAATGGGCCACCATTAAAAATTTGGCCCGTGGGCTTAATTAATTGATTTTATTTGTTCAAAAATTTTAATTTGATTTATTATGATTTCACTTTATGTTAATTAATATTTTAATTATTAGTTTTCAATTTTTTATTTTTAGAATTTGAAAAATTATCGTTTTTCCCTCAAAAAGGGTTTTTGCGTTGAAATGTTGATTTTTGACATTTTAGAATATTTTGAAATCAATTTTTTATAAGGAATTTAATGAGAGTATTGGTTTGTGTCACTTATGGGATTTTTGCGTAAAATGGCCATGGACACTATGAGGGGCATTTTGGTAATTTTTCAAATTTTGTGGAAATTGATGAAATAATTTATTTGGTTTTAGTTTGTTATTTTATGTGTTCGAAAAGATTTTTTTAAGGGTAATGTAGGGTCTAGGGATGTTTTGATGTTAGGGACATTTTGGTAATTCAATCAATTTTTAGTGATTTTTCTCGTAAAGCTTCTTTTGTCTGAAAATGATGATTTCTATGTTTTTGGGTCATATTTTCCTAGCGTAGCGTAATTTCTAAAATAGAAATTTCTAAAATTTCTATGTTTTTGGGTTATAATATTCATCTATCATTGGGAATTGTCGCAATTGGATTGACGAGTTGATTAATCTGGCAAGTGCAAAAATGAGCTATCTACACAAGTATATATAAATTAAAATATGGATTGGATATGAGTTGATATCCCTTGACCCAAACCAGATCCGGGTCAGATACAGATCCATCATTGTATCTGCCAAGATTCGAATGATATATTACTTTGCAAATTGTATTTTTTAATTTTTCAAGCTATACTACATCAATCAACAATGCTTGGGTATATTGGTCAAGACCTCCCTTAAAAAAGGCGAGGTCTTGAGTTCAAAGTCACCATTTTGTTATACGATTTGATATTATCCGACCCGAATTAATTAATTCGATTAGATCAGATCTGGGTATGGATTTAATGAAAGCAAAATAGTTTGGATAGGAAACTAACTTGTTTTAAACCCTAATCAATAAAAGGTAGCAAGTATGGGATCAGTTTACATTTAGTGTACATGTCAAGGTTTAGATAATCATACACATCCTTGCATGCATAACTTTATCGTACATAGCTCTTCAATTTCATTTCTATTGGTACGTTGTTTTATCATAGATGAGTATATTTCTTTTAAGAGTCATGATAATTTGACTCCCCCGCGTGGCAAACTCAAAATACTCTCTTGATGTGGCATGTGCTAGAATCATAGATTTTGTGTCGCGGGACATACATATGCACATCCCCATAAATATATGTAGTTTGGTATCCCGAGGAGTAAAGATCTATGGTTCTAACACATGCCATGGTGTCATTTTTCATTAGTCTATTAAAAAACTTATAGACTAATCCTATTTTTGGATAAATGTTAGACAAACAGAATGGAAGTTAAATTTGGCTAAGGGTTTCCACCATAAGATCAAGGAAAATCTAATTCAAGATATGTAAAACAATTTTTATTGCAGTCAAACAGGTCCTCTGGATTTGTTTGGTCGCAACAAAAATTATTTTACATATCTTGAATAGGATTGTCCTTGATCCTATGATGGAAACCCTTAGTAAGATTAGCTTGTATGGCATTTGTGTAACATTGATCTTGATTTGAGTTTAGTCTGCATATTGTTTGTTTAACTAAGATGCAAGTCTATCCTGATGTAAATATTTCAAATTCAATTTTAATAATAAATTGTAATCCAAAAATAATCATCACAAAATAAAATCGTAAAATAAGAACTTACATTCTAATTAAAAATAAGAAATATTTCATCGTCATAATTTTTGAAAATGACTCTACTTTTTTCAATTTTTTTTTTAAATAAGTAACTAATAATATAAAAAAAAAATGAATCACTTGCAATTACATAGCAACAAATATTTCCAATAACAAAGGATCTATAAATGAAGAAACACATGATCAATTAAAGTAATAATATAATCAAATCCTAAAAGAAAAAGTAGTAAAAAAAAAAAAACTTCTAATCAAAGCTAGAGGTTGGAATTGAATAGAGTATGACTAACTTTACTAGTTTAGTAAGTTTTTAAATCTCACTAAGGGTCATTGAACTCACCTTTTGGCATCCAAAACAAGATCTGGTGATGCCACATGAATTTAATTAGAGGATAAAATTCTATCAAATTTATAAATAAAAAAAATACTTTACATTTTTTTTTCCAGGTATTTTAATTATAAATTTGGTAGCCATCCATTTTAAAACCTAGGATGAAACCCAAAAAGAAAATGTTTTTTGATTTTTTTTTTCTTTTATTGAGTTATTCTATCAAATGTTGAGGACTGTGGTGTTGGTTTGCCAATGTTGGTAATCCATTTGAGTTCAACAACCCTTAGTAAGATTTGGGTCTTTCTAGGTTTGTAAAGTAAGTGTTTTTTTTTTTTTCTAAATAGGACGTCAATTAATTAAAATGGAATACAAATCTTACTAAGGATTGTTGGGCCACATGAATCACCACATTATCAATCCAACACTATAATTTTCTAGATTTCATAGAAACACTCAAGTTCAAAAAAACAAAATCAAAAGAAATATCGCCTTTCAACATTATTCAAGGTGTTGAAAATGGACAGCTAATGAACTCACAAATTTAAAAGTAAATACCATGATGAAAAAGAACTATTCTTGAAAAAAACAGTTTCAAAGTTCTTAAAATTGTCTCCTCTACGTCTGTGACCAGATCATCTTTTTTGATATACCACAATATGTGCTCACGACTCATAGTAGGACTTAAAATCTTACTAAGTTAGAGAGGTTAGTTTGATTCATGTTTAGTCTGACTGATGATCTGTACTCATATTCTGTAAATCATACGTGTTATATAGAAATGTACGGAGGTTGGAAAAATATGTTGGCTGAATGTTTAAGAAAATTAAATTTCTCAATAAATAAAAATCATTGATAATGTGAGCCTTTGAATGATTATTTCAAAATTGAGAATTCCATAAAATCAATTATGCCTCGGAAGAAAGGGGAGAGAGGGAGATGAGTTCGGTTAAGAGAGTTTGAATAAATATGAAAAATTAAAACTAAAATATATTTTTGTTAAAAAAAAAAAAAAAGTTTGCTAAATTTGGGAAAGAGGAATCCCCGTGTTTTAGTCCGCCAATCTACCAATGGATTACGCTAATCACTTTCTATTTTCTATATGTGTGAAAGTTGTTTACTCACGCTCGCTCTCGCTCACACACACACGCTGAGACACAGAGGTCTCTCTCTCTCTCTCGCTCACACACATGCTGAGGCACACATGTTTAAGAGATTAATGATTTTGGAGTTTTGTATACTTGTATTGGTGTAGGTAGATATAATTGCAATAGATTTCTCCGAAAAGTTACCTTTTCGATTGAAACTTACGATGGTCAAAGCTACGATTTGAGGTTTCTTCTTGAATTCGCCTGATTATGATAGTTTATTGGATAATGTCTTATAGATATGAAATTAGGATCAATTATTTGAAGTGATGTTCTTGCTCTGGTGTCTATATGCAGTGCGGAGTATATTTTGAGATCATTTATTCTCATCTTATTCCTGATGTTCAAGCAAGGAGGCAAATGGTTACAAATGCCAATATGAGAATTTATTTGCTGTAAAATTGAAAAAATTGATAACTTAATCTCAAAATACAGAGAAAATTGGGGGAATCTTTAAAGAATTGATGGCCTCGATGATTTATTTAGAGGGTGGTGCTCTCCATGTTGAATTGAAAACCATCAGTCATAGTTTACAAACAATGAATCTCTTTGTGTCTCCTTTGTGCTACTGAATTTTCTTGAAAGCCAAATTGTCCACTTTAGCATTGATGTGGTGCTTTTGAACCTTTTGAATCTCAATATCAGGAGCCAAGCGAGATTGCTTTGGCTTGATTTTCTAATTGAAGCTCATTATTTCATCTTTAGTCACCCATGATGAACTATTCTGAACCATTGATCCTTTTCTCATCGTATTTCATGTTCTTTTAACGATTAGGAAAAGCAATAACCATGTTTTTCATTCTCTTACGTAACAAATTTGATTCAGTAATTCTTCATTATCGAATTCTTATTTTCTCCTATAATCATCTATTCGGATGTGGCGATTTTATTTTATTTTTTCATGTCTTAGTTATCATCAATCAGACATCTATAACAATAATTTTCATCAAGATCATCCCTAATTGCCTTGGTTAACCTTTTTCTTCTAAAATATGCTCTTTGAGCCTTACAAGTGAAGTGGGTGAAGCTATTTCCATCATCTATGCCAGAATATTGCCATTATGCTACAAAACTATGAGTAGTTGATCAAGATCTGACTAGAATCTAGAGCAATATAAAGTAGTGGAATGCTCTATGAAAATTAAATACTTTTGGGAATTAAAGTACTCCAAGAGCTCACTTGTTTGATAATTGAACAAAACAAATTTTGGATTTTTTCTTAATTTTTAAAGAATTGTGGCTGAAGATCATAACTGAATGTGGATGGTTCTAGTTTTTTTTAGGTTACTATTATCAGAGGTTTTCCCAAGCCAAGTGGAATTGAGTTAAAATTTAGTTATTCATTTTTTATGTTCCTGAAACACAGTAGAAGTAGTAATATTTGTGCATATTAAGTATTTATAGCCATTTCAACCAAGCATCAAGTTTGTAATCTAAGCGTATTGCTTGAATTTGTAGTTGCTAGTGGATAGGACACAAGGGAAAAATCTCATTTTCTCAAGTGCTGCCGCTTCGGTAAATGAAGTAAGAGGGCCATATGACGTTGCCAATTTGTCATCTTTGCTTGGACTCTCTATGGAACGCGTTAAAGTTGTTATTTCCAAGAACTGTAGGTCAGTCAACCTTTATATTTATGAGAGCTGGGAATGGCTCTCCCAACTTTTACTTATTTCACCCCAATTAAAAATAAAATAATAAGTGAATGATTGAGAATAAATAAAAATTGGGGTGCCAATAGAAGTTCTCATTTTTTTTTTCTCGATTTCTATTTTTGGGTTTAGAATTTTATGAGCCTAACCATAATTGTAAACAACTACTGAAATTGTTTAAATTTGAGTGTCGTAATGTTGATATTATAATTTGAGCCAAAGCTTCATAATGTTTAAAACGTGTGTTTTAATCTTTAATTGGGGCATAAGAAGTAAAAGTTGGGGTGCCAATAGCAACTCTCTATAGTACTGGCTACTTCTATTTTAAGATATTGAGGTTGACGGTGTATTCGGTAATATGTGATTCTTACCAGTCCATTTTGATGTGTTGAACGTCTCTAATGACTAGCGAAGGTCTATAATACTGGTTACTTCTATTTTAAGATATTGAGATAGTGTGTTTTAATCTTGGTGGGATAAAATTTCCTGTGGTGAATGAGATTTGGTGTTCGATGATATTGCGAAGTTTTTCTCAGCCTCCAATAAATTACCAAAAACTTCAAAAGCAATTGATTTTGCATCAGTTGTAGAAGAGTCAAATAGTTTGCGATTGAAGGATTGGTTGCGACCAACAGATGATATGTCATCTTTTTTTATCTATGACCAAGATTGTGTATCCACTTGTGTATGGAATCTTGTTTTACCGAATGATAAGGTGTCACTTCTCACCCCTGTGAAGGACATCAAAATTTTCTTTGCATGCATTGCAGACAGGTCAGGTGAGCTCCATGTACATTTGTTTCCAAAGAATAATGTGCCACCCAATGAAGCTTTAATTGAATCAGACAAGAAAAAAAAGCAAGAAGGTTTAATTGAAACCAATAGTCCAAGACTGGACGAATGTATATCAGGTATGCTACCAAATTGACATGTAGAGTTTGATCCTATGTACCGATGGCAATTACTAATCCTTCTAGCCATCACATTTATAAAATTGGTCCTGTTTGATCATTAATCCTCCTGGTTCTATTTTTTCAGGGAAGGCTAGATATAAGCAAATGACATCTTTTCGGGCTTTCCTGTTTCCTGTCAAGCCTTTGTTGAAGCTTGTACTTACCATGAAAAAATTTCGATAATCAAATAGAAAGATAAACATGGTGTAAGTAAGGACTCTGCACTTACGTTATCAGTTTTGATTGGCGCAAGTAATGAAAATAGTTGAGAATGTCTTGTTTTTCTAATATAATTCTTGTCTTTCCTTTCTTGACTTAATTCATTAGATTTTTGGTAAGGCACAATAGGAGAAGATGATTTAGATGTATGAAGGGTGATAATTTAAACAATAAGATTTATAAGTTGTTCACTTGATATTATAAATTGGTTGATTTTTCCGAAGTCCTCTGTTTATTCTGCAAATTAAAGGAGATTTATATGTTCTGAACTGCAAATAATGCATATTTAAGATGAGTTGAACTTTGATTTAATAATGTAATACCCTCAGTAAGAAATCTCTCGATTTATGAGGTTTGCATATTTTTTCAGTGACTGTTTGTTCTAGGCTCTTTACTAACATCAAAAGCAACAAGAAGATACAACATTAGAAAGATCCTCTGAACATCCAATCAAAAGAGGGGGATCTCCATACCACCACCAACCCTTTTTGTACATTTGAGTGTTTTATATAAAAAACAAATTATCATGTGAGCTAAGATTAATTCAGTAAACTTAGGATCGGTGCTGTTCATCCATAGGAAGAGGTAATACTTAAAAATTCACAAAACGTATTTCAAGCGAGAATAATTTTACACAAGATTAGAAGAAACAAAAAGATTAACTTTTTAAATTCTTTAAACTTCAAGGCGATGAGGTATTCCGTAATGTTTTCTTGAAACTGCCCTTGACTTCATGCTTATTGGAGGGTCCAGATCAGACCAAGACCTTCCCCTTCTTATTCTCCTGATTAGAAAAGAATTTGTTCAAAACACTAATGGTAAAAAATCATCTAAAAAAAATACGTAAATAAAATAAAATAAAAAGTACTTACATTCCATGCTATTCAAACAAGCTCTTGAATTTCGTCATCATTAATCACTCGACGAGTTACACCTGCATCTGCATTGCCTTCCACTGGTTTGATATGCTGAGTAGGCATAGTTGGAACTTGTGTGGTTATAAAGCTAGTGACACTAGTTCCATCAGCTAATGAATGATGGGCTTGAGTCTGTGTAGAAGGAACTTGAGGTGTGATCAAGGCAGTGATACCAGTTCCATCAGGAAATGACCAATCAACTTTATACTCCAACGGTTCAAGTTTGCAAAGGAGTTTGAGCACAAATCTTGCTCTTTCTTCATGTTCAACAATGGGACTCTCAACAAGATGCTTGAATATAGCAAGTGGGAATTGAGAGAGGAAAAAATGCAACATGTCCACAAATAGTTGCTCCATCCAGACATATAGTTCATCAATTGATGACTCGTCTTGCCATGATCCTTGTCTGAAGATAATTTTACCGACGTCTTCTACTTCATCATTTATATAATATCCCTGGCGTCTTTGTTTAAATTCTTCACAAACCCCAAATGAACAATATGAGTCCCATTGAGGTAGACATTGAGTCTGGAAGCTCGATTTATCTAAATAGTCTGAAAGATATTTCGTAACCGATGACTCAATTAATACAGTATGGAACCAATGACAGGTGTTGTACCTATTCATCCACAATTCTTTTGCCATTGCACGTTTATTTTTATCTCCGTCTGAGGTATTCATTTTCTTGTCAATGAAATAAATGATTCCAAAGGCTTCGTCTAATGTATGAACTAGAGAAGCACTATGGGCATTTGATATTGCAAATGTGGCTATTCTTATAAAGATTACCACTGAAAGACAAGATAATGTATACTGAATTTGATTGGTAAAAGGATTTTCAGATTTAGGAGTTCTGGAAAGAAGTTGGATGAGATGATCGGTTGGGGAATTACTTCTATATTTCTCCATCCATTTATTCATGTCCTCTTCACAGTTTCTCTGTATCCACTGGTCCATATCCATGAAGTCCCTGTTTTCCCCATTTCTTTGTTCACCAAAACAGATTTTTTTTATTTTCTTGGCGCACATAAAAGGTATCTTGAGCATTAATAAATATAAGAGACCAGACGCTAACATCATACTCAGTTGCATCCAAAAAAATACCATAAGCACATTCCTTGAAATAGTATGAAAGGTGATTATGAAAATCCTTCTTGAGATTTGGAAGAACGAAATGATCTGGAACTTTGACAAGGTTGATAAAACCCGGGTAGGAAAAATGTGGAGCTTTGACAAAGTTGATAAAACTTCGTAAACATTCATTTCTTTATCAACTTCATTGAATGTTAACAACCATCTAAATATGGTTGCTATACTCCCTACTAGGATAGTTACAATCTGAGTCACAACCACTATCCACATCGACCATTTATAATCAGAAACTCCGCATCGAAACTCCACCTTCTTAAGAACAAGGGATCGAAGTGCAGCCTGTGATAGAACTAGTGCAGAAAGTGTCGAAATCGTACACACAGTTAAACACACAATGGAATTAAAGAGGTCCAATTCAGGGTTTTGTAGACAGCTAGATACGAAAAATGACTTCAATTTTTGTATCATACTCTTAGTCTCTGAATTTTGAGGGTACCTTTTTACAAGTTCACCAACAAGGTCAGAAGGGTAGTTTATTTTAAAAGGGAGAACAGCATCAAAAGTAGACCACAATGCTGTGAGCAATAATAGCATGCATGCCATGATTATGATATGTTCTACTATGAACAAGTAGATAACACCAGTGACCAACTGCATACAAATATTTACAACAACAGTTATTATGAAGATTGTCAAGGAGAGCATGTTTGAAAGGCGTTCAGAGTCACTCTGAGTTCCTAGTGAAAGAAAGAAGAAACTCATAGAGATGCATATTAAGGTAGTGCCACAAAGCTTGGACAGTTGGTCATGGACAGAAGGCATGGTAGTGGTGAGATCTACTGGGAGTTTCGAAACAATTGCAAGAAGAGTGAGTGTAAGGGAGTTGAGTGAGAAAAATCTACATGGTATCCATGGTTTCCTATCATATAATCCATGAAATAAATCACAAATCATAAATAGTAGGCATGCCGAAGTACCTGCTGCTATGTATAGGCCAATTGTTGGCATTGGGGAAGAATAGTTGTCATCATTCCATATTCCATTCAAACAGATTTGTTTCTCCATTTTTCCTTCTTTGGATTCACCAAATTTAGTTGTGCTATTCTTGATTCAGGGTTGGAAGTGAAGAGTATGGATTAGGGTAAAGAATCGATACTTACCTTGTTTGGGAAGTAAAGTAGATTGGTTTCCTTCTTTCTTCCTTTTCTTTTCAAGACCAAGGACCAAAGTGGATTCTAGAGAAATATTTTTAATTGTTCCTACGGTGTAAACGAATGGTCTTGAGTGATTATTTGCTCCCGCATATCCTCTGCCCATGAATTTTAATTTTAAGATTTCAAATTTTGGAAATGATTGTCGGGCTCACATTGAAATTGAACATCATAACCTTTTAGATTTCATTAAAAAAAACTCATGGCCAAAAACATAAATTTTTTTGAGCTTGTCTGTGTTGAAAATGGACGGCTACCGAGCACCCAAATTTAATAGTGAAAAATAATTATTTTTGTAAAACAAATTTTATGTATTGTGTCCTCTACAACATTGTGGTATCGGATAATGTTTTTGATTGCCACATGTTGATCTAATCAAGAAATTTCAATTTTTTCACCTTGGGTAGGAGAGAAACTTTCTCTCTATTTGCTTTCATCATCTGTGCCATATGTAAAATGGGTGTTGTGCCGTGAGCAATTTACTCACACTAGTGTGAGCAAAAAATCACTCCATGGTCTTAAAGCTTGTCCAAGTCTGACTTAATTTTGCCAGTCATATTAGTCTCGGAGGCTATGTTTAAATTGCCTATCACATTGACTTGTCAGAGATCCAAGATGACTCTGCTTGAATTTATGAAAATTCAACCAAGTCAACTGGTTTGATGTTTTCATATATAAATCCATCTCCAAATAGAAAAATATAATTACTTAACTACAAATATAAAAATTCAAATCTGAAAGATCCAAGATAAGAATGTGTCAACCTAATCTCGACAAGTGCCATCTGAGTCATATAGTATCAGACGACTCAATCCGTTAAGCTGGTTTAATTTTATATAAAATTAATTTAATTATCCAGCCCATTTTCCGAGACTGGCAATATATTAGGTTGGTGTCCTCATCAAAGAATCTGCATCATGTATATTGGAATATCTTTATTTGTTGTGCATGAGATGTCTTGTATTTTGTTGCGCTATGCAGAGTTGCAAGGGCGAAGCCCGCCGCCCCAAAATTTTTAGTGTTACGAAAAGAGCAATTGTGTAGTATTTTCTTTAGGGTTTTCCATTTTGGGAGATTTCTTATCTTCAATAACTCCTGGTTTTATAAATAGAGATCTCTAGGGCTATAAAAGACATGAGAATATAATAATTGCTCTTGTTTTGATCCGTAGACATTGGCACATTGCCGAACCACATAAATCCTTGTGTGCAATTTTTGTCTTTTTGCTATTTCTTTTTTTCACATTATCTTGGTACAGATACTCCAAGGATCTGCTTACCAAGGGAGTTGGTATACAAATTCCTAGTGATCCATTTTTCTTGAGATACTCTACGAGTATCCTCTTATCTCAGCCATCTATTTGATAGGAAGGCTAGTATTTGATAGTACTCACTTTATTAAGTATCTTGTGTTTGAAACAGAAAAGTGAAACAAGATTTAGATGGATATTTCGATTTTCAACTACATAAATATGGGAACATCAATATAAGATTGTGTTTGGTTGTAGAGAAATGGGTATCCTTATTGAGGGTAAGGTGAAGGACATGAAAATAAAGTGTTTATCTCGTAGAGGAACAAAGGGTCGGGATGTGCAAATCACGGGCAATTATCCTTGCTGCCAAAGTTAAAGTGGACATCAAACTTACATTTGCTCCTTAGACGAGGATAGCAATTTCCTATATATGCATAACACAACTTTTACGGAGCCAAAGTGCTCGTTCCGTAAATCCTTGTAACATTTCTGTTATAGAGACTCTGTAATCTGTAGAAGAGAAACAGGGAAACAACATGAAAGTGAAAATTATAGGCATTTAAAGCTCAGTTGATAGCTAGATATGCAGAACAAGCATACGATAAGTCTTGCCTCTCTGATTGATTGACATATATATATAGGTCAAGATTTGTGTCCAAAAATGAGACAAGCTCATAGGGCCCAAAATGGAGATTGAGTTAAGGACTGATTTTTAGTGAGAATGAAATGGTTCCGTTCCAATTTTTCTATCCTTAACAAAAGTGGATTATTAGGTGAACGATTATGGACCGTCCGTTTCACTGTTAATTTGATGATCATGTTCGATAGTGTCAGAAGTTTCAAAAGGGCCTAAAGATTCTCCATGCTACTAACTCATGTACCAAACACAAACCAACGACATTTTTTCTTATGCTCTCAAAGATTTTGTTTTCAGCAGTTTCTTATATATTTGTTTGTATGATTTAATACATATTAGCTTATCTAAATACATCCATACATTAAATTCTTAAAATGGGCTAATGTGTATATATGATAAGTTTCCAAGTGGTCGACCTTAGCACCATGATGGCCTCTGCCTAGCAATATGGTGTTATAGGAATCTGGTGAATTATTCCATCAATATGGGGTATATATGCAGTTTGAGAGCATTATATATAGCTTGAAAATCCATTTAATATATTATTTAGATCATTGTGTCCTCCTATAATTTCTAAAGGAGAAGGGAGTTCTTTTTGCTATTTAAGAGTGTGAGAGCTGCCATTGTTCTTGATTTGTAGCCAAAATCTGGTTGTAATTCCTTTATTACAAGGTTTCTATTTCACAGTCCAAGCTCAACCTTAAAGGAAGTCAAATGCTGGCTTTTTGTTGTCTAGTGGACTCATGTACTTGCACTTTATACAGGTTTAGAGTGTTTATGTTCTCTTAGAAATTTGCCTGATTTTGATTGTATGTTTGGATCGATCAACTTTATTGACAATTTAGAGATAAACTATCTAGTAAGAAACTTTATTACATAAGTTGTCCATAGAATGAACAATCACTGGTGCAACATCTACCATAATCAACAAAATTATTCTAGAAAGCAAACTAATTCTTTTATGTTGTGATGATTTGTTGCTATTGTCTTTATTACAATCTTTTCCCCTTCATTATTCAAAAAGGGGAGCCAAGCTTGTATAAAGGAGTTTAATGAATTGGCTCGAAGGGGCTTGGAGATATAGTCCTTAAAATTGATTTAAAAAAAAAAAAACAAAACAAAACAAACAAACAATTAAAATTCATTGTCAAATTTTGTTTTTCGATGGGTTGAAACTGTCAAATTAATGAAGGATGGGAGAAATTCGACAGTTCTAAGCTGTCAAATTTGGGAATATCTAGAATTTCGAAGGTCCTAAACCATCAAAATTCAGTATTTAAACTTCATGGGTTTTAGCCTGTCAATTTTTTCTGTCAAATTTTCTATTTTTCATGTAATGATAGATGGAGAAAATGTGAATGAAATCTTGGATGTGATTTTTTTCTTTGACTTGTTCTTTCTTTTTTGTCTTCTTCTCTTGGTAAATTGAGAATTGTTTGTACCGGAATTTATTGCATGCATAATTATATTATTCATAGAACTTCAATTTCATTTTCTTGATGGTTTTTCATTTTGTACACCATATTATTTTTCAATTTCATTTTCTTGTCTATCTCACTTGTTCGGGACAGACCTATTTGAACTTGTGAATCCTTTTAATTTTTATGGATCACCAAGTCCTTAGATATGTTGGTCTCTCTTTGGTTTTGGAGTAAGAGAGGAATCAGATGCTTTATGTTTTTGAGTCTCCACCTGTTTCTTAATTGGAATGCTAGGTAGGCAAGTGTTTGGAGAGACAATCGCTTTATTTGATTCCTACAAAATTCCCTACTCAGTGATATATAGCTAATCAAGTTTGTACACATTTGAGGCCCTCAAGTGGATTTTTCTTATACATTCTATAACCATGTGTTCTAATTTTTTTTGTTTTTTTTTTTTAAATAAGATTCTTAAGAGTGAATTTTTCTTTTATTAGATTTTTGTGGTTTCGGCTCCTTTTCTTTTATGAAGTGCTCCATAATTTATTTATTTTACAACTATTGACCAAAAAGTTGCTCAACAAGACCTACCTAAGTACATATGAAGAGATCCGTAACAGATTACAGAAGAGTAATTTTACACAAGACTACAATAAACAAACAGAATAACTTTTTAAATTCTTCAAACTTCAAGGCCTTCATGCTTATTGGAGGGTCCAGATCAGACCAAGACCTTCCCCTTATTCTTATTCTCCTGATTAGAAAAGAAATTGTTCAAAATACTAATGGTAAAAACTCATCTAAAAAATTACGTAAAAAAAAAAAAAAAGTACTTACATTACATGCTATTCAAACAAGCTCTTGAATTTCATCATCATTAATCACTCAACGAGCAACATCTGCATCTGCATAGCCTTCCACTGGTTCGATATGGTGAGTCGGACTAATGGTAAAGCTAGTGACACTGGTTCCATCGGTTAATGAATGAGGGACTTGAGTGTGTGTAGAAGGAACTTGAGGTGTGATCAACGTAGTGATACCAGTTCCATCAGGAAATGACCAATTAACTTTATTCTCCAATGGTCCAAGTTTGTAAAGGAATTTCAGCACAAGTCTTGCTCTTACTTCACGTTCAGGAATGGGGCTCTCAACAAGATGCTTGAATATGGCAAGTGGGAGTTGAGAGAGGAAAAAGTGCAACATGTCCACAAATAGTTGCTCCATGTGACCATATAGTTCGTCGATTGATGAGTAGGTTTGTCTTGGCTGTTGTCCAATGATCAATTCACAGACGTTTTGAATTTCAATTCCTGCATCAGTAAAACGATTGTACCATCCATCGGAACTTCTTAATTCTTCAGTAAGCCAAAGTGCGAAATATAAGTCCAGTGGAGGTTGAAATGGAGACTGAGAATACAATTTCATTACCAATGGTTTAATGAATGTATTATGGAACCAATGATAGGGGTTGTTCCTATTCAACCACAATTCTTTTGCCGTTACAAGTTTTTTTTTATCATCATCTGTGGCATTCATTTTCTTGTCAATGAAATAAATGATTCCAAAGGTTTCATCCAATGTGTGAATTAGAGAAGCACTAAGGGCATTTGGTAATGCAACTGTGGCTATTCTTATAAAGATTACCACTGAAAGACAAGATACTTTAAATGGAGAGGGAATTTGATTGGTAAATGGGTTTTCGGATTTAGGAGTTGTGGAAAGAAGTTGGATGAGATGATTGATTGGGGAATGACTTCTATGTTTCTCCATCCATTTATTCATGTCCTCTTCACAGTTTCTCTGTATCCACTGGTCCATATCCATGAAGTCCCTGTTTTCCCCATTTCTTTGTTCACCAAAACAGATTTTTCTGATTTTCTTGGCGCACATAAAAGGTATCTTGAGCATTATTACATATAAGAGAACAGACATAAACCATATACTCACTTGCACCCCAAAAAATACCATAAGCACATTCCTCGAAATGGTATGAAAGGTGATTATGAAAATCCTTCTTGAGATTTGGAAGAATGAAATGATCCGGAGCTTTGACAAAGTTGATAAAACCTGGGTAGGAAAAATGTGGAGCTTTGACAAAGTTGATAAAACTTTGTAAACATTCATTTCTCTATCAACTTCACTGAATATTAACAACAATCTAAATATGGTTGTTATAGTCCCTACTAGGATAGTTACAATCTGAGTCACAACCACTATCCACATTGACCATTTATAATCAGAAACTCCGCATCGAAACTCCACCTTCTTAAGAACAAGGGATCGAACTGCAGCCTGTGATAGAACTAGTGCAGAAAGTGTAGAAATCGTGCACACAGCTAAATACACAAGGGAATTAAAGAGGTCCAATTCTGGGTTTTGTAGATGGCTAGATATGAAAAATGACTTCAATTTTTGTATCACACTCTTAGTCTCTGAATTTTGAGGGTCCCTTTTTACAAGTTCATCAACAGGGGAAAGAGGGATATATCTTAAAGGGAGAACAGGTATAGAAGAAGGGATTAAACTCAAGGTATCAAAAGTAGACCACAATGATGTGAGCAATAATAGCATGCATGCCATGATTACGATATGTTCTACTATGAACAAGTAGATAACACCAGTGACCAACTGCATACAAATATTTACAACAACAGTTATTACAAAGATTGTCAAGGAGAGTATGTTTGTAAGGCGTTCAGAGTGACTCTGATTTCTTAGTGAAAGAAAGAAGAAACTTATAGAGATGCATATTAAGGTAGTGCCACTAAGCTTGGACAGTTGGTCCTGGACAGAAGGCATTGTAGTGGTGAGATCTACTGGGAGTTTCGAAGCAATTGCAAGAAGAGTGAGTGTAAGGGAATTGAGTGAGAAAAGTCTACATGGTATCCATGGCTTTTTATTATATAATCCATGAAAGATATCACATATCATAAATAGAAGGCATGCCGAAGTACCTGCTGCTATGTATATGCCAATTGTTGGCATTGGGGAAGAATACTCGTCTACATTCCATGTTCCATTCAAACAGATTTGTTTCTCCATTTTTCCTTCTTTGGATTCACCAAATTTAGTTGTGCTATTCTTGATCTTCTTTGCCTCAAATATAATTCAAGGTTGGAAGTGATGAGTATGGATTAGGGTAAAGAATCCATACTTACCTTGTTTGGGAAGGAAAGTAGTTTGCTTTCCTTCTTTCTTCCTTTTCTTTTCAAGACCAAGGACCAAAGTGGATTATAGAGAAATATTTTTTAAGTGTTCCTACGTTGTAATACGCATGGTCTCACAGCCCAACAGCCGATTAACATATGGTGCAAATGATGTAAGCAATAGAGAGAAAATGAAAATTTTCTGAAAACAAAAGTAGAATAATTCAAGAACTAACACATTCAAATGCAATGCAATGCAACAAAATTTTAAAATCACTCAAATAAATAGTGAAACATTATATCAATTGAAAATTCCAAATAAAATAGTGCAGATATCAGCGAGAAGCTTTTTATACCGTTTCATGGGCTGTCTCGACCTCGCCCGCATAAGAGGACGTAAGAAACAGAGGTTACCGCAGACGGGCACTACCCGCCTCAACATTACCCCTGTTTCGACACAAATTCGAACCCCTCAAATAAAACAAAACTCAAATCGAAATTTAAAATGGAATCACAAGAAAAAGGAGATTTTTTTATGTTTATAGAAACACCAAAAGAGCCATAATTCTCTCTATTAATAGCTAAAAAATAGACAAAAACATGACTAATTTTGCAAAATTGGACCTAAATTCTCAGAATCAAAGAACGACCCAATAACCCAAAATAAAGTAAATTTTTTTTGGATCAAACCCAAGTCTTAATTTCTCTATCTGGAACAGCTTGCAAACCAAAAAGGACAAAGAGTGAGAAACAGAAGGAGACAAAGCGGCTCGAGAAATAACGCAAGATACCAATCTTAAAATAAACAAAAAAGTTAAATTCAATGATGGGCTTTGCAAATATTGTAAATCTGTATCGAAATCTCGATCATTAACATGAATTTTTTCAATAAAACTTGAAATTTTTTAAGAAATTTGCCTCAATTTATAGAGCCAAAGAGGAGTAGAATCTAGAAATCTCCACCCAGGTGTTTTTTTTTTTTTTTTTGTGGTCTTTCTCTTACGGTCATTAATAAAAGAAAGAAAGGAGTAAATTTAAATTTTCTTTTAAGTATTTAAAAAATAAATAAAATATTAATAAATGAAAATAAAATCCCCTTGGGGTGGGGAAGGGGAAACTCCTGTGTGGATACCATAAGCAGAAGTACTCTTCCAAAGAGCAGGAGCTGGAGTACTTTGTGAAGGAGCTGGAAAAGTACTTTTGTGTTGAAAGGGTCTTTGGGAATCAATTCTGTGAAATACTGGCAGAAGTACTTTTGTGCTGGAAGTGTGTTTGGGAACCATACTGACTTCTCATGATTTCTGAAAAAAGACCAGAATACCCTTATATTCTAACTATTACTGTTTTTTGTCCTTTAGTGTCATAATATATCTTTAAACTGCACTGTTTTTTATATTTTAACTATAAATATTAATATAATGTATAATTAAACTAAATTATACTCAAAATTTAAAAAAAAATTGACAACACCTCTCTTAAAAGTGGGATGTGTTCACTTATCACCTGTTGAATATCATATATATAAAATAGTGTTATCTCAAATATACCAAGTTTTGAAATATATTTATACTTAAACAAATCTCATACATGCAATCTAAATATATTTATCTAAGAAATGACATCATAACTAAAATAACTATTAAAATTAAAATTGTTATGAACTGTAATATATTACATCCTATTGATGCATAAAAAAACAAATCATTGGTGTTCTTTTGTTTTCCGTGTTTTTTTCAATGCTTATTAATCACATCAACTTCGTTAATAGCTTTAACTTCATTAACCCATAAAAATCCCCCAATATGATTCTGGAATTTAAAAAAAAAATGAACTTTATCAGACTATAATATAAATAGATATATTGTAAAGGAAATATGAGAAATTTATGTTTGTCTTAAAATCAATCATTACCTTCCAAGACGGACACCTATAAAATTTTCTACATTTATTTTCTTTGGTTTTAGCAGTGATAACAACTAATTCCCGATCATACGAACAATAAAGTGCTATCAAAACTACATTCAATGATTTACAATCAAACATATGTTCTTAAATTCAAATGTATGAAAAATCAAAATAGATAAATCTAAAACATCTTAAAAGAATAGCAAGTCAAATTTTTACAATATTCAAATTAAAGTATTGAATTTAATTCAAGTCACCCTCATACATTAATATCATGCCGATCATAAGCCTCTTTTATAGCTTGTGCTATGACTTCTTTCTTCTGTTCCATAACCCTATTTGCTTGACGATGTGAATGCACAGATGGATTGTTATGATCTAAAGATGTGGAATCTTCTTCTACAAAATCATCTTGATCATATCGAGCAAATTCCACATCTACTAAGCCCTCTTTCCGAATAAAGTTGTGTAATCCCATGCAAGTAATCATAATATCCCGTTGTGTATCAAATGAATATGAATGTATGTCACGTAAGATCGCCCATCGTGCCTTTAAAACACCGAAACACCTTTCAATCACATTACGTAGGGAAGAATGAAGATGATTGAATACTTCTTTCTTCCCCTTTTGCCAAGTACCCCTTCGAAAATCTTGTAGGTGGTAACAAACACCTCTATATGGTGTCAAATAGCCATCCATCAATGGGTACCCAGAATCAACTAGGTAGTACTTACCTATTAATAAAAATAAACAATTACGATCATTATAAAATATTCAAGTAAATAAAGTATTACCTTAATTAATACTTTAAATACCAACCTTCTGGTGGGTGTGGAAATCCTGAATTAGGATTAGTGATGGTGTTCAACAATACATTAGAGTCATTTGCTTGTCCCTCCCAACCAGCCATAACATATGTAAAAAACATGTCAAAAGAGCATACAGCCAACACATTCTGTGTTATGCCCTTCCGACCTAAGAAGCGAAGTTGATCTGCTGCAGGAACACGTGCTCCTATATGCGTACCATCTATAACTCCCACACAATCCTTCATATTGAAATAATAATAAGACAATGCATGCATTATAAAATAAATATTTATGTTAATAATCATTTTTTTTAATAATATACCTTAAAGAAAGGCCAGTATCTTCGATTGGTTCGAATTTCAGGAGGGGTCTCATTCATGTATCGAGGTACGATAAGAGACTTACATAAACGTAGAACCGCATTCAAAACTCTATGAAAATGTCTGCTTACAGTCTCTTCAGAGTGTTGAAATCGATTGGCAATCAATCTCATACTCCCATTTTGTCCTAATATCATTAGGAACATAGCCAAAGAAACTTCTAAAGAAACGTGTCTCGTACATTTCAGGTTTGCTTCATCTCGAAGAGATGACAATAGTCGATGGAAAACATGTTTTTCCATCCTTACTTGTTCATGACATATAGAATTGTTTCCTGACAAAACATATTTCATATAATCTTCTCCAGTAAATTCACAGTTTGTCTTGGGTTGTTTATTTAAATTAAATCTGCGTTGAGATAATATTTGATTTGCTGGAATACCAATTGCTAACATTTCAAGACCATCATCTGACGATGAATCTGTCAAGTCTTCATCCGACGACGAAGACATCAAGTATGCAGCCGACGATGAATCCATCAAATCTGTTTATTTTCAAATATGTAATAAAATATCAAAATTCAAATTTATGACTAACCATAATACTATGATCTAAGGACAATAAATAATATTTAGTCAAGTTTAAACATAAAATAAACATCAACATTGAAAGATTAAGCATCCAACATGGATAATCACAAAAACATCTAACAAAGATGCAACACTAACAAAAGCATCCACCAAAAAATTTCAACAAAGATTTAGACAAAAAGTTCCCTAACATAAAAAAGAATCACAACATACCCTATATATTACTAAGACCACTAGAATTACCACCACTTGACAGTTGCCTCCTATTCATCAGACAAAAAGTTTTCTAACATCAAAAAGGAATCACCACATAACTTACACATCACTATGACCACTAGAACTACCATTTCCTGACAGTTGCTTCCTATTCATCAACCACTGTAGGCGCATTTCCTTTGTCTCAAAACAGCAGAACATATCTCTGAATCCTAACTTTGTTTCAAAGTTATAACATGCCCAAACATATAATTCACTCATGAATGGGATATCATCCGATAGTTCATTCAATAACGCAACACACTCTGCGATATTAGTCCTCTTGACACCCATTTGCTTAATAGCTTCAACAAGATTTCCAAATTGGTCTTGAGATATATTATTTTTGGTCCCCTTCTTACGTTGTGACTGATGTTCCTCTCCAGATGACATCCTTCTTAAAGGTACACGAACTGGGATCTCACCATTAAGATCATCTACAGTTTGAGACATATTTGGTTGATGTTGATTCTCGGACTGTATTTCTGGCTAATTCTCATGGACCAAATTATCATCTGGATATTCTTCAACAGACTCGTAATTCATTGCAGGAGATCGAGCATGAGAACCATTGGATGTGGTCCCACCAAATATAAGGTCTAACTCACGAACAAATTCATGTCCTTTATTCCGAAATTTATTTTCAGTCGGATGAGTCTATAAAAAAAATATATATATATTAATATAAAATACTTGATTAAACAAATGCAATTAGATAAGCTAGGTTAGACTACCTTCAACCTATCAGCCCACCAAGCATCATCCATAACAATTACATTCCTCACTCTGTCATATCCAATCCCACTCATATTCATTAAACCATTCCAACTCTTCCAATCACCCTTGACTTTATCCCAGTGGTTCTTAAGTTGTCTATGTTCTACGTGTACCTTTGTTCTCTTTATAAGTTCTAATCGAAGGTCTTTCCAGCTTGGCTTATCCAATGTAAGGCCATTTCTACGACCTTGTTGGACCAATTCAAGACATATATCTAGAAATGCTTTGTGAATTTCTCTTGTCCATACAAATTTTGATTTTTCTGATTGAGAAGTCATCTCTTTTCCCTTAGATTGGGTTTCAGACATATTCTGCTACCAATAAAAAAACAAGCTACTTGTTAAGCAATGAATTGAAATTTATTGTACAAAACATACATAACAAAACATGAATGTATTAAGTTGTGAAATAATTTCTAAGATAGTTGTATTATCTTAAATAACCCTGTGCTACCAAGTAAATCAAAATTGATCATCTTCTTAGACGAAAAAAAAATAACAAATCTTGTAACAAAAAGTGGTTACTAGTGAAGGACTAATTAAATCAAAATCAATTATCCTCCACAAAATCACAATGGTCTACAAATCTTCAACAAAGGATATTGAGGTTATTATATAATCAATTTCAGACAGAAGATTCCCCTATGTAGATAGATAGAAGATTCTCCTATTTGTGTTTTGTTGTTGATTTTGATTTAAATAGGATTTCAGATTTCTTGATTTTAAGTCTAAAATCCGGTTTAAGAATAATTTTTTAGGTCTTTTAGAGTTGCTATTAGCACCCAAACAATTACTTATACACCCCTATTAAAATAAAGAAAACGATTTTTTTCCCAAAACGTGTGCAATTTATGTCTAAATTTCGGTTTTGGTGTTCATTTCAATTCTCAAAACATTCATTTCATGTGAATTCGTCACTTTTATATTCAATGAATTCACAAGTTACAATAATGATTAGGCTCATATGAAATCTTTATATATATATATATATGGGGGCGGTTCAAGGGACATATGTAAAAACAATGAGTTTTCAAAATATGGGTTAGAAGTTTCGGATTGGGTTGATTTTTTGTGAGGATGATCTCTATGATGGGAAGATCATCTGAAAAAAAAAATCAGTCCAATTTAAAACTTCTAACCTCATTAAAAGTGATTTAGAATGTGGACCGCCGATTTTTTACCAATTTTTTTCAATAATTTGTAAATCACTTTTGATGGATTTAAAAGTTTCAGATCGAGCTGATTTTTGGTGAGGATGATCTTCTCATCATAGTGACCATCCTCGCAAAAAATCAGCTCAATTCAAAACCTCTAACCCATATTTTGAAAACTCATTGTTTTTACATATGTCCCTTGAACCGCCCCCATATATATATATAGATTTCTATTTTTTTTTTTTTTTGTTTAAGATTTCATATGAGCCTAATCATAATTGTAACCTACTACTGAAATTGTTTGAAAGAGTGTTATAATTGATAATATTTTGTAATTTTGAGATAATAATTTGAACCAAACCTTTTTAATGTTTGAATGGTGCGTTTTAATCTTTAACTAGGATGTGATAAGTAATTTAAGAAATTGGGATGTAATAATAAATGTTTGGGTGCTAATAACAACTCCCTTAAAGAATCATATTTTAGTTTCTCTTTTACTAAATAATATCAGAATGAGATTTTTGCACTTTTAATATCATATTTAAGTATAATTAGGCACTGTTAGTGTTAGGTTGATAATTTGACTTAAAGAATCAGTTTTTAGTGTAATTACTTGTAAATTATATTCATAAATCATGATTAGAGTAATGAAGTTTCATTTTTATTTCAATTTTTTTTTTGAGAATGGATTATTGTACCTTACATACATGTTAAATATTCAAATATAATAATTAATCATTTTGAAAATAGTACAGTAGAATAAAGGTTATTTTTGCAATCCTCATTCTTTAAAAGAAAAACCTTTTCCTTTTTAAATTAATAAAAAAAACATTTTCCACTACAAAATGTCAAGAAAGAAGAGGTTCAATGACAGCCACTGTTTTAAGTTCATCTCTACTAAAACAGTCAACTTTTTACTTGAGAGAAAGAGAGAGAATCAATCAAACTCCACAAACCCCAAAATTCAATAAATTAGTTCATCATCAAAGATCTAGATGATGAGTTCATCGTCATAAACCCTGTTCTAGCAAATATCAACATTAACTCTGTTGAACCTCTTCACATCTCTGAGATCATTGAAGTTCTCAATCTCAGTTCCAACTATTGATCTATATGGGAAATGTAAAGCTAAGGTAAGAACCTAGATCATAGCTTCTCTTATATGGGGAATCTTCAATCCAAAATTTTGGAACAACTCAAACAGGGCTAGAGATATGGAGTGAGGGTTTTGATGGAGAGAAGATTGATTTGCAGAGTGACAGAGAAGAGTTGAGTTAAAAGAGAACCAGAAAAGAGAGACTCACCGTGAGATTGATGGCAGATTTTGAGGACTCGATCACAAGAGGACAGCAGCAACGACTCCTCTTTGTTAACCAAGTATGAGAAGATAAAGGGTTAGAGCACTGTTTTGAGGACAAATGGCGTGGGATTTGTTTAATTCTTGTGGGTTAAAATTGTCTTTTCACTATATTTTTTCCGTTAAAAATTGCTCCCCGCTGGAGAGAATTGGCGGAGCACTTTTTTTTAGCTTTTCATGAAGGAGCAATTTTTGCTCTTGCGTGAAGCAGAAGTCGAGAATTGAAATCAATCCAAACGACCGCCTTGCTCACTTTTGTCTCCGCGGAAGAGCAAAAGCTGAGAAAAGCCGTATCCAAACACATACTCGATTAACGTTAAAAATGCTCTTCATGTTTTTAAGATTTAAGAAAAATTACTTAATGGACCTAGAGCAACTTTTTTCTAAAGAGAAAATTACTTAAAGGACCCTAACAAAGGGATTTATTTCTAAATAGTAAACTTTTTATTTCTTAATGATCCCTCGTTATTGGCGAACTCACCCCTTTTTTATTTATTGTCGAATTCACCATTTTTTATGTAGAGTCGTGCTAGAGTGACCTAAAATCACTTCAGCATTATTATTATTTTTATTGTTGAAATCAACACTTTTTTATTTAATGTCGAGTTCACAATTTTTACTTTTGAATTCACCACTTGTTGTCAAGTGCACCTCTTTTTATTTATTGTCAAACTAGACACTTGTAAAACCGACCCATTTTCGACTAAAATACATGGAAAGATCGACTAAAAACTTGAAATAACAATTTGTTTAGATGATTTCAACCCAAATAAATCATTCTTGATCAAATTTTATCCAAAAACTACGAAAAAAGTAAAAAATCCTAGGGAGTGTTTGAAAATCGAAGGTCCGTGTGAGAGTTTGCAACTCACACTAGTTGCTGAAATTTCGATGTTGGAAAAACATAACTCCCGAGTTTGGAACTCTCCAATTTGTATTTTTTTAAAGGATTTCAACATTCATAGAAAAGCATGAAAGTTGACAACTCTTGAGCTCCCAAGTGCTCCCTCTCTCTCTTCTCTACCCCCCCCCCCCCCTTCCCTCCCTCCCTCCCTCCCTCTTTTCTTCTTCTCTTTGTCTTTTATTTATTTATTTTGTAAACCTAAAATAGTATTGCTCCCCTCTTATCTCTTCTTCTCGAAAATAAGAGTTTTTTTTGGAAATCCTAGCCTTGATCGTCTGCCTAATTTAGCAAATAATCAAATACAAGTCTTTTAATTCCTAACATAAGGTTTTAGATGCTTGAACTTAATCAAGCAATTGGTCAAGAACCCTAATCTTATACCTTTTCTTTTCTCTTTTTTTCTCTCACTGATGAGTTGATGCTCTTTGCAACTACAATTTTCTTATGGAAAAAAAATCCAATTTGAATCATCGGAAACCCAACATTGAAGTTAAAATCAACATTCACATTCAACTATTAGGTGTTGAACTTTCGAGAGTTGATTAGCTGAAAGTTCAACTCTCATACTCAATTATATGTTTTCAAACGCACCCCTAATTTTTTACATACATCTTCAAAATGTTTGAAAACTCTATTGAAAATAGCTTCTTCTTCCTTCTTAAATCATTTCCAACGGAATGGAGTCTTCGAAACTTGATTGAGATGTCAAAAATCCAATATTTTTTAATGAAAACGATGAGTTTAAACGGTTAGGACATTCAATCATGAGAAATGTGGGATATGAGGTGTGGGAATTGTTCATAAAAGAAAAGTTTACTAAATGGACTATTAAGAGACCATAAAAAACTTAGAAAAAAGTCCATTTGTCAGGATTCTTTAAGTAATTTTTTCTTCTCTATATCACTTTTATTTTGGACGTCATAAGTTAGTGAACTTTTTCATTCTTAATGACACTGACCCATTCAACTGGTGAGATCCATGGTTCAGATTGTAGAGATCAACAATTCAAGTCGTTGAGATTTGAATTACTGACATGAATCATCAAGATTAACTATTCAAAATTGATTTGGTATTGAATCAATATCAAATTGTTACCATTCCAAAATCTTTGCCATATAATCCAAATCCGATCCAATTGAATCAATAAATTTTTTAACTGAGTTTGATCCTATTAATATTTCACTCAATCTAAAATTGATCCGATCTTATCGAATTCCAAGAATTTTTTTATTACTATTATTATTTTTGTTAAAGAAATTGGGTAAGAAATACATAGGTTTTGGGAGGGAAGGTGGGAGAGAGGAGGCATAAATAATCTTAGGAACAGTGTTGCCAAGTTCTTTAGGTGAATGGCATAATTTCTCCACACAACCACGATCATAGTTCCTATGCTCACAAGCTTCTTATATGTTTTTTTTAAAAATGATTTTATCAATCAAAAATAAGATTTTGTCACTATCGCTGAAATTATCGTGGCAAAAAGCAACATTTTTAGCGGCAGAAAAGATATTCATTACACCTTAAGGTTTTTTTAAACATGAAAGGAAAGAGAGATTGAGAGGGTAGAATGATAGGGGGATGCAAATGCTTGAAATAAACTATCCTAGAACCCACCTTGTCCTTAATCTTCTCCCTTGTAAGTCTTCAATGGGGATTAAATGGGCAAGGGGAGGAAGAAAAAGAAGAGAAGGAGAGAGTTGAGGATGAACTTGGGAAAATGTAAGTTTGGGGATAGCTTTGAGGCACAGAGCAGGTGTCCCAACCTAAGGGAGAGGCCCGCTTTTATAAAGGGTAGGGAGCACTTTTTGGGTAGAATGGTCTAACCCATGAAACAAAGAAAAAAAATTTGAAATTTGCATAAAATTATTTTGGGTTTTCTAGATTTTGAAGAGTAAAGAGTGAAATTTGAGGAGAGACAGGTGTAAAGATGGCCATTGATTTTTATATATGTAAATACATTAAAAGGCATGAGCAAATGAGGAGATGTAAATATTTGGTGAAGATTGATTTTGGTGGCATGAATGAGAGAGAACATGTGGTGGAGTGTATGTGAAAAATGATTTTAAAGGATAAATGAGGGAAAGATATGTGCAAAGGTTGAGTAGTTTATACACAATGCGAAAAAAAGCTCGAATTTTACAGCCTAGGGCCATCAAATTTCATAAATTTCGATAGACAATGTGGTTGAATTGGCATCGAATTTTTCAATCAAATTTTATTTTTCAACAGGTCGAAACTGTCAAATTAATGAAAGGTAGGAGAAATTCGACAGCTCTAAGCGGTTAAATTTAGGAATATCTAGAATTTCGATGGTCCTAGACCATTAAAATACAGTTTCTAAAATTCATGGGTTTTAGCCCGTCAATTTTTTCTGTCAAATTTTCTAGTTTTCACGTAGTGATAGATGGAGAAAATGTGAATGACATCTTGGATGGGATTTTTTTTCTTTGGCTTGTTCTTTCTTTTTTGTCTTTTATCTTGGTAAATTGAGAATAGTTTGTGCCGGGAATTTATTGCATGCATAATTATATTATTCATAGAACTTCAATTTCATTTTCTTGATGGATTTTCATTTTGTACACCATATTATTTTTCAATTTCATTTTCTTGTCTATCTCACTTGTTTAGGACAGATCTATTTGAACTTGTGAATCCTTTTAATTTTTATGGATCACCAAATCCTTAGATATGTTGGTCTCTCTTTGGTTTTGGAGTAAGAGAGGACATGAAATTAGGAAGCTTCCTCTATCCTACAAAGTAGTTGTGGGTTGGAGCCAGAAGAATCAGATCCTTTATGTTTTTGAGTCTCCACCTGTTTCTTAATTGGAGAGACCATCTCTTTATTTGATTCCTACAAAATTCCCTACTCGGTGGTATATAGCTAAGCAAGTTTGTACACATTTGAGGCCCTCAAGTGGATTTTTCTTACACATTCTATAACCATTGTGTTCTAATTTTTTTTTATTGTTGTTTTTAAATAAGACTCTTAAGTGTGGATTTTTCTTTTATTAGATTTTTGTGGTTTCAGCTCCTTTGACTTTTATGAAGTGCTCCATAATTTATTTATTTTACAACTATTGACCAAAAAGTAGTTCAAAAAGACCTACCCAAGTACAATGAAGACTTCCCTAATTAGATAGTTCAGATTAAGGATATCTTCAAGGACTTGGTCTCAATGAAGTACTGATTTGTTGTTGATTGAGTGTGCAGACTTTTTCTTACTTTACCCATAACAGATATAATTTATAATACAAAATTGTAAAGCTATATATAAGCGGCATACCCATAAGAGATTACAGGAGACAATAATTTTAGACAAGACCAGAAGAAACAAACAGAATAACTTTTTAAATTCTTCAAACTCCAAGACCTTCCCCTTCTTCTTATTCTCCTGATTAGAAAAGAAATTGTTCAAAACACTAATGGTAAAAAATCGTCTAAAAAAAATACGTAAAAAATAAAATAAAAAGTACTTACATTCCATGCTATTCAAACAAGCTCTTGAGTTTCATCATCATTAATCACTCGAAGAGGAACATCTGCATCTGCATAGCCTTCCACTGGTTCGATATGCTGAGTAGGCATAGTTGGAACTTGAGTGGTTATAAAGCTAGTGACACTAGTTCCATCAGCTAATGAATGATGGACTTGAGTCTCTGTAGAAGGAACTTGAGGTGTGATCAAGGTAGTGATACCAGTTCCATCAGGAAATGACCAATCAACTTTATACTCCAACGCTTGAAGTTTGCAAAGGAATTTCAGCACAAATCTTGCTCTTTCTTCATGTTCAACAAAGGGACTTTCAACAAGATGCTTGAATATAGCAAGTGGGAATTGAGAGAGGAAAAAATGCAACATGTCCACAAATAGTTGCTCCATCCAGGCATGTAATTCATCAATTGATGACTCTTCTCGCCATGACCCTTGTCTGAAGATAATTTCACTGATGCTTAGTTGTTCACTAACTGTATAATATCCCTGGTGTCCCTTTTTAAATTCTTCACAAATCCGAAATGAACAATATGAGTCCAATTGAGGTAGACATTGAGGCTGGAAGCTCGATTTACCTAAATAGTCTGAAAGGTATTCCATTACCGACGACTCAATTAATACAGTATGGAACCAATGACAGGTGTTGTTCCTATTCATCCACAATTCTTTTGCCATTGCACGTCTTTTTTTATCTTTGTCTGTGGTATTCATTTTCTTGTCAATGAAATAAATGATTCCAAAGGCTTCGTCTAATGTACGAACTAGAAAAGCACCATGGGCATTTGGTAAGGCAAATGTGGCTATTCTTATAAAGATTACCACCAATAGACAAGATAATTTATACTCATTTAATGTAGAGGGAATTTGATTGGTAAATGGGTTTCAGATTTAGGAGTTCTGGAAAGAAGTTGGATGAGATGATCGGTTGGGGAATTACTTCTATATTTCTCCATCCATTTATTCATGTCCTCTTCACAGTTTCTTTGTATCCACTGGTGCATATTCATGTAGTCCCTGTTTTCCCCATTTCTTTGTTCACCAAAACAGATTTTTCTGATTTTCTTGGCGCACATAAAAGGTATCTTGAGCATTAGTACATATAAGAGAGTAGACACTAAGAACATACTCACTTGCACACAAAAAAATACCATAAGCACATTCCTCGAAATAGTATGAAAGGTGATTATGAAAATCCTTCTTGAGATTTGGAAGAACGAAATGATCCGGAGCTTTGATAAAACCCGGGTAGGAAAAATGTGGAGCTTTGACAAAGTTGATAAAACTTTGTAAACATTCATTTCTCTATCAACTTCATTGAACATTAACAACCATCTAAATATGGTTGCTATACTCCCTACTAGGATAGTTACAATCTGAGTCACAACCACAATCCACATTGACCATTTATAATCAGAAACTCCGCATCGAAACTCCACCTTCTTAAGAACAAGGGATCGAAGTGCAGCCTGTGATAGAACTAGTGCAGAAAGTGTAGAAATCGTGCACACAGTTACACACAGAGGGGAATAAAAGAGGTCCAATTCAGGGTTTTGTAAACAGCTAGATATGAAAAATGACTTCAATTTTTGTATCATACTCTTAGTCTCTGAATTTTGAGGTTCCCTTTTTATGAGTTCACCAACAAGGTTAGAAGAATGGATTGGTCTGCTGAACGGCAGAACAGCATCAAAAGTAGACCACAATGCTGTGAGCAATAATAGCATGCATGCCATGATTATGATATGTTCTACTATGAACAAGTAGATAACACCAGTGACCAACTGCATACAAATATTTACAACAACAATTATTACGAAGATTGTCAAGGAGAGCATGTTTGAAAGGCGTTCAGAGTCACTTTGAATTCCTAGTGAAAGAAAGAAGAAACTCATAGAGATGCATATTAAGGTAGTGCCACTAAGCTTGGACAGTTGGTCGTGGACAGAAGGCATTGTAGTGGTGAGATCTACTGGGAGTTTCGAAGCAATTCCAAGAAGAGTGAGTGTAAGGGAGTTGAGTGAGAAAAATCTACATGGTATCCATGGCTTCCTATTATATAATCCATGAAATAAATCACAAATCATAAATAGTAGGCATGCAGAAGTACCTGCTGCTATGTATAGGCCAATTGTTGGCATTGGGGAAGAATACTTGTCATCATTCCATGTTCCATTCAAACAGATTTGTTTCTCCATTTTTCCTTCTTTGGATTCACCAAATTTAGTTGTGCTATTCTTGATCTTCTTTGCCTCAAATATAATTCAGGGTTGGAATTGAAGAGTATGGATTAGGGTAAAGAATCGATACTTACCTTGTTTGGGAAGGAAAGTAATTTGCTTTCCTTCTTTCTTCTTTTTCTTTTAAAGGCCAAGGACCAAAGTGGATTCTAGAGAAATATTTTTAAGTGTTCCTATGGTGTAATAGAAAATTTCTTGAGTGATCTTTGCTCATGGAATTGTGTACTCTACAACACTGTGGTATCGGATAATGTTTTTCATTGTCATAAGGTGATCTAATCAAGAAATTTCATTTTTTTTTCACCATGCGCAGGAGAGAAACTTTCTCTCTAATCACTCCATGGTCTTGAAGCTCGTCCAAGTCCGCCTCAATTTAGCCAGTCATATCAGTCTCGGAGGCTACGTGTAAATCGCCTTTCACATTGACTTGTCAGAGATCCAAGTACATAAGTTAGTCATGCTAGCCTGATTTACAAAGTAAGGTTTTCTCTCAAAAAATATGGACTCTTTAGTATTCACTTTATCAAATATTTCATGTTTGAAACAGAAAAGCGAAACAAGATTTAGATGGATATTTTGATTTTGAACCACATAAATATGGGAACATCAATCTAAGATTGTGTTTGGTTGTAGAGAAATGGGTATCCTTATTGAGGGTAAGGTGAAGGATATGAAAATAAAGTGTTTATCTCGTAGAGGAACAAAGGATCGGGATGTGCAACTCACGTGCGATTATCCTTGCAGCCAAACATGTCTTAATAGAATGGACAAACAACTTATTAAAATAAAATTAAACCTATCATAGAAATTCAAGTCAAAGTAAAAGTGGACATCAAACGTACATCTGCTCCTTAGACGAGGATAACAATTTCCTATATATATATATATATATATATATAGGGAAATGTTCAGCACCCTAAGTTTTGCCACACACTTTAACAAACGTTTTTTGTCCTACATGGGTTAGAAGTTTTGGAATGGGCTGATTTTTGGTGAGGATGATCTCTATGCTTAGAAGATCATCCTCCCCAAAAATCAGCCCATTCCGAAATGTTTAGCCCCATGTTTACACGTTGAAAAATCGTGGACCGTCCATTTTTTGTAAACCATTTTTGATGGGCTGATTTTTGGGGAGGATGATCTTCTAATCATAGAGATCATCCTCACCAAAAATCAGCCCATTCCAAAACTTCTAACCCATGTAGGACAAAAAACGTTTGTTAAAGTGTGTGGTAAAACTTAGGGTGCTGAACATTTCCCTATATATATGCATAACACAGCTTTTACGGAGCCAAAGTGCTCGTTCCATATATATATATATGCATAACACAGCTTTTACGGAGCCAAAGTGCTCGTTCCATAAATCCTTGTAACATTTCTGCTCTAGAGACTCGGTAATCTGTAGAAGAGAAACAGGGGAAAACAACATGAAAGTGAAAATTATAGGCATTTTAAGCTCAGTTGATGGCTAGATACGCAGAACAAGCACACGATAAGTCTGGGCTCTCTGATTGACTGACATATGTATATATATATATATATATAGGTCAAGATTTGAGTCCCAAAATGAGACAAACTCATAGGGCCCAAAATGGAGATTGAGTCGAGGACTGATTTTTAGTGAGAATGAAATGGTTCCGTTCCAATTTTTCTATGCTTAACAAAAGTGGATTATTAGGTGAACGTTTATGGACCGTCCATTTCACTGTTAATTTGATGATCATGTTTGATAGGGTTAGAAGTTTCAAAAGGGCCTTCTTTAGAGTGGGGATCACATGGTGAGGGGATCATCCTCACCAAACATTCTCCATTGATTCATCTTCATGTGGGACATAGGAGCATTTGTCATTACACAAATAATTAAAGGTGCATAAGTAATACGGTGCAAAGAACTTAGACATTACCTTTGGAATACCTAAGGGGTTTTTTGAAGCATATTCACAGAGCTTGCCAAAACCCGAAGGCAAGCAAAGAAAACAAAAACCCTCTATGAGATTTTGAATAAAAGCATACTACTAGAAAACCACCCTAGGCCCTCAATGATGTTAGTGTCAAGGAATGGAAGTTCTGAAAAACCATATTACAATCTCTTTTAAGAGTTATAGTATTTTCGCGTTCCTAAAACTTAGAAACAAAAACAAATCATTCTCCCTCTCCACGGTCTAAAATAAATTGGTAAATAAAAGAATCAGTTCAACATCCTATGTTTTATAATCCAATGCTTTTAAAAGGAATGTGAGACTTATGCTTCGAGGGTCGCCTCCCTGGGTGAGGCTTATTAAAACCTCCTTGAGGCACAATGAAGAAGAGCAAAAAACAGCCAAGGCTATGTCGCTGACCAAGAGACACCCAAAAGTCCGCCTTAGTGTGAGGCGTGACTGACACATACACGTTTTGGCCAGGGCATATGCCTTACATGGATTTTTCAATTTTTAAATTAAATATTAACCATATTTTCCATAGTCCTCTTCTTCTACATTTTATTGTTGCAGGCATGCAACATAATTGGAGTATTTAGAAAGAAATTTGAATAGAAGATAAAAAATACATGTAAAAAAGTTGTTGAATTGATTTAATTGATAAATTAATTTTTTTCGTATTTAGTGGTATGGAAAGAAAGTGAAAAAACGTTTAATTATCCAAGTATAAAATATTTCTTTCTTGTTGAAATATTAAATAATAATATTTTATATTATTATTAATCTAGTTGATCAAATATTGGAATTCTATTATGTGGATATGAAAATATGTGGTGATTACCTTAGTTATATATATAGGGTAGCGTTCGGAATTCAATGTTAGGGGGCCATCATTGGGAGCCAAAATTTGTCCTATATGAGTTAAAATTTTTGAATTGGGCTAATTTTTGTGAGGAGATCATCCTCACAAAAAATCAGCCTAATCTGAAAGTTCTAACCCCATCAAAAGTGATTTGCAAATTAATGGTAAAAAATCGGCAGTCCACAATTCTAAATCACTTTTGATGGGCTTAGAAATTTCAAATTGAGTTGATTTTTTCGTGAAGATGATCTCCTCACCATATAGATCATACTCACAAAATATCAGCCCAATCCAAAACTTCCAACCCATATATGACAAACGTGTTGGCTCCCTAACATTAGCTGTCGAACAGGACCCATATATATATAATTTAAAATTTTCATGCATGTAAGGCTTACGCTTCAAGGCATTAGTCAACCGAGCACCTCGCCTGACCCCTCAAGATGAAAAAGGGGCTTATATTATAATCTAAAACCAATGCAAACCAATGACATTTTTTCTTGATGGTCTCAAGGATTTTATTTTCAGCAGTTTCTTATATATTTGTTTGTATGATTTAATACATATTAGCTAATCTAAATACATCCATACATTAAATTCTTAAAATGAGCTAATGTGTATATATGATAAGTTTCCAAGTGGTCGACCTTAGCGCCATGATGGCCTCTGCCTAGCAATATGGTGTAATAGGAATCTAGTGAATTATTCCATCAATATGGGATAGACATGCAGTTTGAGTGCATTATATATTACTTGAAAATCCATTTAATATATAATTTAAATCATGGGGTCCTCCTGTAATTTCTAAAGGAGAAGGGAGTTCCTTTTTGTAACTATGAAATGGACACTTGCAGGACACCGTGTTTCACACTGTTCTGATATGGAGGTGCACACAGAGTTGTAGATGCTTTCCCTCATATCTCGAGGAAAAGCATCTACCATTCTATGCACACCTTCACATCAGCACAGTGTCCTTCACAGTCACTCTAGCATTTTCCAAAGTTTACAGATTGAGGCACCTACTAGGTACCTAAGAGATGCACAATACATAGGTAGTTATGAACATGTCTGCATGAAAATCAACAATGCAGACATTTATCTGCAAGTATGCAATGGGGAAACATGCTTTCGCACATAGCGACTGCCTACCGAAAAAAGAGAGAGAATCAGACATGTATATAAGGTTGTAGAAGTCATTCACAAGGCCCTCTCAAAATCATTGTTTGACTTATTAAAGTTTTCTTCTTATTGTCTTCAGTGTAATTTTCTGTGTAGCTGTTGCTATATATGGTGTTATTGTTGCAATTATCCTACAAACAAAGCTAGAAAGTGTGCCATCAACCAATATATGTGCACCTGAGTCTCTTAGAGCCGGATATGCAATCCTTGCCTCAGGCATCATCGTGAGCTTCGGAAACCTTGTCTGTGGGTATGTTACTTGTCTTACCTCCATAGTATTAGCAACAAACCACAACTCAGTCAATGGAGCAATAAGGAAACACAACTCAATCAACCACAACTCAGTCAATGGAGCAATAAGGAAGCACAAGATTCTTGGAGGAAAAAGGGGGAAGACTCTCACAATATTACCGAAAAGGAAGCACAAGATTCGTGGAGAAAAAAGAGGGAAGACTCTCACAATATTGCCAAAATCGATGGAGAGATGTTGAGGGGTATTGGAGCTCTAATGGCAATAAGTTTAAACCAAAATGATGATCCAGCAAGTCCTAAAAATCAGGAAAAATCATATCAATATGAAGATTTATCAGTTTCAGCTAATATGGAAAATCCTATCCAAAGACCAAATCAAAATAGCAGAATTTTTGGTGAATAATGCCAATTACAAATCTGAGGATCTTTTGTAGCAGATTTTATGGGATTACTTCATTGTATTACTTGTTTAAATACTCCTCCTGTAATGCCTAATGTGATATGGCAAATTAATTGAATAAGAGACTTATCAATTTAAGCTTTCTTCTTCCTCCTCTGGTTTTTATCTTTTTTTCTCTCATAGGGCTCTCTAACACGAGTTTTGTAATTTACATATGATTTGGGTTGGCATTAGCAAAAGTTGATGTCGCAATAGAATTTCTCTTTATTTATTAATTATTCATTTTGAAAACATTTTGTCGGGGAATAATTGGAAGCAGTTGTGCTTTGTCTGATGCCCAGAACTTTTATACACTTTTTGTGGAGATTTTAGTGATAGAGATATTTGGTAGTGCACTTGGGCTGTTTGGAGTAATAGTGGGAATAATCATGTCGGCCCAAGCTTCATGGCCTTCAAAAGATGTGTGAGTGCCATTTTTTTTGTAATTCTTAACAGGAATGCTATTTTTTTTTTTTATCTCTATTGAACTCGCCTCACTCGATCACTGCTGCAGTAATAAGCTTGTGTAAAGATCTGGAAGGTTTGTTTATTATTTGTATCACATTTCAGCTCCACCACCCTGTACTGTGTAGGCATTTGTATTTCGCAGTTAAGCTATATTAGTTAGAAAAAGAGTTACCTGTTCAAGACATTGTTGTTTCAATTTTGGCTTTCTTGTTTTTTTATAAATAGTTTTCAAAGGATTTCTTTGAAGATTTCCTTGTAAGATGGGATAAAGTTTGTAATTTGGTTGATTTGTGGTTGGTCTTGGTCAGATATATTTTGTGCCTCTTTTTTTTTTTTTTTGGATTTGAGTTTTGGATTCGACTTTAATTGTCTTGCCAGTTTTGGATTCGACTTTCATTGTGTTGTCATGTATGATCGCATTCTAATCAGAAATATAATATTTTGAAGAATCATGATAATTTGATGCTCATTTTTGTACGCTACCATCACAAAACCATAGATCCATTGCTTCGGGAGACACAAGGACAAATATTTATGATTTTGTACAGTTTTGTGAAGGGAATGTACAAAAAAAAGAGCTTCAGATTATCACAACTCTATTTTGAAGAAATGTGCAGAGGTAGAGTGGTAGGTAAAAAATGATTTTTGCTTCTCGTGTAAATATCTCCAAAAGCATGGGCAATAGGATATTTTAAAAATGAACTCTCTTAAAGATCGACATGTTTCAAAAAGGACCAAGTACATTAACTTCGGTGCCTCTGTCCTTTTGTGAGTAAAATAGTCCATTTCCATGATTTTTGTCATATTTACAAGAGTCCCAGCCATTTGACTTGTTGACTTTATTTGCAATAGAGGTTATTGTAAGGACTTCTTACCAAAGAGGTGATCTACCAATGGACTTCAAGCAGTGGCCTCCCACTGATGTTTTTCCTTGGATGATAAGACCCATGTGACATTAACAAGTGGCAAGCCGGCCCATGGGAAAGTGAATGAAAGGATGCTGTGTCTCTTTGAGAAATGAAAATTGGCCCAAGGGCGAAATGATTTAATTGGGTTAAGTTATAATGATTTTGTAAATAATGACTTTTTCGCCTATTTTTCAAATTTTTGTTAGAATCTGGACTTGGGTTGTTGGTAGATATTTGTTTTCTCTCATGGGTTTTGCTAGAAACTTGTTTATTTTATGTTTTAGTTACCACATACTTGAATAAGGAACATTGTTTAGTTTATTTATTATTATTTTTTGCCAATTTGGCATTTGGTTGGTAGGTTTACTATTTTACTTGAATAAGGAACATTGGATCATTTATTTTTGTACAATTTTACTTTTAATTGGTAGGATTTACATTTGGTTGGTAGGTTTCATTTTATTGACATGGTCTACCAAATGTTTTTTTTGTGTCTTCCTTGAGTAAGAATTATGTGATTAGATCCATAGCCTAAGTTGATTCACATCCTATAATGCACCTTTGAAGTCATGGGCTCAAATCTAGATTATTTATTCAAAAAAAAAATCTATCAACTCGAATTACAAATTGGTTGTCCAAATGCCGACGTTGGAATTGTGTACAATTCCTTAACTGGATTCCCATGGACAACCAAACGTGGAAATTTATTTTAGGAATTGCCACAAAATCAAAATCCAACTCCAACTTCCAAACACACCCTAAGTGAAACAAGAAAAGCACCAGTGAGGATGAGGAAGATGGAAATCCTCTGAAGATTACCTATCAAATCTCTATTTGACAGCAACAGGTATGTATGCCCTTCCTAGCGTAATTTAATTAAACTATCTTGTTTTGCTTACACGTACTTCGCTCAAGCTTCTCAAAACCAAATCCCTGGTTTGATCATTCATAGCAGAGTAATCTCCAGACAAAAAATATACATTAGACTAGACTTCGAGCTCGAGGCTTGTGATTTTGTACCCATTTAACTCAGTAATTTACCATCTCTTGAACATCTTAACCCCCCTGAAGTGGATTTAATAGGATCTTGTAATGG
Organism: Akebia trifoliata; assembly: GCF_017979445.1. Lineage (NCBI taxonomy): Eukaryota > Viridiplantae > Streptophyta > Magnoliopsida > Ranunculales > Lardizabalaceae > Akebia > Akebia trifoliata. The sequence goes on along the minus strand of NC_141390.1, from coordinate 3,777,947 downwards.
GTTACTGTGCTTAGTACATGATTTTCATAATTGTTATGGAAGCTTAATTATTTGTAATCCTCTTAACATTATATAATGGAGAATACTTGAAATTACCCAAAAACAAAACCCTTTTTCTAAGGATCACATCTTCATATTTTCTCCGGGTTTGGTTTTGGCTTCGATCCCAAATATAATCAATACAAGGTGGTATGAATGGTATTAGTTAATGGTGGAAAGTTGGAGGTTCAGATACATACCCTTGGCACTGACTCTTCTTGGAGAAGAATTGATAATCATTGTCTATCAAAGATGTCCAGTCCCTTTTCGTCGATGGAAACTTTTAGTCACGAGGTATTAATCCTTCATTCAAACTTAAGTTCATAATTTCTCTCAATGTGAGAAATGAAAAACTTCGGTTGATTCGGCATCCTCTGTCTATTGTAGGCAAATATCATAATTGTATTCGTTTGGTATCGTTGGGTGGGTGCCTTTCTTTGTTTTATGATAGTGTTCCACCACATTTTGAGGTATGGGTGATGAAGGGCAGGGGCGGAGCCAGGACTTTACCCATGTGGGGGCAATGTAAAAGTAGAAAAAAATTTTGGAGGGCAACAAAAATTGTAATTGTTTTGTGTGGGGGCAACATAACAATGGAAATTTGTTTGTAAGGGCAACTAAGAGTTTAAAACAAATTATGAGGGCACACTCTATAGAAGGTTTGAAAATTCTTATGGGGGCAAGTGCCCCCATTGCCCCCACACTAAATCCGCCCCTGATGAAGGGTTACAGCGGCAAGGGAACTTGGATTAAAGTGTTCGACATTAAAGGGCTTGTCCTGAAAAGGCATTTTTTGAGATCATTACAAATCATGGGTGCACAAAAGGATGGCAAAACTATTGTGCAGTTTAATGGTAGTAGAATGTTCTCTTATGACCCTCAACACTAGGCTTAATGATCTCAAAATTCATGGGTTTCCACACATTTTCTCATATAGCATGCGTTGTTTCGGTTAAAGATGCTTTTATATCCAAGAAGCAGTTATAGAAGATAAAATTGGAAAGGTAAATAACCAGTTACTTGCAAAAATAGATTCGTCATATTTTTTTTTTTCATATATCTTTTAAATACATTGGAGTGTTAAATCTTTATTTAATAATTCTATTTATACATCAAGGACCTTCAACATGGCTGTTTGCATGCATAATTCATCTGCATTATATCTTTACGATTCAAACTAGTCTATTGTACATAGACCAAACGAGTTTTAAACAGTGGTCAAGTTTATAGATGGAGAAAAATGTGAATGAAATCTTGGATGGGATTTTTTGTTCTTTGACTTGTTCTTTCTTTTTTGTCTTCTTCTTCCCTTGGTAAATTGAGAATTGTTTGTACCGGAATTTATTGCATGCATAATTATATTATTCATAAAACTTCAATTTCATTTGCTCGATGGTTTTTCATTTTGTACGCCATATTATTATATATAAGCTTGATTCTTGTCAATTTCACTTGTTCGGGACAGACCTATTTGAATTTGTGAATCCTTTTAATTTTTATGGATCACCAAGTCCTTAGATATGTTGGTCTCTCTTTGGTTTTGGAGTAAGAGAGGAATCAGATGCTTTATGTTTTTGAGGCCTCCACCTGTTTTTCTTAATTGCAATGCTAGGCAAGTGTTTGGAGAGACCATCGCTTTATTTGATTCCTGCAAAATTCCCTACTCAGTAATATATAGCTAATTAAGTTTGTACACATTTGAGGCCCTCAAGTGGACTTTTCTTAAATTGAGACTCTTAAGTGTGGGTTTTTCTTTAATTAGATTATTGTGGGTTCAGCTCCTTTGACTTTTATGAAGTGCTCCATAGTATTTATTTTACAACTATTGACCAAAAAGTTGTTCAAGAAGACCTACCTAAGTACATATGAGCATCCTTTTTCTTACTTTATTTTTTAAAATTTTGTTGTTAAGCAAGCAAATAGATATAATTTATAATACAAAATTGTAAAGCTATATATATATATATATATATATAAGGGGCATACCCATAACAGATTACAGGAGAATAATTTTACACAAGACTAGAAGAAACAAATTCTTCAAACTTCAAGGCGATTAGGTATTCTGTAATATTTTCTTGAAACTGCCCTGGACTTCATGCTTATTGGAGGGTCCAGATCAGACCAAGACCTTCCCTTTCTTCTTATTCTCCTAATTAGAAAAGAAGTTGTTCAAAACACTAACGGTAAAAAAATCATCTAAAAAAATATGTAAAAAATAAATAAAAAGTACATACATTCCATGCTATTCAAACACGCTCTTGAATTTCATCTGGATCTGCATAGCCTTCCACTGGTTCGATATGCTGAGTAGACATAGTTGGAACTTGAGTGGTTATAAAGCTAGTGACACTACTTCCATCAGCTAATGAATGATGGACTTGAGTCTGTGTAGAAGGAACTTGAGGTGTGATCAACGTAGTGATACCAGTTCCATCAGGAAATGACCAATTAACTTTATTCTCCAATGATCCAAGTTTGTAAAGGAATTTCAGCACAAGTCTTGCTCTTTCTTCACGTTCTTGAATGGGGCTCTTAACAAGATGTTCGAATATGGCAAGTGGGAGTTGAGAGAGGAAAAAGTGCAACATGTCCACAAATAGTTGCTCCATGTGAACATATAGTTCGTTGATTGATGAGTAGGTTTGTCCGATGATCAATTCACAGACGTAATGAATTTCAATTGCGGCAAACTCAGCTCTGCTGGTGGTTTGGTAACCACTAATTGCAAAATGCCTTGCATAACGCTTATTGCGTGTTTTTAATTTTTCAGTATGCCAAAGTGCGAAATATAAGTCCAATGGAGGTTGAAATGGAGACTGAGAATACACTTCCATTACCAACGGTTTAATGAATGCATTATGGAACCAATGATGGGGGTTGTTCCTATGCAACCACAATTCTTTTGCCATTACAAGTTTATTTTTATCATCGCCTGTGGTATTCATTTTCTTGTCAATGAAATAAATGATTTCAAAGGTTTCATCCAATGTGTGAATTAGAGAAGCACTAAGGGCATTTGGTAATGCAAATGTGGCTATTCTTATAAAGATTACCACTGAAAGACAAGATACTCTAAATGGAGAGGGAATTTGATTTGTAAATGGGTTTTCAGATTTAGGAGTTCTGGAAAGAAGTTGGATGAGATGATCGATTGGGGAATTACTTCTATATTGCACCACCCATTTATTCTTGTCCTCTTCACAGTTTCTCTGTATCCACTGGTCCGTACTCATGTGGTCCCTGTATTCCCCATTTCTTTGTTCACCAAAACAAATTTTTCTGATTTTCTCAGCGCACATAAAAGGTATCGTGAGCATTAACATATATAAGAGACCAGACACTAACATCATACTCAGTTTCACCAAAAAAAATACCATAAGCACATTCTTCGAAATAGTATGAAAGGTGATTATGAAAATCCTTCTTGAGATTTGGAATAAGGAAATGATCCGGAGCTTTGACAAAGTTGATAAAACCCGGGTAGGAAAAATGTGGAGCTTTGACAAAGTTGATAAAACTTTGTAAAGATTCATTTCTTCACCTCCTTCATTGAATATTAACAACCATCTAAATATGGTTGCTATACTCCCTACTAGGATAGTTACAATCTGAGTCACAACCACTATCCACATTGACCATTTATAATCAGAAACTCCACATCGAAACTCTACATTCTTAAGAACAAGGGATCGAAGTGCAGCCTGTGATAGAACTAGTGCAGAAAGTGTTGAAATCATGCACACAGTTAAACACGCAAAGGACAGAAAGAAGTCCACTTCAGGGTTATGTATACAGCTAGATTTGAAAAATGATTCCAATTTTTGTTTCATAGTCTTAGTCTCTGAACTTTGAGGGTCCCTTCTTATGAGTTCACCAATAGGGTTAGAAGAACCGGATATTACTAAAGGACCAACATCATCAAAAGTAGACCACAATGCTGTGAGCAATAATAGCATGCATGCCATGATTATGATATGTTCTACTATGAACAAGTAGATAACACCAGTGACCAACTGCATACAAATATTTACTACAACAGTTATTATGAAGATTGTCAAGGAGAGCATGTTTGAAAGGCGTTCAGAGTCACTCTGAGTTCCTAGTGAAAGAAAGAAGAAACTCATAGAGATGCATATTAAGGTAGTGCCACTAAGCTTGGACAGTTGGTCCTGGACAGAAGGCATGGTCGTGGTGAGATCTACTGGGAGTTTCGAAGCAATTGCAAGAAGAGTGAGCGTAAGGGAGTTGAGTTTTAAAAATCTACATGGTATCCATGGTTTCCTATTATATAATCCATGAAATAAATCACAAATCATAAATAGTAGGCATGCCGAAGTACCTGCTGCTATGTATAGGCCAATTGTTGGCATTGGGGAAGAATAGTTGTCATCATTCCATGTTCCATTCAAACAGATTTGTTTCTCCATTTTTCCTTATTTGGATTCACCAAATTTAGTTGTGCTATTCTTGATTTTCTTTGCCTCAAATATAATTCAGGGTTGGAAGTGAAGAGTATGGATTAGGTAAAGAATCGATACTTACCTTGTTTGGGAAGGAAAGTAGTTTGCTTTCCTTCTTTCTTCTTTTTTTCTTTTCAAGACCAAGGACCAAAGTGGATTCTAGAGAAATATTTTTTAGTGTTCCTATGGTGTAATACGCATGGTCTTGAGTGATGTTTTTGCTCACAACCCAACAGCCGATTCACATATGGTGCAGATGATGTAAGCAATAGAAATACTCCGCCCATGAATTTTAATTTTAAGATTTCAAATTTTGAAAAAAAGTCATGGGGCCCACATGGATTATCATATTAGAAATGGAGCACCACAGCCCGTTTAGATTTTATTAAAAGAACTCATGGTCAAAAACACAAATTTTTTCGAGCTTGTCTGTATTGAATATGGACGACTATCGAGCACCCAAATTTAAAATTAAATTCAATAGTGAAAAATAACTATTTTTATAAAACAAATTCATGGAATTGTGTACTCTACAACACTGGTATTGGATAATGTTTTTGACTGCCGCAAGGTGATTAATCAAGAAATTTCATTTTTTTCACCTTGGGTAGGAGAGAAACTCTCTCTAATTGCTTTCATCATCTGTGCTATTTGTAAAACAGGTGTTGGGCAGTGAGCAAAAAATGACTCCATGGTCTTAAAGCTTGTCCAAGTTCGCCTCAATTTTTCCAGTCATATCAGTCTCGGAGGCTACGCATAAATCACCTATCACATTGACTTGTCAGAGATCCAAGATGACTCTAATCGAATTTATGAAAATTCAACCAAGTCAACTGGTTTGATGTTTTCATATATAAATCCATCTCCAAAAAGAAAAATATTATTACTTAACTTCAAATATAAAAATCAATCTTAAATTTGAAAGGTCTGAGATAAGGATGTGTTAACTAATCTCAACAAGGGCCAAAACATGTTGGCTCGTCTAAGTCATATAGTATTGGAGGACTCAAGCTGTGAAGTTGGTTTAATTTTATATAAAATAAATTTAATTATCCAGCCCATTTTTCGAGATTGTGGCAGTATATTAAGTTGGTGGCCTTATCAAAGAATCCTCATCATGTATATTGGAATATCTTTATCTATTGTGCATGAGATGTCTTGTATTTTGTCCCACTATGCAGAGTTGCAAAGGCGAAGCCCCTGCCAAAAATTCTAGGGTCAGGAAAAGCAATTGTGTAATATATTTTCTTTTGAGGTTTTCCATTTTGGGAGGTTTCTTATTTGGGGAGATGTACATGTTTCAATAACTCCTAGTTTTATAAATAGAGACCTCTAAGGTTATAAAACACATGAGAAAACAATGATTGTTCTTGTTTTGATTCGTAGACGTAGGCACATTGCCGAACCATGTAAATCCTTGTGTGCAATTTTTGTCTTTTTTTGGTATTTCGTTTTTTCACATTATCTTGGCACAGATACTCCAAGGATTTGCTTACGAAGGGGGTTGGTATACAAATTCCTAGTGATCCATTTTTCTTGAGATACACTATAAGTATCCTCTTATCCCAACCATCTATTTGATAGGAAGGCTAGTATTTTTTTCGATCACAAAATGTTGTGTTATATGTAATATTTTTCAATCAACACTCCTCAAGTCTTTACCAACTTTTCTAATTGGTACCTATAAATTAGGATGATTAGTCATTTATATTTCTTTGAATTCAACAAAGATGTTTTTTTTCTTCTTCTCTTCTATTTTCCCTGTATTAGGGGTGTCTAATAGTTGGTCTCGGTTCGATTCCTAAAGGAACTAGAGCCAAATCAAACATTAAATTTTATTGATTTCAATTACAATTTCTTGTTTTCAAAATAATTGAACCACAATGGGGCCCTTCTCATCAATTTTTTTTTTTTTAATTTTTAAACCATCCCGATTCATGGTTATAGTGGTGTCAATGGGTCGGTTCCGGTTCGGTTCCTAAGGAACTTAGAACCATAACTATTATATTAATTCGGTTCCGGATCCGGTTCCAAAGTGCCATGGATGATAGACGATCTACTTTTGGTTACTTTACTTTTGTATGTAGTAATCTTGTAACATGGAGAAGTAAGAAACAAAATGTGGTTGCTCGCTTAAGTGTAAAAGTTGAATTTAGAAGTATGGAACTAGGACTCTGTGAGGCATTATGACTAAGTCTCCTCTTACAGGATTTGGGTCATCTATCTAGGCAACCAATCCGATTGTTTTGTGACAATAAAGCAGCATGTGACATTGCTCATAATCCAATATAACATGATCGTACAAAGCACGTTGAGGTGAATAGATTTTTCATCAAGGAGAAGTTAGATGAAAAGATTGTATAGTTGCCAAAGATAAAATCAGAAGATCAATTGACTGACATCCTTACCAAAGCAGTTTTCTATCAAGTATTCTAAAAATATTTAGGCAAGTTGGACATATGTGATATCTATGCACCAACTTGAGGGGGAGTGTTAAGATTTTAGGAGATTTGTGGTATAGAATCAACTGTGATTCTTTCCTTTCTTAGTTTGATTGAGATTAGCTGTGAGCTCATTCTTAATTGGGTATGAAATTCTCTTTTATATATTGATTGTACAGTAGTAACAAGTGAATAAATCAATAAAAAAATACGATTCATCTTCTTGAAGACTACCCCCTCTATTACCCGCCCACCTTCTCATTCCCCTTCACCCAAAACAACTAGCAACTATCCTCATAAAGATAGCCTTCCTATTCACCATATGGTCACTCGGTCCAAGCTTGAGATCTTTAAAAAGAAAGAGTTGGTGGCCACTAAACACCCTCATTTACTAAAGAATGATGAGGAACCTACGTGCTTCTCTCAAGCCAATACAGATCATCGTTGGCGAGAAGCTATTGGTAGTGAGATTAACGTCCTTATATCCAATGGCACTTGAGTTAGTCCCACCCCATGTTCACATGAACATTGTAGGTTGCAAGTGGGCCTTCAAAATAAAATGGAAGGCTGATGGATCCATTAACCGATACAAAGCCCACTTAGTGGCTAAAGGTTTCAATTAACAAAAAGGAATTGACTTTGATGAAACCTTTAGTCCGGTCATCAAACCATGTACGATTTGGACACAGACAATTTTGAGCATTGCCATGTCTTATGGTTGACCATTCCATCAACTTAATGTTCAAAATGCTTTTTTACATAGGATCCTTAATGAGGAGGTCTACATGCAACAACCCCCTGATTTCATTGATTCGCAGTTTCCTAACCATGTGTGCCGCATTCACAAGTCTGTTTATGGACTCAAACAAGCCCTTAGAGCTTGGTATCACCGGCTTAGTTCTTATTTGTACTGCATTGGTTTTATTGGTTCAAAAACTGATATGATATAATCATCACAGGATCTCATATGACTTGCATCTATGACATCATCACTCAACTACAAAAAGCTTTTGTAATCAAGGACCTCGGGCCACTAAATTATTTTCTTTGGATTGAAGCTCATCGACACTCCAATGGTCTTTTCCTCTCCCAACGAAAATATACTATAGATCTCCTCCGAAAGACTCAAATGTTAGATTCCAAACCAACAAACACTCCTACGTATAGCTCCTCATGCTTGTCCAAACTCAATGGATCCTCTTTAAAAGATCATTCTCCCTATAGGAGTGTTGTTGGGGTCCAAATTTGATACTCACACGCCTGATATTGCTTTTGCTGTAAATAAGGTGTGTCAGTTCAGGCAAAATCCTACAGATGATCATTGGATTGCTGCCAAGAGGATATTACAGTATCTTAAGCATACCATTAACTATGTTCTTCACCATCACCATTCATCGTCTCTTACCCTCAGTGCTTTTTCTGATGATGATAGGGTTGGGTGTCCCGATAATCATCAATCAACCACAATGTGAAAAAAGCTCAAATTTGACGGACCAAGAGGTCGAATTGGCGTTGAATTTTTTATTGTCAAATTTTTTTTTTTCGACGGGCCGAAACTGTCAAATTAATAAAGGATGAGAGAAATTTGACAGCTCTAACCCGTGAAATTTGGGAACATTAAGAATTTCGACGGTCCTAGACCGTCAAAATTCAGTTTCTAAAATTCGTGGATCTTGGCCCATCAATTTTTTCTGTCAAATTTTCCAGTTTTCACGTAGTGAACCAGTGGATACAGTATTTTTATGGTCCTAACCTTGTCTCATGGAGTGCTCGCAAACAACGCACCGTCTTTTGATCCATCACTAAGGCCGAATATCGTGGATTAGCTATTGCCTCAGCCAAAATTCGTTGGATTCAATCTCTTCTCTCTGAGCTTGACATTATTTCTTCTTCACCACCCCTACTATGGTGTGACAACCTTGGTACAACATATCTTACAGCTAATCCCGTATTTCACTCGGACCAAACACATTGAGATTGATTATTACTTCGTTCGTGAAAGGGTTTCCAACAAATCTCTTCATGTTCAATTCATTTCCTCCAAGGATCAACTCACTGACATCTTCACCAAGGCACTCAGTTCATCACGGTTTCATGTACTTCGAGACAAGCTGACCGTCCAAGACAGATAGAAGCACAGGATCAGTACTCCAAAATAGATTCTCCAACAAATCAGCAAAATCTCATGACCAAGGATCCCATTTCAAAGAATCCATAACAGAAACTCTATCTATAAGATGACATTAACGAATTGGTTGGATTCTATCCAATTGTATCCCTAGGAAGACAGAATTGTAAATATTATATATATTCAATGAATGAGAAAACAGATTATCCGATTGAGGAAAAAAGTCTCTGCTTCTACAATATAATCATAGATAAGTATTTTTCGGGACAAGTCCGTGAAGTGAAATTCAGATTAAAAACTAAAGTTTTGTTAGCCATGTTGAAAAACCTTATTATGGATCATATGTTTTTCTCCTCTTTTCCCAAATGTGTTGCCTTATATAAAACCCTTTCCTCTCCCATCATCTTATCTAAATGAAATTTTTTTTCTCGATTGTTTCCCTCTCCATCCACCATTTCCAAGGTATGGTTGGAGTTTTTCGTGTTTGTGTAATATTCAGTGTTTCAAGTGGTATACACATTATAATTTGGAAGATGTCGAAGTAGGATGAAAAAATTATCAAAGATGTGATATTATGATGTTAAGTGGTTACTGACCAGGTTAAAATACACCGGTGTCCATTGCACTACTATTATAAAAAATAAAAATAAAAAAAGGGCATTTTTGGTATTTTGAGAAGATCTATCCAACGTCAAGTTAGAAAATTTGAAATAAAATAAAATTAAAATCATCAAGTTTGAAATTATCCAAATTAAAGTTTGAAAAATAAAAAGATCAAAATCATCGAGATCTACGTTTGAATAATCGGCATGGAAGATTTTGATTTTTCATTTTTTCAAGCTCAAAAGTAGATAGATCTTTCCTAGGTATCAAAATGTATATATAATAATAGTGAAATGGACACTCGATTTTGATTTTACATTGATTAAGATTATCCAACTCTAACCTTAAGCTAGTTGTAATGTTTGATCCAAGTGTCAATTTCACCGCCGAAACACATGCATTTTGAGTATTTCGTGAAGATCTATACAGTATTGTTTTTAAAAAACCAATTTTTTTTTTTTTTTTTAATTGTGGGCCTTAACAATTTGAAAAAAAAAATTGAGCTTGACGTTGGATAGATCTTTTCAAAAATAATAAAAACAAACATTACATTTTAATTGAGATTATCCAATTCCAATCTTAATTATATGTAACATTTGATCTGAGTGCTTGTTTTACCACTATTAATTATATGTAACATTATTTCGAAATAGTTAATATCTACAATTCAATCATTGAGGTTGATGATTACAAATTTTCATCTTTTTGAGATAGACACTGGATAAATCTTCCAAAAATACTCAAAATACATAAATAATAGTTGTGAAATGAGTACTTGGGACTCATGTAATGACAAATTTTCAATACTATTTGTTCTCTGTTCATTATTCACTCTCACAAGTTGTTAAAAATATTAATAATTACATCTAAATCTTTGGAATTATGGGTATATCTAGGGGTGACAATCTCAACACAACTTGAAAATGACACGAAGTTAGTGGGTTTGGGTTATAATAATGTTAATCCGTCTAACACAATTATTAAATGGGTTGGGTTTGGGTTCTAGGCGTCAACCCGCCTTACTCGTTTAGATACATTTAGTTATTTTGTCATTAACGTGTAATTTTAAATATATCAACAATTATTTAAGAATTTTTTAAATTACTCATTTTTTCTAAAATTTTCAAGAACTTTCTCATAGTACATTTTTTTATTATCAAATTTTATAAAATATAAAGGGTGTTTTAAGATATTTTTAAATCAATAAATGGTGAAACTTTAGTTTAGGAAAGAAAAAAAAACACTTTTTTTAATAAGTTATTTATTTATATTTATATTTTTTACTCCCTTTTTTCATTAAAATCTAGCGCTATGTAGTGTTTGATTTCTAAAATGGGCAAAACAACCCTTAATAAGATTTAAGATCCTACCAAGTAAGGTTATTATATCTCATGTGATAATGAAAAACACTTTCCTTACTAAGTTAGTGAAGAAAGTTTTCTGACCACATCACCTTATGACATTCAAAAACATGATCTGATGTAAATGGTTTTAAAGGAAAAAATTTAACGAACTTTGAATTTTTTTTCAAAAGAAAGTTACTTTCACCATTGAACTTAGTTTGCAATTGTGTGACTTTATTTTTAGTAATGATATTTTATTTTTGATGATAAAAATAAAACTTATATTTTCCAAAAAAGATTAGAATTTTATTAATAGGTTATATATGGGTTGCATAGGTATACCTATTTATTTATAAATGGGTTGGGTTTGGGTTTAACTTTTTAGTATGATTATTAAATGTGTTGGATTTGGGTTTGGTAAATTTTCATAATACTCTTACCTCAACCGACATGAACATGATCCAACCTGACCCATTGCCACCCCTATGTATATCATTCTTCATTCATAGAAAGAGGTGAGAAAGATGTATTTTTGTTACTTAGAAACTTTTGTTAAGCTGAATGGCCTTCGGAAGGAAAAAAAAGTTGACTATCAAATTAGTCCCCAAACTTTATGGATATTTAAAAGAAGTCCCTCTTGTAGGGTTCACTAATTATTTTTACATAAGTTTAGAGAGCTTCATACACCAAATTTTACTCATGACATACCAATCCTTAAAAACATTCATACTGTGTTATACATAAAATTTGGTGTGTCAATAGAACCTCTTTAATTTTGTGGAGGTTTTAATTCAAGGAGAAGGTATGACTCAAATGGGTCATCTCGATCTACAAATCGGATTTTGAAAATCACATGTGCATGATCTTAGTGATCAAAGTCAATGCAGGAGAACCAAGTTCAAAAATATCTTAGGGTACAAAGTGCCTCTAGAGTGTTATATAAAAAATATACTCAAATATAAATATTATTTTTTGTATGCTTGAGTTGCTTAGTTATTCCATCACCACATACTCTATGTTGCAAAAAATACTTATTTTACAATTTAGAATTGATAAATTTTAAGACAATAAACATATTTTTTTCAATAAATTTTGTATTGAAAATACAATAATGTGTTCGCTATTATCCTTGACTGTTACATTTTCACTAGTCCTATATCCATGGATAAAATATATTATTTTGTACTATTTAAATAACTTGACTAGTATCACGGTGTTGCCATGTTATACCCAACCTAGTTAGTTACAACAAGTACCAACACAAAATTAATTAATAACATTATTTAATGGGTCCTGTTCAGCACCCTACGCTTTACCATTCTACATGGGTTAGAAGTTTTGGAATGAGCTGATTTTTGGTGAGGATGATCACTATGGTGAGGAGATCATTCTTACTAAAAATCAGCCAATTCCAAAATTTCTAACCTCATAAAAAATGGTTTAAAAAAAATGGACGGTCCACGATTTTTCAATTTGTAAACATGTGGCTAGAAATTTCGGAATGGGCTGATTTTTGGTGAGGAGGATCTTTTAACCGTAGAGATCATCCTCACCAAAAATCAGCCTATTCTAAAACTTCTAACCCATGTAGGATAAAACACGTAGGGTAAAGTGTAGGTGTCGAACATTTCCCTTATTTAATCGGAGTTTCATAATCAATATAAGTTTTAATTATTTAAATTTCTTCTACTTCAAAGGTTTTAGATTAGTTCTATATTTTAATGTTTGTTTTTGACATCATATATGATCAATAATTACGTAAATAGAATGGATAGAATATAAATATTCATGAAAAATGAGATTCAAACGTTTTGGGATTGAGTATTGGAGGAGTCTTACTCCCAAAGCACCAGAGCGGGCATTGAGAACAAGAGCAAGTGCATTGTGCATTGTGATGATTTCAAATCTTGGTTTGATGTTGTGTCTATTTTTGGATGAGATTGAGTTGATTTATACAATTCAATTCATTTAAAATTAGGTAAAGTATTTGACTTGTTTTACAATTATTTATTTCAGGTATATTTATGTATAACTAATTATAATTTTTTTAAACAAGAATTTTAGTAATAAACTCATACTTAATTTAGATAATTAGTATTAATTTTATTTTAAAAATTAATTATTTTAAATAAAATATAAAACATTTCGATTGACTCAACTGACTTGATTGAGATTTTCAAAATATCGTCCAAGTACTATTGTTTATATCGTGAGATGTGTGAATTATAAGATACCAACTCATTGGTGAAAGATACTGAGTTGAATTGAATGAATTTTAAAATCATTCATGCCTTTGCATGGTTTTAAATCTCGTTCGAGATCGAGATGACTTGTCCAAATCATCTCAACATTGTCCATGAATAACATAGATCACCACTTATGCAAAATCTTGCGAGACAAACTAGATGACTCCGATGATATTTTGAAAATCTCACTTGAGTTAGAAAAACTTGTGTAAGTCATCTGAGATTTTGCAAAATATGAATTAAAATAATTATTTATGTTAAATTTAAATATTTAAATTATCTAAATAAAATATGATTTTATGATTATATCTTCTAATCTACTTTATTTAATAAAAAAAATATAATTATTTTTTAATAAATAAATAATTGTAAACCGAGTTAAATGAATTATCTCGTCTTAGACGAGTTGACTCATCCGAGACAACACGGTGACGAGACGTCAATCCGAGTTTTGAAACCTCGCGCCTCCGGTGTCCGGTGTTGCGTTTCTTAATTTAGCTTCATTGGTTCAGCAGAAGAGCACACTGTTTTCTTTTTGGTTCTTTGAATTTCTTTTTTAACAACTCGAAGGCTCTCTTCTCTCTGCCATCTTCTTCTCCTCTCAAGAGATCAAGGATCAAAGATCGAACTGTACTTTTGATCTCTTCAATTCATTTCCTCTTTGATAATTTTGATTTGGTTTTCTCAAGATTCATTTTTCGTTTATCGATTTTATTTTTTGATCCCAAAGTATTGATCGTCACACGTTTTAATCGTTCTAGGGTTTCTTAAACTCTATTGATTGAAGTGGTTTTGTTGATTGTGAGTGGGGCTTCAGATGAATTTAAAGAACGAAAACTATGGTTTCTTCTTGGGGTGATTATGGTTTCGGAAGCGATTTCAGGTCAGTTGAGTTGAGATTAATGCCAATGCATTGTTAAAATTTGAGGGAAAAAAATGATAATTTAAAATGACTTTAATGGTATTGAGTAGATAGTCTGCATTGCTAGTTGTGAATTTGAAAGTGTTGAGTAGGCGAGATTAGTTAGTTCAATGGGAAGTAATTCTAAGAAGAAAAAACGAGGAGGCCGTGGTGTGAGTGGACGGAAGAGTAAGGGCAGGACACCTTCGAAGGACTCTGTGTCGCATGATGGCGGTGATGGCGATATTCTCTCCGAAGAGCTTACTGCATTGTAAGTGTTTCTCACCTAGTCTAGATTTTATGACCCCAAGAAGTAAGGAATTAAGGATATTATCTTTCTGCATCATTATCGCCTAGGTGCTTTTGGTGTGTATTAGAGCGAAAGCTGCCACAGAGTGGGCCACCACCGATGTTGTCTAGGAGTGTGGTCGTGTGTTATGACCCCTAGAGTAAGGGTTTACTTTCCACACTATTATTGCCTAGGTTCTTGGTGTATTGATTAGGTTCACAATGTTGTGCAGAAGCACCCAAATAACTTACAATCCAAACGATTGACACAACAAAAATATCTAAAAGAGAAATAAAGAAGAACAGATCACACAAGAGGCAAGATTTACGTGGTTCGGCAAAATTGCCTATGTACATGGGCGGCGATGAAAATTTCTTATTGATGAAGTCATGAAAAATACAATACAATTCCAGAGAATATATATATATATATTCTAGGACTTCCAATGTATATTCTAATACCAATAATACCCCCTGAAGTTGTATAGATGCCAAAAATGGCGCAAGGTGACGGGGGCCTGCTGGCCTTTGGACCCCCGACACTCTGCGATGAACCCAAATCCTGCATACCTCCACAAAATTAACCTGAGATTAGGACCAAAAGCTGCACACATCAGTAGATTTGTCTTTATAGGTCATTATTAAACCTAATGTACCCATTGAGTAAATCATAAAGTGTGCTAGTTCATGCAATATTGTTTTGAGGACATCTAATGAGGTGCATCGGTGAAAGAGGTATGAGGATCGACTTTAGTTGCTGCAATAGAAACCATGCTAGCTATGAAAACTATGAGTTGGAGTATTTGTATTTTTTGGGTTGTCATATGTGTGCTGTTGAAGGCACTTTCACCCAGTTTGCTAATGCATTGATATTGTTCGACATCTGTACAATGATGCTTAAATGAATCATCTTTGAATACTGTAGTTTTCAATTGAAAGAATTCAATTTCTGTTCTATAAGTAATTGTTAGTTTTTTTGATTGGTTGATCTTTAGGCGTGCTATATTTCAAGAAGACTTCAAAAATATTTCGGAGTCACCGCCTCATTGCATTATAAATCTCAGGTATTTATATATATTTTAATTCAAGTTCACTTAATGTCCATTGTATTTTTTGTTTTTGAGTTTTGCTTTGGTTACACATGAAATGTGAATAGGCCTTACTCAAAGGATATGGGTTCTGAGGATCTAGATGTTTCGGCTACTCTTTCAGTAAGGTGTGTTATGGTTGTAGCTAGGCTTGTTTAATTTCATGCCAACTTATATTCCTCATTTTACCTTCTTTTTTCCTACCCTTGCTGCAATTTTCAGATGCTTACCAGGGTACCCTTACAAGTGCCCGAAGTTACAAATAACATCAGAGACAGGTTTATCAAAAGAAGATGTAGAGAAACTTTTGTCACTGCTTCATGATCAGGTCAGGGGTGACTCTTGTTTCATTTAATTCTTGTTTCTTCATTTGGTTGCAATACAAGTAGAAAATAACTAATTCATTATGCTGCAAATGTTGGAATAAGTTGTTACTAACTCTCTAGACTGGTCACCATTTAATATGAAGGTTAAGCACACAAAAAATGGTTCAAAAAATAATTCTTTGACAGTTATAGGTCAATGAAATGATTTTAAGTTTTAAGGTAATGGTATATCATAGGCAAGAAAATTACAATTCGTCTCATTATGGCACCAGTGAGAGTCAAATCTACCTTCTACATAACAGATGTGCATTGTTTTCAAATTTTCCTTTAGTGAGATGGGATGTGGTTGTAGAATAGAAAATAAAGGTATGGTGCGGCTATTAGAGTTCGTGCCCTTTTTCCTTTTTCCTTTGTTTTACTTTGAAAGGTGTACAAGAAAGACTTGGTAAACTCGGTCATGCTATTTTGTGGACTACTGAAAATATGAGGAGTGGGGTTGCAAAGAGAGGTTGTTTGTAATATGATGATCGTTGGTCACGTATAGGGAGGAGTGTATGTTTTGGGTGGATGCATTGCGATGCTAATCTATTCGATAAAATAAAAGACAATGGCTCTCTTGCCAATGTTTATCACCCACACAAGTAGGGCTTGGGGTTTAATCTCCCCCCTAATCTCAATGTTAACTTTTGTCTTTTCTCTTCTCCCTTTCCAGGGACACCCTCTGACTTTATTACTTTTCTTCTTCCACCCCTTTCCGAAAAACACCTTCCAACTTTATTATCTTTCCTCTTCTCCCATTTTCCTATAATACCCTCCAACTTTATTGTCTTTACCCGTCTACCCCCTTTTCAATAATACCCCTACAACTTTATTGCCTTTCCTCCTTTACCCCCTTAATTGCAAAAAAGAGGACTGTGTTGTAGGCATGGGGAAACTCTAGTCTTATTTAAGCTGGGATTTTGGGTATCTTTCACATATTGCCTAGGTACATCATCTTCTTGTACTTTGTTTTTTCATTTTTGTTTGATAAAATCCTTTGCCCATAAAAATTATATTAGTCAAACTTAAGGAGATTTATAATTCATGACTTTTTGCTTGTATTGGTATTCCTATGAGCAGTAGTAGTAGGTCTAATGAGCTGTGTAACTTACTCCTACCCTTCTAAGAGCTCTCATCTTCATTTCATTGCAATATTGGGTACAATTTTTGCAACCAATCATCTCAAATAGAACATTTTTATAATTGTTAAGAAAATGAATTAGTATTTTGCACTTCCAATATATTGCCCTTTTGTGCATTGCATTATTAAACAAAACTTTTCATGTTAGATTTTATGAACTTACAAATCACACTAGCAAGCTTTTCAACTTGAGATGAAGTTATGAGATGCAACAAACTTGTAATCAATAATTTGTAATTTTGTTTTTTCTTGTGTTCCAAAAGCTTCAATCCTAGAGTTTTTGGACAAGGCTTTTTTTAATGATGATGGCATGTTCCACGTGCTTAAGTTGTACTACTCCCATTATAACTAAGTTTCTTTCCTTCGCATGAAAAAAGAATGGTTCTACGTAGTGCTGCAA
Organism: Akebia trifoliata; assembly: GCF_017979445.1. Classification (NCBI taxonomy): domain Eukaryota; kingdom Viridiplantae; phylum Streptophyta; class Magnoliopsida; order Ranunculales; family Lardizabalaceae; genus Akebia; species Akebia trifoliata. Next base: position 3,760,501 of record NC_141390.1, on the reverse strand, counting down.
CTTGGGAGGGCCAAACCCGAACCCATTGGGTTGAACTTGACCTTGGGTCAGGTCTGGGCATAGTTAGCTCGGGATCGGCCTCGGGTTTGGGCAACAAAAAAATATGCCCGACTCAAAGTCGGGTTGGGTTCGTGTATAGGTCTCGGCTAACCCTATTTTCCCAAACCTGAATTTAATATGGTTATAATTTAAAAGTATTTCAATATGTATGCTTTTGTTTATCTATACGTCAATAATAATGTGTGATTATTTTCATTAAATAAATAATGCTTTGTCATTAATGTTTTTGTTTAAATGTAATTCCATATTGTCATACTATGATTATATTAAAATTTTAAATATTTTTCTTTTGTTGAAAATTGCTATTATCGATAAAAATTATTATTTTAGTTAATCTTCTTCTTCTTCTACTCTCTTCTTTATTTTTATAATTTTATGTATCATTTTTAGGACAAATAATAGTAAATTTTAAATTCTTTTACATGCCACTTATCTTTATATAAACCCTTTCAGTACTAGATTACCTAGTATTAATGAGGAATGAATTAACCCGAACAACCGGACTAACCCGACTTGGGTTGGGTTCGGGTTGAGCATTTCATGCTCGAGGTTGGGTTGGGCATGGGCGCAGGTTGATCCCCAACCTGCCCAAGGTGCAGCCCTGGTTCTACATATTTAGGCCCACACTTCTCATTTGCTTTTGAACATCATGGTACATTGCGTGTGTATGAATTATTTAGGAAATGCATAATTTAGGCCATTCCCATACGAAAGTATGGGTAAATATGCATATTTTCACATGGACTGAATAATACATGTAATACGTGGGAATCCTTCTCATATGGACCAAACAAATTGTTTCTATATAGGCTGTAACAATGAAAAGCAAGGGAATTAAGGGTACAAATGAAATTAAAAATAACAAAATCAAAACAGTCCTAGGTAGAAATTTAGGAGTTTAATGTGTTAATAGATGAGGAACCTTAAAAAGACAACTGAAGCTTACCCAATTCTCTCCTAGACCTCCATGGTCATCTTAATCTAAACTCAATATGATCCTAGGTTTTGTTGTAAGGTGTTCAATAAATCAAACTCAATTGGAATCCTTTGAAGAGTCTACAGGTAAGTTTAAACTAATGATGCGACACCAATTCATTCTGTCATATCCAAGGTTGATCATTCAAACCCTGTCCCCACTTTGATTGTGCTTGCATAAATTGATGAGTTAATGCTTATTTTTTCATTTGTTTCACTTGGTTTGGTATTAAATTTTCAATCAACTTCTCTGCCAGGCAAATTTTAATGCTCGAGAAGGACGTGTTATGATTTTCAATCTGGTGGAGGCTGCTCAAGAGTTTCTGTCTGAAATTGTTCCAGTAGGCAAATCAAATGAATCTGTATGCTTCATCTCTTAATCATGAAAATCTTACTAGTTGATTTTTCCAAGTTGTAGTTTACATTCCTTGCATAACTTGTACTTCACATGGGTAAATAAACTTCAAAATTAATAATATGGTATAACACAACATTGTAGCTATTCACATTATTACTAATGCTTGCATTTTTATTTGAGAGATTCACTAGTGTCATTATGATGTCTATTTATTAATTGTTTTATAGATGTGATTTCATTTGGTTAAAAAGAAAAGTAGTAGCTAAAATGTGGCCTTTTTTTTGTTGGAAAAATGAAGTCATCTTTTAAGTATGACAAACTTCCTCTTTGCTAATTTTCTTGGTAAAGTACATCATGTTATCATATTTTGTACTATCTATTCTTCTTGTTTTCTCTTTTTTGATAAGTAGTGATCAAGAAGCGAGAGCAAATAATGGAGTTGGGTGTTGTCTTCTAGAAAATGTTGGATACTGAAACAATCATTTTTAGAGATCAGCACCTGTAATTGCAAATAAATCGCCTTGGTCATCCCAAAGGTGGAGTGGATCCCATTGCATGATCTATGTTGTACAAGCATAATGGTGGGAACCCCTGCAACTCTATCATGTCAACTAGATAGAAAAGAAACTAGGTTTAGTTAAAGAAGTACACAGATTGGGGGGGGGGTGTAATTGAGTTCCCTATTAGATTGATTGGTGTGTGCAGAAAGGTGCGGACATACATGGTAATCTAGGCGAACTCTCTTTCTGGATTGTTAGAAGTTTGGGGGACAAAGTGAAGAGGGCATCCCTAAAAATTATATATCAGATCTAGGAATCCTCATCCTATTGTCTTGCAGGAAAACAAGATAGTTATGATTTTCGATGGTTTGATTTCTACTATTTGATGTGGTGCTGGTATTGATAATGATTGGTGCTTTTTCCAGGCATTGATTCAGTCGGAGGAGGTGAGTGGGACAAGGTAGTCACTAATGTTTTCGACTCTTTATGTGTTTTTTTTTCATATCGGTTAGATATAATTGTCTCGGGTAGGATTCTCTGAGTGGGTTTCCGTAGGGGTCTATGGTCCTTCGATTAGAGGTGAAAGATCCCAGTTTTGGAAAGAATTGAATATGTGGTGGGTTTGTGGGACCTGCCATGGTGTTTAGGGGGAAACTTTAATGTGGTTAGATTCTCTTTTGAGAGGAAAGTAGGTATTAGGATGTCAATAAGCCTCAGAGAATTTGTTGAGTTTGTGGATGGCCACTTAAATAATATTTTAAATTACAAAAGAAGGCTTTTATGATATAGTATAAGGTGCTAGTTTGTGCCTGTATTGGAACTGTTTGAACCTTCATTTTAGATATTTGTTGTACTTGTAGAAAGGCTGTGTGGCAAGTGTTAATGGAGTGATTTAGGTGTCAGGTGGTGTCCAATATGTTTGGACCCCTTAGTACACTTGGTGGCTCATTTTGCACCACTTACTATTTTCTCTTCTGATCTGTGATCGAATTGGCAACCAAATTGAAAGCTAATACCTTTAACTTCCATCATGTTTTTTTCTCACCTACATTTACTAGAGAAAGATGTTATATTTTTCGTCATGCTTTCTCCTGCATTCTTCTTCAGCTCTCTGTTAGGTGTTAAGCATGTGTTTTTTTGGTTTCATGAAACCATAATCTGAGTTGGCTCACATAGGAAACATTCATGACCAAAGTAATTTGATTCTTCTTCTTAGGCAAGAGAAGCATTACTATTTTCCTTTCATTTAGGGTACTGAATTCTTATTTGATTGTTTCTCAGCAGGTTTCATGCCTGAGTGTGGACAAAAGTGACAATTGGCATCATGGGGATGTGGCGATTGCTTGTGGGAAGACTCTGTCTTCTGGGGGACCGTACATTTATGGTTTGGTTGATCTTTTTAGTGGTTATGAAGAGTCATGGGATTGGGGCTCTGGAGCTGACAAAAGCAGAGACAGAAATTCTTTCACGCATGCCCATAGATTGAATGTTTCCAACGTTGGTCATAGGGTTCCAAAAGAACAATTTTTTCAGAATGAGAAACCATTAGCATTACAAGATACACAGCAAGGTCCAGTTCCACAGCCTAGTGCCAAATTAGACACTCTTGAAGAAGAGAGTGACAGTGACAGCAAAAGCATATTTTCAAACGATTCTAGTGAATCACTTCAGGAATCATTGGGAAATGATTCGATGCACGGAGATCAAGAGTTAAAGGTATCATCAAACATATTTTATTTTGTTTTGTTTTATTTTTGCTTGGTCATGGTGTTTTGCATGCTCAGAATATAATTGAAAGTTCAACTCTGAAATTCCATTTGAAGTATCAAGTACAGCTTTCTATATGGGTTTGCTTTTAGTCCTTGTTACTCTATGATCTTGTTGCATCTTATGCAGTCTGACAAAGTGATAAACTTCTTCACTATTTCATATAACTGTTATTTGAGAGATGTTTTTTAGTTTACTGACTTTGATCAATCATTTTTTTCTTTTAAATGTAAAAAATACTTTTTTTTTTTTTTTTTTAAATTTTAAAAATTGATAAGATAGATAAAAAATGATACAAAGAGAGGGGGAGAGTCGAGATGACCCTCCCAAAAGAGTAGCGAACAAAAGAAAACAAAAAGAACAAAAAGCTGCTAGGGCGCTTCAATATTACAAACGAAATCCCATCGAGGTAGAAAGTCCTCGAAAAATACCCCTCTGAACTCCCTAAAGATTTTGCACCAAAAGAATAGAAGTCCAAGAATTGATCTAATTATCTTTTTCTATTGACTTCATCTTTCCTTGAAAAGTTCTAGCATTTCATTCTAAGCCATATTCCCCAAAGGATCGCGAATGGTGTTAAGTTCCAAATTAACTTCTTTGCGCGACGAAATCCTAATCCCATTTGAAGTCATTCCTCAAAGATACCTCTAATGGTGGCTGGAACACTACATTCCACCCCGAACAAAGAGAATACATGTTCCTAGACCTTAATTGAGTAGATTTGAGAGTTTTAGGGTTAAGGTTTTTGTGGAGAAGAAGAGAGAGTTGTTTTATTCTCTCTCTCACTCATATATATATTAACATCATAAGAGTGTTACTAATTGTAGGAAACTGAATTTATTGATAATTCTTGAATTGCTATTACAAATGCCCTAATAGGGTATTTATAGACTAACTATCCTATTATAAGAATATTCTAGAAAACTATCTTATTGTAGAAGATTACAAGAATATTCTAAAAACTATCCTATTGTAGAAGATTATAAGAATATACAAGAACATTCTAGAAAACTATCCTATTGTAGAAGATTACAAGAATATTCTAGAAAGTTAAGAAAAATAAAAAATAATCAAGAATGTCCTATTTTCCTAAAATAAGCCTTGGAGATTTTTCAGCACTCCCCCTCAAGCTGGTGAATATATGTTTTTCATTCCCAGCTTGCTAATGACCTTTTGAAATGTGGTTCCAGGTAATCCTTTCGTTAGAACATCTGCAAGTTGTCCTTCTGTTGAAACGTATGGGGTGCAAATTAAACCATTGTTTAGTTTTTCCTTTATGAAATGTCGATCCACTTCCACATGTTTTGTACGATCATGTTGCACTGGATTATGAGCAATATTGATGGCTGACTTGTTATCACAATACAACCTCATTGGACTGTCCCAGGTGATTCTAAGATCTTCCAGAATTATTTTGATCCACAGAAGTTCACAAATTCCTTGTGCCATTGCCCGAAACTCTGCCTCTGCACTTGATCTTGCTATAACCGGTTGCTTTTTACTTCTCCATGTAACTAGATTTCCTCCTAAAAATGTACAATAACCAGACGTCGATCTTCTATCCACCACAGACCCTGCATAATCTGAGTCTGTGTATGCTTCCAAACGCAAGTTTGCTCCCTTTTTAAATAAAATTCCCTTACCTGGACTACCTTTTAAGTATTGGAGGATGCGGTATACGGCTTGCAGGTGTATTCTCTTAGGATTGTGCATGAATTGGCTAACCACACTAACAGAATATGCTATGTCAGGCCTAGTATGAGAGAGATAAATCAGTCTTCCAACCAATCGTTGATACATCCCTTTGTCTACAGTCTCATCTTCTGGAGCTTCACTTAGCCTATGATTTGCTTCTATCGGTGTCTCCATGGGCCTGCAACCTATTTTTCCAGTTTCCTTGAGAAGATCTAGCACATACTTCTGTTGTGAGACAAATATTCCTTCCTTTGAACGAGCAACCTCTATACCTAGGAAATACTTCAACTTGCCTAGGTCTTTTATTTCAAACTCTTCTGCAAGACGTTTCTTGAGTGCTCCTTTTTCCTTCGCATCATTACCAGTGACAATAATATCGTCTACATATACCAGTAGTGCAGTTACTCCCCCAAAGGCCGAGTGTTTTACGAATAGAGTGTGATCACCTTGACTTTGTTTGTAGCCCATTCTTAACATTGTCTTTGTAAACCTTCCAAACCATGCTCGTGGAGATTGTTTCAACCCATACAATGCTTTCTTCAACCTGCATACCTTCTTATCTCCTGAATTGTCATCAAATCCTGGAGGCCTCACCATATAAATTTCTTCCTCTAGGTCTCCGTGAAGAAAGGCGTTTTTCACGTCGAATTGGTGTAAACTCCAATCTAAGTTGGCTGCTAATGACAACAAAATCCTTACTGAGTTCATCTTAGCCACCGGTGCAAATGTTTCTTCATAGTCCACTTCATAGGTCTGTGTATAACCCTTTGCAACTAACCTGGCCTTGTATCGTTCAAGTGATCCATCAGCTTTATACTTTAGAGAAAACACCCATTTGCATCCAACAGGTTTCTTTCCTTTGGGTAGCTCTACCAACTCCCAGGTTTTGTTCTTCGCGAGTGCATCCATTTCCACTTTCATAGAATGTCTCCATTCTTCTTTGCTTAGGGCCTCGGATAGTGTTTGTGGTATGGTTGTGGAGTTTAGATGGGTGAGAAAGCTTTTGTGTGATGGTGACACTTTTTCGAATGACACAAAATGAGACAATGGATATTTTGTACAATTTCGGGTACCTTTTTTGACTGCAATGGGTAAGTCAAGATCATTTTTTTCAAAAACTTCAGAAGACAAGTTGATGACAGGGATATCAATATTTACCTCATTTCCGAGAGTTGGTTCAGACGCTTGAGTTAGCTTCGGCTTAGCAGTGGAACCTCTCTTCCTTGAGTAAACTTGCAATGGTTTCGTGATAACTGATTCAATACAAGTATGTCCTGGGGTTATAGGTTCAAGCTGTCCAACTTCGGGTTGTTTTGAAGGCTCAACTTGTTCTTGATCAAGTTGTTTTGGTGGTTCAATTTCAGACAAGGGAAATGGTGGAGTGTTTTGGGTTGGTGATTGGCTAGTTTGAGCAAGAAAGTCCATTAGAAAGCCATGATCCCCTTGATCCTTATCTTCACTAGTAAGTGCCTCCCCCTGAAGAGAAGGTTGGAAAAAACTTTCACCTTCAACAAAAGTTACATCGGCGGACACAAAGATTTTGCGAGATGGTGGATGATAACATTTATAACCCTTTTGAGTTGGGGAATACCCTACAAAGACACACCTAAGAGCTCGAGGATCAAGTTTACTACGACCATGAGAATGAATATGAACAAACGAGACACATCCAAAAACTCGAGGTGACAATCGATTGTGAGATGCAAAATCAGGAAAAAATTTGGAAAAGACCTCCCAAGGACTTTTAAAATCAAGAACTCGAGATGGAGTACGGTTTATTAAGTGGGCTGATGTGAGAACTGCTTCACCCCATAAGTATTTGGGGACATTCCGTTGGAATAACAGTGCACGAGTTGTTGACAAGAGATGGCCATTCTTCCTTTCTGCCACTCCATTCTGTTGGGGTGTATCTATGCAAGAGGATTCATGTATTATCCCCTCTTTTTGAAAATATGGAGATAATACTTGATTAAAATATTCTCTTGCATTGTCAGATCTTATTTTTTTTATTTTAACCCCAAATTGATTTTTGACCATGTCATGAAAGATAGGGAGAACCGTACAAACATCAGATTTTTGTTTTAGCAAAAAAACCCACGTGACACGAGTACAGTCGTCAATAAACGTGACAAACCATTTAGCCCCTGAAATATTTGAAATTCTTGACGGTCCCCAAATGTCACTATGGATTAATTGAAAAGGAAATGAGGATTTTTTATTACTCAAAGGAAAAGAAACTCGTTTGTGTTTGGCAAACTCACAAATGTCACAATGAAATTCACGAATATCAATATTCTTAAATAAGGAAGGAAACATGACACTCAAAGTCCTAAAGGAAGGATGTCCAAACTGAAGGTGATAGAGCCAAATCTGGTCTTTTATTGGAGATCTTGTATCTGAAAACAAGGAAGATGGATATCTTGTATCTGAAAACAAGGAAGATGGATTGTCAATCCTACAACTTTTATTTTTATTCTGCACATCAAGGTAATAGAGGCCACTGCTTTCCTTACTATGCCCAATCGTCATCCCCGTAACTTGGTCTTGAAAAATACAAGAGGTGGATGAAAAGGTCAAGCTACAATTCAAATCCTTTGTAAGATTTTGGACAGAGACTAGATTTATTGTAAGTTTTGGAACGTGCAAAACATTTTTTAGAATTAATAAAGGATTTATGTGAATATCTCCTTGACCTGCTACAGTAGCAAGTGACCCATCGGCCAATGTAATTTTTCTGTTACTAGAACATGGACTATATGTGGAGAATATAAAGGAGCAATGAGTCATATGGTCGGTTGCTCCTGAATCAATGATCCAAGAGTTGAAATAGTTACTATCCGAGACACTAAAGGCATGAGAAGAAGAAACCATACCTGAATGTGCAAATGAACACATACCCGATGGTTTCTCCAAGGAGTTGAGAAGTAATCTTAGCCATTCAATGTCTTCTTTGTTGATCTCCTTGCTATTAGAATTCTTTTGAGCACCCGAGCCATCATTGCCAGTTCGTGCCAGATTAGCATATAACTTTTGTTGCCAATTCTGTTGCCAGTTTCTTGATCCTCCCCCATTTCTACCAGAAAAGTTTTGTGGTCTCCCATGAAGTGTAACCATCACAGATTGATTGGTGGCTCCTGACTCTTCTGACATCGTGAATTTAACAAAGATCACAAGGGAAAAATAAAGGGAGGGTAAAAACAGATGAACAACGAACAAGATGGCAAAAAAGAAAAAAAAATCGATTCCCAGGATATGAACCTAAGGCTCTGATACCATGTAGGAAACTGAATTTATTGATAATTCTTGAATTGCTATTACAAATGCCCTAATAGGGTATTTATAGACTAACTATCCTATTATAAGAATATTCTAGAAAACTATCTTATTGTAGAAGATTACAAGAATATTCTATAAACTATCCTATTGTAGAAGATTATAAGAATATACAAGAACATTCTAGAAAACTATCCTATTGTAGAAGATTACAAGAATATTCTAGAAAGTTAAGAAAAATAAAAAATAATCAAGAATGTCCTATTTTCCTAAAATAAGCCTTGGAGATTTTTCAGCACTAATAATAAAAGAACCCTTGGAAGATTAGAAATAACCAAGAAACCCTTATAAGAATTTTTACACTCCCCCTCAAGTTGGTGCATATATATTTTTCATACCCAACTTGTTAACAATGCTATGAAAATGTAAACTACCCAGCCCCTTTGTAAGGATGTCAGCCAACTGATCTTCAGTTTGTACGAATAGAGTACAAATGTGTCCAGACTGCAATTTTTCTTTGATGAAGTGCCTATCTACATCAATGTGTTTAGTTATATCGTGTTGAATTGGATTATGAGCAAATACTAATGGCTGTCTTATTGTCACAATACAAACTCGTTAGCCCATGAATAGGAAGGTTCAATTTGGTTAAGAGGATTTTAAGCCATAGAAGCTCGCACACCCCATGAGCCATAGACCTAAACTTAGCTTCTGCACTGGATCTTGCAACCACTGTCTGTTTCTTACTTCTCCAAGAAACAAGATTACCCCCAACAAATGCGCAATATCCAGAGGTGGAACGACGATCTGACACTGATCCTGCTCAATCTGCATCTACGTAGGCTTCAACACGCAAACTACCATGGCAAGCAAATAATAAACCTTGTCTAGGAGTAGATTTTAAGTACCTTAAGATTTTATAAGCAGCATCTAAATGAGTTGCAGTTGGTGCATGCATAAACTGGCTTACCACACTAACTGCATAAGCAATATCTGGGAGGGTTAAGGTGAGGTAGATAAGCCGGCCCACAAGTCTTTGATATCTCTCAACACCAATGTAGGGCTCACCATTGGACTCACGAAGTCTATGGTTTGACTCAATGGGAATATCACAAGGCTTGCAACCCATCATACCTGTCTCATAAAGAAGATCCATAACATACTTCCGTTGCGAGATGAAAATACCCTTCTTTGATCTAGCAACATCAATCCCAAGAAAGTATTTCAATTGACCCAAGTCCTTAATCTCAAACTCCTTTGCTAACTGGTATTTTAATTTTTTTTCATTTCATCATAGTTATTACCAGTCACTACAATGTAGTCAAGATAGACTATGAGAGCAGTAATTTTCTCATTGGAATGTTTAATGAATAATGTGTGATCAGCTTGACTCTGCTTGTTACCATACTCCAGTATGACACAGTGAAAATTTTCTAACCATGCTCTAGGAGACTATTTCAAGCCATATAACACCTTTTTTAGTCTACACACTTTCCCTTCAACATCTGGACATTTAAAACTAGGAGGAGGTATCATATACACTTCTTCTTCCAAGTCACCATGCAAAAAAGCATTCTTCACATCAAATTGTAGTAATGGCCAATCTTGATTGGCTGTAAGGGATAACAACACTCTAATGGAGTTCATTTTTGCTATCGGAGCAAATGTTTCATACTAGTCATTACCATAAGTTTGAGTGTAACCCCTAGTAACTAGTCTGGCTTTATACCTGTTCACTGATCCATTTGGGTGATGCTTCACAGTAAAGATCCGTTTACATCCCACTAGTTTCTTTCCTCTAGGAAGAACAACCATATCCCAAGTATTATTCTTCTCAAGGGCCTGCATTTCCTCCTCCATTGCCTTTTTCCAACTTGGTTGAGACAGGGCATCAACAACACTACGAGGAGCAGATATTGGGGGACAAAGCAATAGCAAAAACGCGATAAGAGAAAGACAAAGCATCATATGAAACAAAATTGGAGATAGGATGTCAAGTACATGATCGATCACCTTTTCTAATTGCAATGGGAAGATTAGAATTATCAACTTCAGGAGCAGGGATATTACCTTTGACGAATGGATTTGGGGAGGATTCTTGGTTGGGCTCATGAGGACTCTCTTTAGTGCCTTTGTCACGTTGAGGATACATAAGTAATTCTTTATCTTCTTATATAATAGGAATCTCCCCCTAGCCATTATTATTGCCAACTTGTAATTCTTTCTCTTGTATAATAGGAACCTTCCCCTGGCCATCATCACCACTATTATGATTACTATCAACATTGTCAGAGGGAAGAGGAAGAGGACAAGACAACAACTCTTGGGGAAAAAACATCTCTCTACTTTCATTTGTCTCCCCCTGAAGAGATGTGTTCCAAAAGGAATAAAAGGAGGTAGACTAAAAAAACGTTACATCCATAGATACAAAATATTTACGAGAAGGGGGATGATAACATTTATACCTCTTTTAATTAGAAGGATACCCAAGAAAGACACATTTGATGGCTTTAGGGTCAAGTTTGGTGTGGTCGGCTCGAGAGACATGAACAAAATACACACACCCAAAGACTTTGGGGGGAATGAGAAGCACCTTATTAGGAGAAGACAAAACCTCAATGGGAATTTTAAATCCCAAGACACGCGAAGGCATGCGATTAATAAGAGAGCATCCGACCAAAACACTTTCGGTACATTCATAGTAAATAAGAGAACTCTAGTAACTTCCAATAAGTAACGATTTTTTCTTTTAGCCACGCCATTTTGTTGAGGAGTACTTACACAAGTGGTTTGGTGAATGATGTTATGCTCACTAAAAAATGAAGCAAGACCATCAGACATGTATTCTCCACAATTATCAAATCTAAGGACTTTAATTTTTACACAAAATTGTGCTTCAATCATTTTGTGAAAGAGTTTAAATACAGAATACACATCACTTTTAGCTTTTAGTAAGTAAACCCAAGTAACACAAGAAAAATCATCCACAAACGTAACGAAATAATGAAAATCACGTAATGAGGTAACTGGGGAAGGTCCCTACACATCAGAATGAACAAGAGAAAAATGTGAACTGCTTTTGTTACCACTGGTAGGATAAGAGGTTCGACAATGTTTAGCAAATTCACACATCTCACACTGAAGATCTAACACAAAAATAGAGCAAAATAACTTGAGGAAACAAGCGTTTAAGCAACAAAAAGGAAGGATGACCAATGTGCCTATGCCACTGTAATAACTCCTCAAAACGATGGCCACTCCGAACAGTAGATGGAAACTTCTAGACTGAGGTAGCAATCCGTGATAGGGGATCAAAAAAATAAAGTTCTCCTTCCTCATGCCTTGTACCAATCATCCTCTTCATATCCAAGTCCTGGAAAACATAATGAGAAGGAAAAAAAATGACATTACAATTTAATGATTTCGTGATATGACTCACAGAAAGGAGGTTTAAAACAAAATTAGGACATGAAGAACAAATGATAAGGTCATAGATGGATGAGCAGTAATACTACCCTTGCTAGCTATAGAAGAATAAGAACCATCGACAAATTTTACTTTGTCCCTACTAGAATAAGATGAAAAAAATGAAGACATACTAGTGATATGATCCGATGCCCTTGAATCAATAACCCAAGAGCTGTTAGGAGTGGAAACAGATGCACTGAAGGTCGAGGCCGAAGTACCCGAGTAAGCGACTGTAGATGTAGAAGCCGTATTAGGAGGGTCCAATTGAGGCATAAAATGCCAAAAAGCCTCAATCTCACCTTGAGAGAGGTTAGTACTATCAGATGCCAGTGTTAGAGTTGAAGTAGGCTCTAATGTCTCCATGGAAGCAATAGAAAGAGCGCTTGAACCCCTTCTACTATTGTAATGACTACCTCCTCGGCCAACGGCGAATGAACCTCTATGTGATGGACGGCCATGAAGATCCCAACAAGTATCCTTAGTATGGCGAGTATGGCCACAATTTTCACATTTCAACTTATTTTTATCATCAATAGTTGTCCTTGAACGACTACCGTCTCGATCACGACTACCATTGCAACCTTCTCTTTAGGACATCAAGGCTAAGGTTGATCTCTCATGAATAGTAGGTTGGAGCATAGCATTACGACGCCACTCCTCATGATGCTAGTAGAAATATACTGTAGTTAATGATGGAAAAGACTCATTTCCTAGAATTTAAACCCTGACTTGTTCGTACTCGGAGTTTAAACTGGCAAGTAACTCAAATACACGATTTTCTTCAACCAGCTTCTTATACTTAATAGCATCGATAGAACAATGGGCTCGAAATGTTTGATAATGATCCAACTCTTCCCATAGACGTCGGAGAATGGAGTAATATGTAGACAAGGGCTTATCAACTTGCCTCATCTGCCAAATACTATGGCGCTAACTCATACACACAAGTTGTGTTGCTTACTTCTGAATATGTCTCTGTAACTGCATCCCATATCTCCTTGGTGGTTTGCAAAAATCTACTGATGTCGAGTTGCATAGAATGGAGAAGCCAAGACATAACAATAGCATTCTCTGCATCCCATCTGTCAAAGGTTGGATCTTCTGAATCAGGAATTGGTAAACTACTGGTCAAATATCTCATTTTGCCTTTTCATTTAATGTATAGTATGGCCGATTTAGACCAAGCAAGGAAATTATGGCCATCTAGCTTCACTGTAGTGATCTAAAGATTAAGAGCAATACTTTGAGGATTACTCATACTCCCTTCGCCATTCAAAGGCACATTCGAAGACTGACTAACCTTAGACATTGTAAAAAAACCTTTCGAAAAAAACAACAAATACTTTGTGAGCACGAAATATGCTCCACTAGATACCCGAAATTGATGTACATTTTACCCGATGGAGAAACACACTTATTATCCTCTTAACAACACGTGGCAAGCATTAGAATATGGAGAACAAGTCAATCCATATTAGAAAATAGCACAAGAGATCAGATTTGCATAAAAAACACCATTTTTAGCAAAAAAAATCAGAAAAGGGGTCCAAAGAAAGGATCACCGAAGCTTCAATATCTGACCAATCAATCAACGGCCACCATCATTAGATTCCTCATAAAAAAAACGACCAAACTACTCAAGTCCAAACTCAGAAGCAAGTAATCGAAATGAACAGACGGAGAGAAAATGACAGATCTTGAATTTTCGTCATTTTTGTTGATTTTTCACTAACAACATCATAACTTGCTCAAAACAACTCCAAATCGCATGAAACTTGTTTAAAAAATTCTCTAAAATCACGCTCTCTTAGAAACAATCAGAAAAGATCAAAATATCCGACTAAAACAGCATCAGATGACGTCAGCACGCCGGCTACTGACTTTATTAAACGCAACAAGTAAGAAAGGCTTCTAGTCTCTCTCCTTTTTTTTTTTTTTTTTTTTTAATTTGTCTCTAAAATCCTTTTTGATTTTGAGCTCTGATACCAAGTAGATTTGAGAGTTTTGGGGTTAGGGTTTTTGTGGAGAAGAAGAAAAGAGATGAAGAGAGAGTTGTTTTATGCTCTCTCTCACTCATATATATATATATATATATATATATTAATATCATAAGAGTGTTATTAATAACAAAAGAACCCTTAGAAGATTAGAAATAACCAAGAAATTCTTATAAGAATTTCTACAAATTGCAACCTCACAATGAACTAATAGGTGATTAGCAGATTCCACGTTAGATAAACACATGCAACATCTGTTCGGACCGCAAAAACCCCTTCTTCTAAGAAGGTCTTGTGCTTGAATTCTTTCTCAAACCACTATCCAAACAAAGAAAATTACTTTGGAAGGTACCCTTGGACCCCAAACCACAACATGAGGGAAAGACAATTCTCCTCTTCTAGTAAGATCTTTGTAGAAGTACTTGACCGAGAATAAGCCTTTTTTGTTGGGAGCCCATGATTTTGCGTCGTCCGCTTGAACATCTTCTGAAATGCTCTCTAGTAAACCTATCAACTCAGAGACCTCCATCATCTCCCAATCATCCAACAACCTTCTAAGGCTCAAATCCCATCCTATAGAACCACTATCCAATACTCTAAAGCTTGCAACCAGATGATTCTTTTCCATGGAGAGCGCATAAATCACCGGATATCTTTCCTTTAAAGAATTTCTCCCACACCAAGTATCTTCCCAAAATCTAACTTTGTCTCCCCTTCCCACCTTGTAAGTAACCATTTTCTTGAATTGAGGTAACCCTTCCACACCCACATCCGTAAGGACTTTTAGCTACACCACTTTCCCACCCCGACTGATCTTCCCCAAATTTTACCGTTATTACCTTCCGCCATAAACCTTCCCATTTCACCCCCAATCTGTATAACCACTTTCCAAGCAAAGCCCCATTAAGGCTTTCGATCTTCCTGAATCCGAGACCTCCCCCTTTCTTAACCGAGCATATATTTCTCCAACTAATCAAATGAAGCTTGCTTTCCACAACTCTATCGTGCCATAAAAAATCTCTAAACAACTTGTCCAGCCTTAGCTCCACAGTTCTAGGAATTATGAACAAGGATAGATAGTATACTGGGATGCTGGATAACACACTTTTGATCAGAGTTAATTTGCCACCTTTGGATAGATAGCTCGTTTGCCACGAACATCACCTCGACTTTTTTTTATCACTGGCTCCCAAAGGCTCTTTTTCTTCTAAGGAGCTCCCAATGGTAAGCCTAGGTAAGAGAAAGGAAGAACACCCACATAACACCCCAAAGTCGCAACCAAAAGATCCACTTCTAGTACATAGCCCACGGAGTACACCTTGCTTTTTCTAAGGTTTACACGCAAACCTGTGACCACCTCAAAGCAACAAAGAACACCTTCTAGAAACCCCACCTGCTCGATGTTAGCATCCGAGAAGATCAACATGTCATCCGCAAACTACAATTGGGTAATAGTTAAGTCCTCTTTACTCGGTTGAAAACCCTTTAGATGGCCATTCTCCACGACTTTCCCCACCATTCTGCCCAAAGCCTCTACCACCACTAGGAACAAATAGGGGATAGAGGATCTCCTTGCCAGAGACCCCTAGAACTTCTGAAGAAGCCTTCCGAGGATCCATTTACCAAGACCCAAAAAGAAGGGGAGGAAACACACCTCATCACCCAGTGAATCCACTTGTAAGCAAACCCCATTCAACCCAATAAATATCTGAGGCAACTCCAACTGACGTGGTCGTAAGCTTTCTCCAAATCTATCTTGCAAACTAACCCCGGGATTCTCAATTTTAGCCTTGAATCTAGGCACTCATTCTCTATAAGCACTCTATCCAAGATTTTTCTCCCACTCACAAAGGCTCCTTGACTGATATCAATGATCCTAGATAACACCTCTTTCATTCTCAATGCGAGCGAGCAATTTAGAAATGATTTTAAACGTGCTACCACCAAATTAATTGGTCTCAAATCCTCAATGTCTTCTACCCCCCCCCCCCCCCCCCCCCCCCCCCCCCCCGCGCTTTCTTAGGAATTAGAGTCACAAACGTACAATTCAATCCTATATCTAACACCCCGTTCTCGAAAAGATCAATTAGAATAGCCAACAAGTCCACCTTGATTGTAACCCAACTCTTCTTGAAGAAACCCAAAGTGAACCCGTCTGGCCCAGGAACTTTATCTGAGCAAAGGCTAGAAATAGAATCCCAAACTTCCTCTTCCTTGAAGAGTCTCTCTAACCACAACCTTTGTGCTTTAGATATTCTATCGACGTGCAATCCATCCAATTTTGGTATGACATTGTGTGTTTCAGAGTATAAATTGGCATAAAAATCGGCCACCCCTTTCCTTAACTCCGCCTCGCCTTTTACCCAACATCCCCCAATTCTAATTTTAGAAATGTTGTTAAACCTCCTATGAGCCTTAGCCATGTGATGGAAGAACTTGGTATTGCCAACCCCTTCCTTAAGCCATCGAATCCTCGATTTTTGTCTCCAACACACGTCTTCCATATTCACCTTCTTGTTGTACTCTTCTTGAATAACACCCCTCCTCGCTCTAGGCCCCGTGGAAAGCGGCCCCAATTCCTCTCTAATATCTAGCTCCTCCAACTACATCAAGAGTTCCTTCTTTATGTCTACTCTCCCAAACACCTCTCTATTCCACTCTTTGAGTTTGTCTTTGATGAATTTAAGCTTCAACCAGAACACCACCCATGACCTTCCTAAGAAGTTCGAACACGACCACCAATTCTCGATTAGATCCTCAAAATTTTCTTGCAAAAGCCACATGTTTTCAAATCTAAATGGAGACGGTCGCCTAACAATTAGGCCCATCTGAAGGAGAATTGGGCAATGATTTGAGGCCGGATTAGGAATTGATTCTTAAGAAAAATCTAGAAGTGATCATCCCAACTTGATGACACTAAAAACCTGTCAAGTTTATTCAAGACTGGTACCCCTTGGTTGTTAGACCATGTAAATTGTCTACCATTTAAAGGTAAATCCACCAACTCATTACTCTGGACAAACTCATCAAACTTCTTCATCTTCAATGTCATCCTTGAACCCCCTAACTTTTCAAAAGAAAAACGGATAACATTGAAATCACCTCCAATGCACCATGACAAAACCCAATAAACATTGACATCATTCAATTCTTCCTAGAACTAAACAAAGTCCTTATCCTTCGATAGCTCATAAACTCCTGTAAACACCTACTTAAAATCGTTATCAATTAACCTGCACAAAATTGTAAGCAGAAAAGACACCTAACAATGAATCCTCCATCAGCACCCTCTTATTATCCCATAACAAAATAATACCCCCAGCTGTCCCGATAGCTGGAACAAAACACCAACCCACATACTTGCTACCCCATAAATCCGAAATCACCCTCTGATTTACAACCTCCAATTTCGATTCCTAAAGAGCAATGATCTAAGGTTTCAAGCTCTACTAATAATGGATTTAATCACTACTCTTTTCTTTAAGACATTCAAACCCCTGACATTCCACGATAATATTTTAAACAACATTAAAAACTGATGGTCTGCGCCCTTTTCCCTTGCTTGAGATTTGATTGCCAATTACTTGTCCATTCTTCCTCCCCAGAACCTCCAATTCCTCGACAATAAACAATTTCTTATTTCTATTAGCTTTTGAATTTAACCCCAACTTCTCTATCCCGTCTTACTTCTCTACCGACCAAGAATAACTAAGGGATGAAAAACATTCAACCCAATTCTCTGAAAAATCCAATTCAATTGGAGCTTCTGTCCTTGTAAGATTTAACTTTCTAATCCTTTCTTCAATCACTGAATCTCTGAAGGATTTTGCTGCTAGCAAAATTCCTTTTTCCTAAATCGAGGTATCCAAATAGACCCCCAATGAAACACCCAGATCCAAGATCCTTTCCGAAATCCAACTATAGCCTGTTTAAACTGTTGTGCTCGCCTCCGTTTCCCCAAGACTAATCATATTACCTTCCTTAATTGCTCTCAGGGTTTTGTCCAAGAAAGATTTGAAAATACTGAGATCAGACCCTATCTCACGCATAACCAGCCCTAGTTTCAACGAGAAGTGACTTACCAAAGATCCTGTCGACCAAACTAGATCAAGGAGGGGTTCGCCTATGTGAGAAGAGAGTTGGAAATCGAACACTGAACCCAACCTCGAACAACTTCCTGCACCAACTATTACGTCTTTTGTCCTCGTTACAAAAAGTTCCCCCAACAAAACCAAATCCTTAATGAAAAAGTTTAGCCCATCTCCTGTTATTACTGTACCCCTTGCATGTGGTCCAATGGATACCTTGCTGCAACTTACCTCTCTAACATTTTGCTTGAGATCCGTAGCTACCTGGACCTCTAAAATAGGGGATGACTCCATTGGCCCAAAGGCCTCAAAATACATCTCCACAGGCTTGCCCTCAACAGAAACTATTGGGTCTAGTTCCGCATACGATTGAGCCTTGTAAAAACTTACTAGATTCACAACAGGGATCCCACCAACACGATCTGAATTCACAACTAGAAGCCCACCTACACTATTTTTTGACTCCGGCCCATGGGCCTCGAGACTACAGTCCCCAACCTCACCTCGATTTGAGTCACTGCCTATTGAGCACCTAAAGAGAAGTTGGCAGACCTATCATTGCAACAACATTGCAACTTTTAACCTCTACATGTCCTATCATTGAGTGAAACTAACCTCTACTGCTATGGATTTGCTTTCGGCGATGATAATCATCTTCTTCTTACCCCAAGCATGCACTTCCAGTTTCATTTTCCATTTACTCTTCTCCTTCTTGAGTCTGGATCTAACCTCCTCTTTCAGAAGATTCCAGTACACTAAGTTGGATTTTGCTCTTCAGACCACGAAACAATTTTCCTTCGAATTAGAACCTGTAAATCTCCCCTGATCAGCCTGAACCTCTTGGATCTTCGGTTGAGCAAAAGATTGGACCTTATGACATACTTATGTTGTGATTATTTATTTATTTTTGCTTGTGCATTTTGGAATAAAAGTTCTTGCTCAAATGAATGAAACTTCCATAGGTCGATTAAAATAAATAAGAATGAAAGGAATAGCCAGTGCTTCAGTTTCCCAAGGTGGGTGAGTGTGGGTGGGTGGGTGGGGGGGGATGGAGGGTGGTACTTCGAGTTTAGAAGAAATATAAATGACTGGGAGTTGGAAGGCGTGGCGGATTTGTTGGGATGTTTACAAGAGGTAGTGTTAAGGGAGGATGTGAGGGATTCTTGGATCTGGAAGGAGACTCGATCGGGGCTTTTTTCGGTTCGATATTTCTATGATTGCTTGGTTTAACCTTTGCCTATGCGTTATCTGGTTAAAGCAGTCTGGGGTTGAAGAGTTACTTCAAAGGTGGCATTTTTTATTTGGTGTGCCTCCTTGAAGAGAATCTTGACTTTGGGTCAGATTTTGCGCAGAGGGTTTTGTTGACCGAACATGTGCTTGATGTGTTTAAGAGGTGAGGAAAACACAGATCATTTGCTTATTCATTATGACTTTGCTCGGCAAGTCTGGGGGTCCTTCCCAAGGTTGTTTGGTGTCTCGGGTTGCTTCCCAAGGTCTGTGCAGTTGCTCTTTGAATCTTGGGATGTTTGGGGGGATTCCTTTTTTTATGCAAAAAGAGTGATTTGGAGACTAGTCCCTTTTGCTATTTGTTGGGGTATCTGGAAGAAGCGGAATGGAAGGTGCTTTGAAGACTGAGAGGAGAATGTAGATTCAATTTTCCACTCAGTCTTTGCTTGCCTGTTCTTTCAGTGTCAGGTGTACAACGACTTTAGGGATGTTTTGTTTGACGATTTTGTGGGAAGGTGGGAATGGGTTTGTAGTTTAGTTGTGCACACTTAGTTGGCTTTTCTCTTCCTTTTCTTTCCCTTTCTGTTTGTACTTGTTTCTGCTGGTTATCTCAACCACATGTTCAATAAAGTTCTTTACTTTAAAAAAAAAATAAAAATGTCCTGAAGAAAAAAAACGAAAAACACGATGAAAATGACATGATTTGTCAGTGTCTTCTTGGATACCATTGTTTGAACCCTCAACCGGTTGGTTGAGTTTCAACATGTTTACCAATGATTACCACGGATACATGGTGGATATTATTTCTTAAGCTTATGCTGATCTTATTGTGGAAAAGTTTTTCCTTGGCATTTTGTCTTGTAATGTGTCTGTGTAGTTGTCTTGTTCTTTCAACTGATCGAGGCATACCTTGATATCGATACTTCAAAGTTTAAACCATTATAATTATTGATATTATTATCACTGGTGTCAGTATAACAATTGTTATTATTTATTGTTGTTGTTGTTCACAGGGAACTATCTTCAAGGAGCAGATAGCAAAATTTGATGATAGTGATGATGAGCCTTCAGATTCGCTGTCTTCTGCATCTGTGTTATATGATCAAGAATCTCACACTATGGAAAAGAATTTAGTTCTGGTATTTGCTTCTCTCTTTTTGATGTATAATTTGTATTTCATAATCCTAATCAAGGGTTGAGTTCTACTTCTCCTTTTGTTAGGTTCATTTGCTACGTCTTGCTTGCGCTTCTAAGGGGCCATTGGCTGATGCTTTGCCAGAAATAACATCAGAACTGTACAATCTTGGGGTAGATATTTCATGTAGTTATGTTTCATTTTGATGATTCATTTGCTTGCCATCTAGATGACACTTGCTATACTTTTCATGGTGAATTGGATTAGATTTTCTCCGACCGGGTGCGGGACTTGGCCACTATGCCGCCATTGCTCTTTAATGAAGCCTTTGATAATGTTTTTTGGAAGACTATGGTTGGTTACTCCTTCCGTTACTTTTTAATTGCCAGAATCACTTGAATTTTTTATGGAAATTCTATCAAACATTGCTATTTATTTTCTCACTGAATTGGATACCGTTGAATAGATTTCTTCCCCAAACTCTCAATTCTGGAAAGGTACTTCTGATTTTGGAGCACAGACTGCATCTCTTCCAAGTTCTCGATATCTAAGTGACTTTGAGGAGCTATGTTCACTAGGTAAAGAATCATCTTTTATTTTTTCACTTATATAGATATTTTCAATAGAAAATTTTCATTTTCCCCTGAATTATACCTGTATTTACAATTTATTTCCTCCAGCATGTTAGAGTTCACGAGATTTAGGGTAAGTAGAACGAAAACTGATTATGTGGAGTGTAAATTTGCCATTGACACCCAAGGAGAGGAATGCCTAGTTAAAATTGATGAGCTACAAATACCTCCCCTATTTTTCTAATAAAATTCTTCTTTACTTATTAAAAAAAATCCTCGAAACGACCAATTTTCTCTCAGGTCATTATACTTAAGGATGGAGAGCTTGAGGAAGATGTTGCTTATAGAATTAGAGTTTGATGGTTAAAGTGGAGGCGTGCTTTTGGAGTATTATGTGATAGACACAAATTAAAAGGAAAATTTTATAAGATGGTAGTAAGACCAGGTATGCTTTATAAAGCTGAGTGTTGGTCAATCAAGAAGCATCATGTTAGTAGATGAGAATGTTGAGATGGATGAGTGGAAAGACTAGTAAAGATAAAATTCAAAATGAATGCTTTTGGGAAAGTGTTCTAGCTTAGCTTCAATAGGCGATAATAGACTAAGACAAAAAGTTGACTGAGATTGTTTGTGCATATTCAACAAAGGTTGATAACATCCCCACTTAGAAGAAATATTCAAGTTAAAGGTCCTAAAAGAGTGAAATGAAGACCCAGAGGAACTTGTATGAGACTCTTAAAGCAAATATGAACTCACTCTCAATAACAGAAGATTTGGCTTTGGAGTTTGAACAACTGAAATGGAAGAACAATATTTATTTAGCCAACTCCAAATCTTTGGGATAAGGTTTTGTTGTTGTATTCCCTCCAACTTATTAGTTAGTATTCCAGACTCCCTTAAAAAAATCTTGATACATTTTATCCTTTCTAGCTTTGGAGGGCAACATGTCAATGAGATCGCTAATTTTATTGGTGAAGTGCCTTCTATGTTTTGATTATGAATCTGCTTAAAAAATTAAATCGGTCATAACCTTGGCTTATGTGTAGATTAAGTAGGGTCCGAGAACCAAGGTATCAACTAGTATATCATCTTCACCAAAAACCTTTTTTTTTTTTCTTTTTTTTTTTTCATGGCTAAAGAAACCTTGGCAATTTAATTTTATGTTCTACTAATAGCCTTCCTTTTATATTGGCAGGTCATGGTGGTTTTGGTCATGTTGCACTGTGCAAAAATAAACTAGATGAAAGACAATATGCTGTGAAGAAGATTCGCCTTAAGGACAAAAGTCCGTCTGTTAATGACAGAATTTTGAGGTAAATCTGTTTATTGCAATCTTAAAAAGGACTATTAGTAACCATTCACCTCCACAAGCATTTTCATAATAATGCATTTTCATGTGGTTATTTATATGCCTTATGTTTTACGTTAGGCTACTTAACTGCTATTGGAGCATTTGATGGTAAGTGTGTTTCTTTGTACATGGTTTTGAGATTGATCACTCACAATGAATGCTTATGATGAACTTGCCCATAGTTCCTTCTTGTTGGTTTCACAGTAATTGTAATCTTTTGGCACAGATGGGGTATATTTACAGTGAAAAGTAAACACTAGCACAACATCAAAATTGAAAATGGTTTGTGCCTTATGGAATGAACTAAATGGCACAAAGCAAATTTATATTTAGGATTGAACTGCTCATATCCAATCCCACTCAAAGGGTGACTACGATCTTGTTTGTTATTGGACTAGGTGAAACTCCCCCTTTCCAAGGGAATGCCAACCAAGAATTTCTGATTCACAATATCAACAAAAGATTTCATACCCCTCGTCAGCCTGGATCCACTTTTTTTTTTTCCCCTCAAAAGATAACCCAATTACATTTAAATTGCTACCCAAACACTAGGGTTTCTGCCAAAATGAAACTACATCATCAAGTTCTTCCCAAAATTGAACCCGCCCCCTCCAAGTCCAGTCTTTAAATCCCACATCGCAATGACCCCTCTCGATGATCCATTTGTTGGGAGAGCATACCAGCCCTTGTCTTTTGGGCTCCCCAACTCGGCTATAATCCTATTGTCGACTAAGCTTAGTTTGGATTTGGAGAACCACTATATGTGGTTTATAAGATGTAATTATTGATTTGACAGTTCCCTTTTTTGTCTTCCCCTGCCCTTTCACATTCCATAAAAAAAAATTAGCTATCATTTGAACGATAGATGCCCTCCCCCTTCCTTCTCATCAAAGAATGTATTGGGTCAATTGACAGAGCCACTAGCTTATCAATTTTCGAGGGAAAGATAATATCAATTAAAAGTACTCTTCTAGCTTACTGACTTACTATATGCCCCTATTCATGGCATAGGTTTCAGTATCCAAGCATGTGGAAAATATCCAAAGGATTTAGTATGAAATGGGTGAGGAACAAAGCATAAATATTACTTGGTTCATTGGAAGTTGGATTCCCAAGCCAATAATTTTGGAGGTAGGTTGAGAAGTATGAACATAGCTTAATTGGGAAAATAGCATTGGAGATTTGAAGTCTTAGTGTGCAATCTTTCTATTAGGGGTGGGAGTGTAAGAAGGAATAATGAAAGATCAAAGCAACTGCTTAACTTCCTCAAAAGGTGGGATCCAAAGATCATATTTGATTTTGGGGAGATGATTGCTGTGGGCAGGATTGGAGCCAGAATTTTCTTGTAGTGGGGGCAAACTCTAGTTAATGGTACAATTGAAGAGCTTGAAGATGAAGAGAAATTCAGAGATTTTTGGTTAGAAGTTAAAGAAAATGTTATTTAGGTCTTTTCTACAAGGAATGATGAAATAGTGTGGTGTTTACTCTCCCTAATTAATAATCAAGCTCATTTGGGCACCAACTCTTCAAGATGCATCCCTTATAACTCTTCGATGATCTACGACCAACTAAATAAATACCTTGATGGATAGGATAATATAGCATGAATATCTTGCCTCACCTTGATCGTAAACATACACGTTCCTTTCCTTTCTAATATCCCAAAAAATTGTCAAACGAAAGGAATTTCAATATTAGATGCCTTTGGTAAGACAAGGCTGATGTATGCAAGTTATGGATGGCCTAAAAAATTGATCTCGACATATCAAAGGAGATTCCAAGTTCTTGGAAGTAATGACATCAACTATGATGTGCTAGATTACAAGGCAACACGAGATGGTATTAGGTTCACCAGTAACTTGGCACAATAGTAGGACTAAATGATTATCCAATACTTTTTATCAAGCTATCCATGGTTCAAAATCCTATCCAAACAAGTGGTTCAAACAAAAAAGGCAATAAAGGAAATGTTGAAACCATATAAGGGAGACATGAAAATCACATATAGAACATAAATGAAGGG
The DNA here is from genome assembly GCF_017979445.1 of Akebia trifoliata. Classification (NCBI taxonomy): domain Eukaryota; kingdom Viridiplantae; phylum Streptophyta; class Magnoliopsida; order Ranunculales; family Lardizabalaceae; genus Akebia; species Akebia trifoliata. The sequence goes on along the minus strand of NC_141390.1, from coordinate 3,736,012 downwards.
ATGCATAATAGGAACTCATTGAGAAAGTGCCTTTTTGCCAAACATACCACATCTTCATCCAAAGAGACTAAGAGATGGTTTTCAAGTCGAAGGAGAAGACTAGGAACTAAATTTATCTCCCAATTATTTGAATTCATCTTAAAATCAAAATTTGAGGATAAAATTTCCCTATTCAATTCATGAACTCATTGATAATAGCCCTTTCTTGGACGTGAGTGTGAAAAACACAAGGTACTCTTTTTCAAGAGATTGCACCCAGACCATCTAATCTTTCCATGACCTAATCCTATCTCCTTTGTCGACACTAAAGCAGATACCTTTGGAGAGTTCTGTGTGCACACTTTTGGTACCTTTGGTTGTAAGGGAACTGAGAATCACCATGGTCTCATGGGTCCTGGACCTTTATTGGATACACTTGTAGCCGAGAGGTATATCAATGCTCTGGTTGACAGCTAGAAACATGCCTAACAGTAGGTCTCTCCATCGAAAAGAGGGGGTGCGATTCTGTTATGCTGTTGAAGGTGGCATTAAGGGTTAGTGAGGAAGCTAATTGTTATTTCAGAAGGTGGCCCTATGATGTAGCGGAAATGTGTGGATCAATAGATTCGATAGGTTGTGTTCAATGAAACACTCAAAATCAATTTGAATCAATAGATTCAATTGATAAACAAGCAATATCTTGAAAGAAAATAAAGCATAAAACTAAAAAGTAATTAAAAAAGAAAATATAATTTGATTCTTGTTAATTTTCGAACTTGGAGCTCCTTAAATAGATAACTCCATCATATAACAACTTAGAATCCTACTAAAATATCAAAAATTAACATTCCCAACCTAACTATAACATAATAGTAACTTTCTAATCCTATTAGAACTTAAATCGGACACTTATAAATACTTCTAATTATAGCCTAAATAATAAAAACGAATTTAAAACAAATTAGAAACTGCCAAGTAATTGTACTCCTGACATGACTATGGAATAAAAATCCTATTAGAGTTAGAAATATAAATTCTATTAAAACTCTAATTAGGATTATAGATGTCCTACATCACCTTATCACGTTGCCAAGGCATTGTAAAGTGTTCCCTTCCTTGAGAATCCCTAGACCCCGTCTAGAATCAATTGTAATACTGATTAAGAAGCCAAGGCTATCCAAAGAACTCGAGGATTTGAAGAAATCCATGGTCGAGTTCCCATTGAAAGGATCGACAGAGAGGAGAGGTGGGAGAAGATCAAATGGTTCTCAATGTTAGTCAATTTTTTTCTTCGAATGTTCATAGACTTAATAACAGATCCAAGAGAGTGGTAATTAAAGATATACTTCGATAGTATAACTGCATCTGGTTGCCTTGCAAGAATCTAAATTGGAGCATGCGGATAACAAGATAATTGATGAGATCTGGAGCTCGTGAGATATTGGTTGGTCCTTCATTCCTTCTATAAGAGCGTCGGGTGGCATTGTTCTTATGTGTAACAAGCGTTCATAGAGGTGAAAGAAGATCTGATTGGTGCTTTCTCACTATTTGTCCTTTGTAAGATGGTTGGTGCTTTTTCACTATTTGTCATTTGTAAGAGTGTTCAATTTTGGGAGGAACTCAATGACATCAATGCTCATTGGGGGAAACCTTGGTGCCTAGGGGGTGATTTCAATGTTATAAGGTTTTCTTTTGAAAAAACTTGGAAGGCCTAGGATGACCTCAAAGATGAGAAGTTTTGCGGCATTCGTTAATAGACATGACTTGGTCGACCTTCCTTTGCCGGGAGGAACTTTCACATGGTCCAACCATCAATTTGGTTTTAATTAGGCTGGATCGATTTTTGTTTTATACAGATTGGGAAAATCATTTGGTGGAATCATTCAATCGACTATTCTTAACCCAGTCTTAGACCATTGTCCTATCTTTATGACGCTGGACGAGTGTAGACAATAGACTATCCCTTTCAAATTTGAGAGCATTTGGCTTCTTCACCCGAATTTTAAGGACTTTATACATGAGTGGTGGAATGATATCAGTTTGATTGATAGACCGAGTATTGTTTTCAGAAAAAAATTGAAATTCATTAAAGATTGAAAATTTGGAACTAGGAAGTTTTGGTAGAGTGAACATCAAGAAGAAAGCACTTCTGTAAGAGATCAAATCCTTGGATAGAGAAGAGGAAAATGGACCTCTGATTCAGGACGACAGAACAAAGAAGGTGAATCTCATTTCATATTTCCAAAGGTTAGTGGTATTGGAGGAGATAAGCTGGAGACAAAAATCACGAGTCACATAGTTAAAGGAAGGTGACAACAACACGAGTTTCTTTTACCGTATGGCCTCTTGTCAAAAGAAAACTAACGCTATTTCCAAATTGAAAATCAATGGAGTGTGGAGGAATGAGGAAGAAGAAATTGCTCAAGGAGTTGTGGAATTCCATGAGAGTCTTTATTTCGAGGAGTCACAAAATCGACCAACTTTGGACAATCTACACTTCGATGCGATTTCGTGTGATGGTAGAATATGTTTGGAAAGATCTTTTGAGGAAGATGAAGTTTTTCAGGCTATTTTGAGATTGGATAGTAACAAGGCATCGGGTCCAGATGGTTTTACTATGGCCTTCTTTAAGACATGTTGGGAGACAATAAAAATTGATCTTTTGGCAGTCTTTGAGGACTTATTTTAGGAAGACTTCTTAGATGTCGGGTCCAATAATACCTTTGTGGCTCTTACCCCTAAGGTTGGGGGGGGGGGGATGATGTAGGACAGCTACAGTTCTAAATTGTTTTCTAATTTTGTTAGATTTCTATTTCTATTTCTGTTTTGTTTCTAGTAGGATTTCTATTTTTACTTCTAGTAGGATTTCTATTTCATAGTCATGTTAGGAGTACAATTCTTTGTTAGTTTCTAATTTATTTTAAATTCGTTTTTATTATTTAGACTACAATTAGAAGTCTCCAATTTGAGTTCTAATAGGATTAGAAAGTTAGTATTATGTTATAGATATGTTAGGAATATTAATTTTTAGTATTTTAGTAGGATTACAAGTTGTTATGATGGAGTTATTTATATAAGGAGCTCCAAATCCGAAAATTAAAATTAATCAATAATCAATTCAATTATCTTTTCTTTTCTAATTATTTTTTAGCTTTATGCTTCTTTTTCTTTCAAGCTATTGTTTGTTTATCAATTGAATCTATTGATTCAAATTGATTTTGAGTGTTCCATTGAACACAACCTATTGAATCTATTGATTCACACGCTTCCGCTACGTCAAGTGGTATCAAAGCTCTTGCTACGATCCACATTCATGGTTGGTGAAGGAGAATTCATCACTGAAACTGAATTGGAAGCCCAATTCGAGAAGTTTGAAGAAGGTAAACATCTCAGTTGTATTATCTGCAATTTATTGTCAGTACAACATGTTGATCCTTCAACTCGACATAGTTTTTTCCGAACTACATGGAAAGTGCAAGGCAAGTTGTGCAAATTAATTATAGATAGTGGAAGTTCGGAAAATATAATTTCAAGTTACATGGTCGATGTACTCAAGCTACCTACTACGCAACACCCTACACCTTATTCTATAGGTTGGGTGGACAATGAAGGCAAGAAGAATGTGACAAGCCAATGCTCTTTTGTGACATCATCCCCATGAGAGCATGCCACATCCTCTTAGGAAGGCATTGGCTTCATGATAATGATGTCTCTCATCGAGGCAAAGCCAACACCTATTCTTTCATGCACAATGGTGTCAAAGTGATCTTACACCCTTCCCATTCAAAATCCAAGGCTACCCAACCAGCCAAGGAGAATGAAACATACTTTATTTCTACCAACATCAACGAGGACTTAAAGGAAGCAAGCCTAGTGTTCCCGATGGTAGTGCAACTTTCCAACCGAGACCCTCTTACTGAAGTTTCTAATCAAATGCAACCCTTAGAGGAATTTTCTCATGTTCTTCCTTCAGAATTGTCGGATTCATTGCCTCCAATGGAAAATATCCAACATCACATCGATTTGGTATCCGGTGCAAGTTTTCCAAAATTGCACCATTATATGATGAGTCTGAAAGAGCATGACACATTGAAGAAATAAGTAAAAAGGAACCTTGAAACCTCTACTAACAAGTACAAAATCGGTGTCGATAGAAGATTCAAGAAGTATGAAAAAGGAGACTTAGTCATGGTTTATCTTAGTAAATATCATTTTCCCGCCAGAACTTACAACAAGACTGAGTTGAAGAAAAGTGAACCTCTTCATCTCTTGACGAAGATAAACAATAATGTTTATGTGAAGATTTTGCCTAATCATAAGCAATGGTCAATTATATTCTCTAATCCAAGTCTGAAGAACGGATATCACTGGAAGTGGATTAGAATGAATGATAAATGGAAAAGCAAAAAAAAAAAAAAAGGCCTTTAAGATCAATTCGAGGACAAGTTTTTTCAAAGGAAGGGGGCCTAATGTAGGACATCTATAGTTCTAAGTAGTTTTCTAATTTTATTAGATTTTTATTTCTATTTCTGTTTCTGTTTCTAGTAGGATTTCTATTTCATAGTTATGTTAGGAGTACAATTCCTTGTTAGTTTCGAATTTGTTTTAAATTTGTTGTTATTATTTAGACTACAATTAGAAGTGCTTAGAAGTCTCCAATTTGAGTTCTAATTGGATTAGAAAGTTAGTATTATGTTATAGATATATTAGGAATATTAATTTTTAGTATTTTAGTAGGATTATAAGTTGTTATGATGGAGTTATTTATATAAGGAGCTCCAAATCCGAAAATTAAAAATCAATTCAATTATCTTTTCTCTTCTAATTATTTTTTAGCTTTATGTATTTTTTCTTTCAAGCCATTGCTTGTTTATCAATTGAATCTATTGATTCAAATTGATTTTGAGTGTTCCATTGAACACAACCTATCAAATGTATTGATTTACACACTTCCGCTATGTCAGGGGGTGGGTGGAAGATATTTCTGACCTTAGACCCATCAGTCTGGTTGGTTAGATCTATAAGATTATTTCCAAGCTCTTGTTTACTCGTATGAAGTTGGTGATGCATAAAATTATTGGTCCAGCTTAGGGCGCGTTTGTCAAAGGGAGACAAATTTGGACGGGATTCTCATTGCCAACAAATGTATTGACTCTAGAATGTCCGGGGGTGGTGTGCAAGATAAACCTCCAGAAAGCCTATGATCATGTAAGTTGGAACTTTTTGAAGTATCTTCTCGCATGCATGGGGTTTGGTAACAAGTGGATTCGTTGGGTGATGAAATGTGTATCCTCCGTAACTTTTTCGATTTTGTTGAATGGGTCACCAGAAGGTTTTTTCAAGAGCTCTTGGGTCTTAGACAAGGTGATCTGATCTCCCCTTCTCTGTTCATTGTGGTGGTGGAAGCTTTGGGCCTTAAGTTCTCTAGAGCCGTAGATATTGGAGAGATGGGTGGTTTTGAGGTTGGGAACAATGGACAAAGATATCTCACTTGCAATTTGCAGCTAATATGCTTGTGTTCCTAGACAACTCAACTTCTCAATTGAGTTTCTTGAGTGGCATATATTATGTTGTTGTGAAGCCATGTTGGGTATCCCAATGAATTTTCAAAAAATCAAGGTATTCCCAGTTGGAGAAGTCCCTCTGGTAGAGTTATCGACGGCTACTTGTGGCTTTCAAGTTGGGTCTTTACCTACGTCATATTTGGGACTTCCCTTGGGTTCTCCTTATAAGAAGAAAGCTAATCCGGACCTGGTAGTTGAGAGAGTCGGTAGGAAGCTTTCTTTTTGGAAATTGATATTCTTATCCAAGGGAGGGAAATTAACTTTGAGTAAGAGTTCGTTGGCATCAATTCCAAGCTATTACCTTTCTTTATTCTTATTACCCCATTGTATGAGCAAGTATTTGGACAAGATTTGCAGAAACCTTTTTGGGAATGTCAAAGATGGCTCAAAGAAACTCCTAATGATTGGTTGGAAAAATATTTGTAAGCCTAAAAAGCAAGGTTGTCTTGGGTTGCAAGGTTTCGGTGCGATGAATTCTACCCTTCTTGGCAAATGGCGTGGAGGTTTGGGGAGGAGAACAATGAATTGTGGAGAAAAGTTATTTGTAGCAAATATGGTGAGGAGCATGGGTAGGTAAGCAAAGACGTGACAGAAGCCTATGGGTGTGGGGTTTGGAAAGGTATTCTGAAAGGTTTGACAACATTTACAAAGTTTGTGGTTTCAAGATGAGAAGAGGTAACCGAGTTCGTTTTTGGGAAGACCGTTAGTGTAGTGAAGATAAGCTTATGGAGAGATTCCCTTCACTTTACACAATTTCTACAAAGAAAGGGAAACAATTTCATGCTTTAGATCGGGAGAGGGAGTTATGACTGGGTGGGATTTCGGTTTTAGTGGACAATTTAACGATTGGGAAATAGGGGAGTTGGGAGGTTTATTGGGCTGTTTAGAGGGGCTTCATCATAGACCTCATGATGAGGACAAGAGGTTTTTGCCGGCATTGAAAAATGGGGCATTTTCAGTCCGCACTTTTTATTCGTCAAGGTTTCAAGTTGTGCAGACTTTTTCTCCAGCCAAAGCTATTTGGGGCACACAAATTCCTAAAAAGATCTCAATTTTTATTTGGCAAGCTACCTCGGGCCGTCTCCCTACTCTAGATCAATTCATCAAGAAAGGTATGATCATGCCAAATTGTTGTGCCTTGTGCAAAGCGGATGAGGAGTCCTCTAGTCACATCTTCCTTCATTACAATTTTACTCTCGGGTTTGAGAGCATTTCTTCTCATTGTTTGGCACTTACAGCTGCCTCCCTAACTCAATTAGTATTTTGTTCGAGACTTGGGGGCAATGGGGTTTCCCTTTTCGAAAGTCTAAGAGGATTTTGTGGAGTATGACACACTTTACAATTTCTTGCGAGGAGATGGACAATGAGGTAACTACTGTGCTGCTCTTGGTGTTAGCTCTTTTATTCTATTGGGGGAAACTCTTTAAGGTGTTTAGAGGTGTGTTTTTTGAAGATTTTCTAGTTAGATGGGATATAATTTGTAACTTGGAAGATTAGTCCATTAGATTAGGTTCTTTGTATCTTCTCTTTCTATTGGGCTGGATTTCTTGTCCCCCCCCCCCCCCCTCTTTTTTTTTTTGTTCTTTTTTCTTCTCTATGAATATATGATCTTTTACCTATCAAAAAAAAATATATATAGAAGAAGAGAAGTAGGATGGAAAATAAGCTCATTACATACCAATGAGGGAGCCTTTCCAACCATAACCATTTGGGGACCAAAAATTCCGACCAAGATCTCTATTTTCATTTGGTTTGCATCATTGGAGCCTATTTTGACTTTGGACCTTCCAATCAGGAGAGAGTGGTGATGCTAAACTTTTGTAGTCTTTGCAAAGCGAATGGGGTTGCCCTCGAGTCATCTTCTCTTACCTTGTTCTTATGCCAAGCCAATTTTGGATCATTTCCTTTCCTTATTCGGGGTGTTTGGATGCTTCCCTTGCTCGGTCCAACCCTTAGTCGAAGTCTAGCCCCAATGGGGTTCTTCCTTTATTAAGGCAAAGAGGATTTTGTGGAGCATCACCTCATTTTCCGTTTGTTGGTCTATTTGGAAGGATCACAACAACTGGATCTTCGATGGGAAAGAGAATGACGTCAAGGACACAATGCTTTTAGTTCTAGCTCTTTTATTCTATGGGGGCAAGGTGTTTAAAAGGGTGTTTTTTTTTAGGATGTTCTTGTTAGATGGGATAGGGTTTGTAATTTGGAGGAGGAGGAGTTTTCTTTTGTTTTTGTGTTTTGTTGTTTTGGTGGTTTTTTCTTCTTTTGGGTTGGATATCTCGTCCTCCCTTCTGTACATTCTTTTTCTCTTTAATAAATTGTCTGTTTACCTATCAAAAACAAAACAAAAAAAGTAGGATGGAAAAGGAGAAGTTAGGTGAAGAGAGAAGTTGACTTGAGCAGGTAACTCGTATAAGAAATGGAGAGTTGCTTCTTTCTCTCTAATGTTACCAACTCAAAGAGGTATGCATGTGGTGTTTTTTCTCTAGTCACCATTGTAGGATTTTTTTTAACTTCTCCTTCTAGGTTACCTATTCTATATGCATTCCCAAGGTGAACCCCTTCTCAGTTTGGCCATCTCTATTTTTTTTCCATTGTTTGATTGGTTCATTCAAATAAAAAATCATTTTGATGGAATTGGTTTATTGTATGTTTATTGAAAAAGGCATTAATTTCCTTAGAAATTGAAACTTCACATTAATTAATTTGTGTTCCAATGTATTTTTTTTTTTTTCGATATAACATATGTTGTATAAACCATTTTCTTTTTGAAAATCATTGTAAAATTTGTTGATATGTGTCACCATGACGAGGTATTCAGGGAAGTAGCCACACTTTCACGTTTGCAGCATCAACATGTTGTTCGTTACTATCAGGTCAGAGATGTTTATATATCTTGAGTTTTGTTGCTTTCCTTCATTCATATCATCCAGCTTTTGCATTTGTAATCAGATGCCATGTTTTTCTCATCTTGTGCATATCTTTGCATATGATACCTTGATGCTGCAACATGCTCAACGTACTCTTACCCATTGTCTTCAGGATACAATAAAAATACTGCAAACAAAACATTTTAGAGATTGTCCTATTGTTGCTTTTTCTACTTCTCATAGTTTTGTTATCCATTTTATTAACTTATGTTTACGAATTGTATAGGTTGACAAATGTTCAAGTAAAAGAATACTTTGTAATATTAGTGCTTTAAATTTGAACATATTTCCAAGAAATATCAAAATATTTCCATTTCCACAAGGTTTGATATGAAATCTAGTAGAAAGTTTATTGTTATATGTATTTTGGTGGAAATCACTATTCATTTTACGAAATACTGGTTACTTGGTATCAAATATGTGATGGGATTCCCATTTCCATTTTTGTGTCCTGGATTTTCCATAAATGAAGATTTGTACTTCTGTTACTCTAATGATACCTATATATGGCAAGGATACACAATTAATATGATGTGAATGTGGAATTTATACATTCATAATATCCATTCTGAAGTATTCTTATATGGGCCATATCAGTGTCCTATCTGTATCTAGGCATCATAACATCATCAGAATAAGACTGTTACCATTTTTTTATTATTGAATTAATCAAGTATTCTGTCAAGATACTAAAAATTAGCTTTCTCCTAACGTGTCTACTAATTATTGATTCCCTGCGTGTTCTATACATTTAACACTTCAGTTGGAAGTGTCAAATGCTTTCCCAAATGTTGAAATTGCACATATATTGTATTCTCTGCATATTTCAATTGATTTTTATTTCAGTGCAACTCATCTGGTATTAGAGAAAATATCAATTTTATTATAAATTGTTTATTGCTTGCATAGAAAATGTTAAGTGATCAGTTTTTTTTGTTGACAATTTGGAAAACCATACTTCTTATATTGACGTGAGGCAGTTTTTTCGGTCAATTACTTGATATAGTTTTACATGCTATTATGAAATCCTTGGTCATTTACTATTGTATTATTTCTTGTATGGACTTGTTCACCTCATACCACAACATCATCACCACCATCATTATAACAATGCTATCAAAATATTTGGTGTCAACTTAATGGAACTTTTTTCGTCATCTGTACAATTTAAGGTCATATCACTCTTAATTTTTTTTAAAGATCTTATCACCACCTTGTTGAACATTCTTTTGGGCCTTAGCTTTGCCATGTTAGATAGAGCGTCAGTGTTCATTGGGATGTTGTTTAAGCTTCTTTTCCATGAATGTCTTTGCATGCGACCAGATTATCTCAATCAACTCTAATTTATTTTGTCACCTATAAGGTCATTCTTAGGTTTTCTCAATTTTGATTTCTTGTTTTTCCCCGCCACTCATCCATCTCAAAACTATCAGTTGGATTACAGTAGTTCAATTTATAAGTTTTTCCCCCACTGGTGGTAAAGTTGGGCTGAAGTGAAACCAATGTCGGTCATTTGAGCTAATGTCCTCCCATGGATACATTTATTTCTTTATAATATGGAATTATACTCCATACAACTACAACCTACAACACCTTGAGGCATTTTGAATTAAAGAAATGGGAGGGGTATTAGAACGACATGAACTTTGACTTCAAGGCACCGTTATTTTCATCAAAAGCCTCATTTTTAAATGGGTTCAATTCAATTCACCATGATTTTAGAAGATTTTTTTATGAGTACTTGGTAAGTGGGAGCTACGGATATATGGGGAGGGGTAGGAAGAGGATCCTTTGTACCATTTTTTTCCCCATATAAGCTCCATTGGTAGATCATCTCAACCTTCCAAGTATATCACTTTTCAATTCTTTCCGTAATTTTGTACACATTTTCTATTTTTTTTCCTTTCAGTTCAATTGGTATGTTTTGGTCATGTTAACATTCTGGAAGCACTCACTCACTTTTCGCTTTATTTGCCTGACTTATATTTTTTCTTGTTAAAAAAACATCAATAAATATTGTAACAAAAGTAGTTGAGATGTATTATTCGATGATTCAAAGCTGTGTTAGGGTCTTAAGATCAACTCTGCAAAGACACCAGTCTTAGTAGTTGGAGATGTGGGGATTGTCGATATAGCCGGATACTTGGGTAGGTTGGTTTTTTTCTTCTTACCATATTTATATAGCATTGTAGATAATTGAGATGCGATGTTGCAAAGATTTGAAAGGAAATCAATTATGTGAAAAAGAGGGTATATTTTCTACAATAGGCGAGCTTTCTCTATTAATAAACATTTTGTCCAATATCCTTACTCTCGTCCTCCCTCTTTCTTCCATCCGAACGCCGATATATACGTATAGAGAAATTGGAAAGAGCATCACATCATGATCATAAGCTATTGCAGCCCATCCCTTCATGGAAAGGACAAAGCTTCACTCATTTATCTTTTGCATTATTCTTTTAATACAACATTTTGAACATGATCAATCAGCTGCACCAGTCCGTTTGATTTTAAGAAAGTTGTTTAATTGTCTTAGATGAAACAAGGTTTGGTCAAAAAAGCTACACAACGCACTATGGGTCCGTGGGAATAAGCCTATACTCTTTTGTATACATATGTAAGTGGTATTGCTGGTTGAGGTGAAAATACCTTTTTGGATCCTACTAGAAGGCTTTGCACCTGAGGAAGAGTGGTTAAAGCAAAGGTTGATAAGTTGAATTTCATTGATGAGAAAATCTTGTCATATAAACTTCACCACTTCGCAATATATTTTCTTTAAGTACTACATATTTTATAAATTACATTTGTGATGATATTTTGTCTATGTGCACATTATTTGTTTATTTGCAACAAAAATTTACCTGCATTTGGTTGACGTTGTGTATTAATGATGCTTGAATGGAGATTTATTTATATCACTTCTTTCATCTAGTGTTTGATCCAATTAGTTGGTGAGCATGAAGTAATCAATACAATCTTATTTGTTTAAAAGTGTTTGGATTGGTATGATATCTTTTGTATTGTTGTAAATAATCTAGGCTTGGTTTGAAACACAAGTTGGTGGTGGTTATGGTGATCCCACCTGGGGTTCAAGGACAGATGGGAGCTCTAGTTACAGTTATAAGGGGCCAAGTTCAACAAATGTTAGTGGACCAGAGAATAAGTTAGAATCAACATTTCTATACATACAAATGGAGTATTGCCCTCGGTATGCTCATCTTTTTTTACGTTATCATAATTCAGGACATTTCAGATTTTTTTGTATTTATTGAGTTCTTTATAGAAATGTTTGAAGAATAAACATGAATTTGCTAGTTGGTCCACTATTGAGCTTTCTTCTTTATTAACTAGACTCTATTGAATAATAAATTCATTAATAATGGCCAAAATCTTCCAAGTGGGGATGGATGTTTCAAGGAATGGAGTGTTCTTGCTGAATAATAAAGTTTATGTCTTGACCATTTTATGATGCATAATATAATTATGTATGTACAAAGAAGATTTATAGGTACTACCAAATTCTCTATCAGCGATTTCGCTTTGTTTGTTTGCTTATCCGATTTCAATCTATGACCATTCCCTCTTGGACAAGAATCTAACCTTTCCACAATTTCCCCACCTCAGATATCAACTCACTACACTTCTCTAAAAAATATATTTGCTAAAGGCTTTAGTGTGGAGGTAGCTAGATTATGCCCCAGTTGAAGATTTTCTGAGATGGCTTCCTTTCTTCCCAACCTTGGGTGTATCTTCAAACCCAACAACTCAGTTAAACAAAGAACCTGGCTAACTAGATCAAAATATAAGAACTCCCATACACTTCTAGGGATTTTGATTTTTCAGAGTGAATCTTAACTTTGATCACTAAACAAGTTAGGCTTGCTAACATTTTGATTTTGACACTTTTTTTCTGACAATCTGGCAGAGAAATATATTGGCTATTAGAGGCTAGAGCGTGGAAATTGAATTATTTTGCACCTCAAAGTATCTTCTACTTATAAATAGAGAAAATGCAAGACGAGATACTTGGTAACCAAATAATGAAATGGAAAACACCTCAGAAAAATTCCTTGTTTTTTTTATAACACAATATAGAAATTTTAGATACTTCCTCGCTTATGTTCGAAAGATGGGATTGTGGGAATCAATGGTAGGGTAACTTGAAAAGCTCGGAGGATCCTTAGTGGACTGTTATATTCCTTGAGTAATATGAAGTCAAACACATTAGTCCCCTCACCAACCCAATTCATCAACGTCTTTGTACAATTTATTGCATTTGTTGAGATACATTCTTATGATACTTCCATTCATGGAAAGTATCAATATAAGAAGAGTGTACTTAGATGAGCTAATAGGCATTAAAATCATTTTAACCATGTTTCTGAAGATGTTTCTTGATGGATATTTTCTAATTGTTTTTTCTGAGCCATTATGTTAACTATTTTCCTTGATGTTTACGGAAGTGTTTTTATCATCCAAAATAACATTTAATCCCTTCGATCGATTTCGATAAAGCTTTAGAATTTAAATTTGTTCATTTCCTCTATTTATTGATTTATTGCTCTCTTTATCTTTTTGGTGGTTCGAAGGACTCTACGCCAAGTTTTTGAATCATATAGTAGTCTTTTTGGAAAGGAGTTTGCTTGGCATTTGTTTCGCCAGATTGTTGAAGGTCTAGCACACATACATGCACAAGGAATTATCCATCGGGACTTGACTCCAAGTAATATCTTCTTTGATGCACGTAATGATATTAAAATTGGGGATTTTGGTCTTGGTAAGGTCCACATTTTTCTTTTATATTTGATATCTTTTTTTCCTCATTAGAAGAACTACCTTTTTCATTAAGTTGGTTGGAAGAACTATATGTTCATGTTTTTTGTGTCTCACTGTCATGTACTTATTACAAAATTTAAAATGTTGATTACTGTTCTTTCAAGGATCCTACATATATTGATAAGTAATTAGTATATGTTACATTAGTATGATACGAATATACAAAAGAAGAACCTTTCTTTAAATCAAAGAGAATATATTCATTTAATAATCAATGGAACAACATCCTATATGTTACTAACCATAAACGATTGACTTCCAATTACTTAACAGTTCCTCCATTGCTCCACCTTTATATTGTGGAACTCTTTTTGTATTTTTGGTAAACTTTTAGAGTCACCAATTAAACTTGCAAATGGATGAGCATCCTTTATTCTATTTTGGTTTTGGTGAGGTCCATCATTTTGTATGTATGTTTGTTTTTTTTCTTTGTACCATATGTTCGTGTTAGTTGTTCGTTTTTTATAGCTGTGAAATTTATTCAAATATTGCAAAAGAGTTCACATAGAAAAATTACAGAGATTTAAGGAGGTCGAGTAACCTATTGAGGTCCACCCACTACCTCGACCTGGTGACTATGTCTGTAACAACACCATTGACAACATATTTTTAAATGATCTTTCTGGAATCATAAAAACTTACTTTAAACTATAAGAATAATTCATAAAATCTCAAATTGGTGTTAGTCATAAATCCAACAAAAGTAACATATCCACTGGAAAAGTTCAAAATATAAAAATATTAGAATCATGTATCCACGTTAGGATTCATCAACTGATCCAAATCATCAAATTCAATGTCATTCTTCCTTGCATCCTCAATCTCTGATGCTTCATTGGTAAAATTATCACTATCATCTTCATCAAGATTGTCTTCTCTTACTACTGCATCATTTGGGATCTCTGGGATGGTTGAAATTTATCCTAGATGATGATAGGTTTTGAATTATTTTGTTCTTTATCTTCACATTGTCTTCATAAAATGCATGTTTATTCAAACACCAAATCATGCAACTTCTTTGGTTCCAATCTATTTATCTTCTTGGTATGTGTAGCCTTAAAAACGCTCCAATTTCTTTTACATCTAGAAGCAATACATGGTAAGCTATGCAATTTGATTGCCAACTTTTGAAGATTTGGAATCTCACACTCTCACATGTCCCACCAAATTCCTAATAATGAAAGAAATACGTAATTATTATTTCTTGATTATGAAAATCAATAATATAATTAAAATAATGAAACTATAATACATAAAGTGAACTTTCTTGGAGTGTTGTTCTGTGTCCTAGGTACAAATCCCCTTGAACCCAACTTCATTTGCTAACCACTGAAACTATACCTATATAAAAAAAGAACACTTTCCGTTTTACAAAAGATTTTTATATCCTTTTTATGATCAAATGTGAGCTCTCTACCAATTTCCTTCTTCACAGCAGAGTCAACCATCTTGGCCAAAACCTTCTAAAGTTTCAATTTCACATCTTTATACAACTTGAAAAGCTTGTCATAAAATTGGGAAACCAAGTAAATTGCCTCTGCATGTAGAGGACTATGGAGGATACGGTTCTGTATCCTACCTTTAATGTTTGATCTTTCATTACACTTCATACTTCTTAGTGTTACCTTGTAGAAGCCTTGAATGGATTTTTTTTTGCGCTGTCCATGGTTTCATATCAATAACCCATAGTTAGAGCCATCTACATTCACCATCCTCAACACTCTAATAAGAGATTCAACAATACATAACATCTCTTTTGCACTTTCCCAAAATGTGTTGTCTTGAATAATGTTCATCACTTCTATTCCTTCTCTTGTTTTTTCACTTTTGTTCTTTTGTTTAATGTATGATCTTCCTTTACACTTAATATTTTTAAGTGTTATCTTGTAGAAATTTTTAATGGCTTCTTTTGCTTTGTCCATGCTTTCATATAAATATCCCGTAGTAGAGTCATTTACATCTGTCATCCTCAACACTCTAATAAGAGACTCAGCAATACATAAGATTTCTTTTGCAGTTTCCCAAAATGTGTTGTCCTTGAATAATGTTCATCACTTTTATTCCTTAACGTATTTTTCTTTTTAGCCAAAGTTTTCAATTTAGCTCAAATGACCATAAATCGTCGTGCTTATTCTTCTCTAGTAATAGATTGCATACAAAGAAATTATGATGCAAATCTAATTGTTCATGGCCTTTTTAATTATTTTCCATGGGCACGTGACTGCATGAAATAAAACACATGCTGAAACTTGTACAAGAACTTTACTATTCTCCTTGTACTATTTAAAATAGTCTTTATTTGAAAGTTCATCTATACTTTCTAAAATGAGATCCAAAAGATGTGTTGCACAAGACATGTAAAGATGTTGAGAATTTTTTCCTACAATAATCTTCGTTGCATTATAATTTGAAGCATTGTTGGATATAAATTGGATAACATTTTCTGGTTGAATCTGTTGACAACCGTTTACCCAAAAAAACCGATTTATTGGGGAAGGCACAACTATGAATATCAAAGGGTCACGGGTTGATCTAGAGCATGATACATGAGCATATGACACCCGAGAGTTGAGGTGGATAACACAACACTCAACACTCTCCCTAACTCATAAGAGTGGAAAATTCCTTCATGGAGACTCAAACCCATGACCTAGACGAACCTAGCACCCTGATACCATATTGACAACCATTTACCTCAAAAGACTGATCTAATGGGGAAGGCGCAACTATTAATATAAGAGGCTTCACAAGTCGAATTGGGGCACAATACGTGAGCACGCAACACTCGGGAGCGGAGGCCGCTAACACAACACTCAATACTCCCCTTCACCTATAAGAGTGGAAAATTCCTTTGAGGAAACTCGAACCCATGACCTATATGAACCTAGTGCTTTGATACCCTGTTGACAACCATTTACTCCAATAGACCGATCTAATGGGGAAGGCACAACTATGAAAATAAGAGGGTCATAGGTCGAACTGGGGCACGATACGTGAGCATGTGACACCCGGGAGTGGAGGAGGATAACACAACACTCAATAAAATCTATTCAATTTCAGAACAAAATTTGCAATATATTTAACATCTTTTTTCTTTCCAATAATGCACTCAAATTTTGAAAAATTATCCATTTAGAACAAGAGGCCAACGTATTAATACGTGTCATTTTTTTCCCATCGGTTCACCAATTTGACATAACTGTGCATTCAGTAACAACCCATGATTTCTTAATTTCCTAAATATAATTCTCAACTTTTCTTTTAGACTTTCTAAAATCTTTGTTCTTGCTGTTTCATTTCCAAGAGGGACATGTCTTGGACCATGATTTGGAATAATAGTTACCAACTAGAAAGGGGCATTTACGAAGTTTGTCTTTAATCTCTGCTTTTGTAACTCTCTTTCAAGTACTGAAATGTTTTGTCTATCCTAATTGTTTTTTATATGTGAATACAATTAACCTCGTATTATGGATGTTGTCTTTCTACAAATTGTGTACGGATTTTCTAGTTAGACCTTTTCATCACATGAATCCAAAGGATTGTTATACATTTGTTTTAGTATTGATCTGATCCTACCCTTTTTATTTATTGGGTTTGGAATCTTGTTTAATAATGCCTTTTCTTTTGTCTCTCATAGCTAAATTCTTGAAGCTTGAGCAATTGGATCATGACCCACTTTTTCCTACTATTGCACCTGGAGTTTCAATGGATGGAACTGGTCAAGTCGGTACCCATTTTTACACTGCACCTGAAATTGAGCAAGGGTGGCCAAAGATTGATGAGAAGGTTAATCTTTACACAATTGGTGTGGCTCAAGTCTACTTCAATACTTTTGTAATTTTCTCTTAGAAATATTGTTTTGGGAAGGTACTATAATAATATATTATTTACACTTTTGGATGTAAGCTTGTGTTAGGCACCAGATTTTGCTAATAAAATAAAATTTTACAATAGAGTATATTTACAACTTGTAGAGCCTTCTAAAACAATATTGGAAAGATCGCCACAGAACACAAAAAGTGAAAGATTAGTCACCTCTTTATTTGTACTTGAACCTGCCACAAATCTGTTGAATTGTTTATCTCTCTACAGTTTAACCCACTTTTAAAATGCTTGATCACCCAAAGACTAGAAGGAGACTGCCATGGTCACTCCACTTAAAAATTTAGCTGATTGGATTTGCTTTTAGGATATTTCTTACAATCATTGTTTTACTAAACTGTGTGTATTTGATGCAAGACTGGAAGCAAACCTATATGATAAATCAAAGATAAAAGGTAAATTAATATGGGGAATTCAAATTCTAAAATAAGGCTCAATCAGCCACAAACCAAATAAAATGTCTAAGAGGTGATTAAAAGTGGTTTTATGCCTAGCCTAATCACAATCCTACAATATTAGACCCTTTAGATAATGAACGATGAATTTAGTGGAAGTTAGGACTTCCACTAGTCTAGGGTTCGGCCAACACACAATTAGGACTGCCTTGATCCTTTAAAGGATTTCAAAATAATTAATCTAGGCCCAACCTGTTAATCAACATGGTGTATGGGTGTAATGTGAATTAGGTCAAGATCCCAATGATCAAATAAATTTCAGCAACACTGCTTCGATCAATGAGATGGAAGAAAGTTGGAAACTGAATATATTTAGAAATTTGGGGTTAGGATATGGACTATTTAGGTAATAGAGTTGGAATTAGGGATAGAGCTGGGGAAGGTTTCGACTAGAGGATAAAAGTTTAGGTAGCTCGATTGGGTTTTTAAAGTTAGCTTGGTGGGTTCGGCTGGTGTTGTATAGGGTTGGGGAGGATTAAAAAGGATTAGGAAGGGTTTATAGCATGTCTGGCTATGTTTGGGACTGAATTTTAGGTTCAGTTGGGTGGTAAGGGGTGTAGAATAAGTTACAACAATGGGTTAGGGTTTAGATAAGGGTATGAAGGTTTGGGTGAGGTCTTTCCAGGGTTAGTTTAAGTTTCAGCAGGGTTTTTGCTAGTTTGGATGGATTGGCTAGACCTAGGGAAATCACGAGTTTTAAGAGGAAAAGAGATGAAGAAGAATAGAGAGAAGCTTCGTACCTAGAAATTGAGAAGAAAACTTGGAGAATTACCTTGGATTCACTCCAATTTTGGCTTCACTCCATCCATTCCCTGGATAATTCAAAAATCTGTAAATTTCATTAATTAATTAAATAATAGAATCTCTACAACTAGAATATATAAGTTTTCTAAACACTAGAACTAATCTCAACCACAAAACTGACCTAAGGTCAAGATTTCAAGATTAAACATAATTTGACCAACTAACAAGTATTTAATAAAAACACCCTAACTGTCTCATAATACTAATTAAACCCATGGCTGGAAAATAAATCACTAAAAGGTCTTTAGAAGGAAATAATGAAATAAACAAAAATCTAATCCTAAAAATGTGTCTCAAATGGGATCATCTACTTTTAATACTTCACCAAATCTCAAACTTAGCCCTGATAAAGATTATCCATCCACAATAATTGTAGTGGAGGTCTCTTTTGATATACCTACACGGTGGTGTCATGATGTCCTCATCAGAATTAATCCATTTGTTATTAGTTTGTTTTCATGGATTCATATAAATATGCTATCCTTGACTTACTTTGATTACAGGTTGACATGTACAGCTTAGGAGTTGTATTTTTTGAGCTTTGGCACCCTTTTGGGACAGCAATGGAAAGAAATGTTATCCTTTCAGATCTAACACAAAAAGGAACACTTCCTTCTTCTTGGGTTGCTGAATTTCCGGAACAGGCAGCCTTATTGTTGCGCTTAATGTCTCCTAGTCCATCGGATCGTCCATCTGCTACAGAACTTCTACAAAATGTATTGCCTCCACGAATGGAAGATGAGTGGTTGGATGGTAAGGCTTTAGATTTTTTTTGGTGTGCGTGTTTTGTTCTTCTTTTGTACAATTTAGCACTAGTATCTTTTTTATTGCTTTTGATATGATCTGGTAAAAACAATGTAGTGAATATACAAGTCTACTTATCCCAAAATGGAGGAAAAGTAGGGCCCATGCAATGTTTGGACATTGCTTTTAGTGCAATGGTATAATACTCTAAATCTATTGTTTACATCATAGATTTTATACATACCAACTTCTGATGCTTAAATACTTCTAATGCTTAGCTCCAGGTTTTAAATCTCAGTATTGATCTGAGTTTCGGTCCTTCTAGAATTGGAAATATGTAGTCTAGGATTCACAAACAAACTGAAAATTTTAAAAAACTATGGAAACGTTATGTGCATTGGTCTTTTAATAAAAAAAGGATATCAAACACACTCCAGACTCATTATACTACCATTAGCAAGCATTTGGAATAAGAAAAGCAAAATGCATGATTGGCAACTTGATCACATAGAGAATTAGTGTTATGTGATATCTGTCAAGGCATATACTGGACTACGAGAGTGAAACCTAAATAATAAAGGTTAAATAGTAGTGTAATTTAAGTGAATAATTGTCTTCACTTTGTTTTATCTGTTTTTTGTTGATCGAACACAATAACCTGCTGCCATTAAAATCTGTACAGCACACATTGTGTTGGCCAAAATGGCTGAACACTACAGAAACCCTCCATACTACTTGGTTGAACCCCAAATAATGCCCAAATTGTTGCTGCACCATTGCAACAGCCCCAAAGTCTGATTTCTCTTCGTATATACTAGAGTCCCCAAAATCTGATTTCTCGTCATATATACAGCCCCAAAATCTTTGTTGATCGAACACAATAACCTGCTGCCATTAAAATCTGTACAGCACACATTGTGTTGGCCAAAATGGCTAAACACCATAGAAACCCTCCATATTACTTGGTTGAACCCCAAATAATACCCAAATTGTTGCTGCACCATTGCAACAGCCTCATTCTCTTTGGGGTTAAAGGGGTAAAAGAGGAAAGATAGTAAAGTTAGAGAGGTATTATTGAAAAAGGAGGTAAAAGAGGAAAGATTGTAAAATTGAAGGAATATTATTGAAAAGAGGACGGAAGGGAGGGGGGGGGGGGGGCGGAGGTAAGACAATAAAGTTGAAGAGTGAAGAAGAATGCCAATAAAGTGAGGTAGTGTGGATCTCATTCCACTGTAGCTGGAGCCTAGAGTGAGACGTTTATACCTACAGCTGTAGCTGGAGTGGGATGTTTATGTATTGTAATTAAACTGTAGTTTCAAAATCCCTTGATCAAACCCCTACCTTGCTGCCATTCAAACCTAGGCAGCACACTTTGTGATGGCCAAAAGCAACTCCATACCCATAAACCCAAGCCAAAATTTGCTCAATCTTTCTACAACCAGTCTAACCATAATTCCAATCAATTGAACCCTGCTGAGATTGATTTCAGCACATCCCTACTCTACTAAAATCCTAACCAGACCCTCCTAATCAGAATCAAACCCTCCCACACCTCTTCTAAGCCTTGTTGAATGTATTTCAGCAATCCTATACCCTGTTGAAACCTGAATCCAGCCCCTCTAAACACATCTAGATCCCTTTCTAACCTTACCACTGTCTTCCCTACCCTACCCAAGCCAACCTATACCTTTGTCATAGCCTGCCGAACCCAATTTTGATTCCCAAACCTAAACCTAAATTCAATCGTAGCCCATTAACCCTTGCATATAATTGAAATTATTGTAACTGGAGATTTATTGATGAATGCTTAATTTAAACCCTGTTCCAAAAAATTGTGTTTTACATACCCAATTTGTCTCGTTGAAATCTTTCATAATGGCTAATAAAACTTTTGTGCCTAAAACCGTTACTTGAAACCGTTGATTGGACTTGGTGAATCTTAAATCCCTAAGCTACTGGATGGCCATTCTTCCATTACCATTCCTTCCTTACAAACACTTGAAGGGCTTGTGCTGTGGGATTGTGATTGCCTTAGGACCTGGTTAACTGCTTACTTGATTTTCTCATTAATTTATATGTGCATGCACATTTATTTTATATTTGCATTGTTTTAGTGATTTGCTCAATCTCAAATCTATCTTTCTAGGTTAGACATCATCATCCCGCATCAACCCACTTTCACCTACTAGTTATTGACCACTAATGTCATTTTCCCCACAAAAACAAAAATAAAAAATAGACATTGGAAGCTTCATATTCAACTTTCCTCAATAGAACTGATGTGGTTGGGTCCTCTCATCATTCACAGTGAAGGTGTTTTGGGAAGTATGGTCCCATCCAAGGATTAAAATTGCATTTTGACTCAATGTTTTGTTCAGGAGAAAAGTAGTAACGGTCTCAACCGAAACATTTTGAGACATTCTGAAACATTCCAGGACAAATTGAAGGTTGTAACATTCTGAGACATTCTTAAAACATTCCAAGACAATCCAAAACATTCAATGTTTTGGGGCCAATGTTTCGTTCCGATCTCGGCCAAAATTGAAAAGTTCTGCTGGAACATTCCAAAACGGCAGGAAACTTGGAATGAACCATGGTCCCATCCAAAGTGACCTTGTTCCTATGGAAAGTATCATAATATACTATCTCATTCATAAATATAGAATTAGCCTATATGTATATGCTTACTTTGTAAATCAGGTGGAGTTTCAAGTGATCACCTACTAATACATTGTTCCTTTTCAAGGAAGCTTTGGAATGATTTCTTTGTGCTTTTGGAGTCCTATAGTTAGCACCAAAAAATCTTATTGGTCTTCTAGGTCTCATGTTGTGCTAACCAATGAATTACTGCAAAAGACCGATCTGTAGGAGAGTGGGAAAACTATGAATATAAGAGAGTCACGGACTTAACTGGGGTATGACACATCCGAGAGTGGCGGAAAATATACACTCAACACTCCCACTCACCCATAAGGGTGGAAAGAATCAAACCCGTGACCTATACGAACTTACCGCTCTAATACCATGTTAACCAACCAACTACTCCAAAAGATCGATATGTTGGAGAAGGGAAGAACTACGAATATAAGATGGTCATGAGCCTTAGTTGGAGTATGACTCACCCGAGAGTGGAGGAAACTACACTCAACATGTTGTAGTATGCTTTGATATTGCAATTTTCTCTACAAGTTATTATGTTATTTAACTTCTTTTTTTTGGATTGGTAAGCATGTTTTTAACGGTATCAGTAACTCAGTGATGGCGGGGGTTGAACCTGGGTCTATGGTATCATTACACATGGACTTTACCAACCAAGCTAGCCAGCACCTTCATTCTGTTATCTTAATTGATTAAGTCTTTTATTTGGTGCAGATATTCTACGTGCAATACATTCCCCAGAGGATAAACGTGTTTATGAAAAAGTTGTGCAAAAAATTTTCGATGAGGAAAGGATCATGAAACCCCACCATCAGCATGAAGTTGGTGGGAAGCTAGCCAAAGAGGAATCTTCCTTTATCCAATACACAGAGTTAGAGACAGAACGTCGCGATCACATTATTGAGGTCACAAGGGAAGTGTTTAGGCAGCATTGCGCAAAGAGGATGGAGATAACAATGATGCGTTTATTGGATGACTATCAGTTTAATAGGTTCTTTATCTCAAATTTTTTACCATTTTATTAGTGATTTTTATGTGTCATAGTCAATTTCTTGGGTCTTGATGGAGTTAGCTAATTATGTTGGTTTACTTTGACTAGGAATACTGTCAAACTTTTGACCCATGAAGGAGATATGCTTGAGCTTTGTCATGAGCTACGCTTGCCCTTTGTTAAGTGGGTTGTCACGTATCAGGTATTTATTTACAATATTGTTCAAATCGATGTAAGAACCTGAATTTATTTATTGTTGTGTGATGCGTAGTTGACCACATTGAATGGCATGTTTTAATGTTTCCCACATGGTGGCTGGATGCTCATGTTTTAGCTGCTGCACATAATGTTGTATTCTAATTTCAATTTGTTTGTAATGGTGGTTGAATGCTCATATTTTGGTATCTTCCCGTGTACGATGGTACAAGAGTTAGGTGAGGCATTTCCATAGTCACCAAGTCGGAGTTTGAGAATAGGTTGGAAAGTGGAAAAAATCGAAAAAAATCGGTAACATGGAGAAAAATAAATTTTGTTTGGGAAAAATCAAGTTAGGGTTAGGACTTTGTAATTGTTCCTACTAAGTTGTATTCTCATGTTCTATCATTAAATACCATATTGAACTATAATAATCAATTACCAAACCCCAAATTGATTTCATCCATGCATGCACAGCAAGTAACCACATGTCCACAATATAGTCAAGATTTATATTGTTCGAAATATATATATAAAAAAAATATAACAATCATAAGTCCAAGTTAGGATTTATCAACTAGTCAAAAACATCAAATTCAATGTCATCCTCATTTACCTCATTATTTTCTTATGTTTTATTGGTAAAATGGGCATCATCATCTTCATCAAGGTCACATTTTCTTACTAGTGCATCAATGTCATATTTCATTTTTCCTGATTTTTAATTGTAAAATTTGTTATTTAATTGTGAAGTTTGTAAAAGTTGTGTCTTATTAAAAAGTCGCAATTAAACCAGTGAAGAAAAAATCACGATTTATTTGCGACCTTTTCAATAAGTCAAAGATTTTGGTAACTATGGCTCATTTTGATGCATCCCATTTTGCCTTTTTAGATGCATTATATGTTGCTTAGTGGATTACTCTTGTATTTTCTTGTGCTTGGATTTTCTACCAGAATTAGTTGTGTTTGTATTGACAAACTATCATTGAATGATGACATATTTCAAAATATTTCCTTTGCTATTTCATATTTATTTTTTCATGTAGACTTTTGGAGTGGGAATTGAAGGGAGCGTATGTAACTATTAGGTCAAAACGCCCTTAAACGTTTCTATTTTCGAATTTGCATAAAAGATCAATAATCATCTTCATCATTGATTATTGTTAAATAAGTCTAGGGTTATTTTAGTCTTTTCCTTCTTTATTTTCTCTTATGTAACTTTTATATAGCCTAATTAGGGCTAATTAATATTACTTAATCTTCTCTTAATTTCGAACTTGGTATCAGAGCAAGTTCGACCTCCAACTCCTTCTTCTTCCTCGGTGAAAAACTCAATCGACCTATCCTTCGTTAAAACAACACCCTACACTTCTCTTCTTCAACTCGTATCACCCCTACGGGGGTTCTTCTTCACACAAACCCTAATCGCAGCATGCGATAGGAAATATATAGCTATACAGAGCCTGCGATCAGGCTGTAGTTACAGCAGTGATGCTGTTTGCGACCAGCGACATCAAAAATGGCTCTGTCTGAGGCTTACGACACCCACAGTGTCTGTGTTTGAGTACTACGACTCCCAACGTAGGCTATTTCAACCTCTACGATCACAGTAACTGACTTCTTTGGAGCCGGCGACGCCAGTGGTGGCTGTTCTACCCTGTACGACTCAAGTAGGTTGGTGTTCTACCCTGTACGACTCAAGTAGGTTGGTGTTTGAACCTGTACGACACTTGTGAGTGGCTATTTGAGTCTGAATGATCACAGCAGATGATGTTCTGCTCTATACGACACTAGTGGGAGTACTTTCTTCCTCTGTTTTTTCGATTTTTTATCACAACAAGTGATTGGCTTCAGTAGGCAACACAGCAGGGTGCTGTTATAAGTTGTGAGATCATAGATTGTGACTATTTGGTGTTGTTTGCGGCTGTTATAAGTCGTGAGATCATAGATTGTGGCTCTTTGGTGCTGTTTGGGGTTGTTCTAAGTCGTGAGATCATAGATTGTGGCCATTTGGTGCTGTTTGAGGCTGTTCTACCGACAGTGTTATTACTTAAGTCTTTACGCTTGCGAAAAATGATT
This sequence comes from Akebia trifoliata, assembly GCF_017979445.1. Taxonomy (NCBI): domain Eukaryota; kingdom Viridiplantae; phylum Streptophyta; class Magnoliopsida; order Ranunculales; family Lardizabalaceae; genus Akebia; species Akebia trifoliata. Next base: position 3,710,898 of record NC_141390.1, on the reverse strand, counting down.
ATTGGGTCTCCCACAACAGTGTTTAATCAACCTTTATAGCTCTTTTGATCGTGTATTGTCACCTTTAGGGTGCTGCGATCACTTTATTTTAGAGAATCGTGCCCACATCTTTGTGAACTCTCTTCAAACCAAAGTACTCGGATTATTTGATGGCTTCTGAATCATCCTCTTCCTCAATCACTGGTATTAGTAATGGATCGAGTGGTCTTCCTTCTCATTCAACTGACTTTCCAGGCATTCAAATTACTACCGTGAAATTAGATGGGCCTAACTATCTCCTTTGGGCACGATCGGTTGAAATGTTCATTGGTGGAAAAGGGAAAATCGGTTACCTCACAGGGGCTGACAAACAACCTGCACAGACCGACAGTTCTTACTCACATTGGTTTGCTAATGATTCTATGGTCCGTTCCTGGTTGGTTACATCCATGCAATCACACATTGCAGCTGGTTTTATGTTCTCCTCAACAGCAAAACAGATATGGGATTCTGCAAAGAGCATTTACTCGCAACGTCAAAACAATGTCAGGATTTTTAACCTAGAACGTGAGATTTCTAGACTCTCGCAGGGTGACTCTTCTGTTACTACCTATATATCACAACTACGTGCTCGGTGGGAAGAATTGACATTTTATTCTTCGTACTACTCCTGGAAGGACCCTCTTGATGAGACATTATATGCGTCAATTCTGGATAAGAATCGAGTTTTTCAGTTTCTGGCTGGTCTCCGAGATGAGTTTGAATATGCAAGGGTTCATTTATTGGGAATGGATCCTTTTCCTTCCCTACAGACTGCGTATTCCTATGTATTGGCTGATGAGAGTCGTCGCGCTGCTGTCATACCCTTTTCTTCGGGAGATCATTCCGCTATGCTTGCTCGTTTGCCTTCTTCACAGTCCCCCAGTGGGCCTTTGCCTACCCGTCAGCGACATAAGTGTGATCATTGTGGAAAGTTGGGTCATGTGAAAGCTCGCTGTTATGCACTTCATGGTCGTCCTAACCAGCATCGTCAACAGTCTCAACGGTCTTCAGCTCATGTAGTTTCTCAGCAAATGAATGATTTAGCAACTCCTTCAGCTACTACCTCCTCATCGGATTCGGTGTCTCTATCCCAAGCAGAGCTTGACAAGTTCAGAAAATTCTTCAATCAGATAGAGACCTCATCTCAGCCAGTTTCTACTTTCGCTCACTCAGGTACCTTAGCATCTGCACACAGTGTTTCTACCACTTCCTCACCATGGATCATTGATTCTGGTGCCTCGGATAACATGACCGGTACGTCTTCCCTATTTAAAACCTATAGTGTTTGTTCTGGTCATCGCAAGGTCCGACTGGTTGATGGTTCTTTGTCTTCCATAGCTGGTCAAGGTCATTTACCCGTTACATCTTCTTTATCCTTAACTAACACACTTCATGTTCCTCAACTCACTACTAACCTTGTATCTGTTAGTAGTCTTACAAAAAATTTGAACTGCAGTGTAACCTTTTATCCCTCTCATTGTGTCTTTCAGGATCTGGAGTCGAAGAGGACGATTGGCACTGGACATGAAGTAAATGGATTGTATCTCTTGGACGTTCCCGGTTCACCTAGCACTCATTCTGCTCTTCAGCTTAGTAGTAGTTGTAGTCAGTCTAATAAGGCTCTTGTAATGCGTTGGCATTTACGTTTAGGCCATATTTCCTTTGGATATTTGAAACACATGTTCCCTACTTTATTTCATAATAACAATTTGTTTGATTTGTCTTGTGAAACTTGTCAATTAGCTAAACATGTGCGTTCTTCTTATCCTATTAGTATGAATACTACTACACCTGCTATGTTTGACTTAATTCATTCTGATGTGTGGGGTCCTTCCCCTGTCACATCCACTCTTGGTTTTCGCTATTTTGTTTTGTTCATCGATGACCACAGTCGTACCACTTGGGTTTATCTTATGAAACACAAGAGTGAGGTTTATGGGATCTTCAAGCAATTTCTTGCTATGGTTCATACCCAATTTGGTTGTACCATTAAGACTTTCCGTACTGATCATGGTACTGAGTACACTTATAGTGAGGTCTTGAAACTTTGTTTAAAGTCTGGCATTGAGCATCAAATGTCCAATGTTAAGACCCCTCAGCAGAATGGTCGCTCAGAACGAAAAAATCGCCATATTCTAGAGTTAGCTCGTGCCATTTCTATTGGCATGAATGTGCCTCAATCCTATTGGGCCGATGCAGTTCTTACTGCTGTTTACCTTATTAATCGGACCCCCTCCAGTGTTCTTCAGTTTGCGACACCCCTTTCTACTCTCTCTCCAGATCGTCCTGTGTTTCCACTTCCTCCGCGCGTGTTTGGGTGTGTCTGCTTTGTTCAAATTCTTGCCCCAACTCGTACTAAACTTGACCCTAATGCCGTAAAATGTATCTTTCTGGGTTATTCCTCTACCCAGAAAGGATACCGTTGTTACCATCCTCCTTCTCGACGGCGTTTCATTTCTAGAGATGTTTCTTTTTTTGAGCATACTCCTTACTATAGTGGGTCCGTTGGTATTCAATCTGAGTGGTTTCCTCTAGACTCACCTGATGATTCTTTTCCTTCTTTATTTCCCCTTCCCATGCCTGTTTCTCCCTCTCCACCCCCCGTCAGTTTGTCCTCTCCTCCATTGCAGGTTTACTCTCGTCGTCCCCGGGATACTACCGTCACTTCTATGTCCGACGAGCTCGCCTCCAGCTCCACCTCCGTCTGTTCCCTGTGATGATCGTCCTATTGCCACTCGTAAGGGTAAGCGCACTTGTACTTATCCCATTTCAAATTATATATCTGCTTCTGCACTATCACCCTCCTATCGGAGTTTTCTTGCTTCTGTTTCCGCTGTTTCTCTTCCTACTACTGTTGCAGATGCTATTGCTCATCCTGAGTGGCGCGCAGCTATGATTGATGAGTTGACTGCTCTTGAAAAGACTCAAACTTGGGAAATTGTTCCTCTTCCGCCTGGAAGGAAAGCTGTGGGTTGTCGCTGGGTCTTCACGCTTAAGCATAATCCAGACGGTTCCATTGCTCGTTATAAGGCCCGTCTGGTGGCCAAGGGTTATGCTCAGACTTATGGGATTGATTATCAAGAAACTTTTGCTCCGGTTGCCAAGATGACCACCATTCGTGTTCTCCTTTCTGTTGCTGCTATCCGAGGATGGCCTCTTTTTCAGTTAGATGTCAAGAATGCTTTTCTCAATGGTGATCTTCAGGAAGAAGTCTATATGGTCCAACCTCCTGGCTTTCTTCCTTCTGCTTCTCCTGCACATGTTTGTCGTCTGCGCCGGTCCCTTTATGGTTTGAAGCAGTCTCCTCGTGCTTGGTCTGAGCGCTTCACTAGGGCCATGCACCAGTTTGGTTTCCATCAGAGTTCTGCTGATCATACCTTGTTCTTGCGTCACTCCCAAGGCAAAATTGTTGCTCTAATTGTGTATGTGGATGATATTGTTCTTACTGGAGATGATGCCGATGGTCTTACCGAGGTCAAAACTTATTTAGGACATCAATTTGAGATTAAGGACCTTGGCCATCTTCGCTATTTTCTGGGTATTGAGGTTGCCCGGTCCAAGTCTGGTATATTTATTTCTCAACGTAAGTATGTTCTTGACTTACTCAGTGCCTCTGGTCAGCTTGGATCTCGTCCAGCTGATACTCCTATTGAGCAGAATCACAGGTTGGCTGATTCTGAGGGGGAGTGTGTTTCAGATATTGGCCAATATCAGCGTCTTGTGGGAAAGTTGATTTACTTGTCTATGACTCGCCCTGACATTGCCTATGTTGTTAGTGTTGTAAGTCAGTTTATGCACTCGCCTCGAACATCTCATCTTGTTGCTGTTTATCGTATTCTTAGATACCTTAAGGGATGTCCTGGTCGAGGTATTTTATTCAACAATCATGGTCATCTTCGCATTGAGGCATGGACAGATGCAGATTATGCTGGTTCGGTGACTGATAGAAGGTCTACTTCTGGGTATTGTACTAAAGTTGGTGGTAACTTGGTAACTTGGCGTAGTAAGAAGCAGGATGTGGTTTCTCGGTCGAGTGCTGAGTCAAAATACAGAGCTATGGCACTTGGAGTATGCGAATTGTTGTGGCTCAAAATCTTACTAGCTGATTTATGTCTTCCTGTGCCGGTTCCCTTCTTACTATATTGCGATAATAAATCAGCTATTAACATAGCTGCAAATCCGGTTCAGCATGACAGAACGAAACACATAGAAGTTGATCGTCATTTCATTAGAGAAAAGATAGTTTCTGGACAGATTTGTACTCCCTTTGTTCCTACCTCTCAACAACTTGCTGATATTCTTACTAAAGGAGTTAGTAAAAATTCCTTTGAAGATGTTTTGTCCAAGTTGGGCATAGTTGATATCCACGCACCAACTTGAGGGGGAGTGTTAAATAAGTCTAGGGTTATTTTAGTCTTTTCCTTCTTTATTTTCTCTTATGTAACTTTTATATAGCCTAATTAGGGCTAATTAATATTACTTAATCTTCTCTTAATTTCGAACTATTATGCCAGTGTTTTAAAGTTCCTAAGGCGTACTTAAGTTGTCCTCTTTGTTCCTTGTAGATGTATTTGGCCAAACTCAAGATAATTTTTTTTATTTTGATTTACCGAATTGAAATGCTGTTGTAACTAAAAAAGAGTATGGAAGTTCGCTTGAATTCGACTATATTATATCCATACATTGAAGTGATCTTTTTTAATACAAACTATATAAAATTTGATTAGTTTTTAAAAGAATATTGTATGCTAGTGGGTGGGTGGGTGGGTGGGTGCAGTACCTTTTATTATATAATAGTTCTAGTTTTTTCCATACTTACCTGTATTTACATCTTATTGATGACCTCAGAAACTTTTGGCTAGGAGATTGAAACAAACATTTTTTAAGGTCTCAGTTTCTAAGTTATATTCTTTTTTATGCTACAGAAATCATCTTTCAAAAGGTATGAAATATCATGGGTATATAGGAAAGCAATTGGTCACTCAACCCCAAATCGTTATCTTCAGGTGCACATTCTACTTCAATTTTACTTTACATGTATATGTGTAGAACTATTTTCTTACTTGTCACCTGAATAAGTATTTATTGGGTTTCCTCTTTATAATTATGTAATTTGTAAACAGGGAGACTTTGACATAATTGGAGGGGCATTAGCACTAACAGAGGCAGAGGTTATCAAGGTATTGTGCTTGATTTGATACTCTCTCGTCAGTTTATTCCTTTTTTTATAAAAAAAAATTTAATTCTAATCATAAATGAGGAAAAAAAGAACTTTTTCATATCATACGTCATAATCTGAACTAGTTCAAGTTCCCATCAATCTTAAAATGCATCCTCTTTGAAAAGGAAACTTAAAGCTAATAAATAAAAATGTGGTCCTACTATTTCTCATTATGTGAACTTCTACGTCTTGAAAAAAAGAAGAAGAGATAAGTAGTAGTTCTCTTTAAAGTTCTCTTTAAGATTGTTATGAAATGATCATGATGTTTGGATTCTTGACATCTATGCTTGAACTTCAATTTTTTTAATAACTTTCAGCTGTAGTCTATGACTTAATCAGCTACAACGTACTTGACTTTTCTGGACTATTTGCTGATGTCTTGCATAGAAACGTCTTTAGAACAGAAAACATTTTTGCAATATATGTTTCTTGAACATTGCCAAATGGTTAAAAGTGGAAAAAAAAATTGCTGAAAAGAATAAAGGTGACAAGATCATAAAAAAGATAAATGGGGAACTGGAATTTAAATCTTTGAAGGTAAATTTCTGCATATAAATATTGAATTCCCATAAAAATATGAGAAATAGAGATGAAGCTTTCTTAGGTGTGATGAGAAGAGCTTGAAACAACATATGTGAAACTTTAATTGAGTTTCAGGTTTCATGACTAGAGTTTGAGAAATTATAATGCTTGCCCGTTGGAAAAGTTTTCGGTAAGGACGTAGATGGCTTTCCATATGACCTTATTACATACTAAACCATAATGACAGTCATCTTATTACATATTAAACCATTAGTTCTGATGAATCTTATGGGTTTTTTGTTTTTTATCGACCCAACACCATTGACTGATAAACATAGTCTGATTCAACGAAATTACATCAATATGTGATGTTGATAATACGAATGAAGAAAGAGAGAACATGAGAGAAACATGGAGAAGATTTTGGAAAATCGTAAATGAGAGCATACATGGGAATGATAGGGTTTCTCATTATCTTATATTAAAAAAATTTCAGATGCAAGGGGATTTTGTTATATTAAGACATAAGGCCATTTTAATTAAAATAAGTTTATGTTAAACTGAAGGTAGAGTGAAGTTCAAATTCAAAATATGGGTATTGAAGATCTTTTGGTTCAGTTATGTTAGTGCTTATTAATGTGCTCTAAGTTGTTAAAGATAATTTGCAGGTGGTGATGGATATCATAACTAGATTTTTTCACTTGGATTCATGTCATATTCGTCTTAATCATGCTGACCTATTGGACGCTATTTGGTCTTGGGTGGGAATTGAAGCTGAGCTAAGAGAAAGTGTTGCAAAGGTATGTTTTCAAGGAGTCCATTTTCTGTGATATGTATGACTAAGTATTCAAAGTAGAAATTGACATTTTTCTCCCTTTCCAACATGAAGCGTCTCTCCGTGCTGGGTTCTTTGCGTCCTCAGTCCTCAGAACGCAAATCAAGCTGGGTTTTCATACGGAAACAACTTTTTCAGGTTCGAGATAATTAGAATCATGATTCCTTCGACATAGTGTGTTATTTCATTATACCTTTGACCATACTTCAGCATGTGCACTTTAGCTTCTTTTTTTTTGTTTTTTTTTGTATGGATTTTCTTAATTTTGTTCTTGGTATTTTCACTGTGCTCTGTATTTTATGATCAGATAGCAGTGTTTAGATTGACAACTTCGATAAACCATGGATCATTACTCATGAGAAAATTGTTGCTACTGTTTAAAATTTATTAGAGAAATATCCAACTGATGTCAAACAATGAAGGAAAATTTATAAAAATTTGTTCACTTCTAGAACTTATAAAAATAAATTGTGCTTCTCCTTGTTATCCTTGAAATTTGGAGATCAATCTTCCACCTAAAGAAATAAAAATAACAATTGGGTAATTAACCTTACACTTAATTTTTCATATCACTGAGTGCTGAAAGTAATATTATTGATTTGAGGTCGATGTTTTGTGTTACTCTTTATCTGATTTAATTTTTTCAATATCTATTGGGTGAAGTTTCAAATGTTCTGGTATTCAGTCTTGAATTTGATTTTTCAATGTTTGTTTTGGTACATGGTTTTGAATTTTTTTTTCCTTTTAAAAAAAAATAGATGAATTCCCAATTGTAACAATTCTATTAAAACTGTGTTTTCTTTATATATATATGAGTGGTAGTTGTAAGAATAAGCAACCCTAGTAATGGATTGATGAGAGAAGAAGAGAAAGAAGAAAGAAAGAAGTTAGGGAGAAATTGTGTACTAACCCTTCTCACTTTTTTATAAAAGAAATATTCAGTAATTACATTTAACCCCCCACACTTCCTTACTATTTATATAATCCCCTTACATTAAGAATATAACTAATTACTCCAACACTCCCCCTCAAGTGGGGCATAGATACTAATCATGCCCAACTTGCATAAAGCATCATCTAACTTCTTCTTGGTGACTCCTTTAGTTAAGATATCCCCCAATTGGTTCTCAGATTTCTAAACGGCAAACATAGGGCTTGAGATTCTACATTCTCTCTGATGAAAGGTCTGTCTATCTCAATATGCTTTGTTTTGTCATGTTGAACAGGATTGAGAGCTATATTGATGATAGCCTTATTGTCACAGTAAAGTCTCATAGGTCCCTTTATTATAATATGATGCTCTCCCAATAATATCTGAAGCCAAAGAATCTTTGTAGCACTATGAGCCATTGGTCTATATTTTGCTTCTATACTTGATAACGCAACCACAGTTTGTTTCTTACTTCTCCATGTAATTAGGTTACCTCTAACAAATGTGCAATACCTTGTTGTAGATCTGCGGTCATTTTTGGCACCAGCCCAATCCGTATCAGTAAAGGCTTTTATCTTGAGGTGCCCATGATTAGCAAAGAGAATTCCCTTTCCAAGGGTTGCCTTCAAATAATGGAGAACTCTATCTGCAACTTCACAATGAGGGACCCTTGGAGCATGCATATACTAACTAATAACACTCACCGCATAAGTAATGTCAGGATTGTCAATGACAAGTATAAAAGGTGACCAACCTCTGGAACCCACCAACATCTAACAACAAGTCTCTTCACTACCATCAAGCTTATGGCTTGGATCAATTGGAGTATCACCCGGCTTGGCTCTAAGTTTCCCTGTATCTTGTAACAAATCGCGTTGGGAAACAAATATTCCCTTCCTAAATCGAGCAACCTCAATCCCTAGGAAGTATTTGAGATTTCCTAAATCCCTAATCTCAAACTCAGATGCTTTCCTAGATCGAGCAACCTCAATCCCTAGGAAGTATTTGAGATTTCCTAAATCCTTAATCTCAAACTTAGATGCTAGAACTTTTTTTAGCTTATGTATTTCAACTGTGTTGTTACCTGTCATCACAATGTTATCAACATAAACAATGAGTGCAGTTATAAAATTGTTTTCCCTCTTCACAAAGAGAGTATGATCAGTATGACTTTGAGAATATCCCACTTGTTTGACTGTCGTGTTGAACCTGCTAAACCAAGACCTAGGAGACTATTTCAACCCATAAATAGATTTTGTCAATCTACAGACTTTTCCTTCATTTTGTGGATCACCATGCCCTGGTGGATGATGCATGTACATCCAGGAAGGTAGTTTTTACATCCAATTGATGTAAAGGCCAAGATAAATTAGCAGCTAGAGATAATAGGACCCAAATAATGTTCATCTTTACAACCGGGGTAAACATCTCAATATAATCTATACCTTGGATCTATGTATATTCCGTGACCACAAGTCTTGCTTTGTATCGTTCAACTGTGTCATCAGCTTTGTGTTTCACAATGAAGACCCTCTTACATCCTACTGGTTATTTCCCTTTCGATAAGTCTACCATCTCCCAAGTATTGTTTTTTAAAAGAGCATCCATTTCTTCTTGAATTGTAGTTTTCCATTCAAGTATCCTTTTAGCCTCTGCAACACTGAGAGGAATATGAATAGGAGAAATGGAATAAACAAAAGCACGATGTTGGATGACAATAAAGAGTATGATATATGATTAGAAATCAGATGTATGGTACAAGAATGTGTTCATTTGCGTAAGGCAATAGGAAGATTAAGATAAGAAGAGCTAACATTAGGAATAAAATGCTAGTACCTGACTTCGTGGATTCTAACTGGTTGGTGTGATCAGCAGGAGTCTCTTGTGGACCATCTTTTGTAGTCGGGTATAAATTTGAAGTTATTTCCCTTTATCTACTACCTCACATGAGGAAGAAGAAGTCGAAACATCTAGAATTGGAATTGGAATAGGTAATGACGAAGACGAATACTCCCTCTCTTCTACATGAGTCTCCCCTTGAAGGGAGGAAGTCAGATGAAAGAAATGTGTAGACTCGAAAAACGTAACATCCATTGTGACATATCGTTTGCCAGTAGAAGGGTCAAGGCAAGGATATACGTTTTGTGTCAAAGAGTAGCCCAAGAAAACACCTTGAATGGCTTTAGCATCAAGTTTGGTACGATATGGGTCAAGAATGTGTACAAAACGGAGACATCCAAAAACTCGAAGGGGTAACTAGAAAGGAGACCGACTAGGAACCAACAATTGAAGTGGTGACTAAAATTGGAGAACCCAAGATGGCATTTGATTGATAAGATATGTAGCTGTGAGCAGACCATCAGCCCAAAAATTCTTGGGGACATTCATTCATAGATAACCTTAACCCTCGAACAACTTCTAGAAGATGACGATTTTTCCTCTTGGCTACTCCATTTTGTTGAGAGGTATAGGAACATGAACTTTGATGAACTATCTAATTCTCTACTAGAGACAGTTCCAAATCACCTTCAAAGTATTCTTGGGCATTGTTAGACTGGAATATTTTTATGTTCTTATCAAATTGGATCTGAATCATTTTATGGAACATCTTTATTCGCATAAGCAATTCATCTCTAGTAGGAATCGATTACGTCCAAGTGTTTCTACTATAATCATTCACAAAAGATAAAACATCGAAATCCTCCATCAGCTACCATAGGAGATGACCCCCACACATCGGTATGCACAATATTGAAAGAGGAAATAGATTTTTTATTACTTGGATAACAAGAAGCTCTACAATGTTTAGCTAACTGACAAACTTCCTATTGAAGACTCGGCAAAGAAATAGACTTGAACAAATTAGGAAATAGAATTTTCAATGACTGAAAAGACTAATGACCCAAATGAACATGCCATAACTGAATCGACATAGGGGACTAACTATGACTGACTAATTGGAGAGTAGTGGACTGTATTGAAGGAGGATCCGAGACATAGAGGCCATCCAATTCTCGACCACTACCAATCGTCCTCCCCGAGACCAAATCCTAAAAGACACAATGATCATGTAAGAATGTGATAAAACAATTTAATGATTTGGTAAGACTACTAACCGAAATGATAGACATGTTAGGAACATGGAGGATAGATGATAGAAGCATATAATCATCAATTTTTACATCTTGTTTTCCAAAGACAATAGATAAAGAACCATCTACAATCTTAACTTTATCCCTCCCCGATGACAACTGATAAGAAGAAAAAAGTGAAGATGTACCTTTCATATGATCGGATGCATCAGAATCAATGATCCAAGAAGGTCGAGAAGGTATAAAATTTACAGAGTGTGTAGAGGCATGTATACTTGACTGGGCAAAAGAGGAAGAACCGGTAGCTCCCTCAAGTTTGGTAAGTAGTTTGCTCAGGCATTCTATCTCCTCTCAAGCAGTGGATAGCTCAGATGAAGTTGTGGACCCAATGGATGAAGTGGCTCCCTATGGGATGGATACTAGCTAAGGATCATGACTTGCTACATTAGCATTTGGCTTGTGTTGTTATTGTTTCCCCTTGTTGAACTTTGTTGGCATTCCAATTAGATCCCAACAGTGTTCTCGAGTATGTCAAGTTTTTCCACAATGATCACAACGAAGATTATCTTTATCATCTCCCCCTGTCCCATTTTTTTTTTTCTCTATTTTCTCAAATAGATGTGGAAGATACAAATGCTGGGGGAGGGGAATCACTAATCGGTTGCATTAACATTCCACCTACTTTCCTCACTTTGTATAAGAGAGTGCACGTCCCCAATAGGTGGGATGGCATCTCTCCCGAGGATCTGCACCCGAACAAACTCATAGGTAGGACTCAACCCGGCAAGACACTGAAACACACGATTCTGATTTGTTAGTTTCCGAAATTCTTCAGCACATCTCCATGCTTCCACTTTATGACTTGATAGTGATCTAATTCTTCCCAAAAAACTTGGAGGGTTGAATTATACGTGGCAAGACTTTTCTCCCCCTGACGAAGGTTGGCAACTTCCTGATGAAATTGGTAAACTCGGGCTACATTCCTTTTTTGAGAAAATGTCCTTGTTACTTTCTCCCAAATTTGTTGAGCACTTTCAAGAACTAAGTAATTTCGACACAACTGTGGCTGCATTGAGTTCAATTACCAGGACATCACAGTTAAATTCCCTTGCTCCCATCTATCATTCCCCGAATCAGTCTCAGGATTTTTAATACAGCCTGTCAGGTATCCTAATTTCCCCCATCCTCCGATGTACATCTTGATGGATTGAGACTACTCCAAGAAATTGGTACCATCGAGTTTGACAATCGTAATCTGAGCACTTGGATTATCACCATAACCTCCAAGAGTTGGAACATTCAATGGAACCCCTGAGCTTGAGGCATGTAATGTAGAGCAACTGCCACTCAACATTCTTGGCTCAACAAATCAGATTCAAATCCAAAGGAATGAGAGAGGCTGCTGAAACAAACCCAGAAAAAACAGAAATATAGGGGGGCAGTAATACAATGAGGTGAAAAACTTCACCGAGCCTTCCATACTTGTCGGAATTGGACGAGACCACTTCTATTAGATCCAGAAATTTGATTTCCTCTGGAGCCATGCGAAAAATCGAACCAAAAAACCCCCAGGTAATCAGACAATACGATTCTCCAAAACTGATTTTTTCAGAAAAATGCATAAAAACCGATCAAATCTTCATCAAAAATTACTGAAAAAAGTGCCAAAATTCCTGATAAACACCCACGATTCAAACCATGTCCATCATCAGCCTCAGTTGGCTGACCGTCCAGCCACCGATGTCAGCCTTACAGTCGCTGATGTCGCCTTTTTCACACAAAAGCTGGAAAAGGAGTCCTTGATCGGAGCTCTGATACCAAGTTGTAAGAATAAGCAACCCTAATAATGGATTGATGGGAGAAGAAGAGAAAGAAGAAAGGAAGAAGTTAGGGAGAAATTGTGATTAGAGTTAGTACTAACCCATCTCACTTTCTTATAAAAGAAATATTCAGTAGTTACATTTAACCCCCCACACGTCCTTACTATTTATATAACCCCCTTACATTAAGAATATAACTAATTACTCCAACAGTGGTTATAAAAGGTAAACTTATTCATGCTGACATGCCATTGATGTATGTGCCTGAATATTTGAACTGTTTGTTTTTAAACATGTTTCATTGTACTTCAACTATTCTCATATCGTATTTTTTTCGTTCTCCTATTTTTTAATTGAATTCTTAAATGTTAAATCTGAATTGAAGCCACACCATTGTCGTGCCAAAATTTTGCCATACTCTGAAATGGTAATTATAGCCTGGCCTGCGCACGGCATGCACATACAGATATTTACCGAAACATGGTGGTAAATACATGTGTACCAGAACAAACTTGATTGTTTCTTTCTGATATACGTTGGCTAAAACATTCTGAAATGGAGCGAAATTCTAAACCATTGATAGATATACTACCACAGGGAATTATCTTCCTAGTTTTGTGGTTGATAATTTTCCTTACACATGACACATCACTGCTTGCATCTTTTGTATGCAGTTTCATTGATTTTTGTGGGTTATTAGTAATGCAACAATTTGGGTGAATTATCCGTGTTATTTTGTACCAAATCTCTTTTCTGTACAATTTTGGGAAAATTCATCACTCTTTAAATGATTTCAATGAAATGTGAGTTAATTTATTGATTTGTGCTCTTGTGCTCCCCATTCTTCTCCAGGATCTTAATCTACCAGAGGTTGTTGTCAACAGATTACAAACAGTAGATGTAAGGTTTTGTGGAATTGCAGATCAAGCCCTTCCTAGATTGATGGGAGCTCTTCCTCCTGGTACTATTCTATTTGATGGCTTTGTTGATCATTCTTATATACCAGTTGAAGGATATATTGCTTACCATGAACTACAATACTGCTGCAGATAAACATACACGCAAGGCACTTGAGGACTTGTCAGCCCTCTTCGGCTACTTGAGAGTTTGGAGGATTGAGAAAAATGTTTTCATAGATGCCCTTATGCCACCTAAGGAGAGCTATCACCGAGAACTATTTTTTCAGGTAGCAGAACTTATATACTGTCACCAACGGCAAAGGAAGTTAATATAGGTATTAACCATACATGTAAATTAATGACAACTACCTCAGTGGAAGATGTAAAATTTAACCCTCCCAAAAAACTCCAGAACTATCCTCTGGAAGGTTGGGTAGTCCTTTTTTGTGATTACACTTGACTTGAAGATTCATTTGTGGCCGATTTACTTTAGCTGTCTTAGCAAGCTTAATATATAGAAGGTACGAGCCGTGACTGTTAGGGGTTTGCTTCTTTTGGTATTGACATCGTTTCCATTTGTATCGATTCAACTTGTCGAGGTACATAGAAACCAAGACATTTAAGGCATGTGTGTGTGTGTGTGTCATGCTTGTGCTTTCTTATTTGGGGACCATATGTATAACATTTTGGACGATCCAACTGTACTTTGAATTTCCAATACCTTGGAGACCATTCTCACCAAACCATACTTATTGTTACATAGGGGCCTTTACATGTTTATCAGAGGGCTTTATTTGTTAGGACTGGATCTTAATCACAGTTCATGTGATTGTTACTTTGTGTTTATGATCTCATTTTTAGTGATCTATTTCATTTCCCTCATCTTTAGATGTGTAAAAAGTTTAGTTATCAAAAGGAAAGTTTATTTCATCATTTTATCTAAGTTTAATTTTCTTTCCTCAGATATTTACAGAGAGAACTTTGCTGGCTGTTGGTGGTCGCTATGACCATCTACTTCATCAAATGTGGGATCCTGAATATGTAGGTTATGCATGTGAAACATTATTTGTGAGACCCATATGAACATAATGTTAGACAATCCAGCTACACATTGAATTGTCCATACCTTGGGAGGCCTATGTCACAAAATTTCAATCCATTCTAGCATTCTTAACTTTATTAAAAGTTGACTTGAATTTGAAAATCTGGACTGTTCATTTAAACTGCTACATTTAGGTCAACTATTTTATGTAGTTAACTAGTTCTTAATGTTTTAGAGAGATTCTATTGCCACATCAACTTTTGCTAACAGCCTCCCAATTCATATGTAATAATGTAAATCACCAATGAATTAACACACATCTTGGGGTGCTGTTAGTAAAAGTTGGTGCGGCAATAAAAGCTCTCCTGTTTTAATGGACTAGTTTTTTGTGGCAATGATCATCACTATGACTCAATGTGTAGTTGGATAAAATGTCATCCGATGGCAGACTTGACTACTTTTCACAACATTTCAATGGATGCTGTAGTATCTTTATTTGTTTAGTAATTTTTTTTATTTTTTTTTTTCGTCCTTGGCCAGAAATCAAACCCTCCGGGTGCTGTTGGCGCCAGCCTTGCATTGGAGACGATTCTCCACCGTTCTTCAGTGGAAATCAAACCTTCCAGGTGCATCTTTTTGCATCTCCCATTCAGTTTCGACCACAGTGACAAAAACCTGGGATTTTTTGAAAAAAATCGCGATTAAATCACTATTTAATAGTTTTCGATTAAAATGTGATTTTTTTCAAAAAAAATGCCTAGTTTTTTGAACAATCTCTGATTTTTTTAAAAAAAAATCGTGATTAATCTTGATTTAATCGATGACTTTTTTGAAATTGATCACATATTATTATTTTTTTAGTATTTCTTAAGTCTTATTTCATCATAGTTATATGTAGAAGACATATTTCTTTATGCAAAAATTTATTTTAATTTTTCCGATGTCTTCTTGACTTTATCGATTTTTGCCAACTTTTTCCGAAGCTTTTTCTTACCGAATTATTCCCAAACCCCAACTTTGTCACTATGGTTTTGACCAACCTTCTAAAGCTTAGCTGATTCTATAACTTTATGAAGAATTTCTCACACTCATATCCATGCTGATATAGAAATGAAGCTAGCATTCATGTTCTAGTATGTTCAAGAGGTGGGGGTGGTTTGCTAGAAGAGCGGATGGAACTATCTGCCAAGCTGTGGCAGGCAAACATCAAGGTACACGTCATAGCATATATTGATAGCTTCTCCCATCTTCCATCTTTTCCAACTAACTGAGAAATCAATTCTTGTAGGAAAACAAGCTGGGATGTTGAAATGCACTAGATTTATTGTTGAGAGCTGCTATTGGCACCCCAACTTTTATCCCAATTAAAAATAAATAACATAAGTGAATGGTTAGTATAAGTAAAAGTTGGGGTGCCAATAGCTCTCTCTCTCTCTCTCTGGCTATATTTCTGTTTTTTGGTTTTAGGATTTTATTTGAACATCAATCAAAAAAAAATTATATGAACCTAATCATAATTGTAAACAACTACCGAAATTGTTTCAATGAGTGTGGTAATGTTGAGATTATAATTTAAGCCAACCTTCGTATGTTTGAAGAGTGTGATTTAATCTTTAATTGAGGTGTGATAAATAATTTAAGAAATTGGGGTGTAATAAGTAAAACTTGGGGTGCCAATTGCAGCTCTCTTATAGTTTACTAATAACAGTAAAAATGATATATTAATATTAATAGAATCCTATGATTGTTGTTGGTCTTTTTATACAAAAAAACATTTAAAAAAATTTCGTGTTATTTTCCTACTGAACTCTATAATTATCAGTAAATTGTAAAAGATAAAACTTTCTAAAAGCTACTTTTGGTAGCTTAGTTTGTTTTGCTATCTCTTTTTATCTCCTTTGAACCTTTTACGTTATGGAAATTAATGTTTCCATCAGGCTGCATTTGTCCCCATGTTAGACCCAAGCCTCACCGAGCAGTACGAATATGCAAATGAGCACGATATTAAATGCCTCATCATCATTACTGAAACTGGTCTCTCTACGGAGTCTATGAAGGTAATATTATATTTTATTTGCATACTGCCTATTGAAATTGTTTTTCCATATAATACTGAAGGACTTGATCTTCAAGTTCTACTTTTTTAACTCTTTAATTCTTTTGATTCACTTAACATTGCCTATATAAAAATTTATTTATTGAATTTTCTAATGCCGTCCGATTCATACTCATGCTAAGATGCAGAAAATAGTCATTTTCCACTGTTTGATTTACCATAATTCAAAAGACGAAACAATCCAAAGTAGCGCGGATGTGCTTAAACATCTCCATTACCAAGTATCTATGACCAAAGGTGAAATCTTGAGGGATTCAAACTCTATGTCCAACAAAGTTTTATTTAGACACCAAGAACCACCATAAACTCTTAACTAGGCGGCCCTCCTCTTGCCAAAATATAAGAATAATTAGTTGTATTAACTGACGTAATCAAAATCCCAAATAACCAGTGAATCGTGAGGACAAAATTCAACCTTTTAAAAGAAACAAAAATCTTCATAATTTTTTGTTTTCGCAAGTAGTACAATTTCCAATCCTCAGAATACTAACTTCATTTACAACCAATGTTTTACCAAATTTACTTAATCTTCTCCTTGAATTAAGCTGTAAACACCGTAGCTTCCCAAAATCAAATTAAAATTCTTACATCATTCTCTTATCATGCAACTATAATGTAGTTTAGTATTTCCCTAGTGAGAGAGTTTACATCTTTTTGCTCAGGTTATTTGTCATCCTTCATATGATACGAATAACATATGATGACAATTTGAGATAAATTGCTAGCTTCGCTTCCTTTAAATTACCAAAGCTCCTTAGTTTGTCAATTCTTCCAACTTTTTTCTCCTCAATGAAGATGTTGTGTGAAGGATACAGATAGACTATCTGATCATTTGCATGGAAGCCCAAGTTTTTTATTTTTATTTTTTTCACAAACTGGAGTTTATGGTCAATTTTTCCTGAATTATGAAATTTCAGTAGTGTGGTCAATTCATCAAATTAAATTTCAGTTTTTTTCTGGTTCTTTATTCAACTACGGAAGATAGAGTTTGTTTACTCTTTAATTTGTGACAACAGCCACTGACTAGTAGGGGTAGTTCTGTCTTTATTTCATTTATTGCAAATAGAATAAGAGACAGGGAACCGGTTGGAAAACATTATTGTGGAACTTTTTTTTTCTAATTTAAAGATGAGTTTTGTTAACATGTGCCCTAAGGGCACACGTTAAGATGCATTAAATACACATCCAAACGTGATTTTCTACCAAAAAATGCCTGCACAATTTTCTTTTTCTACCAAAACTACCTCAAATGCTTGTTTCCAAGGTGTATTTAATGCATCTTAACATGTGCTCTTAGGGCACATTAACAAAACCCTTTAAAGATAGTTCCCATTTGTGCTCTTTTTCAATATCTACTTTCCTCCCCCCATGTCATGGGACAATTAATATGAATACATATTAATTACAACCTTTGGTTTTGATCCCACATGCAGGTCCGTCATCTTGAGCTTAAGAAGGAGAAGGAAGTTAGGAGAGAAGAACTTATATCCTTTTTGATGGATGTAACAATGACGCAGTTCAGGAACCTCTCCATTTGGAATTGAGCATGCCTTCATCATATGGCTTCAGTTTCCCAGGTTTATTATTCTTGAGCTTCTATAATAATTAGTACATGGGTGGTGATTGATGCAGACTATTTGGCTCTTTTAAAAATTTTGTTACATTTTATGTATGGTGTTGAATATTGTCTTTTAATATACCTAAATTGCACACATCAAAGGACGTTGACATAGAGGGAAGGAACAATGATACAACCACTAGGATTAGAGGAAGCTTTGCAAGAGAAAATTAAAAAAAAAAAATTGACAAAACTTGATGCTAAGTAACACTTATTAAACTAAAGCTATGTCACCTACATGCAAATATAGGCCTCAAGTATTACCTATGCTTATGAAAATGATCGAGGTGACCAACAGAAGAGATACAACAAAAGAAAAAACTACCCAAAGAGGATAATCTACAAACCCACTCCACATCTACCCTTGAAATCCTCGAAGAAGACACCTTTGAATTCTTCAAGACCTATGCTTATGAATCTAGGTGTCACTATCTCACCCACTTAGCTATTAGTTGGATCCTTGGACCAGCTTTGAAATGACATATAAGCAATAGACGATAAGTTTAGAGAAATATCATCTATGCCTTGTCTCAAGTATTAGGGCCGTCAGTATGAATCTCATTTCACCATGAACTCTATCTAGAGCTATATATTTTGTCAATGTGTGTATCTTCTAATCTTCCATTATTGCCTCAATTCACGTCATTTCGACCTTCATTTCACCTTTTTAGAATCTTCAACTTGCTCCAAATTTCAAGTTTAAGGTTTTAAAAGAGTAGAGGAAGACCCAAAAGAGAGTAGATTGAGGTAGTGAAAGTGGGACATCTACACTAGAATTAACAAAAGGTTTGGCCTTGGACAGGACTGAATGGCAAACAAATTAGCACCCTAGATTTTTGTTGGTCATGATGAACATTCATCAAAGCACTCCTTACGGGTGTTGTTATTAACATTTGTCATTCAATCCAAACCATCTCGAACAACTATATTCTCTCTTATTGGCATCACTCCCTAGATTCCTTTGAATTTACTCATTTATTATTTAGTCTTCCTTAGTTGTATCACTTATACATCTCAACATCATTTTTCCCTATAAGCTCACTATAATAATATGTTGTTAATCTTATGTCTTTCTTGTAAAATTTTCCCTTTAGTGATCAACACATGTTGGTGACAACATAGTCCAAAAAGGCATCCCCACTATAGCTAACCCAACACTATGGCCAGATCTTCACTGGCCTCTCCATATTTATAAATTGTTGAATCTGAATGGTGGAATTGGTTACTTTGCGGTAATTTTTCCCCTCAATCTTGATTAGCATCTCATCCCTACGAGTGTTCTTACTAAAATTAAATTGCGTATATTCAATCTCAGCCCTTATTTTAAAGAGGGGTTGGGATTTAATATGTTGTGAATCTCGAGGATAATTTACAACCATTGGATCTTATGTTTACACGATCAAGATCTTGTCTCAATGGAACCCAACCAGTTTCCTGTTCTAGTCCTCTGAAATTCCTCACTAATTTACTTCATAAATTAATCCATAGTTTACTTGTTTTTTTTATCCATTAAATTTTCAGAAATTTATTTTAATATTGTTGACACCAAAATTTTCATCTTGGAACAGTGATCCATGGACTATGGCCTTCCTCACTGATAAACTGTAGAGATCAACCCAAAGAGAATCTTACAACCAGCTGAATCTGACAATGAGATAGATATCAGAGTGTACAGAAAATGAGATAAATTTTCACCAATAGTTTTCTTGTTTTGAAGATTAATCAAGTTTAGTTTCACAATATATATGTATGTCATTTAATAAGGCTGTATATTAATGTAAATGTGAATCGCCATGATCAGGAAATCAAGGAGTTGTTACACTGAGGAGTTTCATTTGTCTCTGCGGAATTCTTCTATGAGGAGTGAATATTTCGTAAATTATATTTTGATTATTACCCCCAACATGAAATATTACTGACTTAATGTCTATATTTTTATAGGAAATCTAGAATATGGTGTTTAATTGTTTAGAACTTCTGTTTTTTTTTTCTCGATGAACAATGTACCACAAGTATTTTGTTGTAGGCTGCCACTGGATTGGGTTAGGGTCAAAATCTGATCTGGTAACTTTGGATCTGGATTGTGGATTTGGGTTTTGATAAGGATCCAATTTGATTACATAACAGATTAGTTATGGATTAGCCGATCTGAAAGGGCTCTGATCATATAAAATTTGAGAAGGTATTTAGATTGTATTATATATTTTGTTTACATATTTTAAGTTTATTATATTTTATACGCTGACACAGATTTTATCAAATTCTGACTCGATCCAATTGTTTATCAGATGGGATTTGATCTTTGACAAGAATCAAATCCGATTCTTATTGGATCAGATTTGGGTCTGATCCGATATTGGTCCCAGATTGATCCAGACCCAATCCATTGACAGCTCTAGTTTGTTAGCGAAGGGCAGCAATGACTCTTTTAAATTTTTGAGAAATTATTTGGATTGTTGGTCATATTCCAGCCTGAACCCGACCCAATTTAAGCCTAATATATATATATATATATAGGGTCCCTATCCGTGGCCAACAGTTTGGCAAACATTTTGGCAAACACTTTTTCAAAACATGGGTTAGAGGTCTTGGAATGGGCTGATTTTTGGTGAGGATGATCTCTACGGTGAGGAGATCATCCTCACCAAAAATCAGCTCATTCCAAAATTTCTAGCCCCATTTTACAAGTTGAAAAATCGTGAACCGTCCATTTTTAGTAAACCATTTTTGATGAGGTTAGAAGTTTTGGAATGAGCTGATTTTTGGTGAGGATGATCTCCTCACCGTAGAGATCATCCTCACCAAAAATCAGCCCATTCCAAGACCTCTAACCCATGTTTTGAAAAATGTGTTTGCCAAAATGTTTGCCAAACTGTTGGCCATGGATCGCTACCCATATATATATATATATATATATATATATGGTCCTGTTCGCTGGCTAACTTTTTGGCAAACGGATTGGCAAACTTTTAGGGACTGTACGATATAGCGTAATCTGACGGACGAGATTACATCTCACACGTTATAAAATTATATGTATATTTG
Source organism: Akebia trifoliata (assembly GCF_017979445.1). NCBI lineage: Eukaryota > Viridiplantae > Streptophyta > Magnoliopsida > Ranunculales > Lardizabalaceae > Akebia > Akebia trifoliata. Next base: position 3,689,736 of record NC_141390.1, on the reverse strand, counting down.
CCGCGTCGTCCCTCAATTATTTCTTATTTTGTGCTTTCTCCCTCTCCTCTTTAAACCTGAGAGAACAGAACTCTATGTTCTATTCGAACTCTCTCTTCTCACTCGCTCATTCTCTCTCTTTCGCTCGCTCTCTCTCTCTTCTTACTCGTTCTCGCTCTCATCATTTTCTCTCGCTCGCTCTCTCTCTCTCTCTCACTCTCTAACTCACTCACGCTAAAACCCTCGAACTGAAACCCTCCTTCTCTCTCTTTCATTCTCTCTCGCTCTATTCCTAGCTGCGACTTACCTCTCTCTCTCTCTCTCCCTTGTTGCAGTTTCACAAGGAAAGTGGGTTGGCTGAGGATGACCATTCCCTTGGTCTTCGACAATCTAGAATCTTGCATCTTGCTGACAAACAAGTTCCATTAGGTGCAATAAGGGATGGGAAAGGTTCAAAGGCAACCTCCTCGAGAAAATTTCATAGTCAGGAGCAGCGTGGCTTGGATTGGAAGAGAGATCATGTGACACATCCTGCACATATCCCATCACCTCCTAATGCTGAAATTGCAAAGATCTTTGATTCAACTGTCAGTAGGGACCGAATGGCTTCTTGGAAGAAATTGCCATCTTCAGCAGTAAAACTTGAGAGAATGAAAGAGCGAGAGAGAGGGTTTCAGTGCGAGGGTTTCAACGTGAGTGAGTGAGAGAGAGAGAGAATGATGAGAGCAAGAGCGAGTGAGAAGAGAGAGAGAGCGAGTGAGAAGAGAGAGTTCGAACAAAACAGAGAGTTATGTTCTCTCGGGTTTAAAGAGGAGAGGGAGGAAGCACAAAATAAGAGATAATTGAGGGACGGCGCGGCAAATATACATATAATTTTATAACGTGTGAGATATAATCTCATCCATCAAATTACGTTATATCATACGGTCCCTAAAAGTTAGCCAACAAACGGGACCCATATATATATATATATATAGGGAAATGTTCAACACCCTAAGCTTTACCCTACACCTTAACAAACGTGTTTTGTCCTACTTGAGTTAGAAGTTTTGGAATGGGCTGATTTTTGGTGAGGATGATCTCCTCACCAAAAATCAGCCCATTCCAAAACTTCTAACCCATGTAGGACAAAACACGTTTGTTAAGGTGTAGGGTAAAGCTTAGGGTGGTGAACAGGACCCCCATATTATATATGGGGGGCGTTCAATGGTAAACTTTTTGGCAAACCATTTTTCAAAACATGAGTTAGAGGTTTTGGAATGGGCTGATTTTTGGTGATGATGATCTCTCTACGGTGAGGAGATCATTATCACCAAAAATCAGTCCATTCCAAAACTTCTAACCCCATCAAAAACAGTTTACAAAAAATGGACGGTCCACGATTTTTCAGCTTGTAAACATGGGTTAGAAGTTTTGGAATGGGCTGATTTTTGGTGAGGATGATCTCCTCACCGTAAAGATCATCCTCACCAAAAATCAGCCCATTCCAAGACCTCTAACTCATGTTTTGAAAAATGTTTTGCCAAAAAGTTGGCCATTGAACGCTACCCCATATATATATATATATATATATATATATATATATGGGTCCCGTTATTTGGCCAACATTTTGGCAAACACTTTTTCAAAACATGGGTTAGAGGTCTTGGAATGGGCTGATTTTTGGTGAGGATGATCTCTACGGTGAGGAGATCATCCTCACCAAAAATCAGCTCATTCCAAAACTTCTAGCCCCAGTTTACAAGTTGAAAAATCGTGAATCGTCCATTTTTTGTAAACCATTTTTGATGGGGTTAGAAGTTTTGGAATGGGCTGATTTTTGGTGATGATGGTCTCTTTACCGTAGAGATCCTCACCAAAAATCAGCCCATTCCAAGACCTCTAACCCATGTTTTGAAAAATGTGTTTGTCAAAATGTAGGCCAAATAACGCTACCCTATATATATATATATATATATATATATATATGGGGCGGTTCAAGAGCCATATGAAAAAACAATGGTTTTTCAAAATATGGGTTAGAGGTTTTGGATTGAGCTGATTTTTTTCAATGATGGCCACTATGATGAGAAGATCATCCTCACAAAAAATCACTCAACCAGAAACTTCTAAATCTATCAAAAGTGATTTACAAATTATTGACAAAAATTGGTAAAATATCGACCGTCCACATTCTAAATCACTTTTAATGGGGTTAGAAGTTTCAGATTGGACTGATTTTTTTTTTTTCAGATGATCTTCCCATCATAGAGATCATCCTTACAAAAAATCAGCTCAATCCAAAATTTTTAACCCATATTTTAAAATTTTATTAATGTTACTTATACTTTCTCATATGTCCTTTCAACCTGATCCTATATATATATATATCGGGTTCCATAGACACATAAAGTTACTTATAAAGCTACAATGTTTTTGTCTTATATGATTAAAAAGATTCGAAATAAGCTGATTTTTTGTGAGGATGATCTCTTTGGTGAGGGGGATCATCCTTGCAAAAAATCATCACATTCCAAAACTTCTAACTCCATCAAAACTGAGTTACAAAAATTGGACGGTCTAAAATTTTTCAACTTGTAAACATGGGACTAGAAGTTTTATAATAGGCTGATTTTTGGCAAGGATGATCTCCTCATCATAGAGATCATCCTCATAAAAAATCAGTCTATTCCAAATATTTTTGCCCATATAAGACAAAACACATTGTAGTTTTATAAGTAGTTTTATGTATATACGGATCCTAATTTGCCCATATAAGACAAAACACGTTGTAGCTTTATGAGTAGCTTTATGTGTATACGGATCCTAATCCATATATATATATATATATATATATATATATATTTTAAATGGAAAATGCTGAGGTCACTTTGAAATTGACATCGTTTGTGACATTGGTGGTGTGGATGGGTCTATAAAATCATAAATGCTTTTCATCCAAACACGAGTGAAAAATATCTATGGTTGTGTGAACACCAATATCCCAAATGATGTCAATTTCAATGTCACTCCAGCACGACGCTTTTATTAAAATTACCATATCCTATGCTTTTAAAATGGTTAAAATTACTTTAAAACCCTCCAATATTTATACACATGTTTCATATGCGAAATTCCAGTCATTATTGTCTTTAAAATCCAATGGTTTAATGCTTAGTAATTAGGATAAAGATTAATAATTTATTATGTGAAATATTACTTCACTGATTATTTATTTATCAAAATAAATGTTGTTTGGACGTGGGTTTATAGGATATTTACAATTCAAGAACCCATCCGAACAGAACCTGCTTTTAGTTCAGTTTGGTTTGGTTCATTTTTATGGTCAATTTAGTCTGGTTCTAGTTCTTGTCTAGGGGAACTGACCTAGGTTAGTTCAATTTTGATTCCAACCAAGTTACACCTCTAATATTACCTACTCAACCTTCAAACCTGCAAGTCTATAAAAAAAAAAAAAAACTAGAAGATGATGAAATTTTCAATAAAAAAATAAAAATACTCTAAAAGAGATTAAAATGAGATTAGATTGAAGATCAACTTAATAGATTAGAAGTAATTTACCACGGGGCTAGAAGATGTCTGATTTTGGGAAAATAAAAAATATGAAGGTTTTTGTTTGAGTCGTGATATATGTACTCGTTGTTAAAACGTACACGGTCTGTATGTGGTTGACGTGGCAAAGTCTAGAACCATAGATCTTTTTTTGAGATACACAAGAAAAAAGATCTACGATTATGTTCTCTTGCCACATCATCGGTGTACAGGCCACGTATACGTCAGGGTGTCGTTTTATCACTGATCTTTTTGTTTTCAAGGTGAAGACAAGGGCATTAAAGTCAATTTGCATTAGTCTATAGAAGGAGGTCAAGGGTGGCATAACATCAGTTTCAAAGTAAGAGGGGTATCTAAAATATCCACCAAAACTTGCAGGGGTATGTCTAAACCATATTTAACGTTCTCTTGTCGGGTCGGGTCGGGTCGAATCGATACTGGTATCACGTGCCATTCTTTATGATGATCTGTGATTTCCTTACTAAGATAGTGAGGAAAAGCCTCATCCATCGTCAAAATACCTCGATATGCGTAACGACCTCGAGATTTATATGAATCTAGAGGAATTTCTTTATGAATCTCGAAATCCTTTTGACGGTGGATGAGGCTTAGTAAAGCCTGTTTTTTATCCTCGCTATATTAGTAAAGCAAGTCGTTTGATCGTAATTATTAAAATAAAAAAAATCATCTTTTTCTGCGAAACGAAAGATCTCTTTCTCCCTCTCACCGAAAGATCAAAAAAAAAAAAAAGAAGAAACCCTGAGAGGAGGATGGAACTCGAATCACGTAAGTTTCAATTTGTCTTTATTTTTGTTTAGATTATGTCAAGGTCTGAAAATCTCTGTTTGAATGAACTAATTTACAGTAAAAACCCTAAGATTTCATCATTTCTTATCGAAAATCTTCACTAAAACTGAACTTCAAATCAATGGTTTTATACAATCGAACCAGGAAATCAGATTTTTAATTTTTTTTTAAAGATTAGAAATGATATGTTTTACATGAATAAATATTGAAGAATTTATAGAATTAGAAAAAAAAAAAAAAAACAAACAAACAAACAAACCGAGATTTTGACAAAAGCCCCATTTTTTGTAAAAGTAATTTTCTGGTCAGAACTAGGAAATTCTTTATACGACCAATTTTCAGGAAAAATAGCTGGGAACTAGAAATCAATTTGTGGTAGGGTTAAAAGTGAGAATTGGTTGATTTGGTGATCAAAGTTGTTGAGAATCAGCTCTCAATTCATCTTCCTTGTGAATGTGAGACCCCAATCCCGTGTAGAAATCTGTGTATTTACCTATAGATTACACGTGTAGAATACACAAACACACAGCAAAAGAAAAACTCAATTGAATTTATTTATTTATTTTTATCAATGACTCTATTGAACACAAAGTTGTTTTTTTCCCCGATTATAAGAAACTTAAAGACACAAACAAACTTCTCTTTAAATTTATTCAATTGTATATATTACTATTAATATTGACCAGAACACAAATGGGGGTGGTGGCGGAACAACGACTGGTATCAGAATAGTAGAAACTCAAACAGAATGATGAAACATCGATGCACTTAGATAGAGGGTATCATTAAAAACATAGAAAAGAAAAGAAGGGGAAATAGAGGAAATCACCGAACAAAGCATGGTGTTACTCCGAGACTAAGTGAAGATCAGGAGATGCATGATCTCCTAAGAAGATGTTAGGCAGAGACCATTATCCACTTTGGTAGTGAGACATATAGAGTCAATTAACAATTATACAACATGGTTTTGACGAATGGAACTAATTCAATTTTCTCATGAAATATATATATATATATATATATATATATATATATATATATATATATATATATATATATATATATATATATATATATATATATATATATATATATATATATATATGTATGTATGTATGTATGTATATCCAAAGGTAATACACTCCCTAAGATATTTTTGAACCTGACTCTCTCGTGTTCTTGCTCCTGCTCTCACATCCTTACATGCTTTACACTCTCGTTAGTAGATACTATGATCATGGAGTGGTATGTATTAGTCCTTTGTGTCAAGGTTGAATTCAAATTCACATCCTATAGATTTTTGGTTTCCATACTGATTCAGATCGTCATTTGGCCGATACATCGCGGTTTCTGGTGGCTTTGCATATTGTTTCATGCAAAGCCCACACATCAAACCCCAACTCTTTGATATTTATCTAAATTGGTTTCTAAAATTACTGTGCATCCCCCTCTTTATTCTCAACCTCTTTTGTTTTCTTATAATATATCACATGTCTATTAAAAAAATACATCTAATCCTTGCCCGAGATCTAAAATATTGGATGGTTTTAAAAGTATCATGAAGGGGAAAAAATAAAGTTATTGAAAGCACTGGTTGGTTGGGATCACTTAAAGATGAGTTGAGGACCAATTTTTAGGTGCTTACATATCTTTAATTTCATCCTCATTCCTCACTGAAAATCAACTCATTTTGAAACTTCAAAGCCTTTGAAAATGGATGGCTCAGAATGTGTTTAGTAATTTTGCAACCTTATTTTAATCACCAAATCATGCCCACATGGATCTGTCTGACATAGAGGGCTAGTAGAATATGTTTTTTGTCTCTATTTATTTGATTGAGTGGGACCAGTCTCCGTTTGGAACATATCGGTGCTACACAATGGGCACCAACAAAATTTGATAAAATAGTTAGTAGATAAGTTTACAATGTTTTATTTAATACAATTTGATATTCAGGTTGTGACAATAATAGCTTTGATCTTTGCATTATTTGCAACGACTTTGCATGTTTGATTCCTTTGGGCTAATAAAGAAATGTTGCTCCAATTCCTTTGTGCAGTGGATTTGGAGATTCGTGCTGGTGAGGGCGTTGGAACAATAGAAAGTTCTGTGGGAATGGAGCTCACTGTGTATGAAGGTGATGCAAATCAAGAACCCTACGTGGGTATGATATTCAAATCTGAAGACGCCGCTAAAGCATACTATGATGAATATGCCAAACGGATTGGATTCATAGGTCGTATTGTAGGATCTCATCGTTCAGAGCGTGATGGATCCTTTATTTCTCGTAAGCTTGCATGTAATAAGGAGGGTTTCAATGTTAGTAGGACGAAACTTGATAAAAATAGGAAGCGGAGAGTGAGCCAACGTGAGGGTTGCATGGCAATGATGCTGGTAAAGAAACAGAAGCCCGGGAAATGGACAGTTACAAAATTTGTGAAGGAACATAACCATATGTTAGGACTTGAAACAACCACCAAGGAAGTTCCTACTCCGGTTAGTTTTTTTTCCCCAAATATTATAATTTTCACAATAAGTTTTCCATCTTTTAATGAGTTTCATTTGATTTGTAATTCTCATTCACTAATTTTATTTTTCATGGTTTGAGAAAATGAGTTTTACACATTGTTTGAATTTTTTTATGATAATATGATGCACTCTGAACAATAGAATAGGAAGAAGATTTGTGAACTAAACTTAGACAATTAAAACAAGGAACAAGTCTCAATTCGAAACTGCAATGTTAGGTCCAAAAAGTGAAGCCTACAAGATCATGAGGAAGTCCCATAAGGCTTGGCGCATAAGCCATGATGTGGACTCTTTAACTTGGGTTGGAGTTATCTTTTCTTGTTTTTTGTAATATACCCTTTAATGGACGATGCTCCCTTTTCTCGGCGCATTTTTCAGCTAAAGATGCGTACTGGATGAATAAGGTCTACTCTTCCACTATAAGGAATTGGAATGGGAGTAGTGGTGGTATGGGGGAAGATTTATTAGACTGGATTGCTTTGAGATGGGAAAGGCTGGAGAGTATTTTTTTTCATGTAGTTGATAGGCTTGGCATATCTTCTCCTTTTGTCTTTAGGTTGATATATTAGACTTTAGTTATTATATTAGGAGGCTTTTTTTTTTTATAATATTGACAATTGAGTTGAAAAAGAGAGAAGATTATTTTTCTCTTGTGTGATACTTGATATGGATGGAGTGATACAATGCTTATGCAAGGTGAGATTTTAATCAACCCTTTTTTGCTAGATCTCTCTGTTTGATCAACTTTTTAATAAAGTTTTGCATATTAATTTTCCATTCCATTTTTTGGTATATGAGGAAATTAATTTGATTTTTATGTTTTCCTTTTAAATAATTGAATTCAATTTGAGGCCTTTTTGGTACACGCTACAAATCATCTCCAACGCAAAAAAAATCCTGAAATACACTTTAAGGGTGCTTGGTGATGCTTGAGAAAGTTTTTGCATTGTAAAAAACTTGTATGGACCACCTAAATTCTTAATAAATTCCAACAAGTGGTTTTTTATTTTTTTATTTTTTTAAATAAGTAAAGATATTAGAAGCCATAAAAAAATGCGAAGTGTCAAGGTAACCAGCCCAAATACAAAGACAACTAGGAAAACAGAGCAAGACTGCCCAATGACCAACACCCAAAAATAAAACACTGATCGCATAGATAGATTACAAACCCTTTCCCGTCTAACAAGGAAGTCCTCAAATAAAACGTGTTTACTCCAAGAGAAAAGCAACCCCATGATGGTTGAGATTTACCCTCAAATTCCTTAAAGATGATAGTTTTGAGTTTAGTGGATCCTCAAATTCCTTTACTGAAAACTGCCTTGTCAACTCATGGTCATCAATCCAAAACCTATCGTGACCCCGGATGTGAAACTATATTCCTTGTGCTTTTTTACTATGTTCGTTATATGGCTGAGTTTATCGCTGCTGTTGCCATCCTTAAAGCTAAGAAATCCTTGATTTTTTTTTTTTTGGTTTCCAAATCTTCTCCACATCCCTTGCTAAGAAACTATATTATTGTTGTACATTCTTCATACAATGGATGAGCCCAACCCTTATTTCCAGACAATTGTCCATGTGCTAAATTTACGCATTTTTCATATCCATATGATATCTATATTGTATATTAAGCAAACTCACTAAGTTGGCCCTCTTTCCAAGAATGTCATTTTTTTATCAACTCAATATTATGGTAGTATTTAGTTCAGTTTTATAATTTATGGAGGACACCTCTATATATATGAGTCCCGTTCGGCAGTCCGTTAGGGAGCCAACACATTTGTCTTATATGGGTTGGAAGTTTTGGATTGGGCTGATTTTTTGTGGGGATGATCTCTATGGTGAAGAGATCATCCTCACAAAAAATCAGCCCAATCGGAAACTTCTAACCCCATCAAAAGTGATTTAGAATTGTGGACCGTCGTTTTTTTACCGTTAATTTGCAAACCACTTTTGATGGGGTTAGAAGTTTCAGATTGGGCTGATTTTTTGTGAGGATGATCTCCTCGCCATAGATATCATCCTCTTAAAAAAATCAGCCCAATCTGAAACTTTTAAGCCATATAAGACAAATTTTGGCCCCAACGTTGGTTGCCGAACGCTACCTTGACGGTTCAAGGGACAACAATTGTGACTGATTTTTGTCTGAAATGGGTTAGAAGTTTCAGAATGGGCTGATTTTTTGTGAGATTGTGAGGATGATCTCCTCACCAAAAATCAGCCCATTCTGAAACTTCTAATCCCACAATAGTGGTTTACCAAAAAATTGATGGTCCATGATTCTTCAACTTGTAGAGATCATCCTCACCAAAAATTAGCCTATTCCGAAACTTCTAACCCCGTCAAAAGTGGCTTATAAAAAACCGTTGTCACAATTGCTGTCCCTTGAACTGTCCCGATATACATATACCCTCGTCTCTCATTTTTCTGTTGTAAAAGTAGTTGTGTTTGAATTTTCAAAATTCCATAACTTCTGATCCGTAAGTTGGTTTGCGATAAAAATAGTACAGTTAGAAAGCTCAAGTCAGGATCTTTATGGTGATAATATTTAATATTTTATTTAAATATAATTTTTTTATTTACAGTAGTATGAAATTTCCTATAATATGTCCTTTGAAACTTGATTGGTTGTATTCATATATAATAGAGAAATACTTACCTGAGGATGGAGCTGTCATAGAGTCTATGCCTGCATGATACTTGTCGAGAAGATTGGGACACACCACTTGCTAGGTCCACACCAATGATCTCTCTTGGACCTAATGACTTGATGCAATGATGCCCATTGAATCAATTCACATTCCTTTAGAAGGTTGACTGTGAAAAGTTATTATAAAAAAGATCAAATGGTTACATTTATCCTACTGGGTCTTTATTTGTTCTTGTATATCTCCTTGGTTTAACTTTTGGAATGGTGCACTCTTAAGACCCTGGATGTGTGCCACCTTCTGGCAAGGAGCACCCATCTCATCCTAAAGTTGTTATTCCTCGTAATTTGATGTTGTTTATTCTTTCAACTGATCTGGTTGCTAAACCTTGGGCTGCCAATGGATTGAGTCCGGATCGGATCATGTTTGATTTGGTACCGATTCAATAAGGATTGGATAGGATCCATGACTGATCCCGTCATGTAACGGATCGGGTTTTATCAGATCCCAATTTTAAGATCTGATCTGACCCATTAAAAATCGGATCTGGCCAAACCAGATTTTATAAACAAAATCTAAATAAACTTTATATATCTCTAACTCTCAAGAAATATATAATATAATTATAATTCATATACTTTCTAACATGTTATCCGATCCCGACATTGTTGATCCTTATCCAATCCAATGAGATATCAGATCCAAACCTTATCGGATTGAATCCTTATTGGAATCCAAAAATCAATCCTGACCCGAAGTTATCGGATCGGATTTTGGGTCTGATGCTACCTATTGACAGCCCTAGCTAAACCACTACGTCTAGGTTCTTGCATGTATTGAGGATTTAAAACACCTTGATTTGCCCAAGGGGTTCTAATTAAGCAATAATCGGTTGATGTTTACTAGAGCTGTGGCAAGGGCTTGGGCAACCTCTTATCCTCCCCCTCTTAAAAGTCTGAAACTAGTTTTGCTGGTTTCGGGATGCCTATTTCCATTTTGCATTTGGTTTATCAAAGTCTAGATCATTTTTTCCTGGCCCTTGGTACTAACTTGTCAAAATCTCAACGACCAAACCGACATTAGAGTTCTGAGCCTATTATCTAACACAATATCAAGTTTTGTTCTTTTGACCTTACCTAAATTTAATGGACAAAACTCCTCTAGCAACATATCTTAAATCCTTAGATCTCTTCCCTTCTCTACTATCTGCTTGAAACAGATTGCTTTGTCCCATCCTAACTACTTTAATTTCTTTGTATGTTCCTGCGATGATTCTGTGGAAGGGAAAAAAGCCAATGGACTGAGAATTGGAAGACCAAATAAGTTGTTGAATGAGCAACTTGGTTGCCCTGGAGCAACGATTGTTTGCAGTCTTGTTAGGGTTGGTACCTGTTATTGGGCCGTTGTTTTTATACTTCCTCGTTTTATCTCTTGCATGTTCGCTGTGCTTGTCTTTTTAATTTTCAGTCTTGCTGGGGTTTGTAAATTTCTTACCTCACTTGAGAACTGCTATTGGCTCCCCTACTTTTACCTATTACTGCCCAATTAAAAATAAAGAAAATAAGTGAATGGTTGAGAATAAGAAAAAGTTGGGGTGCCAATAAAAGCTCTGTTGCTTTCTTTTGCTAGATTTCTATTTTTAGGGTTTAGGATTTTATATGAGCCTACTTATAATTGTAAACTACTGAAATTGTTTGAATTAGTGTTACAGTGTTTTGTAATGTTGAGAAAGTAATTCAAGCCAAATCTCTGTAATGCTTGATGGTGCGTTATAATCTTCAACTGGGGTGTAATAAATAATTTCAGAAATTGGAGTGTAAGAAGTAAAAGTTGGGGTGCCAATAGAAGCACTCCATTTTTATTCATATTTCAGATCTGCAATCTCCTCTTTTCTATTTTTCCAACACACGTAACTGGGTCATTGCAGATTCCTTGAAAGCTTTTCTAGCTGTATTTTGCTTGTGGGTTGGGTTTGGGTACATCAGTTTTGTGGTCATCCAAATCCATTCTTAACCCTACCAGTTGCCGTCACTATTTAGTGGAAAAATTATGTGGAATTTCTCTTAAAAATAGAGTGCTGCTATTGGCACCCCAAGTTTTACTTATTACACCCAATTAAAAATAAAGAAAATACGTAAATGGATGAGAATAAGTAAAAGTTAGGGTGCCCATAGAAGCTTGCTCTCGTTTTTTACTAGATATCTATTTTTTTGATTTTAAGATTTAATATGAGCTTTAATTATAATTGTAGACAACTACTGAAACTATTTGAATGAGTATTATAATGTTTTATAGTGTTGAGATAATAATTTGATCCAAACCTTTGTAATGTTTGAATGGTGTGTTTTATTCTTTAATTTGGATGTGATAAATAATTTAAGAAATTGGGGTGTAATACGTAAAAGTTGGGGTGCTAATAGCAGCTCTCTAAAAAAAATACAGGTTCTATGATGATGTGGGTTCTCAGTAATTGATACATATTTTCACTGATGTCAGCTCACAGTAAATTCTTTATATCTGCTTGATTTTTCAGTAATTAATATGCATTTATTTATTGTAGGATGAGAAGGATAAGAAAATTCATGAACTTTCCTCTGAACTGAATCGTACAAAGCGGCAGTTGACAGCATGTCGGGAACAGCTATCTGTATTCATGAAACTCATCGAAGAGCACGCTCAACACCTATCAGGTACAGTCGGAGAAATAGTTGATGACATGAAAAAAATTGAATCCTAAGAGCCGGAGCTTTTAATTACACATGATAGTTAGATAGCTCTGCATTTTGGGGTTTGTTCTTTCTGTATAATTTCTTGTTTCTTAATAGAGATTAGTTGCATACTCTCTTTCCTAACTGGCTTCACTAATTTGTATTGGATTTTACCTTAAATCACTTTCTCTGTATTGTGAGGCTTATACTCTTCTGAAGCACACCCATACCGGTCTAATTCTTACTATCTGTTTGAACCATTTTGTAATCTAACGTGAAAGGGAAGAATAACACAAGAAAGAGCCCATTATCGGTTATTTAGGATCTCTAACCATCGAGAGCGACTATTGGCACCCCAAATTTTACTTATTACTCATCCCAATTTAAAAAAATGTGAATGGTTGAGGATAAGTAAAAGTTGGGGTGCCAATAGAAGCCCTCTCATTTTGTTTTTACTAGATTTCTATTTTTTGGGTTTTGGATTTTCATGAGCCTATTCATAATTGTAACCAAATATTGAAATTGTTTGAGAGAGTGTTATAATGTTGAAATTATAATTCGAGCCAGACCTCTGTTATGTTTAATGGAAGTATGATAAATAATTTACGAAGTTGGGGTGTAATAACTAAAAGTTGGGGTGCCAATGGCATCTCTCTAACCATCCAAGGAGCCCTAAATACTTGTCTCATTAAACTTGAATATTACTTTTTGCAGAACCTGCATAGCATCTAATAGCCCAAATCTCATTATAATTTTTTATTTTTGGCTTAGTCGAAAATATCAACTAGTGCTTTACTTTGTTGTTAGGGCATTGCAATCATTTTCTCAGAATCCTATAATTGGGAGCTGTTCTTACCAAACAATAGGCCCAACTTCTACACAGCACAAGTGCACAACACTTCATGGTTCCCAAATCCACACTTAATCACTCTTCGGCTTAGATATTTTAATGTGTTGGAGCTTTTAAAATAATCGTATTCGAATATTGATTAGAGTATTCATCGATCCGATTAATATTTGTTGAGAGTACCAAGGAGTTGGAGTCGGGTGGATTTATAGTGGGGGCATTTGCCCCCACAAGAATTTTCAAAGTACGGATTAGTGAGCTATTGTCACAGATTTTAGCCACAGATAAAAAAATCTACCACTACTGCCCCCACCAAAAAAAATCACTCTTAGATGTCCCCACATATTTTTTTTTTTTATTCTTTGTTTGTCCTCGCATGGGCAAAATCCTGGCTTCGCCTCCTGGTTGGTGTAGGGCGTTAGCTTAGTGGAGGTTTACGACTCGTAGTATAAGGGTAAGCAATTCTCTTGAATTTCTTGAAAGAATAATAAAGTGATTGGCTTGAGCTAATAAATAAGGAAAATGTTATCCTCGGTTGAGGCTCTCCAACAACATGACCGTTGGGATGTTGGGGATTCTCAAGAAAGAATGTATCCCTAGGAAAAGTATTCTATTTCCCTCAAAATCAGGTACTAATCTCTAGGAAATTTGTGTTATAACTCACATCGTAACTGTTTGTTTGATGGAGACGGTTGAGGCTAGAAAACGGTTGTCAATGGGTCAATTTTCGATTCGGCTCCTAAGGTATTTAGAATTTGAATCATTATATTTTTTTTGTTGTGATTTTTGTCGATTCTAGTTTCGATTCTAAAATATGTGGAATCATAAATGAAACCTCCGAGAAACACGGGTGCAAATCGATTGAGGGAAAAAAAAAATTATAATGATTGTAACCTTCTTTTTTCCTTTCAAAACTTAAGATATTATCTACAAAAATATCAGAAGTACAACATGTTCTACTAAAGAAATAAGTCAATTGTTTCTTAGAATTAAAATAATGCTCTTTGGAAGTAGTAAACTTTTAGAAGAGATGGAAAATTGAAGAAATTAATGTAATTTTTAATAATTTTAAAACTTAAAAAATTCTTGTGCTATCTATAGGATAAAAATAAATGACAAAATAAACTTGTTCCAGGTACCCACGAAAAGAACCTAACGATTCCAATTCCTATCGATTTAATTTCATTTTAGATCTACATCTAATAGGTTCTAATTAAAAGAGAACCTAAACTGAGATTTTTAGTTTTGATTAAATGGGGACCCATTGATAGCCCTAAAATAATCTAGTGATTGGCTTGAGCTAATAAATATAAATATAGAATAAATGAAAAATGTTACGAAATTAAGGGCATGTTTCAATACCATAAACAGAGAAGTACTTTACCAAAGAGCTAGAGTTGGAGTACTCTGTGAAGGAGTTGGAGAAGTACTTTTGTACTGGAAGAGCGTTTGGGAATCAACTCTGTGAAGTACTAGTAAAAGTACTTTTGTGTTGAAAGTACATTTGGGAGCCATATTGACTTCTCCTAGCTTATAAAAAAAAAAGACAAAATACCCTTATATTCTACTTGATATTATTTTTTGTCTTTTAATGTCATAATATGTTTTCAAACTGTATTATTTTTGACATTTTAACTATAAATATTAATATAATGTGTATTTAAACTCAAGTATACTCAAAATTTCCACACACACAAAAATTGACAGCACCTTCCCTAAAAATTGGATGTTTTCACCTATCACTTGTTGAATTATCAAATATATAAAAAAAATATGTCTCGTACATACCAAGTCCTAATATATATATATATATATATATAGGGAAATGTTCAACACCCTACACTTTACCCTACGTTTTACCAAACGTGTTATATATATAGGGAAATGTTCAACAGCCTACACTTTACCCTACGTTTTACCAAACGTGTTTTGTCCTACATGGGTTAGAAATTTTGGAATGGGCTGATTTTTGGTGAGGATGATCTCTACGGTTAGAAGATCCTCCTCACCAAAAATCAGCCCATTCCAAAATTTCTAGCCCCGTGTTTATAAGTTGAAAAATCGTAGACCGTCTATTTTTTGTAAACCATTTTTTATTGGGTTAGAAGTTTTGGAATGGGTTGATTTTTAGTGAGGATGATCTCCTCACCAAAAATCAGCCTATTCCAAAACTTCTAATCCATGTAGAACAAAACACGTAGGGGTAAAATGTAGGGTAAAGTGTAGGGTGTTGAACGGGACCCATATATATATATATATAGGAAAGTGTTCAGAGGCTTTAAAAAAGGCCAAACATTGTACCAAACATTTTTCAAAATAAGGGTTAGAAGTTTTGGAATGGGCGGATTTTTTGTGAGTATGATCTCTATATGAAGATATCATCCTCACCAAAAATTAGCTCATTCCAAAACTTCTAACCCTAATTTACAAGTTGAAGAATTGTGGACTGTCCGATTTTTGTAAACTACTAATTGGCTAATTTTTGTGAGGATGATCTCCTCATCATAGAGATCATCCTCACAAAAACTCAACCCATTCCGAAATTTCTAACCCATATATTGAAAAATTGTTTGGCACAATGTTTGACTTTCTTTAGGGTCTCTAAACGCCATCCATATATATATCCATACTTAAACAAATCTCATATATACAATATACATATATTCATCTAAGAAATAATATCATAACTAACACATATATTAAAATTATTATGAACTGCAATATATTGCATCCTATTGATGCATAAAAAAACAAATCATTGGTGTTCTTTTATTATCTATTTTTCTTCACATGCTTATCAGTCACATCAACTTCGTTATTAGTTTCAATTTCATTAACCCATAAAAATCCCTCAATATAATTCTAGAATTAAGGAAAAAATAAACTTCATCATGATTATAGTAAAAATAGATATATCATATAAAAAAATGATAAGTTTTTGTTTTTCTTAATATCAATTATTACCTTCTAAGATGGACGCCTATAAAAAATTGTGTCTTTGTTTTCTTTGGTTCTAGTAATGATAATAATTAGCCTTTGTTGAAAATATTTAGGATTTATCCCAATGTTTGAATGGAAGTATAAGTGAAAATGTAAGTGATTTACTTTTTAATTTGTGATGTAAATACTTTAATCCCACATTTGATATGAGCAACTAAAGAGTGGAACTCTTATATAAAACCTCTCACATAATGTAGTAAGTGTGAAAGAGATATGGATAAAGTCCACAAGCACATAAGGGCACATGAGTTTTAAAAAGGATTTTGAGTCATTGGTCCAAAAAATCTTAATGCATGTATATGCATGAGATGTGCGAGCAAGGAGGTGCAAATTTTCAAATTTAAACCTCACGTGAATCCACATGAAAGACCCACTTTTGCTATAAAAAAAAATTTATTGGGCATTTTACTTCATTAATTTATCTATTGAGTTGAACTCAATGAGTTATTACTTGTGATTATTCTAAGAGACACAAGTGGTGTCACAACCCAAAAACAGACATGTGTGCATCTTCAAATAGTTACAAACCAAGCATACTTTTCACCAATCTTCATGACTGTCCAAGGAATCACTTCTAATCCTATAAATTATCATTCGTTCTCTCTTTTTTATAACTCAATTTTTCAAATTTTTATTTGCGTAATGCCTTCTATTTTCAAGATATTATTCGTATGTCATTGAGAGTTCAGATCACAGTACAAGTTCAGTTGTACATGTACACTAGGAGTGATGCCTTGTATACATTTGTAGCAATATATCTTGAAGACAGACATCTAGAGATTGTAAGCACATCACAAGGGCAAGATATGTCTTAAGGTGGTTGTATCTTATATAAACCTCATTCTGTTCAAATCAGTATTTGAGTCCAATCGATATTTCTAACTTATTTAGTTCTTTATTATTTTATTTCAATTTCTTTTCTTTAATCTTTTGTAAACTAACTACATAAAAATAACACCCCTGATCACACGAACAACAAAGTGTCATCAACATTACATTCAAAGATTTACAACCAAACCTATGTATTTAAATTCAAATGATTGAAAAAACCAAAATAAATGAATCTAAAACATCTAAGAAGAATAGCAAGTCAAATGTTTACAATGTTTAAATTAAAGTATCGAATTTGATTCAAGTCACCCTTATACATTAATATCATGCCGATCATAAGCCTCTTTTTATAACTTGTGTTATAACTTCTTTCTTCTGTTCCATTGTCATATTTGTTTGGAGATGTGAATGAACATGTGGGTTTCTATGATCTAAAGATGTAGAATCTTTTTTTACAAAATCATCTTGATCATATTGGGCAAATTCAAGATCACCCATTGTGCTTTCAAAACATCGAAACACTATGTAATCACATTATTTATGGAAGAATGAAAATGATTGAACACTTCTTTCTTCTCCTTTTTTTATGCATCCCTTTGAAAATCTTGTAAATGGTAACAAATACATTTATATGGTGTCAAATAACCATCCATCAATAGGTACCCACAGTCAACTAGGTAGTACTTACCTAACAATCAAAATGAACAATTACGATCATTATAAAATATTCAAGTAAATAAAGTATTGTCTCAATTAATACTTTAAATATCAATCTTTCGACGGATGTGAAAATCTTGAATTGGGGTTAGTGATGGTGTTCAAAAATACATTTGAGTCACTTACTTGCCCTTCCCAACCAACTATGACATATGTAAAATCATGTCGAAAAAATATGCAGTCAACACATTCTGTGTTATGCCCTTCTGACTTAAGAAGTGAAGTTGGTCCATTGTGGGAACACGTGTTCCTATATGCGTATCATCTATCACTCTCATACAATTCTTCATATTTAAATAATAATAAGACTATATATATATATATATATATATATATATTAATAATTATTTTTTTCATAAGATACCTTTAAAAAACCAATATCTTTGATTGGTTCGAATTTCAATAATGATCTTATTCGAGTATCAGGGCACAATAAGAGACTTACATAAATGTAGAATCACCTTCCAAATCTCTATGAAATGTTTACTTACAGTCTTCAAAATGTCGAAATCGATTAACAATCAATTTCATTCCCTCATTTTGTCTTAATATCATTAAGAACATAGCCAAAGAGACTTCTAAAGAAACATGTCTCATATACTTTAGGTTTACTTCATCACGATCGCGAAGAGATGATAATAGTCAATGAAAAATGTGTGTTTTCATCTTTAATTGTTTGAGACATATAAAATTGTTTTCTGACAAAATATATTTCATATAATCTTCTCTAGTAAAATCACAGTTTATCTTGAGTTATTTATTTAAATTAAGTTTGCATTAAGATAACATTTAATTTGTCATAATACCAATTACTAACAATTCAAAATCATCTGACAATGAATCTATCAAATCTTTATCTGACGATGAATCCATCAAGTCTGTTTGTTTTTAAATATGTAATAAAATATCAAAATTCAAACTTATAATTAAGGGTCGGGTTCCTGCAACACACATTGCGACACACATATAGACAACGTGTTTGTCTTATATGAGAAAAAATGTTTGGAATGGGATGATTTTTTGTGATGATGATCTCTGTGATGAGGGGATCATCCTGGCAAAAAATCATCCCATTCCAAAACTTGTAACCCCATCAAAATTGATTTGCAAAAATTCGACGGTCTATAATTTTTCAACAAAAATTGGACGGTCTAGAAGTTTCATAATGAGCTGATTTTTGGCAAGGATGATCTCCTTACCACAGAGATCATCCTCACAAAAAATCAGCCCATTCCAAACATTTTTTCCCATATAAGACAAAACACGTTGTCTATATGTGTGTTGAAATGGTTGTCGTTTGAACCTGACCCTATAATTAATCACAATACCATCGTCTAACGACGATAAATAACATTTAATCAAACTTAAACATAAAATAAACATCATCATTACAAAATTAAGCATCCAACATAGATAAACACAAAAACATCTAACAAATATGCAACACTAACAAAAATATCTAACAAAGATTCAAACAAAAAGTTCTTTAACATAAAAAACGAATCATGGCACACCCTACACATCACTGGGACCATTAGAATTACCACTACCTGACATTTACCTCCTACTCAACAACCACTATAAACCCATCTCCTTTGTCCTAAAATAATAAAACATATCCTTAAATCCTAACTTTATTTCAAAATTATAACATGTCCAAACATATAATTCACTCATGAATGAGATATTATCTCATAGTTCATCTAATAACGCAACACACTTTGTGATATTAGTTTTTTTGACACCTATTTTTTAATAACTTCAACAAGATTATCAAACTGATCTTGAGATATATTATTTTTTGTTCATTTCTTGCGTTGTGATTGAGACTCATCTCCAAATTACATATTTCTTGAAAGTACTCGAACTAGGATCTCACCCTCAAGATTATCTACATATTTGATTGAGATTGGGTCTTGGATTACATTTCCGGATGAGTCTCAATGACCAAATTAGAACTATCATTATCTATATATTTTTTAACATACTCAAAATTAATTGTAGGAAATCGAGCATGAGAACCAGTGGATATGGTCTTACCGAATGTAAGGTCAAATTCACACAAGAACCCGCCTTGGTTTCACCCGCGGATCCATAGGGATGTCTAGGACAGACACGCACGAGCCCTCAAATCCTTTGTCCAAAATTTATTTTCATTCAAATGATTTATAAAAATGAAAATAGAAAAAAAAAATTAATATAAAATATAAAATGCAATTGGATAAAATAGGTTAGACTAGTACCTTCAATCTTTATGTATCAGTTCATCAAACATTGTTCATACTAATTATATTTTTCACTCTGTCATATCCAATCTCATTCATATACATCAAATCATTCCAACTCTTCTATTCACCCTTAACTTCATAAACTCCAATTGAAGGTCTTTCCAACTTGGTTTATTCAAAGTACGGTCATTTCTACGATTTTGTTGGATCAATTCAAGACATATATCTATAAATGACTTGTGAATTTCTTATATCCATACAAATTTTATTTATTTATATTAAGAATAGGGAATATCCCTTAAATTGGGCTCTAAACATTTTCTGTTACCAATAAAAAAAACACAAGTTATCTACTAAGCAATTCCTATAAAAAATAGGAAATGTGACTCTAAGATCAACTTACAAAATAAATCAATATGACCAAATATGAAGATTAGAAATTACAAGACAGTTTCTATTATTCTGAAAATTCCACAATAATACAAATATCATTTAAGAATTTGTTTCTAAGAAAATTTCAAACACCCAATCCAATGTACTCGATTGAAAATAATAAAAAATATCATTGCCAAATTCCAAATGATATTTGGGGCAAATTAATAGTTATTGCTACAAAATATTACGAAATAAATTAGTATTCATGCTTCTATTTATAGCATAATTATCGATTCCTTAGTTGGAAAAGAATTTTCTCAATAACTCTTTTAGCAATTTTACAAAAGATAATTATAAAAGCACCCCACAAATTAATAAGGACAACCCACACCATAGTTGAATTGTTTTGTCTTATATGATTTAAACTTATCAGAATGAGCTGATTTTGGATGAGGATCATCTCTATGATGAGAAGATCATCCTCACCAAAAATCAACCCATTCTGAAACTTAAAATTCCATCAAAACTTGTTTAAAAAAAAAATGGGCAATTTACGATTCTTGAACATTTTTTTATGTAATTAAAATTTTTGGAATGACTTACTTTTGGTGAGGATGTCTTCTCATCATAGGTATCATCCACACCAAAAATCAACTCATTTCAAAACTTTTAACCCATATAAGACAAAACAATTCAGTTATGGTGTGGGTTGTTCTTATTAATTCATGGGGTGCTTTTATAATTACTATTTTTTACAATCGGACTAAATACTAGTGACCATATATGATTCATAGTTCTCACTATATAAATCTATGCAGAATAAGCAACTCTCATCATACAAACTGCACAAATGAATAAACAAGAAATGAATTTACAACTAATTCTTCCTAACTATTTTTTAAATACCAATCATATTGTCTTTTAAGGTTTTGAGATCATGTTTTAATCTAAAATTTACTTATAAATAGGAGAAAGGGAGTCACAATCTACTATGACTCTTTATTGTCCTATTTACAATTACCATTACACAAAACATAAATGAAATAATAGAAAGAACCCATGCAAATGCATAAAGTTCTATTTTTCAACTTGAAACATAGAAGGTTTGACCAAAGAAAAAAAATCAATTTCACGACCAAAAATCAAGTTTTAGAGATAATTTCCTATGTTGTAAGCGAGACATCTAAAGGTGGAATCACCGAAAATAAATTTATGTCACCGTTAGGATACACATCAACGATGGCACCGCCACTTTCCATCAGACAAAAACCTACGGTCACCCACCATCTGGGTATTCAAAACTACTTTAGATAATGTTATATGTTTCCAACTTATTTTCATTAAAAATATTAAAGTGTAATATATTTAATGAAAATAAACAAATATCTCTCTTTTTTATTTAATAAAAATAGTTTCAAATTTAAAGACTAAAAGAATCAAAATCTAATTTTTGGATTTACGAATAAATTTTGATTTTTAATGTGCGAAAAAATTGACTTTTGAATTGAATGAATTTTCCTTTGAAATAAAATCTCATAAATTTAACTATATCTTATTATTATTATTACAACATTAGTTTCCATGATTTTTTTTCCAATTTGAAAATTTTTGAAAAAGGCCAATTTTGGAATTGAGCCAAATTTCTATAGCTCACTACATATTCTATTATGCATTTTCATTGAGTATGGATTGCATATCTATAACATTATATAAAAGAGAACAACTGTGGACAAAGTTATTCTCAAATGTTTAATTAATTATATTTGTATCTTAGATAACTTTAAAAACAAATCATTTTCAACACTAGGATTACAACCTAGGTGGACTAGCCCGAATTAAACCCGGGCTCAACCCGATTGCTGGATGAACCTGGGTTGAGTCATGTAGAATATGAGTTGAGCTTAGGTTAAAATATCACAACTTGACCTGAATTCGGGTTGAGGGTTCAGGCAACCAATTCAACCCAAACTCGATGTTATATATTAATATATACTGCTTTTATATTAGTTATAGAATTTTTATTTAGCTCTTTTATTCCATCTTATTATTATTGCTTGTAAACAATTGGATATCATTAATGTGGGATTTAGTTTTTGAAGGATTTGTCTAAGAATCTCCTCAATGATGGATTTGAAGGTTATATGCGATTTATTAACTAGTGTTTTTTTTATGTTGTATTTTTTTTCAAATACAAAATTTATTTGCTAATCAAAATGAAATTTGGGTTATTCAACGAACTCAACCCAATGAAACCACCCAAAATTACTTAACTCGGGCAAACTTGAGCTCAAACCATTTTTTTAAGATTGAGCTCAGGTTGACCTAGGGTTAGTGAGCTTAGGTCTAATGGTTGGGTTGAGTTGAGCTTGAATTGAGGGTTTGGCTACTCAAGTTTAGCTTGGGTTTACACTCCAACCCACTCAGGTTATAACCCTACTCAACGTTATATGTGGCTATCTACTTTTTTTAGCACAGACCCCTCCTGCTTTTTGATGAATATTTGAGACACATCTTAATTACAAAAATAAGCGTGTTGGAGTAACCTCAACATTATATGTGGCTCTCTACTTTTTTTAGCACATACCCCTCCTGCATTTTGATGAATATTTGAAACACATCTTAATTACAAAAAGAGACGTGTTGGAGTAACGTCACCAGGGGATACCTTGATGTGGTGGCGCGTGCATGTTCGTAGATGCATTTTACTCGTATCTCGAAGAAACGTATCTACGGGCATTCGCGCACCACCGCGCAAAGATGTCCCCCCGTGTGTCCCCCACTAAGGTTACTCCCATTAATATTTATTATTATTTTAATAAAATAAATATTTATTAGATTCAATAAAAATAATAATAATACGCTTATTCTTCTTTTTAAGTTTTTTGGGTTAAATTGGATTTTTTGTAAGTTGAAGGGTATTTCTATATTTTGTATTTTTAGAGAAAATATGGAACTTAGGATTTTATCTCTTAAAATAGAATAGCCCCACATCAAAAAAATAGAATACTCTCATTGAGGTTATATGAGATCTCTCAAATAACTAATTTAGTTATGTGTTTTAGATGTTTTACTTCGTTGCTAAGCGACGACTTGCCACCTCATGAGCACGTGCTTGCACGTACGCATCGTTGCGAGGAGCTCGGTGAGCATTTTTTATTTGCTAAATCAAACATCAAGTTTTGATTTCGATTGTTGGATGATCATAGTGGATGTAGGACTTTGTTTGGTGGATCGGATGGGCTAAACCAACATCATGGAAGTTGGTCAAAGAGGTTTGACCATGAAAATGTCTATTAGACCATTGGTCAATGGAGTTTGACCGTGGGTCAAACAATTTGACAGTTAATCATTGGGATTTGACCATGCTCCAATGGGTGTTTTCTTGGTTCATGAAGAGTACCACTCTTCAAAAACCCAAAAAAGGATGTGTCTTTTCACCCTATGACCATTAGATCGGATCTAAAGAGACCCAAGCCATCCAATCATGACTATTGATACAAAAAGTCCTGATGACTATTTGAAGAGTCACTTTATTTCTATAAAAGGAGATCTATAGACACAGACCCAGATACACAATTTCCTAGCCTTTCTTCAGAATACAAAATTCTTAATTTCTTCTTACTTTAGTTTTTTGGTATTTATTCGATTGAGTTATCAAGGCAATTCTCCATCTTTGCAAGACGACGGATTGCAATCAAAAGATTGGGCTCGTCATATCATAAAAATGTCTCGTTGGAAACCCTTTTGTAAATTGAAGTTTTACTTGAATTGAGAGCGAATAACGTTTTAAAGAAAACGATCTCGTGCTTCAAGTCCAACATCTTTTGTTTTGTTATATTTTACTATTATTGTCATATTCTAAAACTTTCGTTTAAGTTAATTATTCCAATAACTCTAAATTAATCTTAAAAAAAAATGATTTTTATCCAAAAAAAAACTTGATTTTTTTATATATATAAATTTTTCTCCAAACTAATCTTCAATAGTTTGAAAATGACTTAATTTGGGAGAAAAATCAAAAGTTTTTCATCTTAGCTCTCTAAAAAAACATTATTTTTTTTCCATCCAACAAAGGTTGACATAGGTAGAAATTTAAGGTTGGAGATGGTTTTGATAATGAAGAATCAAGGGTTGAAGATGATTACTTTTGAGAAAGAAAAAAAAAAGAATTTGTTACTACACGTCATTGTTTTAAAATTGGGTATTCCATTGATATCAATTGACTCGTCCACATGATCTAATATTTTGAATAAGATAAAAAAAAAATTTATTCAATTTAAATTATTATTTATTATTTATTTATGTAGAGCATAATATGGATTGAAATAATTAATCACAATAACATAACTTTAGATGATAAAATTTTAAATTATAAAAAACCGAGGTATTTTTATGGAAAAAAAAAACTGATTGAATTGAATAAGTGTTATTAAATTAGTCAATATTTTCAAATTATCTTATGATTCATCTCGAATCTTGGACAAGTCAATCTCTACGACGATTCACATTGCATATCACAATAGTACTTGGATCGTTGTTTTGACTTTTTTACATCCCACTCTTGACAAAGATATGATGAGAATTAAATCTTTTATATAAAGATGAACTTCGTCCGTCAATGCAAATCATATAGTCATATGAAGATAGGCCTAAATTGTTTTAAATGACATAAAAATAAAAATAAGGGTGATTTAGACATGCCTCCCCCATTTTTCATCAATATTAGAGATATCCCTTGTATTTTGAAATTGAAGACATGCCCCCTTCTTCCTAGGTCTCCTTTGAGAGATTAACATAAAGGACCAAGTTAGTTTTCTCCCAATCATCTTCAATCTAGATTTTTTTCTCCAAAAAGAGTCATCTTCAACCTTAGATAAGTTTAGTCACAATAACATAATTTTAGATAATAAAATTTTAAATTATATAGAAAAAAAAAATTAAGTATTTTTACGAGGAAAAAACTTGATTGAATTAACTCAGTGTTGTTGAATTAGTCGATATTTTCAAATTATCATAAGATTCATTTTAGATCTCGGACAAGTCAATCTTTGATATGATTTAGATTGAAAATCTCAGTAGTACTTGGCTCTTTTTTGTGTGTGTGTGTGTGTGGCTATTTTGCATCTCTAATCGTTTTTCATAGAAATGAACTTGATTAGATTATGTGATCCATATAAAAATGGATCTAGAATTTTTAAAATGACATGAAAATAAAAATAAGGGTGATTTATGCCTCCCCCACTTTTTTCATCAATATTAAAGATACTCCTTGTGTTTTGAAATTGAAGACATGCCCCCTTTTACCTAGGTCTTTTTCGAGAGATTATAGTAAATGACCTATAGACCATTATCTTCAACCTCTAGTTGGTTTTCTTCCTGTTGTCTTCAATCTAGATTTTTTTTCCCCAAAATTATTAATCTTCAAACTTAGACAATTTTACTTACAATAACATAATTTTAAATAATAATAATTTTAAAGTATAAAAAACTTAGAGGTATTTTTTAAGGGGGAAAAAAAGAAAACTTTATTGACTTGACTAAGTATCATTGAATTACTCGATATTTTCAAATTATCATACAATTCATCTCGGATTTTGGACAAGTCAATCTCTACGACGATTCAAATTACAAATCACAAATCACAAATCACAATAGTACTTGGCTCGCCTTAACTCTAATAAGGGAGGTAAGTCCCAGTTGGCATAATATTCTATTTATAATGCATGTTTATGTGATTATAAATATGATTAATGATGAATGCTCGTGGTTGGTACAAGCATGACGTGGTAAGATCATAGAATCGTAGATCTTTTTCCTATGCATCCCGAAGAAAAAGATCTAGGGTTCTGTGCCCTTGCCACATCATCTTTTTCCTATACGATTCATCTTGGATTTCGGACAAGTCAATCTCTACGACGTTTCAAATTACAAATCACAGTAGTTCTTGGCTCGTCTTAACTCTAATAAGGGAGGTAAGTCCATTTGGTGTAATCTTCTATTTATAATGCATATTTATCTGATTATAAATATGAATAATGATGAATGCTTGTGATTGGTACGTGCATGATGTGGCAAGGGCACAAAATCGCAAATCTTTTTCCTGTGAATCCTAAAGAAAAATATTTAGGGTTTTGTACCCTTGCCACGTCAGCTGTGTATTAACCACGTGCATTCGTTACGACTCTATAAATATTTTAAACTCATTGAATTAACGAACATCTGAGTCAAAGTTGAATTTAGTTTGAGATTCCCTAATGATTGGAATTGGAGTTGATTTGGTTCCAATCCGATAAGGATCAAATCCGAAACTGATAATCAGACTCTTTAGGAATCGGGTTTTAATGTGGATCTCAATATGAAGATCCAAACCCGATTTGATGTACACAATTTAAATAAATTTTATTTATTTAAACAAATATATGATATAATTTCTAACATTTTATCGGATTGGGACATGGTCAATCCAGATCTGATACAATAAGATATTAGATTGGAACCTAATCGAAATCTAAATCTTCGATCCAAACCCGAAGTTATCGGATCTGATCCAATCCATCAACAGCCACCACGCCCACGGATTGCTGGGGTAGTGTTGTAGGAAGTCAATTTAGCGTTTTTCTTTAGATAATTTGGAGAAAAGGGTGAATAAGTATCCTGTGCACCGGATGTTGATTATTGTAGCCAACTCTATATTAATTTTGCCACGTGGCACACTTATCTTCATCATGGCGTATTTCCATGCATATTTTTATAAAACATATAAATGTTCAAACCTAAACAATTAATTAAGCTGATATTTGATTGGTGTGCCTACCAAAAATTTACACGTGGCAAAATGAAAAGTAGAGTTGAGTAACCTTACCCAAGTTCTGAAGTACGGGATATTTACTCTTCATTATAACTAGAAGAAAAATGTAGAAATTTTTGGTCCATTTTCACACCCTCTCTCTCTCTGAACGTTTTGTGTCTGAAGGTCAAGGATTCTTTCTCTTTCTTTCCTTCCTTCTTTATTTCTTTCACAGCTCTTCCATTGTTTATAGAAAGGGTTTCTCTCTTGTTCTTTGTTTTTTCATTTTCAGCTCATCAATCTTAAAATTGTTGAAGAAGAAAACCCAGAAATTTTTTAAGGTACTTGATTGAACCCAGATGTTTGTTTTGTTTATTATTCGATCTTTTTTGTGAATATTGTTGTTCTTGTTTTTTAATCGGTTATTTTGAAATGGATTGTAACAGATAATTTTAAGTAAAAAATCTGTACAAATAATCTGTCAAACTTATCCAGAACCTACCTTTGTTTCTTGCCCAGTCTGTGACTTGGTCTTTTTTTTTTTTTTTTTCCTTTGGATTTTTTTTTTAATGTTTATTTGGGTTTGGGTTTGATCTGAGCTGAAAAAGGAGAAAGGCACTTGAAAGATGTTTTTGAATTTCTTGAGGATTTTAAATAAGGAATCTGTGTTAAAATCTCTCAACATTTAAGATCACTATGTATGGGAAATTGTTTCCACATCAATAAAACAAGGTAA
The DNA here is from genome assembly GCF_017979445.1 of Akebia trifoliata. Classification (NCBI taxonomy): domain Eukaryota; kingdom Viridiplantae; phylum Streptophyta; class Magnoliopsida; order Ranunculales; family Lardizabalaceae; genus Akebia; species Akebia trifoliata. The sequence continues at coordinate 3,661,995 of NC_141390.1, read as the reverse complement.
GGAGATTAAGGAAACTGTAATTAATTTTTTTTTTTTTTTTTTTTGGGTCTGTTGTGATTTAACTATAAGACTTTGGAATTAGATTTATCCCTATTGGGATTGGAATGTATTCTTTCAAATTATACAAAAGGGAGCTCTTGAGTGGTGGATTTTGGATAATTCAACATGTGTTAGTAAAGAAATTGATGGGTCTTCCAAGACCAACACAATATGTTGGAGGCTGTTTTGAAGGTTTTAGAGTCAAAATCTATAAGGGGAAGCTTTGAGGGCATTACATGATTGGAATGCAAGATTTTATGAATTGTTAGAAGCCTATGTGGAAAGTATCCCCCAAAAGAAGGTGTGTGTTCTTCTTTGAAAGAAGGCCCTGTGGTCGGCTTAAATTAAAGTGATGGGTGCTCCCATGGACACTCTAGTCTGGTGGTGAAATCCTGAGATATTGGAAAAGTGAGTGGACTCGTTTTGAAGTACATTGTCAGACCAGTTGGTGGTGGACTTCTCAAACATTGTAGAGGCCATGACCAGGGAATCAAATTGGCCAGATTTTATCCGAAATCCGAATTTAGCAGGTTTGGGTCCTTGGAATAGATCTGAGTAAAAAATGGGTCGAATATGGTCCGCTGTCCCATGATCTGAGGGATCTGGGTAGGTTGTGACTTTTCGAGACTAATTGTGGCCATCAATGTGAAATTTCTTGTACTTGACATTTCTAGTTTGACGTTAAACTTTACAACACCTGTAATTTTAAATTGAGCAATCTGATATGACCATGTAAATAATAAATTGTTATGTTTGTGTTTATTGTGTGAAACTCACTTCACTTCATGAATGAACTTAAATGGGTGAACGTTGTGAATCGTGATCAGGTTTACTTTTCCATTGTTGCAGATATAAATTTACAGAAGGTGGAACTATTGTGAGATGAAATTTTAAATATTTGATATCAATTCGATGAGTCAGGAAGACGATAACTTCTATCACAACCTCTCACGCAAAGAGCTTCAAACTTTGTGCAAGGAACATGGTCTTCCCGCAAATAAGTCACATTCCCATTTAGCCAAGTTGCTGGCCTCTTATTATCAGGTAATTTTGGTTTCTAGTAAGTTATTTATTTTTAATGTTGTAAAAGACATTATTATTATTATTATTATTATTTTCTTATGTACATTTCTCAATCTATGTTTTTTTTTGTACTTGAACCAATACTCATGGTTTGACATAGAGAGCTTTGATTGCCACACCAACTTTTGCTAATGCCACACCAAGATGTGTGCTAATTCTTTGGTGATTTACATATGAATTGGGGTGGCATTTTCAAACGTTGGTGTGGCAATATAATCTCTTTTAAAATATAGTAATGGTCTAATGTATCCTCCATCATTCACAGCCTTACTTGAGCTATTTGGGGTCAGCAATGGGAACCCTATTTCTCCATTCAATTCATCTAGAGCTATGTACATGTCTTCATGTTGCCACCCCAAAAAATTGGGGGTTATGGAATTGTGGGGATGGGGATGTGCTCTTAAGTATTGTGGATCATAATTGCCATGTGTACATGAACACCATGCTTATGTACATGTTGTGAGTCCACCATTCGATAGATAATTCCTAGGATATAATTTGGTGATGGTTCAATATGTCAAATAATTCTTACCATTCTGTGAGACCTTATTTTGGCCCCTCTAGATACAATTTGGACAATGATTCAGTAGTCTTTAGCTCAATGGGTCGCAATAATTTGATTGGTTTATAATATCTCTTTAATATGACCTGTAGAATGGCGGATTCCAGTCCACAGCATGTGTAACACTTGTCCTGATATTCCATTTATAGAATAATTGCTCTCCATTTATGTTACAAGGACACTCCAAATTTTACAATGTTGACATGCAAGCAAGGGTGGAGCCAAGATTTTGTCTATGTGGGGGCAACTAAAGACTTATTAATAATTTTAAATTTTATTTTATAAAATCTACCAAAATCAACTTCTACTATATGTGTCTGCAATAACTTAAATTGACAAAAAGTTTAACACATAGCATTTATACAAAATGTTAACATTGTTTCCACAAAAAATCAATCACTAATCTATATGCATAAGTTTTCACAATTGTTTCTGATGAGTTCTCATATTTTGATCACAAGTCAGTGGTAACCAAACCTTGGAGTGGGGATCCATGTCATAAATTTCAAAATGATGTAATTAGTTTATTAATTAGCATAGTGTGGAGTGGATCCTAACCGCATCAATTTATGGCATCCAAAAACATGATTTGGTGCCACAGGGTTATAAAGGAAAAAATTCTAAAAACTTTGAAAAAATGTTAATTTTTACCGTTGAATTTTAGTTTTAAATTTGGGAGTTCGGTAACCATCTATTTTTAACACATTTGATTAGGCTCAAAACATAAATTTTTTTTTTTTTTTTTGAATTGATGTTTTCCATGAAATCTAGAAGATTGTGGTGTTGGATTGCAAATTTGATAATCCATATAGGCCCAACGACTCTTAGTAAGATTTGAAATCGTACTAAATTAGTCATCCTAGTCTAATTCATCAAGGATGGTTTGTTCACTAACAATCTTGATAAAGTAAGGGAGTTTTTGCAATAAAATTGCAATGGATAGGTCTGCCCAATAAAGTTCTCTTCAAAAAATTTTAAAGTATTCAAAGGTCCTTCTAAATTTTAGAAATTTTTGTGTGGGCAAAACTCTTAAGAAAATATTTTAAATTATTAATAACCTATTAAGGTTTTTAAAATTCTTGTGAGGGGCAATAAGAGATTTTAGAAACTTTTGTGGGGGCAAACTCTTAAAAAATCAAATTTTCATTATAAATTACTAATTACTCCTTAAGATTTTATGAAGTCTTGTGGGGGCAACTGCCCCCATTGCCCCCACTGTAAATCCGCCCCTGCATGCAAGGCCTATTAAATGTGAATGTTGGAGACATTGACACTCTTATAAGGAAAATTATAAAATTTTCTTGTTTTTGTTATTTTTAGCTAATATTCGTATAGCATTTATTTTCTTTGTGTATGCATATTTACTTTTAACTTTGAAGTGCCACCTCTGTGAGGTGTTAAATTGTGAGTGGTAATACTACAGAACTGGTATCGGAACCTGCATTCACTTGCTGACCTATCAAATAGGGGAAATAATCAAGGGATGGAATAAAACCTTCATGTTTAAAGACTTAAAAAAATGAGAGTAACCACAACTTTTTCCCTATGGTTAAAATAATTTGTTACTAGATACTAATGATTTAGCTTTAGAAGAAGGGTGGGAAAGGAAATGATTTACCCTAATCAAATAGGGGAAATAATCAAGGGATGGAAAAACCTTGAGAGTAATCACTTCTTGTTGTAACGTTTTCCTTTGATGATGAGGATGATGATTTGGGAGATCAAATTGGCTTTTGACAGGAGTGGAATTGAGTAGCAGAGACACTCAATACCAAATGTGGATATTACTCTTTGGAATAAACCTTTAGTCCATAATGGTGAGCATTGAATTTTTGGTGGAGGATCCATAATATAAAAAAATGTCAATTCCAAAAGAAATGAAACAAAAGATACAGTTGAATTAGGAAAATTTCTTTACACAGGTTAAGAGTGGTGTTGGTATAATAACGTGACAAGGAGAGTGAATTCAAATTGTAGAACATACTTATTACACCCAAAACTTAAAATTTGGGTTTTATGGATTGCAAATCTTGTGAGAAAAAATAGTACTCTTTTTTATTTTTTTTCTAATTAGTTTTGATATTTTTAAGGGTATGAACAATGGAGATAGCTTGACTACTAGGCTTGAAATTTTTTGTTATGGAGTTGGAACCAATTAAGGAGACTTGGGTTTGGTTTATGCGAATTAAAATTAGTTTGACTATCTAAGATTAGGGTTTTCAGGCTGGGAAAGATTGTCAACTACAAATGAATTTCATGGCTGGTTTCATATGCTAAGAAAAAGGAGGAAATCATGGTGTCGACTTTTTTTTTTTGATTGATAAAGATAATTTTATTAAGAAAGAGAAAGTGAGGGAGGTCAAGAGGACCAACCTAAAACAAAGCAGAAACAAAAAAGAAAGGCAGACAACAACAAAACAAAACAAAACAAAGGACTCTCACGACAACGAGCAAACCCTATTCCATCTGACAACAAAATCTTCAAAGAAAATCCCCTTAAATTCCTTATAAAGTTTACTCCAAGAGAAAAGCAACTCTAAAATCGAAAGAACTACTACTTCCATCGATGTCTGTTTCCCCTCGAAAATAGATCAATTGCGATGTTTCCAAATACCCCAACAAACTGCGAAAGGGAGCAAGAACCACAAGATCCATTTAAACAACGAGAAAAAACCACCCCACGACTGCCAAGATTCCAAAGCCAATTTAACTGATCTGGGGAAACAACCCACGATACCAAACAAAGATAAGAAGTGCGACCAAATATAATGTGTTGTCTAACAGGGAATAAGTAAGTGATAAGGTGTCGACTTTAGAAAAGAAAAAAAAAATAGCAGCTCCAGGAATATATTTAGAAAATATTATTTCTTTCTATCTATAGATAAAATCTTCTACCAATCATACTTTTTTCTCCAAGAATATATTTAGAATCTCTATTCTTGTTCCAACATATCGGGTTATTAAAGCAGAGTCCACCAATGTGATTATGAGGCAAAAAAAACCCAATTGAGGACTCTTCCTTTTTCTTGCTCTATTTTCTTGGTCTTGGTCCCATTTAATATATTCATTCTCATTTACTTCCTTTTCACATCGAAAGAGGGGCAAGCGATTGACAGCCTGGTTGCATCTCTCTGCTAAAACTCCAAAATGAAGGGTGTCGCCTAATGGCCTAAGAAATGTGTTTCTAGTGGCCTTTATATCCATGTACTGCTGGTTTATCTTCTTTATGACAATATTTTTCATAAAATTGGTCATAATCATGGATTGAATGGGTATGAACTAAACTGACACAGCCCTATTATATGCCTATGGTGTGGCTTAAATAAAATAAAACTAAATAAAAGGAGAAGAAGATTGATGTCTTTTGAGAGATAGAGAACTCCAAGACCACTTTGAGGGTGATCAATCACCTAGGTTAAATTCAAACTTTTCATTCGTTTGTTTTAGTTGTGCATTACAATGTAAATATAAAGACTCTTATTAAATACCCCAACTGTAATCTATTTCTTACAGCCGCCTTATTGATCCACTCACAAACAACTAAGAAAGGATCCCCAGAAGGACCCAAACGGCAAACCTAAGCCTAATAAGCTTCTTATGTAATAACTACCATAACAAAGAAACACAACTTTAATGGAAAGCAACTTTTTAGCAACTATTAAGTCTCCGACCAAAATATTTATGTATGCCTATGAAATGAATAGTGACAACTAGAACTGCTATCACATGCATAGAGAAGGTACCCTATGCTTACACATATGTGAACTTTCATCTGACCATTTTATAAGACCTTACTTACCAAAATATTTATGATCTTTTCCTCCTAATCTTCTTAATTTTTGTGTTATTTATTTGATCTTTTGTTATGTTAAGTGTGTTTTTTTTTTTGACAAATCTCACTCATGCATGAAAACACGATTGTTACACTGTTTTACTGAAATCAGTGCGGATGAACTTTCATCTGAACATCTTATTAGTCCTTGCCAAAATAGAAAAGTGTTATGATCTTTTCTCATTAATCTTCTTAAATTTTATCTTTTTTATGTGTAAGTGAGTATTGTTTGGGTTTTTTTTTTTTAGGAGTTTCATTCTCATGTATAGAAACACTATTTGTACACTGTTGGCACCTATCTAAGTTGCATTCCTCTAACGATTGTGCAGCAGAAGAATGTAAATTCAATACCCTCAGAGCAGAGGTCAAGTGGGCCCACAGACGTTTTTCCTTTTACATCACCTGTATCAGATTTGAAATCCCAATCGCAGTTGGATCCTATTGGGGGAACCAACAATGGTATGTGCCATTACCTATTTTATTATTTTTCAATTTTGAATAAATATTAAAAATGAACTTTTGACGCATCTCTCTATCTCTTTGAAATCTAACTTTGAGACATTACAGGAGTGATTGAAACAAGTGCGAAAGCTCCTAATGTGGATAACTGTGGACCCTCTTGTTTTAAAGAGGTGGGTTACGTCAAAAAGCATCCGAAAAATGTTTTGGGATAGTTTAATTTCATTAATAATTTTGATTTTCCTTTATTCGCATTGAACTTCTTTTCATGTTTTTATTATTATTTCATGTTTTGGTAATTTAATCCATTTATTGGGTTGTGGCAGGTACCAGGTTCAATTGCGAAAGTAGCTCTTAGACATACTTCTAATAGTGGAACTGCAGAAGGTTTTGGGTGCTCAAATTACGATATTCAAGGGAATACAAGTCGCTCGCTATTCGGTTCTCAATGTGAGGACAATGGTTTGAAACTTAAAAGGAAAGAGCCTTCAAAATCTATGGAATTGCCTCCCACTTCATTTCAGTTCTATGTCAGGTCCGAAGAGGGGATTAAACTTTGCGTCGATTTGAATTCAAGCCCATCAGATTGGATTGAGAGCTTGAAGAATGAAGTTTGTATTTCTCCGAAAATTGTGAATAGCAAGTCATGGGCTCTTCATCGTGAGCTTAAAAGTTTAGGAGATGATGATGGACAAATGAAAGCTCCATTGTTGGGTAATAATAAAGAGGCAGGGTTTCAAACTGAAGGCAACCCGGTCTGTATCAAATCTTCTCTCGGTGCAATAATACAAACCAGCACTCCTGTAGAAACATTGGGCCACGAAGAGGAGCACAATCAAATGCAGAACCCAACAGTACCACTTGGTTTAGAGGTTCCCAATCCTTCCAAAATTAAATTAATTGGTAATTCTGTTTTGGGTTCAAAATCTGATGGACCAAAATGCATCAATTCATCGGAGAACCAATCGAAGAGCTGTATACTTTTTCTTGAAAATACTGAAACGGGTTCTGTGGGGGCTTCGAGTCTATCTCATGAAAGGGGGCTTTCATTGTCGAGTGAAATTCGTAAGGAAGCAATCCCACCTAGTACCGGCAGTCATGAGAACGGTGGTGGGTTATGTTTTAGTGGTTCTATGGAAATGCAACTGTCGGAAGTTGGTAGTCACTGTGAAAACGCATCAAATTTTCTTCGCCAGAATGGTGAACCGATGCATGATTTACAAACTGAGATTGGTGGATCAGAAAATTGTGGGCTTGATCAGAACACATGCAAGGAATCTCTATCTACATGTCCCGAAGAACGGGTATGGTCCATCTTATTGAATTTTCTTATCGGCTGACTTGGATAAACTAAGAAATATCTAAAACCTATGCCATATGAACATGCTTCTAAATATACCATTTAATATAACACATGGAACAATGTAGCATCTGTTGTATTACATAATACGCTGATTGTTTACTAATTCACGTTGCTTTCTATTTAATATTAACTTCCGTTTTACCCCTGATTGTTGTGTTATGTATATGACGTAATATGATGTAATAATTCGTATAATATGTTGTAATACATAATATGCTGATCTTTACAGAGTGGAATGAAGGAATATGATTCGTTTTGCGACCCCAAATCCTTGGGATAAGGAATTGATGTTGATATATGACATGATGGCAAGTCAAGTTCAGATTGACTTTTATTTATTTATACTTCCGTTGGGTCACCATCTTGTTGAGCCAACCTCATCTATTGGACTATACTCACGTGTTCTGAACGAATATGGAAATATTTTTCATATTTCCATCATAATGACTTTTTATCCCCTCTTTATTTTCATTTTCTTTAACTTCAGTAAGTCTAGAAACTGAAAGTATTTTTCATCTCTGCAGGGAGGGAGCAACGTCATGAATGAGACCGAGAGCTCAGAGTAATATCTGTTCCCAAACAAAATATATCAGATGGCATTTATTTTTTGGTGTTGGTGAGCCGAGAGTAATTTATGTCTGCTTTGATCTTTCAGATGTTCGCAAATTGACAACTTGTTGGAGAGGTCTTGTAAAAGGTCACGGAGTTCAGAAAATGAAGGGCTTCAAAGTAAAAGGCAGAGTTTAAGAAGTGCAAAACCTTTGGCAAGTGAAGTCCTTCCTAGAAGATCCAAGCGGCTTGTCTCTAAGGTTTAAATTACTGTCCCTTGAGATTTCCCATGGTCATGCAATTAATATGTTTAGTGTTTTAAAATAACTATGTCTTGAAAATCATTTTGTTGTCAACTAATATCAATTGGAATGAATTAGAATCTCGTAAGTAATTGATACAATAAACACTGACATTGTGCAATTGCCATCATTATCTATGCCTTATCACAAATATTGGCTTGGCAACGTGAATCTTGTTCAACACAAAATAAGGGCATGTGTTTTCATATCTTTTTACCCATCTTTTTCAGCTCTTCGTTTTTTATGGGCCTTTCAGTCTGCGCCAAGTGATCCTTCTCACTGCTGCCGTTACTGGTCTTTGTTGTGCTTTCCTAAACCATCTTAATAAATTTCCTTTTAACTTCTCTACAATTGGGTTTTTCATATATTCCCTTGACAGACTAATTTCTGATTTTATCTTCACACCAATAATAAGAGAGCTTCTATTTCCACACCAACTTTTGCTAATGCCACCCCAAAGATGTGTGCTAATTCTTCGGTGATTTACATATGAATTGGGGTGGCATCAGCAAAAGTTGGTGCGGAAATAGAATCTCTCTCTAAAAAAAATACAATGAACAAAAACTTTTGTTAACCATAATATTTGCATCCTTTGGCCCTTGTTATGAGGGTGGTGCTGCCTATAAGAAAGGAAACAATAGTGGAAGAAAAGAAGTGAGAGAACTTAATCAATTGAAATTTGTCTGCAAGGTGAGACAAACCGAAACATATTGAAACCAACATGATACAAACCCCCCAATATCTCATTCCAGGACTTTGAACCTTGGTTTCTTCAAGAAACACCTTATCCTAAACAATGTGTTGGGTTCTGTCTATAGTAAATCAAATGCTAGACATGTACTCTACTGCATCGCTCATCGTCTGCAACCACCACTATCACCATCACCTCTTTAGAATCTTGTTTTAGGGAAACATAAGTACCCATCTGTTTACAAAGGTAAAATAGGATTGAAGGTTGGGGCTTTATGCATGTGTTAGCATGTGTATGTACATGCATCCATATCCATGTATTTTGGCAAATACGAGTGACTTCTCTTGATTTCTTAATGGTGTTCTCTCTCTCTTGGCAGTTTTTGTGTTTTCTCTGTATATTCTTTCTCATCATTTGTGATATAGTAGAAGGAAGTGAACTTTATTCGTTTCTAGTGAATCAAAACGTAGCTTTCAAGGTAACATAAATTAAATCATAGTCTAGGCCTTCAATTAGCTTATTATGGTTGTCCGATTTATTCTTCATCTAATAAGATCACTTAATCTTTCTTCTCCAGTGAGTTCGTCAATGGTGGAACAATGCAAAGATGAGTTCGATTCAAATCGATTCTTTCTGTCCCTCAAATTGGGATCAAGAGTTTGTGTAGAAGCTATTGCAGAGTATGTTTACCAGTGAGTTGTAGTTCCTTTAGCTTATGGCATTAAACTTCAAATATCTTTTTTTTTTATTAGTCATTAAACTTCATCTTCATTTCCTTGGTGGTCCTTGAAGTTGGGTACTTGTCGGTTTCAAATTAAACTCCGCTTTTTTAAACGTATACTCAGTCCATAGATTAGACCTCCCATTAAACCAATTTTTGGTGTATTGGGTTGTGCTAAAATGACCCTTTCTGTGTTTCTGCTAAACCCACCTGCTTCTTGTATCTAGGATAATGGGAAACAAATGTACCCCAAGGCTTTGATCCTTTTCTCATCTTTTTTTTTTTTTTTGAACTCTGCAAAATGTGAACAAATAGGATCCAATTCATGAGTACTGTAAGATTATTATAAAGGTTGCACTAAATTCAGTTTAATGGTGCTTTTTGTTTCAATCAGAAGCTCATAATCAAGGTTTAAAATCTCATCTCGTGGTCATGTTTTTTGGTTTGGAGAAAAATTGAGACTGTCTCATTCAAAACATTATGTGTATATTGATAAGCTGGGGTTAAAAAGGGGCTCAACCAAACCCCAACAACCGAAAATAAGGCAAGTTACATGTGAATATAGTTTACAGCTTCGATCATCTAAAAGAATATTCGGATATATCTCTCATCAACAATGATGGAAAAAGGTTCTTGAGGAAGAGCCATGTCTCACCAAAAGATCAGCCAACAGCCTTGTTTGCGTCCCTCAAGAAAAAATCAAAAGAAATAACAAGTAAAAAGGGAGGGAGGTTGAAAATACCTCCATGAAGCAAAGAACAAGACCCTATATCCCCGGCAATGTTCGTGTCCCTAAGTTCCTAATGCCAAGACCAACCCCCTTTTAAAGGTTTACAAACATTATTCTGATTTATATATCTTAAGTTCAAGCCCTCTCGGTGTCTACTCATAGGGATTTTTCCCTATTTGGTATGTGTGATTTGTGGGGTTATTACACATAATCTGAAAGATTTGGATGAGATATGGTGCTCTAAGAGGTCAGTTGACTTGCCTCTGCTAGTCGGTCTATGGGTCCAAAAATTCTGTCAATAAAAAAAATAAATTAAAAAGGTTTTATATATCTTAAGAATACGTATCCCAAGGATAAATCTTATTATTAGGGTTTAATATGGGTTGTGTTCAGGTCATATCTGAACATATCCAGATCCGAATTTGACTTGGATTAAAATCATATCCGGATTCAACCCGGTCAAATTATGTGAACCGGATCAAATAATTTCATATCACTTAACATTTTTATTTTTTGTTGATATATTTATTTTCTAGTGATTATATTACTCTATTGTATTATTATGATTCTTTTATTTTATAAGAATTCATGTTATATTAAAATAATTAAAGAAATATATCTTGAAAAACATAATTCGATATATTACAAATGACTTATCCCGTTAAATTCAGATCAATCCGACCCATTTTATGCCCTACTCATTATCACCGTAAAGATTGTGCTTTCAACGGGTAGGTTACCCTAGCTTGACCCTAATATCTGCTAGGTCAAAAGTCAAATCAATTAGGTAATTATAACCAAAAGATCTACAGCCCTTGTTAATTTTTTAATCACTTTTAATACCTAATTTTTATTTTTATTATTAGCATTGACAAGTAAATATCCTTTCACCCCATTGACCATCATCTGCCACGTGTAAGCCCATGCTAGGTCTACAGGTTTTTTTTAACATGAATCCCTCTTGACATATACAGCCAAATAATATTTTATTACCCTTTGACCTCCACCATGCCACCTGCTTCTATCTTCCTTTCTACATATTTTACTTTTCCCAACAATCCCCTTATCTTATTATATTTGAAATAGTCCCTTCTCCCTCTCTCTCTCTCTCTAATTCCCCCACTTATTAATAGTCATATTAGATATTCATCCCTAGATTCAAAGAAAAAGAGTTGCCCCATTTGATTTTTTACACAATGATAAAAATTTGGTCAATAAGAGCAACTCCAACGCAATACCCTTCCCTCTATCAATTTGCTTCCAAATGTTGTTACGGGTAATGGAGTTCGAAGATCATATCTCTAATGCAGAACGCATTTCTCAAAAAAATTTGGGTTTGGATAATTTCGATACCAAAAATCGATACTCCTCTCAACTTATCTAATTTTTGGAGGGAAAAGAATTCTTACCATTGCCTAGGGTAAGTTGTCAAACTTGGTATAGGAAAAGTATGTTTCCAACCGTTAGCGTTCATTTCTCTTTGAATTAAAACCCTAGAAACATAAATCTTCATTTTGATCAAACCTCCATTGAGCTCCAATGCATTCAAAGAAGGTTGATGAAGTTAGGGAGTCATGTCTAATATAATACACTAATGAGGGAGGTGAATAAAAAAAATACTAAAATTTAAACTAAAGGTCCTTTTGGAAGGCAATAGTCAATACTTGATTTTGTTATAATAATAAAAAAAAAAAGGATCTCCAATTTTGTTTTTTATGCTAATTAATAAATTTCCTAAAGATTTTTTTCTCATTAAAGTAATAATTTAAAAGATATGATAAAAATTTAAGTTCAAGCCTCCTCAGTGTCCACTCATAGGGGTTTTTCCCTACTTACTTGGTATGTGTGGTTTGTGGGGGTATTATATGTAGTCTGAAAGATTTGAATGAGATATGGCGTTCTAAGAGGCCAGTTGTCTTGTCTATGTTAGTCGGGCCTACGAGTTTGAAAATCATGTTAATAAAATAAAATAAAAAAATTAAAAAGACTTTATATATCTTAAGAATATGTATCCGAAAGATAAATCTTGTTATTAGGGCTTACAATGGGTTGGGTTCAAGTCATATCTGAACATATCCATATCCGAATTTGACTTGGGTTCTATTAGTTAAAATTACATCCGAATCATTTTGCTTTCAGTAAAATCATATTTGGATTCAACCTGGTCGAATTATTTGAACATGATCAAATAATTTCATATCATTCAACAATTTTTTTTTTTTTTTTTTTGCTATATATGTTTTCTAGTGATTATCTTATTCTATTTTATTATTATGATTCTTTTATTTTATAAGAATTCATGTTATGTTAAAGTAGTGGAAGAAATATATTTTAAAAAACATAAAAATTTAATTTTCAAAGCAATATATTATTTGAATATAAAGCGGATATAAAGATGGATTCGTATCCGATACAGATCTGACTGGGGTCAAGGGGCATTAACCCATAACCGACTTATCTCGATATATTCTAAAGAACTTATCTCGTTAAATTTGGATCACTCAGATTTCAATTATAATCCAACCCATTTTATGCCCTATTCATTATCACCCTAGAGATTGTGCTTTCACGAGTAGGTTACCCTAGCTTGACCCTAATATCTGCTATGTAAAAAGTCAAATCAATTAGATAATTATATCCAAAAGATCAACAGCCCTTCTTAATTTTTTAATCACTTTTAATACCTAATTTTTATTTTTATTATTAGCATTGACAAGTAAATATCCTTTCACCCCATTGACCATCATCTGCCACGTGTAAACTCATGCTGGGTCTACAGGTTTTTTTTAACAAGAATCCCTCTTGTCGTATACAGCCAAATAATATTTGATTACCCATTGACCACCACCTGCTTCAATCTTCCTTTCTACATATTTTACTTTTCCCAACAAAAACCCCTTATCTTATTATATTTGAAATAGTCCCTTCTCTCTCTCTCTCTCTCTCTCTCTCTCTCTCTCTCTCTCTCTCTCTCTAATTGCCCCACTTATTAATGGTCATATTAGACATTCATCCCTAGATTCAAAGAAAAAGAGTTACCCCCATTTGATTTTTTACATAATGATAAAAATTGGCTTAATAAGAGCAATTCCAACGCAATACCCTTCCCTCTACCAATTTGCTTCCAAATGTTGATACGGGTAATGGAGTTCGAAAATTATATCTCCAATGTAGAACTCATTTCTCAAAAAAATTTGGATTTGGATAGTTTCGATACCAAAAATCAGTACTCCTCTCAACTTATCTAATTTTTGGAGGGAAAAGAATTCTTACCATTGCTTAGGGTAGGTTGTTAAATTTGGTGTAGGAATAGTATGTTTTCGATTGTTAACGTTCATTTCTCTTTGAATTAAAACCCTAGAAACATAAATCTTCGTTTTGATCGAACCTCCATTGAGCTCCAATGCATAATCGATTGGATTTCAAAGAAGGTTGGTGAAGTTAGGGACTCATGTCTAATATAACACTAATGAGGGAGGCAAATAATTAAATAATAAAATTTAAACTAAAGGTCCTTTTGGAAGGCAATAGTCAATACTTGATTTTGCTATAAAAAAAAATGAAAATATGATCTCCAATTTTGTTTTTTTATGCTAATTAATAAATTTCCTAAAGATTTTTTTCTCATTAAAGTAATAATTTAAAAGATATGATAAAAATTTAAAATTATTTGTCATAAGAAAATATATTGTGATATTTAAGCCTTTGAAGCTTTGTGGGTGATCGAACTCATTAATCGATCAAGACCTCATCTTGTGAACCATTACTTGATAGAATTGAGTAGTTTGATTGTTTTACAATTAATGTTGAGTTTAGTCTCACATTGAACACAAATTGCCTTGTCTCTCTCCTTATAAACTTCTGGGCCTCTCCACTCATTGCTCATTGGTTTTGAATTGGACCTTCAAATTCATCATGGTATTAGAGTAGGTTTTTCGTTCTTCTATGTTATCTAGTTCATATCTCCACATGATTTGGCTCAGTCTGACTCACACGAGTGGGAGAGTGTTGAGTTTAATCCCGCATCAGACACAAATTGCCTTGTCTCTCTTCTTATAAGCTCTTGGCCTCTCCACTTGTTATCCAATTGGCTCACACACGTGTGAGGGCATGTTGAGTTTAGTCCCACATCGGACACAAAATGCCTTGTCTCTCTTTTTATAAGTTCTTGTCTCTCCACTCGTTATCCAATTGATTTTGAGTTGGACCACCAAATTTATCAATTAAGGGGCTAAACTAAGGCGATTCAACCATCTAATGGTTGGGAATTATCAAATAATACATTATCGGCTATCATGACCTTGGAATCATTGAATACTCAATGGCCTGGTGTTCTGAAAATGATAAGTGGCAAAAATCAGCACCCCACCAGACACCTAAATCATCTTGATTAAGCATTGATTGGTCAGTAATCAGTATCATATCATATAGTATTAAAAGTCGTCCAGCTTGACTCAAAACTCAATTGGGTCAACTTGACTTCATCCCAAAATTTGATGGAATCAACTCTCCAAGTCAACTTGTAAATTCCACGAATTAGCTAGAAAATGCTCTGAATTGGGTCAAAATATTTTTGTACATTTGCATATATTTTAAAATATTAAAACATATTTTCAAAGTATTTATAAATTTACTATATTCGTATTCGATTCATGAGTTGAGTTGTTGACCTAGCTTGACTCGTTGGACAATCTAGCTGAGTGAGTCCTCCAATTTTAAAACTATGGCCAGTAATCATTTTTTTTTTCTTTTTTTTGGGTTGTTAGCTAAACCCTTAATCTTCAAACTTAGAAACAACAAAAAGTACTCACATGTAAAACTGTGAGGTGTTTTTCGTAGGAAAATGTGTTGGTTTTTTTGTCTCAAAAAGATGAAGCATTCACCTAACCTATATCTTAATTACTATATTTTATTAAATAATCGAACCATTATAAAAGCATTGGAACTTACACTAATCTAGAAGAACAATATATAATAATATGATTTAGATATACACCTCTATGTTCTGATCAATATTTGAGATGACCCCCTTTGTTTCGAAATCGATGATAATGAAAAATCAAGGATTTTTAACTATAGGTTGGAGAGGTCATTTAAGTAATTTTATACTAGTCTATTAGAGTGGACCGATGTCAAGGGGGTATGCCATCAATTTCAAAACATAAGAATACCTCAAGAAATATAATTCCTTATTATCGTTGACATTAAAATCTTACCCTAAAAATTTGTGGTTGGTTGAGGATCTTATTGTAAACTAGAGTTTGCACAGGCATCCTCTTTTGGGTTGAAGCCGTAAAAAAGAAAATATAGTAAATTTATAGGGATATTATTCAAAAGAGTGGTGAGGGAGAGGAAAAACAAAAAAGTGGGATTATGCCAAAATAAGTTTCACCCTTTGTCTCAATGTTTATACCTTCCATTGTAGTTGGAGTGAGCCATTTATACCCCTACAAAACTATAGCTGGAGTGGGATTCACCATTGTGTTTTATTATATAGACGTATATTACTTATGTAAGTTGGTTCTAATAAATTTAGTGTCTAATCAACTAAAAATTTAATTGAGTCAGCTTAACTCAATGAATTTTTATAACATAGTTTGTCAATAATAGCAATATGTGTATAAAAAAAAAAAACAATCTATACATCAAAACTAGGATATTCACAATAACATTGTTTTATATATAAGTAAACAAGTAAACGCTCGAAGGGATCTTTTGTCACACTTTTTTCTTATAACACAACTATAGCATTTTTAAATGATTGAGATAACGTCACGTTTACAAAAATGCAAAATGGCTTCCTTTAGATTTGAGAGTTTTGTGGTTGGCCGATTTCGAAGCCTTTGATGAGGTCTTTTTATTTTTATTTTTATAAGTCATGATTTTCGGACCCCTTGTTAAGATCCAAACTAGTGCTCCAACAATACCTCAATGGAGTGGAAAGTATAAGTCTTGACCTAATCGTAACATACCCCCACGCTTCAAGGTCAACACCCTCATTAGACCACTTTATGGCTAAGCCCCCAGCCCCTTGGCCTTCTTTTCAAGTACTAGATTCACTTTTTTACCATAATTCTCCCCTTCCTAGACTAATCACAATGGCCTACTATAGCGAGTCGCCTTCCATATCTCATTCTATAGAAGAGCCCATTTTTCCTCTTTTTTAAGAATCCCTTCCATATCCTATACTGCAAAGAGCCTTTTCTTTTCTTTTATTTTATTTCTCCATAATTGCCTCCCAATGACTTGAACACTAGATGTGGGCTGGCTCTGATAGATTTGTCACACCCCCAAATTTGAATACTCCATATCATCTAGATTTGGACACAAATTTTGAGGGGTGACATTGAGAACATATCTCAAGTAAAGAATATCACAATAACAACAAAATTTATGCAATTGAAATAAGAGAAATTAGCTAAATATTTTTCAATAATAAGAAATAGCCCAAAATCTAATCACTGTAATGAATCAAAGAAAATTTGTCTGATATCCTCACTACATGTCTCTCTCAAGCAAAACAAATAAATAGAACTACTAAAATGAACAAATCTACTAAGCTATTTCGCCACTTCTGTTATCTCCACGTACTAACACTTGCAAATATGTAGAAAACAAGGGCGAGTCAACAGCTCGGAAGCTACTAACTACTCAACCTGCACCAATGTTGTAAAGCATGACAGTATAAAGTCACTGTACAAACTATCAATAAATGAATAATTTATGTGGGGTACATTGGTTAAGTTTAATTTATCATCATTGATCTAAAACATCCTATGTGTAACTCAATTACACAAGATCATAGACCCATAGAAGATATATACATGATCTTCTATAACAACTAAATGACTAACGTTGTCTATTTAGAACCAATAGTCATCAATCCATAGAAAGACACATCTTCCACTTGGTTATTTGTTCAATGGACATACTAAACTACACAAATATTATGCTGACAATAGAACAAAATTCCTTCAGTTCTATTGGACGATCAAATCAGCTGATCGGTTCTAAGAATTACACCTAGATTTAGACTGTGACATATTGGAATACAACCAATTAGGAAGTTGTTTTGCCTATTACACTCCAATCGATTAGGAGGTTGTTTGCCTATTAGATTCTAATCGATTAGGGTATGTTTTACACATTAGATCTCAATTATATAAGGGTTATTTTGTATGTTAAGTTCCAATCGATTAAGGGTCTATTTTGCATGTATAACTACCAACAAATCAAGGGATTGTTTTGCATGTACATAAATCCTTATTTTATTTTACTAATTTATGTTGTAGAACTTTAAATAATGATTTTATGACATTGTTGCTATTTATTCTAATTATTATGAATCATGATAAAAATATGATTTCAAGTATTATTTCATGTTAATCTTAATGTGTAACTCTTTCAAGTAAAATACATAAAACGCAAGGAATTTAATGGTTCATGAAACCCGAACAATGGAATGATTAGATTAAGGGTTCAGATTGAGTTAACTTGGAGATCAAGTAGGTATAGGGTTAACTGTGTTAATGATTAACTTAGTACACCAAGTCTTAACTATAAATCAAGGGACTATTTTGCATGTACATAAATCCTTATTTTATTTTACTAATTAGGATTATGTTTATGTTGTAGAACTTTAAATAATGATTTTATGACATTGTTCCTATTTATTTAATTATTCTGAATCATGATAAAAGTATGATTTCAAGTATTATTTCATGTTAATCTTAATGTGTAACTCATTCAAGTAAAATACATAAAACACAAGAAATTTAATGGTTCATGAAACCAGAACAATGGAATGATTAGATTAAGGGATCGGATTGAGTTGACTCGGTAGATCAAGTAGGTATAGGGTTAATTGTGTTAATGATTAACTTAGTACGCCAAGTCTTAACTATAATTGTGGGTCATTGGGTACCTTTCTAGAGGGATTGGATTAGTCAAACCAGATTGATCTAGTGGTAATGTGTTGTCATTAGAGGAGACCTTAGAGTTAGTATATACTTAATTGGATGGATAAGGTCAGTTCGAATTATATTTCATACGGTGTTCAAATTGATGAGGTTACATTTCGTACTGTGCCACTAGTATGAATGAGTTCATACTTGTTTGTTATAGTTGGATCCAAATAATCACTATTTGAATCTAGTTTTGGAATTGATCACTAGATTCAATCATCCAATTGAACCAAAGGAATCTTGTTTTGTTGTCGATGCAATATTTGTGTAGTTTGGGTCCGTCCATAAAAAAAATAACCAAGTAGAAGATGTGCCTTCCTATGAATTGATGGCTATTGGTGTATAGACAATGTTAGTCATCTAGTTGTTATAAAAGATCATGCATCTTCTACGGGTCTATGATCTTATGTATCCAGTCGTGTAGTCGAATTACAAATAAGATATTTTAAATTAATGGTGATAAATTAAACTTAACTAATATACCCACATAAGTTATTCATTTATTGATAATTTGTACAGTGACTTTGTACTGCTATGCTTTGCATCATTGGTGCATGCAGAATAGTTAGTAGCTTGCGAGCTGTTGATTTCCCCTTTTTTTTTATATACATATTTTCAGGTGTAGTACGTGGAGATGACGGAGGTGGAGAAATAACTTAGTAGATTTGTTTATTTTAGTAGTTCTATATGTTTGTTTTGCTTCAGAGAGACATGTAGTGAGGATATCAAACAAATTCTCTTTGATTCGTTGTAGAGTTATTTTTTATATTTGGGAAATATTTAGCTAGTTGCTCTTTTGTTTCAATTGCATAAAGTTTGTAGTTATTGTGATATTCTAGGCTTGAGATATGTTCTTAGTGTCATCCCTCAAATCTGTGTCCAAATCTAGATGATATTGAGCATTCAGGTTTGGAAACGTGACAGTCCCCCCCCCCCCCCCTTTGACATATTCCCTTATACTTTCTTGATGTTGCATGTACTAGAACCATTTTTTTTTCCTGAGGATACACCACTACACATCCTCATAAATATGTGTGGTTGTGTATCTCGAGGAAATCTATGGTTCTAGCACTTGCTAGTCATGAGAGTATGGGGGAGTATGTCAGAGGGGGGAGTTAGAAAATCATTATTCTTTTTTTTTCTATTTTTTTTTTTATAATTAATGTCGGCCATGAACAGTAAGGGGCTCAAGTGTCATAGTTTACAACATGACGCTTTTTCAAACGTTCAAGAAATTTTATAGAAAAAAAAAGGTTCTAAACCTAGAAACATGGTATTACCATTCAAAGACTTCACCACCTCATTGAGGTGGCACCTTTAAAACTTGTAAGGTTGCTAGGGGTGGAGCTAGTAAGGAGATAGTGGAGGCAATTGTCCCCATAGAACTTTGAGACACCCTTGTAATTCAACTAATTACATATCCCATTTGCCTCCACTCCCTCACCTCGCTCGCCTCTTGACTGAGCCTTCTCTCATAGACTAATTGGAAATGACCTAAATATCCTTTTTTCAACTTCTAACCAAAAATCTCTAAATTTCTTTCCAAAATCATTCATCTTCAAGCTCTTCACTGGTACAATTAACTATAATTTGCCCTCACTACAAGAAAATCCTGGCTCCAACCCTGAGTGTCACAACCGATAAGTCTATTTTAATGGGGACAGTAATTCAGTTTAGGGCGAATTTTGAATCTCAAGTCTTTGTTATTGACACCTACCAACTTCACCAACCAAGTTAGTTGGGTATCTTCAAGTCAGTCTTTAACATTCATGGCATTCACCAACTAAACTAGCTGCACCTTGAAAATTTTGGGTGATTTTGACATACCCCTCCATATGTTTGCTGAATATTTGAAATAAACTTGTGTTTACAAATTGATGACATGCATTCCTTGACCTTAGTCTTTATTGGAAAACTAACATAGAATTACCTAAATGGTATTGTCTTCAACCTCTAGCTACATACCCTTTGATTTTTATCCCAAAGATCTATTATATAATAAAGCTCTTAAATCTCTATTAAAAGAAAATTTTAACCTAATCTTCAACCTCTTGTAAAAAATCTTTAATTTTTCGACCAAAACACCATCATATATTACTTCCTGAAAATTGTATTATTACGTTATTAAGGTTTAAAGGTTAAAAGAGAATGAATCTTAAGGAATTATCCTCAAGGTTGAAGATGACTTGATTTGAGGAGAAAATCAAGGTTTGGATTAGATGTTGAAGATTAGTGTATTTAAGTTAAGGCAATGTGATATAGTTATCTTGGCCCATTGACTACATTAATGTTTGGCCCACCCTTTAATGAACAGTGACCCCAAAAATATGTTTGATTGATGATTTCTAATTAATTATTTGATTTCACTATCCAAATGGGTAAAATTCATATAATAATATAAAAAATTTGCTTGAATCAAATGGTTATAAATCACCAACCATGCTAGTCTTTCCCCTCATCAATCTCAACATTGTGATCTCTACCACACTTAATTCATGAACATGATATTTCTTGACTGCCAACATTTAACTACGTAAAAGCTTAGTCCGTCATACCATTAATCTATAAAATTGTCCTTTAAATTTGATTGGTATGTGTCCGTCGTCACATAATTTTCAAAACCACACCTACTTTAACCATCTAGTTCTTATGGGCAACATGCTCCTTAATTTCTCCATCCTTATGTATAATAGACCCAAGATAATAAAATTGGTAGCTTGGAAAGGTATCTAGAAATCAACACATAATCTAATTAGGATCGAATCTATAATTTGCATATCTCATATTATTGTTAAGCTCACTTATGAAAGTAGTAGATAATATCGACTACGCACATGTTCTTATCTGTCGATAATTATGGTTTAAAGTCAAAGCATATTCCATTTAGTGAAAATACTCTGATGTGGAGGTGAACACATAACCGTAGATGCTTTTACTTGTATCTCGAGGAAATGCATTCATGGTTATGTGTGCACCCCATGTCAGGAATGTGAGAATCACAATAAATCACAATGTCAACACGACTCATTTAAATATTGAGGGAAGTTATCACTTATTTTAAGCAAGAAGAATCTTCTCTAATTTTATGATGTGTGGCACAATTATTGGTGATTGACTGCTATATAAAAGTGATGGTTAATTAGTATCAAAGGACAAAGATGCCTTTTTCAAACCAATTCTTTTCCCTCTTATAACTTCTCTTCTCAATGATTATTTTTAAGTTCTCCAAGAGTTATATTAGTTTTGGACATTGTATAAAATAAAAGTAAAAAAAACCAATCATTTATTTAATATGTATGAATGACGAGGATTGAATAAATAATTGATATGTGTAGCATTTTTTTTCTTGTTAACCGAGTATCTCTTCAGACAACGGATCGGGCCGTATTTAGGCTTTGGTCATGTCCATGGTCTTATCCAAGGATTAGTCTTGGGGTACAAGCAACAAATGCACATCACACACACCAAACAAGTGAAGGTGCACCCTTGCGGGTGACTCTTGAGGAATTAGTGCTCCGATTGAGTATATGTGTAGCATTATTGTTTAACTTATTTTGAAATTAATAGGTAATATGATCATTTGGATCTCAAGTTACTCACATTCTCTGACTAGTCAATAATTGTGATTTGGAGTTAAAATGATCTCTCATTTAGAGAAAATGTCTAGAATATTCCTAATATGTGGTGAACCATATGATTAGATCCAAATTATCTTAATCTATATAATAAAACACAATGGTTGTCTTCCATCAATGTTTATTCCTTATAAACAACGGTTCAGATTCAATCTCGCACGAATCTCAAAGAATAATTTTTACTTTATTCCCTTTTCTCTCCTTTGCTTTCTAAGAATACCCCTTAAACTTTATTACCTTTTTTATTCTATCATTTTTCAATAATACCCCCAACTTAATTATCTTTATTCTTATGCCATTTTTCTAATGATACGGCCTTGAACTTTATTGTCTTTACTCTTCTGCCCCTTTTCCAATAATGTCTCTATAATTTTATTCGATTTTCTCTTTTTCCCTCTTAATTCCAACAAGGATGATCATGCCATAGGCACGAACAAACTCTAGTTATTTTATATTCAAAGATTAATGGAAATTATAACTTGTTTTGACCAAGAAGATTCATTTTTTAGGACGTTTTGCATAATAGTGGTGATTGGATACGAAATAGATGGGGATAACTAACCATTAATAAAGGAGAAAGACACTTCTTTCGACCAAATCTTTTGCCTATTATCTCTTTACTTTTTTCTCGTGATAGCTTCCAGGACTCACTTTAGAGAATCTAAAACTTGTTTTGACCACCTATTATAGAAATTTGATTATTTATTTCATATGGACAAATAAAGAGGATTGAGACCATGATTGACATGTATCATATTATTGTTTAACATTTATGGAACTAGTAGGTAACATGAATCTTGACTACTCATGCTTTGTCGTGGTCCAATAACCATAGTATAAAGTCTTTAGGTATCCCATTTAGCAAAAATACCATGAATATTCCTTAGACGTGGTTAGGATAGCTCCAAATTGCGTAGTTGTAACTTGTTTTAATCATGAAATTTCTACCTTTTATGACTCACCTTATAATTATTGGTGATTGGATGCTAACAAAAAATTGGTGGATAACTATTATTAAGAGATTAAGACATCTATTCCGACCAAATATTTTACTTGTCATTACATAGGAAAATGCTGGGATGACACAGACGAAAACACAAGGGTGACACAAACAACGTGATGGCACACACATAATTGTAGATGCTTTTTTACTCTTATCTAGCGGAAAAGCATCTATGGTAATGTGCATGCCACCATGTCATTGTGTCACCCTTGTGTCTCCCTTTGTGTCACCCCAGCACGACTCTATCACATATCTTCTCGAGATAATTTTTCAACTTTCGAGAAGTTATAACTTGTTTTCACCATCTATAAAAGAAATTCAATCATGTATTTATCGTGTACAAATAACAAGGAAGAGTTAGTAATTGGTATGTATCGCATTATTGTTTAACTCATTTATGAAAGTGGTACATTATATGGTCACATTAATATCAAGCAACTCATGTTTTCTCATTAGTCAATTATTCCATTTAGAAAAAATATTGAGATTATTCATAATTAGTGGCAAAACCATTATCCTAATAGTTTTAAATTTAAATATTAAAGAAGTCGTAGCTTGTTTTGACTACAAATATTTTTTATGCAGTATTGCATAATTATTAGTGGAATAATGCTGAAGTGACCTCAAGCTGGAACCTCACATCGCACATCTTGACGTGAAAGTATGATACGAGTGAAAAAGCGTCTATGATTCCTATCCACTTTCACGTTAAATAGTGTGATATGAGGTTCCAGCTTGAGGTCACTCTATTATGACTCTTATTAGTGATTGGGCTCTAAATAGAATGTGATGGCTAACCATCATTAAGGGACAGATACACCTATTTCAACCAAATCTTTACTGATAATCACTTTACTTATCTTTACATGACAATTTTAAGGTTCTCGAGAAGCTATGGATTATTATTATTATTATTATTATTATTATTATTTTATACAAATCCAACCATTTGGATTGAGTCAATAAAAGATGCGTATCATATTATGTTTAACTTATTTAGGAAAGTAGTAGCTATAATATGACAAAGGGGTAACTCTCAATTTAAATATTAAGGGAAACTATAACTTATTTTGATCATGAAAATTATTATATTTATGATATATTGCATAATCATTGGTATTTGGACCAAGTATTTTGCCTATTATCATTTTACTTCTCCTTTCATGATAATTCTCTAGCACCAGACGATTGAATTAGCAGTTGACATGTGTTGCATTATTGTTTTACTTTTTATGAAAGTATGATGGAAAATGATCACGATAAAATCAGGGTATTTACGTTTTTCTCGTTAGTCAATAAATGTAGATCAATTTAAAGAATAGACCCTTAATACAAATTATCAAAAACATTCTTAATAAATGGCAAAACCCTAGGGATAGCTCGAAATTATCTTGATCGTTTAAATTTAAGGAAAAATTACATAAAGGGCCCTCGCAAAGGGACTTCTTTCTAAATAGTCCCTAAATTTTGGACGATACCTTGGCATGATATTTAGTAAACTTTTATTTTCTAAGTGGTCTCTCATTATTGGCAAACTCACCGCTTTTTTATTTATCGTTGAGTTCACAACTTTTATTTACTATCGAACTCGACGTTTTTTATTTATTGGCGAGCTCACAACTTATACTATCGAACTCATCACTATTTATTGTTGAGTTCACCACTTTTATTTATTTTCGAACTGGACACTTTTTATTTATTGTCAAATTCACCATTTTTATTTTGAACTCACCATTATTTACTGTCGAATTCACCACTTTTTATTTATTGTCGAACTCAACGCTTTTTGTTTAGTGTCGAGTCCACCACGTTTTAAATGAAAAGTGGTAAACTCAATACTTGTAAAATCCACATATTTTCAATTTTTAAGTTTTTTCGACTAAAATACATGGAAAAATTGACTAAAAACTAGAAATAACGACTAGTTTTTTCAGTCTTAATTGTCTCACACTTTTTTTCTACTCTTAATTGCCCCTACTTGAGCAAAATCCTAAATCTGGCCATGACCACGTAGATTCTACTTTTGAGATGTGTTGCATAATTATTGGTAAGTAGACGTTAAACAAAAGGTGATGGCTAACTATTATTAAGGGGCCAAGATGTTTCTTTCGTCCAAATTCTTTATCTCTTGTCGCTTTACTCCTCCTTTGAGGATGACTTCCAAGCACTCAATTTAAATTACAACTTGTTTTTGACTATTTATCAAAGAAACCCAATAATTTATTTAATATTTTACAAATAATGAGGATTGAGTCAATAATCAACATGTGTAACATTATTGCTTATGTATAGAAGTAGCGATCGATAATCTCAGTCTACTCTTGTTTTTCTCGTTAGTTAATTATAGTGGTTCGAAGACAAAGAGTGTCCCATTTAACAAAAATATCGAGAATAATTTCAATAATTAACAAATTATTATTATTTAACTTATTTATGAAAATAAAAGAAAATACAACCGTAAGATTAACTTTCACCTAAACTCAAAATGATGTCCCATTTAGCGAAGGATTCGGAATAATGGACAAACTATAAGAGTAGCTGCAAATTATCCTAATTATTTAAATTTAATGTCCAATACCAAATTCTATTTATCAAATAAGATTTCAAAATTCAAATTCAAAGTTATATTTGACCTCTATAACTTGCAAGTTACAATGGATCATTTTAAAACCTTACCAGTTACCAGCATATCCTGACCCAACCCAACCTGACCCGACTCGATTTCTGAAAATGAGGACCCCAGCTTTGCCAAAATTGAACCAAGCATTAGTGTTCTAGCATATCCTGACCCAACCCAACACACTATGTTACACTTTCTGGATCCAACTTCCTTACTAATTGGGTTTCATCAAAACACAAAATCTTAGTAATCGGGTCGGATCTATTGGGTAATCGGGTACCCAAAAGGGAAGGAAGTTAGGAAAGAACAAAGACAAGGGCATGGTAGTTAATATAGTAATTGAGAATTTGTGGGCATCTGTGCAGAAGCAGAAATTCAGGCTAAAAAGAAGAAAAGCATTAAATTCTAATTTACAGTCTTCACCTACACTTGCCCACAATGAGAAGCTCTACTTTAATTCCATTTAATGCTCTCTCTTTCTCTCTCTCTCTCAAGCTTCTCTGCAACCAACTTTACATCCAAAAAAATAGAAAAAAAAATCTATCTTTTTCATGGTGGTGGTGGTTTCTTATGAATCATCTCATCTTCCCCTGAAAACCTTCAAAAGTAAACCCAACAAGTTATTCTAACAAATGGGTTGTTGAAATGCAATCTTGGGTGTTTCTTAGATTTCATGGTTTGGTTTCCTCTCTGTACAAAAGCTAGTTTTTATTATTATTTATTTTCTTACTTATTAAAAGAAAGAGAAGTGAGTTCTCTTGTGTGGGTCTTGGAGAAGAATGTCAAAAAAGAGTTAAATTTCTTGTTTAAAAAGAAGTTGTTGCCAAAAAGGTGTGATATTTGCACTTTTTTTCTTTTTTTTTTCAGGTTTGAATTCTAACTATGTTTTTCATTGTTGTTAAATTTCAGATTTTGCCCATATGATATCTTCTAGATTTACTATTCAAGGTGTAGTCTTTGTGGGTATGTCAGAGTGAGAGTTTTAAGATGTATTGATTTGAGATTCTGTGATCTGGGTCTTTAAGATGAATACTTGGAGAGTTGGATGTCTCATCCAAGTTCTAATCTTGGTGTCTGTTTCTTCAAATTTATTATGGAAGGTTTTTGGTCTGGGGTCAATGTCTTCCATTGCTGTGTCATATGGAGAGAATGGTCCAGTGTTTTGTGGTTTGAAATCAGATGGATCTCATCTTGTGAGTTGCTATGGTGCAGACTCAGCTGTAATCTATGGAACTCCAACTCGATTCCCATTCTTCGGTCTAACCGCCGGAGTTGGCTTTGTTTGTGGCCTTCTAATAGAATCCAACCAACCTTATTGTTGGGGAAACAGCATTTTCATCCAAATGGGTGTGCCTCAACCCATAATTGAGAGAGCAATTTATACAGAAATCAGTGCTGGGGATCACCATTTATGTGGTTTGAGAAAACCCGATAATCGAAAAACTCAGAGAAATACTTCTTTTGTTGATTGTTGGGGGTACAACATGACATCTAATTATGTCTTTGATGGTAAACTTATGTCCATCACAGCTGGTTCTTTGTTCAATTGTGGGTTGTTTTCCGAAAACAGAACCGTTTTTTGTTGGGGAGACGAATCAGGTAGTTATGTTATAAGTTCGATTCCAACACAAAAAATGTTTCGGAAGATTTCAGCGGGGGGTTATCATGTTTGTGGAGTATTAGAAGATCAAAATTATCGAGTTTTTTGTTGGGGTAAGAGCTTGGATTTAGAAGAAGAGATCTCTATTGCTGCTTATTCGAATCCAGGTAGAGTGGACTTGGTTCCTGATGAACCGATGATTTCTGTTGTAGGAGGGAAGTTTCACTCTTGTGGAATCAAATTCTCTGATCATGGAGTCATTTGTTGGGGTTTTCGGATTAATAAGAGTACCCCATCACCTAATGGAACCAAATTCTATGAGATTGTCGCCGGGGATTACTTCACGTGTGGTGTTCTAGCTGAAAAGTCGCTTAAACCAGTATGTTGGGGCATTGGTTTCCCATCTTCACTCCCCCTCGCGGTGTCACCTGGGCTTTGTATTTCTGGTCCTTGTAACCAAGGTTTTTACGAATTTAACCCCGGAAGTCAGCTGTGCAAGAACCCGAACTCCCAAGTTTGCTTGCCTTGTAGCGATAACTGCCCCACCGAGATGTATGAGATTGCTCAATGTGAGTCAAAGTCCGACCGGCAATGTAAATTCAATTGTTCGAGCTGTGTTTCTCTCGATTGCTTGTCCAATTGTTCTTCTTCTTCATTGTCCCCTTCGATGGTAAGGAATGGAAGGTTTTGGTATCTTCAGACACCAATCTTTGTAGCTGAACTTGTCTCTGCGTTGCTCTTGATAAGTGTGGTATCATTAACCGCATTTCTCTACGTCCGTTACAAATTACATAAGTGTCGGTGCTCTAGAACGGAATCGAAAACCACGAATAACAACGGAAGTCGTTCGTCTTTCCAGAAAGAAAATGGTAAAGTCCGGCCTGATTTTGATGAGATTAAGATAAGGAGAGCTCGAATGTTCACGTATAAGGAACTTGAGAGAGCGACATGTGGGTTTCAAGAAGAATCACAAGTGGGGAAAGGAAGCTTTTCATGTGTGTTCAAAGGTATTTTGAAGGATGGAACTGTTGTTGCTGTTAAAAGGGCGATCATTTCTGCTGATTTGAAGAAAAATTCGAAGGAGTTCCATACAGAGCTTGATCTTCTTTCGAGATTAAATCATGCACACTTGCTTAATCTATTAGGTTATTGTGAAGAAGGTGGAGAGAGGCTTTTGGTTTACGAGTTCATGGCTCATGGGTCTTTGCATCAACACCTTCATGGGAAGAACCCAAGCTTGAAAGAACAATTGGATTGGGTCCGAAGGGTTACAATTGCCGTCCAAGCCGCTCGTGGGATCGAATACTTGCATGGATACGCTTGTCCACCCGTGATTCACCGAGACATCAAATCTTCAAACATATTAATTGACGAAGAACACAATGCACGTGTCGCGGACTTTGGTCTCTCTTTGTTGGGTCCCGTCGATAGTGGCTCTCCTTTGGCCGAGCTACCTGCGGGGACACTAGGCTATCTTGATCCCGAATACTATAGACTTCATTATCTTACAACAAAGTCTGATGTTTACAGCTTTGGAGTCCTACTCTTGGAGATTCTAAGTGGTCGAAAGGCCATCGATATGCAATTCGAAGAAGGGAACATAGTTGAATGGGCTGTCCCATTGATCAAAGCCGGTGATTTGTCAGCAATTCTTGATCCGGTATTGAAACTTCCTTCGGATCTTGAAGCATTGAAGAGAATAGCAAATGTGGCATATAAGTGTGTACGAATGAGGGGGAAGGATAGGCCGTCAATGGATAAGGTTACGACGGCTTTAGAGCAAGCCCTTGCACTCTTGATGGGGAACCCATGTAATGAGCAACCTATATTACCGACCGAAGTCATTCTAGGGAGTAGTAGGCTGCACAAGAAGTCGTCACAAAGGTCTTCAAATAGGTCCGTATCTGAGGCGTTAGAAGTTACGGAATCCGAGGATCAGAGGTTTGATATTAGGGCTCCTTCTTGGATAACATTTCCAAGTGTTGCTTCATCTCAAAGGAGAAAATCTTCTGTATCAGATGCAGATGTCGATGGGAAGAATCCCGAAGCA
Source organism: Akebia trifoliata (assembly GCF_017979445.1). Classification (NCBI taxonomy): domain Eukaryota; kingdom Viridiplantae; phylum Streptophyta; class Magnoliopsida; order Ranunculales; family Lardizabalaceae; genus Akebia; species Akebia trifoliata. The sequence goes on along the minus strand of NC_141390.1, from coordinate 3,632,792 downwards.
AGAAATTTGGGTAACGGAGGCGGTGGTGGTGGTGATGGGTTGAGGTGTTTGGAGGAAGAGATAAGGCCTGCTTCTCCACAACAAAACATGTTCTTGATGCATAACTTCTAAGATCTTTAAAACATGAAACAACATTGTGGGATGGAGAGACTTCAAAGAAGAGATTGGTTTATTTGAAAATCAAAAAGTGTTGTTTTTTGGGTTGGAGAAGGAAAAGGAAGAAAAAAAAAAGACAAATGAGAGTGTAATTTCTTGAATTACTGATTCTATGTGTCATTGTTGTGTAACTAGTTGTAGTTCCGTTTGTTCATTGTTGTTTATGGCACTCTTCTAAAATAGTGGTGGTTTTTCAACCTTCAAATATTCGAAATTTGATTTATAAGTTGTCGATACATTTGAGTGTGTGTGGTATTCTTCTGACATTGTGGTGGTTTTCCATCCTTCGGAGAACTAAATTTTGGTTTATAGGTTGTTGACTCATTTGTTGCGATAGGTGTCATGTACGATACATGCGAGAACTATTTTGGTTGCGCCTCCTAATGGTGGGGATCTGTGGTTGGGGGCAGCACCCTCAATCCGAATTTAGGGTTTGTGACATATTTTTAGGGTTGTAATCCGCTTAAGAATACAGTGATTTGAACGGGATCTCCTCCCTAGAGTATGCACACTATCGAATCACATACATTCTCTGTGTTCTATGTGTCGTCTTTGTTACATTGTTTTTGTGTTGTTTGTGCCAACATCATTAAAAACCGTGGTATTCTTCTGACATAGTGATGGGATCGGACCTTCGGATAATGAAATTCGGTTGTAGGTTGTTGATACATTGTGTGGTATTCTTTCGGTATAATAGTGGCTTTGTTTTCGGGTCTTTTTTTCGATACAGTTTGAGTGTTTTGTGAAGTTTGGGCCATGAGAAAACTAGGTTACACTATTTTCTCTGTATTATTGAACCTTTTGGGGGATGAATTTGCTAACGAAAATATGGATTTGCTTTTGAAACTTTTCTTCACAGTCGCATGGGAGTTGGAAAACCTTGTATTCAAATATGTTGTTTCTTTCGGCTGACCCCATGATGGGTGTTTTAGTAATTTCATGAATGCTTGCATGGCAATCTTATTGAAAGAAGTGCTGATCCTATACTCCTAAGTGTTGAATAGCTACTATATTCTTAGTCTCCTTTGGCATCACAAGAGGCAAAATGTTTGGCCCACCTCATCTGATTGTTGACATTTGGTTCAATCGATTGTAAATTTTTTAGTTCTAGCTAGCCTGATTTTGATTGGTCTAACTAGATTTAAGTAGGACTAACTTGATTAACATAGACTAACTGTGTTATGGTTTATGGAGCTTGATGGTGATTGTTCATCATTCCACAATTTTCACTGGAATTTTCGTAATTTTACTAATATTCTATTATAATTTTAAAATTCAGTTTCGAGTCTCGTCTCCTTGATATCAGATATCAAGTCGTCTCGGACGAGTTTTCTAATAAATTTGAGACGTCTCATTTGAAAAAAAAAAAAAAATGAACGTGAGGTTATAAATCTCATCCGAAAAATTGACTTGTCCGTCTGTCATGTCCATGCTTGATACCGAGTAGACTCAGAAGATATATCTTAGTCTCAAACAAGTTTTGAAACCATGTATTATATAAACTCTTAGTTATATTTTTTTGAGATATATATTTTACTTTACTTGGTGAAAAGTCATAATCTATAAAGATGCTCTCTTTTTTAATGGAATTAATGTGGATCCGTGGACATTGAGGGAACATGTAAAATCTCTATGTTTCTGTGTGTGATTAAATATGACTGGTTTTATGAGAAAGGATGAAGATGAGGGCATTATATCTTCTACGTTAATCTTGAAAAAGAAAAAGACTTAGGTCAAGGGGGTTTGTCATTAGGGTTTCTTTCAAATTGAACAAAAGAGGGAGGGGCTTGTCTAAAATACCGTTCTTTTTTAAGTCTAGTCAAACCGAAAACCTTGGCAGGTTTTTTTTTTGAAAGAAAACTATCTTGAGTTTTTGACTAGAGATTTGAGAGAAGGATATTTTCGTCATTTTCCATGGATATAGAAGAGGGCTTTTATGTCATTTAATTAATTTCTCTGACAACACCAGGAGCCTGGTCACCGTTCGATAATAGAGCTTGAGTGAGGTGGAACTATAATAAATTACAACGGGGAGTATGAAATCGCTCGTGAAAAAAGGATACCCATTGTCATTTTGGTTGACTTGTAAGGGCATGACGGTCATTTTAGGATCATATAAAGAATGAATAAAACAAAACTTGTAGTGCCCTCACGCAGGATTGAACTACGGACCTTCAGTTTACAAGACTGACGCTCTACCACTGAGCTATAAGGGCAGTTGTTACATGTATCCTAAATTTTTATACTAAATACAATCAAAAGAACACAACTTGCTCATAATTAACAAAGAAAGCTCATGTATAATGCATCTTATTTTGGATTAATGATATTATGTAAGTTATTATAATAAAACTTTATTACTATCATAAAACAAAAAATTTACATGAAATCAACATACTTTAACCACAAGGGGTCGCACTAGGAGCAAGCCGAGTCTTGATAAGCTCCTCAAGAAGAGTAGGTCAAGTGATTGAAACCCCATGAAGCAATGAATTCCTTGGGGCCACCGTCTTGGGTCTGATTGATCCTTGACTCAACTAGTTGCATGTAGGACTTTTCAAGGGAGCGATGTGTATGGTTGTGGGATTAGTCTATCCAAAGGGTGGTGATATATACGTGCGATAGACAAAAAAAAAAAAAACAAGAAGCATGCCAAGCCCAAAACATGGGGCGCAAAATTGACTGCTAGGGGAAATAAGAAGTTGGACCTTTATAAGAGTCACAATGGTAAAACTAGAGATAGAGGTTTTCTCCATCTACCCGTGTGTTTAAAATTGGGTGGCCTCTTGATTTATCTTGTTATATGGAAACTCTTCTATGTGGTTGTGTCGTGTAATTATAGAGACCAATCCACATCCCTTTTGATGTAGGATACACATCGTTATCCACACACAAAAAAAAAAAAAAAAAAGGTCACAATGGAATATATAATTAGATAATTAGAAGGTGCTAACTTGCTAAATTGGTTAAATTGTAAGAGTGATGGACTTGGGTTCAAAACCAGTCTTCACTTCCTTATCGCACTATTCTTGTTTGTCTAGTAAAAAAAGAAAAATGTGAGGAGACAACTAACAAGCAATCATGTAAGTCGAATCACATGCACCGCCCATCTTCAAAATATATTCTTGGATTCATCCCCCAAAATGACTAATCCATCCGGCCAAGTTGGAGCATTTTAGGGCTTAAACCTATAGCTCAGTTGGTTTGACACATTGCAAAGCAACTCTGAGGTCATCGGCTCATCGATTCAAGTCCAGCTTACCAAAAAAAAAAAAAAAAATGTTGGAGCATTTTAAAGTGTACGATTGGGACATTTTGTCCCCACTAGCTTAAACTTGAAGCCCAGGCTATATTGAACCTCACAACTCTCATTTTTTGACAATGGATTGACTTCGATTCGAAATCCAATTTGTTCTGATATGATAATGTTGGATTTGGATCGAGAATTTGAATTTTTATAAGGATCTGATATGATAAATATAGAAAGTTTATATATATTTTGTATATCAAATTAGATTTGATCCAATCTGAATTTAATATGATTGGATTTGAATCCTAATATTCAGATCCGATAAAAACCTAATCTTACAAGAGTCCAATTCAATTCTTATTTGATCAATTTTGGATTTAATCAAATCCTTATCAGCAGATTAAAGCTTAAATCGTGGTTGACCTAATCCAATCCAAACATGATCCATTTACAACCCTAATGTGTATTGGGGATGTCAATGGACCAGGCTTGGCGTGAACATTTAATCGGGCTGATCGATATAATCCAAGCCCGACTAAAATCATTTCAAAAGGACTGGTGTGTTGTAAGTAAAAGTTGGTGTACCAATAGATTCAATGTCCTTCTATCTTAGGCGAAAATAAACTAAGAACTAAGAGGGCTGTTATTGCCAAACCAATTCCTATGTAAATCACCAAGAATTGCACACAGTTGGTGGGGGTTAGTAAAATTAATACTATTGAAGTGCCTTGAAAGTTGATCTGCCCAAGCCCGGTCCATTGACACCACTGGACCGGGCTTCTTGCCAACTCGGCCCATTGAGATGGCTCGAAATTTAACGCAATGATAACAATTAGTACTCTTTTGACGAAGAAACCAACGTTGGCTCTCAGAAACCCTAACAATGGCGATCGCAAGTTTGCAGAGATTTTCGTCCCAAATTTCTCGAAATCCTTCTCTCTCCATTTACTCTAAAGCACTAATCACCAGATCTTCTGCAACTTCATCATCATCACCATCATCATCAAAGAAAGTTTCAGATCGGATCGTGAAACTCTTTGCAATCGATTTCGATGGAAACAAATCCGAAGTCATCGGTCTCACGGGTCACACTCTTCTCAAAGCTCTCGCGAACAAGGGTTTGATCGATCCAGCTTCGCACAGACACGAAGACATCGATGCGTGTTCAGCTGAATGTGAGGTGAACATTGCTGAAGAATGGCTCGAGAAACTCCCTCCAGCATCTTACGATGAACAATATATTTTGAAACGGTTTTCTAGGGTTCGGATCTTGAACAAGCATTCGAGGCTCGGTTGTCAAGTTGTTCTTAATCATGATCTTCAAGGTATGGTTGTTGCTGTTCCTGAGCCCAAACCATGGGACACCCCATAAATTTTTTTTAGACGAAATTTTAAAAAAAGAAACTTTTTATGTTTGAATAATTGAGAACACTTGTGTTTCATGAACGCTGTTTTTTTTATTTTGTTATTGACGCGGATCAAATGAAAATGCATGGAAATTTGAATTTTCTTCTTTGTTTTAATTTCTGTAATTTGGATATTTTGTTTCCATGCGGTAAGATCGCCGAACTATTATGAATTTATTAGAAGTTTTTATATTGATATTTTACTGAATGAAACCTTCTCTGCCATGCATTTTCTCTTGATCTATATCTTCTGTTAATTTGTTTTGAATGATCGAATGTTATATTGTTAACTGAAAACATTGTGAGATTGGAGGCAACTTATATTGGTTTTGGTTGATTTCATACTGAAATTAGATAAAAAATAAAATTTGGAATCATGTAGGGTTAGAAAGGGGGTAATGGCTTAGTGATTGGATCCTTAGGGTAGGGGGGTCACTCTCACTCATGGTTTTAAAACTCGTCCGAGACTGAGACGTATTGCCTGAGTTAACTTGGTATCGGAGCTAAACGAGACTAACTCACAAAGTCATTTTTTTGACCGAGATATGGGACTCACGTTCAATTTTTTGATTTGTCTCACGAGACGTCTCAAACGTATCGGAAAACTTGTCTGAGACGACTCGGTATCGGGCCTGGACGAGACGAGATGCGAAACCGAGTTTTAAAACCATGCTCCCACTCCCAAGCATTGTTCTATCAAATTGGGAGCCAATCTTCCTCCAATATTTCCTCTCAAAATTCAAAATTCACCCCCAATAAACTTTGCTACTGATTGGGAATTGTTTTGTTGTACCTAGTCGGAGGTTGTGAGTAGATAGTAACAATATTGATGAAACTAGTCAAGTCATAGCTAATGTGAGAGAAAATGCAACGAAGCTATGGGTGTGAGATGGGTAAAAATATAATTGAGCCATGGACTATAATAGATCAATTTTACCTTTTTCAAGGCACACTTTTTTTAAGTAAAATAGGATCACTTTGTTAAAGATTATCAATTTTAGGTTGTAAAAGGGAAGGTTTTTCTTTAGTAAGATATATGATACAAGACGATTTCCTTGTCAATATAGTAAGTGGTAATGGAGTAGGTAAAACAACAATCATGGATCCCTATTCTGTAAGTTTGTGCTCTTCAAAAGTCATGAATCTCTATGATGCTCACTTGTTGGTCCCATTGAAAGTATATATGGTTGTTGTTAAAGAAGACTCTTAATCAAGAAAAGAAATTGAATTTGAGACACCTAGTCGAAAGAGGAAGAATTGTGACTAGCCCCGTAGCTAAACAAGTTTGAGCTAGAGCTAGTCATTGGTTCCAGTTTCTTCGTAAGCATTTGTTCTAGTTGCGGAATTAGTACTTCTAGTCATTGAGCTATTTAGAACAAATAGTTCAAGGAGAAGACTCTTTGGAAATTTATGATGTTCACTTGTTGATCCTCATTGATAGTAAATATGGTTGTCCTTAAAGAAGAATCTTTATCCAGAAAAGAAATTAAATTCGAGATACATTGGTTGAAAGAGGAAGAATTGTGGTTAACCCCTGTTGCTAAATAAGTATGAGCTAGAGCTAGTTATTTTTTCCAGTTTCTTAGTAAGAAGTTGCTCTAGTAGTGGAAATAATACTTCTAGTCTTTGAACTACTTGATATAATGGTAGCTTAACCAGTCTAGGTAAAGTAAGAAGTTGCTCTAGAAGTGGAAATAATACTTCTAGTCTTTGAACTACTTGATATAATGGAAGCTTAACCAGTCTAGGTAAAGTAAGCATACACTTGTTCTAAATTTTCTTTGTGCATTTGATAAGGTCCATATGGTATATTTATTTACTTTTATTCGGTAGAAGGTTCTAGAAAAGCTTTGAAAGTCTTATATTCCATTGGGAACCATGCCTAAAAAACAATCTTGACGGGAGATGATCCCCTCCAAGAATAGGAAGTTTCTTAACAAAGATGGTTTGGAGACGCAAGCTCTTGCAAAAAAAAAAGAAGTGGATAAGGAAAGATTTCTAAAATCACAACGAGAATCTTTGATGCCGTTTGATAATGCTTTTCCTACAGTTTTTTTGAACCATTTTCGCATTTCAACGCAAATAGTTAATGTGATTACTGTTTGATAAAAATAAAGGCCCCGTTTGATAACGTTGACAACTTTTGTTGTTAGATTTCGCGACTAAAAAATAGTTGTCAGAAACGGTTGTAAAAAGCTGGAACACTGAAAAACTTGTTTGATAGAGTCTTGTAAAAATGTTATGCTGTTTACCAGAATTTGGTAATTATTGTTTGATACAGTTGTTGGATTCTACTGTGTTTTGGTAAAATGATTAGAATACCTTTAATGTTGATAATGCACCAAAAATGATCAGAATACCCTAGTAAATATATATATATAAAAAAATTTATATTAAAAAATTATAAAATTAATTATTTTAATTTAAATAAATTTATAAATTTTATAATTCTATCGAAATTTCGGTAGCATCTCCTTTTAAAAATAGACATATGAAAATTTTTTGATAAAAAAAATATCTGCATGATACACAATCCAACATCCACGTAATATCCCATACACAACACATCCACATTACATTCTATTTATATTTTGACATTATTTAAGCATAATAACATAGCTAATATAATAAGTAGAACTAAAATAAATAAAAACATGAAAAGTATGCATCTAACAAATGCGTACAACATATATTTTTCATTCTTCTTATTTGCCACCGTTATTTTATCTTGCATGACATTATTATCGATAATGTCAACTTCATTTGCTTACACAAAATACCCTGTATGTTTCTAGAAAGTAAAATAATACGTAAATTAATATCAATCTAATTATATAAGTAAACACCCAACATTAATATTAATGAGATACTACATACCAAGATGGATACCTATAAAACATTCTCCTAATTTTCCTTTGTTTTAGCTGTAACTAATGTCATCACTTGACCACATGAACAAAATGGTGGATATTTATAGTTTGCCATCAATGTTATTCATCATGTACAAAAATGTCATAAATAAGCATGGAATCTTAGTAATATACTTATAAGCATAGTATAATATTTATCCCAACATCGAATAATAAAATCAACACTTATAATACAAAATAATAAACATAATATAAAAATGTATCAATGATTGTCAGTATAAATGGTATCGGCTATTAAATCCCTCTGTATTTTTATTCTTTGTCAATTCTAACGACCCATTAATGGGGGAATTGGAAACTTCTGATTAGTGATGCCCTCTTCTTTCTCTTCAATAAATCTTTTGCTTCGAATTGAGCTAAGTCTTCATCAACAATGGTATGTTTTCTGATAAAATTGTGCAATGTCATGCAAGCAACAATAATATTTCATTGTTTGTCCAAATTATATGAATGCATCAACTTTAATATTGGTCATTTTGCCTTTAAAATCTCAAAAGTCCGCTCAATCACGTTTCGAAATGAAGAATGTAAATGGTTGAATAGTTCTTTTCGACCATTTGCCCGTGATCTCCAATATTCTTGTAGATGGTATCGAACACCTCAATAAGGTACGAGATAACCATTCTAGAGTGGGTACCCAGCATTTACTAGATAATATTTACCTATTATAACAAAATGTATTTTTATATTATAAATAAACTTATATAATTGAGAATCTTTCACATACAGACCTGATGGAGGATATGAAAAATTTAAACTAAAACTATTCAATGTATTAAGGAAAACACGTGAATCATTAGTCGACCTTTTCCAACCAACCACCAAATGAGTGAGTTAACATGTCAAACGAATATGTTGCCATTATATTTTGTGTGAGGCCCTTATGTTCTCGATATCACACTTGTTCTTCTATTGGTATAAGTGCACTAACATGTCCTGTCTATTGATTCAATACAACCCTATATATATTTCAATATATTAATCTATAAATATTAATAAAAGAAATATTTTTAAAGTATATACATAAGAAATTACTTTAAAATAGGGCAAAAATTGAGGATTGTTCTGGATATGCAAGGAGACTTCATTGAGGTTAGGAGGTATAATTAAGGACATTGACAAGTTCACAATAGCCAAAAGAACTATGCTGAAATACTTGCTAACCGTTTGAATTGAGTGAATGAAACGATTTGCAATTATTCTTTGTCGTTAATTATATCTAATTATCAATAAGAAATCGTTACTTGTTCTTGACTAGTAACATATTATTCCATCTTTAGTGGATCTCGCTCCTCCAAAATGGTACACAAAAAGACGTGTCTTTTTCCATTTTAAATAATACGTGACGCGTTATAAGATTACCATTTAGTGTATCCCACACAAAATCAGTTCCGTGTACCGGCAACTATTACTATGTGACTCCCTACTTAAGAAATTCTGTTGTGACTATATTTAAAATACTTGGATCGATAGTATTAGTGGTATTATCATCTGAATCGATGGTAGCAGTGATATCATTTGAATCGATAGTATTTGTGGTATCACTATTTGAATCCATATGATTTGTATTTAAATCCATATTAAATTAAATACAAATCAACTTACAGCACGCAATATTAATCAAAATATCCATCTAACATAAAATAAACAGAGTATATTTCATCATATTAGTGTAAAAAATAACCAAAATATATTGCACTCTATAGGTGCATCATAAAACCAACAAATAAGATTATGCAAGCATGGAAAAAAGCCTAAAAATCCTTTCCAACCAAAAATCAGCCATCTCACTCTCCAATCATTTAAAACGAATAACTGCTGATCGTAACTCACAAAAGACCTCATTGAATTACTTGCTCTTCATAAACATCTTCAACGCAAAACGATAGAGATTACCATTGGGGGTTACATCTGTTAGCTGGTCTAAGAGGTTGATAGAGTCTTGAATACTATCTTTTTAAACAGGAATGGGATTGTTAGTAACAGATGTCTGGGTGTGAACTACATCTACGAGCTTATCCAGTATCCAACCAATTCGCATAGCAGTAATCATCTTCTGTCTACGACCTTGAGGCTCTAGAGTATCGCAACTTCTATGTCGAATGGGGTTTATGGGTAGGGGTGTAATAGGGGTAGCATCATCCTCAAACTTGTCGGCATCATCAGGAGTCAAGTCCAGAGGTGTCTAAGACTTCGGAGGTTGGGTTTCCATGACATAATCTAGATCATCCGCATCAAGGTCCTCTTCTTGGACTTCTGATATAGGTGGCATTGTACTAGATGCAGGTGACCACATCTGCCCACCAGTAGCATATGTGCCTCCAAAGATGAAATTTAATTGCTTTGCAAACTTCAGAGGTTTCGTTTGGAATATTGCATCTTTTGGATGATGTTATAAAAAATAAAAATCTTAAATTATATAAAGAGACAAAACTCTTAAAATAAAAAGAAGAAAAAATTAATAAAAATTATACATTTATTCACCCATCTCACCACTCAGTTGCATCTAATGTGTCGGTTTCAACATCATAAGAGATATTAGTATTCGTGCAAATCTTATTCCAACGTCCCTAAATGCTTTTTTGTCAATTTCACTTGTTCTTCATTTGTCCTCTATCATGGTAAACCTTAGTTTTTTTATTTTGAACTCCCTCACTAAGCTTTCATATGCTATTTTGTCAAGTACTTTATGTGGTCTTCTCCCCTTCTTAACTAATTCATAGCATATCTCGACCCAAACTTCATGTTGTTTAGGTATCCAATCTACTTTCACACCTTTTAAATTCTTATCCTCTATCTGACAATGGTAAAAAAATGAACCACTTTCATTTGAAAATTTTGTTTAATTTCTCAAATTTTTAATATCTTTTACCTCTATGATTTTGTGTTTTGTAGGGTTACAAAATTTTGAAATAAACCATTGAAGAAGAGCATATTTAAACTAAAATATACCAACAAATTTATGAAATTTCATATTTCATAGGATTCATTGTTCTCTGTTAAGTCCTACTACTACTGCTTGTTACCGAGGGGGGATACTTCGTTTGCTCCATCTGTCGTTTGGTCCAATCTTGTTCCTTCTAAGGTGTCTTTTTTTATTTGGCTTGCTTCTTTGGGTAGAATTCTCACGGTGGATAATCTGATCTATCGAGGGTGGATTACTCCAAACTTTTGCTTTCTTTGTTCTAGGGATGGGGAGTCAGTCAATCACATTTTGATTCATTGTTCGTTTTCTAGAGTTATATGGATGTTTTTCTTATCTCGGTTCCAGATGGATTGGGTTTTTCCTCTATCTTTCTTTGAGCTTCTGGAGGGGTGGAGATTCAATATATTTTTCTCTAGAAAGAGACTTCTTTGGGCTATCCTTCCGTTTGCTATTACTTGGGGCCTTTGGAGAGAGCGCAACAACAGAGTTTTCCAAGGCAAGGAGAGCTCGTCTCATTCAGTGATCTTAGAGATTTTGGGATTACTCTTTCTTTGGTCCAAGTTGAAGAAAGATTTCGAGGGAGTTAGCTTCGAAGATTTTGTTTTTAATTGGGAAATCATGTGTGGCGCTTAGCCCCCCGTTGTTTTTGTGTTTTTTTGCTTTCTTTTTTCTTCGCTTTGTTGTTTCTCCTTTCTTGTTGTTGGGGGGCTACCTCAGCCTCCTTATCTTCTTTTAATTAATACAAGTTATATTTATCAAAAAAAAAATTTCATATTTCATAGACAAGAAACCATTAATAAGATAAAATAAACCAATAAATTTTAGATTTCATATACAATAAACCACAACTAGATTTTGGATTTTATAAACAAGAAACCATTGAAGAATATACTTGAACTAAAATATACCAATAAATTTTTGAAATTTTAGATTTCATAGACAAGAAACCAAAATAATCCAACAAATTTCAGATATTTTCATCGATCAAACCAAAATAAATCACCATAGATCTACATATTCGATGGGATTACAATAAAGAATTGAAAATAGAGTTAGGTTTCTTTACAAATCAACATTTCGATGGTTGATTACACAAAAAAATTGAAAAGAGTTAGGATTCCTCATAGATCAATATTTTCGATGGTTGATGGGATGTAAAACCCATTAACGATCATAATAAAATTGAAAAAAAGCCTCATACTAATAAATGAATCATATAAAACTTGAAAACAAAGTTAGGGTTCTTCGCAATCGAAAATAAAGTAAGGTTCTTCGACAAATTGACATGATTTAATGGATTTTAAATCAAAAAATAGCCCCATACCTATTCGGTTGGAGTTGGAGTTCGATTGGACTTGAAGCTGGATCGGAGTTGAAGTTTGATTGGAACACTGCAGTTAGATCATGTGTTCAATGGAAAGGTTCTGTTAGCTCTTCGATGGCAAGGTTTTGTTAGGTTTTTGGTTGAGATGTTTTAATTTGTGGGACAATACTTGAAAATAGAGTATACATTGAAAGGTAAAAGAGACTTTTCATGTGAGACATTTTACAGAGTTTGCTTTTTTCGCAAACACGAATTGGAAAAGTTCAAATATCCACTAGTCAATACTGTGGTTTAAAAGCGAATTTTGATAACGTTTTTCCTACAATTTTGTGGAAAGATATTTTGATTAATATTGTGTATTGTAAGTTGGTTTGTATTTAATTTAATATGGATTCAAATGCATGTCATCTGGATTCAGATGGTGATACTACAAATACTATCGATTCAGATGATGATACAACTGATACTATCGATTCATATGGTAATATCACTAATACTGTTTATCCAAGTGTTTTAAATATAGTCATGACAAGAGCGATCGTGAGTTCTTTATTTTATTACAAAATTTTCTTAGATAGGGAACCACATAGTAATAGTTGTCGGTACATGGGAATTTAGTTTGTGTGGGATACACTAAATGGTAATTCTATGATGTGTCACACACTATGTAGAATGGAAAGACACGTTTTTTTGAATCTGTGTACCATTTTGGATGAACGAGGTCTATTAAAGATGGACCGATATGTTACTATTGAAGAACAAGTAACGATGTTATTATTGATAATAGGACACAATTAAGGGTAAAGAATAATTGCAAGTCGTTTTGTTTACTTAATTCAAATGGTTAACAAGTATTTCAACATAGTTCTTTTGGCTATTGTGAACTTGTCAATGTCCTTAATTGTACTTCCTAACCTCAATGAAGTCTCCCTGCACATCCGTAAGAATCCTTGTTTTTTACCCTATTTTAAAGTAATTTCTTATATATGTACTTTAAAAATATTTGTTTTATTAATATTATTGATTAATGTATTAAAATATATGTAGGGTTGTATTGTAGCAATAGACGAGACACACGTTAGTGCACTTGTACCAATAGAAGAACAAATGAGATATCAAGAACAGAAGGGTCTCACACAAAATATAATGACAACATATTCGTTTGACATGTTCACTCATGTAATGGTTGATTGGGAATAGTTGGATAATGATTCACGTGTTTTCCTTGATACATTAAATAGTTTTAGTTTAAATTTTCGATATCTTCCATCAGGTTTGTATGTAAAAGATTTTCAATTACATATGTTTATTTATAATATAATTTTTTTTTTTAATAATAGGTAAATATTATCTAGTAGATGTTAGATACCCATGGTTATCTCATACCTTATCGAGGTGTTCGATACCATTTACAAGAGTATTGGAGATCATAGGCAAATAGTCGAAAAGAACTATTCAACCATTTGCATTCTTTATTTCGAAACGTGATTGAGCAGACCTTTGGGGTTTTGAGGGCAAAATGATCAAATATTAAAGTTGATGCGTTCATATAATTTGGACAAACAACAAAATATTGTTGTTGTCTACATGGCATTGCACAATTTTATCAGAAAACATGCCATTGTTGATGAAGAATTTGCTCGATTTGAGGAAGAATGATATATTGAAGAGGAAGAAGAGAACATCACTAATTAGGAGTATCCAGTTCCCTCATCAGTAGGTCGTTAGAGTCGACAAAGAGTGAAAATACAAAAGGATTCAATAGTCGATGCCATTTATACTAGCAATCATTGATACATTTTTATATTATATTTGTTACTTTATACTGTAAGTGTTGATTCTATTATTCGATGTTGGGATAAAGATTATACTATACGTATAAGAATATCACCAAGATTCCCTGCTTATTTATGATATTTTTATGCATGATGAATAGCATTGATGGCAAGTATACATATCCACCATCTTATTCATGTGGTCGGATGGTGACATTAGTTACAGTTAAAATGAAGGAAAATTATGGGAGGATGTTTATTTTGGCAGGTAATATTTCATTGATATTAATGTTGGGTGCTTACTTATATAATTAGATTGATATTAATTCACGTGTTATTTTACTTTATAGAGACATGTATGGTCTTTTGTGTGGGCAAATGAAGTTGATATTATCGATGATAATATCATGCAAGATAAAGTAACGGAGGCAATTAAAAAAAATGAAAAATATATCTTGTACGCATTTGTTGGATGCATGTTTTTATTTATTTTAGTTCTACTTATTATATTAATTATGTTATTATGCTTAAATAATGTCATAATATAAATGGGATGTTATGTGGATGTTGGATTGTGTATTATGCAAGTATTTTCTTTATCAGGAAAATTTCACATGTCCCTTTTTAAGAGGAGATATTATCGAAATTTTGATAGAATTATAAAATTTATTTAAATTAAAATAATGATTTTTATAATTTTTAATATAAATATATTTTATATATATATATATATAGTGTAATTATATATCTAGGGTATTTTGGGTGTATTATAAACATTAAGGGCATTCTAGTCATTTTACCAGAATCCATCAATTGTATTAAATAATAATTATCAAATTCTGGTAAATAGCATAACACTATTACAAGACTATCAAACAAGTTTTTCAATGTTTCAGCTTTTTACAACTATTTTTAGTCGTAGAATCTAACAGCAAAAGTTGTTAGTGTTATCAAATGGGGCCTGTGATTAGGGAAAGAAATGTGGTACAAGAAAACTGTCAAATGGAGATAAGGGGAATCCCTATAAATAGAGGCAGGATGTTCAGTGAAAGGGTTTTTTTCTTAATCAATTAAGATTATTCATTTGCTTACTGATTTTCTAACTTAGGCGTTGGAGGCTCTTTGGCATGTATCACACTAGTGCTCTAAAGGAGGAATCATCTTGCAAAGAAGGTGAATTTTCAATTTACTCAACCATAGATTGATCTAGAGGAGTATGTGAATAGATAATTGAAAATCACCACTATATATATATATATATATATATATATATATATATATATATATATATATATATATTACACATCGTTTTTTATTAAACCGTCTTTACCTCGAATAGTAGTTTTAAGGGTGATCCTTTTCACTTCCTCCAAGTTGGGGCATCGGTGTGGTACCTGCCAAAGATTCTTCAACGCCCAAGTTAGTACTCAGATTAGGGTTTTAGGCTGTATTAATTATAGAAAATCTTAAGATCTGTTTTTTCTAGAGATCTCTTCCCTATTTATAAATTTCCTACCTTTCATAATTGTTTGATCTCTCGTAATCTTCTTTATGTGATTCATGGGATATGGAAATATCCTCTCCCATGATTTACAAAATCAGTTAAGGAAGGTGCACGAAAGGAATGTAGGTAAATAAGGAAAGGACTCTTCAGTTTGATCCTTCTCTTTTTTGTTTTGGTAAATAAAATTTTTATCGAATCAAAGGGGAAACCAGTCGAGATGACTGGACAAGCTACACACCGAAAACAACACTAACTACGAGCCATCAATGCAACAAACCCCATCCCATCGTCCTACGAAGTCCTCAAAGAAGACTCCCTTTGAATTCCTTGAATGCCTTACATAAAAAAAAATAAAGAGCCTAAAATGGAGATGATAATGCCTTGCACAACTTGAGATTTGCCTTCAAAGATCAGATTGTTTCTCTCCCCAAATCCCAACAAACAACAAGGGGGTAAGGCTCCAAAGCAACCTCTTAGCTTTCGGAATAGCGAAGTCAATCGATGGCCGACTCAAACAACACTTGAACAAAATGGGGAAGGCAGCCCAAAACTCCAAACAACATCATAAAGTACTCCCAAATCTAAAACGCCACCTTGCTAGGAAAAAAGAACATGATCAATTGACTCCCCATCACATTTACAAATCGAACAAAATGTTGCTACACAAAAGCCTCTATGAATAAGTTGATCCAACATCAAGATCTTCTCAAGTGTCACACACTAAATAAATAATGAGATTTTTTACAGGACCTTCACCCCACACACTGCAACTTCCGGGAACCCTAAATCCACCACTCCTACAAGGGACTGATAAAAGGAACTTACTGAAAAAGACCCCTCCCTTTTCATCAATCAAACTCTCTCATCCTTCGACTTCATGTTTAGTGAGACATTTTCTGGTCGGGCAAGTACCATAGCAACAACATTCACTTCCCAGTTGTTCAGCGATCTTCAAAAGTCGATGTCCCACGATGGGGACCTGCTAATCCCTGTCAAGAAGCTTGAGATAACAAAGCCATTCTTATTAGATAGAGCATACAAAGATGGAAATTCCTCCTTCAAGGAGCTATGCCCACACCAATTATCATCCCAAAATCTCACCCTATTCCCCTTCCCAATCCTAAACCTCGTCCTCATGAAAAAGGGAAGAATTTTCAAGATCCCTTTCTATAGTCCACAACCATATGAAATCCAACCTTACCACTGTCCCAATCTAACTCTTTAGTCCTGAATTTTGCCCAATAGCACACCACCAAAGGCTCTCAGTCTCCACCCCGAACTGCTACAACCACTTTCCCAACAAATCAATGTTCATCAGGCCTAACCTCCTGATTCCAAGGCCTCCCAAGTCTTGTTAAACAGATACATTTCCAAGTTCCAACTGAAAAGATGATGTTTCCTCTTTCCTTATCGTTCCAGAGGAACTCTCGTAACATTTTTTCAAGCCTCAGCTCCACACTCCTTGGCATAGACAAGAGAGGAAGAAAGTACATTGAAATGCACAATAACCCTCTCTTAATCAAGGTTTCATTACCCCCCTTTGGACAGATATATAGCCTACCACGGTGCCAGGGAGCTCACCTTCTCCAACATTGGGTCCCATAATGCCACACTCATACCAAGGTAGATTTTTGGAAGATTACCCACCTGACATCTTATGCAGCAGCCAACAGGTCCACATTCTGCACATTATCCTTCACAAACACCTTACTTGTCTTCGATTGCCTGAAATCCCTGACATGGCTTGGAAAAAACCAAGAATCCCATCAAGGTTCCTCACCTACTCAATCGACGCACCAAGAAAAAGGAGTGTTATTGACGAACTGAAGATGTGACACCATAATGGTTTAATCCTCAGAATGGACTCATCCTGTTTTTATAATTGGACATTGATCATGCTCCCATACTTGAGTAGGAACACTACCGATTAGAGGAACCACAATCTCAATCAACCTGATTTGGAACTCTGCTTGATCACTTAGTCACACCAGATGCGGAAACGTGTAGGGCTAGGTTTAATTCTAATCCAGGCTAAGTAAAAAGGATCAATCCATGTAGAGTTCGACTGCAGAATCAGGGAAGATAATTCTTAGAGTTTTGAGACATTGGAAAATTTTGAATTATTGAGTGATGGGCTCAATAACTAGCTGAATGAAATGCATTTCGAACTCTTGTATATCCCCACAATCAAAACACAAACTAATATGGACTAAAAATTGAGATAGGAAATTCTCTTTCAAATTTTACTCATTGAATCTTATTTATAAATCATTTTCAGACCCTATCATCTAGGGACTTTTAATCCGGCAAAGAGTAGCTTGTTTTGTGTGGTTTGCGGCCCTTGAGAAAATCTAGACCATTAGCAAGTTAACTCTCGTGGAAAAATCCTTGTAAATCTGTGTGATGTGAAAAGAAAATGGTGTGAATGTTAATCACCTGTTACTTTATTGTCCTTTTTCATTTGATTCCTTTTATTCTTATTATACAACATGGACTGGTGTTTTCAATTTTGGCCATCTTTCTGAGTTGGTCCTCCTTTACTTTTAATACTAGAGGAAGTAATGAAGTATTTTATGGAGTTTGTTGCCTTTTGTCATTTGTTGGTGCATTATAGAGAGAGAGAGAGAGAGAGAGAGAAGAATGCAAGAGCCTTTGAAGGCAAATGAAAAGGAGATGACATTGTAATCTTGGATGTCAAACCAACTGTGTCTGTGGTCCAAAGTCAGGGAAGTGTCCAAACGGGTATTTTTCAAGGAGTGTCTAGGTGGGAATATTTGCTGTCGTGAGCGAGTGGGCATTGTTTTTTTGGGCTTCTTTTCCCATTTAGGGAGTCCTTGGATTGGCTCTTCGTTGGGTTTCCTTGACCTCCGCTTTTGCATTTTTGATGTCCCTGTTCTTTACTCATGTTTCTACCGAAATAATTTTATTTAGAAAAAAGAAGTAAAAATAACCCAAATTTAGCCAACTAGATTTGGATGTACGAAGATATATATATATATATATACACATGTATCATTTTCTTGCTTGTAATAAAATTATGCATCAATATTTTTTATTAGAAACCTTAGCTTGAAAACCCATGATTTAAATGATAAAAGAATTTGGAGATGGGACTCCAAAGATATTTTCTCTATTATATCATTTTCCCCCAAGTTGAATCATCATGGAGCCTTCTTTTTCGGCTCAATTGGTTTGGTGGAGTCCCATTTTGTCTAAGGTGGTCTCCTATGTTTGGAGTGAGACTGGATAATTTTTTTTATTCTGTATATCTAATAAGTAAGCTGAGGATCAATCCAAACACATGTTTCCTTTTCAAGACTGCCAGAGTTTTCTATCTTCTCTTTCATTGCCAAGCACCATGATTGATCATTGTGGGGATGGATGATCAAGGCCTTCAATGGTAGATGTCAAGCTCTTTGGAGAGCTCTCCCTCATGCATTTTGCTAGCAATTTTGTTAAGAGTGAACAGAGTTTATGGAGTCTGTAACCCTTACGATGAGTGTTCTCACATTTCTTGGTTGTAAATTCTAGGGTAGTACTCCAGCTTGTCGGTCTCTCTATTGAAGTATATTCATATAAGTTGCTTTGGGAATTTCTCAGCCTTTTTTTTTTCTTTTTTCTTTTTTCCATTGTGTTATCCTATAAGTTAGGTTTTGGGGTGGGTGTGTGTGTGTGTGGGTGTGCACACGCTTGCACGAGTGTGCATGCGTATTTGGAAAGATGGAGAGTTTTCTCCATTGTTGGTGAGATAAATTATGCAAGATGTGATACTATGTCAAGTTGATGCACGTTTGTAATTTGTGTGGTGCTGGTCAGATATAATTACCAAGTTGGAGAGTTTTCTCCATAATTGGTCTCGCCCAGCAACAAGACGGACAGAAAAGTCAATTTATCGGAAAACTCATCCGAGACGACTCGGTCTCGTACACAGACGAGACGAGACGAGATGTTTCAAAACCAGGGGTCAAAAGGGTTCTCAAGTTACCGGAACACTTCAATATCATTGACATGAGCTCGAATACTCTTTAGTATGTTTTTTTTTTCCTTAACTAAAATGATATTAGCTTTAGCCCTTTTGTTGGCTAAGAAAGATCTTAGTAAGCAAAAATGTTGTATAGATGGTTTTCAAAAAATATTTTGATTTACAGACTTGATCAAGTAAATCATTTCCTTGGATTAATAATAGAAATATGCAACGAAAGAATGTTTGAAGCACGGAACCATAGTTTTATGGCGATGAAGCGGGCTTCTGAAAGTGCAAGTTGAAGAAGAAAAATGTTAGGTTTAGATTAGAGTACATTTAAGAATGGTGTGTAGATAGTTATTTTAAAGTTAAGGTGGGTATCGCAAGAAAGTGAGTGAAATGAGCCATGTAGGCCCACCCAAAAATAATCCATGTGGGCCCAAAGGGCACTTGGTAAGATTTGAAATCTTACTAAATTATTAGTTAGGAATAAAAGATAGTGACCTTTCCACACTGCTTTTATCGATTACCTTTTGTTGCCCTTTGAGATCATAGAAGGCCAATACTTTCTTCTTCAACTAATTAGCACGATCGATCAGTTTAAATTACAAATTAAAGATAAGGGCATTTAAGTCATATTTTAATATATGATAGAAGACTGAGGTCAAGGGACCATCAATGTTATTTATACTAATTTTTGGACAAGATTTGCAATTTCACAAATAATGGATTTCTAATGTTTTATTGATTGTTATATATTTATGTTAAAGATACTATCGAAACCATCCCTTAATTCATTGAGATTTTTTTTTTATGAAAAGAAAATATAATTTTAAAGAAAAATAGATTTCCAACAAAATCAATCTGTGATTTAATTGCACAATTGGAAAATGTAAAAGAAACTGTAATTCATTCTCATTATACTCGGAACAAAATCAAGTATTTATAATTGGATCTAAATCAACTAATTATTTCAACAAGGGCTTCTGATGACCCATTAGACCAATCAAAGTTATTTTAATTATTTGGATCCACCAAGGAGTAATTTTGTGGAAAAATTACTTAATAGACCCTGTAGTAGGGACTTCTTTCTAAATGCACCACAACTTTTGGAGTGGTATCATGACAACTCAGGTAGGAAAAATCTTTCTTTCTTAATTCCCCCTCTCACCCAATAAAACGTCAAACTCAAATAGTATGATTTGAATCATTCAAATTATCGATCTCGACAATTTAATTCGTTGATCTCAATTCAATGATTTGAATATTCAAATTTCGAGATCAACGATAATTGTGAAAGGTCAATCTCAACAATTGGAACAAACATTGATCTCAATGATTTAAATATTTGATCTAGACAATTTGAATCAACTATTTCAATGATTGAAAAGGAGGTGAGGGGCTATAAGAATGAAAATAAAAATTCGTCAATTAGATGATAATTCATGGCCAAACAGTTAAGACTAGGGGTGCAACTTGGTTATGTTTGGTTTGGTTTAAGGTTAAATTGGAACCGATCCAACATAGGACGGTTCCACTAAATAAGAATCATAACTGAATCAAATTCCATTGGAACCAAACAAACCCAAATCGAACTAGAGTCGGTTTAATTCGGTTCAATTTTATGGATTTTCAATATTCTATAAATTGTAAGTAATATTTTTTTAATGAAAAAACAAACATAAAATTTCATAAAATAATCACTAATCTATTCATAAAAAGTCATTAGTTTATCCATAAAAAATCATTAATCCATGTCTTAACTCATAAAATAATTTATAATAATTACTATATACATATATATTTATTTATTACGTAGGGGTTTGACTCTCGATTTGATTCGGTTTTATACAAATTTGATCCGAGAATTAAACCAAATTGATCAGTTCTCTATTTTCGTAACTCGGAACTGAACTACAACTTGTTCCAAACCAAAGCAAACCACCCCAAAGCTATCGGTTCAGTTCGCTTTTCGGTTTGAACCGGACCAAGTTGCACCCCTAGTTAAGAGGTATATAGAATGAAATCTTTCTCTATTAGGGTTCATTAAGTAATTATACTTTTTTTTTTTTAAGGATGTTGGATCATACCTTGATATTATACCGTACCGGTGAAGTAATTTTTTTTAAATAACAAATGTTGGATCGCTATCTTATCCAAGTAGGACTCTAATCTCCTGTTAGAATTATAATTAGTAATCTTTACGAATCCTAATCGATTCCCCTCTCTCTCTCTCTCTCTCTCTCTTAATATCCGCCTAGAACCTAACCCTCCCTCTCTCAAAATCTCAGAAACAAACTGCGACATTGACATTTTGATTTTTCAAGCCCTTCAAATACTGGTACAGTTCTTTAATTGTCTATGAAATTGTCAGCTTTTCTTTTGAGATTTTGCATATTTCTAATGTTTTGCTACCACATGCGTGTAGATATATAAAATATTTTAACTTTCATATGCATTTATATGAAAATAATTATATATTTTCTTGTAAAATAAGATTGATTAGAAGATGTTTAGTTATAAAATAAATTTTTATACATATAATAAATATTTAAAATTAAAATAAAAAATTATTTTAATCAAAATACACTAAATCCAGATTGACTTGGCCAAGATTTCAAAAATATTGTCCGACTCATCTTATTTATCTCGTGAGATGTGTGAAGTCTGAGACACTGTGTAAATCTGACTCGTTGCTGAACGATATAGACATTTAAAACCATGATCACAACTATGTCCCAGAATCGAAATAAAACTAATACACATGTTTTGGGGCGATTTCTATGTTTGTGGAAAAATAAAATCCAACCCAACTAATTTATCCACAAAATTTTCCAATAGAAAATGGCCCTTCCACATTGCCCATTCACCTTGTAAATAAAGACCAGTTGTCCTTGGAGATCATAGAATGCCAATAGTTTATTCTTCAACTCAACATACTATTTTGTCTAGTATAACTATAGAATTATTTGTACAAGAAACACTTTAGCCCTTAGAGTTAATTTTTCTAATTTGAGACAATGACAATCTCATAACATGTCAATGCTTATATATATATATATATATATGTTGATCTAACGCCTTTTATCGATGCAGTAGAGTTTTTTATACTTCAAGTTGACGAGTATCCTTAAACACAACGTGAGAAGATTATGTCAACTTTATCAGCAAAAGATAGGGATCTTCGACTAGCTCATATGAGGCTACAGGCATTCGAGGCCCTTAAAACTCAAAAGATCAAACTTGAGAGGCAAAAAGCTGATTTGATTAAGAAAGAAGATGAAATAGAGGCTGAGTTGAGAAGGATTAAAGAGATGCTACCAAAAGTTGATACCAAAGAATTATTGGACGTCAAGGTTCGTGAAGAGAGAGAGACTCTAAGTACCATTGAGACTCTAAGTACCATTGAGACCGATTGTACTTGTCTTGCCGAAGCTCCTACAATTAATAGTAAAGAAGTGGTCCCTTCCCACGAATTGAAGATGGATATTCGGACGCTTGACTTCATATATTTGATATAATTTCTTTTATTGTATTGAACATGTGATATTATTTCACTAGTAATATATTTCCCTTCTCATTATTAATTAGCTAATGATTTTTTGACTCGAAAATTTCCACTCGTTTTGTACTCTGTACTTGGTTGACACGGCAAGGGTATAATACCCTTGATCGTTTTCCTTGTGTATCCCAAAGAAAAAGATCTATGGTTTTATGCCCTTGCCATGTCAGCCGTGTACAGACAGAGTGAATATTTTTGAGTAAAAAAATCACGACTCTTATTAATTTGATCACTTTTATTACTCTTTTTCCTTATTAGATTGAACTTAAATTAACTTTATAGATTGTCTATCTTCTCAAAGTAGGATAAAACTATAGTGTAGTTCAAAGGGACAATGTTCTAAATTTTTCCTATATCGCCCTCTCCTATTTTCAATTTAGCGAGTTTTTTATTTTTTTTATTTTTGTATTGCTTACAATTTTAGCTCATGCAAATCAGGAATATATATCATGCCATATAGGCTATGTGACAATAAACGTCCATGAGAATTATTTATATTTAACAAAAGAGGCTTTGCATACAATTTTTTTTTATTATTTATAACGAAGAGTATCTGGGCCAGCTTACGATCACCAGACTAGTCCCTACGCCCCGACTCAGGCTTTGCCCATCACGTGTTAATCTACACACGTATATATATAATTCTCAATTTAGGTATAAAAGAAGTTATGAAGTATGCAAAGCAACTACCAAGGGGGTGGCTGAATGGTACCGACTTGGGGCCAAGGAGTCTGCTCCTTCTTTGGTCTCAAGCTCGAATCCCCCTACTCATAAAAAAACCTTGGTGGCCACGCATCCCTACGCCCCGCACCCAAGCTTTGCCCATCACATGTTAATTTACACACGTGCGACAGTGCGTGGCCACCAAGGTTTTTTTATGAGTAGGGGGATTCGAACTTGAGACCAAAGAAGTCGCACGTGGCCACTAAGGTTTTTTTATGAGTAGGGGGATTCGAACTTGAGACCAAAGAAGGAGCAGACTCCTTGGCCCCAAGTCAATACCATTCAACCACCCCTTTGGTAGTTGCTTTGCATACTTCACAACTTCTTTTATACCTAAATTGAGAATTAGAAATATATATATTAAAGTATTTTTAATTAATTTTAAATATAATTCAATTACTTGTAAATCATCTTATGTAATTAAATTAATTATAAGACAACAATTATGTATGTGGAAGATTTTCCATTAGAACTTGGTGGTAAATAGTGATAAAGATAAGGGTAATTTAGTAATACCCCTACTGAATTAGCAATATTAAGATACCATCCCCCTCCAAATGCAAGATGTGGCTTACCCCTTTGTTAGACAGATGGTATAATTATATTTTTATTTATATAATACCCAAAATACCCTCCCAATGCAAATTACTAAAATGCCATTAATTTTATATTTTATATTTTATAGAAAATTAAAATGGATTCAATCTAGTTTGCATTGGGAGGGTATTTTGGATATTATATCATTCTCTACTCTTAGTTTAGATATTTAGGTATTTTTGATATTCTGTAAGAAAAATCTAATGGCATTTTATTAGTTTTAGTCTTGGAAGGGTATATGGGACATTTTGCATAAAATTTTAAATCAGTCATGTCTCTTTACCAGATAACTACCTTGACTTCTAGTCAAGGGGTAAGCCTCATCCTGTATTTTTCAGGGGTATCCCTAATATCACCATTTTTGTTGGGGTATTACTAGAATACCCTAAAGATAATTAGACAAAGTAATATTCATTATCTAAAGTTATTGATATAATACTACTTTGTATCCCTCAACTTCTAGGTTTTCTAAGGATAATTTTCTCAGAACCGCAAAGGATCTCTAAGGAAAAAAAGAAATAATTATTTTGAATGAGAAACTATAAAATGTGTAAAATGTGCAGTTTTACATATATAATTTTAGAGTCGCAATAAACTTACTACCCCACGTGACACACTCATTGTGCAGTTTTAATAAATCTTTCAATTATATTTTCTCATCTTGAATTTTTTTTAATTGTCTATGAATTTTAGACTTTCTAATCCGTGAAAGACAAACGTAAAATGAAACAAAACTTTGCTCCTATCAAGAAACAAAAAACAACTAATGAAACTTCTAATCGCAAAGGACGAGAAGAGTTTTTCTGATTTGTTAGTCTTTTGGTTTTAAATAACTTGATTTCGTAATTACCTTTCTTCATCTTGATAATTAGTTTGGTTTATAAGCCAGCTTATCATAGAGCATATCCGACGGTAATATATGTGTAAATCAATCTAATTTTCTTGAAATGGTGATATATTTTTGATAGCTATCAATGATTGCCTTACCAAAATGGGATTCCATGACCTAGGAGGAAAGAATTAAGATTAGTTATTGTGTATGATTCTGATCTAAGCTTTCTGTTTGGAGGAAAAGCTTAAGAGAGGTTTTTGTGCATGATTCTAATATAAGATATCTATTTTATTTTTAATATTTATTATTAATTCTTTTGTTTTAAGAAAAAGCTCCATATTTTGATCAAGCGGTTCAAGAACTTGTTGATCATAAGTGATCGGTTCAAACAAGGGCAAAGCCAGGATTTTCTTGTAGGGGGCAAAATGTAGTGAAGTAAAAGTATTTATTAAGTCGTGATGGGCGACCTCAAGATTGGACTTAAGGTCTATTAGTCAACAAAACTATAATACCAGCAGAGATTAAAACATATTTTTACTCCTCTATCATTTTTAATTTTAAAACATATTAAAACATGGGGTTTCCATGACAGTGGATTGCTGTGGTAGTCCTCCCCGAGATTAGTTGTGGTATACGCAAGTTGGCCCGGACAGTCGGTTAGCCAAAAAAAAAAAAATATGGGATTTTGATACAAACAATGGCTCGGCACCTAGCCAATTTAATCATGAATTCATAAATTCTAAAGAAAATTCCATTAAACTTAAAATTGTGATGAATTGTAAGACTCTAACCCTCAATTTTTTGGTAATATGTAACCATCCTCAAGCTATTTTTTAGTGGGGTTCGTATAATAGGATGAATTTTTTTTTTTTTTTTTTTTTGTTAAATTACAACGCAGCCTCTATTTTGTTCTTAATATATAAGGAATCCCAAAAACATTTGTGTAGCAAGAACTTTTTTACTTAAAGTTAAAACTAAATAGGATAAAAAAAAAAAAATAGAATTCAAGGGCAGTTGGCTCTGCCCCTAGGTTCAAGTTGCCCATATATATATATGGGGCGGTTCAAGGGCCATTTGTAAAAACATATGAAAAAACAATGATTTTTTAAAATATGGGTTAGAGATTTTGGATTGAGCTGATTTTTTTGCAAGGATGACCACTATGATGAGAAGATCATCATCACAAAAAATCAGTTCAATCAGAAATTTCTAAATCTATCAAAAGTGATTTACAAATTATTGACAAAATTTGATAAAAAATCGACGGTCCACATTCTAAATCACTTTTAATGGGGTTAGAAGTTTCAGATTGGACTGATTTTTTTTTTTTTCTGGATGATCTTCCCATTATATATATATATATGTCAGGTTCAAGGGACATATGAGAAAATATATGTAAAACAATATAACATTAATAAATTTTAAAAATATGGGTTAAAATTTTCGGATTGAGCTGTTTTTTTTTTTTTCGGATGATCTTCCCATCATAGAGATCATCCTCACAAAAAATCAATTCAATCCGAAATTTCTAACCTATTTTTTGAAAATTTATTAATGTTACATTGTTTTTACATATGTTTTCTCATATGTCCCTTGAACCTGACCCATATATATATATATGGGGACGGTTCGAGGGACGTCTCACAAACCAGCTGAGAAACCCATGTGTGGGCGTCGTTGGATTTGCGACATTAGACGACTTGGATTTCGTTTTAAAATAAAATGTGCGGTCAGCTGGAAAATGTGTTTTGTTATTAAAAGAATTAATGTATTTTTAAAAAACTCCCTCAAATCTTTTCTCACTTTTTGTTGAAAACAAAGAGTGAAACCCATCATTTTCAATCACGAAGGCTCTCTCAAAATTGATGGAAACCAGAAGAAGAACAATGAGAGTGAAGCTATAATCGAGAGAGAGAGAGAGAGAGTGAGAACTCGAGAGAGTCTTGTACCTGGTTCAGATCACTTGCTGCCCAATTTTGAAGATGAGATTTGAGTAAAAACTGGGTTTAGGCAATGTTTTGAGGCTTAGAATAGTTTACCCTAAAAACTAAGTTGTAGGAATATAAACCAATTGCAGTGGCATGATGATGATGTGCAGTGGCAAATAAAAAAAATGATTCGGTGTAGATGGGATACACCTTATCAAAAGCACACATTGTCCCATGAACGAACCTCCTTGATTGGGAATGAATTGATGCTTAGCATGATGTTGGATTTGGCATACAAAAGGCTTTGAGGAAAAAGATTACAATGACAGTTACAACAACAATGGTCACCATATGAGAAGTGGAAGAAAGGCAACAACGAAGATGCTTAGTTTCTTTTGTCTTTCTTCCTCTTTATTTCTTTCATCTTTTTTTTTTTTAAGGTGTTGTGCAACATGTTCACGAAGATGGAAGGTTTTAAAAATGCATGGAAGGTGTTTGTTGAATGAACCCAATGATTGGATATGGGAGCAGTGATGAGATCTTCAATACAGTGAGAGATAATGAGATTTTATTTAAGTTAAAAAAAGAAAAAATAAAGAAGGAAGGAGGTATTTGGAAATACTTTAAATATTTTGTTTCGTCCCAGCTGTCTCACAATTGACTCGAATAGGTAATCCAGGCCATTGATTCCCCCAGATCCAACGACGCCCACACATGGGTTTCTCAGCTGGTTTGTGAGACGTCCCTCGAACCGTCCCCTATATATATATATATATATATATATATAACATTAAAGTTCTCTTTATATATTTTTTTAAATTCTTTATCCTTGTTGTTCTCAAATTTTCTCTAATTTGCTCGACAACTATCAAAGGCGCTCTTCTCTAATGACAAGATGTTGCTGGAGAACCCTCAAACGCTCCTCCCTATATGTAATTGTTGTTGAAGAGGTACTTAGTTAGAAAATTGCATTCCAAAGAGTAAGTCTAGCCTTACTAAAGTAGTAAGTTTCAAATCTTACTAAGATGAATTTTTCATAAATCTAGAAGTTCTAAATTGACTAAAAAAAATACTCTTAAAAAGACGCTCCCTGACATGGGAGAAAGTCTAGAACCATAGTTTTTTCCTCGAGATAAAAGAAAAATATCAATGGTTTTGCCCTCACTACCATGCAATGAGTGTCTTTTTTAATGTAATTGCCAATATAGAACTTTTAAAGAAAAAAAAAACATACTAAAATGTAGTAAAAACAATTAATTATATGCACATGAATCAAAATACTTACCTGAATGGGTACTCTTGATTGATTTTCAATTCCCTCCAATACCTCAACTTTTCCATAAAATAAATATAATAAACAATCTTGGATGATGTATTTAGGAATTAATAGAAAAAAACAAAAAACAAAGGCTTTGAATTTTCAAAGGTGTTTATTTTGCCTTTTGAATATTTATAGGAAAAATCATACGAAAAATGTGGGGGCGATGATCATATTAAATGGATTTTTCTTCGACATGTTAATCATGTAAAAAAAAAAAGAATGATAGGAGTTACAACTAACATTTCATATGGTTATATTGTTTTGCATGTATACCATGTGTTTAACTATGTAGAAATTTGGTCTTATATTAGAGTTAGTAAGAAGTACTAGAATACCCTTGTCTTCAATCTCTCCACTTTTATCAATGTGGCAAACCTTCCTACATAATTTAAATTTGAGTGATTTAGACTTTTCCCCTTATATTTCATTAACATTAGAGATACCCCCTATGTTTTGAAATTAATGATATGCCACCTTTGAACTAGGTCTATTGTGAGAGACTAAGATATGTGACCAAAATTCCATCATCTTCAACCTTAAGTTGATTTTCTTTCCAAAACCATTAATTTTCAACCTTAGGGTGAAGTTTTTAGTCCTCTTCTTCAAATTGCAAAACCACTCATTTAACTAATTTTCTCCCAAAAACCAGTCGTCTTCAACCTTAGGGGTGAAGTTTTTATTTTCAACCTTAAAGTGAAGTTTAAGATCTCATCTTCAACTTGATGGGAATGAGGATTATGTATTAAAACGACAAGAGATACTATTGACAATTAATCAATATATAGTAATGCATCTTATTTATGTGCAACAATTCTCACAAAATTAAGTTAATGCTTCACAATGTAATTTAATTGTCAATCTATGCATAAATTTCACAATTCAAATGAAATCACTGTGTAATAACCATTGATACAACATAACGTCGTTTTTGAAACTTGGGATTTTAGTATAAATTGAGATTGTTGAATTGGTAGTTTTATAATGTTTCTTTGTTTTCTAGAAAGTAATAATTAAATTCATTTTCTCTCTTTAGTTATCTAATTGTTTTATGGCAGAAGTAAAAAAAAAAAGTTTTCAAACTTTTTAAAAATGATAAAAATGAGTACATTTTCAAAGTATTTATGAAAAAGGGTATGTATTCTCTTTTGTATATTTTTTTTTATAAAGAAAATATGGTACGAATGATATTGGTCCATTCCCTTCTTTAGTCTATAGCAAAAAAACCGATGTAAAAAAGGCTTTGTCACCATTTTTTTAATTTATAGGGGTCTCTCTAATATTCATCATAATTTGGACGGGTAGGATTAGACAATTTCATTAACATGTTGAAATGTTGTTCAAAATGGTAGTTATGGTATTTAATTAAAAACTATTTCAGAAGATTCTCATAAGTCCAATTTTCTAAAAAGAATATTTTAAATTAAATGCTCCATATTTTCATGTGGAGGATTGTTTGGTCAAATATTTCAAGGACGTTGCCTACACGGTCTTTGTCTCTGTGTTGTAATTGATATGCGTTTTGGAGCTCAAGGAAAGCTTGAGCTACCAATGCTCATGTATACTTGTTCGCCATGGTAGTGTTGGAAGAGATTGATTAGTTTGATATTACTCCAATAACTAATCTTCGAACTTAAAAGACTTTTAACCTAATTGTAAGAGAATATGATGCATGAGATACATTGTATCATTATCAATGTATCTTATCACAAAAAGAAGGTAGTGAAGGAAAATAATATATGTAGCAATATCAATTAGGATATTATCCATTAGAAATATTAACAAAGTTGAATATTTATATATTATGCTAGTTTCCATATCTTGGTTGATGTGATCTCTATAAATACCCTATTTGGGTTCATGTAATATTCATCCAAGAATTATTAATAAAATTCAAATTTCTTCGTGATATCAAAACTCAAGCTCCACTAAGAGCATCGATCTTGGTGCGCCGTTCTTCGGTGATGGCAATCTTGGTGCGTTGTTCTTCAATGATGGCACCATCGTCGAACCTAAATCATTTTGTTCTCATTATTAGTAATTTTTTCAATAAAAATACTACATTTCTCTTTGTATGCTTATGGGAGAGATCATGGTATATCTGATATAGTGGGCCACTAGCTCCAATAAACTCAAAAATGAATAGGAACAACAGTGATGGATTTCACAGATAGGCGGTGACCACCATCAAACTTGATTGGATGTTTGCGGATATCTATCATTAAGTATTTCATGAGATCAAGAGGAATTATTCAATTAAACTAATTGCATACTCTTTCCTTAAAAGACCATGCAATTGTGAGAGGATGACAGAGAATATGATGCATCATATTATAATGCATGCGATATATTGTATCATTATCAATGCATCTCATCACAAAAGGAAGGTAGTGATGGAAAGCAATATATGTAGCAATATCAATTAGGATATTCTACATTAGGAATACTAATAAAGTAGAATATCCTAATTGAAATTGTTACATATATTGTTTTCCATCACTACCTTCCTTTTGTGATGAGATACATTGACAATGATACAATATATCTCATGCATCATAATATGATGCATCATATTTTTTTACACTAACTTCTAAGTCCAACTATGGACAATTTAGGAAAAGAAAAAAAAAATTCCTTTGGTTTGGCTTACAATTCAACTAGGAGGTCAACCAGTAAGGTACTCAATCAAGCGGGTTGTAGAAAAATCACTTATCTTTCTTCACTTTCGGAAGGAACAATACTCTCAGGCGAGCATATCATAGATAAACCTCTTTTGGTTTTTTGTTCCATCCTTCAGTTCAAACACTCCTTCAAACTTTTCACATTCAAGCGGTTGTCTTGAGTTGTTTAGTATACGTGTATATCACAATTGACAGGGGCGGAGTCAGGATTTTCTTTAATGGGGGCAAGCTTATAGTTAATTAGAGGGGGAGGGGGCAAAACTTGGAGGAAGATGAGGGAATGAGGGATCAAACGGGACATGTTAGTAGTTCAAAATATAGGGGTATCTCAAATTTAAGCATAAATTCAAGGGTATCTAATATGCCCAAAAAAAATTGGTGGGGGCAATTGCTCCCAATGTCTCCTTACTAGCTTTGCCCCTGACAATTGAATTAATTAAAGAGGATCTAGAGAGGAGATGTAGAAGATTTTTGGAATTAGATATGAATTGGACGAGTAAAGGTTAAAAGGTTATTTAAAAGAAAAAAAATAAGGTCATAGGGCCTCAATATATCCTATGACTGGTTACAACTGTTTTTATTAGGGGTACATATGGTTCAATGTGGGGGAAATTTGGAATTAAATTGAACTTGATCGATTTTACAAATTCAGAATTGAACCGACTACCCCTAGAATTGAACCAACCCAAACCATCGTTATTTTAGGTTGGTTCAGTTCGTTTCTCGAGTCTCCTAAACATAGATATCAAGACACGAACTATCAAATCTTACAGTTGAAAAATTCACGATCATCAATGATTTCAATCAAAAGGTGCAACAAAGAGAATGACATTGACAATATACTATTAGTATCTCTATAATCTCAATTATCTACTTAATTCCAAAATTGAAACTCATTAGATGGTTAAGGCCATGTCATTTGGCCCACTCAGATTGGTGATTAAATTTGTTAGAATGTATAAATTAAATAGTAAAAGCTCTTTTTTATTATATTTAATTTTATTTGTTAAATAAGGGTTGAGTTCCGTAGACAAACTTCTAAACAAAGTGTTTTGTCCTATATGACTTAAAAGTTTCGGAATGACATGATTTTTTGTGAGGATGATCTTTATGATGAGAAAATCATCCTCACAAAAAATTGGCCTATTCTAAAATTTTAACCAAGGTTTATCAATTAAAGAATTGTGGACTGTCAATATTTTACTGTAAGTTTGTAGCCATTTTTCATGGGCTTAGAAGTTTTAGAATGGACTAATTTTTTGCAAGGATGATCTTCCCACCATATAAATCAACCTTACAAAACATTAGCCCATTCTGAAACTTTTTAACCATATAAGACAAAACTTTTATCTAGAATGTTGTTTACAATTTTGTCTATCGAACACTGTCCGTTATATATATATATATGTGGCGTTCAGTGGCCCTAAAGAGAGCCAAACATTTTTTCAATGTATGGGTTAGAAGTTTTGGAATGGGAAACATAGAGATCATCCTCCCCAAAAATCAGCACATTCCAAAACTTCTAACTCCATCAAAAGTGGTTTACAAAAATCAAACGATCCACGATTCTTCAACTTGAAAAGTAAGGTTATAAGTTTTGGAATGAGCTGATTTTTGGTGAGGATGATGTCTTTACCATAGCTGATTTTTACTCTCTTTAGGGCCTCTGAACGCTTACCTATATATATATATATATATATATATATTTTCTGAATCGAGAATTGAATTGACTCAATCAAAATTTCAAAATTGTAAATCAGAATCGAATCAATTAATTAAAAAAATGAAACCAAACCAATATGAAATGCCTTGATTTTGTTTGGTTCTCAGTTTGACCGGATCCAATGTGTACCCATAGTTTTTATTATACACATAAACATACTCAGATTGATTGGTGATTTCTAGGCATCATATTTGAACAATTATTTTAACTTAGGCTTCTTGACCACCCCTTAAATTTCTTCTTTAAATAAAACAGAGATTCTATTATCAAATTATTTTTGGCTAACCCCACTCCAACTCAAATGTAAATACCATCATGGAGTGGAACTAGCACAAGTTGGTGTGGCAATAGAAGCTCTCAAATAAAAATGTAACCTTTTCGAAACCCTAATCGTTACCCTTGTCGCTATAAATATTCGATACCGCATTCACCCATACCCTAACCCTAGATTCCTCATCTCCCTCCCTCTCTCTCTCTCTCTCTGGCTCTCTTTCTCTCTCTCAGACCCTAACCCTAGATTATTCACCTCTCTGTTATACACCCAAAGCAGCAAGTTAGCTTCTTGTCTGAACCTTGATCGATCTTAAACGATTCAGACATCAAAATCTCATAAAAACTTGCAAGATCGAGACTCCAGTATCACTCGCCTGAATCTGATTTACTGATTTTTCAGGCCCTTCTAATACTGGTACATTTCTTCAAATTTTCCAATAAAATTATCAGATGTTCTCCATCGATTTTTCCTTTATTTATTTATTTATTTATTATTTATTATTATTTATAAATATTATTAATTTAGAAGATCTACTTCTATGCAAATCGATATGTTAGATCTCTCAAGTAATTTTTTATGGCTCTGTGTGCATAGTAGCGCGTATTAGCATACTAACTAAGCAAACGCACTCTGTCCCATAACCGAAATAAAAAACTATTTCGAATGTTTTGAGGCAATTTCTTCGTTTGCGAAAGAAAAAGTTAATTTTTTTTCCAACCCAACTTACTCGTCCATAAGATTGAGCTCTCTTCGATCTCGTGGTAGATCACACGGTTGGATAACATTTCCTAATATTTATTTAATTTATTTTTTAAATATATTTATATTTGGAAAAAATTAAGATCTCAACTTAACAAGGATAAGAGGCCGAAGAAGAAGAATTAAAGGCTGAACAGTTTGCTGGAAAATGGAGGAAAATAATTTTTATTTGAATTTTTTTTCGGTGTTTGAATATTAGGGGCTCCAATACTTGCTAGGAACCCTAAATAGGTTAATTCCCAAACATTTAAAGTTGGGGGGATTTTTAACACATTTGAATTTGGTTTTATTTCCTTCAAACAGAGGTCATATTGATTTTACCTCCAAAATTTGAAAATGTTTCTTTCTTTCTTCTTCAGTTTTTTCTCTATTTTTTTTTTTTTTCTGATTTATTGATTTGTTTTCTTCTGTTTTTTATTTTATTTTATTAGAAAATTTTAGAGATGGGAAATAGATGTGAGACAGAATTGGAAGATGGTCAGAAAAATTACATGCATGCAAGGTAAATCCATTTGTTTGCATGGGATTTCATTTGATTATGCATAAATACTACAAGATTTGAATAGTATCAGATTAAATGCAATGTTACTAATAGGTTTGTAGTTTTATTTTGCTTCCCATTGAAAAATATAGATCTTCATGTTTGAATTTTGACTCTTATGTAATTAAGGTTCATGTCATCATACAATGGGTTTTGTAAAGTTGGTTCAATTGGGTGCAAAAGGTGGTAAGTTTAGGAATGAATTCATGGCAAAAAATATTGAACTTGGATTTTAATATGGATCGAGATTGTTGGTTGGACAGGTGCCATGGACATTTTTGTGGGTTTCATGGAGGTATATTATTGTTTGGAAACAATTGAAATAAGGTTTGTTTGAGGAATTCATTAAGGTTAGTTTGATTGTGACTCCAAAGTATAGCATGGATTAGGGTATAATGGATTGGATGAATGGAACATTGTCAAATTTTATGATTACTAGAGTTTGCCTGTGCGTAGAACACAATTGTTAGGCACATGCATCCTCTTTGATGTTAAAGGGGAAAGAGGGGAAAGATAGAAAAGTTTGAGGGGTATAAAGTTAGGGGTGGTATTATTGGAAAAGGAGGGTGGAGGAATGGTTTGTGATTGGAAGGGATGCTTATACCCTAGAAAAGTGTAGTTAAAGTCTGCATTGCACATGCATCCTCTTTAAGGTTAAGGAAAGTAAAAAATGTATAAAAAAAAAATAAATTAGGTGTATTATTGAAAAAAATTGAGGTTAAGTGGCGAAAAGATGAAAAATAATAAAGTTTAAGAGGTATTATTAAGAAAGGGGAGATGAGGAAAGACAATAGAGTGAGTTAAAGCGGTAAAAAAAAAGGAAAAATAGTAAAGTCGGTGAGATGGTTAGGACCATGTCTCAAGAAGCAAAGGTCTTGAATTTGAATTACTTCACCCCTTGTTGGCCACTAACTTGGTGCTTTATAAGGTTAGGTACACAAGGCATGTGTTGGAAGTGTTTTGAGGGTCCATGGGATTAGTTAGATTAAGTCTGAATACCCATTTATAAAAAAAAGGTGTTATTATTGAAAATGGGGTAAAAGATGAAAGATAGTAAAATTAGATAAATATTATTACAAAAATAGAGGTGGAGAAGAGTAAAGACAATAAAGTTAAAAGAGTGAAAAGGAAAGACAATAAAATAAGTAATGTAGACTTTATAAATTTGTAGTTGAATGAAACATTTATCCCTAACAAAATTGTAGTAAAGTGAGCTTTACATTTGTGTTTTATTATATATATAAAATACAACAGTGGGTTTGACTCCAACTATAATTGTGAGGTATAAACATCCTACTTCAGTTATAGTTAAATGAGGTCTACATTACACTATTTCTTTTCACCTCTTTCAACTTTATTGTCTTTCCTTTTCTCCTCCTTTCTTTTTCAACAATATCATTCTAATTTTATTATGCATAAAATTAATGAAATAAGTATAACTACAATAAAATCAAATATTAAGGTGTGGGGGATTGGTAATAGTAGTTAGGTCTCACCAATCTTAAGCGCCTTAGTAATGAGTGGCACCTCTTAAGATGGTGCCACAACCCCCAAAAGAATTAAAGAGGTGTCACAAAAATGTGTAGATTTTGCTCCGAGTAAAAGTTGAATAAGTGTTGTGGGTTAGATATGCATTTATGAATTAGCTTTGAGAAATGTTGTAAGTGCTCTTGGGCTTGGTGGGTGTTTGAGAACCATCTTGGTTTTCTAAAAAGATTAAATGTCCTATATTAATTAAAAGATGAAGAGGGTATGTGTAGGGTTTAGTTTGAGATTTCATTTCATTGAATCTCGGATTAACCAATCGCAGGACGTTGCGTGTATTCAGGGCTTCCTTAACGTAAGTAATTTTATAAATTGGGGATGCCTTCAATACACGTGGTGTCGTGTGATTGGTCAATCTTGGTTTCTATGAAATCCTATATTGATTTCTTTGTTCACAAAAAAAAAAATTATTGTTACAAAAGATTTGGAAGCTGGGCTAGACTTTTATCTGTACAATCTCGGAAGGTCTCTTTGAAGTTGATCCTTTTTTGTTGTTGTGGTTTTGAATGGTAGACGACATGTTTGTTACCTTTAGAATCCTAAGTGGAACGAGTTGTTCAAAAGTCATAAGGTAATTTAGATTATACAAGGTTCTTTTTGGTGTTGTGGTTTTGTATGCTTACCATGTTTGTGATACTTACCTTTATAATCTAAAACCACAACTTGAATGTGGTGTTAAGAAGTCTTAGGGTATGTTTGATTGCATGGGAAAATAATGGTGAAAAATAGGTAGGGTAGGAAAGTCAAATTTCATTGTTAGATTTTACTTGGATAAAATCATGGAAAAATTATGTAAGAGAGATGAAGATAAAGAAGAAGTAGAAGAAGAGGAGGATTATGAAGATGAGAGGAGAGAGAGATGCTTGGGGCGGAGAAGAAGCATCATGGGAAATGATAAGAGGGAGGGGGAAAAACGTGGTGGTGGTGCTGGTGGGAGGCAAGTGAGGAAAAAAAGGGAGAACATGGTGGTCGTGGCAGCAGAGCTGAGGGAAAGAGAAGGAGAAAAGAGAGAGAGAGACGATGATAGTGACGACAATGAGGTTAGTGTGATGGTGGCTATGATAACGGTGGTTGTAAGGAAGAAGAAGATATTTTGGGGATGGAAAATATGAGTTGATTTCACTTTCTTTGCCACCTTGTAAAATCCATGTTTTTGTGGATTTTTTGATTGAAGTGAAAAATCAATTTCCATGGAAAAATGCAATCAAACACAGGAAAAATGTCATTTTTCACTCTATTTTCCATGTGCAATCAAAAATACCTTTAAGGTAATTTAGGTAGATTGAAATGCAAATACACAGTAAATTCTAGCATGCAAGCACAAATTGAAAATGAAATTGAATAATTGTTTGTTAATCAACTAGAAACAATTGTATTTCATCAGGTTTCATTTCTTTGAGTACATTCCCAAAGAAAATAAATGTTGCACTCCTTAAGCTCAAAACAATCTAATACTATTTTCAAATTTAATTAGAAGTTTTACTTCTTTACATGTGGTCCTTTTTTTATTATTTTTTTCTTTTTTGAGATTTGTACAACAAAAAGCTTAATTCTTCCTTTTTCTTTAGATGTACAAAAAAGTGATCACGTCATGTATGTGTTTTTTTTGTATCAATAGCAATTCTCAAGTAATAAAGGAAAAGATTTTGGGTTTCCAAGTAAGGTAGGTTTTCTTTCTTTACTGTTTTGTTGTACCAATATTAAGAAATGAAGATGATTTAATTTTCTAATGAGTATTAACTTCCAAAGATGGTGCAATCATTCCATTAAAGTATCAGAGGGTCAATTCTTCTTTGTTGTGTGAGATGTACAACAAAGAGATATCTATATGTTTTGTATCAATCTAAAATAAAGAACAAGATTTGAGCTTTCAAAGAATGCTTCTCTTTATTGTTTTATTGTATCAATATAAAACAATGATGACAATTTTGAGGGGTTGGCTCAATGGTAATTTTGGACCGATAATCGAATATTGCCCATAGGTCGTGAGTTCGATATCTAGTTTGAGCATTAATTCCTCAGGGACCACCCGTGAGGGTGCATCGTCACTTACCTGATGCGTGTGATGTGTAGGCGTTGCATGTACCCTGGGACTAGTCCTTGGATAAGACCATGGTCTATTGACTGGGCAAAAATTTGGATATGGGCCCGATCCGTTATCTATAGGAAAAATTCTAATTATCAAAACAAAAATATCAAGCAATGATGAAGATTTAAGTTTCTAACACGCGCAACTTCTAAATAAGGAGCTAGGGTAGTATTTTACTGATTTGTGCTCAAGTAGGAATGTAACTTCTATTTTTTGAGAGTGCAATCATATTAGAGTGCAAGGTGGACTTTTAAGTGATTGGGTACAATATTTTTCAAAGTTGTACTCCTTTCGAAATTCATGTCTTTGTTTTTGAAGGTTTTGTCTTTTTGATAATTGGATATCTCTTAAGATAGCGGATTGGGCTCGTATTTGGGATTTTGTCCAGTACGTACACTATGGTCTTGTCCAAGGACTAGTCCTGTGGCATGTGCAACGTCCGCACATCACACTCACTAGGTAAGTGAAGGTGCGTCCTCGTGGGTGGTCCCCAAGGAATTAATGCTCATACTAGGTATCGAACTTACAACTTACGTGCATTAACGACTTATAGGTGCAAAATTTCCATTTGAGGTTTCTTCTTATTTTCTATCTTTTATTGTTTTTGACTAGTATTTGCATCATCATACTATCCAAGCAATTGTCATCTCTTGGAATTTTGATTTGTGAACATGTCTCCAAAACTTGAAAACAACAATGCAATTATCAATGTTCGGTTGGATTGCTTGGAGGAAGTTTCAACAACCAACTTGAGCTACTCATTGAGGCTTTAATATAACATTTAGCTCAATATACATCCTGGTGGATAATATAATTGGACTAATTTTGGGGATGATAGAGATGTTCTATAAAAGGTGATTCTAATTTTATGAGCTTGAGCCTTTGAGTGAGGAAATTTCTTTAAATTTGTCTTTTATTAGGGAGTAGCTTGGTCCGGTTCTAATCGAGAATTGAACCAGAGCGATATCTTTTGGTTGGTTTGGTTTGGTTCGGAACAAGTTGCGGTTCGATTTTAGGTTTAGAAAACGGAGATTCCATATCAATATGATTTGATTCTTGGTTCAAAGTTTGTATGGATGGAATTGATCTAAATCCATAACCCAACCTTATATAATAAATAAATAAATATATTCATTGATTATAAAATGATATTTTGAGTTTGACCTAGATTGATGACTTCTTTGTAGATAAATTAATGATTTATTATATTAAATTTTATGTTTATTAATTTTTTTTATTTTTCTTTATTAAAAATTCCCTTTCTAACTTAGTTTATATATGATATGGGCAATCCATGGAACCAGCCTTAGTTTGGTTGGGTTGGTTCAGCTCTATTGGCATTTTAGTTTGGTCCTGGTTCTTATTTAGTGGAATAAACCTATGTTATTTAGCCAAATTGAGCTGAGTTGCACAAGTGGACGTTATAAAATTTATGGTGATGGGAGGACATGGTGGTGTTGTCAAGTTAATGGAAGGTGTGGATGATATTTGTTTAGATACCAACAATTTGATCATAGAGCTTACGGAAATGTAGTTTGGCTAAATAAGAACCACTTGATTGAAGGTAAAAGTAAATCTCCTGTTGATGAAGATGAGAAATTCTTTTATGTTAAATATATAAAAGTTCGATTGAATCACTTGATTGAAGGTAAAAGAGAACATCATGTTGATGAAGATGTGAATGATAAGTTAATGGAACATTCTTACTAAACCTTAATTTTGTAGAACGTTATGTAGGTTTGGCCCAAATGTATTACACTTATTCAAGCAATTTCACTAGTTAACTATTATAATTAGGCTCATATAAAAATCTAAACTCAAAAAATTGTAATCTAGTTAAATAAATTAATTGTGAGAGCTACCATTGGCACGCACCCAAACTTTTACTTGTTCTCAACCATTTGATTATTTATTTATGTATATATCTTTAATTGGGGTGTAATAAGTAAAAGTTGGGGTGCCAATAGCAGGTCTATTCTCTGTTTATTGAACAATATTAATGCCCTTGTCACATTGCCTAAAGGGCTTTGCTATGTCATAAGGGAAGTTTACTAAATATTGTTGTTGACCATTGTCAATTATCATGCAGGGTCTTATGGAAAAAACTGAAATATTTGTAAAACAGAAGGAAAATGCATTTTTCACCAAGTTTCCCATGCATAATCAAATAATAAAAGCTTACTAATGAGTGATGATTGGGGTTGATTTTCATAATCAACATTGGTGTAAACAAAATACATATTGGGACTTCGTTCCCTATGCTACTAAAGATGTCGCATATATGTATGGGGGCTGTTCAAGGGATATATGTAAAAACAATGGTTTTTTAAAATAAGGGTTAGAGATTTTGGATTGAGCTGATTTTTTGCGAGGATGGTCACTATGATGAGAAGATCATCTTTGCAAAAAATCAGCTCAATTTGAAACTTCTAAATCCTTCAAAAGTGATTTACAAATTATTGATAAAAATTGACGGTTCACAAATCACTTTTAATGGGGTTAGAAGTTTCAGATTGGACTGATTTTTTTTTCTTCAGATGATCTTCCTATCATAAAGATCACTGTCACAAAAAATCAGTTCAATCCAAAACTTTTAATCCATATTTTGAAAATTTATTAATGTTACATTGTTTTTTTATATGGCCATTGATCCTGACCCATATATATATATATGGTGTTTTTCTAATGGGTCAGGAAGAAAACACATGATCCAACCCTTTATATGTTAAATGCAAAATCCTATGGTTGAGATTTATCCTTGGGATAAGTATCTCCGAGATTTGTGTTATCAAGATATTTATAAATCTCAATAATTGGATTTTGTGTTTAAAGGATTAGGAATCATATTTATTTTTTGTGAGTCATTCTTAGGAGTCAATGGAATCTAATAATTTGACAGTTTGGGTGTCCACTAATTTGATGACTATTGACTAATAAGTTGACTCGGGAGAGTAAATAAAAAAAAAGGGAAAATGACTGCAAGGGCCTGGTTTTTGAAAGAATCATGATGAATGCACGTGGGTTAGGTACACGGCTGACGTGGTAAGGGCACAAAATCATAGATCTTTTTCATTGAGATACACAAGAAAAATGTGGGATTTTGTGCCCTTGTCACGCTGGCCGCATACCAAAACTGTGTGCATTCATCATTATTCTTTTTAAAAACTATATATTGCGAAGTCCCCTCTTAAAGAACATGATCCTTCCAAGACTCATTCTATAAAATATAATTCTAAAAGAGATTTTTGAAGCAATTTTAAGAAAAACACCATAACTATCCTTTCAACAAATTGCAATTGTGATTTATTTGGGAGGTCCATATTTTAGTGCATGTTTGAGAGACCTCTATTTTTTAAATTTGATACCATTTCCCTTCACTTATAGATCATGGAAAAATGGTCTAAATGACCAAAAAGCTCTTCTTTTTTCTTCTCAAAACTAGTCACCTTAGACTAAAAGGCTCTTATTTTTTATTAGAGATGATGATGATGACGAAGATGATGTGATGATCATGATCATGATCACTATCCATTACTTTTTGGTTTGTAGGTAGACCAAAGTAACGTCTGAATTTTAGGCACTAAAATATATAAAAATAGTTTAAAATATTAATTTACAAGTATAGTTTTAACACTCCAAGGACTTTGAATCAACTCGAAACCTTGTAAAATAAAATTATACTAATTTTATGAATAGTTAAAAATAATTTTCTAATGTTTATTTTAAAAAAATAAAATATTTATGAATATTTTAAAATAAATAAAATTATATTAATTTTTTAATGGGGATGATCGAGGATATGATTATTATCATCTTCAATTAATTTTTGGTGGATTGGTTGTAGACCGATGTAAGTTCTTAAATTCAAGATTAAAACACACTCTTTAAACATTACAAAGATTTGACTCAAGTTATAATCTCAACATTATAAGAGCATCTCCAATGCTGTGCTAAATGAGACTTCCAATTCTAAAATATGGCACGGTTTATAACATCTCAAATGGTAATGTTAAAATTGTCTTTAGCAATTCTATTTTTTGAGATTAAAAAATGAAAAATTGCCAAATTTGAAACAATGCGCTCTAATGCATCGTCTCAAATTCAAATGTCATATTTTCATTTTTTTTGTTTCTTTTTATTTTTCCTTTCTTATTTTAATCACAACCATCCATTATTTCAATAACCATCTACAACAATTCATCATACCAATCACTTATTAATCACAACCATGCATTCCACTAATAATCATCCACAATCATTTACAACCACTTGTCCTATCTAATTAATTTTTATAAATTCGTTATTTTTATCATGAATATTCATATTCAAATACACTACAATGAGTAATTTAAAGAAAATCATTTTGAGATGGGATTTTGATGAATCTTCATCGAATGAAGATCAGAGAACGAACAACTTCTTACATTAAAGTTCTACAAAGATATACAACAAGACAATCAACAAAAGCATGTTGATTTTTCAAAAAGTTGACAACACATATATTGTGATAGAAACTCTAGCAATAAACGACTAATTAAAGATTATTTCATTGATAATCCCGATTAACCAACAAATATTTTTCGAAAGCATTTATATATTAAAAATCGAATTTATGGTCGTTTATAACCATTCAGGGCATTTATGTAATTAATTTTATACTTTTGTAACTGTTGTGATGTGGTCAAAAGTGTTGGAAAAAATTTAAAGGTTTAACTTTTCAAAAAATTTAATGGGCAATGACAATATTAAAAAACATCTTTTTACCAAATATGTCAAAATTTGAAATATCTCATTCATAATGCTATATTTGAGATGATGTGCTAACTATACTATATATAGCACATCATTTGACACAAGCGTTAAGAGGTTAGATTTTGTAAACTGTGCCATATTTTTGAATTGGAAACCCTATTTAGCACAACGTTAGAGATGCTTTTACAAAATCTAACTTACAACACTTTTGTCAAATGATGTGTTATACATAGAATAGCTAGCACATCATCTCAAATATAGCATTATGAATGAGATATTTCAAATTATGATATAATTGGTGAAAAGATGTTTTTTATTACAACATTGCCATTACCAATTAAATTTTTTGAAAAGTCAAACTTTTAAATTTTTTCCAACACTCTTGACCACATCACAACGACTACAAAAATGCAAAATAATTACATAAATGCCCCCAACGGCTATAAATGGTCACAAATTCGATTTTTAATATATAAACGCCTTCAAAAAATATTCAATAGGTAAACAGGATTATCAACGAAATAATATTTAATTAGTCGCTTATTGCTAGAGTTTCTATTATGATATATGTGTCGTCGACTTTTTGAAGAACCACCATGCTTCTGTTGGTTGTCTTGTTGTGTATCTTCGTAGAATTTTGATGCAAGAAATTGCATGACATTCATTCTCCGATCTTCATTTAATGAAGATTCATCAAAATCTCCTCCTAAAATGATTTTATTTAAATTACTAATTGTAATATATTTGAATATGAATATTCATGATAAAAGTAATGAATTTATAAAAATTAAAAGAAATTGAGTTAGGTAGGATAAGTGGCTATGAATGATTGTGGATGATTATTGGTGGAAGGGATAGTTGTAATTGACAATTAGTTAGTAGGATAAAAGGTTATGAATGATTATTAGTAGAATACATGGTTGTGATTTAGGTGGTTGGTAGGATAAATGGTTGTGGATGGTTATTGGTAGAATGAATGGTAATGATTGATAAAATTATTGATATGATAAATGGTAGTGATTGATATGTGATTGGTAGGGTTAATGGTTGTGGATGGTTATTGATATAATGGATAGTTGTGACTAAAATAAGAAAAGAAAAATAAAAAGAAAAAAAAATTGAAAATATTGCATTTGAATTTGAGACGGTGCATTGGAGTGCATTATTTCAAATTTGATATTTTCACTTTTTGGTCTAAAAAAATAGAATTACTTAAGAAAATTTTAGCATTATCATTGGAGATGTTCTAACACTTATTCAAGTAATTTCAATAATTGTTTACAATTATAATTATGCTCATATAAAATCCTAAACTCAAAAAATAGAAGTCCGGAATAAATAAATAAAATGAGAGAGCTTTTATTGTCACTCCCAACTTTTACTTATTGTCAATCATTCACTTATTTTCTTTATTTTTAATTGGAGTGTAACAAGTAAAAGTTGGGGTGTCAATAGCAGCCTTTAAAATGATTAATATATCCATTCTTGCATTTTCAGAAGAGTCGTGCTGGAGTGACCGCAGGCTAGAACCTCATATCTCACTTCTTGATGTGAAAGTGGATAGGAACCATAAATGCTTTTTCACTCGTATCTTGATGAAAGCATCTACGATTCCCATACACTTTCAAGTCATGAAGTGTGATATGTGGATCC
Source organism: Akebia trifoliata (assembly GCF_017979445.1). Taxonomy (NCBI): domain Eukaryota; kingdom Viridiplantae; phylum Streptophyta; class Magnoliopsida; order Ranunculales; family Lardizabalaceae; genus Akebia; species Akebia trifoliata. The sequence continues at coordinate 3,588,580 of NC_141390.1, read as the reverse complement.
AACCTGCGGTCACTTCACTTCAGCATTCTTCTTTTCAGAATTATATTTCTTTTTTAGACTTGACAGTGGACTCAATACGTGTACAGTCATGCATTGGAGCCAACCTTTTAAAAACTTAAAAAGAATAACGAATTTTATAAATTTACCTTTATACGCTTAAGTTGAATGTACATGATATAGGGCTGCAACTTGAGCGGGCCAAACCCGAACATGATGGGTTCAACCTGACCTTGGGTCAGGTTTGGGCATAATTAGCTAGAGTTCGAATCTGGGTTTGGAAAAAAAAAAAATTTGACCGGACAAAGCCAAGTTGGGTTTGAGCATTGACGTCGGATTGCCTGATTTGTTCCAACCCAAACTTAATATGGTTATAATTTAAAAATATTTTTAAATATATATATATTTGGGTTTTGCATGTCCGGGGGAATTTGGGTGAGATATGGTGCTCTAAGAGGCCAGTTGCCTCTCCCTGTTAGTCGAGCCTATAGGATTGATAAAAAAAACATTGTTTCTTTGTCATTCACAATTCACATTTTAAACCTTAATTAGTTAATCATCATCATCTTTTTCTTAATGTTTTCTTATAATTTCATATGTGTGAATTTTGAAATATATTTTTAAGATAAATAATTGTAGATTTTAGTTTTTTTTTCATAGCTCTTACCTTTATATAAGTCATTTCATTACTAAATTATCTAGTATTAATGAGAAATGAGCCAACCCAATCAACCTAACTTGAGTTGAGTATTACATGCATGAGGTCGGGTTGGTGTTTGTGAAGTGTGGCTTGGGCGTGGGTTGATCACCATCCCGGTCCAACCCTGCCCGAGTTGCAACCCTAGTAGGGCTGTCAACGGATAGATATCCGATCGGATATAGCTATATCCGAATTCGAATCCGAAAAATAATAATACTATCCGAATTCGAATTCGAATCCGATCGGATATCCCTAACAAACATTCGAATTCGAATTCGAAAACTATATCGGATATCCGATAATATCCGATTCGATAAAAAATCGAATAAAAGTCCGTCTTCCTCGATCTGTTGGAGTTCGCACAGTCGAAACCCAAATTTCATCGGAAACTCCGACTGGTTCAGATCAGAGAGAGAGAGAGAGAGAGAGAGAGAGAATGTACCTGGATGTTCGCCGACCGGAGAAGACGTGTCGGAGTTCTTACAGTCGAAACCCAAATTTCATCGGAAACTCCGACTGGTTCAGATCAGAGAGAGAGAGAGAGAGAGAGAGAGAGAGAGAGAGAATGTACCTGGATGTTCGCCGACCGGAGAAGACGTGTCGGAGTTCGCACAGTCGAAACCCTCATTTCTTCGAAAAATCACTCCTATGGTTCAGATCGGAGAGAGAGAGAGAGAGAGAGAGAGAGAGAGAGAGAGAGATGGTTGCCGGCGGAGAGGACGATGGTTACAGGCTTAAAGCAATCAAACCATCGAAACCACGATTTCGTCTGGTTCTCACTCGTCTGGTTCTTCATGCTTGAAGGTATGAAGAAGATAAAGTTTTTTAAAAAAATTTGGTTGTATTACGCGAATATATAAGATGATATATACACATATATAAGTTTTGTTGTAAAACATAAATACAATATATGTATATTCTTATCGGAGCGGATATTATCGAATCGGATATCGCAATATCCGAATTCGTATCCGAAACTCATTCGAATGTTAAACTGACATCCGAATCCGAATCCGATATCCGAAAATTTCGGATAATATCCGATTTTTCGAATTCGAATTCGAATTCGAATTCGGATTTCGGCTATCCATTGACACCCCTAAACCCTAGTATATAAGCATATAAAGGGTAAATAAGTAAATAGCAAATGTGAAAGCATAACTGTCGAGGCTCAAAAATTGTCAAAGCTTTTACTTAGGTTTTAATCATGCTAACCAATGCATGGCCCAACCTGGAAACACTTCGAGGATTGAGTCAATTTTGAAATTGTCAGTATTTTGTTTCTTTTCTATGAAAATTCGTTATATTCTTTAGTTGTTGATCTATTAATTATGAATAATAATGAATGCATGTGGCTTTGGTACGTGATTGGGTACACGCCTGACATGGCAAGGGCACAAAACCGCACATCGTTTTCCTGTGTATCCCGATGAAAAAGATATATGATTTTGTGTCCTTGCCACACCAACTGCATACTAAAACTGTGTGGATTCATCACAACTCCTTAATTATAGGCTCTTCGAGTCCTTGATCACATCACTTGAGATCCTGTCATATTGCCACCTGATGTCACATTTTGATTTTGCTTCCTTGCATGTCACAGCACGTGTCAAAGATATTCATTCATGGTAATGGGGGTTAATTCTTTTGGTTGCATATGCAAAGTTGTGCCGTCGTTACCCTTAGCTATTCATGCAAATTGTCATTGTTTCTATGTCATAATTCCATGCATTTCTTGTTGAGGTTGATTTGTTCTTAGTCGATTACAAGATGTGTGGTATAAAATGGGTTGGACATCTAGTCAAATCTAAATATATCCATATTTAGATTTTTTTTTTTTTAGGTGTGTGTGTGTGCGCGTGTGGTGTGTGTGTGTGTGTGGTGCTGATCACTAATATTTTCTATTTCACCATGATAATCCTTTCATTTTAAGAGGACATTCATAAAAAAAATTCCATAAGCTTATGACAATGGCAAAAAATGACAACTTTTTTTTAATACTCGAAAACACTCCATTTGTTACAATAACTCATATTTTTTGATAAAAATGTAGGTCACTTCATTTTCTTCATTAAATTTTTTATAAATTACAACTCCTCCCTTCTCTATTTTCAGATTTTTCGAATCTCACTCCAAAACCTATCAAATAGCTATTGTAATCATAAAAAGAGATCCAGTTGTGAGAAATGACCAACATATTGTTGATCTTGGTGAATCTCATGATTCATCCATGATCTATTGGGCATTTTCATAAAATGTTGTCCATCTCTCCTCTCTTTATTTCATTTTTTTTTTAATTTTTTATATAATTTTATCCTCATAATTATATAAATGGAAAATGATAGTAAAAATCTAAATGATTTTGCGAATTTTTTACAGTATCGATCATAAAAAATTTGCAGTGTCGAGATTCGACATTAGATTATAACAAAACTATCATTGAGGTTCGACATTACCTATCATTGAACTTCGACAATGACTAACAAAACGTTTCTTTTATAAATAAAATTTGTTTGAATTGCCGAACCTCAATAACAGTTTATTAAGTAAAGGTTCGACAATAAACTTTTATAACAAAATGTTAGATAAAACTTTTGTATTGTCGAACTACAACAATTATACATTAAGTATAGGTTCGACCATAGTTCTGTTATATTCTAATGTCGAATCTCAACAATGCAAATTTTTTATGATCTATGACCTAAAAAAATCGTAAAATTATTCAGATTATTGCTACCATTTTCCGTTTTTCATTTTTCAATTGTATAACTATGAGGATAAAATTACACAAAGGATTTAAAAGAAGAATAAAATAAAGAGAGGAGAGATGGACAACATTTGATGAAAATGCCCAATAGATCATGGATGGAACACGAGATTCACCAAGATCAATAAGTTGTTGGTCGTTTCTCATAGTCAGATATTTTTTTCTGATTCCAATAGCTATTTGGTGGGTTTTGGAATGAAAATGAAAAGTTCTCTCCTTCGAAAAATCTGAAAATGGAGGGAGGAAGTTGTAATTTACAAAAGGTTAAATGAAGAAGATGAAGTGAAGGGCATTTTCGCAAAAAAAAACATGAGTTACTATTGCAAATGAAATATTTTTTGAGTATTTAAAAAAAGGTGGCCCTTTTTTTTTTTTTCCATTTTCATAAACTTATGGAATTTTTTTGCTAAACGTCATTAAGAGAATTCATATGATAGAAAAAATATCAAAAATAATATTTTAAAATTTTAATTTTCAAACTTCGATATCATTCAAATACGGCCACATCTAGGAATGGATTTGTATTTGACCCAAATTCAAGTTGGGTCAAGAGAACTTAAATCATATTCAACTTGTTTTCTTATTTAGATCTCCTCCAAGGATTCAAAACCATCAAATTTTATTTTTGGATCACTTGGATTTTGGCTCAAGTCTGATTCATTTTATGACCTAGCAAGATGTAGTCGTTGTTTATTTGGATCTTGATGGTTGGTTCCTCAACTTCTAGATTTGGTAAAAACAAATGATTAAGAAATTTAATATATCATAATTATTGTAAATATTAACAAAGAGTTGCATTCGAAAGCCCTAAAGAAAGCCAAATATTGTGCCAAACATTTTTTCAATGTATGGTTAGAAGTTTCAGAATAGACTGATTTTTTTGTGAGGATGATCTCTACATCAAAAGTAGTTTACAAAAAAAGGACGATTCACAATTAGAAGTTTCGGAATGAGCTGCTTTTTAGTGAGGACCCTCACCATAGAGATCATCCTCGCAAAAACTAGCCTATTCCAAAACTTCTAACCCTTATTTTGAAAAATGTTAAGAACAATGTTTGGCTCTCTTTAGGGCTTCCGAACAGTTCCATTAAAAAAATATACCCCCTCCCCCCCTTCACCCCCCACCCCCCCTTCCCCCCACCCAACACACTCATACACATTTTGGTCAATAATAGAGATAACCCCTTGTGCTTTCAAATTGATGACATGGCTCCTTTGATCTCAATCTTCTTAATAGATTAATGAAAAATGACCTACATGCCTTCTTCAACCTATAACAAAAAAAAAAAAAAAAACACCTTGATCTATTTTGTTTTTCTTGAAAACCAAATCATCTTCAACATCTTTTGGGTAAAACTTTTAATCCTCATCTTCAGTCTTAAGACTCTGTCTACTTAAACCTTCAAACCTCAAGTTTAGATAGGAAAGATGAAATTTTGGCCAGAAAAATATATGGTATTCTATAAAGATTAAAGTTGTAGAAAACAATGGATTGAAGTTAAAGTTAATGAGCTTGAAGATAATGAGTTTGAGGAAGAAAAAACAAATAGGATATTTGGGAAGTAAAAAATGATGATTTTTTTTTTATAGAAAAATCTTGGATGTTCTATAAATGTAAATGTTAAGTTGAAAACGATGAATTTAGAGTAGGGTTGACTAGATTAAAATGATATACCATAAAGGTTGAAGTGTTTCAAGATGACTGGTTTTGAAAAGAAAAATCAAACCTTTTTTTGTTAAAGATTGAAGACAAGGATATTTGAATCTTTGACCCTGTTTGTTTGCAACGTAAACTACCGTAAACACAAAATTTTGTGTTTGTAGAAGTTTGTATTTACTGTAATTTACATAGTTTTGTGATTAGAGTGTTTGGTTGTATCAAATGAAAAATTTTATGTTTGCTTGATTATCACGTAAACGTAAAAAAAAAAAATTATTATTTTTTTAAAAACCTTGTTCGAAGTTAAATAAAAAAGGATAAATAGTTACATATTACTTTAAAACAAATCAAAAATTATAGACAAAGCATTTTCATGTAGGTCATACAATGCTATTTTCTTTTAATCAGAATTATAATAGAAATCCACAATTTCTTTAATCACCTACAATTTACCTTAAACATTTACTACATGATACCAACTTCCACTTGCTAATTTTTTATTTTGGAAAGAAACCCAGTACCCCAAACATGTCAATATTAACATTAATAGTGCCTAAACATAATTTGCCCCAAACTCATTTTAATACCCTACATCTAATGAAAAACATTATTTTTTTAATTTATAAAAAATAAATATAAATTAACACAAGTAAGACTATTATCCCACAATTAGTTTTTTTAATATAAAAAATAAATATAAATTAATGATGTAGGATTCTATCCTTCGTTTTTCTTATATTTAAAAAAAAAAAACGTCAATATTTAATATTGACTAAAACGTGGGGGTAGGGTTGTCAATGGATCGGATTCGGATCAGGTTGAGGTCAATTTGGTACCAATCTATTAAGGATCGAAACGAATCCGGGATCCGATAAAAAGGAGAAACATATTTTTAATTTTTTTGGGAGTGCAATCGTACTACGGGAGTGCAAGTAGGAATTTTTATGTGATGGGTTGCCATCTGTTGTAGGTGATCTCTCCAAGTAGTGGATCCCAAAATATAGGGAAATGGGACCTAATGCATAAGGAAAATAGTCGTGTTGGAGTGACCTCAACGGGAGACACCTTGACGTGGTGGCCCACGCATGTCCGTGAAGGTGTTTTACTCATAGTTCAGATAAAATGCATCTACAAGCATGCGTGTGCCATCACATCAAGATGTCCCTAGTGTGTTTTCCATTGACATCACTCCAACATTAATCTTAGGAAGACTAATGATTTTTGAACTCAACCTGACAGCGAGACTCAAAAACTCACCGACATGTCATGCACAAAGAATCGTAGCTTATTTCGTTTGGGATACACAACTGTAGATGGTAGGTCAGTTATGTATCCCGTGGGACAGAATCTATAGTTCTTTGCCCATGTCTTGTCGGTGAGTTTTTGAGTCACCCGATCAGGTTGAGCTTGAAAATCAGCACTCTCTTAGGAAAATGCTGAAGTAACGTTAAAATTGACATTGATTCTCACATTGCTGACGTAGACGTTACTCCAAGTACGACTCCATGAAGTAGGCATTATTTAACGAAGGTAACGGTCAAGTCATCTAACGGTGACACTATCATAACGGTCTGCAGAATGCGTTTAAGCCGTCCAAAGCCTCTCACCCATACACGTCACCCCACGCGTCTCGTAAACATAACGACAAAACCAGCAAGTAAGCAACCAACCGCCCGTGCCAACCTCTCTCTCCTACCACTCTCCAGTTGTCATCATCTCACTTAATAGCTAGATATAGCCGTTAAGAAGATCCAACGGTCACTTCAGTCGGCCGTGTTGTTTGGCGCGTTTCACGCTCCAACTACATCTCTAGATCCGCTTTCAACGGTACTTTTTTCTCTTTCCTATTTAAAAATTCAAAAATAAGATTTAGATCCTGTATTACCCATAGTATCATAGCTATCAAACTCCACACCTCTTTTACATCACAAGTGGCACTCATTTTTCACTCAAGACTTATTCACTAAAATTAAGGGTGATTAATGATTTCTTTATATGATGATAAAATATTCAATCATAATCTTGGGCCTCAAACTATGATGAATGTCTCAAAGCAATGTTTTAAAAATCAAACCAAACAAATGGTCGATCGATCAGAGTTGAATTCTTAACAAATCAATTCAAGTAGTGAATTAAGAGATCAAACCGATGGTTCAATCAAGTCTAATTAGAATTCTTAAAAAGATCAATTCGAGTAGCAAACCAACAATTTTTGTGAGACTTTATATATATATATATATATATATATATATATATATAAAATAAATGATGATAATTTCGAAGAAAAGTATATATACATATTTATTTATTAAAAAAAAATAAGGGTGTCAATGAATAGTCAAAAATTCGAATTCAAATTCAGATAATTTTATATATTTATCAGATACAGATTCGGATATTAACATTTCGAAGTCGATAATATCCGATTCGAAATAATATATAATATATTTTATTTTATTTTATTTATTTTTATATAAATAATATAGTATATATTATTTTATTTTATTTTATTTATTTATTATATACATAGTATAATATATAATAGGATAATATAGTATATATTATTTTTTTTAATATACAAATTATTCAAATTCTAAACGAATATTATCCGATAGGATAATCGGATTTGAATTCGAATATTAGATAAAATTTTCAGAGTCAGATTCAGATATTACTGTATCCGAACCGATAAATATCCGTTGACAACCCTAAATAAATATAAATGGATCAAACAAAATTATTTTTGAACCATTGCCTAAAACTCCCTAATTAAGTTGTTTTATAGCAAGTATTTCTATAAAAATAATAATACATGTTAAGTCAGTGGGATCAATAAATATTACACCACATGACACACATAAGGGAAATTTAGATTTATATTTAGATAATAGATAGCTGGATAGTTAACATACTACCGGGTGTACAGGATCTGAAATCTCATAAATAACGGCTTTTAGATTCGACTCCAAGAAACAACGCGTTTTTTAAACTAATAATAACCCTAATGACGCAACGCGCTTTTGACAGCTTTAAAATCCCATAATTGATTAATTGCCCCAAGAAGACACCCTTTTTAAGGCACTCTTCCCTTCTCCACTTTTCTCTCAACAACCCTAATAATTTCCCACCACATACAAATTTAGTCTTATAGCCCTCCATGCCAACCATTTTTCTTAGATTAATCCTTCTTTACAACCTCCTTAACTCAATCCTCCTCTATTTGCTCCCCAAGAAACTTAGGTCAATTCTCCCCTCATTTTTTATCCCCAAAAAATCTCATGTTGTTGTAGAATCTAAAGTATCATCATCATTATCATCGTCGTTGTTATTGTCATCGAAAATGGATCCTATAGAGCTTAAACGGGTTTTTCAAATGTTCGATCGTAATGGTGACGGTCGAATTACTAAAAAAGAATTAAGCGATTCGTTAGATAATTTGGGAATTTTTATCCCTGATAAGGATCTAATTCAAATGATTGAAAAGATTGATGTCAACGGAGATGGGTGTGTGGATATCGAGGAATTTGGTGCATTATATCAAACAATTATGGATGAACGTGACGAGGAGGAGGACATGAGGGAGGCGTTCAATGTTTTCGATCAAAATGGAGATGGGTTTATCACCGTCGAAGAATTAAGATCGGTATTAGCGTCGTTGGGGCTTAAACAAGGGAGGACAGCAGAGGATTGCAAGAGAATGATAAGGAAGGTGGATGTGGATGGTGATGGGATGGTGAATTTCAAGGAGTTCAAGCAAATGATGAGAGGGGGTGGATTTGCTGCCTTGAGTTGAATGGGTTTGTAGGTTGTAAATATTTTTGGGTTGAGGGTGATTTTTAATTTATCAAAAAAAATTTCAATATGGTCTGTTGTTTGTGGCTTTTATATTTTCAAAAAATTGTACTATTGATTTGGTGATGATTTTGGTATTTTCAATAGTCCAATTTTGATTTTTTCCATGTTTCATTTCTTCTTCTTCTTTTCAAATCACATTAACCCAGAGTGCAGGCTTCCTTCTCTGCACCTATGGTCTCAGATCGAAGATTATTATGGTCTCCAGTTATCAAAGAACACAATATGTTTGTTTGTGGGGTTGATATTTTCCAACATATATATATATAATTTTTTATTGTCAAATTACATAGACCGACAGTCAAGCCTTCCTTCTTTGCACCAATGGTGATTTTTTCATCATAGGCATGAAGACTGGATCTTCAATTACCAAAGATTTCAATGTGGGTTTTTATAGTTTAAAAAATCTGTAATATAATATTGATTGGTGATGATTTTTGTGTTTTCAAACTAACCCATTGTTATTTCCTTTTATTAGTTAATTTTTGTCCAACAATATAATAGACCCGACTGTCCCATGCTTTTAAAACTCGTCCGAGCCTGAGTTAACTTGGTATCGAAGCTGAACGAAACCAACTCACAAATCACTTTTTTGACTGAGATTTAAAGTCTCACGTTCAACTTTTTGATTTTTTGAATGAGACGTCTCAAGTGTATTGGATAACTCATTCAACATGACTGATATCAGACCTGGACGAGATGAGATGCAAAACCGAGTTTTAAAACCATGGACTGTCCAGGCTTCTTGGCCTTGCACTTATGAAGTTAATTGACACAATAATAGCCACAAAAGTTATTAATATTGGGAAGAACGCCAAAATTTGCCAATTAATTTATGATCCCTTACTATTTGTGGGAAAAGATTGAAACAATAAGATTTGTGTGTCCAATAACAAGAAGAGAGAACTGTGATTTCAAAACTAAAAATGAAAATTATAATGAAATATAATTTTATTTTATTTTTTATAATGCGTTGAAAATGAGTTTTGTAACCTATTTTTATATAGAGGTCAAAGAGATTGTTTAAGGTGATGAACATGATTCTTGATTCAACAAGATTGCTAAGAAGACAAAGGGACCAGAGTCAAGTCCTTATAATAAAAAGAGTACTCATATTTGCTTTTCATTATCTTCTTCCACCATTCTCTACTTCTATTTCTTAGTTAAAACTTTCAACTAGAATTTTTTTTTTTTTTTTCTGTTATCGGAGAGGGATCAACTTGTTGCACACCACTAATGATTGATTGCAAACCAATAGGTAACCTCTTAGTTAGGGTTCAACATTTATTTTAATTTGTAGCTTTATATTCTTTGCTCATGCTTTGTGATTGGTTTTACCTGTGTTCTCTTTGGCTTTAACTCATGGTATTGACTTTTTAATCTCTATTTAGAAAAATAATACGAATATGTGGAGATAATTGAGGAAGAAGAATTTTTAATTTTTTCTTTTTTTATAAAAGGAGTGCAAAATTAAAAAAAGAAAAAAAAAACTATTTTTGACATGTAATCATCCAAATGGAGTGTAAAGGGAAATTTTTAAGTGATGGAGTGCAATTAGTAATGGGTGGTGTGCAACTCATTTGTCCCTTATTAGAGTTGTCCATGCTTTTTGAAATGTACTGATCTTTTGTGAGGAGGATCTCTATGATGAGGAGATTATCCTCACAAGTCCATTCTAAAACTTCATATCCTATCAAAAGTGATTTATAAATTAATGATAAAATTGACAATTTACATTTCTTCAAATATAAACTTATGATCTCCTCTTGATATAGATTATACTCACAAAAAATCAACTCCTTACAAAACTTTTAACCCATGGGATGTTGACTACGTTTTTTAGTTGTCGAACCAAGAAAGAGAGAGAGATTATTACCCCATCAACCTACTAGAAATGGTAGGTCAAGAGAAAGAACGTGAATTACACGACGAACCTCCTGGTCTCAATGTTTGCCACATGACATGATATTTTATAGGACCGTGAAATAGTTGGTCAAGAGAAAGAATGTGAATTACATGACAAAACTCTCTGTCTCAATGCTTGCCACATGGCATGATTTTTTTTTTTTTACAGGACCAATATGGGTCACAACACATGATCCCAACTTTTTTAAAAGCAAAATCGAATGGTTGAGATTTATCTTCGGGATAAATATCTCCAAAACGTGTATTATCAACATACACATAAATCTTTTGGGATCATATGTTTCTCGTGAGTCAACAGATCCCAACCCCACGTCAGTAGACCATAACGTTTTTCTTTTTTAAAATGGTGATATACCATAACTGTTTAAGTTGTGATTTTCTAACTCAATTTTTTTTCCCCTCAATCAATACTCGGCTGATGTGGCTAGGGCACAAAAACATAGATCGCTTTCTTTGGGATACACGAGGAAAACGATCTATGGTTCTGTGCCCTTGCCACATCCGTTAACTATTTATGTATTTTATTTATAAATATCAAAACAGATGTAATGTGACCTAATCCGGACCTCATCCAATTGTTATCGGATCACATAGGATCTTAATATTGAGATCCAATTAAAAACTTGATTCAACAAAGGATCAGTCCAATTCTTACTTGATTGGTCCCAAACCCTAATCCGGTCCATTGACAGCCCTACCCACTATACTAGTTACCACAATTATGGACCATCCGATCACGATAAAACAGTAATCAAGTTCAACTATAATGAATAATATCAATATACAACACCACACTACACATACAACACGTTAAGAGTTTAGCCACCTTTGAATTTGAGTGAAAAAAAAAAAGAGAGGAAGAAAGACCCAAAAAGAGATTTAAAGACCTACAAATCAAGCTAATAATAAGACTACTGATGTTACCTATGATGTGAATGTGCTTCTTCTTCTTCCTCAGACTCCAACTCAAGCTCTCTTATACTATGAACTACGTTTTCAACTTTTTCGGATAAGTGGTATGTGTGTTCCTCAATATCTTTTAGAATCATTTCGAGATGTTCTCGATATACTGCACACCGTCTGTTTGCACGATGCAATGCACACGACAGTTCCCGAATTTTCTTTGCATCCTCCTACAAACCCAACAAAAATAAAAATTGGTATTAAAACGAATATTTGTAAATGAAAAATTGCCTCATTTTGGACAAGAGAGTTTAGTTTATATTGGCACTCCAACTTTCACTTATTACACCCCAATTTCTAAAATTATGTATCACACCCTAATTAAAGACTCAAATTATAATCTCAACATCACAAAATATTATAACACCCTTTCAAACAATCACTTTTTTTTAATTTTTAAACTGGGGGTGTAATAAGTAAAAGTTGGGGTGTCAATAACAGCTCTCTTAAGGAAATGTAGAGAAACCAATCATTAAAAACATCGAACTGTTTAACAAACTAAAAAAACAAAAATTAAGTGTCATGATACATGAGCGCATTTTAATAAGATTCTACATACCACCACCTCAAGTCCACATGAATGTCAAACATTTCATGCTTGGACAGATATAAAAGATAACCTTAAACAAAATTACCCTCACAAATATGCTTTGGTCCTTTATCCTTGGGCTTGGTGTCCTTTCCACTTTAGAGATTGACTGATAATGTTCCATCATAACTCCTATTAAACTACACTCCCCTAACATATATTACATTCTTTCAAACAAAAGAACACCATCATGCACCGTGAAGATTGCAGAAATCCGTAGATGTAAAAACAGAATCACTTTGAAGACTATTGTCACTGAAAAAGCTGACAAATCTTTTAACAATGGAGGGATGAAAAAGGACCACAATCAGTTGAAAAATGATTTGTTGGAGAACGATGATCAATGTAGCAAGAATATGAGATTTTTGGCAAGTTATTTGTTTAACTCGTTTGAAAATGAATTATTCATTAGAGTTCATTAGTTTGCAAGTTTGTACAGTTTCTTATTTCTTCATACAAGTATGTATACTGTTCATGAATTGTTCCAGAATTTACCATGGTCAAAATACAACCCATTGGAGTGAAGGGGGAGGAATCGAAGGTTGAGCTAACACCTTGCGAATGGTGGTCACTGTGGAGAGATAATCCACTCCCATCTGGATCGTTCATGTCGCACCAATCAACATGTATCCCGAAAAATACACATGGTATTATAAGGATTGGATCCTATCTAATCAGAAAAGAATCCCAATATGGGAGGATACTTCCCATTTGGATAAATAATGTATTTGGATAAAGATGGATTTGACAGTTGTAATCTAATTAGGATTTGGTTTCCTTTCCAAGGTTTAGGGATTTGATCTATTTAAAGGACCAAAAACTATTGTAAAAAGGTGGGGGAGAGGGATCTGGGGAAAAGGGGAGGTGGAAAGTGGGTAGCCATAGGGCTATATGAAATCATGTAATATTGGAATACAAATTATAGTGGAATGGCTCCCCGAACCTGTGAATGCAAGCACCTCAACCGAACCAAGTAAAATCTCTCATGTTCTCTCCTTTTGGTATTATTTGTATAATTTGCGTGGGAGGTCTTGATCGGGATTGGGATCTTGAGGTGGATGCACAAAAAAAATAAAATTGCATCTATAGAAACTAATCCTAGTAAGTCTCTAAAACTTTATAAGGAGGTTCAATTTTTAGTTACTCATTTTAATTTTGGAGGGTGTATTTCAATAAGTAGTGGTAAACGATGGAAAAGTTATGTAACCAAAAAGAAGATTAAAAAAAAGTCTGAAAATGCTTAGAGGCTTGGGTAATTGGGATAGAAGACTACTAAAAAAACATCATGATTAGGAAGTAGAGTGTCAATTCCGTTATGCTACAGGAAACCAAGTTAAGAGGTACTGTGAGAATCGGTTGGTAGTTGAGATGGAAAACAGATGCATCCACTAGTCGAACACGAAAAATATCAAATAATGGTGTCACTTCTCCAAACCCTACTATGCATGAAGTGATAATGCACCAGAACATCTGATATTAAGCATTAAAAACCATTAACTGAAGTAGAAGATCAATAAAACCTTGAAATATAGCTTGTTTCTTATTTTGGCAAGTAGCACCGAACCAACAAGAGATGCACAATGGACCAATGAATGATATCCCTATGACAAACAAACTGTAAATCTAAGAAGAAACTGTAAATGTGATCCAAACCATACCGACCCCAATCTAGGTCAACAGCACATCCTTGTTAATGCCAACTGCATGACCAACTGACATAACTAAGAACGTGGCAGAAACATGCCTTGAATGGTACCAAATTGTAGAGCTTGAACTCCCTAGTAAAAGCCACAAACCTTGTATGATTTGGATGACTATTCAAGGAACAATCAAGACCCTAGAATCTTAAATATTTAGAAAAATAGAAGCAAAGAATGAGAAGAAAAGTTACATAAAATCGTTATTGGGATGTAGTGACTTAATTGATTCATTTGACCAAATTGTCCCAATCGTAAATGCAATAGACACCACAATGGATACTACACTTTTAAATTCTCCTCAAATACCTAAAAATTATTGGGATCCACACACGAAGCCGCATTTTGTGCTTTTGCACAATTTTTTTTTAATGCTCAGTGAGAAATAATACAACCATTGATTAATTGGTTTGTTATACCAAACATAGAAATGAAAACATATCACTCTTCTCTAAAAGGAATCCAAACAATATTCCAAAAATAATAATAATAATAATAATAGAAGAAAAAAAAATGGGTGCTTGCATATGCCACACATGCAATCTAAACCTAAAAGTTCTTACACAATCTAAACCTTTCATACCTAAAACCATAGTCCTACCATTAATCTAAAAATGAGGAGACTATTCCACCTCTAATAAAAGCAAACTTGAAACAACCCTAAAGCCTACAGCCATTAAAAGTGGCAAAAACTTATTTGCAAAGAACGTGAACCAAACAAAATTAGTAATACCACCGTAAAAGTGCACCCTATTAATGTCTGTCCATAACACATTCAGCTTTATAACAGCACCAACTAAATCATTCAAGAGTTTAAGACAAAAAGTATGGCTATAGAAAATAGAAGGATAAATTTGGCTCCGAAAAATTTAACTTTCATGTTAACTGAAGTGTTATAAACATAATTATTTTCTTCACAACTTGTTAAAGTTTTAAGGCTGACTCCATATGACCATCTCCACAGAATAAAACAAGATTCCCTCAACGTGAGAGCTGCAAATTGCATCTTTTTTGCTTAATGCCATTTAAAGAAATTGTGTTCTTTTTTTTCTTTTTCTTTTTTTTTGAGATATTATCCCACTAAATTCAATAACTTTAACTTACCAGTATTCTCCCTATTCAATTGTTTGAATACTAGAATCAAATAGAGAAATCAATGACATTCTTCTTCTATAACAAGATGTGATTTAGATCATAGATAATCATGTCCCATTACATATTCTAAAACTTCATTGTGACACATTTTTCCAATCTCTCTCTTCAAGTTCAAATTGAACTAAGAGAGAAATACTATTCTAATTTTGTATCAAACCAATTCTTCATTGGGGAAAATGTAAACCCTTTTGACTGGGTGAGGTGAAACTCAGTTTTTTTCAACCCTTAAAGAAATCAAGACTAATAATTGAAGTATGCCCTACTAGTATTTCAACCATAATGCACCAATTCTTCTTCTCCAAATTGCGTAATCTTTGGGGTCACTTGAAACCAACAAGAGAAGCGTGGTGACATTGGTGCATACAAGCACTCCTTGACACAAAATGTTGCCATAAAATAGAGTGATGAGAACTGCATTAATTGTAATCCACTAATGAAACTCCATCTTCTAACAGATTCAACTCCAAGCCCTTATCCTCGCCCACTATCTACTAGGAACTGTGGTTACTCCCTCCCGAAAATGTGTGGAGAGAACTAGAGAATGCAGAGTTTACTAGTGTTAATTGGATCTAGTGTGGTATATAATATGAACTTAGAAAACCATTCGCAAATTATATAATAATAGCATAACGTAAAATACAACTGGAATTCTAAAACCCAATAAAAATGAGAGTAATTACCATGCGGTTTACCCATGTTCTATGTCACCAACTTCAATCTAAACGAACATGCAAAGTTCACAGTCCATAAGAAAACAAGTTATGCGATTTCTCATAACATTCTTTGGAGTGGGGCAAGTGCTTGATCTTCATGTCCCGAAGACCACTTTGGTTGTAGTTGTGATACCCCTCCATCTTCTTATTTGGGTTTGCCCTTAGGAGCCCTGTATTGTACCAAGAATATTTGAGAAGGGATAGAATGGAGAAGAGGTTGAGCACGTGGAAAGCTATATATATTTTTTAATGGGGGAAGGTAACATTGATCAAAAGAACTCTAACTAGCATTCCAATTTACTTTCTTTCCTTATTCTCAATGCCAAAGTCTATGGAGGTCGGGATTGAAAAAATCATGAAGGATTTCTTATGGAATGTTGTGAATGGGGGAAGAAAGAAGCATTTGGTGAACTAGAAATTGATTTGCAGGCCAAAGAAAAATGGAGGTTTGGGGATTAGAGGACTAAGGTTAACAAATAGAGCTCAATTAGGTAAAATGATTTGGCTCTTTGGGGAAGAAAGGGGGAGTTTGTGGAGGAAGGTAGTTCAGGTAAAATATAAGGAGAAGAGGCATGGCTGGGATACCAGAGGGGCAAAAGGCACTTACAGTTGTACCGTGTGGAAGGGAACTCTCAAGATAACCAAACAATTTGACAGGGGGGTTAGTTTCAGAGTGGGAAAAAGGAACAAGGTTAAGTTCTAGGAGGACAACTGGTGCGGTAATTCGGCTTGTTCTCTGAAAAGGAACTATTTGGTGCAGCATTGTTTGATTCACAACGGGAGCTCCTTTTCTTGGAATTTTTTGTTTCAGGAGAAATTTTAACGACAGAGAGTTAACCAAGGTGATATCTCTTCTACTCTCCTAAATTCTTACCAGTTCAAGGTTAATGATCAAGAGTCGGGACAAAATGGAATGGTCCAATAGCAAGGACGAGATTTTCGTTTGTTCATTATACAAATCCTTACTTCCCTCTTTTGATGTGTCGTTCTTGGAAAAATATTATTTGGTCCGCCCTTGTCCCATCAAAGGTTTCTTTTTTCATGTTGCTGGCCTCCTTAAGGAAGGATTCTAACCTTGGATAACTCGATATCCCGTGGGTGAACTTGCCCAAATTTTTGCTCCCTATGTTTGAGAGATGGGGAATCTCTTTCTCCCGTGAAATTTGGTTGCAATCATTTCCTCTTCCAAGAGGATTGGGTTTTCCCTCAAGCTTTCTTTTCTATCTTTGAAGGTGGCCATACAATGTTTTCTCCCATAGAAAAAGACACATTTGGATTATTCTCCCGTCCACCATTGGTTGGGGTCTTTGGAAAGAAAGAAATAAAAGGGTGTTTCAGGGTAAGGAAAGTACTTCCCAAGTCGTGTTTTTAGAGATCTTGGGGCTTCTTTATTTCTGGTCTAAACTGAGTAAAGATTTCGTTGGAGTCTCATTTGAGGATTTGGTATTCAACTGGGATTCATTTTATTCTCTGTAGTTTCTTAGGGGGGTTCTTTTGTATTTGTTTTTCTTTTTCTTCTTTTTTCTCTCTTCTCTGTTCAAACTCATTTTCTTTATCTTACTAATGAAATTTTCACTTATCAAAAAAAAATAATAATAATAATTAAGACAAAGAACCTTTCATACAAATAGTGATGCCGAATGGTGAAAACTAACCCTAGAATGATGGATTTGATACCAAATTTAATTATATAGACAACATGAATTATAAATCAACACTAACATAAATCAAAATAGAAAATCCAAAAAAATTATTCAAAAGTCAATTCAAGGCTAATCACAATCCTACAGTGTCAAACCTCAATTAATGATCAATCCAACATAAATCAAAATATAAAATCTAGAAAATAATTAAAAGGTCAATTCAAGGTCACATCTCACAATTCTACAGGGTCAAACCTTAATTGACGATTGAGAATTACCAATGGAAGTTTGAGACCTCTACTATCTTTGGGTTTCAATCACTGACCCATTTGATATATTGACCTTTAAAGGATTTCAATAACAAATTGAAGCTAAAAGGGTTGCAATTGTTTGAAGATTAATGAAGTATATGTAGAACCCCGACATGAAAATTTAGGGTTGTAATTAAGCGAAGATTAATGATGTATATGTAATACTCCGACATGAAAATTATAGTATTTAACGCTTATAAAAAATAGCATTTAATGTATATAAAAAAAGTAAAATGGAATTTTAACCATAAAAATAAAACAGTCATTTTAAATATCTTTGTAGCAACGTGACTTTTGAGTAAGGAAAATCTCATTACCACTTATGTTTGGAATTGCCACATTAAACTTTTGAAAAGGATGTGAATGGGCACCCAAAAAATGTCTTTTTGGAGAACCGATTTTAGTAAGATTGTAGAGACATTTTGATGGATAATGGTTGTGATCTACCTAAAGTCTACGTAAGAAGGTTTGGTTAGATAATGGGGAAGGAGTTAGGCACCCCCACTTTCTCCACCCTAAGGTGGTTACATTCTTAACTTAGCCGTTTTGAAAATATTAGAAAAAACAAAAAGATGCAATGATGAGATGCATTTAACTCTTAGAAAAAGCCCAAATGAAGCATTGGCCCTTGAAGCATTTAACTTTCACAAAAAAACTCAAATGAAAAGTGGGAGGGCTTTGGCCCACCTAATTTGAAAAGCCCAAAAATGATCAATTTAGCCCATAGGTCATTGGCCTTTTTCAAAAGAAAGCACTTGACATCCTATCATCAGCCCTCCCAAAAGCTATGCCACTTGGCAACTTTCCATATGTCTCAATATCCATGAAAGCTCATCATTGGTGGGTCAATGCTTAAAGCCCATTGAAAGGTCAACTCTTTGATGATAAATTCCCACAATACCCTCCTTGGAATATAGAGTCAGTAAGGCAAGTGTTTGGTGTTTGGATCTCTTGTAAATTTGTCAAAAGAGATGGGAATGGACTATTTTGCCCTCAAAAGACAAAAATCAACATACATGTACTTGGTCTTTTTTGCCAAGTCACTATCTAAGAGGACCCATTTTGAAAATATACATTTACTCATACTTTTTGAGATATTTACGAAGGAACCAAAGCCCAACTTTCCACATGTCTCTCTCTCAAAACCACATCACTTTTCCTTACGACTTTCCCTCATTCATGGTCCCAAAAACACTTTTCACCAACCACCACATTTTGTCAAATACTACTAAGATCATGTTAGATGGTATTGCTCACATGGGCTTGACCAAATGGCTTGATCGTAAATGATCATGCCAAATTCCCTTTTTTACCCTCCAAAAACTAGAAAACCCCAAAACATTTCATGCAAATTCCCATTTAAGTTTCCAATACCTATAGGGTTGGACCATTTTGCTCCAAAACTCTATAAAAATGGAGCTTCTCCCTTTAGTTGGGACACCATTTTTTACATAGCGTAAACATGTGAATCAATAGATTCGAAAGGAATTGAGAATTTGTGTTCAATGTAACACACAAAACCAGTTCGAATCAATAGATTCAAACTTGGAAAAGAATGAAAAATCAGATAATTAAATTGAAATAAGAGAAATAACTAAATTCAAAATTTATTCAATGAATTCTTATGTATTGAATTGATTTTTGTTTTTGAAACTCCTAATATAGATAACTTCCTCATAACAACTTAGAAACCTTCTAAAATACTAATAAGTAACTTTCCTAATCTATGTATAGCATAATAACTTTTTAAACCTATTAGAACTTAATCTAAACACTTCTAAGCACTTTTAATTATAGCCTAAATAACAAAAACGAATTTAAACAAAAATAGAAACTAATAAGGAATAGTACTCCTAAAGTAACTATGAAATAAAAATCTTGCTAGAAATAGAAAATAGAAATCCTGCAAGAACTAGAAATAGAAATCCTCCTAGAAATAGAAAACAAAAACAAATGCTACTAGAATTAGAAATTACTTAACACTCTAACTAGAATTGTAATGTTAAAATCTCTTCTTACTCTAATTTCCCTTCACTCCAACTCTCTAGCATTCTCTTTATCCCTCCAACTCTTACTTTTCTATCTCTATTGAAGCTTTAAAGGAAGTAAAAAAAAGAACAAAAAAAGCTAACTTCCAAGGTGGGTTAAATTAGGTTTACTTTAAGTATTGCATTCTAGGGGTGCACATTAGATTGGGTAAATCTGAGAACCGAACCAATCCAAAGCCTTTTGGATTGGATTGGTTTGGATTGAGCATGACTTGGTTCAGATGCGGATTGTAAAAAAAAAATCCGATTGATTTGGTTCGGTTTCGGATTAAGGTTATAATAGAACCGAACCAATCCGAAGTATCTATACTATATATATATATATTTATTTATTTATTTTATTTTTTTACTAATTTTTATATACTTTAACAATAGATTTAAAAAAATAACGATTTTCTCCTAATGAATTTCAACTTCCTTTCTATTTCATTTTATGAGTGTTTTGTGTCACACTCATATTTAAATATGATTCTAATATTTATTTATTTTTCCCTTTTCATTAATTATGGATCTTTGAATTATAAGAATTTCTCTATCGATCACTCCCCCACTTGAAATATTCATGGAATTTTCATTTTTTAAAATAAATTCCAGTAATTTTTGGTGCATAGGTAGATCGATGTAAGATCGGACTAAGGGTTTTTTATTTTTGTGTTATGTTGAAATAATAAGTATGTTGATGCGTGTTATCTGCTATGCGTGATGGTTTGTTTAATATTTATTTTGCTTAGTTTTAAGTTTTAACTATTTTAATTTTACTATTGAAAATAATAAGTATGAAAACCGAGATCCGATCCGAACCAATACGAACCAAGGTTGGTTTGGATTGGTTCAATTCTATAGGGTAATTGAATTGGTTCGGTTACAAATTTGTAGAACCGATCACATTTGGTTCGGTTCCAATTTTGCCAAAATCCGAACCACGTGCACCCCTATTGCATTCCCCTCTTCCCTCTTCTACCTCCCTCACACTCTTTTCTTTTTTAGGCAACCTTAGGATGTGATGAAATACTCTCTCACCACCGGCAGTTGAACTTCAACTTTATGCATGGAACGTGCAATGTGGTTTAACCAAAAAGTTGAGGGTTGAAGCCCTCTAACCCCATCTCATCACCTTCATCATTATGTATACTCTTCACACACATACACCATGAATGGCAATGATGATTAAAGGTGTTGCCCACAATGGGGTGAATCACCAAATTTCTAACCATAACTATACATGAATCCTAAGGCAATGGTACTATGGGAATTCCACCAATGGAATGTCCCTATACCCCAAGGCTAACATCACACTACTCTTGTGCATACATGCCCATGATGTAGTCCTGCTAAGGATGTCCTTCTCTATAAAATGATCCCCTACGCCTCACACCCACATCAACACGCCTCTGTAGTATGAGAACATGGCTTCACTCACATGCACACACTCACCCTCAATATGCATCTCATCATAATTTATTTTATTTTTATTTTTTGCTTTCTTTTCAAATATTTTCAAAATGGGCAAATTAGCCAAGTAACCACTTGAGGGTGGAGAGAATGGCTCTAACCAGACCTCCTTACCTAGACTAGGTAGACCACAACCCATATCCATCAAAAAGTCACTACAATCTTCCCAAATTCGATTTTCGAAGAAGATATTTTTCGGGTGCCCATTAACACCATTTTTGAAAGTTGCATGATGGCGACTCTAAACATAACTGGTAACAAGATTTTCCTTAGTCAAAAATCACATTACAAAAATCTTAGGTGCTGTTTATTAAATTGAAAAAAATAAGTGCTGAATAGCATTAAGCTCTGAAACTTATAAGCGTTGAATTTAAGTACTGAAAAAGTTGTTTGTTTAGATGCTAAATCATGTTTGTTACACATTGCTGAAGCTGGTAAATTGTCTTTGTTACCCTTACAATCATATTATACATTATTTGCATATTTCAAATGCCTATTTCTTATCAAACACAATAAAATATATTATTTCTTATAAAATTAAAATACAATTCATTTTTAAAGAATAAATAATACTCAAATCTTCAATTTATAAATAATAAGTTCTATTTATAAAAGCCCACAAATTTCAAATTAAAAATCATAATGTCATACAAGTCGCAAAAATTTGAAATCAACATTAAAATAACTTAATTTTGGATGAATAATTTTCGATGGAAATGAAGGATGTGTAATTATAAAATCACCCTATGAATTAATAAGGGCAACCTACACCATAGCCAATTTTTTTTGTTTTATATAGGTTAAGGTTTTTGGAATGAGCAAATTTTTAGTGAGGATGGTCTATATGGTCTAGAGATCATCCTCACCAAAAATCAGTCCTTTTTGAAACTTGTAACTCATCAAAAATAGTTTTCAAAAAAAAAAAAAGGGACGATTTACAATTATAGAACTTGTTTTGATAGGGTTAGAAGTTTCAAGATGCGCTGATTTTTGGTGAGGATGATCTCCTCATTGTAGAGATCATCCTCATCAAAAATCAACTTATTCCAAAACTTTTAACCCATATAAGACAAAATAATTTAGCCATAGTGTGGGTTTATTAATTTGTGGAGTGCTTATATACTAATGAGGAGATCATCCTCACCAAAAATCTACTCATTCCAAAACTTTTAAATCATATAAGACAAAATAATTTAGCCATGGTGTGGATTTATCAATTTGTGAGGTGTTTATATCCATGGGATATAAGAGGTAATATCTTTTTAAGAATAAGGGCATACTTGTCCATGTATAAAAAAATGAAGGGCATACTTGTCCGTGTCAGAAAAACGAAGTGCTTACCGCTTCAACACTTTTTTTCAGCATCAAAATAGTGCTGAATTTTTTTCACTTATTTTCAGCAATAAGCGCTGAAAATATAAAGTAAACAAAAGCGCTATTTTAACAAAAAGTGTTGAATTGAATTTTTTTCAGCAATAAGCACTGAAAAATAGCGCAAACAAACACTGCCTTAGTAAGATGGAAAATAATCACCCCATGGTGTGGACTAAGTGAAACCATGGACCCAAAAGCCCAAGAAAACTCATTTAGGAAAGTTTCGAAAATCAAAGGGGCAATTTCATAATTTTAATTTGGATTATTTGTCAATTTGGGCATCCAGACATTAAAATTTGGCACTAGCCTAGTTATGAAAGTTGCTTGGGTGCATCATGTGTAGGGCTAATGAAGTGGACCACTTGATGATATATTGTTTATTTGTTCGTATAGTATCGAAGGAATTTTTGTGAGCTTTAGTATGAGATGGACGATTCTAAGTGGTAAAAAGCTTTGTTTTCAAGATGGTATTCAAGCAATTTTGTTTTCTCACAAAAGGAAGACTTTGTGGAAGCTCCTTTTGTTTGAGTAGTGTCAGTCTTTTGAGGAAAGTGAGATAAAAGAGGATCTTCGACATCAAGGATGAGTCCTTGAACATTGTCATCATCAAAAGTAAAGCTCTTATCTTATTTTGGTCTTCGATTTTGAAGGAAAGAACTTCATTTTCAGTTCCTTGATTGGGAATTAGTTTAGTGTATTTTTTTGAGTTGGCTTCTATAGTAATGTTTTGATCACCCTACCTTAGTCACCATTGGGTGCCTCTGCCTTCTACACATTGAAAGCCAATTGGGACCCAATGATGGGGAGATTCAAAAGAAAAATAGTAAGTTAGATGAAAATAATGCTTTAAAATCTCAATCTTGAGGTATGCCTTGATCAGTTGAAAAAACGAGATATTCAATTGAGACAATCACAAAACAAACTAAGATAGACCTTTAATGTCGCGTTCTAATCACTCTGAGACCAAGAAGTCAGCCAAGAAATGAAATGGAATTGTAAATCATGCAAAAGATCATCCTAATGAGGAAAATCACAACAGTAAAAAGCACTCTAAATATGTCCTACATTGGTAAAGTTGTATGTTGATACCACGGCATAGGTTCAAAACCCGTCTTCAACCACTAATATAAGAAAAAAAGCACGCACTCTAGTAACGTTTTTTTAATGAAATTATCTAAATTTGTCCAAAAAAAAGTCTCCAATTTTTTTTTTGGCTTCTCCATCTCGATGAGTGCAACTAAAAGGTTGGAGGAATTATGAGGCATTTTTGTGGGCATAAAGAGACAATGACCACAAGTATTAATTGTATATTAGGACAAGGTTCGTTTACGCAAATTTCCATAAGTAATTGTGGAAATATAGCTAAGATCATCTTATTTGTGAACATTGTACATGATAGCGAAGTGCATTCTATTGAGAATAGTTGGTTTTCCAAGGTCAATAAACTCCAATGGTCCAAGAGTTTGGAAAGGCATCATTTGTGGGTAAGGAAATATGTAGAACAGATCGGATCTTAATTCGATCCAATCCTATAATTACTAGGTTCTAAATCGATGTTTAGAGGTTCAGTAAAGGACCTAATCCAAAAATAAATTGGATCAATTTTGATCAACCATGTTCCAATCTGGTTAAGGAGCTGTACAATATGGTTTTGGATTGAGGTTATGAAATTTGATAAGGATCCAATGCGATAAAGATATTCGATAGTATCTGAATTGTTATCAGGTTAGTTGTAGACTTGTAGCCACGTTATCAGGTATTCAAAGACGAATTTGCTTGAGAGTGAGATTTGGGAAGGTCCCTAGGTGAGGTGATATACTTCTTTGTGTTTAAATTTCCCTTTGCTTTTTGGGTGTTAGTAGGCAAGGGAACGAATTCGGCACCTCTAGGAATCTTGGAATTAAAAGAAATTTCGATGATTGGGAAATGGAACCTTTTTGGCAGTTCTGTCGGAGATGATTGGTAATTTGGAGTGCAAGTAACAAAGGATGGTAGGCGTGGATATAGAGCTTGAACATAAGATTCTCAATCAAATCATACACTCCCCATGTGCACCTTGCAACATTCAGTTGGCAACTTTCAATCAAAGTTGTGTGAAGATCCTCCAATCTTCCCAAGGTGCCTTTCTTAGTGTGGATGGAGGTCTTTGATAAAACACTCATGGTCACCCATGTCATCAATATGGGATTTTAATATGTTAATAGTCTACGTACAAAGTGGAAAAATCGATTGATCATCCGTTGTTGCATTGCTCACTTTCCACAGATCTTGAACACATTTTTTTGAGTTTTTGGGATGGCATTGGGTGTTCGCCAAGAGAGCTCTTGATTTATTCAAAGGCTTAACAGCTAAAGGCAACCTTTTATGGAAGCTTCTCCCCTTCTCTCTTTGATGGGTTATTTGGAAGGAGGAATGCAATTATATGGCAAGCATTGTAGCGTAAAAGGGACGAACTTAAAAACCCAAGCCGTCCTTTATGCCTAGATTTCTTCCTAAGTTGATTTTAAGGGTTCTCATTTTGATGTTTTTGTATTTTAATGGGCGAAACTTTCTAGCAAGCCATAGTTTTGTTTTTGGTCTCATTGTCTTTCCCTTGTTCTCGAATGAATTCTCTCGATCACTAGTTCCTACTTCCTAGGCCCCAATGTATTTCCTCTTCACTCCTTAATAAATTTTTATTTCACTGATTAAAAAGTTAATAACATGTATGATCTATTTTTTGTACCTAAATAGTATTTTAATTAAGCTTAAAAAAAGGAACAGAATACATGTAGGTTATAACCTCAAATCATAAGGAACTACTTTTTGCAATTATGTACTTAAAATGGCATACCTGTTAACATTTCAAAGTATATATATATATATTTTTTTAATAATTAGAATGCACAAAAGCTCAAAGTACAAAATTGACTACGAAAGTCTCAAATGTCCATATCAGCATGCACAAAAGCTCCCTCGTTTTAGATGGATAAAACATGGATTTTATTGCAAAGGGCTATTTAAGCTAAATAAGACAATAGATTTTATTGCAAAGGGCTATTTAAGCTAAATAAGGCAATGAATTTTATTGCAAAGGGCTATTTAAGCTATTTAAGACAATAGATGGGTAGTTCCTAGGGAAATATTTATTTGAGAACCAATACAAAAGCTCTTGATTTGCTTTTGGGACCAAAGAGAACAAGTGGATATCCAAAGACTACATTGATGAAGTCCAAACTCGAATGTAGATCAAAATAACGAAATTCGAGATGGAAAAAAGTTATGGTCTTATCTAGGATCCCAATCAGCACAAAACCATAGCAAGAAACCTACACTAGAACACGAGAGGGATTTTCAGAGACAAATAAACTACTAGCTTAGAAACAGAGACTAAGTGCATTTGAGTAACAATAGTGGGTGCATATTGTCATTAAATGCTTCATGAAAATCACGAAAAGTGAGAGATCTTCTTAATACAATTACAAGGATGACTATTTTTAGACATGGTTCCACAACATTTATTTTGCCTGATTAATAAAGCAAAAGTGATGGGACCACACTCGTAAAGATAGACATGCTATCAATTCTTCGAACAAACAAGTTGGAAGTATGTACATCTTTGTTTTCTTATTTTTCATTATTTGTTTTTTTGTCTTTTCCTTCCTTTTATTTTAAATATAAATAAAGCATATCTCATTAGTAATTAGATAATTGTTAGAAATTATTATTAAAAAATTTATAATAAAAAAATGCATCATTGAAATCTATAAGAATTTCATCATTGTACGATTTTAAGGTAAGAAAACTCACTGAAGATCTATTTTGAAGAGAACCACGGCGAACCTTGGAGGATATCAATAACGGATGATTGTGGTCCTTTTCAAATTTTGAAATAATCCATTTCCCAGGTTTTTGTCTCTTTATGTTAATCATTGCTTTACAACCTTCCCTGGTGACTGCCATTGGCCTCTTAACTTTCCCTTTCTTAAATCCCTCTTTGTTACACACAAGTCGTCGTGATATAACGGCCCCGTCAATCTTTGAACGGCAATAAGCGCTAACACGAATAATGAAACCAACACGTTTAGCATAAGTATCATAGAATACCTTGGCGGCCTCTTCAGATTCAAACTCCATACCTTCATATGGATCTAGATCTTCATCTCCTCCATATGTTGAAACCAACCCTGTTTCATTAGGATTTTCTATCACTTCGCTACCATCCTCAACAACACGAATGGGCTCCACACTTATTGCAGAATTCTCTATCATTTGTCCATCATGAATGTCCCTTTCAACAGTATTCTCTATCATTTCGTCATTGTCGCCCAAAAGTGAATCAACATCCACTGCAATATAGCAACGTCATATTATTAGAGAGTTGTTATTGGCACCCCAACTTTTATTTATTACACCCCAATTTCTTCAATTATTTATCACACCCAAATTTAAGATTAAAACGCACTCTTCAAAGTTCAAAAATTACAAAGGTTTGGCTGAAATTATAATCTCTGCATTACTAAACATTACAGCACTCTAACAAACAATTTCAGTGGTTGTTTACAATCATGATTAGGCTCATATAAAATCCTAAACCCAAAAAAATAAAAATCTAGCAAAAAAAAGAGAGACCTTCTATTGGCACACCAACTTTTACTTGTTCTCAACCATTAACTTATTTTCTTTACTTTCAATTGAGGGTGTAATAAGTAAAAGTTGGGGTGCCAATAGCATCTCTCTATTATTATCATTTTTAAAAATCAATCTGAGATCTCCCAACACAAACTAATACTTCTCCCAATTATATCAACAAATACTAGGGTATGCAAGGGAGGAGCTGGTGGGGGCAATTGCCCCCACAGAACTTTGAGACACCCCTATATTTCCAACTAATTATATGCCCCATTTATCCCCACTCCCTCACGTCTCTCCCCATTTGCCCCCACACCCTCACCTCCCTCCATCCCCCCCCCCCCCTTTTCAATTTTTTGTTGATGACATTGCCTCTTGATCGGGCCTTCTCATATACTAATTGGAAATGACCTAAATATCATTTTCTTAAACTTCTAACCAAAAACCTCTGAATTTCTCCCTAAAACCATTAATCTTCAAGTTCTTCAACTATACAACTAACCATAGTTTGCCCCCACTACAAGAAAATCCTGGCTCCGCTCCTGAGGGCATGGTACAACATTATGTTCTAAATTCTTTCAATCTAAAACACAGTATTAAATATCGATACATATCATAAACTAATGTATTATGTACTTAGTGTCCAAAGGGTATGATATGATATATACGATCATATATACAGTAGCTAAATCTAATTACAATGCTTGTAGCCAAAGTCAGAAATCTATCCATTGTAAGCGTGTCTTGGGAATCTAGTAAGTGTGTGGGTCCTCCAATAGGTGGGCCAAATATTCACAGATTGGTAGCCTTGAAAAGTGTACCACATCTAATTTTACGAACAGGTCCACACACACACAAAACAAAAAAATTGCCCCAACGGGTACCACTAGCATTACTCTACTCCAATTTATGGAACCTTAAAACAAGAAATTTGTATGTATTATTTTTGGGAGGTTCACTGTTAATGCCATGATGGACACTCTTTCAGGCATTTTATCATCAATTCAACACTACTATATCATATATATAATTTTCGCATTTAGAAAAAATCCCCATAAACGTGTTTTTTACAAGTAAAATACATGTAAAAATAAAATTTAAATTTCTCAGCATAAACATACACATATGAGCTAAGGTTTTTCAAACTATGCAATCTAGCTAAGAAACTAAAGGAAATTTAAAACAAAACAAAACAAAAAAAAGAATAAAAAGAGCGTATCTTCTTAGGGTTTTAATAGCGGAGAGGATTAATCAGTTAGAATGTGAACTTACTTTGATTTCCTCGAGCTGTGGTCCGAGAGAGAGAGAGAGGGGTTTTAGGGTTTTGGTTTGAGGAAGAGGGAGATTGTTTATCTCAGCTTCTTTAAAATGAAGGTTTTTCAATAATATATGTCCCTAGGAAATAGAACAACTAATTAAGACCCCTTGTACTTTGTGAAATTAGTAAATTCCCCTTGGTGTAATTTGATTATAATCATTTTCACCATTTTCAAAAGAATGATTTTTGGGAGCGTCGATTTGCACACTCCAAAAATACTCTACGCATCCACTTACTTAACAAAATACACACCCTTTTTTTTTGGCTTATCGTGAGTATCCCCGTCTTTGCGTGAGACTAATCTCACGGTCATACGCACTACCCCCTCGAAAAGTCTTACGTGCAATTGGTTGAGTCGAGGGTCAACCAAACCCTAGAGGGTGGCCCCAAGGTTGCTTCATGGGATTTTGAGTACTTGACCTACCCTTCCTAAGGTATCAGGGCTCAGCTTGCCAGTAGGCTAACTTCTTGGGGGTTATAATACACACCTAGAAAGTAAAAAATTTCTCAACACACACATGTAATTAAACGAGATTCTCAAAGCACACACCCTATGAATTATCGAATGAATTACATTTTGATTATCTATCCACCCACACATCGAACCAATCCCTTCTCTCTCTCTCTCTCTCTCTCTCTCTCTCTCTCTCTCTCTCTCACACACACACACACACACACTTCTTCTTTGCATCTAAAAAGGTTTTCAGGAGTGTTTTAAGCTTTGATCTTACTTGTTTTTTGAACCCTAACACGCCAATCAAGTCGAAGCCATTCACGTGAAAGTTATATTTGGTAAGTACTTACTAAAGTTATTTTGTAAGATTCGATAGGTACCTATCGAATATGTTTGGTAACATTTGGTAGGCACCTATCGAATTTATTAAAACAAGTTCAGTCTAAACTTATCGAACAAACTTGTAAAAAATATGCAATTCTTCAATCCAAAATTGTCATTTGGAAGGTTTTACTAATAGTTTTATCATCTTTCTTCGTGATTAAATGCAAACAAAAAAAAAATCAAAGAAATAAGATAACTTAAAAAAGAAACCTTAAGAGTAACTCTGGTGGGTGTCTCTATTTTGGCATATTCTCACATATTAGAGATGATACTCTCCTCCGTACCTAAACAAACTCTAACGGGTCCCAACCTCTAAATCACTATTCACTATTCACATAATAAAAAATAATAAACTTGCTATTGGCAACCCAACTTTACTTATTATGCCCCAAGTTAAATATATAAAGTTTGTTATTAGGAACCTAACTTTACTTGTTACACCCCAAGTTAAATATTTAAAAAAAATTTGATATTGGCAACCCAACTTTACTTGTTACACCAAATTAAATACTAAAAAAAAAAAAAAAAATGTTATTGGCAATCCAACTTTACTTGTTACACCCCAATTTAAATAAAAATAAATAAAAGTCCACCAATTGTATTAGAAATCCAACATCACATTATATTAAGGCAAACTTCAATAGTTTATTCTTCTTGAAAAAGAAAAAAAAAATACTAAACATATGACATTTGGATAAGACATCAATAATAATACGGCGATAAAACATCTCCTCCACACCCATCTTGATAATGATTAAAGTTATTGAAATCTTCATGACTATAGGTAGAATATAATCCACCAACTTGGGAACCAGTAGTCCTTTTATCTACTTTTTTACAATTAATCTCTATTTTTTTACGATCATTCTCGGTGTTTTATGTCATAACTTGATATTGCAATATTGTATCTTTATCCATCTGAGCAAACTGTCCATCCCTTTTTGTTTCTCTTTTTTTCAAAAATTCAAGGAGTTTACAATTTTCCTTGAACATACCAGCAAGGAGTTGACTCTTTTCAGTTGTTAACCTCTTCTTCATTTTTTCTTTCTTCCTTCTCATAGGACGACCACCTGAATTATCATGTGTTTTGAATGTTGCTTGTTCATATTCATCTTCATTCAACTTGATAATTGACAGCGTTCTTAGATATTTGGATGCAGAAGTCCCAATTTGTGATCCTTAAAAAAACTCGAAGTAATTTCGTTTGGGAATGGTAGTATCAACCCATTTCTTAGCATCCTTAAGGATTGGCCACAAATGGTCAAATAACAATCTTTTTTTTTTTTCATCCGGATCTTGTAGAAATTGGGTTCTAGCACCAATCAACTACAAATAGAAAATAAAAATAAAAAAATAAATAGAAGTGAAAATAAAAAGAAGATTATAAATACAAAAAAAGAAAAGGCTCTTACAAAATCTAATTCAAAAACTTCACTTGATGAAGACTTTTCGATTTGATGAATGCATCCTCAAAATTTGTTGATTCCTTTCATAATTGTTTTCATACGACATTGAAGAGATTTTGATGTTCGAGGTGCATAGCCAGTATAGTTGGTTCTACGACTCACGAATTTTTCTAAAATACGCTCCCTTTACTTATATTTTTTTTTTGCACCAGAGATAGAATCCTGAGAAATTTCAAGCCATATAGTACGTAGAATTTTATCTTTTTCAATTGAGAATGCTCGACCATGATGATATGACTTTGAAAGCATTTCAATAAAAAGAATATTATAGAAATAAAAAGAGAAATTATTGTAATTTTGAAAGAAAAAGTCTACTATTTATAGAGAAATCATTCCGGATTGTGGTTAACTAATTCAATGGTTACATAGGTTGTACTTTTTTGCATCTAAGGGTTAGGGTAAAAATAAATGAGTTGTGGTAGAGATTAAATATATTTTTTGCATCCAATGACTAAGATGAAAAGAGTATTTCTACCATAAATATCTTGGATAGAGTGTTTAATCCAATGGTTGAGATTCAATATATTTTTTCATCTAAGGATTGAGATGAAAAGAGAGTGTTTGTGATTGATAATGACAAGTTGTCATAAATATCTTGGATAAAATGTTTAATCTAATAGTTGAGATTCAATGTATTTTTTTCATCTAAAGGTTAGTATGAAAAGAGAGTATTTGTGATTGATAAGGACCAGTTGTCATAAATATCTTTGATAGAATGTTTAATCCAATGGGTTGAGATTCAATTTGATCGTGTAACTTTGTAGATTGCAGAAATGTAAGATTGAACAAATAATGAGATAAAACTTTGATAAGTAAGACTCATTCCACAGGGACAATCATGATTCACTTTTTCTTTCGAATTGAAACCAAAATAGATTTTTAAAACAGAATATAAAAATTACAACTGAGACGTAGAAGAAACTGAAGCAAGAAACAAGATTGAAAGCAATGTAAAAAAGGCTTAGAGAGCTCAAATCAACCCTTGCAAGTCTTCCTACTGCTGAATAATTCTAATTTTAACTCGATCTACACAACAAATCATTGCTTGTGGATCGGAAGATAAATCGATTAGAAACTGATTCTAATAAAAAAATATCCATGTGAATCCTGAACTTGGAAGAGATGACCCGACTTATATATCCAATTCATCACAGAGCATGATTAAGCTTGAACTTATTTAAGTATAAATCATCAAAGTTTGAATTAGAGGTACAAATTGGATGATTTCATCTTAAGAGGCTTCACAAGAACACAATTTAAACTAGAGATAATAGAATTAGAACAACAATATTAAGATAAACTTGCTTCGGCATCCTTGATCACTCAAATGAGAGTCTAGCCGATCATCGCAAGGAGTAAGTTGCAGCAATAATAAAACAAGTAAAATGTGGTAGATAAGAAGATGAAGAAATCCATGTTGCACTTTGATTCCTCTTTGATGATCTCATAATAGAACTACAAATATAACTAAAGAAGAAAGATGAAAGAAACACTCTTGACGTTCTCACTACAATCAAGAATTCTCTCTCTAAAAGAAAAATTACAGAGAATTTAGGAAGAAGAAAAGAGACCAAGAGGGCCTAAGAGGGACTTATTCTCTTAGGGACAACTCCTCAATTTATAATTTTTCTAATCAGGTTACTAGGTCGAGTTTTTGCTTGAGTTGATTCGAGAAGGGCCTTGAGTTACAACAGCCGAAGTGTTTGGAATTTGTAGCTCGAATCTCAAGGCAAAATTCCTTCAGATTACCGCAATGCGGTAGGGGTCTGTCTACCACCAAGCGGTGACATGAGGACGATTTGCTCCGAGATTTGATTGGATGCTCTCTCTTAGCTTGTACATTGTAACAAAAATTATTACAAAAATATTTACCTCCGAAGTTTACCTTTTTTACTTACAAATAGTAAGAAAATCTATTAGTGTCAATAATTTAGTAAATTAATACAATTTATGTTTATTTTGGACAAATAGCAATTAGGTGTTGATAATCTTTGTATAATTATGGTCCCAAAATGGTTTTTATGAGACTTTATCAATTAAATATATTTTTTGCATCCAATGATTGAGATGAAAAGAGTATTTGTAATTGATAAGGACAAAATATATCATAAATATCTTGGATAGAGTGTTTAATCCAATGGTTGAGATTCAATATATTTTTTCATCTAAGGATTGAGATAAAAAGAGAGTGTTTGTTATTGATAAAGACAAGTTGTCATAAATATCTTAGATAAAGTGTTTAATCTAATAGTTGAGATTCAATGTACTTTTTTCATCTAAAAGTTAGTTTGAAAAAAGAGTATTTGTGATTGATAAGGACAAGTTGTCATAAATATCTTGGATAAAAGGTTTAATCCAATAGTTGAGATTCAATGTACTTTTTCATTTAAAGGTTGATATAAAAAGAGATGATTTGTGGTGGAGAATAAATGTATTTTTTTGCATCCAATGGTTAAGATTAAATATATTTTTTCATTTATGGATTGATATAAAAAGAAATGATTTGTGGTGAAGATTAAATGTACTTTTTTGCATCCAATGATTAATATTAAATATATTTTTTCATCCAAGGATTAATATAAAAAGAGATGGTTTATGGTGAAGATTAAATGTATTTTTTTATCTAAGAATTGGTATAAAAAGAGATGGTTTGCAGTGGAGATTAAATATATTTTTTCATCAAAGGGTTGATATAAAAAGAGATAGCTTGTGGTGGAGATTAAATGTACTTTTTGCATTCAATGGTTGGGATGAAAAGATAGGATTTGTGATTGATGAACATTATTCTTATATAAAGGTTGCAACATTATTCATTTTACTTCACACTTTTTGCATTTCTCAAATTTATTAACTATTTCAAAGTCATTTTTAACAATGAACTTTAATGCATGCCCTTCTCATCTATCATCTTCAGATTCCGATGAAGAAGAAGAACACACATAATTAGTTCGTTTGTATGTCGCCAACAATGTTATCATCACACAACTTCTTGAAGAAGACGAAAAAGAAAACAAACCAAAATGTAAAGGTTTAGTTCCTAGACATATAATAATATGTTGTGCGAGGGACAATTTGTTTCGAAGATGATTTCGAATGTGTCAAAATCTCTTCCTTCGTATTGTCTACACAATTGTTGGTCATGATAACTATTTCATGCCGAAAAGGATGGTATTGGTAAAATTGGATTATCGAGTTTACAAAAAATAACAACTACTGAAAGCGCCCTCGATCCGCGGGGTACGCGGATCCGCTTTTGACCCTTGAGGTTTGGGAGTCGCCACCTAGTTATTGTGGTCTAGGAACCAAACTGACTCTAACATGGATAAAAAGAACTAATCTACCATAAAAAAATCTGAATTCGGGGATCAAGTTACGGGATTGGAAGGTGTTAGGCACCAACCCCGCCCGGCCAAAGCCGGTCTCTACTAACTTCCCAAGTAAATTACATTGCTAAAACCTAGATAAAAATAAATATAAAAAAATACATACATTTCCGATAGCAAGGATTTTGCTCCCTCAGATCTGACAAAAAAAATTCCTTGTACTGTACTCCCTTGCTTCGTTCTGTCTCCGGATTTGACTTCGGATCTCCTAGATCAAGGTATCTCTTTGTTTCTGAATCTGAACTCTTCAAGTTTGTTGCGGATTTAGGGGTGTTTTTGGAGGGATTTTCGGGATTTTCTAGACTAAAATTGAAGGGGGGATGTTAGGTAAGGAGTTGGGGCTCCAAAACTAGGGTTTATGGGAGGCTAGGGGAGCTTCTAGACCTACTTATCTTAGGGTTTATGATTTGATACGAAAATAGAGTTTGAGCACCTCTATTTATAGATATTTTTTAGGGTTGATTTGGATAGAGTTAGTGTTTAATTAGAGATCTTTCAATTAGAGTTGTGTTTTAATTAAAATTGTCTTAGGTAGATTTGTGTTTTAATTAAAATTGTTTTAGGTAGAATTGTGTTTTAATTAGAATTGTTTTAGGTAGAATTGTTTTTAAGTTAGAACTCTATTAGATAGAGTTATTATTTAATTAGAATTCTATTATGACTTTTGGTCTTATTTGATTGACTTTTAATGTTTTGACTTTAGTCTTAATTGATTGACTTTTAATATTTTGACTTCAGTCTTGCTTAATTGACTTTAATTTTGACTTCAGTCTCACTTGATTGACTTTAATACCTTGACTTTAGTCTTGCTTGATTTACTTTTAATTTTTGGAGAACCCCCTTCCATTATTTCTTTAATTCTTTGGACCCCCAAATGGAGGGGTCCTTAAAGAAATATCCCACGAACCCTCAACAATTTTGCCTGAGAGTCCGATTGATCGATTTTTTAGGTTCAAAATTTTAAATTAATTTCATTAATGTTTCAATTTAATTATCTAATGTTTTATTTATTAATTTCGAATTTTTTAATTATGAAAATTGTGAAATTACCGTTTTGCCCCCGGAGAGGACTTTTCACGTTTTAAGTCGGTTTTTAATGTTCTAGGATATTTTAGAATCGATTTTTCGTAAGGAATTCAATGAGAATGTTGGTTTGTGTCATTTATGAAAATTTTTATGTGAAATGGTTGTGAACTTTATGAGGGCATTTTCGTAATTTTATCAAATTCTGTTAAAATTGGTGAAATGATTTATTTGGTTCCAATTTTTTATTTTATGTGTTCGAGAGAGTTTTTCTAAGCGTAACGTAGGCTCTAGGGTTGTCTTGAGGTTAGGGGTATTTTGGTAATTTGGTCAATTTTTAGTGATTTTTATCGTGAAGCTTCTTTTTGGTCTGCAACATGATGATTTATATGTTTCTAGGGTCGTATTTTCCTAGCGTAGCATGGTTTCTA
Source organism: Akebia trifoliata (assembly GCF_017979445.1). Taxonomy (NCBI): domain Eukaryota; kingdom Viridiplantae; phylum Streptophyta; class Magnoliopsida; order Ranunculales; family Lardizabalaceae; genus Akebia; species Akebia trifoliata. The sequence goes on along the minus strand of NC_141390.1, from coordinate 3,552,663 downwards.
AGGTTTTGTCAGTTCGAGATACCTCATCTGAATTTCTGAAACACATCTGGTAACAAAATAAAGCAATAGAATACACATCCATCATTGGGAATCATTGCGATCGGGTTGACGAGTTGATTAATCAGGCGGATGCAAAAATGGGGTGTCTACAACTACATTTCGAATGTCAGTGTAAGGAACATCAATAGATTCGATCGACGAATAAGTAATAATTGGTGAGTCCACTACAATTGTATGTGTGAAGAGATTTTGTAGGACAATTGTAAAGTTATTTAGGGAAGAATATTTGAGATCACCAAATGTTGATGATATTGCAAAACTACTACAAAAAGATGAAGAATGTGGCTTCCCAAGAATGTTGGAAGTCTTGATTGTATGCATTGGACTTGAAAAAATTGTCTAACAGCTTGGGCAAGATAATATTCAAGACGTAATGGATCACCAACTATAATTTTTGAGACAATATCATCATATGACCTTTAGAAATGACATGCATATTTTGGTTTGTCAGTCTTTAACAATGATATTAATGTCCTACAATCATCCAACTCATTCGCAAACCTCGCTCAAGGTATAGTTCTTCCTGCTCATTATACCATCTAAGATAAAGAGTACAATGTTGGTTACTATTTGGTTGATGGTATATACCCTAAGTGGTCCACTTTTGTACAAATCATTTCTCAATCACAAGGTCCTAAAAATATTTTTTTGCAATGATGCAAGAAGTATGTCGAAAAGATGTAGAACGAGCTTTTGGAGTTCTCCAATCACGATTTGTCATTATCAATGGACCAATATGTTTTTTGAACAAACACATATTACATGATATCATGTTTGCTTGCATCATAATGCACAACATGATAGTGCAAAATAAAGGGCATACATGTATTGTTAGCTCTAATCAAACACCCATCACGACTGTGGAAATGGATATAGATGAAACGGGACGATTTCAATAATTCCTTGCTCGACATCAATAGATTAAAAACAAAAAGGCCCACTTTGCACTTCAAAATGCATTGATTGACCATTTGTGGGAAAAACAAGGCAATGCTTCATTTGGTCCAAGTGATTAAACATTTGTTGAAATGTTTAATGTTTGTACTTTCCATCCCAAAAATGTTTAATGCTTCATACATTTATCTCTTCTTACAAATTTGAGAATTAAAAAAAAAATGAATGAAAGTAATGTTAATCCAATTGAACGATGTTTGAATTGGAAATTTATCAAATTTGAAAGTTGTAGCAATAAAGCGTTTAAGTTACAAATTATCAACTATTTACAGCACCATCCTTAACCTTTTAAGGATTTAGTGCTACCTCCCTAAATCCTTAAAACCCAACTAACAGAACAGAGAGTTCTGTTCGACAGAAAACTCTCTCATTCTCTCTCGCTTTCCTTTTGTTCACTCTCCCTCTCTGTCTTTCGTTGCAAAAAGAACCATAATGTTTTTACTGCAACTCCTTCCCTCCCTCTCTCGTTGTAAAGATCTCTCTCTCTCTCGCTCTCTCTTGCTGCAATACTTTCTCTTGCTGCAACACTCTCTCTCTTGCTACAACTCTCTCTATAGTTGACGAATTAACACTCTATCTCGCTCGACAAAAACATGTACTCTCTCTCTTTCTCTCTTTCCTCCCATCACTCTTTTTATATTAATTTTGGGATCGACGATTTGATGAAGACAAAAATTTAGGAATTATTTAGGTTTTTTTTTCCGATTTGGTTTCCATTTATTGATAATGAAACAATCTAAAACCCCTCGACCTACCATTGTCCCTGTCATAAATCACTCTGGCCTCCGTTACATTTCCTTGCTCACTAAATAGGGTCTCAAGATCTAAATCATCAACACCCCATGAGAGTTTCCCTACACAGACCCAGTTAGAAGAATCAAAACTTTTCTGGTTGGGAGAATCAAAACTTCCCCCACCTCGGGCATCCTGTTGGCAAAGAAATCTTGCTTAGGAGGAGGAGGTCCAGAATTTACCCTTAAAGGCCTCCCATCAATTTCTTACCACAACATTATGATTTCTAGATTAAAGACCCAAAAGAATCACAACTCAACCAGTAAACATGAAAAAGATTTTTCAAAATTGAAACCAATCGATTGGAATTTTTCAGTCTTTATAAAGATCAAAGTACCTAATTAACTTGTCTTTTATAATGATTACATAGTCTCATTTTTAGTTTTTCAAGCAAATGGTTAAGCTTTTTTACTGGATGTGTAGACATCTCAATTTGCACGAACCCGTTAGGAAGATCCAAATTTTCTCGAATTGATTCCGATTTAGAACTCAAGCTCTTTGATAGACCCGCATCGCCACTTGGCATCATTATTCATGCATGCATGCTTACATGCATCATCTCATATTATTTTTGCATACCCATACCTTGTCCCTAATCCAAGCCAATTCTACTTACTTCCATGATTCGATCCGAATATATATCCATTCTCCAACCTAACCCAAGTCCATATCCTAAACCCAAACCCAAGTCCAAAACCCAAGTCCATATTCTAAGCCCAAACCCAAGTCCATATCCTAAACCCAAAACCAAGCCCATTCTAAGTCCATTTTCTCACACCTCCCAAAAGATGACACATGTTGATCTCTCATAAGTCCTCAATACCCAATACATTATCTAATTGAAGAATCAACTCTTCCTTGTGAAAATCCAAGAATGCCCTTTCCAAAAAGGTTAGTCAAATCAAAAAGATACTTTGGTCTTTGGTAATCATCTATAAAGTTGAAATTTTTTTCAATCATACTCTCAAAAGGTGGGAATCTTCAAGTACATACATGGAGTTCTCCCATTGGTCCATTTCAAAATTATACTTCCACCATTGCTTTATGTGTTATTTACAAATGAACCAAAATCTACTTTTCACCTACCATTTCACCTTTACACATGTCATTCTCCTACTCATCCTCCCAGAAGTACTTTTGTTCTCCCATTGATCCATTTCAAAAATATACTTCTACCCTTGCTTTGTATGTTATTTACAAATGAACCAAGGTCTACTTTTTACCTACTACTCCACCTTTACACATGTCACTCCCTTATTCACCCTCCCAAAAGTACTTTTTGTTCTCTCACCTCTATTTACCAAAAAATCAAAGATCAAAGAATGCTTTTAGGATTTCTGCATAATGTTATCTTTACCATCATACAAGTGAAAAATTCAAAAAGAAATGACCTAAACCTCATGTCAATTTTTTTTATTTTTAGGATTGGACCACTTTATCCTCAAAAGTTCTCCAAAAACTTTATAAATACCCTCATTTTCTAAGAACAATGCATGCTTTGAAGTCCCTATTTCTCAACCTAAAACTCTACCAAAATCTCTACTCATCTATCATCTTCTAACCTTCAACTCTCTCACCCTTCAACTCCATCCTTTAATTCTCAAGTTCATCTATCAAGCCCAAGTTCATTCAAGACTTTCGAAAGGGACAAGGTGAGACAATAGTTAATTATTTATCTTTTAACTTGCATCTTCTTCTTCTATCCCTTTCTTTTTATTTTTAGAAGCCTTTAGGATGTAATGGAGAACTCTCATTCATCCCAAGTAGATTGAACCTCAACCTTGGGCATGGAATGCTTGAGGCAGTTTGGTTGAAAGGATGGAGGTTGAAGCCTTTTTTAACCCATTCTCATATCATGTATCATAATGTACACTATGCACACACATCACACATGTTTGGTTATGATGAATAAATCTGTAACTCTCTTGATGGAGTTAAAACACTAAATTTCTAGCTAAGCATGCATGCATTAATGTTATAGATATAAGAAAACTCCATTCATGGAACTTCTCTAAAATCTTAAACCAACATCTCAACTCATGCAAAGGTGTGTTGACTCCATAGAATATCTTCTCCTGTAAGATATTTCTTATGTCAACACCAACATCAAATCCTTTTTCAAAGAGGTACATACACACCATGTGCACGTACCCATTTCATACATCTTATATATCTTACTTGTTATGCTAATCTTTTTCAAAATGGCCAAATCTAAATGTAACCACCTTAGGTGGAGAGAATGGGGTGCTTAACACCTTCCCTATTCTCTAATCGAATCCCCTTACCTAGATTTTAGGTAAATCATACCTTTTCCAAGAATGAGAGTCACTACAATACCATGAAAAAAAATGATTTTCAAAATAATCAATTCGGGTGCCCATTCACACCTATTTCCAAAAAAGAATAGTGGCAACTCCAAACAACATAGCATTGAGGTTCAAGGATGAACATTCTCATGTCTACAGGATGTACAAGTGAAAAATGGGGGGTGGGTGGATTTTTTGCTTTTGTACATTGAAGAAACCTTGACAAACTCTAACTTACCACTAGAACGTCGACTTTTTGACGAAGACATGTGTTATTTTTTTTCCAATGAACTGCTAAATTTATTAAACTATTTATCTTTGGATTAGAAAGGGATTTCTTGTACTTTAATTGTGGAAACATTTTTTACTTCCGATTTTACTATATTTTTTATTTTAAATATCACTAGATATTCTTTTGAAAATTTTGGTTTTTGAATTATGTAAGGATTTTTTATGGCTACAGATAAATTATATATTTCTAATTTGTAGGGTTTTTTATGAGGGATTTTTTTTTCTTTTTTTAGGGTTAGGATTTTTTATTAGGGATTTTTTATTTTATTTTTAGGGTTTAATACAAATGGTTATTTATGATATACAGGTTTATGATTTGAGGGCTTAATCAATGATAAATCAAACAATATCTTACGCGAGTTCTACGAATAAAATAGAGAAAAAAAAATATTGGTCACTAATATATTTAATTAGCCTGTCGGATGGCTTGCTCAATGGCCAAGAGGATGTCCTGTCCAATGGCCTAAAGGATGGCATGTCCAATTGTTTTCAAACATTTTTCATGATAGACTTTGAGAACAACCATTTAAATTGTCACTTTTTTTTTGTTTTCATTGGTCACTAATATATTTAATTGGAATTAAATTGGATAGATTTATTTTTTAAATCATGTTTTTAGTCCATCTAATTATCATATTATGTATTTTTGAAAGTATTTGTAAGTTACTTTGGAATCGTTTATTATTCAAAACTTCTTCATCTTCTATAGGGGAGTTTGGAATCGTTTCTTCATCTAACTAACCCATAACACAAGAAAATCAGAATATACTAAACAACTTACCCAATACAAAAAGAAAAAAAAGTAAAAGATAAAGGTTTATGTGACGCCCTGTCAAACACTAACACAAAGCCCCATGTCAGATCTCGAGGCACAATGTAGTGCCACAAAATTTCAGCATGGTCTCGTCTATTTATGTTAGCATTCCAAGGCGTTCAACTTGCACGTGATAAACGACATACATTATTTTGCATATATACATACAAAATATAATATTAGTGGAAATCTATATACATCTAATAACGTACGATAGATCGGAGTGCGGAACGATAAACAAAATACAGGATTATACAAACATTCCTCACTCTAACAAAATTCTTAATGCTCAGTACAAAACCCATAATACTACCTGAATGAACTAACACCACTAAGGGGTATAATCTCAATACTCACCAAGTAATTGACTCTGGTCGTCTATCTGACCTACCAAATAGTCCTCACTCGTATTTTACACCTGTCTCGTCAAGTTCCGGATTCGAAACTAAAAAAATGGAGAAGGAAAGGGTGAGTAATAATGGTTACCCAGTAAGAAAGCAAACAATTTTTGTCAATAACCTCTCCTAACATAAATGAATAAACATATTGAATCATTTTAACATATGCTAAATTTTAAAAAAGAAACTACGATTAACTAGTACATATAGTCAGGTATGAACAATTAAACATTTTAAAATTTATATTACATCATCAGCAGTACTCACTATAACATTTTCTTTTTATACAAATCTAATTAACTAAATAGAAACATTAAACATGCATTTTAATTTATATATCAAAATAAGGCAACAGATGCATAATACACAATGGTGGAGTAGTGGAATTAAAGAGAGGATTCACGACTGGATTGTTTTCAGTCGGGACATGATGTTTCATAATACTTTTTCGACTTTTAGTTCTTGATTTTATGGCCAGTCGCTGTACTTACCATACTTGGTTGACCATTTATCTGGCTCAGGCTGGCCGTTTGACGTGACCATAAGCAATGGGTCTTTTTTCGATGTGTCAGAACGTTCGACTACTATAGATTGTTAGTGATCACTAACTAATCATCTTCGTCTATGCCTATCAGGCGTGCATGTGATTCCCAAATATACAATCCATTCATATACGATCACCGTTACTTACAAGTTCACTAGTAAAGATAGAGAGGAATAAATCCGAATTCCAGTTGTGACTCTATTTTCATACGCGTCCCATACCACGTATGAGTTTGGTTCTCCCTACCGTATATCCCAAGATAGTATATAACTTCGAATGATTTGACAGACTATCTCTTTAGGCATTCACAAGCTCTTTAATAGTTTACAAAATAACTACATATACATATTATTTCTTTTCTTTGAAAAAAATAAGAAATTTTCTTTGAAAACAAATAAGAAATTAACATTATATAGTTAAGAATGAATATCTAGTTTCCTACCATGCAATTGTGGTCACGTGGCCTAAAATAAATAACATAAAAAAAAAGTAACCAGTGCCTCGCGCTAACAGAAAGTAAATAAACATGCAACCGATATCATTATCCCTAGATATTCGTTCATCAACCCACACATAGCGTAACAATGTAAAATGCAAACATCACCCCTCGGGTGTGACTATGACATTTTACTATTTCATACAATTTTTTCCTTTTTTCGATTTTTACAGTTTTCAATCTTTCGAATACGATATTCATTTTCCAACTTTCATCAACTCAATATGAGTTCATTGATTATTAAAATATTTTTCAAACCTTAAAATTTATTTTTATCAATTAAACTGAAAAATTATAAAACTTATATCAACATGGGGTCCGAGCAGTGCACAAAACCCAACTAGCCAAACATAACCCTGTGAAACGTCCTACCTACGTATAATTTGTTATAAAATATAATTAAACACAGCAACTATGCAGGTTCTAGCGTAAATTTGAAACAATGAAAAGAATTCTATATTTTTGAAATATATTATAAATTTTTGATAAAACTCTAAATACAATTTTCATAATCTACAATTACTAATAGAAATTGAGAGATCCTTACAATCTCTGTGTGATAGGATAGAAGCGCGTGTACAAAAATTGAGATGATCGACACGGAAATCGAGATGGGTCAAACTTTGAGGTGACTAATTTTTGAATCTGGCCCGACGGTTTCGAAGATCTCGACGTTGTCATCCTTTCTTCCTTTTGCGACGGAGGACGGTTTGGCCCCAAAACAGATGAAATCCGAGGTTAAAAAATCAAAATCCCCGTATCACATACAATTGATTTTCGATGAAATGGAACGAAAGGAAAAAGAAAATGAAAATGAAAGGAAACTGGGTGGGTTTTGTAGAGGATGAGGTTGAGGACGTTTTTCTCTTTTACGTCGGAAGTCAATGGTGACCCATTCGCGGTGAATTAACGGTTGAAATTTGAAAAAAACTAATTTCTTTTTTAAAAAATTCGTGGCTGGTTTTGGATGTTTTAAAATGTTGATGAATAGTAAATTCATTTAAAAAATTATTTATATAAATTTTTGGGACAAAATCGGTATTTTACCAATTTTTTGTTTGACAATAACTTAATCGTCCGGACTCCAAAAGTGACAAATGAATACTCTATTTTGTATACTTTTTTATTCTGGATCTAATGATATGGTCAAATTCTATAAATTATTTTCTAACAAAAATTTACTTTTTCGGCCCGATGGGACCTTAAAATTGACGTCGTTTTCGTTTTTGACGGTAATTCGACTTTCTGGGTTTCAAAAATGATAAATAAATAGTTTATTTCTAGAATTTTTCGTTATGACCTAATGGTGTAATCAAATTTTAAAAATTCTTGTTCTAACAAAAAATTATTATTTTAGCCTAGTCTGACTCGAAAATCGAGGATTTTGTAACTTTTTTGTTCGGATTCGCATTTGAGCATGCTTATAGGATAAAATATGTTTTTTTATCATTTTGAATCCAATGGTGAGGTCAGATTTCATTAAAAATTATCAGAATAAAATCCTAAAGTTTTACCCTAAGTACCACTTTCAGAATTTTCTCAAAATTTCACTATTTATTTTCTCGAGATATGAATCAAAAACTTGGGGTTTTACATTTTATGCTAAGTACCCTTCTTATAGTATTTACATACTTTTTATAGGTATATAGGATGACAAAATTTTATGTCATTTTTGTTGGGTGTAGACCTGGGATATACACAACGTGGGAAGAATGTCATAAGTATACAAATGGATACATGGGTAGTTGTTTTAAAGCGTTTCGCATATTTGAAGAAGTTGAGAGGCATCTATTAGATTACAATTAACTTCATTATGGAAACTCAACATGATTCCCTGAAGAGAGGTAAGGGCTAGGGAAAGAAGTCACAAATCCTTAAAAAAAGTCAAGGGCCTACAAAGAGTTCACATAATTGCAAATGTTCATTGCTTTACATAATTTATATTTTTGGTGTATTTATGTTTGTGTTAATAATGTATAAATTTATCCAATAGAAGTTTGTCTGTTGGTAGTGCTATTTAAAAGACTACATGTGGTTACTCTTTTGTCATCCTTAATACAAATTGGACTATAGTTGAATGGATAATCTCCTCATGCTCACAAAATGGAAATATTCAGCTTTGTTATTTTTCTACCTTGCCATTTTAAGTCTTGTATTCTAAATTGGTGACTATGTTTAGCAATACCTCAGTTTGATAAATTGTTTATAAGGTTTCTACGTCAACTCATCATCGTTAGAAGAACTCGTAAGCATTGAGCAATGTTGCACTTTACGAGGTAGTCTAATAAAACTAGACATTTGGTATTCTTAACTGTTCTTCCCAAATTTTCATTCACAATTGCTATAGTGGCTTGAGAGGTTATCTTTTTTTTTTTTCTTTGGTTTTGCTTGCAACTTGATACACAGGTTGTCTTTGCAAGCCAATGGCTCGTACCCACTATCTTAGTTGTTTCTGGCAAGTGGATCTGCACCATTTACTATTGAAAATTATCTAAATATTTTATACAATATTGTGTTGTGACATTGTTTAATATATTACTTTTTAAGCTTACTACTGTTTTTGAGCTTTTGGCAAATTCGAAAGAAACAACGATGGTGAAGGAGAAGGTCAAGCTCAAGTCGTTTCGCCAATCTATAGTCCCAAGGCATCTCATGGGTAGATTTAGTTTCTTGTAATGTCACTGTGTTGGCTGGAAGTTTTCAGAGTTTCCACCCCACCACTACAACTACTAGCTTAGGAGAGAAAAAAGTTTTGTACTCATAATATAAGCTTTGTAGCAGTTTATTTTCGGTTGTGATGAATTCAAGTCATGGATCCTATAGCCTTTTCTGCAAAACAAAAATATTTATGAATGATCATACACATACCCTCTTGGCTTCATATACTTAACAGTCACTCTATCTCATAATTGAGTTTCTCAAAGTGGTAATTGATTTATAGCTACACCTAATGGGATTTGATTTATAATTCTAGAGATTTAGTGCAAGTTGAAGACTTAATCAAGCATGAGAAAGACTAATATAACTACTTTCAACTTCAATGCACATCATCATTAAAGCCCCATCCCAAAAAATTTAAGTTAGACTGGAGAAATCATGTTCCTTCATATAGAACCTTCATTTTGCATATTCTTTCAAACTTAAAATAATGTTAATTCATTCATTTTTCTTCCTTTTTATTCATGAAAGCTTGATTGGGTTCTCACTTGTTGATCTGGGGCATTCAAAAGATTGGTGGTTGCTTTAGAAATAGTAGGGTAAATGGGTTCATCTAAGGTCACCTATAGTTGGAACCTTTGAGTGTCTACCACCAATGCAATAGTGACACATGTAATGTGAGTCTAAGGCTACTTAAGGAATCTATTCTCATTCTTGAGAAACAAAATGCAAAAAAAGAGGAAGGGGGAACCAGTTGCCAAGGTGTCCAGGTTCCAAAGGTACACACTGCGCAATCATACTGTTATTTGACACTTTCGTGTCCAAAACCATGTGACACCAAGAATCTGGTGAGAATACTTCATTTCTTATCTGCCCAATTGTAGTAGGGAATGTGATCTCAATTCTCAATCAACCCCTTGGTTTCCTACAAGGAATTAAGTAGCCATAAGTCAACCTTTACACAACTTCTACATAATCATAGAGATTCACTATTTAATAAGCCAAGCCTTCTAAAGACCAATGTTTCTTTCCTCACTAAAGTTGAATAAATATATGTGGCACTGCTTGAACAATAAACAAGTGTCCCCAATTCAATTTGCTTTAACAAATTGCATAAAATATGAATTTTCTAGCTTCCCAAAATCTTAAATCTGAATAATATGATGGACTTCATCGGTCACAATTGCTTTGTCGCTCTCCATGTCCATTCCTCATAAGCAATATGTCAAGCTTGTGATAAAGCAAAGATGATCGATCACCAGTTAACAAGCTAAGGTTTCCAAAGAAAAATGTTGCTTTCAATGATAAACCCAAATAGATAACAAGAGGATACATTTGATTTTAAAATTGGATGGTCCATCATAAACTTCAATACATACAGGCAAGGAAAAAAAATTATTTCAAGATTTAAGTATGAAGATGGGTTTTGATCTCCGGTTTGTGGCACTAGCATTGTACACAAAATCTACCACTTCACTGAGGCAATACCTTCAAGAATACATAATCTTCAATATACTGAGTTCAAAATTTTTTATGTGAAATTACACATCCTCCCACCCATAGCAAACAAACCCAAATACCCACAATTGTATTATTTTTTTATGTGAAATTATAGATGAAATATTCTCAAAGCATGCTAGAAGTGGAAATGCACTAAGAATTGATTGTTTTCTTTGTGGGGGAAAACATTGTGTGTCATGCATTAATATTGGGCACCAAAGTTCAAAGGCAAGGAGTTAAAATCATTATCCAAATATGATTTTAAAATTGACATTCTAGTTTGAAAATCTGATCCAAATCACTATTGTTGCAAAGGAAGCGATTAACAATTTAAAATTACCAATAAATGTTTGTCATAATAGAGTTCCAATTTTATATCCAGCATCAAATTCCACGACAATACAACAAGGTCTTCTCCTCATCAATACCACTCCTAGTGTCTAACTCAATGGAGATGCCTCATGATCACTTTCCATGTCCTGACCCACTACTTGAATATCATCATTATCTGTTAAAAAGGAAAAATTAGAAATAAGACTATGTACAATATAAATAAATATTTTAAAGATAATTTCACTTACCTTGGGTTGTAGAACATGTCCGCTTTTTATATGAATTTATAGGACATATTCGTTTGTCGTGTCCGAATGCTTTACATGATGCACACTTTCGTTTCTTCTTTTGTTGGCCCAATTCGATACTACTTTTTAATCTACATGTACATTCAACCTTTCCTTTGCTCTTTTCATCTTTCTTCCTACCCTTTGTTTGCGAGACATTCGGGTCCAAAAGTAACAACTGTGATAAGTTATTACTGCATTTTACGTCTAAAGGTGGGGATACATCAACTACAACTTCATGTTTTAACATTTCATCGTGTCGAACTTCAAAAATTTGTTTGAATAGTTCATTTAAGGTATTCATGAAGATTTTGTATGCCTTTATTGAAGGTGATGCAAACCTAGCCAATATACTAGCTTGTTAACATATATTGCCAAATCTCAATGCAATTGACGATTTTTTCCCATCGATCATTACTTCTGAATCCATCACTCTAAATTTTTTTGCCCCTATGGGTCCGGGGATCACGTTATGGGGTTGGAATGTGTTAAGCACCAATCCCGCCCAACAAATGCCGATCTCTATTTTTTTCAAAAATTACATTGCTAAAAAAATGACCTAAATAATAAAATAAAAAACCTAACTTACCCGGGTGATTGCGACGATCGATTCCCTCAGAACTGGCGGAGAGCATTCCCTGTGTAAATTTTCCTACTTTTGTCTCCGTCACTAAATTAGCTTCCAATCTCCGAGACGAGGTATTCTCCTCCAAGATCAAAATATTTTCTGGATGTTTTGAAGGTTTATGGTTGTTTTTTGAGTGAAAAACGAGATTTGGGTGTTAGGTAGGGACTTAGGACTTCAGATTTAGGGTTTTGAGAAGGTTGGAGAGAGTTTTTGACCTCTCTTTCCTAGGGTTTTTCTTGTCTTGGGAGATTAGGTTGTGGAGGCTCCTTTTTATAGAGTTTTTTTTTTGGAGTTTTTCAGTTTGACTAGGTTTCTTCAAGATAGAATTAAATTGTTTAATTAGGATTTAATTAAGTCTCTTGAATTAGGATTTTAATTCTTACGTACAATGAAATGATTTTTTTTTAGTTTTTTGAATATTTTTTTGAAAAATAATTCTTCTTAAATTTAACATTTTAAATTTGATATTCGTTTTTTACAATTTTTAGCAATGTCATTTGAGGTTAGAAAAATCCTGGACAAATAAAGAAAAAAGACACCATGTTGGCAAGGAAAAAAAAACAAAAGAAAATCACAAATCAGCCATTAGTGCCCCCCCCCCCCCCCCCCCACACACACACACACAAACAAAATCATACCAGAGAATAACATTTCAATGAGTTATAGGGGCCAATAAAACAGACACAAAATCATGGGTGGGTGCAACAATTCTCTATCTACTTTCAGTATGGGACCCATTAAGCAGTTTGGTAGCCAGTATACACCCCCCCCCCCCCTCCTCAAAAGACTTAAGAGGCATTGATCAATTGCAAGGTGAATACTTAGACTATTACTGTTACCACATATTGTTAGTGCCAACTAGACAAAAGTCATTGTTTGTACACATTTATGCATTGAACTTTGTTTTAAGGTAGGTATACTCAATTGGGTATTTAATGAGAAGACTTCAATTGTATCTGCTCACCACAACTAATTAAGATGCATGGACATTTTATGAAAAAAATAAAAATTTAGTTTGACTAAAACTAGTGGGTGGCATGTGCTTTTGCACATGAATTACAAAATTAATTTTATGCTAGGGCATTTTCATAAGGAACCAGGATCCAGGATGGTGTCTTGTTCCTATAGCATTGGAACAATATCTACATGACATGTTTGGTAGGAGTTTAAGACACATTGGACTCCTAACCAAGCCGTTTTTCTATATGGCACGCAGTTCAATGTGTTTGTTTTTCAATAAGCACATGTCACATAGACACCATATTTTGCTATCAGAACGGGACACCGTTCTGGGTCGCTAGTCTTATAATTATTAAAAACTAATTAACATCCATTTGCTCACCCTTCTCATTCAACCAAATGCATGAAAATGGAACTTAATAAAATAAAAACCAAAAAAATGTGATCACCCAATAATTAAACTATGTAAATTGTTCAGGGTTCGCTAAACCAATCATGACTGTTGTTAGTTTTTAAATTTAACACAAACAACGACAGTCTATAGCCGTTGTTTCTTGCAACAGAGCAAAATCGTCGTTTTGTTGACAGATGATAACTGTCATTTAGAAAAAACGATAGCGTTTTTTACAACTGCCCTTGCGACGACATTGTCCGTCGATTTGTCCAACAATGAAGGCTTTGGACTATCGTTTTTTTTTTAATTTTTTTTATCTGATGTAGTGTTCAAATATATTCAAAGCCACATCTTTGTTATTGTGGGTCTTCTTCTCACTATTTTATGATCTTTTTGTATAATGCTTCTAACTGAAGTTGCAATCAGCCTTCACAGAATGTGTCCAAACCATTTCTATCGATTTTCTCTTAATTTCTATTATGTACCAAAAGTGAACCAAATGTTCCCAAGCGTATGGGCTCATGAATGTCACACTGCTACAAAATGGTGAACTTGAGTTATGGGAAGCAAGTAATTGATATAATTGAATGTGTCTGTAGCATTTACCAAACCCAAATTGATAGGCACTTAAGATCTGCAATGTCTGTAGTGTTTGTGAGATATTTTTATGGATAAATACAGTTTTTTCTAGGTAATCTCTAGGAAATCTATGACTTAAGTCGGATAATAAATTGTGAAGCTAAATTTGGCACGTAAAGAATCCCCTCAAATCTGCAAAGATCTTTGTAATCTTGAAATAACCTCTCCAAACATTTCCATCATAACAAGTGTAAAAGAGTCTCTTATATATATATATATATATATATATATATATATATATATATATATATATATGTTTTTGTGGTTCCATGGCAAAAACAAAATAAAAAATGGCCTCTAATATTCTTCATTGTTCGTACATACTCGTTTCTCTTTCCTTGTTGTTCCTTTTCTTGCTTAACCAGCTTTGCTCTAAGACTGATGATCCCAATTTATGTGTTAACATTTTGAGTTCTGATCCTCATACGGAGACAACAGATCTACAAGGCCTTGTAAGTGTCTCCATCAATTTAGGTTTGGTCAATGCTACTGACAATTACAACTATATCCGTTCTGTGCTTTGAATATCACCGATCCTGAACTAAAACAACGCCTCAGTATTTGTTCCAGTGATTACAAACATATTGTGATAGGTCTCAACTACATTCCAGAACTATTCACCAAGAATGATTATCATGGATTATTTGCTATCACTGGAGGTACTGCAAATGCTATCTTTGATTGTATGAATTCATTAAAAGCTCCACCGTCTGTTGAACCAACATTAACTCAGAAGAGTCTGGTTGTGGATGTTCTTATTGATCTCATTTTGGCTATTGTGCATCAACTTCATGCGTAAGACGAACCTATTAAAATGTGAGGTTACATCAATGGATGGATCTGTAATATAATAATAAAATGAAAGAGTAATATGCGGGTATGCATTTTCTGTTCAATATGTTATTACGTACTGTGTATACCGAATCTTTTGTCATCCAATATTCTGATGTGAAACACATATCTTATAACAGAGATGGTGAATTCCAGTGTCCCCAATAACCTAAACAAGTATGTACATTAGCAACCTTTCTCATAGTTTATTTAGAGAGGACCAACACCAATATTTATTTTTAAGACTAGCTAGAAATATGAGAATTAACAAATGTCTCACCAAGATTGCCATGGAAGGTACACCTGTTGATGGCAACCATTGATGCCCATCGATAAAAGTTCCTACTGTAAACATGTTTGCTTCAGATATACTTAAAATTCTGAACCCTATCCAGCGAATACGGTTTGTTGTAATTGCTCCTGGCGTGGTGTTGTTAAATTCCCCATAAGTAACTGCATTTGCTGCTAGAGTCCCATTGTAAGAAACCCACCCATGAAGGACTGCATAATAACAATGGTAGATCGAACTCCCAAGGATGAACCCAAGTATGTACTATCTAGTGATGGTATGACATCCGGGGCTGTATCTATTTTGCAGTTATGAAATACATATTCGGTGTCCTTCTCAAGCTTTATTCCTCCTTGTGCAGTGATCACATTGTTCATCGTGGGGAGAGGATTTCTCACAAACACATTGCAATTCTGGAACATTACCATTGCATCTCCAAATATGAAATTGTGCATCCTATATATTATGCAGTCCTTGAAGAATTGTTTGCTCCGAACCAGACTTAAGGTGGACTGGTAGCCACGAAAGATACATCAATAAAGCACTGATTGGTCATATTCACCATGAAACACCACAGCATTTTCTCTGTAGGCTCCAGCGGAGTTCTCCATAGTCAGATTTATGGCCATGAATCCATCTGCCAAGACCCCTATAGAATAAACAAAAAATTCTTCTTATTGGAACGATCAATATAATATGAAAATTAGTTCTGTAGAAACCTCATACTCTTTAGTGAAACAGAAATGTCCACTTGAATTGAACCTAAATAAATGAGGAAGATAATGGACATACAACTTAATTTCAAGGATTATTGATCACTTTATTTTATACGAAGTTTTGTCACGCAAAAGTGAACCAAATATTCATAACCCAATGGGCCCATGAATGTCAATTAATGTGTGCTATAATACAATGTTACCTAACCCTAATGGAGTTCACGTTTATCTTCCTAGAACAACATGGGATTAAGACTATGAACAAAATGATGAGTAAAAAACAGATTTCATTGGGCTTACTTTGGGACATTAGCTTTCCTTTGGAACTAAGTTATATGGTCTATTTAGAATTTCAATCATAAGACCATGCTACAAATAATAAGATCCAATTGGATTTCCAGTGGTTGGGTAACTCCAAACCCGTACAACGAGCGTATGACAGCTGTGGAAGATATTATCAATTCTAAATCTTTTCCAAATGGTTGATGGAGGATAAGATAGTAAGGGCTTTGAATCCTATTTGTAAGTTTGCTGCAAAATCTGCCTATCGATCATTGCTTGATGATAACGGTCAGTGGATTGGAAAAATAGTGAACTCCAAAGGATGAACCCAAGTATGTACTACCTAGTGATGTTATGACATCCGGGGCATAATCTCTAATGCAGTAATGAAATACAAATCCGGTGCCCTTCTCAGGTTTTGTTCCTCCTTGTGCAATGTTCGCATTGTTCTTTATGGGGAGAGGATTTCCCACAAACACACTGCAATTCTGGAACACTACCATTGCATCTCCAACTATGAAATTGTGTGTCCCATATATCATGCAGTCCTTGAATAATTGTTCACTCTGAACCTGACTTATGGTGGACTGGTACCCACGAAAGATACACCAATATAGAACAGATTGGTCAGATGAACTATGAAATGCCGCAGCATTTTCTCTGTATGCTCCAGGGGAGTTCTTCATAGTCAACTTTATGCCATGAATCCATCTGCCAAGACCCCTATAGAATAAACAAAAGATGCTTCTTATTGGAATGATCAATAAAATTTGAAAATTAGTTCTGTAGAAAAATCATACTCTTTGGTGAAACAGAAATATCTGCTTGATTTGAACGTAAATAAATGAGGAAGATAATGGATATACAACTTAATTTCAAGGATTATTTATCACTTTTTGTATACGAAGTTTTGTCATGCTATTGGATAGAAGATATTTCAATATAAAATAATATTTCAAATAATCTGATACATGTTTCCTAGAGATTAATCTCTCCTGACACAGTAGTATATCGTTAAAGACGTAGAAAATCAAAGAAATATGTATCATTTTTATTCATTTCTCATCTTTCTCTTTAATCAAGTAAGCAAGGATATTCATTAAAGATAAAAAGAACAAGGATTAGAACTTATAATGTTGAGTCACGTATTGGGATCCCTAGTCTTGGAGCAGAGATGGTTAATCAAGATCCCTTGCAGAGATATGGTTGAAAAAGAAACAACAGTAAAAGATAAGAAAGTCTATAGGAACTATCAAGGAGAGAAGAGGTCATTCTTCTTTGTATTTCTTCTGTTTTAAGGATGAGATTATAAAACCTCACAAACAACTAAAGAGACGGTTTTATAGTACTTCCATAGTGAAAGTGTTTGCTGAGATTTGTTTTAAGGATTAGTAGAGTTTTTTCTGGGCAATATCTAGGAAATCTCTGATTTATGTCAAATAATAAATGGTGAAGCTAAACTTGGCATGTAGAGAATCCCCACAATCTCCAAAGCTCTTGGTAATCTTGAAATAATCTCACCAAACACTTCCATCATAATAAGTATAAGAGAGTCTCTTGTATACATGTTTCTATGTCCCACAACAACAACAACAACAAAAAAAGCAAAGAATGGCCTCTTATCTCCTTCATAATTCGTACATACTCATTTTTTTCTCCCTGTTGCTTCTTCTCTTCGACCCATCCTTTGCAAGGGTGTCTGTGAAGATTACGAAGGTCTTGCTTAACCAGCTTTGCTCTAAGACGGACGATTCCAATTTATGTGTCAACATTTTGAGTTCTGATCCTCGTACAGACACAGCAAATCTTGAAGACCTCCTAACTGTCTCTATCAATTTAGGTTTGGTCAATGCTACAGACAATTATAACTATATCCGTTCTGTGCTTCCAAATATCACTGATCCTGAACTAAAACGGCGCCTCAGTATTTGTTCCAGTGATTATGTAACTGTTGTAACAGGTCTCGACACAGTTGCAGAACTCGTCACTGACCATGATTACAATGGATTATATGCTGTCGCTGGAGGTTCTGGAGATGCCATACTTGATTGTATGAATTTGCTAAAAGTGCCACCACCTGTTGAACCCACATTAACTCAGAGGAGTTTGGTTGTGGATGTTCTTATTGATCTCATTTTGGCTATTGCCCATCAACTTCACGGGTAAGACGAACCAATTAAAATTTAATGTAATATTAATGGGTGGATCTCTAATAATAGTAATAATAAAATGGAAAAATAATATGTGGGTACACATTTTCTGATTGGTATGTTATTACTGTGTGTGCAAAATCTTTTATCATCCAATATTCTGATGTGAAACACATATCTTCTAACAGAGATGGTGAAGTGCAGTGTCCCCCATAACCTAAACTAAGATTAAGTGATCAAAACATCCAAGAAATCTCAGTCTTGGAGATATACATGTAAATGAAAAATATTACATACATCTTTGACATAGATTGTAGTTAGGCTTGGAGTCCTTGAAGCTTCTTTACATCCTCAAAGCAGGATGACATGCCTGTTTTCAAGCTCTAATTAATCACCATTGGAGTTATCCCTTTTTTTTTTTTGTAAAACTTTGCTATTATATTAGTACTTATATTAAAAATCAGAACCGTCATATACTTTTCTTCCACTAACAAGGTGGCAGTGTTAGAACTTTATCTCGAGGCTTGGAAAGTTTCGATTTATCTAATTGTAATGTCATTCTTGAATTGTATTCCTCTTTTAGTAAATAGGCTCAATGGAGGTTCTTGCCGTGGACTCTTGATTGCTGGATGTCTCGAATATTTAAGGTTTTATCCAACTTGACTTGGAAAGTTCAACACATGTGGAGGGACAGCAACTCCGTGGCTGATTCTCTAGCAAATTATGGTGTTATTACCTTGAGTTCCTATGTTTTTCGTAACCTCAATAGCCTCCCGTTGATCAAGAAAAAATGTTTATAGGGGATAGGTTAGCTTTGCCTCAGTCGAGACTTGTAAACTAAGGGGAATGCCCCTCCTGTACATTCCTTGATTATTTTATACAATAATTTGCTTGCTTAGCAGAAAAACATAAACATATATAGTTTTCTTACATTGATCAACAAAAAAATAAATGAAGAAAAATGTTCAGCCTAAGCAATATCAAGTTTGTCTCAATTTCCTCATCAGCTGGCAGTGCTGGGCATAAGTCACTGAAATTACGCACACAAAAAGCAAAAGCAACAGTATTGATAAATTAGAAACGAGACCAACACCCATAATTATTTGTAAGACTAGCTAGAAATATAATAACTAACAAATGTCTCACCAAGTCTTCAATGTAAGGTACGCCTGTTGATGGCAACCAGTGATGCCCATCGATAAAAGCTCCTACTGTAAACATCTTAGCTTCAGCTATACTTAGAATTCTAAATCCTATCCATCGAATACGGTTTATTGTAATTGCTCCTGGCCCGGTGTTGTTAAATTCCCCGTAAGTAACTGCATTTGTTGCTACAGTCCCATTGCAAGGAACCCACCCAGCTGGATTTATTAACCCACCCATGAAGGACTGCATAATAACAATGGTAGATCGAACTCCCAAGGATGAACCCAAGTATGTACTACCTAGAATTATTTAGACACTTTTTTTTATGCTAAGCAATTAAATACTCAGAATTATTATTATAGGTACTAGTGATGTTAATGATGGTGATGCATGATGTGCAAATATAGCTAAAAGATCAATTGAGCTCATCTTTCTGTACAATGAGGTGTGGCATTAGAGTAGCATGAAAGGATGAAAAAAATTACTTCATAAAATTAGCCTGTTTCAAAGGATAAAAAATAAGATGATTAATATGGTAAAATAATTAATTATGCATGGATCTTACAAGTTTCTAACCTCCCAATTTATGAATCTCACCAGATTGTATTTATTCATTTTTTGCTGGAAAATAAATGATCGTCTCTTAAAGTAGCTATTTTCATATACAATATCCCTGTATTTTTAAGAGCAATGCTCTATCATGCATTTGACATAAAATTGTCACAGTCATGTCTTTTAGAAGATTAAGAGGGCAACTGTAAAAAACTAGCATGTAATCCTCTATTATATTACTATTACTATCCATGGTTTTAAAACTCGGTTTCGCATCTCGTCTCGTACAGGCCTAATACCAAGTTGTCTCGGATGAGTTTTCCAATACATTTGAGACATCTCGTTCAAAAAATCAAAAAATTAAATGTCAGGTATGTTGAGGAAAAATCTAGAGTACTCGACTCTAAATACTCAAATGTTGGATATAAACAAGTAAACGATTTACTTGTACTATACCCTCAATAAAGATATCACTCACAAGTTGAAGAAGAAAATAACACTCTATTAAGAAGAATACACTTTTACAAACACTCACACTTTTTACAACCTCTCAAGACCTCTTACTCACAACTTATTTCTCACAACTTGTTTCTTACTACTTGATTACAAAATGAGAGGACTCACCCCTATTTATACTAGTGGCACCTCCTTAACTAATGGTTAGGATTGTGCCAACACATTCTTAATCTAGTGGTTACAATTTTGTCATCTAGAACTTTCTAAAAATATCTATTAGTCTAGAGTTTTCTACCAAAATATCTATAATTCTAGAATCTTCTATTTTTCTCTTATCTAAAGACATCTAGAGTTTTCTCTAGGAAGATTCTAGAAATTGGGCTATAAATAACTATTGGGCTTGGACAATAAATGTGGGCTTTTCCAATTTGGGCTGGTGTTGAATTTTAACAAGGTATAGGTAAAAAAAGTGACTTGTGAGTTGGTTTCGTTCAGCTCCAATACAGAGTTAACTCAGGCGATACGTCTCGGTCTTGGACGAGGTATAAAACCATGTTACTGTCATTACTACTACCATCAACCTTACATACCCAACAGACAGAGAAGTGGGAAAATGGGATTCCACCTCACCTTTCAGAAGAGCCAAAACTCATGCTGTTTTCTTAGAATTAAGAATGAAAGAAAGACCAAATATTTAATAGGGTGACAATGTACCTTAAGAGGAATGCTAGAAAGCAGTTTGGGTCATGAATAGATTATATAATTTACAAAACTGTGTTAGAAAGCAGAAACAACAGTCCTTTTCCTTTCCTTTTTTTTTTTTTTGAACTTCTTTCAGAAAATCGCTTCAACTACTGCTAATTGCTAACCATATAGAAACTGTGTCAATACTAAGGTGGTTCGTAAACCGCCTTCACCTTCTAATTACTAACCAATAATCTTACTTACCTATGAAAAAAAGTTCAGAAACGATGTGATGAATAAGGTTGGAGAGAGAAGATGTATCTCTACAGTTTCAGGAAATAAAACAAGACTGAGTGGGGATTCAAAGATTTATAGAAAAATGGTTTTCATATAAGAGTTGAAGGAACTCTGAAGAGGGCTGGAGATGGGAAACTTGTGAGTATGAAAGACAGAGAAAGAGAGAGAATTAAGCTAATGTGGGAGAGATTATAAGAATGCTTGAAACTACCTTGTGGAGTTGCATGGCAAGCCATCCACCCCTCCATGTTTATGATAGTCCATAGGTCTGTAGAGATGATAAATCCAGGTAATGAATGATTCTTCCAAACATGCATTGTTTTCTTCCCCCATCAAACAAGAGCAGACAAAAGAGCTACATATCATTATCATTAGCTTAATCTCGGTGTATCACTAGAAACCCATTGAAACAGCTGATTGGTTTATTTGGTTTTCGTTTGATTTAATTATTGTTCTCATATTGGGTGTTTGAGTCATAGTTTCAAAACTCGTTGAGCCGACCCAAAAGACTTAGTAAGGCTTCTAGATACACAAGTGCATTCCACTAATCTAGAATTTTCCAAAAATATATAATTCACACAAAAGTTTATGCACTTTAGAAGAATACTTTTATAGTTGGCACTAAATTCTTCACACTACTTCATTACCACACACAATTGAAAGGTGTTTGGTGTATAATTATGAATGAGCCATGACTTTTAGGTGGGCAAACAAACAACATAGGTAATACTTACTGATTTAAGTATCCACCATGCAATTGATAGATGCCTTCTTGAGGAACCAAGACACGTAGAGAAAATATTTGCTTTTTTCCTATAGGATTGCTTTCTGGCAAAAAATTTCTCTTTTTCTCTTGTTTGCACCTCCATCCCAGTCATCTTCACCTGATATGTGAAAAAAGTTCTTGAAACAGACCCACTAATAACACATTAATGTTTGATCCATCTAATAGTAGGAATAAGTCTAGAAATTATAGGGCCACCTACGACAATTTCTCTCTTTTCCAAACCGAGTAATATGAGAGCAGTTAGCTTTAAGGTTGGCTCAATGTGGGATCCAGGTCATTGATCACTGCCTCTTTATCCATATCTTCATTTTTTTTATGTATTTCGAAAAACTTTCAGTTTCTTCTATTACTTAAAATAAAAAACTCAAGCTACTACAACATGCAACAATGACAACAAACAAAGTGTTATCCAAAAGATTTGGTGCTGTTCAAATGAATTTTTTTTCCTCCATTCCATTTTATCCAAATTCATGTCTTCTATCATTGAAAGTGAATTCATATGTAATGTACCTTCTTTGAACATGCAAAAATGACTTTCTTTTAATTTAATTTTTTATATGAAAAATTTACTGGTTTAAAAAATATCTTAAAAATGTCCAATATTCAGTTTTACAAAACATAATTGATCTTACTATTTTGTTCTTATAATTTATTTATTTTTTAAATGGATTGGTATGCAGTTCACATAGCATGCACTCAAGTTCACTACCTTCTCAAAATTTATTTACTTCTAACTTTTGTCATAAATGTTCATGTTATACTTAAAGTCTTCTCATTAAACACCGGATTCAGTATACCTACCTCACCACTTCTTTGAAACAAAGTTCGATGCATAAATATGTACAAACAATGACTTTTTTCTGGTCGGCACTAACGATATGTGGTAACAGTTCTACTCTAAGTATCCAACTTGTAATTGATCAATGCCTCTTATACTGGTTGCCCAACTCCTTAACGGGTCCCACACTGACTGCAGATGGAGAATTGTTGCACCTATCCATGATTCTGTGTCTGTTTTATTGGCCCATGCAACTCATTGAAATATTATTCTCTGGTATGATTTTGTGGGGGGCACTAATGGCTGATTTGTGATTTTCTTTTGTTTTTTTATCTTGCCAACATATTTATGCATCAAACTCTGTTTTAAAGAAGTGGTGAGGTAGGTGTACCCCATTTAGAAGACTTCAAGATTATCTGCTCACCACAACTAATTAACATTCATGGACATTTTATAACAAAAATTTAAAAAAAAAATACATATATATTTGAGAATCTAGTGAAGTTGAGTGCATGCTATGTGAAATGCATACCAATACATTTAAAAATAAATAAATAACTTATAAGACGAAAATAGTAAGATCAATTATGTTTTATAAATATAAAGCTTTTTAAAATATTTTTTAAACCAGTAAATCTGCCATGTTGAAAATTAAAGTAAGAGAAAGTCATTTGAGGTGGTTTGTGGATGTTCAAAGAAGGAGGATTGAAATTCTAGATAAAATAAATATTCAACTTGCAAGACTTAAAAGAACGTGGATGGGAATATGAAAGCATAGATGAATCCACTTGCCATGATAGAAGACATGAATTTGGATAAAATGGAATGGAGGAAAAAAAAAATCCTTTTAAACGATGCCAAAACTCTTGGATAACGCTTTGTTTGTTTTCATGCTTGTTGTAGTAGACTTGATTTTTTGATTTTAAGAAATAGAAGAAACTGAAAAACTTTAGAAATACAAGAAAAATGAAGATACAGAGATCAATGACATGGATCCCACATTGAGCCAAACTTAAGGTTGTCGTAGGTGGTCCTAATACCTTCTAGATTTATTCCTACTGTTACATGGATCAAACATTAATGTCTCTTAGGTGGGTCTAATTCAAGAAAATGTATCACATATCATGTAAAGATGACTGGGACTAGAGTTGCAAACATGAAAAAAGTGTGTAAAATTTTTCCAAAAAGCAAGCCTAGGAAGAAAGTAATGTTTTTGTTTGGGTGTCTTATTTCCTCAAAAAGGCATCTTGCCATTGTATGGTGGATACTTAAATCAGTATTACTTACGTTGTTTATTTGCCCACCTAAAAGACATTGCTAATCCATGATTATACACCAAACACCTTTCAATTGTGTATGGAAAGGAGGTGTTTAGTGTGAAGAACTTAGTGCCTCAGTTCACTATTTATAACAATAAAGTATGTTTTGAAAGTGCATATACTTTAGTGTCATATTTTGGGAAAATTCTAATCCCAAGAACTAGATTTTACTGCATAGGGGAATGCATTTGTGAACAACACTAGTCCACTATGTTAGTCAGGCTATAACCTTAATAAGGCCTTTGGGTCAATTCAACAAGTTTTGAAACTATGACTACAATTAAATCAAACTAAAAGCAAATGAACCCATCAGCTATTTGGCTGATGGCTAGTGATAAACTGAGATTAAGCAAATGATAATGATATCTAACTTTTTTGTCTGCTCTTTTTTGATGGGAAGGAAAACAACACAGGTATGGATGAATCATTCATTACTTGGAGTTATCACCACTAGTCCTATGGACTATATGATAAATATGGGGGGTGGATGGCTTAAAGGTAGTTTCAAGTATTCTTCTAATCTATCCCACATTAGCTTAATTCTCTCTATTTCTCTGTCTTTCCTTCCTCACAAGTTTCCTATCTTCAGCACTCTCTTTACAATTCCTTCAACCTCTTATATGAAAACCAGTTGCCTATAAATCCTTGAATCCCCAGTCAGTCTTATTTTATTTCCTGAAACTGTAGAGATCTATAACCATCTCCTCTCTCCACCTTATTCCTCGCATCATTTCTGAACTTTTTTTTCATAGGTAAGCAAGATTATTGGTTAGTAATTAGTTGGTGAAGGTGGTTTATGAACACAGATCGTGGTACCAATCTCAAAGACTTAAACCAACATAGTATTGACAATTTTTTTATATAGTTAGCACTTAAGCAGTAGTTGAAGTGATTTTCTGAACGAAGTTCAAAAAAAGGAAAAGGAGCCACAGCTATACAAATTGATGAATTAACTGTTGTTGCCGCTTTCTAACACATTTTTTCAAATAATATAATCTACTCATGACCAAAACTTCTTTCTTGCATTCCTTTTAAGGTACATTGTCACCCTGTTAAATATTTGGTCTTTCTTTCATTCTTAATTCTAAGAAAACATATCAGTTTTGGTTCTTCTGAAAGGTAAGGTGGAATCCCAGTTTCCCACTTCGCTGTCTGTTGGGTATGTAAGGTTGATGGTAGTAGTAGTAATTGTAATATAATAGAGGATTACATGACTGTGATAATTTTATTTCAAAAGCATGATAGAGAATTGCTCTTAAAATACAGGGATATTGTATATGAAAATAGCTACTTTAAGAGAGAGTCGTGTATTTTGCTGCAAAAAATGAATAAATACAATCTGGTGAGATTCATAAGTAGGGAAGTTAGAAACTTGTAAGATCTGTGCATTATTAATAATTTTACCATAATACGTGTTATTTTTTATACTTTGAAATGGGCTAATTTTATAAAGTAAATTTTTTCATCCTTTCTTGCACCTCTGATGCCACTCCTCATGGTACAGAAAGATGAGCTCAATTGATCTTTTAGCTATATTTGCACATCACGCTTCACTGTCATAAACAGCACTAATACCTATAATAATAATTCTGAGTATTTCATTGTTTAGCATAAAAAAGGGTCTAAGTGTAATTCTTCTTATTGCCTTTAACCTTGTGATGATCTTTAAAAACATTATATTTTTACTGTGATTTCATCCATTAGCTGCAGCAAATAAATAGATTGATTATAGATAATGAGAATCTAAATGCAGGTGAAGCAGAAGTAAAGATCAATGGCTGAGATACCGTCTTCATCAACAACACAACCTGCAGAAGCATCAAACCAAGTTCAAGCATCACCAAATGCCATGAACATTGAGGCAAACCACCGACTAACTCCTCATGCTATTCTTGAGGCATTGCAGTTGTGGATGTTAGATAGAATACCAAGGTTATTAAAATTAATGCTCATTTTGTTGTTTGGTTATTTTATTGTGTATAAAATCATTCACAACAAGCACCCCGGCAAGCACAAATTCGAGTGCAAGCCCGATGCAATTGTTGCACTTGACGGCAGCGGTAACTTTACTTCTGTATCTGATGCCGTGGCTGCTGCACCAAACAACAGTGATAAAAAACATTGTATCTTCATCAAGTCGGGCATCTACATAGACAACGTAGAGGTTGGTCCGACAAAGAAAAACATTGTTTTTGTGGGAGAAGGAATGAACGGGACAGTGATCACATCTGACCTCTCAGGCCTTAAAGGAGATAATGCAACAGTTAGTAAGTTACTGTCTTTATGTGTCTCATCTTGTTTAATTTTCTGGCATATTTCAACATATATATAGATGGCACATTAGTACAAATTATATGCAGAAATGTGGGGCTTATCAGATTAAGATGATTAACACTTTTCTAACATTACTGTGGTCTTAGGAAGCTTGTCTAATAACGTCTGAAACATTGAGCACATAACGTCACTTTGAGCCTTTAAATGATTTTAGGAACACAGAACTTCTGCACACAATCAATAAATAGTAGTCCTTGAAATTGATCATATTTATATAGTCCTATTATTTTTGGCATGAAATGCTTTTAGACCAAATCGCTACATTCTTGCCTTCTGAAAATCACGATAGTGGTTATCTATTTTGGTATTGGTGACCTTGGTGTCTTGTTCACAGAAGCATGTGTTTGTGTGTGTGTTCTAAATTCTCTCTTTGCCAAAAAAAAAAAAAAAAAAAAATCATTTGGAAAGTGAGATTCTGGAAGCAGAGCCTCTTTTTTTTTTTTTTCCACCAAATATTTACAGATATGGAGCATAATAATACTGGATGTATATACTTTGTTTCTTGTTTGGGTATGAGGCCACTCATGTATGTTGAGAAATTGGTACAATAAGTATTTCTTTGAGTTTTTTCTACATCTTTAGATATACTACTGTGTCAGGAGTATCGGATTATTTGAAATATTAGTTTATATTGCAATATCTTCTATCCAATTGCATGACAGAAATTTATATACAATAAGTGATCAATAATCCTTGGAATTAAGTTGTATATCTGTTATCTTCCTCATTTAGGAGTTTTGTATTTCACTAAAGAGTATGACTTTTCTACAGAACTAATTTTAATATTATCTTGATCTTTCTAATTAGAAGCACTTTTTTTATTATTCTATAGGGGTCTTGGGACATGGATTCATGGCCATAAATTTGACTATGGAAAACTCTGCCGGAATGTATAGAAAAAATGCTGTGGCGTTTCATAGTCAATCTGACCAATCTGTGCTTTATCGGTGCATCTTTCGTGGGT
This sequence comes from Akebia trifoliata, assembly GCF_017979445.1. Classification (NCBI taxonomy): domain Eukaryota; kingdom Viridiplantae; phylum Streptophyta; class Magnoliopsida; order Ranunculales; family Lardizabalaceae; genus Akebia; species Akebia trifoliata. The sequence goes on along the minus strand of NC_141390.1, from coordinate 3,525,024 downwards.
ACCAGTCCACCTTAAGTCTGGTTCAGAGCTTACAATTATTTAAGGACTGCAAAATATACGGGACACACAATTGCATATTTGGAGATGCAATGGTAGTGTTCCAGAATTGCTGTGTGTTTGTGGGAAATTCTCTCCCCATGAAGAACAATGTGATCATTGCACAAGGAGGAGCAAAACCTGAGAAGGGCACCGGATTTGTATTTCAGTACTGCGTTATAGATGGTGCCCCGGATGTCATACCATCACAAGGTAGTACATACTTGGGTTCATCCTTGGGAGATCAATCTACCATTGTTATCATGCAGTCCTTCATGGGTGGGTTAATAAATCCGGCAGGGTGGGTTCCTTATAATGGGACTGTAGCAGCAAATACAATTACATATGGAGAATTTAACAACACGGGGCCTGGAGCAATTACAATAAACCGTATTCCATCAGAAGAATTTAGAATAATAAGTATATCTGAAGCAAAGATGTACACAGTAGGAGCTTTTATCAATAAGCATGACTGGTTGTCAGCAACTGGAGTACCTTACATGGCAGGCTTGGTGAGACATTTTTTAGTTCTTATATTTCTAGATAGTCTTAAATATAAATATGGGTATTCATCCTCTCTAATTTATCATTGTTGCTTCTTCTTTTGTGTGTGTGTGCAGTTTCAGTGACCTATGTTCAGCCAGCACTGCCAGCTGATAAGAAACTTGAGACAACCTTGATTGTGCTTAGGCTGACCAATTTTGTTTATTTATTTTTGTTGATCAATAAATAAGCAAATTAAATAAACAGCAATTAAATAACATATAGATCAGAAAATGCATACCCACATATTACTTTTCATTTTTTGTTTTATTATTATTATTATTATAGAGATCCACCCATTCATATTGCTTTACATTTTAATTGGCTCATCTTACTCATCAAGTTGAGACGCAATAGCCAAAATGAGATCAATAAGAACATCCACAACCAGACTCCTTTGAGTTAATGTGGGTTCAACAGACGGTGGCGCTTTTAGTGAATCCATACAATCAAGGACAGCATTTCCAGTACCTCCGGCGACAATATATACTTCATGATAATCACGCTCAGTGAAGCGACTTGCAACTGCATCGAGACCTCCTACAACACGCTCATAATCACTTGAACAAATACTTAGGCGCCGTTTTAGTTCAGGATCGGTGATATTAGGAAGCACGGAACGGATATAGTTGTAATTGTCTGTAGCATTGACCATACCTAAATTGATAGAGACACCTAGGAGGCCATGAAGATCTGCTGTCTCTGTACGAGGATCGGAACTCAAAATGTTGACACATAAATTGGGATCATCGGCCTTAGAGCAAAGCTGGTTAAGCAGGACCTTACTAATCTTCACAGACACCCTTGCAAATGATGGGTCAAAGAAGAGAAACAACAGAGAAAAAGTAACAAGTATGTATGAACTATGAAGGAGATAAGAGGCCATTCTTTGCTTTGTTATTGCCATGAAACTACACAAACATATATATACGAGACTCTTTTACACTTATTATGATGGAAATGTTTGGTGAGATTATTTCCAGATTATGAAGCACTTTGTAGATTTGAGGGGATTCTCTTCATGCCAAGCATAGCTCCACCATTTATTATTTGACTTAAATCACAGATTTCCTATAGATTACATAGAGAAAACTGTACTAATCCATAAAAAACAATCTCACCAAACACTTTCACCATAGAAGTACCATAAAACAGTCTCTTATGTTGTTTGTGAAGTTCTATCATCTCCTCCCCAAAACAGAAGAAATACAAAGAAGAATAGCCTCTTCTCTCCTTCATAGTTCCTATACACTTTCTTATCTTTTACTATTTTGTCTCTTCTTCAAACCTATCTCTGCAATGGTTTCTGTGAAGGCTACCGAGATCTTGGTTAAGCATCTCTTCTCCAAGACTGGGGATCCTAATCCATGTGTCAACATTCTAAGTTCTAATCCTGCAAACACCACAGATCTTAAGGATCTCCTAAGTGTCTCTATCAATTTAGTCAATGGTACAGACACATCCAATTATATCAACTCCTTGCTTCCCAATACCACTGTTCCTGATTCCTAAACTAAGGCAACGCCTCATTCTTTGTTCCAATTATTACATAAGTATTATCACAGGTCTTTACTCAGTTGCAGATAGCTTCAAAGTAAATAATTATGACGATTTAAGGACCATCATAGTGGGTACAAGAGATATTCTTGATAAACTATAGATACACTAAAATCACCACAACCAGTTGAATCTCCATTAACAAAGCGAAATCATATTGCGGATGTTCTTATTATGTTTTACAAGAAGTGGTGATCTTCCTTTCGCACAGATCCATTTCATTAAGAACAATTGGTTTTTTGAAAGCTACGTTAAAATCATCTTAGAGTTAACATGTCGGCCCATCGGTTTCACCATTGAAGAATACTTTACTCTCTGAGAATAATTTTTCTCCTATGAATTCACATCAAAGGAAATAAAGCAAAAGAACTTAGTATTGTAAAGGTGGCAAACATGCACACAAAATAGGTTATTGTGGACAAAAATGTCACTATCTCTGTTGCAGGAATGGGGAACATATCAGAAGATTTGGCATACAGACCCATATACTACTCTGTTTTTTTATTAGAGAGCCACCAATTAATATTAATGGTTTTTCCTAGGTATCATCCTGTTAGGATGTAAATTACTTCTTTAAAAAAAAAAAAATGGGCCTATTTTTCCGTTCTTTCTCTCTTTAATGAGCATTCTTTCTTACTTCTTACTTAGAAACTAAAGGTGAGACAAGAGAAGAAAGTAGAGAAGACTCTCCATAATTCTTTTTAAAGAAAATCATTCTTGACATGTCAAGAATGTATGTCCCAATCACGAATGTGGTACACACTGGTAGTCTTAGGAAAAATCTTAATCTTTACATTAAGTACTGGATGTATATACTTCGATTCTTGTTTAGGTGTGAGGCTAATCATGTATATGTACATGTACATTCAGAAATTTGTAATACAATATATAAAAATGATAGATATTCCTTCAAGTTCTCTACATCTTTAAGGACATACTACTGTGTCAGGATAGATTAATATCTAGGGAACATATATCAGGTTATTTGAGTACTAGTTTATGTTGCAATATCTTCTATTCAATTGTGTTACAGAACTACATATGCAATGAGTGATCAATATTAAGTTGTATATCCATTATCTTCCTCATTTATTTATGTTCAAGTCAAACAGATTTTTCTGTTCCACCAAATTAAGAGTGAGTTTTTTTACAGAACTAATTTTCATATTATAGTGATCATTCTAATAAGAAGCATCTTTTGTTTATTCTATAGGTGTATTGGCAGATGGATTCATGGCCATAAATTTGACTATGGAAAAACTCTGCTGAAGATGCTGTGGCGTTTCATAGTGCATCTGACCAATCTGTGCTTTATCGGTGTATTTTTCATGGGTACCAGTCCACCTTAAGTCCGGTTCAGGGCAGAAAATTCTTCAAGGACTGCATAATATATGGGACACACAATTTCATATTTGGAGATGCAATGGTAGTGTTCCAAAATTGCAGTGTTTATGTGGGAAATCCCCTCCCCACGAAGAACAATGTCATCATATATAGCACAAGGAGGAACAAACCCTGAGAAGGGCACTGGATTTGAATTTCATTACTGCACGATAGATATTGTCCCAGATGTCATACCGTCACTAGGTAGTACATACTTGGGTTTATCCTTAGAAGCTCAATCTACCATTGTTATCATGCAGTCCATGGGTGGGTTCCTTATAACGTAACTGAACAAGCAAATCCAATTACTTGTGGGGAATTTAACAAGACCGAGCCAGGACCAATTACAATAAACCGTATATGATGGATAGGATTTAGAATTTTAAGTATATCTGAAGCTAAGATGTTTACAGTACAAGCTTTTATCAATGGGCATCACTGGCTGCCATCAACAGGGGTACCTTACATTGCAGACTTGGTGAGACATTTGTTAGTTCTTATATTTCTAACTAGTCTTAAAAATAAATATGGGTGTTGGTCTCCTCTCTAATTTATTAATATTGTTGCTTTTGTGTGTGTGTAGTTTCGGTGACCTATGTCCAGCACTGCCAGCTGATGAGGAAATTGTGACAACCACGATCATGCTTAGGTTGACCATTGTTATACATATATTTTTTCTGTGATCAATGTATATCACCAAGAGTGAGATTTATTGGATGTTTTAATCATTTAATCTTGGTTAGGATTTTCTTTTAGGCCAGAAGTGTTGTGTTTGCGAACACCCTTGTGATGCTCACGTAATAATTTGATCAAATACCTATTGTGTACTTAACCAAACACCTTATATGCTACACCTTCCAAGACCTTGTTTGATAATGGCAATGAAAGGTAACCCAACTAATAGTAGCAAATGCAAAGAAGATAAACAATCACACTAAGAAAAGAGTAATTACACAATACCTACAACACGAGATTTTATGTAGTTCACCCAAAGGCTACTTCCATGGAGGTATGATCATTGGAGCTCAATTTCACTATAACAAAAAGGAGCCAAATCGATACAAGGACTCCCTTTATAACTTAGATTTTCCTTCTTCTAGATTTCAATCTTCCTCAACCTCTCCTCTCTTGGGTTTCTTTCTTTCTCTACTCTCTTCTCTAGAAAAAACTTAGACTTGAAATTAGACATTTTACAACAAAAGAATAAAACCCTTTTTAGAAGCACCACATAAGTGGGTCACTTACATAAGTTACAAGACCAACCCAAATTACCTTAGACCGACCCAATAATGCACACACTTGGACCGGGCCTAATTGATTTTTAAGCCATACTTCAACAAGAAGTCAATGGGTCTATATAGCTTGTAAATTAGAAAATATATAACGACCAAAGATCTAGTATGCATAGTAATAGCATATCAATTAGAAAATACATAACCACATATTATTTTTTCATTTCTTATTATTACTATTAGAGATCAACCCATTAATATTACATTACATTTTAATTAGTTTATCTTACGCATGAAGTTGAGGCACAATAGCTAAAATGGCATCAATAAGAACATCCACAACCAGACTCCTCTGAGTTAATGTGGGTTCAACAGGCGGTGGTGTTTTTAGTGCATCCATACAACAAATGATGGAATTTCCAGTACCTTCAGCGACAACATATACTCCATGATAATCATGCTCAGTGAAGCATGTTGCAACTGTGTCGAGACCTGATAGAGACCCTTGCAAAGGATGGGCCGAAGTAGAGAAACAACAGAGAAAAAGAAACGAGTATGTACAAACTACGAAGGAGATAAGAGGCCATTCTTTGCTTTGCTATTGCCATGGTATATATATATATATATAAGACTCTTTTACACTTGTTATGATGGAAATGTTTGGTGAGATTATTTCAAGATTATGAAGCACTATGTAGATTTGAGGAGATTCTCTTCATGCCAAGCTTAGCTTCACTATTTATTATTTGACTTAAATCACAGATTCTCTATAGATTACATAGAAAAAAACTATACTAATCCATAAAATACAATCTCACCAAACACTTCAACCATTGAAGTACTATAAAACAGTCTCTTATGTTGTTTGTGAAGTTCTATCATCTCCTCCTCAAAACAGAAGAAATACAAAGATGAATGGCCTCTTCTCTCCTTCATAGTTCCCACAAACACATTGCACTTCTGGAACACTACAATTGCATCTCCAAATATGAAATTGTGTGTCCCATATATTATGCAGTCCTTGAAGAATTGTCTGCTCCGAACCAGACTTAAGGTGGACTGGTACCCACGAAAAATAGACCGATAAAGCACAGATTGATCAGATACACTATGAAACGCCACAGCATTTTCTTTGTATGCTCCGGCTGAGTTTTCCATAGTCAAATTTGTGGCCATGAATCCTTTTGCCAAGACCGCTATAGAATAAACAAAAGATGCTTCTTATTGGAATGATCAATAAAATACACTTTTCAAACATTACAAAGGTTTGCTCAACTTATAATCTCAACATTGCAAAATAGTACAACACTCATGTAAAAAATTTTGGTAGCCATTTATAATTATAATTAGGCTCATATAAAATCCTAATTTCAAAAAATAAAAATCTAACAAAAAAATAAAAAAGAGCTTCATTTAGCACCCCAAATGACACATTCATGGAGTTTTCTTATTGGGTAAAATTTAATTTCACTTGTTGGTTCTATGGTTCCATAAATACTTTTCAATGTTCTTAGATTATTCAATGTACAAGCTATGGCATGTCCACAATAATCTTGATTTTTAATTTTGTGGATTAAATGCAAAAGAGAGTGTTTCTTATTTTTCAAGGGGGGTGAGCGTTTGACAGACAATGATGAGGATGAGGAGTAGATCATAAATAAGGCAAAAACCAAAACAATGATAGTTCTTTTGAATAAAGCTATGAGATTATCAAGTTCTCTTAGATAAAGTGGTGTGATTATCAATAAAACAGAGAACCATAATTTTGACCATTCTTTTAGATGAAGCATTTTTTTAATTGATTTTCCTTCCGCTTCAGCAAATTATGTGTGTGAGAAATCTTTTTCCCCACAAAAATGCTTCCTTGGATGCATCAAACACCCTCAAATCTCGATTTTCCATGGCAAATCTTTTTCCATGGTATTTGCCGTGCAATCAAACACGCCCTTATTGTATATGAAACTCTTCCACGCAATCAGGTAGAAGATATTGCAATATAAACTAATATTTCAAATAATCTGATCATGTTGCCCAGAGATTGATCTCTCCTGAGTCTTGACACAGTGGTATATATCATTAAAGAAGTAGAAAACTCAAAAAAATATATATATATCTATCATTTTCATTTATTATATTACAGATTTCTCAATGTACATGTACATGTAAATGAGTAGCCTCTTACCCAAACAAGAATCAAAGTATATGCATCCAGTACTTACTGCAAAGATTAAGATTTTTCCTAAGATTACCAGTGTGTATCAGATTTGTGATTGGGTTGAACATTCTTTATATGTCAAGTTTGTTTTTTATTTATTTTTAAATAATGGAGTGCTTCTCTACTATCTTCTGTTGTCTTTCTTTTTACTTTCAAGTAAGCAAGAATATTTATTGAAGATAGAAAGAATGAAAAATATGCTCAATAAAATAAAATAAAAACTATAAAAATGCAGCAATTTACATTCTAAAAGGATGAAACCTAGGAAAACCCATATTTGGATATAGTGAGGATAAGCTAGAAAATGGATCCCCTGAGGTGATGACAACAGATATACAAATAAATGGTTGTTAATTTTCTCTCAACTTCATCTTTGTGAATTCAATGTTTGGTTTATAAAGTTTTGGTTACGACTATTCTGCTCATATCTGTAAATATTTGGTGGTAATAAAAAAAAAGGCTAAGTTTGAACACAATGTTCCTAAAATCATTCAAAGGCTCAAAGTTACATAATGTATTCAATGTTTCTGAAGTTATTAGACAAACCTCCTAAGACCACAATAATGTTAGAAAAGTGTTAATATATATATATATAGATATATGTTGAAATACGCCAGAAAATTAAACAAGATGAGACACATAAAGACAGTAACTTACTAACTGTTGCAGTGTCTCCTTTAAGGCCTAGTGGTCAGATGTGATCACTGTCCCGTTCATTCCTTCTCCAACAAAAACAATGTTTTTCTTGGTCGGACCAACCTCTAAGTTGCCTATGTAGATGCCCGACTTGATGAAGATATAATATTTTTTATCGTTGTTGTTTGGTGCAGCAGCCACGGCATCAGATACAGAGGTAAAGTTACCACTGCCATCAAGTGCGACAATTGCATCGGGCTTGCACTCAAACTTGTGCTTGCCGTGGTGCTTGTTATGCACGATTTTATACACAATAAAATAACCAAACAACAAAATGAGCATTAGTTTTAACAACCTTGGTATTCTATCTAACATCCGCAACTGCAATGCCTCAAGAATAGCATGAGGAGTTAGTCAGCGGTTTGCCTCAATATTCATGGCATTTGGTGGTGATTGAACTTGGTTTGATGCTTCTACAGGTTGGGTTGTTGATGAAGAAGGTATTTCAGCCATTGATCTTTACTTCAGCTTCACCTGCATTTAAATTCTCATCATCCATAATCAGTCTATTTATGTGCTGCAGCTTATAGATGAAATCACAGTGAAAATAATCATAAACATGTTTAAAAAATTATCACAAGGTTAAAGGCAATAAGAAGAATTATTTAGACACTTTTTTTTATGCTAAGCAATGAAATACTCAGAATTATTATTATAGGTACTAGTGATGTTAATGATGGCGATGCATGATGTGCAAATATAGCTAAAAGATCAATTGAGCTCATCTTTCTGTACAATGAGGTGTGGCATTAGAGTAGCATGAAAGGATGAAAAAAATTACTTCATAAAATTAGCCTGTTTCGAAGGATAAAAAATAAGATGATTAATATGGTAAAATAATTAATTATGCATGGATCTTACAAGTTTCTAACCTCCCAATTTATGAATCTCACCAGATTGTATTTATTCATTTTTTGCTGGAAAATAAATGATCATCTCTTAAAGTAGCTATTTTCATATACAATATCCCTGTATTTTTAAGAGCAATGCTCTATCATGCATTTGACATAAAATTGTCACAGTCATGTCTTTTAGAAGATTAAGAGGGCAACGGTAAAAAACTAGCCTGTAATCCTCTATTATATTACTATTACTATCCATGGTTTTAAAACTCGCTTTTGCATCTCGTCTCGTACAGGCCTAATACCAAGTTGTCTCGGACGAGTTTTCCAATACATTTGAGACATCTCGTTCAAAAAATCAAAAAATTAAATGTGAGGTATAAAATCTCGGTAAAAAAAGTGACTTGTGAGTTGGTTTCGTTCAGCTCCAATACAGAGTTAACTCAGGCGATACGTCTCGGTCTTGGACGAGGTATAAAACCATGTTACTGTCATTACTACTACCATCAACCTTACATACCCAACAGACGGAGAAGTGGGAAAATGGGATTCCACCTCACCTTTCAGAAGAGCCAAAACTCATGCTGTTTTCTTAGAATAAAGAATGAAAGAAAGACCAAATATTTAATAGGGTGACAATGTACCTTAAGAGGAATGCTAGAAAGCAGTTTGGGTCATGAATAGATTATATAATTTACAAAACTGTGTTAGAAAGCAGAAACAACAGTCCTTTTCCTTTCCTTTTTTTTTTTTTTTTTTTGAACTTCTTTCAGAAAATCGCTTCAACTACTGCTAATTGCTAACCATATAGAAACTGTGTCAAAACTAAGGTGGTTCGTAAACCGCCTTCACCTTCTAATTACACAAGTGCATTCCACTAATCTAGAATTTTCCAAAAATATATAGTTCACACAAAAGTTTATGCACTTCAGAAGAATACTTTTATAGTTGGCACTAAATTCTTCACACTAAACACTTCATTACCACACACAATTGAAAGGTGTTTGGTGTATGATTATGAATGAGCCATGACTTTTAGGTGGGCAAACAAACAACATAAGTAATACTTACTGATTTAAGTATCCACCATGCAATTGATAGATGCCTTCTTGAGGAACCAAGACACATAGAGAAAATATTTGCTTTTTTCCTATAGGATTGTTTTCTGGCAAAAAATTTCTCTTTTTCTCTTGTTTGCACCTCCATCCCAGTCATCTTCACCTGATATGTGAAAAAAGTTCTTGAAACAGACCCACTAATAACACATTAATGTTTGATCCATCTAATAGTAGGAATAAGTCTCGAAATTATAGGGCCACCTACGACAATTTCTCTCTTTTCCAAACTGAGTAATATGAGAGTAGTTAGCTTTAAGGTTGGCTCAATGTGGGATCCAGGTCAGTGATCACTGCCTCTTTATCCGTATCTTCATTTTTTTTTTCATGTATTTCGAAAAACTTTCAGTTTCTTCTATTACTTAAAATAAAAAACTCAAGCTACTACAACATGCAACAATGACAACAAACAAAGTGTTATCCAAAAGATTTGGTGCTGTTCAAATGAATTTTTTTTCCTCCATTCCATTTTATCCAAATTCATGTCTTCTATCATTGAAAGTGAATTCATATGTAATCTACCTTCTTTGAACATGCACAAATGACTTTCTTTTAATTTAATTTTTTATATGAAAAATTTACTGGTTTAAAAAATATCTTAAAAACGTCCAATATTCAGTTTTACAAAACATAATTGATCTTACTATTTTGTTCTTATAATTTATTTATTTTTTAAATGGATTGGTATGCAGTTCACATAGCATGCACTCAAGTTCACTACCTTCTAAAAATTTATTTACTTCTAACTTTTGTCATAAATGTTCATGTTATACTTAAAGTCTTCTCATTAAACACCAGATTCAGTATACCTACCTCACCACTTCTTTGAAACAAAGTTCGATGCATAAATATGTACAAACAATGACTTTTTTCTGGTCGGCACTAACGATATGTGGTAACAGTTCTACTCTAAGTATCCACCTTGTAATTGATCAATGCCTTTTATACTGGTTGCCCAACTCCTTAACGGGTCCCACACTGACTGTAGATGGAGAATTGTTGCACCTATCCATGATTCTCTGTCTGTTTTATTGGCCCATGCAACTCATTGAAATATTATTCTCTGGTATGATTTTGTGGGGGGCACTAATGGCTGATTTGTGATTTTCTTTTGTTTTTTTATCTTGCCAACATATTTATGCATCAAACTTTGTTTTAAAGAAGTGGTGAGGTAGGTGTACCCCATTTAGAAGACTTCAAGTGTATCTGCTCACCACAACTAATTAACATTCATGGACATTTTATGACAAAAATTAAAATATATATATTTGAGAATCTAGTGAACTTGAGTGCATGCAATGTGAAATGCATACCAATACATTTAAAAATAAATAAATAACTTATAAGACGAAAATAGTAAGATCAATTATGTTTTATAAATATAAAGCTTTTTAAAATATTTTTTAAACCAGTAAATCTGCCATGTTGAAAATTAAAGTAAGAGAAAGTCATTTGAGGTGGTTTGTGGATGTTCAAAGAAGGAGGATTGAAATTCTAGATAAAATAAATATTCAAGTTGCAAGACTTAAAAGAATGTAGATGGGAATATGAAAGCATAGATGAATCCACTTGCCATGATATAAGACATGAATTTGGATAAAATGGAATGGAGGAAAAAAAAATCCTTTTAAATGATGCCAAAACTCTTGGATGACGCTTTGTTTGTTTTCATGCTTGTTGTAGTAGACTTGATTTTTTGATTTTAAGAAATAGAAGAAACTGAAAAACTCTAGAAATACAAGAAAAATGAAGATACCGAGATCAATGACATGGATCCCACATTGAGCCAAACTTAAAGTTGTCGTAGGTGGTCCTAATACTTTCTAGATTTATTCCTACTGTTAGATGGATCAAACATTAATGTCTTTTAGGTGGGTCTAATTCAATAAAATGTATCACATATCATGTAAAGATGACTGGGACTAGAGTTGCAAACATGAAAAAAGTGTGTAAAATTTTTCCAAAAAGCAAGCCTAGGAAGAAAGTAAATGTTTTTGTTTGGGTGTCTTATTTCCTCAAAAAGGCATCTTGCCATTGTATGGTGGATACTTAAATCAGTATTACTTACGTTGTTTATTTTCCCACCTAAAAGACATTGCTAATCCATGATTATACACCAAACACCTTTCAATTGTGTATGGAAAGGAGGTGTTTAGTGTCAAGAACTTTGTGCCTCAGTTCACTATTTATAACAATAAAGTATGTTTTGAAAGTGCATATACTTTAGTGTCATATTTTGGGAAAATTCTAATCCCAAGAACTAGATTTTACTGCATAGGGGAATGCATTTGTGAACAACACTAGTCCACTATGTTAGTCAGGCTATAACCTTAATAAGGCCTTTGGGTCAATTCAACAAGTTTTGAAACTATGACTACAATTAAATCAAACTAAAAGCAAATGAACCCATCAGCTGTTTGGCTGATGGCTAGTGATAAACTGAGATTAAGCAAATGATAATGATATCTAACTTTTTTGTCTGCTCTTTTTTGATGGGAAGGAAAACAACACAGGTATGGATGAATCATTCATTACTTGGAGTTATCACCACTAGTCCTATGAACTATATGATAAATATGGGGGGTGGATGGCTTTAAGGTAGTTTCAAGTATTCTTCTAATCTATCCCACATTAGCTTAATTCTCTCTATTTCTCTGTCTTTCCCTCCTCACAAATTTCCTATCTTCAGCACTCTCTTTACAATTCCTTCAACCTCTTATATGAAAACCAGTTGCCTATAAATCCTTGAATCCCCAGTCAGTCTTATTTTATTTCCTGAAACTGTAGAGATCTATAACCATCTCCTCTCTCCACCTTATTCCTCGCATCATTTCTGAACTTTTTTTTCGTAGGTAAGCAAGATTATTGGTTAGTAATTAGTTGGTGAAGGTGGTTTATGAACACAGATTGTGGTACCAATCTCAAAGACTTAAACCAACTTAGTATTGACAATTTTTTTATATAGTTAGCACTTAAGCAGTAGTTGAAGTGATTTTCTGAACGAAGTTCAAAAAAAGGAAAAGGAGCCACAGTTATACAAATTGATGAATTAACTGTTGTTGCCGCTTTCTAACACATTTTTTCAAATAATATAATCTACTCATGACCAAAACTTCTTTCTTGCATTCCTTTTAAGGTACATTGTCACCCTGTTAAATATTTGGTCTTTCTTTCATTCTTAATTCTAAGAAAACAATATCAGTTTTGGTTCTTCTGAAAGGTAAGGTGGAATCCCAGTTTCCCACTTCGCTGTCTGTTGGGTATGTAAGGTTGATGGTAGTAGTAGTAATTGTAATATAATAGAGGATTACATGACTGATAATTTTATTTCAAAAGCATGATAGAGAATTGCTCTTAAAATACAGGGATATTGTATATGAAAATAGCTACTTTAAGAGAGAGTCATGTATTTTGCTGCAAAAAATGAATAAATACAATCTGGTGAGATTCATAAGTAGGGAAGTTAGAAACTTGTAAGATCCGTGCATTATTAATAATTTTACCATATTACGTGTCTTATTTTTTATGCTTTGAAATGGGCTAATTTTATAAAGTAAATTTTTTATCCTTTCTTGCACCTCTGATGCCACTTCTCATGGTACAGAAAGATGAGCTCAATTGATCTTTTAGCTATATTTGCACATCATGCTTCACCGTCATAAACAGCACTAATACCTATAATAATAATTCTGAGTATTTCATTGTTTCGCATAAAAAGGGTCTAAGTGTAATTCTTCTTATTGCCTTTAACCTTGTATATTTTCACTGTGATTTCATCCATTAGCTGCAGCAAATAAATAGATTGATTACAGATGATGGGAATCTAAATGCAGGTGAAGCAGAAGTAAAGAGCAATGGCTGAGATACCTTCTTCATCAACAACACAACCTGCAGAAGCATCGAACCAAGTTCAAGCACCACCAAATGCCATGAACATTGAGGCAAACCACCGACTAACTCCTCATGCTATTCTTGAGGCATTGCAGCTGTGGATGTTAGATAGAATACCAAGGTTATTAAAATTAATGCTCGTTTTGTTGTTTGGTTATTTTATTGTGTATAAAATCGTTCACAACAAGCACCCTGGCAAGCACAAATTCGAGTGCAAGCCCGATGCAATTGTTGCACTTGATGGCAGCGGTAACTTTACTTCTGTATCTGATGCCGTGGCTGCTGCACCAAACAACAATGATAAAAAACATTGTATCTTCATCAAATCGGGCATCTACATAGACAACGTAGAGGTTGGTCCAACAAAGAAAAACATTGTTTTTGTGGGAGAAGGAATGAACAGGACAGTGATCACATCTGACAGCTCAGGCCTTAAAGGAGATAATGCAACAGTTAGTAAGTTACTGTCTTTATGTGTCTCATCTTGTTTAATTTTCTGGCGTATTTCAACATATATATAGATGGCACATTAGTACAAATTATATGCAGAAATGTGGGGCTTATCAGATTAAGATGATTAACACTTTTCTAACATTACTGTGGTCTTAGGAAGCTTGTCTAATAACGTCTGAAACATTGAGCACATAACGTAATTTTGAGCCTTTAAATGATTTTAGGAACACAGAACTTCTGCACACAATCAATAAATAGTAGTCCTTGAAATTGATCATATTTATATAGTCCTATTATTTTTGGCATGAAATGCTTTTAGACCAAATCGCTACATTCTTGCCTTCTGAAAATCACGATAGTGGTTATCTATTTTGGTATTGGTGACCTTGGTGTCTTGTTCACAGAAGCATGTGTTTGTGTGTGTGTTCTAAATTCTCTCTTTGCAAAAAAAAAAAAAAAATTCATTTGAAAAGTGAGATTCTGGAAGCAGAGCCTCTTTTTTTTTTTTTCCACCAAATATTTACAGATATGGAGCATAATAATACTGGATGTATATACTTTGTTTCTTGTTTGGGTATGAGGCCACTCATGTATGTTGAGAAATTGGTACAATAAGTATTTCTTTGAGTTTTTTCTACATCTTTAGATATACTACTGTGTCAGGAGTATCAGATTATTTGAAATATTAGTTTATATTGCAATATCTTCTATCCAATTGCATGACAGAAATTTATATACAATAAGTGATCAATAATCCTTGGAATTAAGTGTATATCTGTTATCTTCCTCATTTAGGAGTTTTGTATTTCACTAAAGAGTATGACTTTTCTACAGAACTAATTTTAATATTATCTTGATCTTTCTAATTAGAAGCACTTTTTTTATTATTCTATAGGGGTCTTGGGACATGGATTCATGGCCATAAATTTGACTATGGAAAACTCTGCCGGAATGTATAGAAAAAATGCTGTGGCGTTTCATAGTCAATCTGACCAATCTGTGCTTTATCGGTGCATCTTTCGTGGGTACCAGTCCACCTTAAGTCTGGTTCAGAGCGGACAATTATTTAAGGACTGCATAATATACGGGACACACAATTGCATATTTGGAGATGCAATGGTAGTGTTCCAGAATTGCTGTGTGTTTGTGGGAAATTCTCTCCCCATGAAGAACAATGTGATCATTGCACAAGGAGGAACAAAACCTGAGAAGGGCACCGGATTTGTATTTCATTACTGCGTTATAGATGGTGCCCCGGATGTCATACCATCACAAGGTAGTACATACTTGGGTTCATCCTTGGGAGATCAATCTACCATTGTTATCATGCAGTCCTTCATGGGTGGGTTAATAAATCCGGCAGGGTGGGTTCCTTATAATGGGACTGTAGCAGCAAATACAATTACATATGGAGAATTTAACAACACGGGGCCTGGTTGTCAGCATATCTGAAGCAAAGATGTACACAGTAGGAGCTTTTATCAATAAGCATGACTGGTTGTCAGCAACTGGAGTACCTTACATGGCAGGCTTGGTGAGACATTTTTTAGTTCTTATATTTCTAGATAGTCTTAAATATAAATATGGGTATTCATCCTCTCTAATTTATCATTGTTGCTTCTTCTTTTGTGTGTGTGTGCAGTTTCAGTGACCTATGTTCAGCCAGCACTGCCAGCTGATAAGAAACTTGAGACAACCTTGATTGTGCTTAGGCTGACCAATTTTGTTTATTTATTTTTGTTGATCAATAAATAAGCAAATTAAATAAACAGCAATTAAATAACATATAGATCAGAAAATGCATACCCACATATTACTTTTCATTTTTTGTTTTATTATTATTATTATTATAGAGATCCACCCATTCATATTGCTTTACATTTTAATTGGCTCATCTTACTCATCAAGTTGAGACGCAATAGCCAAAATGAGATCAATAAGAACATCCACAACCAGACTCCTTTGAGTTAATGTGGGTTCAACAGACGGTGGCGCTTTTAGTGAATCCATACAATCAAGGACAGCATTTCCAGTACCTCCGGCGACAATATATACTTCATGATAATCACGCTCAGTGAAGCGACTTGCAACTGCATCGAGACCTCCTACAACACGCTCATAATCACTTGAACAAATACTTAGGCGCCGTTTTAGTTCAGGATCGGTGATATTAGGAAGCACGGAACGGATATAGTTGTAATTGTCTGTAGCATTGACCATACCTAAATTGATAGAGACACCTAGGAGGCCATGAAGATCTGCTGTCTCTGTACGAGGATCGGAACTCAAAATGTTGACACATAAATTGGGATCATCGGCCTTAGAGCAAAGCTGGTTAAGCAGGACCTTACTAATCTTCACAGACACCCTTGCAAATGATGGGTCAAAGAAGAGAAACAACAGAGAAAAAGTAACAAGTATGTATGAACTATGAAGGAGATAAGAGGCCATTCTTTGCTTTGTTATTGCCATGAAACTACACAAACATATATATACGAGACTCTTTTACACTTGTTATGATGGAAATGTTTGGTGAGATTATTTCCAGATTATGAAGCACTTTGTAGATTTGAGGGGATTCTCTTCATGCCAAGCATAGCTCCACCATTTATTATTTGACTTAAATCACAGATTTCCTATAGATTACATAGAGAAAACTGTACTAATCCATAAAAAACAATCTCACCAAACACTTTCACCATAGAAGTACCATAAAACAGTCTCTTATGTTGTTTGTGAAGTTCTATCATCTCCTCCCCAAAACAGAAGAAATACAAAGAAGAATAGCCTCTTCTCTCCTTCATAGTTCCTATACACTTTCTTATCTTTTACTATTTTGTCTCTTCTTCAAACCTATCTCTGCAATGGTTTCTGTGAAGGCTACCGAGATCTTGGTTAAGCATCTCTTCTCCAAGACTGGGGATCCTAATCCATGTGTCAACATTCTAAGTTCTAATCCTGCAAACACCACAGATCTTAAGGATCTCCTAAGTGTCTCTATCAATTTAGTCAATGGTACAGACACATCCAATTATATCAACTCCTTGCTTCCCAATACCACTGTTCCTGATTCCTAAACTAAGGCAACGCCTCATTCTTTGTTCCAATTATTACATAAGTATTATCACAGGTCTTTACTCAGTTGCAGATAGCTTCAAAGTAAATAATTATGACGATTTAAGGACCATCATAGTGGGTACAAGAGATATTCTTGATAAACTATAGATACACTAAAATCACCACAACCAGTTGAATCTCCATTAACACAGCGAAATCATATTGCGGATGTTCTTATTATGTTTTACAAGAAGTGGTGATCTTCCTTTCGCACAGATCCATTTCATTAAGAACAATTGGTTTTTTGAAAGCTACGTTAAAATCATCTTAGAGTTAACATGTCGGCCCATCGGTTTCACCATTGAAGCATACTTTACCCTCTGAGAATAATTTTTCTCCTATGAATTCACATCAAAGGAAATAAAGCAAAAGAACTTAGTATTGTAAAGGTGGCAAACATGCACACAAAATAGGTTATTGTGGACAAAAATGTCACTATCTCTGTTGCAGGAATGGGGAACATATCAGAAGATTTGGCATACAGACCCATATACCACTCTGTTTTTTTATTAGAGAGCCACCAATTAATATTAATGGTTTTTCCTAGGTATCATCCTTTTAGGATGTAAATTACTTCTTTAAAAAAAAAAAATGGGCCTATTTTTCCGTTCTTTCTCTCTTTAATGAGCATTCTTTCTTACTTCTTACTTAGAAACTAAAGGTGAGACAAGAGAAGAAAGTAGAGAAGACTCTCCATAATTCTTTTTAAAGAAAATCATTCTTGACATTTCAAGAATGTATGTCGCAATCACGAATGTGGTACACACTGGTAGTCTTAGGAAAAATCTTAATCTTTACATTAAGTACTGGATGTATATACTTTGATTCTTGTTTAGGTGTGAGGCTAATCATGTATATGTACATGTACATTCAGAAATTTGTAATACAATATATAAAAATGATAGATATTCCTTCAAGTTCTCTACATCTTTAAGGACATACTACTGTGTCAGGATAGATTAATATCTAGGGAACATATATCAGGTTAATTGAGTACTAGTTTATGTTGCAATATTTTCTATTCAATTGTGTTACAGAACTACATATGCAATGAGTGATCAATATTAAGTTGTATATCCATTATCTTCCTCATTTATTTATGTTCAAGTCAAACAGATTTTTCTGTTCCACCAAATTAAGAGTGAGTTTTTTTACAGAACTAATTTTCATATTATAGTGATCATTCTAATCAGAAGCATCTTTTGTTTATTCTATAGGTGTATTGGCAGATGGATTCATGGCCATAAATTTGACTATGGAAAAACTCTGCTGAAGATGCTGTGGCGTTTCATAGTGCATCTGACCAATCTGTGCTTTATAGGTGTATTTTTCGTGGGTACCAGTCCACCTTAAGTCCGGTTCAGGGCAGAAAATTCTTTAAGGACTGCATAATTTATGGGACACACAATTTCATATTTGGAGATGCAATGGTAGTGTTCCAAAATTGCAGTGTTTATGTGGGAAATCCCCTCCCCACGAAGAACAATGTCATCATAGCACAAGGAGGAACAAACCCTGAGAAGGGCACTGGATTTGTATTTCATTACTGCACGATAGATACTGTCCCAGATGTCATACCGTCACTAGGTAGTACATACTTGGGTTTATCCTTAGAAGCTCAATCTACCATTGTTATCATGCAGTCCTTCATGGGTGGGTTAATAAATCAAGCTGGGTGGGTTCCTTATAACGTAACTGTACAAGCAAATCCAATTACTTATGGGGAATTTAACAAGACTGGGCCAGGACCAATTACAATAAACCGTATATGATGGATAGGATTTAGAATTTTAAGTATATCTGAAGCTAAGATGTTTACAGTACAAGCTTTTATCGATGGGCATCACTGGCTGCCATCAACAGGGGTACCTTACATTGCAGACTTGGTGAGACATTTGTTAGTTCTTATATTTCTAACTAGTCTTAAAAATAAATATGGGTGTTGGTCTCCTCTCTAATTTATTAATATTGTTGCTTTTTTGTGTGTGTGCGTGTGTGTAGTTTCGGTGACCTATGTCCAGCACTGCCAGCTGATGAGGAAATTGTGACAACCACGATCATGCTTACGTTGACCATTGTTATACATATATTTTTTCTGTGATCGATGTATATCACCAAGAGTGAGATTTATTGGATGTTTTAATCATTTAATCTTGGTTAGGATTTTCTTTTAGGCCAGAAGTGTTGTGTTTGTGAACACCCTTTGCTCACGTAATAATTTGATCAAATACCTATTGTGTACTTAACCAAACACCTTATATGCTACACCTTCCAAGAATTTGTTTGATAATGGCAATGAAAGGTAACCCAACTAATAGTAGCAAATGCAAAGAAGATAAACAATCACACTAAGAAAAGAGTAATTACACAATACCCACAACACGAGATTTTATGTGGTTCACCCAAAGGCTACGTCCATGGAGGTATGATCATTGGAGCTCAATTTCACTATGACGAAAACGAGCCAAATCGATACAAAGACTCCCTTTATCACTTAGATTTTCCTTCTTCTAGATTTCGATCTTCCTCAACCTCTCCTCTCTTGGGTTTCTTTCTTTCTCTACTCTCTCCTCTAGAAAAAACTTAGATTTGAAATTAGACGTCTTACAACAAAAGAATAAAACCCTTTTTAGAATCACCACATAAGTGGGTCACTTACATAAGTTACAAGACCAACCCAAATTACCTTAGACCGACCCAATAATGCACACACTTGGACCGGGCCTAATTGATTTTTAAGTCATACTTCAACAAGAAGTCAATGGGTCTATATAGCTTGTAAATTAGAATATACATAACGACCAAAGATCTGGTATGCATAGTAATAGCATATCAATTAAAAAATACATAACCACATATTACTTTTTCATTTCTTATTATTACTATTAATATTACATTACATTTTAATTAGTTTGTCTTACGCATGAAGTTGAGGCACAATAGCTAAAATGGCATCAATAAGAACATCCACAACCAGACTCCTCTGAGTTAATGTGGGTTCAACAGGCGGTGGTGTTTTTAGTGCATCCATACAACAAATGATGGAATTTCCAGTACCTTCAGCAACAACATATACTCCATGATAATCATGCTCAGTGAAGCATGTTGCAACTGTGTCGAGACCTGATAGAGACCCTTGCAAAGGATGGGCCGAAGTAGAGAAACAACAGAGAAAAAGAAACGAGTATGTAAAAACTACGAAGGAGATAAGAGGCCATTCTTTGCTTTGCTATTGCCATGGTGTATATATATATATGAGTCCCGTTCAATGGCTAACTTTTTGGCAAAACATTTTTCAAAACATGAGTTAGAAGTTTTGGAATGGGCTGATTTTTGGTGAGGATGATCTCTACGATGAGGAGATCATCATCACCAAAAATCAGCCCATTCCAAAACTTCTAACCCCATCAAAAATAGTTTACAAAAAATGGACGGTCCACGATTTTTCAACTTGTAAACATGGGTTAGAAGTTTTGGAATGGGCTGATTTTTGGTGAGAATGATCTCCTCACCGTAGAGATCATCCTCACCAAAAATCAGCCCATTCCAAAACTTCTAACTCATGTTTTGAAAAATGTTTTGCCAAAAAGTTAGCCATTGAATGCTACCCTATATATATATATAAGACTCTTTTACACTTGTTATGATGGAAATGTTTGGTGAGATTATTTCAAGATTATGAAGCACTATGTAGATTTGAGGAGATTCTCTTCATGCCAAGCTTAGCTTCACCATTTATTATTTGACTTAAATCACAGATTTTCTATAGATTACATAGAAAAAAACTATACTAATCCATAAAATACAATCTCACCAAACACTTCAACCATTGAAGTACTATGAAACAGTCTCTTATGTTGTTTGTGAAGTTCTATCATCTCCTCAAAACCGAAGAAATACAAAGAAGAATGGCCTCTTCTCTCCTTCATAGTTCCCATACACTTTCTTATCTTTTACTATCGTCTCTTCTTCAAACCTATCTCTGCAAGAGTTTCTGTGAAGGCTACCAAGATCTTGGTTAACCATCTCTGCTCCAAGACTGGGGATCCTAATCCATGTGTCAACATTCTAAGTTTTAATCCCTGTACAAACACCGCAGATCCTAAGGATCCTCTTGAAGACACATCCAATCATTTCAATTCCTTGCTTCCCAAACCACTGATCCTGATTCAAAAACTAAAGCAACGCCTCATTCTTTGTTCCAATTATTACGTAATGTAGTGAAACTACACACAAGAACAAAATGCACAGAACCTAATAGAAGCAGTAGTACTGCTACAGCAATCAACTAGCAGCAGCAGAAATTTATAAACAAGAACAGAACAGAAAATAAATGTAACAAGAAGGATTTATACTGGTTCAGAATGCAATGAGCATTCCTACATCCAGTTTCGGCTTGGCCTTTCAAATCCACTATTTGCAATGAGAGTTACAGAATACAAGGTATAGAACTCAGAGATTACACCAAAGAAAATACATTCAGCTCACACACTCAAGGTCCAACAATGGCACCCTTTTACACTGATATTTTTACTTTCTCACTTTTCTCTCTACATGAACACACCTTTTTTCTCTCTCTCTTTTTGCTACCTCAATCCTCCTTGGATCCAGCAATATATTCCTTTTTCATCACAATGTTCTGCAGTACAGTTTGTTATCTCCAATCCAATAGAAAAACAGCAAGTGTCATCTATACACAAGGGCAAGGAATAAAACATTCTTGCCAGGCTGGATTAGTGACAAACCAAATCAGCTGCCAGGTGAGACAAACCAGTCAGCACCTAAAGATTTTGGATCACTATACCACACGTAAGTATTATCGCAGGTCTTTCCTCAGTTGCAGATAGCCTCAAAGTAAATAATTACAATGATTTAAGGACTATCATAGTAGGTACAAGAGATACTCTTGAAGAAAATAATTGCCCACAGTGTCTTAGTCCTACGCTTCTCAAAGAAAATAAATGCAAACTCCATTAGAGTTAGGTAACATTTTCATATAGCACACATTGATGCACATTATACTGAGCCAAGGTTTAGATAAAATAGAGGATTTTACAGCGAAAATCCTCTACTTCAGGGACTGTGATAGTTATCCAACTCAAGTTCACCATTTTGTAGCAGTGTGACATCCATGGGCCCATTGGCTTATGAGATTTTGTTCACTTTTGGTATACTAGAACAAAATTTTTGTTTTATAAATAATTTCTATCCAGGGTAGGAACGGTTTGAAAACAATTTGAACTAAGAGAAAAATGATGGAAATGGTTTGGACACATTCTGTGAAAGCTGATTGCAACTTCAGCTAGACAAGAAGGTTATAAAATAGTGAGAGGAAGCCCACAAGAATGTCAATTTAGATAAGGGTATATTTTCATGATTGTTAAAATGCCCAAGGATCGGAAATCAAAATGTTGACACATAAATTAGGATCATCGGTGTAAGAGCAAAGCTGGTTAAGTAGGACCTTAGTAATCTTCACAGGCACCCTTGCAAAGGATGGGTCGAAGAAGAGAAACAATAGGGAAAAATAAACAAGTATGTAGGAACTATGAAGGAGATAAGAGACCATTCTTTGCTTTTTTATGTCCATGGAACTACACAAACATATATTACACTTGTTTTAAGGGAAGTGTTTGGCGAGATTATTTCAAGATTACAAAGCACTTTGAAGATTTGAGGGGATTCTCTATGTGCAAAGTTAGCTTCACCATTTATTGTTTGACTTAAAACACAGATTTCCTAGTATTACCTAGAAAAAAAAAAAACTATATTAATCCCTAAAACTATCCTACCAAACACTTTCACCATAGCAAGTACTATAAAACAGTCTTACTGCTTCTTTTGTTTTGTTTTGTGTGTGTGTGGGTGGGTGGGTGGGTGGACGGGCTAAGTAAGCAAGGTGTATATTAATATTATTAATCATAATGAAAAAAATAATTAATGTCGATTTGGCTCAAAAATACTCATACTCTTCTCATTCAACAAAATATATTAAAATGGAACTTACTCAAATAAAATAACTTGATCACCCAAACGGTCTTTTTTCATGATTTATAAATGGCCCAAGGGACTATGTGAATTATTTGGGGTCAACTAAACGAATCATGTTCCTCCTTTCACTAATGGCCTAGAAATTATTTACAAAACGAAGATTTTGTTCCCCGGTATGCTAGAAGTGAACCAAATATTTATAAGCCAATTAGCCCAAGAATGCCACAATGCTAAATATTTATAAGCCAATGGGACAACTAATCGAAGTTTTTGAAGTACAAGTTTTTCACCATAAAATCTTTGGAATACTAAAACTTTATCTAAAACTAAGAGAGTTTGCATTTAAAAACTCTATGGATTTTTCTCGAGCAGTGTGGGATTAAGACTGTTAAAGCCCACGGGCCTAACTCATCCTTGAAAATCGACTTGCAAGGAGAGGGTTTCCCCCACTTTATACATTACACATCCCAATAGTACCCAGATGATGTGAGACTATTCTAACTCTCCCCCTCAGCACCAGGGCTGGAGACA
This sequence comes from Akebia trifoliata, assembly GCF_017979445.1. Taxonomy (NCBI): domain Eukaryota; kingdom Viridiplantae; phylum Streptophyta; class Magnoliopsida; order Ranunculales; family Lardizabalaceae; genus Akebia; species Akebia trifoliata. The sequence goes on along the minus strand of NC_141390.1, from coordinate 3,501,422 downwards.
CTCGACTCTCCCCTTCCTCGCATGGTTGGAGATACTAACTGATAAGGTCCCATAAAGCCATTTTTGGGACCGTAATTACACAAGGTTTATCGACATGTGATTGCTATTTCTACCCAAATAAACACAAATTGTACAAATGTGCCTAAATCAATGAACTAATAGAATTTCTTACTATTTGCAGGTAAATAGGGTAAATTTCGGAGACAAATAATTTTGTACCAATTTTTGTTACAATGTTCAAGACAAATGGGAGCAGCCAACCAAAACTCAACCCCCAACTTTGCCACGTCACCAAGCTACTGCACCCTTGTGGTGCTCCACAGTGATCTCGAGGAGTTGTGCTTTGAGATTCGAGCTAAACATTTCAGACTCTTTGGCTGTTGCAACTGTAGACTAATGAGTGGGTTTTATACCTGTGAATTAACTACTTTTAAGTATAATATTTTGTTAATTTTAGAGTCTTTTAGTTGTTTTTATTTAAGTTTAGTTTGTTTTATAGTTTTGTGTGATTATGTGCTTTTATTTGATTTTTATACTTATTTTGCAATTCAAGAGCATTATGGAACATTGGGATAATTGCTAACAATTAGAAGAAATTCTGACTCCAAATTGGTTCACTCTTTGAAGAAGAAAACTATGCATACAAGCTAAAAAGTCTTCAAGCCGCAACTTGATAGCAATCAAGGCCATAGCGCAAGTTCAAGAATTTCACAACACGGAAATGCGGGCCGCAGCATGGCATATTTTGAGGTCGCGGCCCCATTACGTTTTCAACATTATTCGTTGATTTGTTTTTGTCAAATTAGAGGCGAATTTGGAGACACTTAAACCCTAATGACTCCATGCCTATAAATAGAAAAGATTCAATCTTTTAGAGGGTTAACAAGTTCTTAGTTTTTCTTAGAGGCAGAAAGTTGAGAATGAGGACAAGATTTGGAGATCGACTTTTGAGTTTTATTTTCCTGAACTTATTTCTTTTCTTAATTTTGTAGTCTCTAAGAATGACTGAATACTTGTGTGATTGCGTTTTATTTTCAATGATAAATTAATTTCCATTCTAGGGTTATAATGGAACCCATTCATGATGCTTGATTAATTTTCTGTCTTTCTTCTATGATTATTTTTACATGTGATTGTTTATTGTATCTGATGTTTAATGCAATTTAATTAACTAGTCATTGATTGAATTGAATTGGTGAACATTAATAATATCGATAGAGTTGTTTTGTATTCATGACCTAGATAGAATAACATACGTTAATTTGAGATAGACATATACTCACGTTACATGTGCATCCTTTATGAGAATCTATTCTTAATGAATTCTTTTTTATTTAATACTCATAGACATATAGGGAGTTAATCTAGGAAGATATTTTTACATGACCATCGATAGAGGTTTGTAGAGAATTTAGTACTCTTGGGTGACAATCATAGTAGATTAATTTATCATAGAGGAAATGAGAATTTAATCAAGTAGATTGTTTGGGAGAAATTATAAACCTAGGTTTTATTACTCATTGATTTTAAATCTACAAATTTATTATCTGCGTTATTTTCCTTGCTTATTTTCAAATCTTATTTTTCACTATTTTTTGGATAAAATTAGAGTGAGATAAATTGGTAATTAACTATTAATTGGTATTTAGTCTCTGTGGGACCGATACTTTCTCATCACTTTATTACTTGTTTCGATATGTATACTTGCGTGCGTAAATTAGACTACATAGACCCTTCTCAGATCAAATATCACAAAAAAATGACTCGAAAACCCAAATAGAAAATCTATAAATTGAGCGGTTGTCCCAAAGGAAGGGGTCCATCTTCTTCTTCTTAATTTCACTATGTATTTTCTATTTTGTGAGAGAGAGAGTTCTTTAATTTGAAACACAATTTTATTGCTATAAATGGGAACAAAAACACTATAGTCTTCAAACAAAATGCCTCATTACCACAAAACTGAAAAGTGTTTGGTGTGTAATTATGGTGAAGACAATGACCTTTTGGTGGACCACCAAACAATGTAACTATACTTATTTAAGTATCACCAAACAATTGTTCGACGCCTTTGTTAGGAAACAAGACACCCAAAGAAAACATTATTTTTTCCTAGTATGCTTTATGCCAAAAAAAAATCTCACTTTTTTCTATTTTTTCCCCCCACCATCGTAGTCATCTTTACCTGATATGTGAAACATATTCTGTAAACAGACCGACTAACAACATATTAATGTTTGATCCATCCAATAATAGAAATATTAGGACCGCGGACCACCCATTAAGACTTTGTTTCTTTTCCAAATCAAGTAGTACTAGTGCAGTTAGCTTTAAGATTGACTCAATGTGGGATCCATGTCATGCATGGATTGCTCCATTGTCCTTGTCCACATTTTTTTCTCGTATTTCTAAGACTTTTCAGTTTCTTTATCTATTACTTAAAAATAAAACAGTACTCAAGTCTACTACAACAATAATGACAACAAACAAAGACTTACTTAAAATTTTTCGGATCGATTAAATGAAGAGTCGTGCATGGTGAAGTGTCGTATATACCTTCACCATCCCCCTTCTCATTCACATTCTTTTTAGTCTTTCTCACATTCTTAAGTTCTTCAACTTGAATATTCATTTTAACAAGTATTGTAAATTTGTAATTCCCCATTGTTAATTGACATCAAATGATTCTCCTATTTTAATTCTACAAACAAGTTTTTTTTGATTTAAAACATATATGCTGATTTGATAATTTTCTAAAAATTTTGTTTTATTCTAATTAGTAATTTCCTCTTATATATTCTAGTATTTCCATCCATCCATCCCTACCATCTTTTTCTCTACTATCCTCAATTTATTAACTCAACACTTCTTATACCATAATTGTATCAAATATAATTGGCTTCCCTCTCTGATTCAATGTACCTATGTCCATGCTTTTTTAAAACAAGTTTGATGTACAAATATGCACAAACAATGACTCTTTTTTTTCTGGTTGGCACTAACAATATGTGGTAATAGTATTGTAGACACCCCATTTTCACACTCTCCCGATTAATCAACTCGTCAACTATATTGCGATGGTTCCTAATGATGGATGAATATTCCAATATTTTTTGTTGTTGCCAGATATGTTTCAAAAATTCAGATAAGGTATTTCAAGCAAGAAAAACTTTAGAAACCATGTTACGCTAGGAAAATATGACCCAAAAACATAGAAATCATCATTATGGGACAAAAAGAAGCTTTATGAGAAAAATCACTTTAAAATGACCAAATTACCAAAATACCTCTAACATCAAAACATCCCTAGAGCCTACATAACGCTTAGAAAACCCTTTCAAACACATAAAATAACAAAGTGAAACAAAATAAACTGTTTTGCCAATTTTTACCAAATGCAACAAAATTACGAAATCGCCCTCATAGAGCACACAATCATTTTATGCCAAAAACCCATAAGTAACACAACCCGATACTCCCATTGAATTCCTTACGAAAAACTGATTTCAAAACATCCCAAAACATCTAAAAACAATCTCTCAACCTAAAAGTCCTCTTTGAGGGTAAAACGGTAATTTTTCAACTATAAAAATTTAGAATTTTGAAATTAATAATTAAAATATTAATTAACATAAAGTGGAATCTTAATAAATTAAATAAAAAATTTGAATAAATAAAATCAATCAATCAAGCCCACAGGTCAAATTTTAAATGGTAGCCCAATTATTTAAGTGGGGCCCAGATGATATTTATTAAAGACCCCTCCATCTGGGATCCCAAAGAATTAAAAATATAATTGGGAGGTTCTCCAAAAACTTAAAAATTTTCATTGTACATAAGATTCAAAATCATAATTAAACAACTTAAAGAGACCTAGTTAAACATTAATTCTTCCAAAAAGTTCTATAAAAAAGAGGCTCCACAACCTAAATTCGCAGGTCAAGAAAAATCATAGAAAAAAAAAGCAGAAAAATCATAGAAAAAAGAAGCAAAAATCTCCCTAGCATTTCCAAAACCCTAAATCTGAAGCCTCAAGTCCCTACCTAACACCCAAACATCATTTTTTACTCGAAAAACATCTAGAAACCCTCAAAACTAGAAAATATTTAGATTTAAGAGAAGAATACCTCATCTCGAAGATTAAAAGCGAATATAGTAACGGAGACAAAAGTAGGAAGACTCACAAGAGGATCGCTCTCTGCCAGTTCTAAGAAAATCAACAGTCACAATCACCCAGGTAAAAAAGGTATATTTTAATTTTAAGTTTTTTTAGGTTATTTTTGCAATGTAATTTTTTTGGGAATAGTAGAGACTGACGTTCGGACGGGGTTGGTGCCAAACACCTTCCAATCCTCGTAACAAGATCCTCGGACCCATTTTCTTTTGTAGATCAGTACTTTTTATCTGTTTTGAGTCATGTTTCGATTCTTAAATCGTAAAACTAGGTAGCAACTCCCAAAACACCAAAAAAGTGGATCCGCACCCGCGGATTGAGGGAGCTTTCAAGTATATATTCTAAGTATCCACGTTGGAATTGATCCATGCCATTTGAGCCTAAATCGCTTATTAATGGGTCTCACACCTGCCTTTAGATGGCAAATTGTTGCCCCCATCTCTTGATTTTATATCTTTTCTATGGGCCTACACATTGAGAATGATTCTGTGGGGGGTACTAATGGTTAATTATCCCATGCACATGACATACAGAGAGATGATGTGACGCCCCGCCAAACGCTAACACAAATCCCAAGGTACTAGGTGGCACCTCGAAATTTCGGCATGGTCTCCTCTATTTATGTTAGCATTTCATGGAACTCAAACCTGATAAACCAATTTATAACAAAACCTGTATATAAAAATGTAGATACAGGAAAAATAACAGCGGAAGACTAATTACATCTAACATGTAAGTAGATCAGAGTGCAGAAGATTTATCAATATACAAGCTTACCAAAACACTCTCACTCTAACATAGGCCTAAACTCTCAAATCCAAAAACTACACACATCCTGGATGAAACTGACAACACTAAGGGATGTGGCCCTAGTGCTCACCAGGCAATAAATTCTGATCGTCGATCTGATCGACCGGATACTCCTCAATTACTGCCTCTACGCCTGTCTCAGTGGCTGCAAATGCTGAAACTAAAAAAAATAGGAAGGAAAGGGTGAGTAACAATGGTTACCCAGTAAGTCCACAGCCAATTCCTACTAATAACCCTTCCTAAGCATGATCGAATAAAGCATACTAAACATTTTAATACATGCAAGGTCTTACAAGATAAAATACGATCAACTGGTACATATAGCTAGGGATGAGCAACTAAACAGTTTAAAAATTACACATAACATCAATCATCCATACTCATTATACATTTTCCATTTTATGCAAATAATGTTGACAACATTAAAATAATAGACATGCTTCTCAGTTTATAATTCGAAATATAACAACAGATACATAATACAAATGGTGGAGTATTGGAATTAAAGAGTTGGGATTCACGACTGGATCGCTCCCAGTCAGGACATGATATTCCCCAATAACATCGTAGTTCCTGATTTTGTGGCTGGTCGTGTCTACCACGCTTGCGGAACCATTTATCCGGCTCAGGCTGGCCGTTTGACGTGACCGTAAGCAATGGGTCTCTTTTCGATGTGTCAGAACGTTCGACTACTACTAGATTGTTAGTGATCACTGACTAATCATCTTCGTATATGCCTATCAGGCGTGCATGTGATTCCCAAATGACACTCCACTCGTATACGACCACCTTTACAATACACGTTCACTGGTAAAGATAAGAAAGGAATGGACCCGGATTCCAGTTGTGACTCCACTCTCATACGCGTCCCATACCACGTATGAGTTTAGTGGTCCCTACCGTACATCCCAGGATAGTGTACCCCTCCGGATGATGTGACACACTATCCCTTCAGGCATTCACAAACCCTTTAACAGCTCACAAAATAGCTACGTACATATATGATTTTTCATTTAAAACAAAAGAGAAATTAACAGAACAGGGTTGAGAACGGATATCCAGTTCCTACCATGCAACCGTGGCCAATCGGCCTAAAATAAATAACAGTACTCAGCGCAAGCGCTAACATAATCGGAAATAAATATGCAACCCTTTCATTAATAACCTGGATATCCTTTCACCAACCTACACACAACATACAATGTAAAATGCAGACATCACCCCTCGGGTGTGATTCTGACATTTTACCGTTCATTCCCTTTTCTCATTCTCTCAACATTCTCATTTTTCATCCTTTCAAATCAACCATTCATTTCCAATCTTTCAAAGTCATTCTTTTGGTCTTTCCATTGAAAACCACCGAAGTTTATTCAAAAACAAGGTCCCAGCGATGCTCGGGACCAAAGCTGTTAAAAATAGAGAAAGCTGGTGAAAATTTGGCTAAGTGTCAGAAACTCAAATTTTCAAAGTTCTCGAAATTAAAAACGGGTTTTTCGAAATGAAAGTCTTGATCATGAGATTCGACACCATATAGTTTTTGTAATCTAATTCAAAGGAACGCGAAAGTTATTTCATTTTGAAAACTTGCCGAAAACGTCGAAAAATACGTTTTGTTCTTGAAACCAAAATTCGGATTTTGATCCTTTGAGATTTGGATCTTAAAACCATTCCCATTGTTTCGAAATGGGGGGTAAAACCTTAATTTCATTAAAGAACTTAAAGTAAATGGAAAGTAAAAATTAAAGAGGACATTTACTTTAATGTTTTTAATGAAATAAAGGGTGAGAAATAGTGTTTAAGGTGTGAGGAGGTCAAGCCAAGAATCAGAGTCTGTTTTTGACTCAGAATAGTACTGTCGGCAGCAGAACCTTGTTCTGTCGGTGGAACCGATGGTTCCTACCCACAGAAGAAAATTTTCGGTGGCAGAAGCTTCATTCTGTCGGTGGAACCGACAGAATGCCTTCGGCAGGTGCCGGTGGCACCGACCCTACCTGCCGACAGCCTGAACCTCACTCGCGATTTTTGGGTTTTTCGATCCCTTTTTCTATTTCTTCTTCCATTCTTCGAACCATTCGACCCACCCACGATTTTGTTATCAAAATTCGATAAAGCATAAACAAAACACCTACTTCTACCATGAATTTGAAATCAAACACCAATTTCTACGATTTAAATGCAAACAATAAGTTTTGTTTCAAAACCCTAAATGCACATTTCGGAAATCTAAAGCTACCAATAAGAATTGGAAGTCCCTTACTTGGTTGTGGACGCCAAGGATACAAGCTAGCACTACAAATCAGGGTTGGATGGCTCGAGAGTCGAGGTTGGGCTGACTTGGATGCCAAATAAGCAAGGGTTTGCAAGGTATCCGACAATGACGTTCTCCTTCGCTTCTACAATGAAGTATAGACCTAGCTCCTAACTCGATGAAGCCCTCGGACGGAATGTGTTAAGGTTTACTCGAGCTACCCGGCTGGTTTTGATGGAGGATGGAGAAAATGAACAAGAATGGGTAAGTAAAGATGGTGAAGTTGTAGCTCTCGACGTGGCCGACAACTTTGTCTTCTTCGTCAAGGTTCAACTCGGCTTCGTTCGGGCTAGAACTTGAAGGGAATGGGTTGAAACCCTTGGGTTGAGAAGTGGCTGTCGTTTGGTTTCCTTGGAGAAGAAGAGAAATGAAATGAAATAAAAGAAATAAGATTTCTTTTATAATAAAGCTGAGGGTATACTTGTAATTTCCCCATCATTTCTAGTTTCAATCGTAACTTAACTATTCGGACTCGGAAAACGACAAACGAATATACCATTTCGAATAATTTTTCACTACGGATCTAATGGTATCATCAAATCTTTTCGATTCTCGCTCTAACGAAATTCCACTATTTTGGGTCCCACTTAACACGAAATTCGAGGATTCTATAACTTCTCTATCCGAATTCGAATTCGGACTTGCTTACAGGCTAATGTGTATATTTCGATCCTTTTGAATCTAATGGCGAAGTTGATTTTCCTCGAAATTAATCATAACAAGATCCGAGTATTTTACTCTAAGTCTCTCCTTCGATATTTTCTTCCAAATCTCACTATTTAATTTCCTCGAGATATGAGTTGAAAATCCGGGGTGTTACAGATGATGAGATCAAACTCATCAAACGATCAATATAGTTATTTTTTTATTTTTTTTAATCTTTTTCTAATTTTCTTATTTCCTTCTTTTTTCTTTTTCTTGCTTGCTAATAACATAGTGTCATGATGTATTTTGTTCCCTACTTGTCTTGGATTTTTTTCTAACTTCAAACAATATTGGAGACAATGAGATGAACATGGTTTCCTGCTATGTGTGGATTGAGAGAAATGGAGAGAAAAGAAGACAAAGGAAGAGATGAGAAGAGAAGAGAAACTCAACTTCTCTCCACTGAGTCAGCCGAGTTGACTCTGTCAAACGAGTCAACTCAGTGGTTGAGTTGACTTAATACACTTAGTCAACTCAATGACCGAGTCAACTCAACCCATCTAGTCAACTTAGTAGTACAGTTGACTCAATCCACTGAGTCCACTTAGCCCACCAAGTTGATTCAGTTGAGCGAGTTCTCTCTCTCTCTCTCTCTTGCTCACTGTATCCAAAATTATATATATATAGGTCCCGTTTAGTACCAAACATTTTGGCCAACCATTTTTGTCCTACATGGGTTAAAAGTTTTGGAATGGGCTGATTTTTGGTGAGGATGATCTCTACAGTGAGGAGATCATCATCACCAAAAATCAGCCCATTCCAAAACTTCTAACCCCATAAAAAATGGTTTACAAAAAATGGACGGTCCACAATTTTTCAACTTGTAAACATGGGGCTAGAAGTTTTGGAATGGGCTGATTTTTGGTGAAGATGATCTCCTCAATATAGAGATCATCCTCACCAAAAATCAGCCCATTCCAAAACTTCTAACCCATGTTTTGAAAAATGTTTTGCCAAAATGTTTGGTGCTGAACATTTCCCTATATATATGGGAGTTGTTCGATACCAGCTTAAATACCGTACGTTTACAATCCCCCCTCCTCTTCATGTTCTACAACCCAAGGTAAGTGAAATTATCTTTAAAATATTTATTTATATTGTACATAGTCTTATTTCTAATTTTTCCTTTTTAACTGATAATGATGATATTCAAGAATTGGGTCAGGACATGGAAAGAGATCATGAGGCATCTCCATTGAGTTAGCCACTTGGAGTGGTATTGATGAGGAGAAGACCTTACTGCATTATCGTGGAATTTGATGTTGGGTATAAAATTGGAACCTTATTATGGCAAACATTTTTTGGTAATTTTTAATTGTTAATCACTTCTTTTTCAACAATAGTGATTTGGATCAAATTTTCAAACTAGAATGTCAATTTTAAAATCAGATTTGGATCATGATTTTAACTCCTTGCTTTTGAACTTTGGTACCCAATATTAATACATGATACACAATGTTTTCCCCCACAATGAAAACAATAAATTCTTAGTGCATTTCCACTTTTGGTAGGTTTTGAGAATATTTCATTTGTAATTTCACATAAAAAATTCTACAATTGTGGGTGTTTGGGTTTGTTTGCTATGGGTGGGAGGATGTGTAATTTCACATAAAAAATTTTGAACTCAGTATATTGAAGATTATATATTCTTGAAGTGCCTCAATGAAGTGGTAGATTTTGTGTACAATGCTAGTGTCACAGACTGGAAATCAAAACCCATCTTCACACTTGAATCTTGAAATAAATTTTTTCCCTTGCCTGTATGTATTGAAGTTTATGATGGACCATCCAATTTTAAAATCAGATGTATCCTCTTGTTATCTGTTTGGGTTTATCATTGAAAGCAACATTCTTCTTTGGAAACCTTAATTTGTTAATTGGTGATCGATCATCTTTGCTTTATCACAAGCTTGACATATTGCTCACGAGGAACGGACTTGGAGAACGACAAAGCAATTGAAACCAATGAAGTCCATTATATTATTCGGATTTATGAAATTGGGAAGCTAGAAAATTCACATTTTTTGCAATTTGTTAAAGCGAATTGAATTGGGGCCACTTGTTTATTGTTCAACCAGTGCCACATATATTTCTTCAACTTTAGTGAGGAAAGAAATATTGGTCTTAAGAAGGCTTGGCTTATTAAATCGTGAATCTCTATGATTATGTAGAAAAGGATGCGTAAAGGTTGACTTAAGGCTACTTAATTCCTTGTAGGAAACCAAGGGGTTGATTGAGAATTGAGATCACATTCCCAACTACAATTGGGCAGAGAAGAAATGAAGTATTCTCACCGGATTCTTGGTGTCGCATGGTTTTGGACATGAAAGTGTCAAATAACAGTACGATTGCGCAATGTGTACCTTTGGAACCTGGAGACCTTGGCAACTGGTTCCCCCTCCCTCTTTTTTTAGCATTTTGTTTCTCAAGAATGATAACAGATTCCTTAAGTAGCCTTGGACTCACATTACATGTGTCACTATTGTATTGGTGGTAGACACTCAAATCTTCCAACTATAGGTGACCTTAGATGAACCCATTTACCCCTACTATTTCTAAAGCAACCACCAATCTTTTGAAGGCCCCAGATCAAGAAGTGAGAACCCAATCAAGCTTTCATTAATAGAAAGGAAGAAAAATGAATGAATTAACATTATTTTAAGTTTGAAAGAATTTGCAAAATGAAGGTTCTAAATGGAAGAACACGATTTCTTTGGCTAACTTAAATTTTTTGGGATGGGGCTTTAATGATGATGTGCATTGAAGTTGAAAGTAGTTATGTTAGTCTTTCTCATGCTTGGGCCTTCAACTTGCACTAAATCCCTAGAATTATAAATCAAATCCCATTAGGTGTAGTTATAAATCAATTACCTCTTTGAGAGACTCAATTATGCGATAGAGTGACTGTTAATTATATGAATCCAAGAGGGTATGGTATGATCATTCATAAATATTTTTGTTTTGCAGAAAAGGCTATAGGATCCATGACTTGAATTCATCACAACCGAAAATAAACTACTACAAATTAAGCTTATATTATGAGTACAAAAAAATTTTCTTTCCTAAGCCAGTAGTTGTAGTGGTGGGGTGGAAACTCTGAAAACTTCCAGCCAGCACAGTGACATTACAAGAAACTAAGTCTACCCATGAGATGCCTTGGGACTATAGATTCGTGAAACGACCTAAGCTTGACCCTCTCCTTCGCCATCGTTGTTTCTTTCGAATTCGCCAAAAGCTCAAAAACAGCAGACGACCTGAAAAGTAATATATGAAGTAATGTCACAACACAATATTGTATAAAATATTCAGACAATTTTCAATAGTAAACGGTGCAGATCCACTTGCCAGAAACAACTAAGATAGTGGGTACAAGCCATTGGCTTGCAAAGACAACCTATGTATCAAGCTGCAAGCAAGACCAGATAAAAAAAAATGGTAACCTCTCAAGCCATTATAGCAATTGTGAATGAAAATTGGGAAGAACAATTAAGAATACCAAATGTCTAGTTTTACTAGACTACCACGTAAAGTGCAACATTGCTCAATGCTTATGAGTTCTTCTAACAATGATGTGCCGACGTAGAAACCCCTATAAATAATTTATCAAATTGAGGTATTGCTAAACATAGTCACCAAGTTAGAATACAAGACTTAATTGGCAAGATAGAAAAATAACAAAGCTGAATATTTTCATTTTGTGAGCATGAGGAGATCATCCATTCAACCATAGTCCAATTTGTATTAAGGATGACAAAAGAGTAACCACATGTAGGCAGTGTTTGTTTGCGCTATTTTTCAGCGCTTATTGTTAAAAAAAATTAAATTCAGCATTTTTTGTTAAAATAGCGTGTTTGTTTACTCTATATTTTCAACGCTTATTGCTGAAAATAAGTGAAAAAAATTCAGTATTATTTTGATGCTGAAATAGTAAGCACTTCGCTTTTTTCAACACGGACAAGTATGAACTTCGTTTTTTTGAGCATGGACAAGTATGCCCTTATTCTTAAAAGGATATTACCTCTTATATCCCATAAATAAGCACCCCACAAATTAATAAATCCACACCATGGCTAAATTATTTTGTCTTATATGGGTTAAAAGTTTTGGAATGAGTTGATTTTGGTGAGGATGATCTCCTTATTAGTATATAAACACCCCACAAATTAACAAACCCACACCATGGCTAAATTATTTTGTCTTTTATGGGTTAAAAGTTTTGTAATAAGTTGATTTTTGATGAGGATGATCTCTACAATGAGGAGATCATCATCACCAAAATCATCACATCCTGAAACTTCTAACCCTATCAAAACAAGTTCAAGAACCGTAAATCGTCCCTTTTTTTTTTTTTTTTTTGAAAACTATTTTTGACGAGTTAGAAGTTTCAAAATGGATTGATTTTTGGTGAGGATGATCTCTAGACCATATAGACCATTCTTACTAAAAATTTGTTCATTCCAAAAACTTTAACCCACATAAAAACAAAAAAAATTGGCTATGGTGTGGGTCCCTTATTAATTCATAGGGTGCTTTTATAATTACACATCCTTCATTTCCATCGAAAATTATTCATCCATGTTAATTTCAAATTTTGGTGACTTGTATGACATTATTATTTTTAATTTGAAATTTGTGGGCTTTTATAAATAGAAATTATTATTTATAAATTGAAGATTTGAGTATTATTTATTATTTAAAAATGAATTGTATTTTAATTTTATTAGAAATAATATATTTTATTGCGTTTGATAAAAAATAGGCATTTGAAACATGCAAATAATGTATAATATGATTGTAAGGGTAACAAAGACAATTTACCAGCTTCAGTAATGTGTAACAAACATGATTCAGCATCTAAACAAACAACTTTTTCAGCACTTAAATTCAGCGCTTATAAGTTTCAGTGTTTAATGCTATTTAGTACTTATTTTTTTCAGTTTAACAAATAGCACCGTAGTCTTTTAAATAGCACTACCAATAGACAAACTTCTATTGAATAAATTTATACGTTATTAATACAAACATAAACACACCAAAAAGATAAATTATGTAAAGCAATGAGCATTCGTAGTTATACGAACTCTTTATAGGCCCTTGACTTTCTTCAAGGATTTGTGACTTCTTCCCTAGCCCTTGCCTTTCTTCAAGGAATTGTGTTGGGTTTCCATAGTGAAGTTGATTGTAAACCAATAAATGTCTCTCAGTTTCTTTAAATGTGCAAAACGCTTTAAAACAACTACCCATGTATCCATTTGTATACTTATAACATTCTTCCCACATTGTGTATATCCCAAGTCTCCTCCCAACAAAAACGATATAAAACTTTGTCATCCTAAATACTTGTAAAAAGTATACAAATACCTGTAAGAAGGGTACTTAGCATAAACCTTTATCTTTAACTTTTTTTTTTCTTTTTGTATTGGGTAAGTTGTTTCGTATATTCTGATTTTCTTGTGTTATGGGTTAGTTAGATTAAGAAACAATTCAAAACTCCCCTATAGAGGATGAAGAGGTTTTGAATAATAAACGATTCCAAAGTAACTTACAAGTACTTTCAAGGATACAAAATATGATAATTAGATGGACTAAAAACATGATTTAAAAAATGTATCTATCCAATTTAATTCTAATTAAATATATTTGTGACCAATGAAAACAAAAAAAGTGACAATTTAGATGGCTGTTCTTAAAGTCTATCATGAAAAATACTTGAAAAAAATTGGACAGACCATCCTCTCGGCTATTAGACATGCCATCCAACAGGCCAATTAAATATATTAGTGACTAATATTTTTTTTCTTTGTTTTATTCATAGAACTCATGTAAGATATTGTTCAATTTATCCTTAATTAAGCCCTCAAATCAGAAACCTATATATCCTAAATAAAAATTTGTATTAAACTTTAAACATTATAAACCAAAATTTTCGTAATAAAAGGCCCTACAAATTAGAAATATATAAACTATCTATAGCCATAAAAAACTATTACCCTAAAAATCAGAAACAAAAAAAAATTAAAAAATTAAAAAAATTAAAAAATTAAAAAATTAAAAAAAAAAAATCCTAATTAAAAACGTAATCCTAAAAAAACAGAAACCAATAAAAAATCCTACAAATTAGAAATATATAATTTATTTGTAGCCATAAAAAATCCTTACATGGTTCAGAAATCAAAAATTTTCAAATAACATCTAGTGATATTTAAAATCAGAAATATACTAAAATCGGAAGCAAAAAATGTTTCCACAATTACAGTGCAAGAAATCCCTTTCTAATTCAAAGATAAACGATTTAATAAATTTAGCAGTTCATTGATACAAGAGCACCCCACCCACCCCATTTTTCACTTGTACATCCAGTAAAAAATCTTGACCATTTGCTTGAAAAACTATATTTGAGACAATGTAATTGCTATACAAGACAAGTGCATTAGGTACTTTGGTCTTTATAAAGATTGAAAATTTCCAATTGATTGGTTTCAATTTTGAAAAATCTTTTTCATATTTACTAGTTGAGTTGTGATTCTTCTGGGTCTTTAATCTAGAAATCATAATGTTGTGGCAGGAAATCGATAGGAGGCGTTTAAGGGTGAATTATGGACCTCCTCCTCCTAAGCAAGATTTCTTTGCCAGCAAGGCGCCAGAGGTGGGGGAAGTTTCGATTCTCCCAATCGGAGAAATTTTGATTCTTCTAACCGAGTCTATGTGGGGAATATCTCGTGGGGTGTTGATGATTCGGCTCTTGAGACCCTATTTAGTGAACAAGGAAATGCAACGAAGGCCAGAGTGGTTTATAACAGGGACAATGGTAGGTTGAGGAGTTTTAGATTGTTTCATTATTAGTGAAATGGAAACCAAATCAGGAAAAAAAAAACCTAAATAATTCCCGAATTTTTGTCTTCATCAAATCAGAAATCAAATCGTCGCTCCCAAAATTAATATAAAAAGAGTGATGAGAGAGAGAGAGAGAGTACCTGTCTTTGTCGTGTGAGAGAGTGTGTTAATTTGTCAACTACAGAGAGAGAGTTGTAGGAAGAAAGAGTGTTGCAGCAAGAGAGAGCGAGAGAGATGGAGTTGCACAGAGAGAGAGAGAGAGAGGGAAGGAGTTGCAGCGAAAGTGTTAGGGTTCTTTTTGCAGTGAAAGACAGAGAGGGGGAGGGCGAACAAAAGGAGAACAAGAGAGAATGAGAGTTTTCTGTCAAACAGAACTCACTATTATGTTATTTGGGCTTGGATTTAGGGAGGTAGCACTAAATCCTTAAAAGTTTAAGGATGGCACTGTAAATAACCGATAATTTGTAACTTAAACGCTCTTTCGCTGCAACTTTCAATCTGCGCCATCGATCTGCATCTTATCCAACAGCCTTGTTTTGCTTGGCAAAATGTATGGTATTTAAGCTAGTGCCGAACGGCTCCCTATATATATAATGATTTTGACAATCCATGATCAGAATTGAGAATCAGGTATACAATCGAAACCAGATGCCTCAGGAAGAGTTTCACAATGACAGTATGAAGCCAATTGAGCTCTCTCTCAGCCATCCATTTTTTCAATGTTACCTACACCACAGGCAGATGTCATTGGATCTTGTAAAATGGATATACATATATATATATATATATATATACTCAATCGAATCTCCTCGATTGTAATTCCAGTCAATCTTACCAATAAATATCTACAGAATTACAGTTCCAGTTCCTCGTGTCCCATGAGTTTCCTTAACTCTCAACAAACTTGTACAAAAATCCAAAAGTTCAAACACCAAATGTGTGTAGATGCCTTTATTGAACTGGAAAAAAACAATTGACCTATAAAACATCATGAAACTTAACTTGAGGGCACCAGATACTATGACAAACTAACAGCAGTATTAGGAATTTGTCTGTCATGTGCTGTTATAATGGCCAACGCAATGGTCAGTCTACTTTCTTTCTGTTTTACCCTCTCTTTTGAACTATTTTATGAAATTTTATGTCCAATATATATTCATATTCAAACACTCCTAAATGTTCTTTGTTGGAAGAAAAAGGAAACAGACTAACAAAAGCCATTATACTAAATTGTGTTTTTAACATACAAGGAATTTCTTCTTCTTTTTTCACATACCTCCCTTGCTAATTGGGAAAATTTGAAATGCCCAACTAAATCTAAATTCATAAAAATGTTAACTTGCTTTCCTCAACTATTGACTGCCAACAACAAACCCTTCCTTTATGAGACACAATGGAGGTTGAAACTTGATAGAGTAGGCCCAATATGTACCCATCCGTTCGAAGAAAGCTTGTAGCACAGATCTAATATAAGAATTGTACCGATGATAACCCGTTCTTCAATCTGTGGTTGTTTGCCTTTTGCCACATTTTCTTTTCTGTGATTATAAGCAAATTCGGCTAGGTAAGTTTCCCTTCCGCTTCTTCTCTCCTGATATAGTTTTAAAACAAACAAACAAACAAACAAACAAAAAACCAAAATTACGACCTTCCTCAAGCTTACACTACAATTCGACCTGAAAAGTAATCCGTGAACTAAGAAAATTATGAGTTGAGGGTGTATGATCGTGTAGAAAATGCTTTCTGGAGAAGATCATTTTGAATCAAATGGTCCCGAGAAAATAAATTTTCCCATAAAATGTTTGCTGGTGTTTTGATTGCACCTAGAAAAATGTCAAGAGAGTTGTTTTTAGTTGATGGAATAACACTAAGATCTTCCCACCCTGCCAAGAAAATCAATCTCTTCAAGGGTCTGAGTCAGAATTTTTTTCCAGCAACATTTTCCTGTCAATTTTCCCACACGATCATACGAAAAGAACACAACATGCATGAATGAGGAAAAAGAAGACTACTCACTCAGAATCGACGGGGCCTCCCCATAGTCAGAGTCTTCATCTTCAATCTCTTTTATACTCTGAACTACACCATCAACTTTTTTTGTTAGGTGTTCTGTGTGTACCTCAATATCTTTCAAAATCTTACCTAACTGAACCTCATATGCCGCACATCGATCTTCATATGCTGTACACTGTCGTTGAAATCGTTGTCTCTCATTATAAAGCCTGGTGGTTAACTCACGAATTCTTTTATCCTTTTCATCCTGCAAACAAGAAAAAGTGCACAAAATTTAATTGCCATAACACGGAAAAGAAAAAAAAAGAAAGACACAATCCATGAGGTCATACAAATTCATTGGATGTTGGAATCCATTGAATCATCATAACAAGCCAATCTATAAAAATTATATATCCAAAAGGACCCCATCTTGCGATAGCTGAGTTAATTGAGAATACCACCTCAGTGCAACCAATTGCACTCGGAACGATGGCATCATAATGTCATCCCGCGCATGACTGATGCATTGCATATGCACTTTACTGTGTACATGACACAGTAGCATTTTCTGATAAGAGAGAACTGTTTCTGTTGGTGTTTCTCTTAGTATGGAGTCTTAGTTTAAAATCAAATTGTGAAGTCTAATTGAGATGACTATAAATAAGGCAAAGTATATCTGACTTAGGCATCCAAAAATCCAACAAAGTCTCATGGGAAAAGAGATTGACCATCTCGAATACAATTGACCTTCTATGTTTCTATCCATTTTTCAGTTCTAATAAAATTTCACCATCATTTTCTCCACCATTCGGCCTGTGTTTACAGTATAGTATCGTTAGAATTTGGTATCAGAGTGAGGACACGAGACCACTTATGCCCGATAAGGTGACTGTTAGAAAAAAAAATCTCAACCGTCAAAATCACTATCGGCATGTGATGGCTGCAGTCAAGACCCACACCACAAAGGAAGGACTCTTCTTGGCAAAGTCTAATCAATCAGGAGAAAAAACTTAGTGCCAAGAGCCGCCATATCACTACTTGATGAACCAAGGATGATCCCTGAGAGCCGATCTACAATGATTTGAAAGGGCTAATCCAACTGTTGATTATCGTTGGCACTCAGGATGGAATTTTCTCAGTTAGCTCAATCTATCTCTTGTGCTCAGGGTCCGACATCCCCTCATTTTTCCTTTATTTGAAGTACCAAGTTACCCTTGAAAGTATCCTTCTTCTGGTTGCCAACTTTGAGGAAGATTCTCACCACGGATCAGATTATTCTCCAAGGTTTTCCTGCTCCGAACATTTGCTTTTTATGCAAAGAAAGAGGGGAGTCGACGGAGCACATTCTTGTGCATTGTTCATTCTCTTATCAGATTTGCTCCCACTTCTTATCCTTGTTTGGTGTTTTGCATTGATTTCCTCAGTTTCTTCAGTCCCTACTTCTTTACTGGACCTATTTGGGCCAAGGTTTCCATGGCTCTAATCAAATTTTGTGGAGTCTCACCCCCTTCGCCATTGGATGGGGATCATGGACGGAGGGAAACACTCGAATTTTTTAGGGAAAGGAGCTTTCAGTGAAAAGAGTTGCATTTGAGGTCATGGGTCTTATTGGGCCAATGTGTCTGAAGAGTTTTGGGGTTTTGTTTAGTTTAGTTTAGTTTTTTTTTTTTTTGAAGACTTCATTTGTAGATGGGATTTGTCTGTAAATGGTCCAATACTCCAATGAATTACCAATCCTTTGTCTTTGGGTCTGCTTTTTTCCATGCCTCGTACTCAAATGGTCACCTCGTCCGTCATTCTTTTCAATATATATGCATATACACAGTGAGCCAAACTTTTCAATTGGTGTTGCCACCACGAGGAGGTAGCATTAGTATCAATGAAGGAGCATGATTAGCTGGGTTTCATGGTGCTATTACACATTGCTCCAACAAAGAAAGCACCATCGCCACTCAATGCTTGAGAGCAGCAGAGATAAGCGAATAAGGAGATTGGGGATGTCTTGCAATTGTGAGGAAAAATATACCCCAGGACACATATCACACGTAGACATCATTAAGGGGGAGGAAAATGAGCTAAGTGATGAAGTCATCAGATCAGACAAAAGTAGAAGCCAACAGAATTGATCCGTGCGAGCCCGGGGAAGTAAGGCGAGCCAGGCACTGAGAGAAAGAGAGTTCCCAAACTTTCTTTTTAAATAAATAAAAAAAGACGAGGAAAAAAAAATGTAGCTTCCAAGCCTTATCTATTCCTCATTCCCATCCACCTCTCGTCTAGTCCATGGCCTGCTCTTTCTTTTGAAACTCTTGCCAAGGTCTTCTCTACTCATAACTGTCAGTTCATGAACTAAAAGCGGTGTGTTAAAACTCTTGGATCTACCACGTGGATACAGGTGAACTTGTTAATAGAAACAGATAGTACCCAAATCTTCATCACTCCCACCATCCTCAAAAAGCTGGGATTCGTGTAAAACCTCATGAAAATTTTGAAGTTAACATTGCTGCTGGAGGTAAAATCAGTAGCCTTGGTGTGTTTTCTGCTTTACTTACTGCATTACAAAAACTACATTGTTTGGTAGATTGCCACAAATTACCCTTAGGGGGCTGTGAACCCATGACGTAGTATTGGAGGCACAATGGCTTAGAAAGTTTTTCCTATAAAGAATGTTTCTATTTACTTTAGCATTCTCACTTTATTCTATATAATGAAAGGTCTATGAATGAGGTTGGTATCCCATCCAACTCTTTCCAAAGGAATTCGTCCCTTTCTTTCTCTCTTCTTTTCTTGTAGAAGAAACAAAATAGTCACCAAAATCTCCGACTTATTGAAAAATTTGCGCGATTAATTCATGAATTTTTCCTTCACTTATTGAATCACAACTTTGTTTTAATAATACGTGACTTTTAAGAACTTCAAAATGCATATGACCATGTGAATTGGAACTTTCTCAAGTATTTGTTGAGAAGGACGGGCTTTAGAAGGAAATGGATCAAGTGAATCATGATGTGTAGTCTACTCCATCTTTCTCAATATTTGTAAATGGGTCCCCATCGAGGTTCTTTTGGAGTTCGAGAGGATTACGACAGGGTGACCCTTTGTCTCCTTTTTTTTTCATTATTGTTGGGGAAGTTTTGGGGCGAATGCTGGCTAGAGCGGTGGAAACAAGGGCACCGAGGGCATTCCTATTTCACACCTTCAATTTGTAGACAATACTTTGGTCTTCCTCGACTCTTCTCCTATGCAGGTTCATTTTTTGAGTGGGATTCTCGATTGTTTTGAGACCATATCGGGCATTCCTGTGAACTATAGGAAGTGCAAATTATATGCAGTGGGTCAGATTCCGGGGATAAAAATGTTGGCAGCTTCAATTGGTTTTCAAGTGGGTACCCTACCTTCATCCTTTCTGGGGCTTTCTTTGGGTTGTGAGTATTGTAGTAAAGAGATATGGGACCCAGTGTTGGAGAAGGTGAGGAAGAAGCTAAGCTTGTGGAAAGCGAGATCTCTCTCAAAAGGCGATAAACACACATTGATTAAAAGCACCTTGTCTGCAATTCCAAATTATTTTCTCTCTTTGCTCTCCTTGCCTAATAGTGTGGAATTGAGGCTTAATAGGTTGTGCATAGACTTCTTTTGGCATGATAGAGAAGGGAACAAGAATTATGCAGGATGGCAAGGGAAGAAAGGGAAAATTTGGGAAAATAGAGAATTTGGTTAGGGATTTGGTTAACGATTTGGGTTAAAATAGGGTAAACCCAAAAGTAAAATATCGTTTTCTCGCAATTACAACAGGATAGATGAAAATGGTTAAAGGTTAGAGTTTGTAAGGTAATGATTAAAGGTTAAGAGAATGGAGAAAAGATTAAGAGTTGAGGTTTGTAGGTTTCAAGAATCAAGAAAAAGGTTTCAAAAATCAAGAATCAAGATTCAAGAATCCAAGACTTTAAGAAATCCAAAATCAAGAATTCAAGATTTCTTGAAAAATCAAGAAAACGAAGTTTATGGGTTGGGTTCTTGAAAGGATTATAGGGTTCTTGATGGTTTCTTAATCTCTCACAAATAAACAAAAGAAGATAAGAGAATAAGAAGAGGATTAAAGAAAAGAAAAAAAAAATGATATTTACCTTTGAATTACCCCAATGATTTCCATGACATCAACAACATAGAATGCACCAACATTCAAAAAAAAACATAAACTTTTATAATTTGTTTATTCCATTCATTCTCTCCATAAATAAACCCTAATACAATCTATAAATAAGGAAAATCAACCAAGAGTCCTAATAAAACTAAAATACCTAATTTTCGTAACTTTCTCTCTCCTAAATTTTCAACACTAATAAATTTAAATAAAACACATCCTAAAATTACCCCTAAATATTATAGTAAGATCATGAGCCAATAAAACATGAATATAAGCCCAAAAAACATAAAAATAAAACTCTAAAACAACTCAAAACTAAAAAAACAACTAATCTAAATTAATCTCGACAATAAATCTAGACCTAATTAAGTGAAAACCTCAATAATTACAAATTTTTTGTCGGAACCCTTGACTATTGACTTGATTTGTATTCTGCATTAAAGAAGCTCCATCTCATGTGTTGGAAGAAAATGTATACGCCAAAGAGTTGTGGAGGATTGGGTTTAAAGAAGTTTAGTGTAATGAATTTAGCTCTTTTGGGAAAGTGGTTGTAGAGCTTTGTGAATGAGGATGGTAGTCTATGGAGGAAGGTGGTAGAGGATAAGTTTTGGGTGCAAAATAATAGGTGGGAGAACGGTGAAGCTAAAGACTCACAAGTGTGGGGTATGGAAAGGGATTTTGGGTAGGCTTCCTTTGTGTCGCAAGAAGGTGAAATTTAAAGTGGGTAAGGGGGATCGAGTAAGATTTTGGGAGGATTGGTGGTGTGGGGACAAAGATTTAAATAGCCAGTTTCTGAAATTGTTTGAGGTCTCTTTGAAAAAAGGGGAATTAATATCCTCCTTCATTCGTAGGGATGATGAGAGGTTTGGTTGGGACTTTGGGTTCAATCGTCCAATGATTGGGAAATAGGCTACTTAGAGAGATTCACAGCTTGTGTCGACTCTTCGGCTTTGGATCTTAATATTGAAGACACCCGCATATGGATTAGTACGAAGGATGGCAACTTTTCTATCAGATCTTTTTACTTGGCTGGGATCCAAAGAAGCGAGAGCCGAATTTCCCATACACCATGGTTTGGAATACTTTGATTCCCTCAAAAGTTCCAATCTTTATGTGACTTGAAATTCTTGGAAGGTTATCGACCGTTGATCTCTTAGCAAAGAGAGGGTTCTTTCTCCCAAACTTTTGTTGCCTTTGTAAGAAAAATGGGGAGTCCATGAATCATAAGCTCATTCATTGTAGTTTCACGGCTGAAAGAAATCATTTCTTCGTCTATTCAAAGTGGTTGGGTGCGTTCCATTTTATTTGGATGGTTTATTGGATAGTTGGTTACATTAGGGAAGGTATTTTATAAAGGCAACATGGACGTTTTGGGGTCTCCTACCATTCGTGATATATTAGGGAATTTGGCGGGAAAGCAACCATAGGGTCTTCAACAATAAAGAAAGGGAGGACAAAGACGTCTTAGTGAGATCTTATAATGCGGAACGCAAATCAAGTCAACCATCAAGGGTTCCGATAGAAAATTTGTAATTATTTACGTTTTCATTTATTTGGGTTTAGATTTATCGTTCGAGATTATTTTAGATTAGTTATTTATTTAGTTTTCTATTTGGAGGCTTTAATTTTATATTTTTTGGCTTATTTTCATGTTTTATTGGCCCATAGTCTTAGTATTATATTTAGGGGAAATTTAGTAATCTTACTTTATATTTTATTTAAGTTTATTAGGGTCTGAAAATTAGGAGAGAAAGTTACGAAAATTAGTTTGACTAAGATTCTTGATTTTTTTTTTTTATATAGATTGTATTAGGGTTATTTTTTATTAATGAACAACGAAGAATTTTGATGAATAAAGAATGAGTTTCTTTCATGAAGTGAAGTGACTTCTCCACCATTCTTGGTCTAATTCCAAGAAGCCCTTGGTGTGATTCCAAGGTTTTATCTTTCTATGCCTTTCTCTTTTTTTCTTTTAATCTTTATTTTTTTTTCTATTCTTTTATTTTTTTTTCTTGATTTTATTTTACTTTCTTGATTCTTGATTCTTCAAATTCCTTTTTAATTTCTTGAAACCTACAAACCTCAACTTTTAATCATTTTCCTATTTTCTTTAACCCTTATTTCATTAATCTTTTTTCCAAATCTTTAACCCTTAATCATTTTCTTACCCTACAAGTATTTAACCATTTTCATTGGGATTGTGATCATAATTGCAAAAGGTCATGATTAAATATCTTAAATCTACCCCGAATTGTAATTTCAAAATGTGTTAATTAGAAAGCTTTATGTTTTACATTTCAACATATAACCAATTGGGATTTTGGAAACCCTTTTCTTATTGTCGCCCAAATCCTAAACCCAATCCCCAACCAAAATTCCCTAAACCCCCTTATTTTCTTTTCTTTCCACGCCGTCCTACATCATCTTAGCTTTATTATTTTTTTGGTGTAAACATTTTAAAGAATTCAGGGGTGTAGGTGGGATAGGGTTTGTAATTTAGACATGGGGTAGTTTTTCTAGGGGGAATCCCCCCTTCCCTTGGGTAGGTTTGTGTTTCCTTGTATCTTCCAATTGGTCATCTCGACCTCCATTTTGATTCTAATAAAATTATCTTTACCTATCAAAAAAAAAAAAAATGTGTAAAATAATGAGGAGAATGACATTGATTTGATCTTAATTCAGACTCACGATAGTGATCTTTTTTATATTTTGAATAGTATAAACCTTGAATATGTTGTGGACATGTGATTACTTGTTGTGGACGCATAAATGACATCAACATGGGAATTCTTAATTTATCATTCTAGTTTAATATGAAACTTGATATAATATGAGAACACCTGCTATTAGGAACGATTACATACCCTAACCTAGCTCAATTTTTTCCCAACTTTTTCCGATGTTTCCCGATTTTACTGAATTTTCCCCTTGCCGACTTATTCCCAAACCCTAACTTGGTGACTATGGAAGAAACATGTTATTACAAATATTGGTCATGGCATTGGAGTTATTTTCAAAAAAACAATTCTCACCTTGGTCAGGTTTATTTTTCTCCTAAGAAATTATGTTTTGGTGCTTCATCTGTCATGCCAAACCAACTGATCACAACTTCTCATAATCAATCACTTTCTTTCTCTGCAATGACAAATATGATCTCCATTAAACTTTCTTATATGGCAAAGTCAGTTTACGGTTCTTCTAGAAAATCTATTCCTGGCTATATTTTGGGTATTCTTCTTCAACGACCACCCACCATCATTATTGAAGGAGGAATATTGGAACCAAATTTTGATTTTGTTGAATGAAATATTACAGACAAACTTGCCATAAGTTTGATATATGCCTTGCTTTCTGAAGAAGCTATGATTGATGTAACGGAACTTCACACATCCCATGAAGTATGGACAACCCTATGAGAGATCTTCTCCCAAAGTTCAAAGACAAAGGGAGCTCCAACTTTTTTATTAAAAAAAAAAGGATCGTTCTCTATTTCTGATCATGCTCGAAAATTTAAGAATATGTGTGAGTTGCTATAAGCTATTGGCAGCCCAGTCCCAAATACTATCCAAGTGTATTGGATTTTGAAAGGTGTAGGCCCTGAGTACCACACTTTGGTACAACCATCCTCACAAAGCCTCCCATTCCTACATTTAGAGAAGTGATTCCCTCTTTGTTATCTCATGAACTCCTTCTAAAATCCCTAACACCTGAATATCCTATACACAATTCTGTGTTCACTGCTCAAAGAGGAGGAAGATCTGGTAGGAATAACTGTGGTGGTAGAGATCCTCAAGAGGTGACACACACTAATAACTCTTCAAAACACTTCACAATCAAGGGTTTAACACTTGAGCCCCTCATCAACAATGCCAACATCTCCAACAGAGTACATTGGAACAGCCACCAATATTCAGAACTCAATTTCTTCAGAAACGGTTTGCAAACCATATCATCGTGATGATTAAGTCATGGTTGGTAATGGGAATTCCATTCCTATATCCCATACATGTTCAATACTTATTCCCACTTCTTCTAGACCTATTGCTTTAAAAGGAACCTTCTTGTTCCCAAGATTCAATATATATATATATATGTTAGTCGTTTTACTTGAGACAACAGTTGTTTTTTTGAATTCTCAAACACTCATCTTCTTATAAAGGAACAAGAAACATGGAAAGTGTTGGCAAGTGGCTACGCCCTTGATCGTCTCCAACATAACTTTCCTTCTATCAATGTCGCATCCATCAAAGTATCCTCACATCAATGGCATGCTTGCTTAGGCCATTCTTCTTCTAGAATTTCTAGAATTCTTGGGTATTTGAATAAAAAGGGGCAAATCACAATTACACCCCTCTCTTGTCTTTCAGTTTGTCCAAGTTGTCAACTTGGAAAGAATCATCATTTACCTTTTCAGTCCAATGATCTTGTTCACAATATATAGAAAATTCTCTAAAGATAGGACTATTAGAAGCCTTGAACAGAAGGAAAGCTCAATTCCTGACATTATAATTGGCGCCAAATGGCTGCGGCTTCTTTTTTATTGTGCGTGTGTGTGGGTGGGTGGGTGGGTGGGTGGGGGGGGGGGGGGGGGGGGGGAGGGGGGGTCGGTCCTAAAATGTACAAGAATTTTTGGGATTTGTTTTTTGAGGATACATCGGAGTCTATGTTGTATGGTGGTTCTTAAGCCTATTTTTATTTTTGTACATTTTCTTTTTCTTATTTGGCTTTTCAATTGGTTGGTCAGCTCAACCACCTCTTTTGTACCACTTTTTCTCTCTATTTATATATATATATATATATATATATATACACACCTAGAAGAAGGATAGACAGAGATGCAACAAGTATAGGTATACTATTTTACCTCTTGGTTACTCTTTAATTGCAATCTGTTTATTGTGAAAAGGTCGTAATCCCTTGTTGAAATTAATGACATTAACAACTACATCTGCTGCAAATGCGATCACCCATACCATCTAATTAATCATAAAAATAAAAATAAAAGTAAGCCCTAATCAATTCATCATGATTTTGTCCCTAATATATGCATAAGAGCATATGCATTACAAATGCTACTGTGTGTGTGTGTGTCTGATCAGGATATTATGGCACACTAAATTTGATACATTGGCATCCACATGGAGATGAGTTGAGGCTTATTTTTGGTGAAGACGGTCCTCTCACCATGGAGATCATCCCATAACAAAACAAAAAAAAAGTAACAGTTCTGAAACTTCTAACCACATCAAATATTGAGTTCAAGTAAGTGGTAAAATGGATGGCCAACATATTTTTGATGCACAATCTCCTTGTGATGAGGCTAGAAATGTCAAATGACAATACTTTTAGTGAAGATGTTCCCGATGATAATGAGATGTTCCCGATGATAATGATATAATCCTTGCAAAAAATCAAAGCTTGAATCAACTCAACGCAATCCCCATGATCATGTGTCTTTTTGTCTTCACAAAAAAAGGTGTAAAAATAATTCTTTTTGATAAGTGTAAATTTATTAATGAGGAAAAAGAGGTGTAAAAATATCGCAACCTTTTATAAAATATAAATATATATACCCCGACTTCTATAATACATGAAAGCATGTAATCCATATTCATTAATTGAATTCTATAACAAAATGCTTGCAATTTGTATTTCGTGAATTCAAGATGTTTCTAGCTAATCAAATGCGCACCTCATTGAGTGGGGCCTTATCAGAACGTCGCACGGGAAGTTCATTAGGAAGCATTAGCTCATGATTATGCTCTCTTAAAAAGTTTGTAACAACCCATTTGTCTATACCCCTCCTGTAAGCTATAACTAACATTGCCTTGCATCCTACTCTTGTTTGTTTTGACAACCGTATATATTTATCTTCCTTAGAATGTCTCTTGCGACGAAAACCTTCTCTTGAACATACATAATCATAACCAATAGGTACACGGTCTATGCGCGATCTCTGCTTACGGTTAACACGTATAGTGAAACCATTACGCCTACCATACGCATCATAGTACTCCCTTGCATCATCTGCTGAATTGAACTCCATTCCAACACTTGGCTCTAAGGATAAAGCCCTTGCAGCTAATTCCTCAGTAGGAAGTTCAACCATCTCATTGTTTCCAGAAGTGTCATCACATTCTTCTTCTGTTTCAAGCTTATTTGAAGTTTCATCTTCCATAACCCTATAACTGCTCATTAAATCAAATCCTTGAACAGATCTGCTTGTCATTATATTCCTGTGAAAATGAGAAGATTCATTTATCATATATCTACTTGATAGCACAAAGAGGAAAAAAGTAAAATGCACTGTATATACCCATTTCGGAAATTTATTTCCCAATGAATTGTTCTCAAGTCCAAAAAAGAGAAAGTAGGAAGAAAAAAACAACAAACTTCAAATTTCTATTGTGTCTAGATGCCAAGAAAAAGACTTCTTCAAATATGGAGAACATAAAAAGGATAAACCTTAAAAGATAAGAACAACAATAACATGTTCAGAATAATAGGTACGCATTCCAATATTGGGGAAAAAATAATATCGAAAGTAGATTCATATGTTGGCCCTCGTTGATAAGCTTGCGAATTAGTTGAGTATTATATACAAGTTTTTGGAATTTTTAAAGAAAACATATAATAGGACCATCCAATTAATTGTCATAAATGTGTTTCCTACAGTCTATGTGAATGGCCCCCTTAAGAACTCATTCCCGAATCTTTTCGATTTATCCTTGAAAAAGAATCAAGTCGTTTCTGTGTTCAAGAGTTTCGAAAATGGCACGCTAAACTGAGACTTTGGGTTTAGAAGAACTTTTAACGATTGGGAGGTGGATATGTTAGGGAGATTAGTTCTTAGGGTGAAGAGTAACTATGTGCAGAACTCCTCAGAAGACAAGAGGTTGTGGGTTGGCATTCGGGATGGGAAGTTCACCGTTAAATCTTTATATGATAGCATTGCTCCAAGTAGTACAGCAGTCTTCTCTTACGCATTTGTCTGAAGGGTAAGATACCTCCTAAGATATCAGTTTTTATTTAATTGGCGGCTTTAGGGAGACTAGCGACTTTAAACCAGTTGATCAGAAGAGGCTTTATTTCATTAAATCAGTGTTGTATGTGTAAAACCTAGGCGAAAATGGTGGATCACTTATTCATTCATTGCCGGGTGACTCATCACATTTAGTCACACTTCTTGTCCTTATTCGGAATAGTGGGTTGTTTTCCTCGCTCAGTCAAGTCGGCTTTGGAATCGTGGTTGGAGTGGGGCGCATCTTTCTCGTCTTCTAAACGGATTCTCTGGTTCTTAACCCCATTTGCAATTTGTTGGGCTATCTGGAAAGACCGTAATTGTTGCATCTTTTAGGAGAAAGTTTCTACAATGAAAGGATTAGTTCTTTCTATTTTGGAGCTCTTGGTCTCTTGGAGTAAACTTCACAAGGAATTCAAGGGGGCTTTTTTTGAAGATTTTCTCGTGCGATGGGATAAGGTTTGTTCATTGCCGCGAGTGTAACTCGCCGGTTGCATATTGTTAGTTTTTTCTTTCTTTTGTTGTGTTGTTTTCTTTTCTCTTGTTGGTTCTTTTTGTGTTTTGGTTGGTCACCTCGACCCCCTCGCTCTCTTTTTCAATAAATTTATCTTTATCGATCAAAAAAAAAAAAAATTATGAAGGTACATGCATATCTTTATGGAATAGTTTCAAGGGATGGGATTTCTATTATTAGGGACAAACCCATTGAGTCAACAGATGATTTTATCATCACAATTTCATAGTTAAATGTTACACTGGGAAAACAAGCCACCATCCTCTAAACTCCTAAATCACCAATCTCTTTAATGTATTTAAAATTAAGCTTCAGCCATCCACTTGTAGGAATGACAGGTTCAAACTCATAAATGAGTGTTTGAAAAACAAGGGATGACCAAGGATTTTTCAGAGACATTTGTTATCATCCATTGGATATAAACTTCAAGTAATGTGTTGATTTAATGAAGAAAATTGCATTACATCAAACTAAAAACATACCATACAATCCATAGAAACAAAATTCCCCATAAGCACATTGGCCTTGCAATACCAGTAGGACATCTCCATTTTTACCACAGATCCACTAAGAGACATGAGTCATATGGTTCACTAGAAAATGGAAGCACAAAATAGTTTTTCCAAGAAACCAAGTATTTTCAGGAATTTGATCTAAATAGAAATGACTCCGAATTAAGCCTCTTTTTTCCTGCAAAATGGAGAACATTTTCAAGAGACAGCTCCAACATCTCACTTCTTATCCCATATTCTTCCTCCCCCACTGAGGACACCTTAATGATTATGACAATCTCAATCTTCATCGAAAACCAATCTCTTCAGTATGAAAATAAAGATAAAACCAGTAAAGCTCGCAGACTAGAAGGAAATGGGTCGGTTTTGAGTCAAATACAAGTAGATATAGACATCGACCCGACTTAAGATGTGCCGAAATCTTACATTTTTTTTATGGGTAGGTTGGACTTGAACCCATGGCCTCAGAGTTGTTTTTCAATGTGTCAAATCAGCTGAGCTATGGGCCTAAGCCCAACTAAATCTTACTTAGAACAGTACCATATGATCCATGTAGAATTTGTGACCCATGTTTGCAAACGTTCAGGTCATCTCCCACCATCAATTTGCAAATAATGTGAATTTCTTTAGTAAGCCATTGAACAGATATTTGAGGCAGCCAACATGTGTTCTTTTCCATTTTGAGGTGATGTCTTCTCTTCGGGAATTTATATATCAAAAGTTTCTAGATCTGTAAAATAATTAAGACTAATGATTTTTGAACTCAACCAAACAGCCGGACTCAAAACTCACTGACGTGTCATGCGCAAAGAACAGTAGATTCTTTCGCTCGGGATACACAACTGCAGATGGCAGATCGGTCAGGTCGGTTGTGTATCCTGAGGGACAGAATCTACGGTTCTTTGCCCATGCCACGTCAGTGAGTTTTTTAGTTTCCCTGTCAGGTTGAGTTCAAAAATCACTCAATAATTAATTCAGATGACTTTAGCTGTAGTTGGATAGAAAAGTGTGCCAATTTCCTATGACATATTTAGGTTTTCCTCTTGGAGAAAATTACACATCAAATTTATGTGCTAGTCGGTGATTGAAAGAATCGATGGGTGGCTTGCTTCTTGGAATAAAAGTGTATGTCCAAAGGTGGGATAATCACTAATTTAGAGCAGTCTTTCGGTTCTGCATGTCTATTTTTTCTCCCTTTCGTTAAACTCGACTAGGATATCCAATAAGTTCAAAAGATTGTTTCAAGTGTTTCAATGGAAAGAGATAAAGAACACTCATAAATATCATCTAATTGATTGGAAGACATTTTTCTTTTAGTTGGTCATCTCAACCACTTCATCAATAAATTGTGTTACTTATCAAATATAAATAAAAATTGGAAGACAATTTTCTTGCCAAAATCTGAGGATAACCTTGGATAGGATTCAACAAAACTCGTCAAGAAATATAGTCGTGAAGATTCAGGTGGAGACTAATAGTTTGTGTAAAAAAGGTTTCCAAAATCTCATGAGTCAGGCACAATGGGTGGGTGAAAATTTTGATCATAAATCCAAGATGTCTTCCTCAAAGGTATCAATTCCTCTTCTTAAGAACTCTGTCGTCTATGATGATGATAGAGCTATGTGGAACTTTGGGTTAAAAAAAATTAATGATTGGGGATTAAATGGTGACTTTTGAAAATTATTTTACGGTTGTTAAAAGTGATGTGTGTTGAACAATACTTGCCCCAATCCTTGATTGAAGGCGTGGTACATGACAGAATTAAATGGCGAAATACAACTCATATTGCCCAACCCAGTAATTGTCATAAGGTGTAGATGACAACGATGAAGATGACATGTTTGGTAATTCCAATCCCGACATGAACTATCAAAGATTAATCAATTTCTTTTATAAATGATCTTTATTTTTTCAAACAGTCAATGTGCAATGTATAATCCCTAAGTTCTTCTCTATAATTCAAAATCCAACATTTTCAGAGAGAATTAAACATGGATTTTGATTATCCTTTCTCCACCGATCGAATTCAAAGCCAAGATTTTCAGAGAGAGAGAAAGAGAGAGAAGTAAACCAAGAAAAAAAAAAAAACCATTAATAAAATTCGCCACTCATTTTCGAATCAAAACCAATCTCAGAATTGAAAATTGAAAGAAGAAGAAATTTACCTGCGATGAGATTGATTCGAATAATCTTCACCTTCAGAGTAGAAATGGATTTCGAAATCGAGATCGATTGATCAAAGAGAGTGATTAGGGTTTTTGAGTTTCGAAACATGTAAGAAAGACAGTGAGGAATTTAATGTTCCAATATCACCTATAGTCCCCAGTGTTAATGTGTTATAAAGTAAGACAAAACTTTAATGTTTATCACAAATACCTAATTTATATATCATTTACGCTAATGCTGCCACTTTTCATGAAACAGCCTTTTTCGCCAACTGGTATACATTCAAACATGAATCGTCCATCATTAGAATGATTCTATTGCCACACCAACTTTTATTTACAACACTCCAAGACCTATATCATTTTTTGAGAAAATTTCGAAATTTCGAATCTCTGTGCATTGTTCATTTTAATTCCCAAAACATGTTTTCCAGGGACACTATTAATAATTTATAGTGACGATCTCGTTGATTATTTACCAATGAGATCACAAGTAATTTTAAAGACAAAATATCTTTGATTTTTTAACGACAAGATCACATGTAAAGATCATTGATTATAAAAGTGACGATCTCAATGAAAAAACATGTTTTTTGAATTAAAATGAACAATCTAACGGAGTCGAAATTTTGCCCTATTCAGAGCATGAAATAGTAATTCACCCATTTTTATTAATATCGTCTAAAGTGGGGTATTCCATGTAAAAGTTGGCGTGGCAATAGAACCTCTATATTGTTAAAGGAATGACCTTGGAATGTGCACAAAATAGGTCTCTTAAAACATTTGTA
The DNA here is from genome assembly GCF_017979445.1 of Akebia trifoliata. Taxonomy (NCBI): domain Eukaryota; kingdom Viridiplantae; phylum Streptophyta; class Magnoliopsida; order Ranunculales; family Lardizabalaceae; genus Akebia; species Akebia trifoliata. The sequence goes on along the minus strand of NC_141390.1, from coordinate 3,469,458 downwards.
TCCTCATTCCTCTAGTTCCATTTTACATGCCCATATTTGTCCAAATTCTTCATCAACTGCTACAATTGCGTCCTTCCATCTAATTCATTAACCTTAACTTTGTGTCGAACACTATGTATTGTCCTAATAATGGATGCATTAAAATTATCCAATTGCGTCAATATGTTTAAGACTTTTCTAGGTTTTATACTTATCCGTATATATCCTTCAAAATCTATAATTCTTCATTTGTGAATCTCGTCATGTAAAAGTGTCGTTCAAAATTATTTGTTAATGGATCATTGTGAGTGTCACATTGAACTTCAACTTTCTACTGATCGTCTTCTAGAACTTTCACTCTTTTAAGTGAAATAGACAATCACATAGTTTCATTTCAAAGTGTGTTCTCTAACTTTTGCACCTCTCTCGTAATCAAAGTTAATTCTGCAGGTCCTTTTCGAGTTATTTGATTTTTTATTGACAATAAATATCTTCAAGATTTTCCCAATTCGTCGACACCAATCAATAAGTTCATTAAAAGAGTAAAATATCTACAATCAAATAACATAGCATTAGTCTTGCATATAAATGATAAGTTATAATGAAAAAAATAACACTGAACTCAGATTAAATACATATCTTATCATTGGCAAAATATTTTGTTACATCAAAATTTATATGTTCGGAATTAAACTCTTGTATGTTAAAATTCAAAATCTACAATAAAAAAAAAACATATAACATCGATTTTGACGGTAAAAAACATATTTAAATGATTGAACTAATATTTAACAAATGAAACAAGTATGCAACATTCAATTGCTTCCATACGTGGTGTTTGTATTAATTTATTTTTATAAAAAATAAATAGAAAAGAAAAACAAACAAAAACTAAATAGAAAAAAAACTAAAACAAAAAATGGGTTGTATCCAGGATTTAAAATAGAGAGTTACTATTGTCACACCAACTTTTACTAATGTCACAACTATTCTTACATAAATCATCAAAAAATTGCACACTTGGTGTTGTGTTAGTAAAATTTGGTGTGGCAATAGCAACTCTCTTAAAATATCATATCGATTGAATGTCTTGGTTAATGAAAAAATCAATATGGTATCTACCGATAAATTTGAGATATTCTAATATTTTAAATCATGGTTGTGTGTCCATCTCATTTCAATGCATTAAATTCTAATCATTAAACACTCTAATCATATATTTTATTAACAAATGGGATACCCCATTAAATGAAGAAGAATGAATGTAAAGAGGAATTTAAGGATGAGAAATATGACCTAAATCAACATTAAAAAAAATGATTTAAAGGTTTCCAAAGATTACCACTCACTTAAGATTTAGAGATATTTTCCATATTTCTAGAAAATAACGAATTTTGCAATTAGATTTCGACTCTAATTACTCGTATTTATGATTGACGTTGAACCCTAAATTTTCTCTTTTAAAAAAAAAAAAAAAAACCTTTTGGAGGGCCCTTAAACATTCATGGCATGTCAATACAATTTTCCCCAATAGAATTCTTGATTAATCCCCTAGGTTTTGGGAGCAACTTGTAGGTACCAAGCTGATGACATATTATTTGACTTCGGTCTTCCATAAGAAACCAATATAAAATGACTGAAATACCCTTACCTTCCAAGGTTTGTCAAATACCCCTTAACACACCCACAAAAGCAACAATAAATAATTTTTTTGTGCAGCTACTCTTTTATGGAAATTTGCTTTCAGAGCAACCCAAAAAATTTCTGTTTCCTTCTCAAATTCTGTTTGCTTTTGCTGTGACAATAGAACATAAATAAGTTTTACTTCAATTTCAATTGGAATCATTCTTATCTTCTTTAAGTTAATTTAAATAAAAGTGAGTCCAGTGCACCTTAAAGTAGAGATTAATACACAAAAGTTAATTCTAGGTAACAACTAAACTAAGTATCAAAGACAAGTATACAACTTCGAACTTGAACAAAAGGCTTACGCGATCTATCCAACCAAAAATAAATAAATAAAGATGGTTGAGGATTTCAATTTGATAGGGGTTGTGTGTGTTCCTCAACATTTTGAACTATGTCTTTGATGTTTCTTGATAGGTGATGCATATGTTCATCAACACCTTTCGAAACAGTATCAACCTGATCTTGATAAACTGCCGGTCGTTCTTTCAATGTGCAGCTCGAAGACAGTTTGTTCCCAGAATTTTTAATCTTTCCCACCCTGCAAAATGAAAGAGTTCACTTTAATACAGTTTTTTTAGAATCGCCAAAAGGTTTGGATCACATTAAATGCAAATGGGTGTCTTTTATCCAGAACATAGAGAGCTGCTATTGGCACCCCAACTTTTACTTATTACACCATAATTTCTTAAATTATTTATTACACCATACTTAAAAGAGTAAAAGGCATCATTCGAACCTTAACATAAGTTTGGTTCAAGTTATTACCTCAATATAAGTTTGGTTCAAGTTATTACCTCAATAATACAAAGTATAATAACACATTCAAACAACTTCAGCAGTTGTTTACAACTAAGATTAAAAGCTCTCAGAACATATGCCCCTGTACGCCTAGTAATTTGTCTATAATTAGAACAGTTGGTTACATTGATCCTTTTCTCTACCGTAATTCCACTCGTATTCTATATTTTTAGTTTTTTTTTTTTTTTTACAAACTTTAATGAGAGAAAATATAGTTTGTGGAAATAATCACGACATACAAAAGAAGGCAGCAAGAGTGACATCTTTAGCAAGATGTTCTGCTTCATTAGACTATACTAAGTATGTGAGGATGTCTTCTACCAAAACATTTTCCCTTCAACAATGAATGGTTCATAAAGAAATTCCTTTAACATACTCAAGATACATAAGAATGGAGGTCAGAGGAGGAGAGATGTCAAGAGATAAGATCCTCCTCTTTAGAGTCCTTGATCCCAGCAAGGCCTAAAGATAACTTTGAGTAATTCCAAGATCATTTTAAGAACCAAGATCCTCCCCATAAAATTTTTAAAAAATTATAAGCATTAAATGCTACTGCGATTGATAACAGGGGCAGAAAAAAAAATCTCCACCATTGCCCCCACAATAATTTTTAAAATTTGTAAAGATCTTAGTTGCCTCCATGTAAAAAAAATCTTGGCCTCGTCCGTTTTCCAGAGTTGCAAAAGTAGTAGCTATCCAAATTAAGGTTGCTGCTACCTGGAGATCTGGCACCTACCAGCTCACATTTTCCGATTCTCTCAAACCAAGGACAACTAAAAATGGTCACATAGAATATGAACAATGAACCTAAGACAATTAATAATGATTAGTTCCTCTCAACTGAGAAAGTGACCATGAATTGACTTGATGGGTACCGCCTGACCTTAAAAAGAATCACCTCTAAGTTACCCAAGAACCTACCCAGAAGCAGGAGTTTGATCACATGGTATGTCACCGCTTTTAATATTGTTACTCCAAAAGGTGTCATTTTAATTTTAAGGTCATTGGTGATCTGAACCACAATCAATCTTAAAATCAAGATGCTGCACCCTTAACATTACATTAAGATCTGAAATACTATAAAAGATATCTTCAGTGAAAGAGGCTTTAAATCAATAAAAGCTCAAGATATACATTTGCATCTCACCTTCCCATAAATAGAAGTAACTAAACTTGAGGATTTAATGCCAAGTAGTTAGGCAGACAGTGTTGAATTCTCAGTTTGTCATAATTCTCCATGACATGGCAGACTAAGGATTACTTTTATAGGCATCTTTAATAAATCCCCTAATTCCTAGTTCCCAGGTGTTCAACATCATCATCTTTGAATTGAACTATCAACCACATTGCTTTGACTTGTCTAGGTGACTATAAGGAAAAAGGTACTCGATTGTGATCTTATTAATGATACAACTATCTAGGCATATCCCAAACCATCCTTCTTGTGGTTGAGAATGGCTGGTATGACGAATTTCTTCAACAATTCTGCAATATGAGAACACAACTCATGCTTGACAAGGCTCATGGGATGATGTGAAAGTTTGGGTAGCATTGTTTGGAAGCCAACATGAGTCTCTCGCAGAGGTTCCAAGCCCATTATTAACTCCCATGTTCTTCATCGTGTGCAAGTACATGAGTAGACTCAACTCTACATGTTCTTCCTTTTCAACTAATACCAATAAGTGAAAGAATAAACTCAATTTAGCAAACAAGCTTTTCACTTTTATCTTCCCTCACACAAATTCCAATGACATGACACTTTAAGTGATTTGGAACCTTTCCTTGTCTAAAAGGTTGAGGTAGGAAGTTATATGTGTCATTCAATCCTTTTAAACACTTCATAATTTCCAATATTCTGCTACATGCTAAACAACTTATCTTCCCTGTAAGATCATGTTAAATATCCGTCATGCCTTAATCAGATATTCCCCAACTATGCATGTTCAATGGACCTAACTTGTCACGGCCTCGCCGATGGGCCATTGGATAGACGTGGAAAGGGCTACGGAGACCAATGGGTCGAAGTGAAGCTGTCATGTTGCGGGATGGAATGACAAAGAGGAGCGTGATTAGTCCCACATCAAACAGGAAAACGTTCAGAGCCTGGGCTATAAGGGCAAGCTAGACTATATATGAAAAGACGCATTTTAAAGTCATGCAGGTTTCGACCCAAGGACAATATCGTACGGTTGTGGGTCTGGGGGGCGTTACAAATGGCATTAGAGCTAAGGATGACATTTCTTGTTTGACGGGGAGGTTGTCAAGGCCTTGTCGATGCGCCACTGGCTGGACATGGAAAGGACTGCAAAGATTGAGGGGTCGAAGTGGAACCGTCACGTTACAAGGTGGAATGACAGGGAGGAGAGTAATTAATCCCACGTCGAACAGGAAAATGTTCAAAGCTTGGGCTATAAGGACAAACTAGACCCTATATAGTATAACGCATTTTAAAGCCATGCGGGTTTCGGCCCAAACTAGACAATATCGTATTGTTGTGGGCTTGGGGCGTTACATGACTAGCTTCATCTTTCACTTTAGCCTGAAATGAGGGGAACTGAGCCTTATAGGCCAAGGCCTAGCCTACTCAGAGAAGCATTTACAATTGGGTTTCAACCTGCTAGATTAAAGAATTCTACGAGGGAAGTCATTCCTCAATTGGTGATATGAACGAATGATTTTGTTGTCGCGGGCTTCAATGTGTGCTTAACTACATAAAAGAAATGGGCGTTGTAAGACGATGGAGAGGAACTTGTCGAATTGACACCACAAGGGATGCACCGTTGTAGCTAGGACTTAGTTCCTTTATTATTGGATCACACCCCAAAGAGTAGATGAGCAACTTGAGCTCCAATTTACACATAAATGTTATTCGATTACATCTAACCATCATAGACCAAACATACAGATATATGACAAGGTTGAAAATATACTTATTGATCTCGAAACATTGAATATTTTGGGAATGTATTAGAATGAATCAGCCAATACAACATCAATTTTTCATTGACCAAAACATTCCTTTGATACGGAATTTAAACCTTGGTTGACATTACCATTACCATGAGTGACTTGTAAGTCATAATTTTTAAGAAAGTTAAAAAACTTGAATATTGAATTTGTAATTTATATTTATAATTCTCTTAGATGATTCATTTATATATTTGTATGTACATAAATCACAAACAAATTAATAAAAATTTCAAACTTGAGTTTATATATTTTTACATGATAAACATGCATATATAATAAAGGGGGTGGATCATGGGACATATATAAAAGCATTTGTAAAAACAATGGTTTTTCAAAATATGGGATAGAAGTTTCGGATTGAGCTAATTTTCTGAGGATGGTCTCTATGATGAGAAGATCATCCTCACAAAAAATCAGCTCAATCTGAAACTTCTAAGTCCATCAAAAGTGGTTTACAAATTATTGGTAAAAAATCAATGGTCCTTCACATTCTAAATCACTTTTGATGGGGTTAGAAGTTTCAGATTGGACTGATTTTTTTTTTTTTTTTAAGGATGATCTTCTCATCATAGAGATCATCCTCACAAAAAATCAGCTCAATCCGAAACTTCTAACCCATATTTTGAAAAATTATTATTATTACATTGTTTTTACATGTGTCCCATGATCCATCCCCTATTGCTTTTAATTACTAACAAATTCCTTGCCCCTTTCAATGCACAGTGGTAAGCAACTCTCCAATTCAAATAATCAAAGGGAGCTATTTTTAATGCATATTCAACCTCCAATGTAGTGAGCCACTCAATATTCTAACAAACTCCTTCACTTATATTAACTTATGGAGTTTGTATAATTCATGTCTAAATTACCAGAAAACTTCAAATTGGATCTTAGTATCAGGTACTTAAATTTTTCATGCAAATGATGTCAGTATGAATGATGCAAATGTACAAACTCACTTCCCGATAGCTTCTCCATCTAATCCAATGCCTTGATCTTCTCCTTTTCTAACATAGACCTTTGTCTTGGCTCATCCTATCACACCAATGTATAACTTCTGAGTATGGTGGTGAGATTTAGCTTTTGTTGGAATTCCAAAATTTCCACTATGAGCTGCTTTGTTTCCTTTAATCCCTTTCCATCATCAAAACAGTCCAACAGTCAAAAGATAAATACACACTAAAGAGAAATGTAGATATGCAATTGATTTCCAAGCTCTTCCACTATAGCTTCATCTCACTGATTCTTTCTATCATCTACATTTGATGTCTACAAAATCAATAAGAACCGATATAGTCGTTCGATGAATACTAAGATGGATTGTTTCTTATATTTTGGTAAGTGTAAATTTGTTTTAAAACAGATGATTAGATACAAGTAGATGAGAGGTCCCTTTCACAAAAGTGCCCGCATCTAATTACAAAATTCCCAAAAAGTAACTTTTAACTTCCTTGAACAATTCAGACTATTAAAACAGTCTTAATGTCTAAAATAATGGCCTGATTATCTGCATCCTTCCCTTCAAACCATGGTTTTAAATCTCACATTGACATCTCGTCTCATTTATGGACAAGACTGAATTGTCTCAAGCGAGTCAACTAGTCTCTGACGAGATAAACCATTTAACTCGGTTTATTATTATTTATTCATATATATGTAAACAATTATAGTTTTTTTATAAAACAAGGATTATTAGAAGATGTTTAATAAAGAAATCATTTTTTATTTACATAATATGTATTTAAATTCTAAGAATACTGCAAGGATTTTGTCCAAAAAAGAGGACTATACAAAAAATAGCACTTAGAATGGGATCATGGATCCCAAACAAAACATACAATAAGGGAAACATCCAACACCCTATGTAAGGACCATCCAGTAGCCATTACATTCCTTCAACCACAGCTGCTTGTCCACGCTCAAGGGAATGTAAGGATATCATTGATCCAGACAATAAGAATGACAATAGAATAAATCTTTGAATCATTAAGAATATCCAAAATCTGAAGTCCTGAAACAGCTCTTCACCATACTCAACCAAAAAATCCTTTGCTGATAGATTTTTCCTACTGAAAAGAATTACAAGGTTGGATATCATTGATCTAGACAATAAGAATGACAAAAGAATAAATCTCTGAATCATTAAAATTAGTCCAAAATCTAAGTCCTGAAACAGCTCTTCACCATACTCTACCAAAAAATCCTTTTCTGATAGGTTTCTCCTACTGAAAAGAATTGCGGGGTTCAAAGAAAAAAGATTACGGGGTCCAAAATTCTTTATTTGAGAGCACCTCACCACACCAATGACCCTCTCAGAATCAACACTCACTTAACCCACCTTAAATGAAATCTTTTTAATAAAATATGGGCACCCATTTGGGATCCCTCTTTGGATAATACACCTGAATGTAGAGTGCACTGCGCACCTCGCCACCATCCCAATCAAGGTTTTCTGCTTTCATACTTTACCTTAATGACCCTTCTCAAAAGATTGATTGTTAAATTCTCTACTTTGCCCCTGCCCCAGAAGCACTTGACAAAGTTCAAGATTCATGATCTAAAGTCAACCCCAACCTCCCCTCTTTTGTTGTAGTTGAAGCATCGTCTTCGTCACTATTTTCCAATGATGGAAAGAACTATAACTCGAAATCAATGCTGGTTGAGAATACTCTACATTCTTTGAGACCATTCGATATAGGCTTTTGATAAAAGTTCATTCGAATTTAAGCTTTACCCATTCTTCAAAAATATCTAGCTAGGTCAGCTACGATAGACTCACAATCAAGGGCTCCTAGTCCAAATATATGAGAAATTTCCACATCGAACTGTGTCTAGTATGGCATGTATTGTTCAATTCACTGACAAACGGCATCTGGGTTGAGTTAAAGATTAACTTGTTTTCCTTTCTTTACGGTCTTCCACTAGTCATACCATGCAATAATAAAGATCATGCCAAACAGTTCTTACTATTTCCAAGGATTTAGAGCATGTGTAGTTCGGGAAAAGCACCCAAGGATGCCATAGTGGGGCTGACATCGAAGGCAACATTACCACGGAGTCATAGATGATCCCCAATTGTTTACTTTGCCTCATCTAGGCATAGGAGCAAGAAGATAGTTTTATCAACAGGCCCTTGCCCATAATATTGATTCAATCTTTCCATAAGCTGCTCCAACAAAACTACCACTTCAAATACCACAAGTTTACCATCCACTACCTTCCATCTACACCCGATTTGAAGTAGCCAACAAACTTTGAAAGTCTATCCTCAAATACATACTCCAGCATCCCAAATCCAAAAGTTTCCAAGGGATTGAAGATTCGTGAACAAGGAACTCAGATAAGCAAGAACGGAAGTCCTAAGGTATAAGAGTAAGATGATGGTTTTATCCAACAAGCCCTTCCCCCAAAAAAATTATTCATTCATTCCATAAGTTGCTCCAACCGAACCATCACTTCAAGTACCACACTTTACCATCGATTATCTTCCATCTTCACCCAATATGAAGTAGCCAATAAGCTTTCAAAGCCCGTCTTCTTATGTCCCACGTTCAAAAGTTTCCATGGTGATGCAAATTCATGAACAAGGATCAATGGGAGACAAAAGACATTCATCCTACATCATTTTTTTTTACGAGAGATAAAAGAAATAACTATTGAGCAAAAAACGGAACACATACAAGCACGGAGGAAATCTCTACAAATGGTGGAGGAGACCAACCAAGGGAGCTAAACCCTAAAAAATTTCAATACTAGAAACAAATAAAGCACCCTATATAATGTGAGATCCTCCATGATATATTTTTAGCACTCAGAGGTTGTTTAAAATTCCCTCGATATATTCAAACTAATTGAGAAATTCATGAAGAGTTTAAAAATAAGGAATTGCAAGTAATTGATTTGTTTGAAAAGAAAAAAGAATTGGTGCATACGTACTTACGTATTGGGTGATAAATTCTAGGAAAGCTCTCGACTTCCTCAAGATTCAAGTTCCTTCATGTTGTCAACTACATCTTCAACTTTCTTTGATAGGTGATCTGCGTGGTCCTCCATATCATTCAAAATCATACACAGTTGTTCTCGATATGCTGCAGAACGTCGTCTTTCACGATGAAGCTCGATAGTTAGTTCTCGAATCTTCTTTTTATCTTCCTACACAAATTAGGAAAAAATTAAATATGCAAATGGAGATCAATTCCCTCTAAAACTGGTGCAACTGTGTGAAACTACCCACTATATTAAACTACCCCCACAGACATTTCATGGTGACAGATTGTGTTGGATACATCCAACGGTGGAAAACACTTCCTACTATCATAAATCTAACTACCATAAACCATCCAACTTCCTAAAACCACTCCTCTCTCTCTCTCTCTCTCATTTTTCTTCTAATAATTTTGGTTTGAGACTGCAAATAAAGATATCTCTCCCTTCTTTTTTTTCTTTTTTTTTTTTGCTTCTCATGCTTTTTTTTGTGTTTAGATTTTTCTAAAGAAAACAGGAATTGGAATGTTGTGTACAACATTTTCTTACACCCATCTTTGTTGTTTTTGTTGTTCTTTTCAATTATTGTATATGTTATATTTCTCCGTTATTGTTTCAAAGAGAAAAAAGAGGGGTTATTTGATATTTTATCGATTCAATTAAATTTCCAAGAATATTCAACATATAAGGAATACGTGCACGTGTCACAAGTGTCGTAGGCACGGGCATCCGCTAGTCTATTATACAAAACAGGATTTTTGTCCTAGTTATAAACACCATCCACAGTGTGAATTGTGTTGAAAAGATCCAAGAGTTAAGATTAATTCCCTCTAAAACTGATGCAATTGTGTGAAACTACCCATTACGTGAAACCACCCCCCACAAAGACATTTCATGGTGACAGATTGTGTGAAACCATATATAAGCTCCTTTCAATGGAGTTTCTAGGAGCGATTTCTCTATTATTCATGGTGTGATTTCAAGAAACACTAGGTGTGATTCCAATGTCCTATCATTCTATCCATTTTTTTTCTCTTTTAATCTTATTGTTGTTTTCTTGATTTTCTTTTATTTTCTAGTTATTGATTTTTCTGAAACCTTTTTCCCTCAACCCTTAACCTATAAACCTCAACCTTTAACCCATTCGTTTATCTAATAAAACTCATCCCTAATCGTAATAGCAAACGTCAAAAGTAAATCCACCAACCAAAAACCTTTTGGATATACTCTAAACCTTTAGAGTAACCCTATCGTAGCCCAAATCCTTAACCCACTCCCAAATCAGATTCCCTACCCCATATTTCATCTTTTTTCCTCTTCATCCCACATCAATATATACATATGTATGTCTACATATATTATGACTCTTCCTACATGTCGTGATCATGTAACAAGATGGTAAGTTAGAATTTCATTTAGAACATGAAGTCAAACATCTACAAGGAAGCTAAATTAACCACTGGGAACTGAATAGGCACGAGATACTCACAAGAAACCTCTTTAGATGAATTGGACAAATAAGAACATTATAAAGGACTTCGTAACTATCAAGCATGTGTCACAAACCAATGCAGATGGTTATCTACCATTTTCTATCTCTTTGATGAAACAATAAAGCTATAGAAAATAAATTATCAATTTTACAATGGTGAAACTTATCCTTTTAGTCAATCTTACTTACACTAAAGGAACAATCAATTATTGGAAAAAATGGCAATTTCTTGGACTTCATGTTATCGTCCTTAAGAAGACCCAATAGTAGGTCCAATATTTTATGTTTATAAAAAAAAATCACCAAGTCATTCACGAAAAATACTGAAAAGAAATACTCACACTTTCTACATCTTTCTCTGTGACATCAACATTGCCAATTCCACGAGCTTCTTCCACAAATAAGCTTTGGATCTTACTGGTGTCCACTCCTGCACCCTTCAAAGTTTCAACATATTCTTTCACATTATCTTGTATATTTCTATGGGATCGAAGACGATTCACTTTCATTGGAGTTAGTTCATGATTATGCTCCTGTTGAAATTGTTTGACAACCCACATCCCAGATGCTTCTTTCTTCACCCACAATTGTGCCTTACAACCCACCCTTGTGATTGCCATTCGGCGCTTCATATTGCCTTTCTCATTTAGAGCAGATGTTTCTCGTCGAAACCCCTCTTTGGAGCACACAAATATCCGAGAGGTGATGGTTCGGTCCCGTGATGAACGGTAGAGAGGTCCCTTACGGATGCTAAAGCCCAGATATCTAGCGTAACTATTATAAAAGGTCCTAGCCTCCTGTTCGGATTTGAATTCCTTGCCTACATACGGCTCTAGATTTATACGCATGTCGGATGACATAACCTCCCTTTCTCCAGAATTTTCCGGCACTTGAGTGCTCTCACCAGCACTTGTTTCAACATCCACGACAGGTAAACTATCTGAAATTGCATCTTCTGAACCCCCACTGAATGGAGAGAATCCATGGCTTGGATCTATAGACATATCTACAACCATTGTGAACAAAAACATCAATTCTATCACATTAATATGAGAATAGCAGTAACCACGATAACAACAGCAATAATAACAGAGGAAAGTTTTCTCCATAGACCAAAGAAAGAATATCAACTCTATGCTGTCTGGGTTTTCATTCACATTCTCCTTGAGGTAATGGCCTAAAGGGGTTCATGTGTTTGCCACCTTACCATCTCAAAATGTGGTGAGTCTCAGCCCAATAGCAGTTCCCTACGTGTCGAAAAGACTTAGGTTTCTTTGACGTTTATCTATTTAAATAGGCACTGCGCAGGCATGGCAGTGTGCATATAACCATATTTCTCGAGGAAAAATATATGGTTAACTACACACTGCAACATTAGCGTAGTGTTGAGTGCAGTGTTGTAGGAAGTCACTTTAGAACGGCTCTTTAAAATATAAAGATGCTTCATTTTCCCACCTAGAGGAAAGAGATTGAATGGGAGGTTGCCATGCAAGATGAAAAATACGTGAACCCTATCTTGCTTGCAACAGCAGCCGCCAGGTATAAGAAACAACAGCTTTATATCATAATAATAATAATAATATTAGGGTGTTGATTGTATTTTTTTTTAATTGGTCTAAGCGTGAAGGCGGGGGTTTTGATCCCAGGTCTATGGTATTACCACACACAGTCTTCACCATGGTTTTAAATCTCATATGAGACCAAGATGACTTGGGCATCGTCCATGAACGAGACGGACAGACAAGGCATCTCACATGTGCAAAATCTCGCGAGACAAACAAGATGATTTGGACGATATTTTGAATACCTCGGCCGAGTTAGTAAAATTCATCCGAGTCAACCATAATTTTGTATATTTTAATTAAAATATTTATTATCTAAATAAAATATGATTTAATGATTATACATGGGAAAATGCTGAAGTGACATTGAAATTTACATCGTTTCACACATTGGTTGACGTGGATGTGTGTACAGAACCATAGATGATTTTCATCGAGATAAGAGTGAAAAGCATCAATCGTTTTGCGGGCACGTCCACATCAGCAATGTGTGAAACGATGTAAATTTCAATGTTACTCCAACACGACCATGGTTTTTAAACTCGGTATCGCGTCTCGTCTCATTCAGCTCCGATACCGAGTCGTCTCAGACGAGTTTTCCGATACATTTGAGACGTCTCATGAGATAACTCGAAGATTTGTACATGAGATGTAAAACTCGGTCAAAAAAATCACTTTGTGAGTTGGTCTCGTTCAGCTCCGATACCGAGTTAACTCGGGCGATACGTCTCGGTCTCAGACGAGTTTAAAAACCATGAGCACGACTCTTAAACATATTCTAATCTACCTTATTTTATAAATAAATAAAAATTAATAATTATTTTCATATAAATATATATATATATAATTGTAAACCAGGTTAAATGGCGTATCTCGTCCCAGACAACTTGGCGTCCATGATCAAGACAAGAAGTCAAACCAAGTTTTGAAACCATGGCCTTCACCACCTAACTGAATGGCACCTTGCAGATAATAAAATTAGGGAGTAAACTTTTCACCTCTCGTTGAGTTTTTTTTTTTTTGGAAATATGGTAGGAAGTATTTGAACTGTTGTAAGAGTTTTCAAATGTTAATTGGACTAGAAGTACAAAACTCAAGACTTAGAAAAATCTATAAACCTAAATGTAATCTCTCATAGTTGAACAAGATTTTATTTTGAGGTTTGAAACATTTAGTGAGGAGAGAATAGTCTTCTCTTGAGTAGTGGATTCCACTCAAGAATTGCTGGAAATCCCTTCTCATCTCAAGTGGAATCAACTTGCCAATCCACACCATCAAAGAACTCGGAAAATAGAATATTGATTCCTAAATTACTCAAATAGGTAATTGGGAAAAATATCAAAATATTCAAAATTCAAAAAAATCTGAGTTTCTAGGGTTTCCTTCACAACGACAATAAAGTAGAAATCTAGAGTAATTTAGTAGAAATCTTGAGCAATTTAATAGAAATCAAGATAAAAGTTAGTGTTTCTTCTGGAAACATAAACGATTTTTTTTAATTAGGAATTAGAAATAAAATTGCAGAAGAAAGAAAGACAGAGAAAAGTAGAACTTACAGAGTTCTTATAGCTCAATTTCGACTGGAATTAGGGTTCCTTTTTTAGTTCTCCTTCCACGAGAGATCGATTGGCACTTTGACAGTCGAAACTCAAAACGGGGAACATCTTTTTAGGGCTTAGTTCCACTCTGGTTTTTGGATAAATATATAAAATCTCTTTTTTAAGGTTTCGTTAGTTCGTAACGTTCTTTCAAGTTAGTTTCGGCCTTCGGGACAACAACTAAATTTCGGTTTCCGGTTTTTTTTTTTTTTTTTTTTATTCTTTTGGTAATTTTGCAAATCCCCTACAAAATTGGTAATATTAGGTTTACCACCCTTCAAAATGGAATATGAAGTTTAACCTTGACAAAAAGTCAACGCTTTTATTTTATTTTAATTTTATACTAAATGACATAGCATAACGATATTTGATTCTCTTCAAATTTTGATTTAATAATTTAATTTTCACCATTAGTTCATAAAAAAAGAATGTTGACTTTGGATTCAACCAGGACTAACCCTAATCTTGCATTTTATAGGAGTAAACCTAATATCACCAATTTTATAAGGGTTATTTATTAATTAATTTTTTTGTGAGGAGTTTAAAGATAAGGATCTCCTTGTTATTAAGCATTTTTTTTTTTTTACAAAAATTGAAATTATGACATTAAGATTTGTGTTTGAAAGGGAAAAGTTACTTAAAGGATCTTAGCTTAGGGATTTCTTTCTAATTAGTGCTTGAGTTTTGGGTGATTACTTGACAGTCCATTGAGTAAAACTTTTTTTCTTAATGGTCCCTCAACCTCATCTCATATTATAATATTTTTGAAATACTTAAACTATCTTTTTTTTCATCTTCTTCGCGTACTTAGGTTTTTCAATCGGGATTCCAATCATTTTAGATGTTTTTTTATTGCGAATGTTGAATGAAAATTATATACTTCTAATTTTGAACATTTAAATGTATTATATAATCTATTTCGATAATTTAAAATAAAAAATGAAGAATGAGACCGAGATTCAGAAAACAACTTACAATGTCGAGCTCACCACTTTTTATTTATTATTAAGTTTAACATTTTTATTGTCGAGCTCATCAATTTTTATTTATTTTCGTACTCATCAATTTTATTTATTGTCGAGCTCATCAATTTTTATTTATTTTCGTACTCACCAATTTTATTTATTGTCGAGCCCACCAAGTTTTATTGTTGACTTCGACAATTTAAAAAAAAAATGTTGAACTCGACAATAAAAATGTTGAATCCAAAAATAAAAAAGTGATGAGTTCGATGCTAGTAAAACCCATCTGTTTTTGTTTTTCGAGTTTTTTCGACTAAAATACATGGAAAGATTGACTAAATACTTGACGTGATGACTTGTGTTGTTGATTTCAAATCAAAAGAACTATCATTAATCAATTTTCATCCAAAAACAAAGTAAAAAATTTTGAAAAAAAAAACCCCTTACTACATACATCTTCAAAATGTTTTAAAAAAACTTTGAAAATAGCTTCTTCTTCCTTATCAAATTCTTTCCATTGGAATAGAGTTTTCAAATGTCGATTAGGATGTCCAATATCCCCAAAAAAAAAAAAAAATAATGAAAATAGTGAGTTTGAATGATAAGGGCAGTTTCGACATTTTAATCGTAAGAGATGTGTGGAATGGCGTTTAGAGGCTGATTATAAATAAAAGTTTTTACTGAATGAATTATTAAGAAAAGCCTTACAACTTAGGGACTAATTAGAAAAAATCCCTTCGCCAGGGTCCTTTAAGTAATATTTCCTTACAAAAGATACCATGATTTTAAATCTCGTCTGAGACCCGAACGAGACAAATAGACATGGCTAGGGCCGCCCATGGGCCGGGTTTGGGTTTATTAATTACATTCAGCTAGTTATCGGGCTAGGCTAAGCCCGTTTAAAATAGGTTTGGATCTTGAATGTCGGCCCGTTGGGAGGCCCGACCCGCTATATTATATTAAAATAGCTTACATAATAATTTTCTTATAAATTAATAATGGTACCGTTAAAATATTATTGTAGAGAGTGCAATTAATTTTATCAAATCTAATAATCAAATATTATTTTGATCAATTTATTGTTATTTAGTATGCTTTCGATACAATCAAAAATAGTTTTTAAAAAATGGGTTTGGTCCGGCCCATAAATGGCCCGAATGTAGATGGACGGAATATAGGTGGACCGGGCTTGGACTAAGATTTTATTTCTTAAGCCCGGCCCAATATTTAAATGGATTGGGTTTGGCGCCAATTTTCTTACCTTACAAAGCCCGGCCCAACCCGATCCATTGACATACCTAGACATAGCGCCTCACGGGAAAAATGAATTGACTCGAATGACATTTTGAAAATTACGACCGAATCAGTAAAACTTGCCCTAGTCAATTAGGATTTTATATGTTTTAATGAAAAAAAAAATAGAATTTAAACATTTATTAACTAAATGAAATATAATTGTATAATAAAACATCTTCTAATCAACCTTATTTCATTAAAAAAATTATGATTATTTTCATATAATATATAAAAATAAATAATTATGAATCGAGTTAAATGATTTATCTCGTCTGAGAAGAGTTGACTCATCTGAAACAACTCGGTCTCATTCATTGATGAGATGAGAAGTCAATCAGATATTTGAAATCATGATAGGCGCATGTATTTCCAAAGGATAAGTTAATGAGGGATTTCAAATGGTATTAATAATTGTCAATGAATTACAGAAAATTTAGTGATACCCCCACCCTCCGAAATGCAAGATGAGGTATGTCCCATTGACTTTCATTGACTTGGTCAAATCATTAACAAGTATGTTCTATTGACAGACACATGTTTGACTACTGAAATGACCCTTTTAACATTTAAATTATCAAAATGCCCTTCAAATTGTCAACAGACTTTCATCATCTAAATTTATCTCCACCGTTCAATTAAATACATGTTAACTGTACGCCTGAAAGAAAGTTAAACCCTAACTACATCTTCCTTTAGAAGACGAAATCCATTCTTCATCATTACCACCAGTATCACACTATTCCCTTATCGCCATTATCACACCTATTAGCACCCTAACTAATTGCATATTCCTTATTGTCGTGAGTGTTCAACAACTGGCATCTTGTTGATCGGTTTTGAGTTAGATCTACTGAAAAATTTCATATATCATGCAATGGGTAGATGTTTGGAGTTTGTGGTGAGTTATTTTGACCATTACGACATTAAAACTTAATAGAAATGGGGGGTAACACTAATTTCACCAATTTTATAGGGGGCTAAGACTAAATTTTCTTTTTTTTTTATACAAATATATTTCAATCAATCTAAAAGTCAATAGAAATATTGATGAAACTCATTGAAACCATAGAAAAATGATAGAACAGATATGCAAATTGCACACATAAGTCATGAAACTATAATTAACAATTATATAAAGGGGGAGACTAAAGATTAGTCATGTTTGGATATACATTGGTGGAATAGTGCCCTGAAAAAATCATTTTATAAATTAGCTTATTAATCAAAAAAGAATTTTGAGTGTCAATGCATTCATCATTTCGATTTCTCTCTCTTCCCACTAGTATAGACAACCAAATGTCATTAATCATGAGATTGTTGATGAGGTATGAGATACCAAGAGGCCCTTAGATAAAATTGTAGTATTGATTGGCATAGAAGAATTAGTTATACAGTTTCTTTTTATATAAAATTGTCATAGTTATGAACGGACTTGGGTACTTCATTTATATGGCTGTCAAATTTTTATAGTGTATTAATTTGATGTATAGTATCTTATTCTTGAGATATCATAATGTTAATCAAGTGCACGATGCATTGGTGCTCTTAAGTACACTGATTGTTTGAATATAATTTATTGGGCTTATCTATAATTAATAGTCCTCTTCTTAAAAGTAGACCTAATATCTCTATTTAGTATCCCCAAGCATGGTTATGGAAAAGATCCAAGTCTAGAAAGGAGATTGTGGAGACCATTTTTGTCCTACCCTAAAATTGACACACGTGTCCTGAAAAAACATATAAGCCCTGTGCATAACACAATGGAACCACTACAAACCATGATAGACACTTGTCGAAATGGAACACGACACTTGATTAAATTGAGCACGATGAAAAGAGGTGATATTTGATCCCACTCCCATGTTCAGAACCTCTAAATCAAGCATGGTATGAATCGAACACCCAAAACAAGAACGTTCAGCACCACTTATTTAAGAAACCCTAAAAGAAACAAAGTTTGCAATCGAAACAAAGTTACCACAAGTTAACTTTGAAGTGACCTTCAGATCGATAAAGCCACCAATCATAGTCTTAGAATCTCGGACATAATATGCAAAAAATTGAAGACAATCTTATAGAAGAATGAGATATTATTGAATCTCTTCGATAACAATTACAACAACTCTAATAGGGTTTTATAGAAACCAAATCATATATAGAGATAAACTCTATTCCTAATAAATCTCAACCAAATCAAACTAACCATATTTTAATCTCAATAGATATGATACGGTGTACCGTAGTACATCATATTACAATGCAACATAACTAATTACTTCAATACCCTCCCGCAATCGCATGTTTTTTTTAATAAGGAACGTGTGATTGGTTAGTATCAAATTCCTTGATATCGCAATTATTAAATTCTTGGTATTGCCAACGAGTATCCATTGTGCTTTCAGTGATCATTGACTATTTGTGAAGCCATCACTGTCGCATCCCACTCATCATGGAGTCTGTTGGAACCAGTGGTCATTAAATCGAATCATATGATTTCTCCCAAAAGCATTTAATTGGATAACATGACTTGATAATTATATCTTGATCGAGATTATAAATGACAAAAAATAAAGACTATCAAAGAGATAGAAACTATAGAATAGGAGCTGAAGATTTTATTCATGAAAAAAAATCTAATGAATGGTAGCCTACCGACAATGTGCCGCCACCATCGACAGTAGAAGGTGGATTCACTAGATCGGTTTTTCAAAAGAGACTATGCTCTGATACCATATATAAGAATGAGATATTATTGAATCTCTTTGATAGCAATTACAACAATGCTAATAGGATTTTATAGAAACTAAATCATATCTAGAGATAAGCTCTGTTCCTAATAAATCTCATACCAAATCAAACTAACCTTATCATAATCTCAATAGATATGATACTGTGTACCGTAGTACACCATAGTATAATGCAACATAACTAATTACTCTAATACCCTCTCGTAATCACATGTTCCTTTGAATAAAGAACGTATGATTGGTTAATATCAAATTCTTTGATATCGCAATTATTAAATTCTTAGTATTGCCAACGAGTATTTATTGTGCTTCAGTGGTCATTGACTGTTTGTGAAGTCATCACTATCGCATCCTGCTCATCATGGAGTTTATTGGAACCAATGGTCACTAAATCAGATCATATGATTTCTCCCTAAAGCATTTGTTTGGATAACATGACTTGATAATTATATCTCGATCGAGATTATAAATGATAAAAAATAAAGATTATCAAGGAGATAGAAATTGTAGAATAGGAGATGATGATTTTATTTATGAAAAAAAAAAATCTAATGAATGGGCAGCCTGCCGACAGTGTTACCACCATCGGCAGTAGAAGGTGGATTCATTAGATCGGCTTCTCAAAAGAAATTATACTCTGATACCATATAGAAGATTGGATATTAGATTGATTCACTTGAATAACAGTCAAACGTTCAACTTGGATCAAAGTGCAACATATCTACCACTTGGAAGACTTTTAGTAGAGATATCAATAATCTAAGAAGAAGATGGAATATGAAATACTTGAAGAGCACTAGCAACTACCCATTGCGAACAAAGTGGTAATCAAGTTCCACATGTTTGGTACAAGAATGGAACATTGGATTTGCAGTCATATAGATAGCACTCGTATTGTCCGAGTAGATGTAGGGAAGATCAAAGACATAGACACGAAGAATAAATAAATGCAAGCAATTTTTGCAGTAGTGTTGGCAAGTATGCGATATTCCGCCTATGAGCTAAACCAAGATACATAATTAGGGCCTAAAAAGGTTGCATAGCCAGTAGTAGATCGCCTAGTATCTGGACATCTAGCACATTTTGAATCAACATATGTATAAGTTGAAGACGAAAAGATACAGTGCCCTTTGCATATCTAAGTATGCGTTTGACAACCTTAAAATTTTCTTCAGTTGGTTTGTGCATATATTGACATGCCACGTTAACACAATAGGCAAGATCAGGTTGTGTTAGTGTTAAATATTTGAGTGCCCCTACAAGACTACGATACTCAATAGGATTTTGAAGGGGAACACGAACACTTATGAGCTTTTGTCCAACAACAAGAGGAGTCGCAATTAGTTTGCAATCAATTAAACCGGCTCGAGCTAAGAGATTTGAAGTATACTTGGTCTAAGAAAGAACAATTCCAATCTTCGTGTGATGAACTTCAATTCCAATGAAAAAATGTAATAGCCCAAAGTCTTTCATGGCAAATTTAGTACTAAGTGAGTGAATAAGTGAATTCAAGTGACAAGAATTATTTCTTGTTAAGATTATGTCATCCACATAAAGGAGAATAACAATAATATATGTACCATCTTGAAGAACAAACATCAAGTTTTCTGTAAGGCAACTGTAAAAGTTGAGCTGATAAAGATACTCCTTAAAGCAGTCATACCAAGCTCTAGGGGCCTGTTTAAGGTCATAAAGAACCTTATTGAGCTTACAAACGTGATGGGGGTGACCAACATCAACATATCCCAATGGTTGATCCATAAACACATCCTCACACAAGAAGCCATGTAAGAAGGCATTTTTGACAAGAAGTTGATGAAGTTCCCAATTACACATTATTGCCACACTAAGAACTATCTAAATGGTAAAGGCCTTCACAACGGGACTAAAAGTTTCATCAAAATCTATTCCCAAGAGTTGATTATATTCTTTTGCTACAAGACGAGCCTTATACCGTTCTACTTCACCATTAGGAAGAATTTTAGTTTTAAAGATCCAACGAGAGCCCACAATATTCATCCAAGTATTACTTTTGTTAAGAGCAACAATCTCTTCATTCATTGCATTTTTTCAATGAGGACTTTTTAGTGCTGATTTGTAGCTCTTTGGTTCTTAATCAAGAATACTCAAATAACTAAAACAAGATGTAGGAGCAAGAGGATGAATGACCATGGGCTGTTCTTCAACATGCCATACGCGAGGCTTACATTTTCCTATTTCAGTCCTTGTTACCATGTGGTGTAACTTGGATCTAGATGGCTGGGCATTCAAAAAAGTACAACTCGCTTAAGATAATGGTTCAAAAGAGGGAGGTGCATCATCAATAGAGATATCTACGTGGATGGGATTGATATCGACTTCTTGTAAAGAACAATCAGAAATATTTGGTGTTGTACCAATAAGCTCATTAACAAGAGGCTCATTCATTGAAGAATGATCAATAATAGGAGATGTCAATTGTGAAATGTGATACTTAGGCAAGGTTTCAATTGGTGGTAACTCAATTACCTTGGGTGAAAGAATTGAATATTCATCTAGAAAGACAACTTAATCATTAGACTGAAATGAATTATTAGATTTAGGGATTGCATGATATGGGAAGACGTCTTCATCAAACAGAACATGGCGTGATATATAAACATGACCAGTATGTGAATATAAGCATCGAAAACCCTTATGAAAATCACTATATCCAATAAACACACAAAAAAGAAACTTAGGTGAAAATTTATTAGATTGATAGTCACGTAGATTTGGAAAACATCGACATCCAAAAATACGAAGGGTAGAATAATTAGGGAGCTAGCCAAATAGTTTGAAAAGTGAAGATACATTATTCAATATTTTAGAAGGTAGCATGCTTATCAAATAAACTGTTGTACTAAATGCCTCCACCAAAAGGAATGTTGGGACCTTGCTATCAAATAATAGGGAAAGACCCATGTCCAAAATGTATCAATGCTTTTTTTTTGCACAACCATTTTGTTGTGGTGTGTGAGGACATGAAAATTGTCTCACAATACAATTTTTAGCTAGATAATTTGAGAATTCATCGTTTTTGAACTCACCACCTTCATCAGAGTGAAAAATTCTAATTTTCTTATCAAAACAATTCCACACCATGCGATGTAATTGAATAAAACAAGACAGAGCTTCTGATTTATTTTTCAGAGGATAAAACCATGTAAATCTAGTATGATCATCAATAAAAATAAGATAATAACGAAAATCATGAACTGAATTAATCGGAGTTGGACCCCAAAGATCTAAAAGAATCTTAAAAAATGGTTCATTGGTAGATTTATTATCAATATCAAATGGTAACTTGAAATGTTTCCCCATTTGACAACTAACACAAATAATCTTTGATAATGGAATAGCTTTATTCAAAAGAGAAATAACTATTTTGGATGGATGTCCAAGTCGATGATTCCAATAATTCCCAGATGATTTTGCAAGTAACACCTCTTTATGCTTTCTTAAATCTTTATTGATATTCAAATCATAGAGTCCACCATGCCTACTTCCTGTTTATAGTAACATCCCGATTGTCCGATCCTTAATAACACAACCATTTGGTGAGAATTCACAAATACAATTTAAATCTTTTGTAAACTTGCTAACAAAGATTAGATTCTTTTGTGATACCATGTACTAGATGTACATCTTGTAACTTTAAATTACCCAAATCAAAGTTTCCAATATGAAATATATCAAGAGGCATTCCATTAGCAGCATAAATTTTACTCATTCGATTATAAGGTAAAAGAGAATGAAGAATATCATGTTGGTTGGTCATGTGAGATGTGGTTCCAGTATCTGGATACCATTTTGGATCGTTTGGATCTGATATATTTAAAGTTGATAGAGCTTGGTGAACTCGATTCAGTTGAAAAGACTGATCAAAGTGATGCCAATAGTCCAAAACTAATTGACCACGCTTGCCACAAACTTGACATTGAACTGGGTTATACAATCTTTGGAAGTTGGATGACCCAGCAATAGAAAATTGATGTGATCCTTTCTGTTGGTTTGATGCAGATCGTGGCCGGTTATTTTGATTTGAATGATCTTGCAAACCTTGTCCTTGAGGGCGAGTAGTCCCCTTTCCTTATTTTTTTCCTTTGAAATTTTCTTTCTTGGTAAAGAATGCACTTTCAAAATTCCCTTTGACAAAAATGTGTATCTCTTGTCCAAGGAGATTTGGTATTAAGTCTTCATAAGAAGGTCCCGGGGGTTTTGCAAATGTCAAAGTAACAAAGTTTTCATAATCTAAACCTAGACCATTCAAAACCCACACGACTTTGTCCTCATCGGATATGGGTTGGCCTATGGTAACCAGAGAATCACAATTTTTTTTAAATCTTCTAAGATAGTCAATTACAGAATCACCCCCTTGCTTGCAATGCGGTAACTGCTGTTTGAGTTGACTTTCTTGCCTTTTGAACGTTAAGAATAAATACTCGCTAGGTTTTCCCAAACTTCTTTTGTTGAAGTTAGTCGAACCACTTTAGTAAGGACATCTTCAGTCATTGTGGCATTCATCCAACTCAATAAAATTTGATCATTAGCTATCCATGCCTCATAGACTTGATTCAGAGATGTAGTTTCAATATTGTCTTCAGTAACAACAATATGAGTTGATGGACGTGGGATACTACCATCAACATATCCCATTAATTTTTGACCACTCAACAAAGGTTTAAATTGGGATTTTCATAACAAATAATTATTTGAATTGAGTTTTATGAAGACTAAATTCAAAATGGATGACAAAAAGAAAGAGTCGGTGTTACCGTGGCCATTGATAAGATTAATTACTCCCATACCCTCCTGCAATCGCATGTTCCTTTGAATAAGGAACGTGTGATTGGTTAGTATCAAATTTCTTGATATTGCAATTATTAAATTCTTATTATTGCCAACGAGTATCCATCATGCTTTCAGTGGTCATTGACTGTTTGTGAGCTCATCATGGAGTCTGTCGGAGTCGATGGTCACTAAATCAAATCATATGATTTCTCCCAAAAACATTTGATTGGATAACATGACTTGATAATTATATCTCGATCGAGATTATAAATAACAAAAAATAAAGACTATTAAGGAGATAGAAATTGTAAAATAGGAGTTGGAGATTTTATTCATATAAAAAAAAAATCTAATGAATGACAGCCTGCCAATAGTGTTGCCACCATCGGCAGTAGAAGGTGGATTCACTAGATCGATCTCTCAAAAGAGACTATGCTCTTATACCATATAAAAGAATGAGATATTATTTAATCTCTTTGATAACAACTACAGCAACCCTAATAGGGTTTTGTAGAAATCAAATCATATCTAGAGATAAACTCTATTCCTAATAAATCTCAACCAAATCAAACTAACATTATCTTAATCTCAATAGATATGATACGGTGTACCGTAGTACATCATATTACAATGCAACATAACTAATTGCTCCTATAAATCTAAGCTCTCCCATGCGTCAAATTTACCACATTAAATAAAATATCTACAAGTATTTATCAAATCCGAGGTAGACATGACATTCTCTAACTCACCCATACCCAAGTCGTGAAACACATCAAATCGACATTAATTACATCAATACACTATTGATCAAAGTCAAGTATCAACATTAATGAGGCATAGGTACAAAATCCAATGGCAGAATTAATAGCCTCCATCATGCTCATGACTTACCTGGCATTAGACTTGGACCAACCTCGGATTCTTCTCTAGGTAATTCATTCCCAAAATCCTTCACACTCTGCAATTCAACTGTTCATCATCTTTTCCAATTTTTCATTCATCTGTTTTACTAACATAACATTCGGAGGCTCTCTAACAGGCACTACACTAGGATCCCCATTATTCACACCTTCATGAAGTAGTGGAAGAGAAAATATTGACCAAGTCATCACAAACAGTAGAAGAAAGTTGTTATATCAAGATCAAGCCACCATCAAAAGATAATTCTCATCTCGAAGAGTGAAAACCATTAAATTCATGATAAATCGCTTAAAAAACATACTCAAATATAGTACATCCCCTAAAAACCTAACCTAGAGGAATCATGATACTCCTAAACTAAAAGAAAATCAATATCTACATGCCTAGACTTGTAAGTCCCATACTCATATCCTTTTAAATGGTCAATATGCATACCACATGGCATGATTGATGGCTTTGGTATAATCTTGGAATATGTGTCAATATGCTTATTAAGATATGTTTTAGCTAAATCAATCCTAAGATCGAGATTCATATTGATTAGTATAACATATCTAGATAGAGTAATATTTCATCTCTCACATCCACCAATTTGCAACTAGAGATCTAAGATGAATTGATCATTGAGTACACAAACCCTTAATTTATCATACAAAAAACAAATACTAAACAAAGTCTCTTGGATCTTAAGAAATACTTACTAATACGTTAATTTAAAAAAATGCAAAATAGTCTCTAAAAAAAAAATCACCAAATGCAAATTATAATAAGTGTTTCACACTAATTCAAGAATGTATAGATGACAATGGAAATATAAACCACAAGTGTGGATGTAAGTACTGTAATCAGATATGGAGTCGCACAAACAATAGATTTGCTACCACAAAAAAGTACTCTAAGCATAACCTTGATAAGGTTCACCATAGATAACATCAAGAACCACATCCCATCACCGAACATATCGTTGATCTTAACATCCCATGCATAAAAAATGTTAGATTGATGTGGGCCCTAAAGGCCTCATCAACATCCTTATTGTTAGTAAGATTGATGGCTAATCTGATACCTTGAGCAACCAAGTTTGAGAAGAGGAAGAAACTGAAAGAAATAATTTCGAAGACTAAAATCTTCTAACTATATGTCGATACTGACATTACAATGGGATTTATTCTCTAGGCTTTGTTGACCTAGTATGGATGATAAACCCACGAATACAACTATTGTAAAGATGGAGTTTACATTAACGAGGCCACCTAATGCTATCACATGATTACTTGTTGTTGTTGGTAGTGGTGAAGAAAATGTTGATGCATTCTTCTTGGTTCACTATTGTAGTATTCTCTAGGATATGATTCATATCCAATTTTTTTTTTTTTTAAATTAGAATTTTAGACAAATCTAATAAGAAAAGGGGTAGAACAAAAAACATAACTTAGGCTATGTCTGGTAACACTTCTAAAGTCTAAAGTCTGAAAACTAGAAATTAGACGCTAGAAGTTTCATCCAGCATCCCCCCATCACTAGTTCGAAACTTCTAAATTTGATTATGAAATCTAAAAATAAAATAAAAAAGGAAACAAAACTTTTGAAGTCTTAATTTTAAATTTAGACCACCTCCTTTTAAACTTCAGAAATGTTACCAAGTGAAAGCGCCCTCGATCTGCGGGGTGCGCGGATCCGCTTTTGACCCTTGAGGTTTGGGAGTCGCCACCTAGTTATTACGGTCTAGGAACCAAATTGACCCTACAATGGATAAAAAGAACTAATCTACTATAGAAATCTGAATCCGGGGATCATGTTACGGGGTTGGAAGGTGTTAGGCACCAATCCCGCCCGGCTAATGCCGGTCTCTACTTATCCCAAATAGATCTACATTGCTAATGATAAACCTAGATTAAAAAAAATAAAAAAATTTACCTTTGATTTGCAAAAGTGTTATTCCCTCAGATCTGGTGAGAATGGCTCCTTGTACCGTATTCCTTACTTCGTTTTATCTCCGGATCTGATTCCTGATCTCCGAGGTAAGGTATCTCCTTCTTGGATCTGGGTACTTCGAATTTGTTGTGGATTTTTAGGATGTTTTTGAGAGGTTTTTGGGTGTTTTTTAGGCTAAAATCGGAGTAGGGGTGTTAGGGAAGGAGTTGGGGATCCAAAATTAGGATTTTGGAGGGGTTGTGGAGGCTTCTTCACCTACTTTTTCTAGGGTTTTTTCTTTGATACGAAAATAGGGTGTGGAGGCTCCTATTTATAAAGTTTTTAGAAGCATTTAAGGTTTGATTAGGGTTTCTTTTAGGGTTTCAATTAAGGTTTTGACTTAGTCTTTAGGGTTTTAGGGTTTTGACTTTAGTCTTATGAGATTGACTTGATTAGTTTTAGATTAGGGTTTGGATTTAGGGTTTTGACCTTAGTCTTATGAGATTGACTTGATTAGTTTAGATTAGGGTTTTGATTTAGGGTTTTGACCTTAGTCTTATGAGATTGACTCGATTAGTACCTTGACTTCAGTCTTGCTTGATTGACTTTAATTTTGACTTCAGTCTCACTTGATTGACTTTAATACCTTGACTTCAGTCTTGCTTGATTTACTTTTAATTTTTGGAGAACCCCCTTCTATTATATCTTTAATTCTTTGAACCCCCAAATGGAGGGGTCCTTAAAGAAATATCCCACGAACCCTCAACAATTTTGCCTGAGAGTCCAATTAATCGATTTTTTAGGTTCAACTTTTTAAATTAATTTCATTAATATTTCACTTTAATTATTTAATGTTTTATTTATTAATTTCGAATTTTTTAATTATGAAAATTGTGAAATTACCGTTTTGCCCTCGGAGAGGATTTTTTACGTTTTAAGTCGTTTTTCAATGTTCCAGGATGTTTTGGAATCAGTTTTTCGTAAGGAATTCAATGGGAATGTTGGTTTTTGTCATTTATGAAGTTTTTTTATATGAAATGATCGTGAACTTTATGAGGGGTATTTTCGTAATTTTGTCAAATTTTGTGAAAATTGGCGAAGTGGTTTACTTGGTTTCGATTTGTTGTTTTATGTGTTTGAACGGATTTTCCTAAGCGTAATGTAGGCTCTAAGGTTGTTTTGAGGTTAGGGGTATTTTGGTAATTTAATCATTTTTTGTGATTTTTATCGTGAAGCTTCTTTTTGGTTTGCAAGATGATGATTTCTATGTTTCTGAGGTCGTATTTTCCTAGCGTAGCGTGGTTTCTAAGTTTTGTCAGTTCGAGATACCTCATCCGGATTTCTGAAACATATCTGGTAACAAAATAAAGCATTGGAATAGACATCCATCATTGGGAACCTTTGCGATCGGGTTGACGACTTGATTAATCAGGCGGATGCAAAAATGGGGTGTCTACACCAAGCACATACTCACCCTTCCATGGCTAAATGTTCTTCTTAATTTGCCTTCTTAATTGTGTGTTGTGCATGGTCATGGAGTTCGTGGCTTTAATTACAAAAGAGGATATAGTAAGAGGGAGACACAAGTAAAGGTCGGTTCTTTGAAGAGTGGGTGTGTTTATCATGTTATTAAAACTTGGAATTCTATGCCTTGTTGATTCGGCCGAGTAACCTCCTTTCTCATGAGATAAATTATTTATATATTGGTATATATTAAAAAAATTATAACTTTTTAATTAATAAAATATTGTGAATTAGAAGATATTTACTCCCAAATTTATATTTTCATTTAGCAAATAAATATTTAAATTATTAAAAAATAATTATTTTATGAAAAAGTTAAGAAACTGAGTTGATTGGGATGAGTTCTGTTAACTTTGCTAAGACTTTCAAATTATTTCCCTATCTTTGTTATCACATGGGACAATGTGGAAGACAATTCACATTGAATATCCTGTTCATTCTTGACCGACATCAAGATAACTCGCCTAGTTCATCTCATTTAAATTAAGTTTTTAATTATTTATCATTATATATATATATATATATATCTGTTAGTTTAGTGGTATTTTTGTAATAAAAGGAGTATGATCGGCTTATACTTTTGATGTTTTCTTCTGGAAACCTAGGAAATGAATACTATGCACATTATAGGAAGGGTGTCTAGTGCTTCCCAATCCCCAGCATATACTCACATTGACTGAAGCCATCGAGCCAAGCTACGTGGAGTCTCGCGTCTCATAGGATCATCTATTGCTTGTAATACACTTATTGCTTTTGTAATGTGTTATACCGTGTAATCTTAATATTATATCAACAAAGTTGCCTCCAAACTTTACTTCGTGTTGTCTCGTTATCTTGTTTGCTTGCTACGTTTGTGGTATACGATCATTTTTACAAGCTTGCTTGTGGATTAGCAACCCCTTGTGCCGCACGACCTCGCTTCGAAAGAATATGGTCGTGACAGTTGCTATATATAGGGTTGGGATTTGTAGACCCATGAAAGTGAACTCTTATGGTCACACATAATCTCAATCGTGTATAAGTGAGATCTAATGTTTGAGATTTATCTTAAAAATTTGTAATATATTCTCGGGACCCATCTTTTATTCCAACCGTTGGATCTCACATATATACATTTATATATATATATGGGGGCAGTTCAAGGGCCATATGTAAAAACATATGAAAAAACAATGATTTTTCAAAATATGGGTTAGAGGTTTTGGATAGAGCTGATTTTTTGCAAGGATGGTCACTATGATGAGAAGATCATCCTCACAAAAAATCAGCTCAATCAGAAACTTCTAAATTCATCAAAAGTGATTTACAAATTAGTGATAAAAATTGGCAAAACATCAACGATACACATTCAAAATCACTTTTAATGGGGTTAGAAGTTTCAGATTTGACTAATTTTTTTTTCAAATAATCTTCCCATCATAGAGATCATCCTCACAAAAAATCAGCTCAATTCGAAATTTCTAACCCATATTTTAAAATTTTATTAATGTTACATTGTTTTTACATATGTTTTCTCATATGTCTCTTGAACCTCACCCTATATATATATATATATATATATATATATATATATATATATATATATATATATATATATATGTATATATGTGAGATCGAACGATTGGAATAAAAGATGGGTCCGGTTCAGCAACAAACATTTTGGTAAAACATTTTTCAAAACATGGGTTAGAAGTTTTAGAATGGGCTGATTTTTTGTGAGGATGATCTCTACGGTGAGGAGATCATCCTCACCAAAAACCAGCCCATTCCAAAACTTCTGGCCCTAGTTTACAACTTGAAAAAATCGTGGACCGTCCATTTTTTGTAAACCATTTTTGATGGGGTTATAAGTTTTGGAATGGACTGATTTTTGATGATGATGATCTCCTCACCGTAGAGATCATCCTCACCAAAAATCAGCCCATTCCAAAACCTCTCTATGTTTTGAAAAATGTTTTGCCAAACTGTTTGCCAAAATGTTTGTTGCTGAACATTTCCCTATATATAAAAATGTGTATGGATCATGTTCAATAGCAACTTTTTGTCCAACATGTTTTGTCCTACATGGGTTAGAAGTTTTGGAATTGATTGATTTTTTGTGAGGATGATCTCTATGGTGAGGAGATCATCTTCAACAAAAATCAGACACTTCTGAAGCTTCTACTTACAAAATATAGACGATCCACTATTCTTCAACTTGTAAACATGGGATTAGAAGTTTTAAAATGGGCTGGTTTTTTGTGAAGATGATCTCCTTACCATAGAGATCATTCTCACAAAAAATCAGCCAATTCCAAAACGTCTAACTCATATAAGACAAAACATGTTGACCAAATAGTGGGCTTCACAAACAATCAGCCCAATTCAAAACTTTTAAGCCATATAGGACAAATTTTGTCTCCCTAACATTGTATGTCGAATGCTACCCACACACACAGTTGCTCCAGTTATGTGGGTAGGGGGGGAGCATAAACGTCCAATCCGCAGTTTTGTGTGGGATAAACATCCCACCACCAAACTACAATTTTGTGGGATCCACTTTTTTTCTTTACTCTTCACCAACTCCAACTTTACTATATTTCATCTTTTTTTATCTCTTTAACTCACTTTATTGGTTTCTTAACTTCAATTTTTTTATACTACCCCTCCAACTTTATTTTTTTAATACTTTTACCCCCTTACCCTAAAGAGGATGCCCTTCACCTCGCTCTAACTTTATTATATTTTTTCTTTTACCCCTTTAACCCACTTTATTGTTTTTTATCTTTTACCCCTTTAACCACAAATTATTTTATTAACACCACTCAAACTTCATTTTTACCCCCCTTAACCCCAAAGAGGATGCCCATGCCATAAGCATAGATGAACTCCTATATATATATATAGGGAGCGATTCGACAGCCCTAAAGTTTGCCAAACATTTTTTGTAAATCACTTTTGATGGGGTTAGAAGTTTTGGAATAGGCCGATTTTTTGTGAGGATGATCTCTACGGTGAATAGATCATCCTCACCAAAAATCAGCTCATTTTGAAACTTCTAACCCTAGTTTACAAGTTGAAGAATTGTAGACCGTCCAATTTTTGTAAATCACTTTTGATGGGGTTAGAAGTGTTGAAATAGGCTGATTTTTGGTGAGGATGATCTCCTCATCATAGAGATCATCCTCACAAAAAATCAGCTCATTCCAAAGCTTCTAACCCATGTTTTGAAAAATGTTTGGCAAGATGTTTGGCAAACTTTAGGGCTGTTGAATCGCCCCCATATATATATATAGGGGCGTGTTCCGTGTACACTCTTTTAAACTTACATATCCACAACTCATATAGGCCGTCGAATTAAACGCAAATCTACAATTGAGATCTGTTATAAACTTAAGAAATAAAATTTGCAAATTTATTTCTACCTCCCCGTTCGTTCTCTTCCTCTTCTCTCTTATCTTTGTTGGAAATCTATAATTTCTTCCTCATCTCTCTCTAACTCACAATTCTTCTTTCATGTAAAAGCTAGATTAATTGTAAAAGACTTCGTCTTCTTCATTTCTCTGACCATTTTCCCATACTAACTCCACTAATCATTATATATATCTATATATATACATATATATGGGGGCGGTTCAAGGGCCATATGTAAAAACATATGAAAAAACAATGGTTTTTCAAAATATGGGTTAGAGGTTTTGGATTGAGTTGATTTTTTGTGAGGATGGTCACTATGATGAGAAGATCATCCTCACAAAAAATAAGCTAAATCAGAAACTTCTAAATCCATCAAAAGTGATTTACAAATTATTGAAAAAAATTGGTAAAAAATCAATGGTCCACATTCTAAATCACTTTTAATGGGGTTAGAATTTTCAGATTGGACTGATTTTTTTTTCGGATGATCTTCCCATCATAGAGATCATCCTCACTAAAAATCAGCTTAATTCGAGACTTCTAACCCATATTTTAAAATTTTATTAATGTTATATTGTTTTTACATATGTTTTCTCATATGGCCCTTGATATATATATATATATATATATATATATGGGTCAGGTTCAAGGGCCATATAAGAAAACATATGAGAAAACTTTCATTTTTCAAAATAAGGGTTAGAGGTTTTGGATTGAGCTGATTTTTTTTGCAAGGATGGTCACTATGATGAGAAGATCATCCTCACAAAAAATCAGCTCAATCAGAAAATTCTAAATCCATCAAAAGTGATTTACAAATTAGTGATAAAAATTGGTAAAAAATCGACGGTCCACATTCTAAATCACTTTTAATGGGGTTAGAAGTTTCAGATTGGGCTGATTTATATATATATATATATATAGGGTCAGGTTCAAGGGCCATATGAGAAAACATATGAGAAAACTTTCGTTTTTCAAAAAATTTTAAAATATGGGTTAGAAATTTTGGATTGAGCTGATTTTTTGTGAGGATGATCTCTATGATGGGAAGATCATCAAAAAAAAAAAAATCAGCCCAATCTGAAACTTCTAACCCCATTAAAAGTGATTTAGAATGTGGACCGTCGATTTTTTACCAATTTTTATCACTAATTTGTAAATCACTTTTGATGGATTTAGAAGTTTCTGATTGAGCTGATTTTTTGTGAGGATGATCTTCTCATCATAGTGATCATCCTTGCAAAAAAAACAGCTCAATCCAAAACCTCTAACTCTTATTTTGAAAAACGAAAGTTTTTTCATATGTTTTCTCATATGGCCCTTGAACCGCCCCCTATATATATATATACATCTAAAAATTGAAGAAAAACTGATATGGAAATATAGAAGGGTAAAGAGAAGTAAGAACTCACGTAAAAGCTAGATCAAGTGAAAAATTAGTCATCTTCGTTCTATTCGTGGTTGTTCAATGAAGTTCAGAGTAAGGCATGATTTGATTTGATGGGTTAAAATTGGAACTATGTTTCTTAGTTAGGCCTCAAATTTAACAAAAAGCCATTTTTTAAGCTTTTCAGACTACACCCTTACTTTTAGAAACCCCTACTACCTAATGAAACATCACTATGAACTCTGAAATCCCAATTTCTATTTCTAGACAATCAGATTAGTAAGGAAACTCACTTTCTTGCATTTGGGTATTTTTATTAGAACAAATTCACAGCTTTATTTCGAAATTTCAAAATAAAAGTGTCCACATTTGAGCTCCTTCAAAATCTGTCGTTCTTCCGTCAGAGAAATGAAGAAGATGAAGTCTTTTACGAGCTGTACTCGCCCAAATCAAGTTGCAAGGAAACGAATAAGACGATTGGAGATACAGGGAGTCACCGTCTATTGTCGAGAGAGAGAGAGAGAGAGAAAGAGGGAATGCGAGTTAAAGAGAGGGAAAGAGAGAGATGAGGAACAAGCTATAGGAAGAGAACAAATAGGGAGGTAGAAATAAATGTGCAAATTTTATTTCTTAAGTTTACAATAGTCTCGACCACAGATCTGCATTTAATCCGACGGCCTATATTTAGATCGATTGACTCCTAAGAATGACTCATGAAAAAAACACATGATTCCAACCCTTTAAACATAAAATCCAGTGGTTGAAATTTATGAGTATCTTGATAACACAATTCTTGGAGATACTTATCTCGATGATAAATCTCAACCATTGGATTTTGTGTTTAAAGGGTTGGGATTATGTGTTTTTTTTTCATGAGTCATTCTTAGGTGTCTAACACCTAATAATGCCCCTATTCATTTTGTCTTTTAATGAAAAAAAATAGGGGTATGTTGGTATTTTTACAATAAATGATTATTTGCATTAATTGCCAAATCATTTGTTACAACAAGACATTTAATTTTAAAGACTAAATGTCCTTAACATTTGTTATATGAGAGAAAAGTATTTATTATGTAAATAAGCATTTATTATATAAAAAAACTAATACACCTCTGTCTTTTCCACTAAAAGACAACATGAATAAGGGTATTATTGAAAAACAAAAGTATTGGAGAATGCTAACGTCCCATACGGTTGAGAATTACTAAAACATGACAAAATAAGAGAGAATTGTCAAAACATGACCAGCTTTTGACGTGATTCCCATTCTGGCTCATTGTTCATTCTAATTATGAAAACATGCCTAGCAAGATGGTAATTTTTTTTTTTTTTTTGAAAATGTAAAAGGATTGTCACTTTTATAAACCAACGAGATCACTACTTTTCAACAAAAAAAAAAAAAGCTACCATCTAATTAGGCATGTTATGTGAATTAAAACGAACAATGAGCTAGAATCAAAATTTTGTCATATTCAATTCTCGAAATAGTAATTCACCTATATAGAGATAATTATCAAAATGTAATCTCTCTCTCTCTCTCTCTCTCTCTCTCTCTCTCTCTCTATATATATATATATATATAGAACAGCGTTCCTAAGACTCATATTGGGACTCACATTGCGACACACCGTTTTGTCTTATATGGGCAAAAATATTTGGAATGGGCTGATTTTTTGTGAGGATGATCTCTATGGTGAGGAGATCATCCTTGCCAAAAATCAGCTCATTATGAAACTTCTAGACCGTCCAATTTTTGTTAAAAAATTATAGACCGTCCAATTTTTGTTAAAAAATTATTGATCGTCCAATTTTTGTAAATCAATTTTGATTGGGTTAGAAGTTTTGGAATTGGATGATTTTTTGCCAGGATGATCCCCTCATCACAGAGATCATCCTCACAAAAAATCAGCTCATTCCAAACACTTTTGCCTATATAAGACAAAACGGTGTGTCGCAATGTAAGTCTCAATATGAGTCTTAGGAACGTGACCCATATATATATATGGGGGGCGTTCAATGGCCAACTTTTTAGCAAACTTTTTGGCAAAACATTTTTCAAAACATGAGTTAGAGGTTTTGGAATGAGCTGATTTTTGGTGAGGATGATCTCTACGGTGAGGAGATCATCATCACCAAAAATCAGACCATTCCAAAACTTCTAACCCCATCAAAAACAGTTTACAAAAAATGGACGGTCCACGATTTTTCAGCTGGTAAACATAGGTTAGAAGTTTTGGAATGGGCTGATTTTTGGTGAGGATGATCTACTCACCGTAAAGATCATCCTCACCAAAAATCAGCCCATTCCAAAACCTCTAACCCATGTTTTGAAAAATGTTTTGCCAAAAAGTTTGCTAAAAAGTTTGCCCTTGAACACTACCCTATATATATATATATACATACAGGTCAGGTTCAAACGACAACCATTTCAACACAGATATAGACAATGTGTTTTGTCTTATATGAGCAAAAATGTTTGGAATGGGTTGATTTTTTGTGAGGATGATCTCTGTGGTGAGGAGATCATCCTTGCCAAAAATCAGCTCATTATAAAACTTCTAGACCGTCCAATTTTTGTTGAAAAATTATAGACCATCCAATTTTTGTAAATCAATTTTGATGGGGTTACAAGTTTTGGAATGGGATGATTTTTTGCCAGGATGATTCCCTCATCACAGAGATCATCCTCACAAAAAATCAACCCATTCCAAACATTTTTGCCCATATAAGACAAACACGTTGTCTATATGTGTGTCGCAGGAACCCGACCCATACATATATATATATATATATATATATATATATATATATGGGGACGGTTCAGCAGCCCTAAAGTTTGCCAAGTTTGGTGCCAAACATTTTTCAAAATATGGGTTAGAAGCTTTGGAATGAGCTGATTTTTTGTGAAGATGATCTCTATGGGGACGGTTCAGCAGCCCTAAAGTTTGCCAAGTTTGGTGCCAAACATTTTTCAAAATATGGGTTAGAAGCTTTGGAATGAGCTGATTTTTTGTGAAGATGATCTCTATGATGAGGAGATCATCCTCACCAAATATCAGCCAATTCCAAAACTTCTAACCCCATCAAAAGTGATTTACAAAAATTGGACGGTTCACGATTCTTCAACTTGTAAACTAGGGTTAGAAGTTTCAAAATGAGCTGATTTTTTGTGAGGATGATCTCTTCATCGTAGAGATCATCCTCACCAAAAATCAGCCTATTCAAAAACTTCTAACCCCATCAAAAGTGATTTACAAAAAATGTTTGGCACCAAACTTGGCAAACTTTAGGGCTGCCGAACCGCTCCCTATATATATATATATATATATATATATATATATATATATATATATGGGTCACGTTCCTAAGACTCATATTGAGACTCACATTGCGATCAATGGCAAACTTTTTGGCAAAACATTTTTCAAAACATGAGTTAGAGGTTTGGGAATGGGCTGATTTTTGGTGAGGATGATCTCTACGGTGAGTACATCATCATCACCAAAAATCAGACCATTCCAAAACTTCTAACCCATGTTTACAAGCTGAAAAATCGTGGACCGTCTATTTTTTGTAAACTGTTTTTGATGGGGTTAGAAGTTTTGGAATGGGCTGATTTTTGGTGAGGATGATCTCTACAGTGCGGAGATCATCATCACTAAAAATCAGCCCATTCCAAAACTTCTAACCTCATAAAAAATGGTTTACAAAAATTGGACGGTCCACGATTTTTCAACTTGTAAACATGGGGCTAGAAGTTTTGGAATGGGCTGATTTTTGGTGAGGATGATCTCCACCCATGTAGGACAAAAATGGTTGGCTAAAATGTTAGCCAAAATGTTTGGTGCTGAACGGGACCCATATATATATATATATATATATATATAGGGAAATGTTCAGCACCCTAAGTTTTACCACACACTTTAACAAACGTTTTTTGTCCTACATGGGTTAGAAGTTTTGGAATGAGCTGATTTTTGGTGAGGATGATCTCTATGATTAGAAGATCATCCTCCCCAAAAATCAGCCCATTCCGAAATGTTTAGCCCCATGTTTACACGTTGAAAAATTGTGGACCGTCCATTTTTTGTAAATTAATTTTGATGGGGTTAGAAGTTTTGGAATGAGCTGATTTTTGGTGAGGATGATCTCCTCACCATAGAGATCATCCTCACCAAAAATCAGCTCATTCCGAAACTTCTAACCCATGTAAGACAAAACGCGTTTGTTAAAGTGTGTGGTAAAACTTAGGGTGCCGAACGGGACCCATATATATATATATATATATATATATATATGGGAGCGGTTCGGTAGTCCTTAAGTTTGCCAAACATTTTTCTAAACATGGGTTAGAAGCTTTGGAACGAGCTGATTTTTGGTGAGGATGATCCATTGGGGTTACCCACTGTTAAGGGTCGTCGGGTTCAGTGCAGACTCGACCTCAGGTCAGTTCATTCTTAGATATCTTTTTTGCCAAAATAGATATCTGTATTATGATCCAAGTCTTGAAGGAAAAAAAGTGACGAGATTTGGTCCCATTGGATCTAAACAATCCTTTTTCGGAGAGTTTCTATTGCCACAACAACTTTTGCTAATGCCACCCCAAGATGTGTGTTAATTCTTTGGTGATTTACATATGAATTGGAGTGGCGTTAGCAAAAGTTTGTTTGGCAATAGAATCTCTCTCTTTAAGATAAAGAAGCCATTGAATTTGCCAGTAATACTAGGTCCACAAAAGGCCCAAAAATAGAGGGTAAATTGAAAATTTTCATAGAATGGATACCTCAATTTAATATTGGTTACTTGCACAAGCAAACTCACTCACATCTGCACAAATTACCAAAACTGTCGGATGGGTTTAAGGTTGACAACATAGATCGCATCCAAAACACAATAAGTCACATGCATAGAGTTTCACTTAAAACTCTTATAAATTACAAATACCTCCTCACAATCTCTTATAAGTTATAACCCAAATCAAAAAAACAGAAAATCAGAAATTTGATCTCCTCTTCTTTAACCGAACCCTAGCCCTCTCCATCTCCATTTCCATTACTGTCTT
Organism: Akebia trifoliata; assembly: GCF_017979445.1. NCBI lineage: Eukaryota > Viridiplantae > Streptophyta > Magnoliopsida > Ranunculales > Lardizabalaceae > Akebia > Akebia trifoliata. Next base: position 3,431,362 of record NC_141390.1, on the reverse strand, counting down.
CTCTCATCTCAGACGATGACGGAGACAGAGACGATGAAGGCAAGGCCAGGGCAATAATTTTAGGCAAACGAAAACCCCCTTATTCAGCTTGTCTTCTTCTTCTTAGGTGATTTCAACCTACCTTTCCCTTGTCTCTCTTTCTCTTATTGTATCTTGAATATGTAAATCCTTAATTGATAAAATAGATGATCTAAGCAAGTGGTGATTTTTTTTGCGAGATCTTTACAATGTTCTTTGCTCATAAGGATTAGATTTAATTTTGAATATTTGGTTTCCTGCATTTGGAGGTCATGTATATAAAACCCTTTGGCTGACCCAATAAACATCAAACCTTAGGTGCCAGATTTTGAAATATGAACTACATTTATTCCTAAATCTTCAAGGCTTTACGAAAAACATTTCCATTATAAAAGTGAAGGTACTTTACAGATTGAATGTAAAAACATTTCCATTAAAAACCAAATTTTGGTTTCAAGAAAAAATACAATCACTTCAAGTTTTTGTTTTGTTTTGTTTTTATTTTTATTTTTTATAATCCCACTTGAAATTTTTTAAGACACCGAATAATTAGGTTTGCTGATTCAATGCTTCTCTAGGCTTTGTGATATTCAATATTCTTTCATTCATTATTTGTTACTTCTCTAAAAATGGTAATGGTTTTACATTCGATCAATAGGGCCATTTACAACAGATTACTAGACCTAATGAAGTAAGAAATGGAATCTTGACCACGGAAAAAAGGAAGAGAATGAATGGAAATTTGAAGCTGACCGAGAGCTTCCACTACAAGGATCAAATAGTGTATAGGAGAACAAGTAATGGGTCCCTCCACCCCTCACCTCTCCCAATCTGTCTTGGTACTAATACAACCCTCTATGTATGAAAGATAAGGGATTCAACACTTCAGAATGCTATACATTATGGTTGTGAAGTTGGAGTTGATTTTTAGGGACTAAAACATAGATTTTCTTTTTAATGTAGTTCATATTTCATAAATCTGGCACCGAAGGTTTGATGTTTATTGGGTCAACCAAAGGGTTTTATATACATGATCTCCAAATGCTGGAAACCAAATATTCAAAATTAAATCTAATCCTTATGAACAAAGATTTCTCCAACTCCAACATTAAATCTAATCCTTATGAGCAAAGAACGTTGTAAAGATCTCACACAAAAATTCAAGAAAAAAAAAATCACCACTTGCTTAGATAATCTATTTTATCAATTAAGGATTCACGTATTTAAGATACAATAAAAGAGAGAGAGAGAGAGAGAGGATGAAATCACCTGAGAAGAAGAAGATGAGCTAAATAAGGGGGTTTTTGTTCACCTAAAATTATTGCCTTAGCCTTGCTTTCGTCGTTTTCGTCACTGTCGTCGTCTGAGATGGGAGAAGACAACAATAGAGATGGAGAGGGTTAGGGTTCAATTAAAGAAGAAAAGACAAGAGGAAATTAGATTTTTGATTTTCTGTGTTTTGGTTAGGGTTATATTGCGAAGAGGTACTTGTAATTTATAAGAGTTCTAAGTGGAACTTTACGCATGTGACTTATTGCGTTTTGGATGCGATTTGCGTCGTCAATCTTAAACCCATCCAATGGTTCTGGTAATTTGTGTAGATGTTAGTGAGTTTGTTTGTTTACGAAACGTGACCCATATATATATATGGGGAATGCTAACATCCAAGACTTTAGGGGCACATTAGCATTCTCCAATACTTATTTTTTCAATAATACCCTTATTCATTTTATCTTTTAGTGAAAACAAATAAGAGTATATTGGTCTTTTATACAATAAATGTTTGTTTGCATTTATTGTTATCTCATTTATTATAATAAGACATTTAATTCTAAAGATTAAATGCCCTTAGCATTTATTATGAAAGAGACAAATATTAATTACATAAATAAATATTTATTATGTAAAAAAAACTAATATACCCTTCTCTTTTCACTAAATGACAAAATGGATAGGGGCATTATTGGAAAAAAAGTGTTGGAGAATACTAATGTTCCCATAAGGTCTTGGACGTTAGCATTTCCCTCTATATATATGGGAAGCGTTCAATGGATATAAGTAAAAAAGAATTAATTTTCAAAATATAGGTTAGAAGTTTCAGATTAAACTGATTTTTTGTGATGATGATCTCTATGATGAGAAAATCTTACTCACAAAAAAATAGTTCAATATGAACATTCTAACCCCATCTAAATCGATTTAGAATGTGGACTATTGATTTTTTTACCAATAATTTGTAAATCATTTTTGATGGATTTAAAAGTTTTAGATTGGGTTGAGTTTTTGTGGGAATGATCTTCTCATTATAGAGATCATGCTCACAACAACTAAAAAAAAATCAGTTAAATCTGAAAGTTCTAACCCGTATTTTGAAAAATAATTGTTTTTTACTTATGTCATTTGAACGCCCCCATGTATAATGCTTGTTTTTACTTATGTTCATGGGACAACAATTGTGACAACATCCATGACAATGATTTATTGTAAACCACTTTTGATGAGGTTAAAAGTTTGAAATGGGCTAATTTTTTTTAGGTTGATCTCTATGGTGAAGAGATCATCATCACAAAATATCAACCCATTCCGAAACTTCTAACCCCAATTTACAAGTTAAAGAATTATGGACCGTCAATTGTTTTATAAACCACTTTTGATGGGGTTAGAAGTTTCAAAATACACTGATTTTTGATGAGAATGATCTTGATGGTGAGGAGATCATCCTCATCAAAAATCAATCCATTCCAAAAATGTTATCCCACTATACATATATATACATACAGGGCTACAAGATTCAGATTTGGCTGATTTTTTGTAAGAATGATCTCTATTTTGAAAAATGGTTGTTTTTACATATGTTTTACTTAGCGTGCTTTCAACGCTCTCCATATACATGGGAAAATGTTGCATGGACCAAGGTCCACATTTGAGCCATGTGGATTATCAAGTTGGTTTAAATGACACCTCATTCCTCTTGATTTGTGGGCTAGATCTTAAGTTTGAAAATGGACGGCCACCGAACTCACAGATTTAAAATTTAAATCCAAGAGTGAAAATTTTTCTCTTTTTTTTTTCAATTTATTTTTTTGAAATTTCATGCTTTACATACACGTGGCACCTGATATTTTGTAACAAATCCTAACTATTACATTAAACAACTAACACCATTACTATAATTCCACTGAAAATTGATCCACCACATCGATTTTTTGAACTAACCATAACAACTGTATATCAATATTATAATTTCTTCTTTGGCTCCTATTAGAGGAAAGACATGCCTCGCAGACAAGCTTACGAAGAACCACATTGCTCATGAGCAATCTAATTTTGAACGAACTCACATTTTGAGAAACAATATATAAACAAGAATCTACTTGTATGAGCCAACATTTTCATTTTTCTAAATTCGCATTTTTTATTTGCTTTGATTGTAATCTTACAACAAAGGATTACATTGGTTATGACCAACCTAAAGAGCCAAATTGTTTGAATGTCTAATCAAAGAAATACGCAATAACCCAACTACTAAAGATGGTGAACGATGTAGATAAGTAATACTTTGAATCACTTGATTGTAAATTCTTCTAAAGATATTCCTTTTATAAACTTAATCACGTTCCTACCATCGATGTCCTGCTTGCAATTAGTAGCATAAAACAAATGTGCAAGAGTCATGATGATCTAACACACTCCCCTGACATACACCCCCATCACAAAACCGAGATCACTTGCCTTGGATACATAAGAAAGAGATTTATTATTCTACATATCCCAACGCAAATGATATACGATTCTGTGATGGGGGTGTTTGTCAAAAGGGGTGTCAAAAAATCATTATTCAACATGTAATATGTGGTTCTTCGTTGGTAAAATTTTAAAAAATATTCTCTTAAAATAATGAATTATAATTTATTTAAAAATAATAAATTATAATTTTATGTAAATAAACATATAACACGTACGCTGTACCACGTGCACTTCATTATTAGTATATATAAAGAAAGAATTTCATTTAGATTAGGAGAATGTCTATAGTTAAAAGCTTTTGTTCTTTCAATTTCCCAACCTCTACTGATGAAACTTAAAAAAAAAAAAAATTTGACACTTATAATTGAGGGACGTGGGTAGCTAAACAACTCATGAAATCGAGCGACTACAACATTATCAGGCTCCCGGATGAGCTATTTCATCATAATCTAGAGAGATTATTACAACCATTTTTCATACATTGTAATTTTTCACACACTTTTACAATGTATGAAACATATCCCCTTAAATAATATGTAAAAGCTACTCAAAGAATCTTGATCCCCAATTGGAAGGAAATCATTAGGTATTGTAACTCCCATATCTACTTATCTAAATAAGATTGTGCCACATGTCATTACAATGGATTTGGTACCATCGTGGAATACATTTCAATATATTCATCGAGATTTGTTTTAGATCAATCTTAACATTGAGATTTATACTAATTAATGCTACATGATAAATGAATTTGGTACAGTCATGGAATACATGTTAGCATCGAATTGAAAGATTAGTACCCAAACTAGTAAGCCTAAACCCTGTCATTGGCCACTCATAAGGATTTATCCCGACTCAGTTATGTGTAGTTTATGGGTTGATTTGGGCGAGATATGATGTTGTAAGAGCAACTCTTATAGGAATACCCATCTCCGTACCCATTTATGGATCACCTTGGGCTTATGAATAGTTACTTTGGATATTCATAGGATATGCACTCTAACTATTATACCTAAAAAAGACTATCCATAAATATTTTAATTCGATCCAAATTCCGAACGATCTAAAATTTTAATATTATTGAATCCAACTATTTGAATTTTTTTTCCTCCAAAAAATGGAGAAGCCGTGTGGAGCTAATTACCCATTTTGGGTCATGAAAATCTCAAAACCCAAAATGGATAGTGGGATGGGCATGCATTGAAGACCCCTATTTGGATTTCACAACTAAAATGACAATTGTGAAGGGATGGAGAGCACGATAGAGCATTGGAATTGCTCTTAGAGGCCAATTACCTCACCCCAGTTGGGCCTATGGGTCTCATGATTTTAAAGCTCGATTTCGCGTCTGGTCTCGTCCATGCCAAATACCGAGTTGTGTCTTGGACGAGTTTTCCAATACCTTTGAGATGTCTTGTTCAAAATAAATGAAAATTGAACATGAGGTTTAATATCTTGTCCGAAAAATTGACTTGTCCGTCCATCTTGTCAATGCACGATACCGACACAACTCGAGCGATTCGTCTCAGTCTCAGACGAGTTTTGAAATCATGATGGGTATAGACACCCTTCATCATAATAGTAAATAAATAAATAAAATTATAACCCAAACCACAACCACTAATTTATACAAAATTTCTTTTATCTTAACAAAAAAGGTCTCTTAGATCTTAACAAATACAAAAAAAAAAAAAAAAAAAAAAAAATAGAATGGAGAATAATAGTCCATCAAAATCCAAACCTACCACCAAATGCAAAATACAATTTAGGGTTTCACACTAATGCAAAAATGCATAAATTACAGTGGAAATATAAACTAAAAGTGCAGATGAAACCAAAGTAATCAGAGTCACAACAGCACGAACAGCAGATTTGCTACCACAAGAAAGCAATCCAAGCCTAATCTCAATAACATTCACCATCGACAACATCAAGAACACACATCCCAGAACCGAACCTATTGCCGAACCTAACATCCCGAACCTAAGGACGGTCAGATTAATATGGGCCTTAAACGCATCATCGACATCTTTACTGTTAATAAGATTGATAGCGAGTTTCAAACCTTGAGCAACCAAGCTTGAGAAGAGAAAGAAACTGAAAGAAACAACTTCGAAGACTAACAGTCTTCGAGCGATATCGATATCAGCAGTACAATTAGAGTTCACCTCTAGGCTTTGTTGACCTGGTGTGGTCAACGATAAACCTACAAACACTGCTATTGTGAAGAGAGAGTTGACATTTACGAGGCCATCTAGGGCTGTTACATGAACACTTGTTGTTGTTGGTGTTATTGATGTTGTTGAAGATGGTGATGCCATTCTTCTTGGTTTGGTTCACTAATGGAGTATTCTTTAGGGTTTGATTCAGATCTCAATTTTTTTGTCAAAAAAATTGGAATTTTTTTTTTTTTTTGACAGATCTAGCAAGAACAAGAGACGGAGAGATCGAGAGAGATAAACTTACCTTTCCATGGTTGAATGTTCTTCCTTGCTTTGTTGATTGTGGCTTGTGTTCGTAGGTTTTCTTATAAAAGAGGGCAAAGTAAGGTAGAGACAGAAGAAAAGGGCTTTAAAGATTCTTTGAAGAGTAGTGGGTGTGTATCTTGTTTTTAAAATTCGAAACACCGAGTTGACTCAGCTGACTGATCACTTTTCTAAAACAATCATTTAAGGTCCGACTAGTTGCACATCACCAACGACTAATTGCATTCCATCACTTAAAAGGAATTTTTTTCCAAAACTTGTACAACTTATTTCCAAATTCCGATTTTGGTACACCGTTTATATTAATTCCGAAAACATGCTTTTCATTGGTAGGTATTTTTAATTTAAAGTGATGAATTTGTTGGTATTAAAGTGACGAATTTGCTGGTATTAAAGAGACGAATTCGTAGGTAAATTTTAAGAAAAAATATCCTTACTTTTTAATGGTGAATCCGTTTGTAATTTATCAACAAGTTCGTCATTACCTACCAACGAATTTGTTGGAAAATGATTCATGCATGTTTTTAGAATTGATATGAACAATGTACCGGATTGGGAATTTCGTCATATTCAATGCTCGAAATGGTAACTCATCACCCTCACTTAAAAAATTCTCTTTACACCCCATTTGGATGGTTGCACTCAAAATATAAATGAAAATATTACATTCCTTTATTTCTTTATTTTTATTCATCTTCAATTATGATCACATAAATTAGTGTTGGTTTAATAGTTTAAGAAATACTTGAATGTAAAACAAGAATATTTACATTTTATATGAATGGAGAAGACGAAGTCACGAGAAGGTGAATAACCCTACAACTTAACGTTACCCATAATAAAGTGCACTTAGTACGATAAAATAGAGGTTACAAAATAAAGAAAATTGGTGTGCAACCAGCTACTAGTGTTGTGCAACTAGCCTGTCCATCATTTAATTTGGTGTATAATTATTTATGAGAGCTACTATTGGCACCCCAACTTTTTCTTATGATATCCCAATTAAAAATAAAGAAAATAGGGTGAATCTCCCTTTCATATGTTGAATGTGACAAAATTTCGAGTCTATTATGGTATATTGTTCATTTTAATTCTCAAAACATGTTTTTCTAGTAAATTCGTCACTTTAGTAATCAACGAATTTACTAATTATAAAGTGATAAATTCATGTGAATAACATGTTTAGGGAATTAAAATGAACAATGTACCGAAATCATAATTTTATCATAAGTTGCGCACATTTTTGAAAATATCTCAATATTTTAGAGATTCTATTGTCACACCAACTTTTATTAACACCACTCCAATTCATTGGTAAATCACCAAACAATTGGCAAACATCCTGGGTGGCGTTAGCAAAAGTTGGTGTGGCAATAGAAGCTCTCATATTTTACCACACCCCAATAAAGATTAAAACACACCCTTTATAATCTCAACATTACAACACTAGTTCAAACAATTTTAGTAGCTGTTTACAATTATGATTAGGCTCATATAAAACCTAAATCCAAAAAATAGACTAACAAGAGAGAGAGATTCTACTGGCACTCTAATTTTACTTATTCTCAACTATTCACTTATTTTCTTTATTTTTAATTGGGGTGTAATAAATAATGGAGTGCTAATATAGTAAATATCTTATTTGTATCAAGAGCTTAAAAAGGGGTTGTTTGGACGAATTTTGTTAGCTCAGCCCGTAGGGGCGGAGCCAGGATTTTACTGTAGTGGGGGCAAACTATGATTAGTTGTATATTGAAGATGAATGGTTTTAGGGAGAAATTAAGAGGGTTTTAGTTAGAAGTTGAAAAAAATGATATTTAGGTCATTTCCAATTAATATTTGAGAAGTCCCGATCAAGAGGCAATGTCATCAACAAAAAATTGAAGAGGTGAAGGAGTAGAAACAAATGGGGCATGTAATTAGTTAAAAATATATGAGTGTCTCAAAGATCTGTGGGGACAAATGGGGCATGTTATTCATATTTTCAAATAAAAGTTTAACCTAATATTGAAGCTCTCCATCAAATAGACGGTTGAGATGATATAGATTTTCAAGAAAAATGTACCCCTAGAAAAAAAAAATTTGTATTGGTTCCTAAGCGATCAATATTGATTTTTAGGAAATATTTATTATTCCTCTTATCTTAATTGTTTGTTTAATGGAGGAGTTGGAATCTAGCGTTTTCAAACATAATAAATTAAAAAATGAAAGTGATGTAATTGTCCATAGGCGGATTTGTGACTTATAATCCAAGTCATTGGATGCATTTTTGGATGTGTGGTTCGATTCGAATTATCCAACAAATTAAAAAAGTATTTTGGTGAAACTTATAAAACATTAATAAGATAGAGAAGTATTCTGGTAAAGCTTATAAAACATTAATAAGATAGAGACAACCCATGATTTTCAAATTATTTCCTAAGTCATCACTCTTTATAACTGACAATGTGTAGGACAATTCACATTGAATATCCCACTCGTTCTTGAACTTCAATTGAGTCATCTTGGTTCGTTGTGGTGTGGACCGAGGAACATGGTTTTAACCATTTAACTCAAGTTTATAACTATTTATTATCTAATAATTTTCAAATAATTATAATTTCTTTTATTAAATTAGGTGGTTCTAATAATCAAAACTAACAAGATTATATTTCTATGATGATATCATAAAAATTATTAAAAAATATGGAAATCTGATCTTATTCGACCAAGAACTTTTAAAATCTCCAATGAGTCATCTGGGATATTGAATTAGTCGATGCTAAGAAAGAATCAAATTTATTTAATCATGAATGATACCAAAATGACTCGGACTCGGATGAGTTATCTCAATGTCAAAAATCATGGTAGAAAGCAAGGGAATCGTCACTAGAATCTTTTCTCAACAAAAAGACTTGTTGGTCTTTCAAAAAGTTAAGGTTCTACCCTACCAAAAGCGCCCACTGTTGGTCCCATGGTTTTAAATCCAAGGCCAATACGACTTGGTATAGTCTATCAAGAACATAGATAGTAAAGTCAAACGTGTCAGCAAGATTTAAAATCATGGTTCATTTTTCTCATTGTTGAAGATGACTCAAATGTATCGGAAAACTCATTCGATCTTGTTCATGGATGAGTAATCAAAAACGAGTTTTTAAGAAATAAAAAGTTCACTAACTAGGCTATCAAGTTATATCCGGAACGTAGGAGTATTTACAAGGAAGGCTCTCCCTCTGGGTCCATTAAGTAATTTTCACTATAAATCACCTATAATGCATTATGATTTATGAGGCCAAGAGGGGTAGTTGGTATGCCATATACCCAATTAGGTCTGACAAAGCAAGGGCTAGACCTACAGCCAAACACCCTTCACCCTCCCCACATCGTGTGGTCATGCCAACTTGGACAAATAAATTGTTTTAGGAGGAGATCTCTAAATATCACATGGAATTGCAAATCTAGCACCATGGGAAGTAGGGATGCAACTTGATCCGGTTCAAATCGAGAATTGAACCGAACCAAATTGGTTCGGTTCCGGGTTACAAAAATGGAGAATTGATCAATTTGATTATGTTCTCGGATCAAGTTTGTATAGAACTGAACCAAACCGAGAACTAAACCCCTATGCAATAAATAAATATATATGTATATAATAATTATTATGAATTAATTTATGAGTTAGGGCATAGATTAGTGGTTTTTTATGGATAAACTAATGATAGTGATTATTGTATGAAATTTTATGTTTATTATATGTTTGTTTTTTCATTAAAAAATATTACTTACAATTTATAGAATATTGGAAATCCGTAAAACCAAACCGAATCAAATTGACTTTAGTTCAGTTTGGGTTGGTTTGGTTCTGGTTCTTATCTAGTGAAACCGACCTATGTTGGGGTTCGGTTCCAATTTGACCTCAAACCAAACCAAGTTGCACCCCCACCATAGCTGCAGAATCGGATTCAAACACGTATATTATGGGGGCAGAAGAAAATTACACCTATTCTGAGGAAAAAAAGCAAACAAGATACTTTCGAGAGACACGAATTGACTGATCTGTTCCTTTGAGTCGGCGTAGATCACAGTAGGATCCTAAGAAAGAATGAACGACTCAGGGTCCCAAGAGTAAAATCTATAGACGTGTTTCCCCAAATATCAAATCTCCCAGTCATGATTGTTAAGTTCATGAAAACTTCTATTCCGTATGTTACTTGACAGAAGTCTATCTAAAAGTGACACATATTAATCGAGGTTGCACATGACTTGACATTTTACAAATAGCACAACAAAGAAGCTTTCATGCCGACACATGTCATCACCCCTAAAATTGTTAGTCAAATCAACATTCACCACAACCAGGAACCCCAAGGCTATAAACAGGTAGAAATCAAAGGAAAAGGTATGCAAGCTTCATTCTTGAGTGATTTGATTGTTGAAATATTATTCAAAGGCACCATCAGATGATTAGAAGCATCAACTTCATCTTTAGAAAGGAGTAGAGAGAATAGATCAAAAAGATAAAAGGACCCACTTATATTGCTATGAACTTGTAGAAAACATCGAATAGAAAAGAACCTAGAGCCCACCGATAATAGTCAACGAAAACATGGATATCAACAGAGCTAATGAAAAGAACAACAATAATAAAAAAAGGGAATAAGTATACCCAATCTATATGGTAAGAAGGTAAGAATCGTCTTGATCATCCTCAGCTTCCATTTCTTTTACATTCTCAACTATATTCTGAACAGTTTTGGTTAGGTGATCTGTGTGACGCCCAACATCATTCAAAATCATATCCAGTTGTTCCCGACACTCTGCTAATCGTTGATTTGCACGATGAAGCTCAGAGGAAAGTTCACGAATTTTCTTATCCTTCTCATCCTATACAGACAAGAGAAAACAAAATATTGGTTAATATAGAACATGTACAAATATAGTGTTTAGAAGTTCAGGGGTTGGTGCAGGATTCAATAAGCTTTTATGTTATGAGGTAATATAATCTTAATCATCAAATTTTCTGGACCTTCAAAAACAACATAGCAAACAGGGCATAAACGAGTTCTCGGAATACATTTCAACCCTGCATTGGTGAGCGTCTAGATTTTTTGTGACCCCACCTTCCCTGAGTTGCAATACTACCACGTTTGTTATCATGTGCCCTGCGGGCACACGTTAAGCTGCATTAAATATACCTTGCAAATAAGCATTTGAGGGTATTTTTGGTTTAAAACAAATATTTTGAGGGCATTTTTGGTAGGAAATTCAATTTTAAAGTGTATTTAATGCAGCTTAAAGTGTGCCCTTAGGGCACAAGTTAACAAAACCCTTCTACTAAATGCATTTTACATTCTCCTATTCTTGTTCTCAAGACTGTCAAAACTCATCCAACTTTCTAGACAATAGTAGTAGTGTGTCAAGAGTACTAGGATTATTGGGTAACATCTGGATATCTCACGACAAAAATGGGAAAATAAGATAAAAAATGAGACGCTTCATATATCTTGTTGATGGTGTTTTTGAAGATCTTCTGATTGCAATACAAAACTTCTTCCTATTGCATATATGGTCAAATTAACTGTTTTCTCCCATGAGCATATACTTTATATACCTCTTTTCTACAAAATTAATTTACAGAGTTGTGGCTTCCTACTGCCTTTCAAAATCGCTAGGTGGCTCTTCAACAAGTGCCCACGATAGAAGTTAAGTTGTTTGTGAACAGTATTCCTTGAATCCTTGCCAGCTGTCTTATCAGAGATCTCAACATATGAGGGCCTCCTCTAGTAATAAATTTTTAGGGGCTAAATGTTGGGCAATCAAGAAACACAGTGTGACAGATCGTAGAATAGATGAGGATGCTCAGATGGATGACTGAAAATACTAAGAAAGATTAAATTTGAAAGGAATGTGCATGCGTGAAATGTAGTAGTCCCAATATATGATAAACTAATGGAAAAGAGATTAAGACGGTCTGATCATATGAAACAAAGCCCAATTATAATTCCAGTTAGAAGGAATGTGCAAGTTGAAGGTTCTGGAAGAATGAGAGGGAGACTAAACTATATATGGATTGAGAGCAGATCTGAACACAAATGAAATAACAAAAGACATGGCCTTAGAAAAAAAAATAATGGATAGGAAAATGATTCATTCAATGACCCCAATTTGATTCATTCAACGACCCCAATTTTTGTGGTGATGAATGGAAACACTTTCAAAGCATCTCAAGATCACTCTTTAATTTGTTCACTATCTTACTAAAGACATCTAGGCAGAAATCAATATCATCGATGAAATGAAGATGCAGCACAATTGGTGTGCCCTAGCCTAACTTAAACCAAAAATCATTCCACAATTGTCAGCCACATCGGTAAGTTTCCAAATTGATCCAATCGGAATGATATACAAAAGAGTAGATAATGGATCACCACGTCTCAATACCTTGCACCTCCGAGATAAAAATTTTGGAGAATTGTTTACAAGAATAAAATGAGGTTGATGACACGCTCCAACATCCAATGTCTCCAGTTAGCCCCGAAGCTCATCCTTCCCGTGGAATAATCTAAGAACCCCCTTTAGCTTCCATAAGTTCATTCAAAGAATGAGGAACTTATGCCATCAAAGATGTATAAAAGCTCTCTCTATTGATGATTACCCTAGGGTTTGGAGTTATGGGGATTGATTGCAATTTTTTTGTCAACCAAGATTTGAGCATAAATTAGTCTTCATGACAAATGGCATCTAAGGATGGAAAACAAAGAATGCTCCTCGGATCTAGAACTCGTGCTTCATGCATTCCCAAAGGGGCCATAAATGATAAATCCAAATACAAGGCTTTTGCCCAATTGTCCATGTTAGTTCAATCTCCAAATTCCAAACTTCAGAGTCCAAGAGCAAGTTTAAATCTGCATTCCATATTCTGGATTACAATGAGAAGCTTCTCAAGATTATCATTTTGAAGGATAGAGGAACAGAAGTAAGCTTTTTCAACCAATGTCAGTCACTATCATCTAGTGATGCTTACATAGGTTGCACCTACTTGAGAAATCAACTTTCCAAACAAAAACTTACTGATATGAAAATGTGGTTGATTCTCCCCTACTCTCATTGGGACCTACCAATATTCTCGTTTTGCCTCATTTTCTCCAGCCAATAATAGCCTTTTATGGGTATATTCCACTCAACCTTCACTTGAAAATCTCAATTACTTGCTCATGATTACTGTGCATATAAAGATCAATCTCTCAAAAGGGAAAACATATATCCCACTGCAAGTACTCAAAAGGGAAAACAAATGATTTATAGTACACGCAGACCAACATATTGTGTATCTAATGATTTAAATAAAGATATAAGGCAACCTAATTTAAAAAAAAAAATTTAATTTGAGAGAGACTCAAAACAAAAACATTTATCAGAAGACATAACAAACAATCATAGAAGGAAGACCAAATGATAATACTAGGAAAAAAGATGGGAAAGTTAGCCGTGTCAACATAGAGGACAAGTACTCAGGACTAAACAATTGAATCCAATTCCTGCATAGATAGGGTTTTTCATATGTGGCAGCTGAGATATAGGAACCAAAGGTATTCCCATGCAGGAACACTCCACCTCCCCTTCGTGTGACAAGTTTCAGCCTAAAATTACTCCACTATGAGGCTAAAACAAAGCATGGTTCTTTCGTTTCCCCATCTTCATTCTTAAAAAGTAGAAAATGTGATCAAAACTACTAATTGATGAAAGTGCAAGACACAACAGTATGAAAATGCATTTGACAGATCTCCACATGCAAGAAAACACCAACCTTATCAGGCAAAAGGCTTCAATATCACCCCATAAAACATTATAACCAGTAACAAATATTAAATTGAGGTATCCATTCCATGAAAACTTTCAATTTACCCTCTATTTTTGGGCCTTTTGTGGGCCTAGTATTACTAGCAATTTCAATGGCTTCTTTATCTTAAAGAGAGAGATTCTATTGCCAAACAAACTTTTGCTAACGACACCCCAATTCATATGTAAATCACCAAAGAATTAGCACACATCTTGGGGTGGCATTAGCAAAAGTTGTGTGGCAATAGAAGCTCTCTAAAAAAGGATTGTTTAGATCCAATGGGACCAAATCTCATCACTTTTTCTCCTTCAAGACTTGGATCATGATACAGATATCTATTTAGGCAAAAAAGATATCTAAGAATGAACTGACCTGAGGTCGAGCCTGCACTGAACCCCGACGACCCTTAACAGTGGGTAACCCCAATGGATGACTATGCTCGGTTTCAAATTTCGTAATAACCCATTTCCCCAACTTCTCTTTCCTTACCATAATCATCGCCTTGCAACCTTCCCTTGTAACTGCCCGTTGTTTCCTCGTTTCACTCCGCTTTATTTTATTATTATTTAGGCGAAAACCTTCTTTGTTACAAAGAAATCTCCGACTAATAATTGATCCATCGCGTCCCGAACGATGGCAGTTACCAACACGGATAACAAAACCTGTGCGCTTAGCATATGCATCATAGTATATCATTGCAGCTTGTTCAGATTCAAACTCCATGCCAATATATGGTTCTACATTTCCGCCTACTTCATGAACAACTAAAACACCTCCATCAGAAGCCCCGACAATATCTCCATCCTCACATCCACGAACCTCTGTTCCAAAAGAAGTTTCTATCATCTTGTTGTACACATCAGAATCAGTCCCCATTCTAACAGAATCGTCTATCATCTTGTCATCATCATCACTTACGTAATCTTCGAAATTCACTGTTACACAACAGCATGATATCATTTTCCAAACTCATATATGAAGGTATTGAAGTTTAATGTTTGAGAAATGCATGAATTAAATAAAGAAAATTAAAGGCTTATAGAGGAAGAACTTGACTCTTGTTTACTGTTAATGCTGCAAATTTAATTATTAGATCTTATGTATAATGTACTCTATTTTGAGAAAAATGCTAAAAACAATATAAAGGACCTAAGATAACAGAACAGTCACTTTTATAAAGTCATTATTTATGGGGTATGAGCCAAGATTATTATAATGCCATGGTAAGTGGTTGTAACTTATGGCAGCCATTTTTAAGACCATGAGTTTATTGATTTTCTTATGCATGTAGATATATTGAATTACAGAAAGACGTGATTGTATAGTCTAGATAGCATCAAATCAAGGAACATGACTCATTCGGCGAGCTCCGGATTTTTAGAATGATAATAAAGATTTACGCATGTAGAAGAAATTTGGCATACTGCAGTATTCATTAATTCTTTTACAATGGTCTTCCTTTTTTGTGGAGTTCTCCCTTTTTAGTTGGTATTTTTGTTTCACAACAGTTACCTCTCCCGGCTGTTTTATGGCATTATCAACATCAATTCACTTATGCAAGTAATGCATATATTATTTTTTTCCCCTTTTTGATAAGCATGCGGACTAGTGGTTAGTATTAGTAAGTGAAGGTGGGTTTTGAAACCATGTTGTTGTATCGACATGTATTGACTTTAACGAACTTAGAAAGCTGGCACCATAAATGCACATATTGTTATCTTCATCAATTCTTCAACATTGGTCTCCTTCATGCATTTTCAATGAGGACACATGTTACGATCCTAGGTATGAAAGCCAACACCATGTCTCGGGTTCAAGTCCCAAAAAAGGTGACCTAGAGTTGTCTAGATGCCAAAAAGAAGGTTACCAAAGTGAAAGCCACCACAAAGTGGCAAACGCGAATGTTGGTTGCAAAGCATAGTAGTATGTTACAACCCAGGTGATAAGTGCTTAACTTCCAATATCATTATTTCCTAGGTGCTTTGGTTGTATTGGTTAGGTTCGTACCATCAAACAATGAAGGCCAATGTCGACACCAGTGAAAAACTACAATTAGTGCTAGTTGAACTCTCTAGAAGAGGAAAACATAGGCCACGAAAAAATGGCCCACTAATGTAGTAAAAGAGAGATATGCACCCCAAAAGAAGATATAGTGTTAGATAGGATTGAATGGTAAAACAGGATTGTTAGGAACCCTATTTGGTAGTAAGAATTTAGATTAGATTTTGAATATTTACCAAATAGATGGGTTTGATTAGATTTTTAGGGATTCTTCATGGTTTGAATTGATTATGATACCCAATTTTCCTATCTTATCAATGGAAAGCTGGTTTATAAATATGGGTTTACAACTTTAGTTTAGACTATAAAAATATTGGAGAGAAGTCCATTGGGAGGTTTTGCTCCTGATAAATTTGGGGGTCCAACTCAAAACCAATTGGCAATGAGTGGAGAGGCCCCACATAGCTAAACTCAACAGCTCCCTCAAAGTAGTCATATTAATAAAAATAGTCTAGTTTTCTATTTTTGAAGGAACAACATAGCTAAGTGGTAAGACATGCGGAGTGTTGAGCCTACGTCCTAGGTTCAAACCCCCTTGAACCCAACTTCATTTGCTAACCGCTAATAACCATATACCTATGCAAAAAAAAAAAATATCTATTTTTGAATTATTTTATTTTTTAGGTTCATAAATGATACCGAAACACCTTCTTGCACTGAAGTTTATGGGTCCAATAGAGGACAGACATGTTGTGAAGGCGAATGGTTGGAGGAAAATCCCCTTGAAATAGTCACCTTTATTTTGTAATTGTTCCAGGATCACGTTGTACTCACATGAATATTTTAAAATTGCAAATTGAAGAACACATTTATCTTCAATAAAATATTTGAAGAATCTTAGCAAAAAAATTTCAAACTTTAATATTGAGGATAAGGTTTCAAAAGGTAATGGAATGTTAGGAACCCTATTTGGTAGTTAGGACTTAGGACTTATATTAAGCTTTGAATATTAACAATAAGATATGTTTGATTAGATGAGGATTCTTAGTCATTTTAATTTATTGTTATACTTTGGCCTTTCTATCTTATCTATGAAAAGTATTTATAAATAAGGGCTTGGGACTTTGGGTTGGGAGGGTAATAAATATTGGAGAGAAGTCCATTTGGTAGTTTTCCCCTCGAAAAAGCAAGATGTGAGGAGGTCACCTCTCTCAAAGTTGCCAAATTAGTAAAATATATTATATTTTTGGATTCTTTATTTTTATTTTTATTTTTTAGGTTCGTAATAAATGCTATCAAAACACCTTCTTGGGTTGAAAGCTTTGGATTCAATAGAGGACAAGCACGTTGTGAAGGCTAAAGGTTGGTGGAAAACCCACTCAAAACGATCATCTTTGTTTTGTAATTGTTCCAAGGTCACATAGTGTTCACGTGAAGATTTAAAAATTGCAAATTGAAGAATGCGTTTGTATTAGAAGATTTGAAGAATCCTACCATTTTTTTTCCAAATAATAACCTTGAGGGCAAGGTTTCTTCTTAGGGTAGTTCATCGTTAGGAACCCTATTTAGTAGTTTGGATTTAAATTAAATTTTCAATATTTACCAATAATATGTGTTTGATTAGATGAAGATTCTTAGTGATTTTAAATTTTAATCTATTATAATAACATGGCTTTTCCATCTTACAAGTGAAAAGCATACTATAAATAAGAGTTTAAGAATTGGGTTAGAAGGATAAGAAATATAGGAGAGAAGTCCATTAGGAGGTTTTCTCCCTCAAAGAAGAAAGATGTTGGAGGTTTGTCCTATCAAAGTAGTCCTATTAATAAAATATATAATTTTCTATTTTTGTTTCTTTAAATTTTTAAGTTCATAACAAATTCTATCGGACCACTTTCTTGGGCTCAAGGTTATGGGCTCAGTAGAGGAAAAACATGTTGTGAAGATTGAAGAATTGAATAAAACATTTGTCTTCTATAGAAGATTTGAAGAATACTACTAATAAATTTTCAAAAATTTAATCTTGAGTACAAGGTTTCTTCAAAGGGTGGTTGAATGTTAGGAACCTTATTTTGGTATTTAGGATCATACTCACCAGGTGGGGATTCGGAAATAAGTCAGCAAGAGAAATTTTCAGAAAATTTGGTGTGTGTGTGGGGGGGGGGGGAGTTTAGCTACGGTTAGGGCCATCCAATTGTTTTTACTAAGTTGTGCTTTCATATTATATCATCAAATTTCATATTAAACTACAACAATAAATCACCAAATCCCATATTAATATCATTCATACATCCACAACAAATAATCACAAGTCCACAACAAATTCATAATTTATATCATTCAAATTATAGAAGGATTACAATCATGAACCCAAGTGGATTCATCAACAGATCAAAAAACATCAAATTCAATGTCAACTTCATTCTCCAGCACTTAATCAGTAAGATGCTCTTCATCATCTTATCGATGTCATCTCCTCTTACTAGAGCATCATAAGGGACTGGATATGAGAAGGCTGAATTTTAGTTTTGATAAGTAAAAATTTGTTAAAATGAGGACAAGATGTCCTCAAGGAAGAAATACATGCTAACTTCTCTCACTACTTACAAGATCACACTTGAAAAAATGTCTTCAAAACAACAAACCTTCTAAACTCCTTAAACAGTTTACAACAAAATAATAATAATAATAACAAACTAAGGATACTAATAATTAACTTGAGCAAAGAAGTTTCCTTTCCATCAAGCGTGCACCCATTTAAACAATATAGAAACACCCCATTTTTGTTTTTCCCTATTTAATTGCGAAAGTCGTAAAAATCATGACTTATTAAAAAAATTGAGATTAAATCGTGACTTTTTAATAATTTGCCAAATGTAGTGACTATGGTTAGGACTTAGATTAGATTTTAAATAATTACGAATAAGATGTGTTTTATTAGATGAGGATTCTTAGTGCTTTTAATTTATTACAATACCTTGGCTTTTTCTATCTTATCTATGAAAAAAAAGGTTATAAACAAGGGCTTAGGGTTTTTTTTTTTTGATAAGGGGAAAATACAATAAAAAGGTAGATCGAGGTGACCTACAACAAAGAAGAGAACAAAACTAGGGGGTTTGAAAGTTACATACGCTCTCCCACCTAACTAGGAAGTCCTCAAAGAACATCTCTCTAAACTCTTTATAGATCTTACACCAAAAGAACAAGAGCCCAAGAATCATCAACAACAACTCTTGGCTTAATTGCATCTTCCCTTAAAAAATTCTAGCATTTCTTTCCAACCAAATTCCCCATGTAATCACAAAAATAGTTAATCTCCACTAAAGCCTCTTGGAGAAGCGGAAGGTGGACCCCAACTGAAGCCATTTCCTGAATAAAGCTCTCACGGAACCCAGCAAACAACACTCCAACCCAAACAAGCTAAAAAAATGCACCCACACCTCAAACGACAAAGGACAATGCATGAGAAGGTGGTTGGCATTTCCTCATCTTGCAAACACATACCACCAAAGGACAAGGGCTTAGGGTTTTGGGTTGAGAGAAAGATAAATATTGAAGATAAGACCATTAGAGCATCTCCTACCAATCTATATATCTTCAAATTTAGTGGAGCTTTTGAAAAATCCAACTCCAACCAATCTTCAAATTTCTCTGTATCCATTATTCACTATCTAACTTTCACTTTTTGTCATTTTCTCTCCATTCAATCTTTTTTTAAAATACCATTTTTGTCCTTGATTTTTTTTATTTTATATAACTTCCAATTTATTTTAAATTTCTTTTCATATCCTTTTGATAAAGGTGAAATTTTTTAATCATGTTTTATTTTTTTTTTAAATCAACCCATCTCAACCAAAGGATTCTCAAATGTCAATATTAAAAAGAAATGTGATTTTTTTTTTTAATTGACCGAATAATGAGGTTTTACCCCTCAAAAAAAAAACAAGAAAAAAAAATTAATATTTAAGTTCGTAACAAGGATTCATCATGCAGATCCTAGGTTGTTTCTTCAACGAAGCTCGAATCTTTAACGACCATGACCATCACTGTTTCACGATCTGATCTCTCTCAGCTATTTTATCAAACAGGCCACAACGCATTTAGATTCCATTCATGAATTTCCCGCCATGAAATCGATATTATCTAGAAGACTGTAACAGTCTCAATGAACAAAATTTAGGTTTCGAAATCAAGCTTTGTTACTCGATCAAACCCTTTTAATGAAAAATCGGAGTCAAAATCTCTACTAAACACCAACATCTTTGAATTTCGAGGGTTAGAAATCAGTGTCTGTGAATTTCTAGGGTTTGGAGATTTAAACAAGGCGAAAACTTCGAATTCTAGAATTCCAGGCTCTCAGTCCATTATTAATTTTTATTTTTATTTTTAAATTTTTGCGGAAACGATCGTGTGTTTTTCACAGTAGAATATTATAATAAGAGAAGAAGAAAAAAAAAGAAGAAAAACTTACTTGAGTCCTTCTGAAGTTCTGGTGCTCCTCCTCCTACCTCTGCTTTGTACTTGTGTTTTTTTTTTTTTTTCTTTGTGTGGCTTAATGTGTTTAAGGGATTTGTAGGCCAACTTAAGTGGTGGGGACACAAATTCAACGGTTCTGATTGATGATTTAATGGGCCCACATTTTTTTACTTTGTACAAATACTGTGACATGTGTTATAGCTTTATCACCATCTGATCTAATCATACATTTTTAATTATTTGATTAGACCTTAAATGACAAAACTACCCTTAAATATGAGACAAAAAGTATTTAATATTTTAAATGACAAGATTACACATGTCTTGGGCCTTTGTAGGCCAACTTAATAATGGGACCACATTTTTTTACTTTGTACAAATACTGTTGACATGTGTTAGAGCTTTATCACCGATACTTAATCATACATTTTTTAATTATTTAATTAGACCTTAAATGAGACAAAAATATTTAATATTTTAAATGACAATATTACCTCGTGTTTACAAGTATTGATCATTAATATAGTAATTCATATATTGAAATTACAAATATATGCATCATTAAAAAATGAAAAATACATTCAATATTGCTATGATATATGCATACGAATTTATGAAAATATTCTCATAAAAATATAGTAAGTTGTAAAATAAAATTATAAAAAGAATCCATTGTCAAAAAAAAATTCAAATTTACACAAATACCCTCTGTAGAGGTAAAATTTTGAGTGTTGTTGATTCCTCAAGATTTAACCCTAACAATCAATCTTCATTATTCTTGATACACACAAATTATCAAAAATCACACAGAAAAATAATCAAAGAGAAGGGAAAAGGAGAGAAGACAAAAATAAAATTTGTTTACGAGGTTCGTCCTACAATCGAACTACGTTCTCAGGCTCTGAAGAGTCATTCCACTATTCTTCGAGTCATTACAAGATTTACAAAACCTTGCCTCCTTTACTTCTTTTCTTCCTCCTAGAGTCTCATCTTTTTACCTAATATCTTTCTTTATATAGATAAAAAGTCAAACTCTAAAAAGAAAGTAAAACCATTTAAGATTCTCTACAAAATCTATTCTTATATAGAAATAAATATTCTTTTGTCAATTAGGAAATTTTTTATTTCTGGATAAGATTACAATCTTTAACCAAATAAAATCCAATTCAAGATATATCAATCAATGCCTCAAGATACATATTAATTGTCGTGTGATTGATTATTGATATTCACTTTATTTACACCATGTGTCTAATATCAATTTTACCCTTTACACCCTCGATACTTCTTTGCAAGGTAATATGCATATAAAGTCATAAAATTCCCATCAAATATATGGTAATTTACATGGTAAAAGACTTACTTGATTTACACAATTATGAATTGACAAATTACTTTTACTTGCTTAGCATTAAAAAAAAAAACCTTACATTTAGAAATCACATAATGCCCTTAATCAAAGAAAACATTCAAATTAAAATATTTGTTGGGACTTTACCACGGTAATATGCATATATATGAAAAGACCATCAAAGTAAATTGCATATTGAAATTACAAAAGAGTGTTGATTTTCTAACTAGAAAGTCTTCACTCATCAATACTCAATTGACATGGCACAAACACGAAACCATAGATCTTTCCTTGGAATACACAATTGCACAAGTAATGACCCAAAAATTCAACTTGTGTCTCAAAGAAAATTTTAAAACTTTAATTCTGCGAATATTGAATTTTTATGATGGATTAAAAGTATGGATATTAATGTATAAACTTTTGAAAATAACCGACATCACCATTAGATCTAAGAGCGTCAAAAAACATATCTTAGCATGTAAATAAGCCTTAAACACAGGTAGAACGAAACAATTTCCAAATCTTCGAATTTCATGTTAAAGTTATACTTAAAAGATGGATGTTTTGATGGAGATAAAATTTTAGAGATTCGATTATACCATTAAACCCACATAGAAAAATTAACTAAAATAAATTATAAGTTTGCAAAAACCAAAATTAGGGATGTAGACTTTTTAATTAAAAATAAAATAATTATATTAATGACCTTTACGCCCTCAGGACATTATAAATACCTAAGTTAATAGAAAATTTATAGATTTTTCACAAAACACACATCCTCCTCTAAAACAAAACCCTAGCCTCCCTCCATTTTCCATCTAGTTTTTCATCTACATAGAGCTTCCGTTGGACTTCGACGTAGAAGAGAAAAATGATCAAATTCTCACAATCTTTTAAGAGAAATGAAAAGCCAAGATTTACGACCACATTCGATATGAAACCTTCAACCCAACTCAACCTCTCATATTCTTCATGAATTTTCTTGGCATAAATTTAAGGTCGGGAACTTCTGAATCTTTTTAATAGTTATAGTTTTCAATACATGTAAATTTTGATTCAAAACCTTATATGTTTTATTATAAAGTAAAAAAAAACTATTCTTTTTACAAATTCATACTTAACATTGATTTTTTTTTCTTTTCTTATTGGATCATGATTTGAAATTGATTTTTGAATAATTGAATAAATTTGGGGCAAAATCATCGAATGAGGTAACAAAAGTCCCCTTCGTTCGGTCAACCCAACAAGCTTGATTGATCCATTCTCCACCTAGATTGACCAACCATTCGTCCCATGAAGAACTTGAGAGTGCACAACTCTCGGGTTAGATCGATTGACTTACCTCGATCACCCGACTTTATGTTGAAAGCCTTAGTTCAACTTGTTTTCAGCACAATTTTTTTCCACCAGCATATGCACTTTCCAGCTCCTTATTTTCATTAAAAATATTTAAGTAAATGTCACTTTAAGGTATTTAATGAAAATTAGGCAATGCCCCCCTTTTAAAAATAATAACAATAGTTTACAAATCCAATTCTAAAAGTATCAAAATCTAATATTTTTGTTTAAGAACAAAAGATAAATTTTGACGTTTTTGTTAGATTTTCAATTTTCATTTTTTTTACTTTTCTTTCAAACTAAGTTTTAAAAACTGCATGATGTCAAATCTCATGATTACAACTTTTTATTCCAAAAAATCATTTTACATTTGAAGAACTTTAAAAATGACATTTCTGATACATAGCCAAATTTTTACCAACTTTTCATAATTTTAATTAATCGTTGATGGTTTAGCTCTGAATTGCCTATACAACATATTTTTGGTCATTTTTTAGTTACTCTCTTCAAATACTTTTATAAAATGAGTTTTGATATTTAAATTTTATTGAAAATTTTATTTTTTATTATTTCAAAGATTTGGTTGAGCTTGAGAAAAAAATGGTTTGAATTGTTAAAAAAATTGAGAGATTGTATTATAGGTGCGATATCTTATATTTTATAAATGAGAATATGGACTCTTTTTTATTGTGTGTGGTAGCAAGTGGATTTCCAAGATTAATTTTTATTTTTGTTATCGTGAGGTGATGTTTGCATATTTATTTAACATTCTATTATCGTGAGGCGATGTGCATTTGTAGACATGAGATATTCATTTTTGAACCTCAATGCTACGTTGTTTGGAGTCGTCATTATTCTTTTTTGGAAATAGGTATGAATGGACACCTAAATCAATTTTAAAAAAAAATCATTTTCATGGCATTATAATAATTCTCATTTATGAAAAATGTATGGTCTACTTAAGATCTAGGTAAGGGGATACGATTAAAGAATGGGGAAGGTATTAGGCACCCCATTCTCTCCACCTATGGTGGTTATCTTTTTAAACTTGATCATTTTGAATAGTTAATAAAACAACACAAATGCATGAGATGCATGAAGTGGATGTGTGCGTATGATGAGTATGTACATCTTTAAAAGATGATTTAATGTTAGTGTTGACATGGAGAATATTCTATGGAAGAGATATCCCATGGAGTCATCACATTTTACATGAATTGGGATATTGGTTTAGGATTTTAGAGTGATTTCATTGATAGAGTTATCTTAGATCCATAATCTTAATGCATGTATACTTGACTAGAAACTCGGTATTTTAACCTTATCAAAAGAGTTACACATTTCTTCATCATAACCAAACATGTGTAGTGTGTGTGCATAGTGTACATTATGAAATATTAGAGATAAATGAGTTAAAAAGGATTTCAACCTCTATCCTTTCGATCAAATCCCCTCAAGCATTCCATACCCAAAGTTGAAGTTCAATCAACTCAAGATGAATAAGAGTTCTCCATTACATCCTAAAGATTTTTTAAAATAAATAAATAAATAAAAAGAGATAGAAAAAGAAAATTCAAATTTAAAAATAAATTAGATCCTAACCCACCTTGTCTTTTGATAGTCTTAAATGATATTGGTTTGAGTGAGATATTTGATGTTGAGAGTTTAGTTAAGTCTTAGAAGTAAGACTTGAATGACGATTTTTTTATTTAAAAGCTTGAAGGTTGAAAGATGGTTGAAAAAGTTGAGTAGGGATTTTAGTAGGGTTTGAAGTTAAGAGATGAGGCTTGAGAGTTTGAATTACTCATAAAAAATGTGATTATTTATAAAGTTTTTGAAGAACTTTTTGAGATAAAATGGTCCAACCCTAGAAATAAAGAAAATAGACATAAGGTTTAGGTTGTTTCTTTTTAAAATTTTCATTTTTATGAGGGTAAAGGTGAAATCTGTGAGATAAAATCCTAAAAGTATTTTTTAGTCTTTGATTTTTTAATAAATAGAAGTGAAAGAACAAAAATACTTTTGAGAAGATGAATAGAGGTGAAAGAACAAAAATACTTTTAAGAAGATGAATAGGAGAGTGACATGTGTAAATGTGAACTAGTAGATAAAAAGTAGACCTTAGTTCATTTGTAAATAAATTATAAAGTAATGGTGGATGTATACTTTTGAAATGAACTAATGGGATAGCTCCATGTATATTCTTAAATATGTCAACTTCTTTAGGGCAAAATTGGAAGTTCTCTCAATTTTAAGAATTTTTATAAAAAATCAAAGTACCTTTTTGGTTTGCCCATGTTTTTTTAGAATGATATTCTTGAGTTTTCACAAGGGAGTTAACTCTCCAATTAAGTTAGAGCATTGTGTATCCTTTTTTGGGGGAAGGTGTAAGATTATAGACTTAGAATAAGCTTTGTATAGGCTTAACTTTATATTTGGGTTAGGTTTGGTATTGGGTTAAGGTATAGATAATGGATTGATTAATGAAGAGTGGATATGGATTTAGATTGGAATATGGAAGTAAGTATGAAATTAGATTGGATTAGGGACAAGGTCTAGGCATGCAAAATAAGATGAGATGATGCATGTGTGTATGTATGCATGAAAAATGTGTCAAGTGACAATGTGAGCTCCTTGAAGGGGTTTAAATTCTTAATTGAAATCGACTTGAGAAAGTTTGTGTGGCACCCCATCAAACGCTAACACAAATCCCTATGTCAGATCTCGAGGTACTAGGTGGCACCTCGAAATTTCGACATGGTCTCCTCTGTTTATGTTAACATTCCAAGACGTTCAACTTGCACCTGATAAACAACATACAATCATACATATATGTAAACAAAATATAATACTAGCGAAAGTCTATATAAATCTAATAATGTACGAAAGATCAGAGTGCAAAAGAATAACCAGAATACAGGATTATACAAATATTCTTCACTCTAACAAAAGTCCTAACGCTCAGAATAAAATCTATAGTACTTTTGGACAAATCGACACCACTGGGGGTTATAACCCCAATACTCACTAAGTGACGGACTTTGACTATCTATCTAACTTACCAGATGATTCTCACTTATTTTCTACACCTGCCTCGCCATGCTTCAAATCTGAACTAAAAAAAATTGAGAAAAAAATAGTGAGTAACAATAGTTACCCAGTAGGGAAGCAAACAATTTCTACTAATAACCTCTCCTAGCATGAACGAATAAACATACTGAACCATTTTAAAATGTGTAAAATTTTACAGAAGAAACTACAATTAACTGGTACATATAGTTAGGGATGAGCAACTAAACATTTTAAAATTTACATTGCATCGATCAACAGTACTCACTATAACATTATCTTTTTATACAAATCTAATTGATCAAATAGAAATATTAAACATGCATTTCGTTTTATATATTAAAATAAGACAACAGATACATAATACACAATGATGGAGTAGTGGAATTAGAGTTGAAATTCACGACTGAATCGCTTCCAGTTGGGACATGATATTTCATAATAAGTATTAGTTCCTGATTTTGTGACTGGTCGCTGTTTACCTCACTTGTGAGACCATTTATCCTGCTCAGGTTGGCCGTTTAACGTGACCATAAGTAATAAGTCTCTTTTCGATGTGTCAGAACGTTCGACTACTATATATTGTTAGTGATTACTGACTAATCATCTTCATCTATGCCTATTAGGCATGCATGTGATTCCCAAATATACAAACCATTCGTATATAATCACCTTTACATTACAAGTTTACTGGTAAAGATAAAGAGGAATAACCCGGATTCCAGTTGTGACTTCACTCTCGCGTTCCATACCACGTATGAGCTTGGTGGTTCCTACCGTACATCCCAGGATAGTATACTACTCCGGATGATATGACGCAATATCCCTTTAGGAATTCACAAACTCTTTAACAGCTCACAAAATAGATATATACATATATATATATATATATATATATATATATATATTATTTTTCTTAAAAAATAAAAGAGAAATTAACAATACAAGATTGAGAATGGATATCCAGTTTCCTACCATGCAACTGTGGACATCTGACCTAAAATAAATAACAAAACGAAAAAGTAAACAGCGCCTCGCACTAATAAAAAGTAAATAAACATGCAACCAGTAGCATTATCCCTAGATATCCGTTCACCAACCTATACACAACACAACAATGTAAAATGCAAACATCACCCCTCGGGTGTGATTATGACATTTTACCATTTTATACCATTTTTCCCTTTTTTCAATTTTTATAGTTTTCAATCTCTTAAATAAAATATTAATTTTATGATATTCATCAACTTAATATGAGTTCATTGAATATTAAATCATATTTTCCAACTATAAAATTTATTTTTATCAATAATATTGTAAAAGAACAAAATTTATATCAAAACGGGGTCCGAGCAATGCACAAGACCCAACTGATGGAAATAACCCGTTGAAAATATCCTACCCACGTATAATTTGTTATAAAATATAATTAACATATCAAATATGCAAGTTCTAGCGTGAATTTGAAATAACTAATTAAATTCTAAATTTTTGGAAATACACCACAAATTTCTAATAAAATCCTAAATGCAATTTTCACAATCTGCGATTATTAATAGAAATTGAGAGTTCCTTACAAGTTCTATGTGAAATGATTGAAGTTCGTGCGTAGAAATCGAGATAGATCGAACTTTGAAACGATTGCTTTTTTAATCTAACTCGGTAGTTTTGAAGATCTCGATTTCGTCGTCATTTCTCCCTTCTGCGACGGAGGACGATTTGATCCCGAAACGAATGAAATCCGAGGTCGAAGTTTTGAAATCCCCGTATATATATACGACTGATTTTTGACGATATGGGGTGAAAAAAAAAATGAAACGAAGAGATCTTGCGTGAGTTTTGTAGATGTTGAGGCTGTAGACTTTTTTCCCTTCCGTCGATCGTCGAAAGTGAGCCGTTCGCGATGAATCTGAGTTGAAAAATCAAGAAAAAGAACTAATTTTTTTTTAAAAAGATCGGCTAGTTTTGGTTGGTTTAAAACGATGAATAGTAAAAAATTAAAATTTAAAAATTTTCTTTATATAAATCTTGGGACCAAATCGGTATTTTACTTATTGTTTCGATCGACGATAACGTGGCCGTCTGGACTCCAAAAGTGACGAATGAATACTTTATTTCATTTAATTTTTCATTTCGGATCTAATTGTGTAGTCAATTTCTATAAATTCTATGTTTAACAAATATTTACATTTTGGCCTGAGGTGACTCCTAAAATTGATGTCATTTTCATTTTTGACGATAATTTAACTTTCTATACTCCAAAAGTGATAAATAAATAGTTCATGTTCAATAATTTTTCATTACGAACCTAATGGTATGATCGAATCTTAACAATTCTCACTCTAACAAAAATTTATTATTTTAACCTGATCCGACTCGATAATCGAAGATTTTATAATTTTTCTATCCGGACTCGCATTTGAGTGTGCTTACAGGCTAAAGTATGTTTTTTGATCATTTTGAATCTAATGGTGAGATTAGATTCCATTAAAAGTGATCAGAAACATTCTGAGATTTTACCCCTAAGTCCCACTTTTAATATTTTCTCAAAATTCAACTATTTATTTTCCTCGAGATAAGAATTGAAAATTCGGGATTTTACAGTTTGGATTTTTCTAATGAATTCATTCAAATTGGGGTGTCTACAATATTGTTTATATTTACGGGTTGGACCATTGCATGGTAGGAAACTGGATGTCCATTTCACACACTTATATGTTTTATTTTTATTTTTGAAAAAATATATATATACGTATCTATTTTCGGATCCATTAAAAAGCTTGTACATATATGAAGGGATATTTTGTCATATCATGTCCCAAATGACATTATATCTTAGGATGATGGTAAATTTTTGTTTAGTATGTGATGCATAGAGGAATAACATCAAAACTAAAATCCGAGAGATTCCTTTTTATCTTTATTGGTGAACTATCTGATGTGACAGTAGCCTTTGGAAGTGTAGAGAAGTATTAAAGAATTATAAGTTCGCTTGATATGCTTAGATGAAGATGACTAGTCAATGATCATTAATAGTATATAATAGTTGAATGTGTTGACATTTTGTAAAATGACTTGTACCTTATAGCCACAGTCAATGCTCAACTTAAGCTAGATAAATTGTTACTCAATTGTGGTAAGTGCAGCGACTTACCACAAAATCATGAATCAAAGATAGGATTCCACATGGGTGAATTTTGGGACAATTCAGATCCTGATTGAGAGGTATCTAGTCATGATTCTCAACGTTTTTATCAACTATACTACCATTGTTTATACTTAAATTGTTGAACATATTTTATTTTGATTAAATTGAAATCTATCTTGTAAATTATTTTAAATAATGTTATGTTTATGTCTCCGGCATGTTTTATATTACATTAAAAAAATATTTTGTAAATTGCTGAAGCACGATATTATATATTTGACAATAAAACTGGTATATTTATAATGATTACAAACCTCACAGTTATTTAAATGCCCAATATGATTACACAATTTTGACTATTATTTATACTAAAAAACTTGCTTACGTTTAAAATAATTTAGAATGATTTTTTCCATATTTAAGAGACTGTTAGTTTGATATATTTGTTTTCTACTGAATAACTCCCCTATTACTCACCTTATCTTTCACCATTTTAGATATGTGAACTTTTGAGGAGTCCATATTTAAAGAGTTAAATTTCCTGGATATATTTGAGGTTCTTTTTACTGATAAGTTGCAGCCCCCATCTACTTGAGGATGATCTTAGGTTGTGTAATTGGTGTATTGTAAGCAGATCATAGGTTAAAATTGATGTTTAATTCCATACTATGATATGTTTGAGTTCTTAGTTATATTTTTTCGTTATATGATTATTATTATTATATCACTTTGTTACCTATGTATACTATTATGATTCTTGGGTAGTGTCCTTAGTGCCTTGGATTTTAGCATAGAATCATGAGATTCATGTTAGAATTTGGGGGTATTATAACACATCTTTTAGGATGTATAGTTGTGTATCTCAAGGAAATATATAGTTTCGTGTCTATGCCACATCAATCAAGTATTTGTTGTAATACCCCGAGTTTTTGACTCGTATCTCGAAGAAATTAAATGGTGATATTTTGATAAAAATTTTGAAAAAAGGACTTCGAGTAAAACACTGGAATATTTTTCTGTTCATTTTCAAGGAAAAACAACTTCGCCATTAAATTCAAAAAGGCCGAGATATATTCTTTAGCCTGTAAACAAGTTCGAATTTGAGTTCGGATGAAAAAATTATAACATCCTCGAATTTCATGTTGAGTAAGACCAAAATAGTGAAATTTCATTAAAGGGAGAATCAGGAAAATTTGACGACACAGTTAGGTCCGTAACGAAAAATTATTTGAAATCAAATCTTTATCATTATAATGAGAAAAGGCGGAGTAGAAAGGGATCAACACCAAAATTTGTGTACCAAAAATGCATTCACCTTAACATTTAAATTTAATATAATCAGAGTTATTTTGATCAAAACAAAGAAAATTTTAAATCATATTGGTGAATTTTTAAAATTATAAAAAATCCTTTTTACTATACAATCTTTAAAAAAAGCTTTAATTAATATTTTAAACTATAAATAACTCTTTAGGTAAATTTAGTAGTAATTTAAAAAGACTCATGGTAGGGTTTTTTTTTTTAAATATTAATTGGATTAAGATACAACCTCAGGTACAAGGTACCATATCGATCCTAATAAAAAATTGCAGAAAAGCTCATTAACTAAATTACAATCCACTTTGATAAATTCAATTAAATCTTGGAAAGAGGTTAGCAAATCAGCAACCCTATTAGACTCTTTAAAAATGTGAACAAAAATGATATATCTTAAAAATAAGGGAATATGATCTCTTATAGAGAGCACAATATGAAAGACATACTATATTCGAGTATTCGACACTTCAATCATATAAATAAGGTAATCTAAGTTTTTCATTGAGTGTGTCAAGTAATTGAATTGGTGTATCCAGTTAGAAGAGACATTTTATAATGAAGGAATTGAACTTCGTAGATATTAGATTCGTGATAATCTGACTCATTTTTTAGTATTCTCCCTTCACAGAACCATAGATCATTTGCTTCAGGATATACATGTAAAAAGATTTATGGTTCTATGAACTATTAGGTCAGGGGGCGTACGAAAAATGGAGTTAGATTATCATTGTTTTAGATATTATGATTTTTTTCTCTTGAAATCTAGTTAAAGCAAAGAGCAAGGTTGTTGGTTATCTTGAGTTTTGATTTATTGGAATTTTTACATCTAAATTATATATAACAATCATGGCCAATTGACACTCGTCCAAGATCGAAACTACTCTTAACGAAACTATGCACACATCCCGAGGTATTTGAACTCTAATAAAATTGCACATCGTAGAAATTTAATGTTGTTATAGAAATCGGAGACCGTTTTTGAGATATTATACAATGACTCATGATCTAATAATACGTGGTACGCTTTTTAGTTGGAATTTAAAACTCTTTAGACTCCTAATCAACCTGTGCATGTAGTCCAAAGCGCTTATTTTCTAATCAAATTGTGTCACATAGACACCAATCCTATCTATAGGCACAGAGAAAAAGTATAGGATCGCAACTCTAAACCAAAATGGCCTAAAACATCCATTTATTTTACGTTATACATATAAATGAGAAATTTATCGAATCTCTCTCTATAGATAATAAATAAATAAACAACAAAAAGCAAAGAGCAAGGTTGTTGGTTATCTTGAGTTTTGATTTATTAGATTTTTTATATGTAAATTATATATAACAATTATGGCCAAATTGACACTCGTCTAAGATCGAGACTACTCATCCGATTAGTATCGATATTGTCTACCAACGTGACGGGTTGACAAGTCATCTCAAATCTGATGTTTTTTTTCTTTCAAATAAGGTGAATGACGCTCATTATTGAATAAATCAGACGAATTAATCTCGTTCATGGACAAGACTAGATGTCAAAAAGATTTTTTAAATCATGAGTTAACATGAGCACCATCAGATTGCGGTGACATAAATGAAGCCCGCCACCTAAACTTGATCGAGTGAATCACAATGACAAGGGTGTTTCTTCAGTTTATTATTTTTATTGTACAACTATGCAATGAGTTATTTTTTTCACCTCATTGTTGATAGAACATAATAATGATTCTAACAATTGATTTTTGAAGATTAAAGTAACACTATGGGTTTTTGTGCAATTCTGAAATCTATTAAAAATATTTTAATAGATTTTAAGATAGTTTAGAACATTTTCAAAGCATTTGATGTTTTGAGGTCAGTAATATATTAATCAAAATAAAAATATTTGATTAAAATATTATGATCAGGATGAAATATTTATTCATGACCTTCAAGAAGTAAAGTGTTTTATAGTAACATTAACTTGTAACTAAAAAGATTGCATGTCCACAAATACCATCGAATTTGATCTTCATTTATTAATAAAAAGTTTATCCTTTTTGCACTCCAATCTATTATGACTTAAAATAAGACAAAGTCACACGAAGAGAACAAGAATCTTCAAAAATCATAATCTTAGATAAATCATGTAGTTATATAATTTTAAAAATAATAATTTTAATTATAGTATAATGTGTAATGGGTAAATTTTCATATAATTATTAGAACATTTTATATTACCAATCATATGTTACATGTACATTTCATCTTCTCATTTCATTACATTAATATTAAAAGACCCTTATTGTGGTTGCAATTACAAGATTGTCATCATAAAGTAACTAACAAAGTTGTTGTTTATGCTCACATTTGTAGACATAATGATAACGGATTTGACATAATGCTTTGTGTTTAAAATTATTTAATGTCACCAAGATACATATTATTATATTTAATTTAAAAAAATAAATAAATTTTCAATATTTGATTATTAACATAATCGATTATATCTAATGGTGTATGTAAAGTCCATTCAAAATGAAATTATGTCAATATAAAGAAGTAAAAAATCGATTACAACCTCTTCTTTATTACTTTAATCCAAACTCTCATCTTCTTCTTCATTGCTTTGGAACCAATTGATGAGGTGTTCAAATCCTAAATGAAATCGGAAGCATGGTGAAATAAATATATGATTTCACCCTTTTTATTGAAGTCCTAAGTGTTGTTGTTCACATTATTCGTAATTTAACGGAAAAAAATTTGATGGAGAGTCTGATTTAATTATATTATATTGTCTAATTCTTTTCAAAATCATAAAATTTTAACATATTTTTATTTTATTCATTATTTATTATATTCTTTCGATCTCAATTAAAGTTTGAATGAAAACATCATGAGTAATTATATTTTTTTCTAATTTTAAATTAAAAAATTATACAATTGATAAATGTTGCTAACTACATTGACACAAA
The DNA here is from genome assembly GCF_017979445.1 of Akebia trifoliata. Classification (NCBI taxonomy): domain Eukaryota; kingdom Viridiplantae; phylum Streptophyta; class Magnoliopsida; order Ranunculales; family Lardizabalaceae; genus Akebia; species Akebia trifoliata. The sequence continues at coordinate 3,397,641 of NC_141390.1, read as the reverse complement.
CATAAAAATTATTCTAATTATATTTTGACATAAATATAAAAATTGTTCTAATTATATTGACTCAAATATTATGTTTAATATATAAAATTCTAAAATATACATATCCACTACTTAATAATGATAAATTTAATATTTTTAATTGACATATATATCACTATAAGAAATTTGATATTTTGTCACTAAATATTCAAAAGTTATTTCTAAAAGTTTTAGTGATAACATTTTTATCGCGATAATGCCACGGCTAAATATTTTAGTTGCAACTTTTAAAAAATGTCACTAAAAATTATACCTTTAGTTATAACAAATAAATCATCACAGAGTATAATATTCAACTATAAAAGATAATATGATTAATTTAAAAAATTATTATCACTAAATATATAAAGTTGTCACTAAAACTTGTCAAATTAATTGATAAAAATAGATTTTTAGTGACAATTTTAGGTCGTTGCTAAAAGTAGAGAGTTAGCCATAACCATAAATTGTCACTTAAAATGCAAGATTTAATAATAATTTATTTTTTGTGGTAAATGTGAACTGCTAGTCACAATCATCAATCATCACTAAAAAAAAATTTAGAGATAGATTTAGTGTTGAATTACTCTACGACTAAAAGCGGCCTATTAGTCACAATTAAAAAATTGTCACTAAAATCCCTAAAAATTGGGATAGTAAATTTAGTAACATTATATATATATATAATTAGATCAAAAGTAGATCTTAGAAAAAATTTGAAGAAACTTACTTTATATTTCACATCACACCAATTACAAGAGAAAAGTCAGAAATTTAGTAAAATCTATATATTAGTTGATTTTTTGAAGAAAAAGAAATTACCTATTGTATACAAAATAATTTTCAAACAATTACCTATCATATCAAAAAGAGAGATTATTAAATTATATTTTCTACAACAATAAGATTTTGAAAATTTTATATTCATCAAGATATTAATATCAGGATTTTTTTTATAAAAATTATTAAACTATTCCAATCAAATACCAATGAAGATTTTTTAGCATAATTATAGCTTTTGATATAGAGAATTTTCCAATTAGATGTAGTTTTTTAAACGTAAAAATAGAATGCTATAACTTCAAAAAGGAGCATATGCATAGGCACCATCATAAGTAAAAGCACAAAAGGTACATGACCTAGTTTATTTCTAAACTAGTGAAGTTACAAAAATAACAATGCTAGCGAAAACACTAATAAAAAAATTATTTTTTTGACATTATATGAAACTAAGACATTATAATGAGAAGCATAAGTTACTATAATAATTTTTTTTAAATATTATAGATAAATAAATATATCAAGGTATCAAAAAATGCAATGCTTTAAATCAAACTAAACTAAATCAATGAGATTATGCTAGTTGTTCTCTTTGAGTTAATAAATGAAATTTAATCTTCTAATCATTTTTTTTTTAATTTATGATAAAAACATAAATTTTTATAAAGAGATTTTAACATATAGAAAAAGATAATAAAAATTGATTCTACATTTTGAAAAATATTGTAGATCATCGCATTCAAGTTGGATTTTTCAACTTTAATGCCACGATTATATCTTATGTAGAACCATTTAACAATATTCATCCCGGATAGTATAAATATTTTATAATTCCTATCAATATCAAGGAGAATTATTGAATTATATACTACATTTTTTTTTCTTCTTATATGATTACAATTATTTATTCGATTATAAAAGTTGGCAAGACATGTTAAGAGAATTTAATTGAAATATTATAAATAATACTATATCGGTTAATGATTGTTGCAAATCCTTAAAAGTAAATTAAAGAAAATTTTATATTGGTACTCCAAAGAAAATAATAGATATGATTGTGATATTTTTGTGATTTTGTACATTGATTATTCGATTAGAGATAAGAAATTAAAAAAATTCATTTAAAAGAACAACAGTGATATGAGATATTGTATTATTATGGATTTATTAAAATGTGGGAAAGAAAGCAATGATATCTAAACTTTTCTTTTGGTTGAAAGTTTGGATTTTTTGGTATTTTATTATAATTTAATTTTAATATTTTGTAGTGAATGATATTCGAAATTAATATTAACTTGTGTATGATTGTTCGTTGAAATGCATGTTAACTATACAGGTTTACTAAATAATTGTATTAAGATTTCATAAGTGATATGTTATAAATCTATAACATCTTTAAGAAATATTGTCAATATTTAAAGTACTATTATAAACGTTACTTCAATAGTTTTTCAATATACTTTTATAAATTTGTAATATAATCACAAATTTTATTGTAATCATTTTAATTTAAGATAAAAATATAATTTATAAAATAAAAATATATTTTCTAAAAAATATCAACATAACATTGTATTAACAAAATGATCAACCATTTATTAAAAGAACAAAAAATATTTATCAATATATATTTACATTTTTATCAATTATTAATAAATTTTTAATAATTATTATTTTGTATACAACAATAAAAAAGTTATAAATACGATATTATAAAAAAAAATTTAAAAATTATCTTTATAATACCGTTCATATATCGAGTAAAATAAGATACGATAATTAAATTAGGTAGTAGTGCTTCATCAAGCTAGCGATTGCTACTAGATCTACGATTGCGCCCACACATTTACAATTCAAACATAATTTATTTTGCACCGAAACTCCTTTTCTTTTAAATTATTTTTTTTTGTTTTATTATGATGACCTGACATTATCTTCTCCATTGAAAGAACTATTCTTTTGTTAGTCTCACTGATTTATCGTTGTTCTTTTTCTTTTTTTGGAATCGATATGTCTTTATATGTTTCTTGATAGGTATACACAGAATAAAATTTGTCATAATAGTTATAGACATCGAGTTTATTTTAATTGATGCATTTAACTGTTTGCCCACACAATATTCTTATTATTTGAAATCAATTACATGTTTAAGTACAATTTTTCAAATTTATCGAATCGATGATAATAAACTTCAAACTAAATGATGGAATGATTTGAAGTAACTTAAATGCCTTTCTCTGTCTTAATATATAAAGTTCTGCTTATGAAATTAACGTAATCTTCATATTTTTTTCTAATTTCTCTATACCGATTAAAGTGATTCGAAGAAATACTATGGATTTTCTTGATAAAGGAAATGACTAATAATTCTTTTATAATAAGTATCATTTTATTCCAACTTTTTATGTGATTCTAAAAATGACATTAAACCTTATACCGAGTTTGAGCGCGTTTATCAAATGTTCCTTTCCAATCACATTTATATAAGAATAAAAATTTAGATTTTTTATTTTTATAAAAATCATTATCCATTTGTATTAAATTCATTGAGAGCATCTACAATTACTTGAAATTTCTATTTAATCTCTTTATCATTACTCGAAATGTTATTTGCTATGTGAAAACACAATATATGTGAATTACATCGTGAAGAATACAATGTATCACATGGAGAATGCTAGAATTCCTATATAATTAAAAGATAAATGAAGACTCAAAATCCATTACACTATCACTTAAGTTTTTCAAAAAACTAATTTTAACTCTCATTATTTTTAATTTCCACAGATTACAAATGCTAGTAGAACAATAGAACATCTATACTTTTAGCAGATAGATGAAAATACTCTCGTAAGTTTCATACTTTTAAAATGTCTTAAAAATACCAATGTTGTCTTTAGAATGTGATTTTTAATCTAATGAGACTAAAATGGATAAAAACGAAGAAGTTTGTGAAGAATTACAAAAGTGACTAATATGTTTTTTGGTATTTGACTTTTATTTTGAAATTTTAATTCCTAAGAACCATAACTAAAAATAAATTTTTGATAACATTCACATATATCGAAATAAATTTAAAATCTCCACACTTACAAAATTAAAAAAATTTCACATAAAATGATGAGATTTTTCACATATAATAATGATTTTCGTTACGTTAAATGACACCAATTGATCACATAAAATAATGATTTTCATCGCATAGAATAACACTAATCAATCGTGAAGAGACAATGAGGTTAAAATTAAAATTTTAATCACGAAATCGAATATCGAATCTTTACCGATAAAAATTTTAAATTATTTATTACACTTCAATTTGAAAGGTCAAATGAAACAAAAATGAGGTGTCAATAGTAATTGCTAAGATTTGTTATCCACAAACTAAAAAATTAAAAATAAAATAATTTTTATATTTATCAATTCATCATCAACCAATTAATTACTAATTTAAACCATTAATCGACCGACAGATTAAAGCATCGACTAATCAATTTAAAAAATTTAGCCAATCACGAATTAAAATCTAAAAACCAATCAAACCCATCATAAATCAAATCATAATAAAATATAATTAAATCCAATCAACCTTAAACTGATCAATCCAATCTATGACCCAACCTAAAAATATTTAATTATCTCTTTTTGATCAACTTTAAAAATCACCAATTGGTTAATCATCAATCCAATTAATCAATCACAAAAATAAATTTCATCTAGATACAATCATTCGATCTTAAAATAAATCGATTTAACTTCTTATATCCATCAAACCAATTAATAAGTTGATTATAAGTTATTAAATTACTATAGGTCACAAGATACATAGGATAACCCATTTCCCTATTTTCTATATACTACACATGATTCTTATGAAAAAAAACCTTATATTTTCTTTTAGTTTGATCAAAAGAAAGTAAAAAAAAGATAATAATAGAAATAAAAACCTAATCAAAAGAAAAAAAGAAAAACTTATACAAAATAATAATAAAAAAACTTAGATTGACGTGGGAAACCCTGCTTTCAGCTATTTTTCTTTCATTCTCATGTCTTCAAATTTTTTCTTATAACTCGAATTATCAATCTTTATTCTTTATTAGTAGTAGCAAGAATAAAAAAAAATGAAGAATAAGAAGTTGCCTTTATCTCAGTTCATCTCTTTCATGGCCTATCTTTGGTTCAGTCATCATTGACATTTATTGAAGCTTCATCATCTTCTTCATTCATATAACAACATAACAACACGCCCTCATTCTTATTCATTTTCTCTAAATGTACCAGACCCATTACTGCCCAACAATTACTTTTTTTTAATCTTTTTTTAACCCCTTGTACACATGAGAATGTTCATCTTTGAACCTCAATGCTATGTTGTTTGGAGTCGTCACCATTCTTTTTTGGAAATGGGTGTGAATGAGCACCTGAATCAATTTTTTTGAAAATCATTTTTCATGGCATTTGTAGTGACTCTCAATCATGGAAAATGTATGGTCTACCTAAGATATAGGTAAGGGGATTCGGTTAGAGAATGGGAAAGGTGTTAAGCACCCCATTCTCTCCACCTATGATGGTTACTTTTAGATTTGACCATTTTTTAAAAGATTAACATAACAAGTAAAATGCATGAGATGCATGAAATGGGTGGGTGCATATAGTGTGTATGCACATAGTGTGTATGTACCCCTTTGAAAGAGGATTTAATGTTTGTTTAGACATGAGGAATATCCTATAGGAGAGGATATCCCATAAAGTCATCACATTTTTACATGAATTGGGATGTTAGTTTAGGATGTTAGAGAAGTTTCATGAATGGAGTTCCCTTTAGATCCACAACCTTAATGCATGCATGCTTAACTAAAAACTTAGTATTTTAACCCCATCAAGAGAGCTACACAATTTTTCATCATTGCCAAGCATGTGTGGTGTGTGTAAATGGTGTACATTATGATGCATGAGATGAGAATGGGTTAAAAAGGGTTTCAACCGCCTCAAGCATTCCATGCCCAAGGTTGAGGTTCAATCTATTTGAAATGAAAGAGGGTTTTCCATCACATCGTAAAGGTTTCTAAAAAGAAAAATAGAGGGATAGAAGAAGAAGATGTAAGTTAAAAAATAAATAACAATTATTATACCTACCTTGTCCCCTTGGAGGTCTTGAATGAACTTGAACTTGAGAGTTGAAGGATGTAGTTGAGGGTTGAGAGAGTTGAAGGTTGAAAGATGAGTAAAAATTTTGGTAGAGTTTTAGGTTGAAAGATGGGGGCTTGAAAGCATGAATTGTTCTTAAAAAATAAGGGTATTTATAGAGTTTTTGAAGAACTTTTGGAGATAAAGTGGTCTAATCCTAAAAATAAAGAAAATAAACATGAGATTTATGTTATTTCTTTTTGGATTTTTCATTTGTATGGGGGTAAAGATTACATTTGTGAAGAAACCCTAAAAACATTCCTTGGTCTTTCATTTTTTGGTAAATAGATGTGAGAGAACAAAAAGTACTTTTGGGAGGATGAATAAGGGAGTGACATATGTAAATGTGGAATGGTAGGTGAAAAGTAGACCTTGATTCATTTGTAAATAACTTATAAAGCAAGGGGTGGAAGTATATTTTGAAATGAACTAATGGAAAAACAAAAGTACTTTTGGGAGGGTGAGTAAGAGAATGATATGTGTAAAGGTGAAATGGTAGGTGAAAAGTAGACCTTAGTTCATTTGTAAATAACACATAAAGCAAGGGGTGGAAGTATAATTTTGAAATTGACTAATGGGAGAACTCTATGTATGTACTTGAAGATTCTCACTTTTTGAGGGTATGATTGGAAGTTCTATCAATTTTATGAATTATTACCAAACACCAAGTATCTTTTTGTTTGACCACACCTTTTGAGAAGGGCATTCTTGAATTTTCAAAAAGGGAGTGTTGACCCTCAAATTAGATAATGCATTGGGTATTGAGGGCTTATGGGAGATCAACATATGTCATCTTTTGAGGGGATGTGAAAGAATGGGCTTAGAGTGGGGCTTGGTATTGAGCTTAGAAAATGGACTTAGATTTTGGGCTTAGAATGGACTTGACTTTAGATTTAGGATATGGACTTGGGTTTTGGACTTGGGTTAGGTTGGAGGAGGAAATGGACCTTGGTTACGGTATGGGTAATGGAGCGGTGAATGGAGAATGGTTACGGGTTAGGGATAAGGTTGAGCGTGCAAACTATATGACATGATGTATGTATATATGTATCCATGAGTAATGATGCCAAGTGGCAATGCAGGTCCGTTGAGAGGCTCGAGTTCTAAATCGAAATCAATTCGAAAAAAATTGAATTTTTCTAATGGGTTCGTGCAAATTGGGGTGTCTACACCGCTCAAACAACTCTCTATATCTTCATCTTTACTTATCTCTTCATGACCTCAAATAACAACCCTTATTAGTGACTTTTCTATCTTTTTTTAACCCCTCAAATAGCCCCCAACAACCCCTCATTCTTCTCTCTTTAGTGTCACAAATAAGAATCCTTATTAGTCATTTTTTAATCTTCTCTTAACACCCCAAATAAACCTTTCCATCTCCCTCTTCACTTCTTTCTTCAACACCCCAAGTAACAATCTCCATTAGTTACTTTTTTTTTTATCTTCTTTTAATTTTCAAACAGCCTCTGACAACCCCTCATTCTTCTTTTTTTAACACCCCAAATAATAGTCCATAACAGTCACTTTTTATCTTTTCTTAACCCCCTAAATAACAGTCATGAATCATCATTTTTCGTACTTCATTATCAGTCCCAAATACCCCTATTCACCCTATATTTCAACAACCACGAACACCTTTCAGGATCCCACTATTTTTGCAAGTTTTTGTCGAAATAAATTTTAAAGGAACATACAACAATAACACATTCATTATACAAGTAAGTTTGATTTTTTTCCTTAAAATTTTTTTCTTCATGTTTTGATATTATTCAGCGTTTTCTTAATTTTATTTATGATTTTTTAAAACTTTAGAATTATTTCTTTTGGCATGGGAACGCATCATAATTTTTATGTGAGATCGGTTATCTTTGATATAATGTTCGTTTCACCTCAAGTAAACAACATTCGAAAGTAAATCGAGTTGGATGAATCATCTTTCATTTTTTTTCCTTTCTTTCTTAATGGACGTGTGATTGTTCTCATTTTTCAATTCCTTTATTTTTATTAAGGCATGTCTTATTCTATGTGACAATTTTGTATTCATAAATTGACGACATTACTATCTCAGTAATTTATGTCTAAGTCACCATTACGTTAATTTTTTCGAATATCAAGAATTTTCATTCGACATTTTCTTGTGTTTATGATGATTTGGTTGATTTAATGGTATTCACACTTATGATGATTTGATTAATTTGATGATATTTGTATTTATGAGGACATTTGATCAATTTGGTAATTTTACTTGACTAATTTGTTGATATTCATGTTCACAGTGGCTTAACTAATTAGATGATACCCATACTTATGATAATTTTGTTGGCTTGATGCTATTTATGCATGTTATAAACTTTACTAATTTGAAAATCATTGATCAATTTAAAATGAAACATGCATGTTATGAATTTTTTAATTTAGGAATCAATTATGCATATAATATCACTTTACTAATTTGGAAATTAGTTATGAATGTGATATTATTTTACCAACTTGAAAATTATGTGTCCATGTGTTAAATATTTAATCGATTTGAAAAATTATTTATACATGTGGTACATTTATTATTTCAAAAATTAATTATGCATTTGATGATATTATTTATTTTGGAAATTAATTAAGTGTGTGATGATAATTTTTTTATCAATTGGGTAATCATTTATGTATGTGCCGAATAATTAATTTAGAGATCATTTATGCATGTTGTGAATATTTGCAATTTAAAAATTATTTATGCATTGAACTTTTAATGATTTGAAATTTTTTATGCATGTGAAATTTTCAACCAATCTGAAAATTATTCACGCATGTGGCTCTTTAGTTGGAATTCGTTTTTATAGAAACTTGCCATGTGATTTTGGATTTTTTTGAATTGTTCATTCTCTTATTGTGTGCGGAATTTGAGAAAATTGTGTAATTTCAATTTTTTTTAAAAATCTAATCCATAGGATTTATTTGGCCTTTTTGAAATAAAATGATGATAATGATTGGACCATAATTTGATTGTAATCTTCCTCATTTGACTTAAAGATCTTGGATTGTAGACGAGATCGATCACTTAAATTGGGAGGGTTTGATCCTTAACACCTTCCAAAACCCGTAATTTGACCATTTACCTTAGTCTCTTACTCGTTGACCGACCTAATCTATTTTTGGAGTTATTGATGATTCTTAGACCTAAACTAGGTGGCGATTCCCTATTTCTTAATTCTTTAATTATCCACTATACATGTTTTATTTATTCATAAAAAAATGTCAAAGCGCTTTCAATGGCGACTCCACTAAGAGACTTTAGGGTTCCTTAGGTAGGCCCTTGAGTCAACCTAGTTGACTCAAAGAAGACTTAAAATAGACTAGTTTTTGTATTTTTTTTGTGGGTATATTTATTTCTTGTAATTTTGAGATCATGATTACTTGCATATGTGAATTGCTTTGGTGATGATTCGTAAAAGTGCCTCGGGCACCATGTACTTTTACACATACTTACGAGTATGCATATCCATACTTACATCATGACATATCCTTATTAGCCTTATAATCGGATCCAAACTAACTTGGTTCTTCAACATGAGGGGGCACACGTGAATGCCACAACTTTAATATCATACCTTTGAATATAACAAACTGAAGCACCATGTATTATCTAACCAGGTTAAATTGAGAGGTATATTGATGTTTCTAGTTGAAGTTACTTGAACTTTGTGGTGCCCCACTAAACGCTAACACAAAGCCCCATGTCAGATCTTGAGGCACAAGATGGCACTTCGAAATTTTGGCATGGTCTCCTCTGTTTATGCTAGCATTCTAAAGTGTTTAACCTGCACCTGATAAACAACATACAATCTTGCATATAAACATACAAAATATAATACTAGCAGAAGCCTATATATATCTAATAACATATGATAGATCAGAGTGCGAAAGAAAAAATTATACAGGATTATACAAACATCATCACTCTAATAGAAGTCCTAACACTAAAGACAAAATCCATATGACTACCTAGAAGAACTGATACCACTAGGGGATATAACACCAGTACTTACCAAGTAATAAACTCTGGTCGTCTATTTGACTTACTAAATAGTCTTCACTCATTCTACACCTACTTCGCTAAGCTTCGGATCTAAAACTAAAAAAATGAAAAAAGAAAGGATGAATAACAATGATTACCCAGTAGGAAAGCAAACAATTTATGCCAATAACTTCTTCTAACATTAACGAATAAACATACTAAATTATTTTAAAATATGCAAAGTTTTATAGAAGAATTACGATTAATTGGTACATATAGCTAGGGATGAGCAACCAAATATTTTAAAACTTACATTACATCGATCAGCAGTACTTACTATAACATTATCCTTTTATACAAATCTAATTGATCAAATGGAAACATTAAACATGCATTTCATTTTATATATTAAAATAAGACAACAGATACATAATACACAATGGTGGAGTATTAAAATAAAGTAATAGTTCCTGATTTTGTGGTTGGTCACTATTTACCACACTTGTGAGATCATTTATCCGGCTCAGGCTGGCCATTTAACATGACCGTAAGCAATGAGTCTCTTTTCGATGTGTCAGAACGTTTGACTACTATAAATTGTTAGTGATCACTGACTAATTATCTTCGTCTATGCCTATCAGGCGTGTATGTGATTCCCAAATATACAAACCATTCGTATATGACCACCTTTACATTACAAGTTCACTAGTAAAGGTAAGAGGAATAAATCTAGATTCTAGTTGTGACTCCACTCTCATACGCGTCTCATACCACATATGAGTTTGGTTGTCCCTATCGTACATCCCAGGTAGTACACCACTATGGATAATATGACGCACTATCCCTTCAGGCATTCACAAACTCTTTAACAACTCACAAAATAGCCAGATATATATATTATTCTCATTTGAAAGCAAAAGAGAAATTAATAATACAAGGTTGAGAATAGATATCCAATTTTCTACTATGTAATTGTGCCCAACCTAAAATAAATAACGAAACGAAAAAGTAACAGCGCCTCGCGCTAATAGAAAGTAAATAAACATGCAACTAGTAACATTATCTCTAGATATCCGTTCAACAACTTACACACAATACAACAATGTAAAAAACGGATGTTACCCTCGAGTATGACTTTGACATTTTACCGTTTCATACCCTTTTTATGATTTTTATAGTTTTCAATCTCTTAAAGAAAATATCCACTTTTTGATATATATCAACTCAATATGAGTTCATTGAATATTAAATCATTTTTCCAACTATTAAATTCATTTTTCATCAATAAGATCGAAAAATTTCAAAACTTAGATCAAAACGGGGTTCGAACGGTATATAGGACCTAACTGACGGAAATAACCTGATGAAATATCCTACCCACGTATAATTTGTTATAAAATATAATTAAACATATCAAATATGCAAGTTTTGACGTGAATTTGAAATAACCAATTAAATTTTATATTTTTGGAAACACATTACAAATTTTTAATAAAATCTTAAATACAATTTTCACAATCTACGATTACTAATAGAAATTGAGAGTTTCTTAAAATCTCTAAGTGACGAAATTGAAACATGTGCAGGGAAATCGAGGCAATCGATATGAAAATCGAAACGGTTTGAATTTCGAGACGGTTGATTTTCTAATCTAACCCAGTAGTTTCGGAGATCTCGACAACGTCGTCCTTTCTCCCTTTTACGACCAATGACGATTTGATCTTGAAACGGATGAAATCTGAGGTTGAAGTTGCGAAACCTCTGTATATATATACGACTATTTTTTGACGATACGGGACGAAAAAGAAAAAAAACAGAAGAAAATTGGATGGATTTTGTAGAGAACGAGGTTGCGGATAATTTTCTCTTCTGCATCGAAGGTCGAAGACAGACCGTTCGCGATGAATTGGAGTTAGAAAATCGAAAGAAAAACAAAAAAATTTTAAAAAAAAACCTTCGTTGGTTTTGGTTGCGTGAGGATGATGAAGAATAAAAAAATTAAAATTCTTATTTATATAAAGTCTTGGGACGAAATCGGTATTTTGTCTATTATTTCGATCGAAGATAACTTGACCATCCAGACTCCAAAAGTGACAAATGAATATTCTATTTCGTCTAATTTTTCGTTCTGGATCTAATGGTGTAGTTACTTTATATAAATTATATCTCTAACAAAAATTTACATTTTTAGCCCAATGGGATCGTAAAATTGACATCGTTTTCGTTTTTGTCAATAATTCGATTTTTTGGGCTCTAAAAATGACAAGTAAATAGTTCATATTCAATAATTTTTCATTACATACCTAATAGTATGATCAAATTTTAACAATTCTTACTTAAAAAAAAGTCATTATTTTAGCCTGGTCCGACTCGGTAACCGAGGATTTTATAATTTTTATGTTCAGACTTGCATTTAAGCGTGCTTAAAGCTTAAAGTATATTTTTCAATCATTTTGAATCTAATGGTGAGGTCAGATTCCATTAAAAATAATCAGAAACATCATAAAATTTTACCCCTAAGTCCCATTTTCAAGATTTTTTCAAAATTCTATTATTTATTTTTTCTCGAGATATGAATAAAAAATTTAGGATTTTACAAACTTTATCCTATCCTAGTCTCAATCATAAAGTAAACTTAGAAATCTAAACTTGGGTGCTGTCCCATTATGCCATGGTTCGAACTGACTATGGGTGTTCTCGTGTTGCAATTCTTTAATCCAAGCAGCAGGTAAGTGGGTAGATCAGTCCAAATCGTTCAAATCAAACCTGCAATATCCGTCAGACCCAATTGATAAAATGAACCTATCAATGTAAACTAATTAAACCTCTTGGCCCAATTGACAAATAGATTTAACCGATCGATACTAAACTAGTTGGACCAATTGATATTAAGTTCAAAGACTCAAACCAATTCACACTAAAAGGATTTGATCTCGTGTTTAAATTAATTTGTCTGACCAAAAGTTCAACCCCAATCGGGGGTAACTCGCAACCAACCTTCATTACTCATGTGGTCATTATAGACTTATAATGTATTTAGACTCGGTGCTTGCCACTAGACTTGGACTAATTTATATCAAAATTTTAATCATGTAGTTAAAAATTGATCATTCGATGGTTAATCTGATTTTATTTCAATCAAGTAATAATTGCTCCTAGAAGTTTTAAACCACTGTTTGTGCCACTTTGAATCCGTTAGAAGAATTATTTTGTTAGAGTATCATCGTCAAGTCCAAGTAATCAACCATTGTCACAAGAAAAAATAATTAACATAGACGAAACAACACTCTGTTAGATTTTGAAATCATTTCAAGCACTAATCATTGCCTCTATTCAAATACATATTAAGAGCTTAAATACCGAAAAGAATAAAGACAACGCTATGTAATCTCAGGTTGTGTTTGACATCATTGAAGATCAACCAGAGGATCAAGTACATATTGATCTTGTCTTAGCTCACCGAATAACTCAGGTTGGAACTACTCAGAAAAATGTCAAGGACCTAGAGGATATCGTCTTGGATTAAGGATAATAACGTTATTTCTTACTATCTATCGATTAAAAAAATTTACAATGCCAAATATATATAAGTTCGAAGGGATTGGATGACCTAAAACTCACTTGAAAGTATATATTGGAATCATACAATCTAAAGGACTGAACAAGGAGCAAATAACTCAACTTTTTTAGAGAACTCTCATAGGACCTGCTTTACATTGGCTCATCTCACTAGACTCATTTCGAGTAAGAACATAACACGAGTTGATGAAGGAATTTATCGATTGATATTTATTCAATACAAAAATTGAACTCATATAAGGGATTTGAAATGATTAAGCAGAAGTCTAGGGAAACCTTCACTAAGTTCATTGTCCCGATGGAGAGCTAAGGCCGCTTAGTTATGGGACCGACCTTAAGAGAATGAACAGGTCAAGATTATCTTTATGAATCTCACTTCGAATTATGCCAAGTACTTGATGTCTCAGTATCTTCTTACTTTTCAATCTTTTTTTGAAATTTGAAATCAGGTTGGAGATGCCTTTTTTTTTAAGGATTATTTGGTAACTCGTCCAAATCCAAACTTAAAATTTTCAAATCTAATACCAATTCCTCACAAGTGGTTGATACCTCTTTTGTCCTAACTCCTCAAACTACTGTACCCTTGCAATTAACATCTAAAAGATAATTCTCCAATCTTGGAATATCCCTTAGTATTGTCTTTAAAAAATTGATAAAAATAGATTATTGACACCGTTGCAACATAAGCCTTTACCTAATTATCTCCCTTCAAACTTGGACAATGGGTAGTTTTACGAATTCCATCAAATGCTTAGCCATGTTTTTAATAAGTGTATTATTTTCCGCCATGCAAGTCAAGACCTTATTGAGCAATGAAAAGTCACCATATCCCCCCTTACCACTCCCAATGTTAAAACTAATCATTTGCTTGCTTTTCAAAATCAACATCCACCTGCATTGAACTAATTTCCTTAGTCAAACCTGAATCAGTTGACCCAATTTCTTTTGTTCACCCAATCGGCCATAATGATCTATCTTCACTATATCAAAATGAGCTCTTTTACCTTGAGACAAGGACAAACTTGGAAGACAAAGAATTTGTCGAAACAATAGGTTATTCAACATCTAACATCCTCGAATTAAAACATAACGGGGTTGAAAAAGTTGATGAGTTCAAGTCGTCCATCGGGAATATATCTAAAACGACATAAACCACAATATCACGTCCATCCATTCATAATGATATCCCTATTTTTTAGTAAAACTTCTATGAGTTTTTCTTTTAGTTTCAATTCAGTTGCATCAATCGTTAAATTCTGTCAGTCATTTTAGTTATGTTGGTCATTTTTAGCTTTAGTTAAGTTATCCAGTCTATGGTTATCTTAATTCCATTAAAATAAATGAGTCTTCTTATAATCATGTGCGTAATAATGATTTGAGCATAAAATCCAACTTGAAGAAAGGTTCAGAGTTTACTAATCGAACTTGATAAATATTGAAATTAAAAAAATACAATCAAGAAGTGCAATTTGGTATTACCTTATCCTCAAAAGAACACAAGAAAATAATAAACTTATTTCTTATTTAACATTTGCAATGAAAGAAAGTCAAGACTTAGATCAAGAGGACTATCTATGAATTTTGGTTAATTTTTATTTCTATAATCTCATTTTCATATTTTGGAAAAAACTTTTTTTCTTTTATACGATTTGGATTTGGATTGAGAATTTGTAATATGCTAAACTTTTGTTTCCAAGAAGGATTGCTATGAAGACATGCAGATAGTGAATTTTATGTTTAAACTATTTAATTTTTGTTTCCCTCCTTTAGATATTATGATAAGCCATTCACAAAACTTCTAACAAAACATATAGTGAATTTTATATTTAAACTATTACAATATTTCATAGGTTGCTTCTCTTGGAGAAGTTGTATCTATAGAAGCTAAATTGTAAAGCAGGTAATTTATAAGTTTCATACGCTCCCCCTTCCATCCTTTGACTTCTTTATCTGTTTTGATTATAATTTATTCATTTGCACAAAAGAAACAATGTTGCATTAAAAATGGGTAAATAGACAAGAAGTTAATTATATTTGATTGTAAACATATAAATGACTAATACTTAATCATAATTTTCATTTTTCCAAACATTTTTTTGGTTTAGGTTGCCTTTATAACCATAAAGCAAACTAATAGTGTTACCATCAAATAAATTATATGAAAATATATGACCCTTTACACTCATTTTTTTTCTTATTATTTTGAAAACTAACGCTAATATTTTTGGTGTATTGTTTGGTTTAATTTTTTTCTTTTTATCTTGCTTGACTTAAAGTGAAAAAGAGAGGTTGTAACGACTCTTGAACAACTCCAAGAAGTATAATCTGAATTATAAGGTCTTTGTTCAAAGACATGGAGAATATCTTGACTCAAGATGTTAGCCTTGCTCACTATTAGGATTTAAATTTGTGGCATGGTTAGACTTGTTAGTACTATGTTTTACTTCATCAAGGAAACGATGGGGTTGTGGTTCTATACTTCATTTTGAAATTCATATATTTCATGCGAATTTGGCTTTTTAGATGGGTTGAATGCATTTTTTGTTATATTCTCAATTTTCTTTTCTTGGCATTTTCATTATTGTTGGTGATCATGGAAATTTGGTTTTTGATTTTTTTTCCTCAATCTTTATTGATTTGTTGTTTGTTGATGTGGGTTAAATGCCTTTTAAAAAAAAAGTTTGTTTTGCTCCTATTTTTCATTTATTTTATGTTTTTTTAGCTTATCTCAAGAACTTATTCAAATGTAAATTATCTCAAAAATTTTATTAGTTCTTTGATTAAGTTAAGAATCTCCTATTCTCTCCATCTCTGTATTGTTTTCTATGATTTTGTTTAGGCCACATTGCCAATTTTGATGTATAGCTACCAAAGCTATAAAAATAGAACAAATTAGGCATAATTAAAAACCTTCAATTGTTTTTGCAAGCATGAAAGGCATAGACATTTACATGGAAATGATGAAAGATAAACTTTTTGTCTGTAAAATTTTTAGTTTCAATTTTTTCTATTTCATTTTTTTATAACCTTTTATTAGATTGTAACATTCTTTGATTTCAAGTACCTTTTATTACTAAATACTTGCCCAAATATGATATTTGAGTGATTCAAAAGTAATTGATTCGAGTTTTTATTTAGTTGTAATCAATAGAAAGATACACCCAATGCCGTGTCTTTCACTAGGGTTGTCAACTGATACACCCAAATTGAATCACTATCATCAATAAAAAAAAAATTGTCTATGATTTTCATGTTTCATAGAGAAAAAAAACCAATTGAATTTCTGTGATAGAATAATTAAAATGACCAAAATGCTTGTTTCTTCAGTCCTTTAGTAAAAAGCTAGACCTTTTCTCTTTCAAAATGAGTCATCTTTAAAATTAGAGATTATAGGTTTTTGAAAATGAGGATTTGAAGATATTATTATTAAAAAATTATTTTGTAAGGTGAGTTGATTAGTGTTAAAATGAGTCAAATTGACAACCTTACACTAGACCATGCAAGCTCAATATGAGATCATACGGAGTTGATTAAGATATGTCATGTTCCACCAAATATGGACATTATGTTTTTCAATAATATTTTATAAATCATTCACTCTATCAATTTATGCATAATTAAAAAAAATCAATGCTTTTTTCCTTCAAAATGAAGATTCAAAGAATAAAAAGATAACTCTTACATAGTTTGAAAAATGAAATGACAAAAAAAGAAAAAGATAAACTGTTATAATTCTATTTCTATGGAATACTAATATTAAAATAACTCATTGGCAATTGATATACAATTTAAGCCATAGATTTTTATTAGGGGTGCAATTTGGTTTGGTTTGGTTCGGTTTGAGGTCAAATTGGAACCGAACCAACATAGGTCGGTTCCACTAAATAAGAACCAAAACTGAACCAAATTCCATTGGAACCAAACCAACCCAAACCAAATTAAAGTCGGTTTGGTTCGGTTCGGTTCGGTTCCACGGATTGCAAATATTTTAAAAATTATAAGTAATATTTTTTCATAAAAAAAATAAACATAAAATTTCATATAATAAATCACAAATATATCCATAAAAAATAATTTGTTTATCCATAAAAAATTACTAAGCTATGTAATAACTCTTAAAATAATTCATAATAATTATTATATATATATATTGCATAGGGGTTCGGTTCTCGGTTTGGTTCGGTTCTATACAAGCTTGATTCGAGAATCGAACCAAATTGATCGATTCTCCATTTTTGTAACTTGGAACCGATCCGCAACTTGTTCCAAACCAAACCAAACCACCCCAAAGCCATCGGTTTGGTTCGGTTCTCGGTTTGAACCGGACCAAATTGCACCCCTAATTTTTATATTCATTTTTCTTATTTTTATTACCACACCAAATGGTGGAATCCATTTTTATGTAAAATAAATGTTTATCCATGTGCAATTTACTAGTTCTAAAAATGGCAATTGATGAAGTTATGAAAATCGTGGAAATTTGATGTTGGATTTATACTAACATTCCCTAATCTTACATAAAAAAATAAAAAAAATAAAAAAAAAATAAAAAATAAAAAAAGTAAAAAATGGTAAACTTGTAATTTCCAACAAAGTCAGGGGCATTTTTAATTTTCTCATTTTCTATAAAGTCCATTTTCATATTTCCTTCTTACATGATATGGCAAGCCGTTTATTTCGAAGCCACCAAAGAGCTTCTCTCACATCTCTTCTTCATTTCTTCTCTTCAAACCCTCAATCTTTCAGGTAATCTTATTCGAATCTTTCGATTTTAATCTATTTTCTAAACTACCCATTTCACTTGTCATCCCTGTAAATCAACCCTTTTATTTTTATTTTTTCCTGAATTTTTTCTGTTATCAGTTCGATTTCCAGACTTTCCCAATCGATTCTTCGTCCATCTCAAGCTATTGTTCCCTTCAATCGATGGAATCCATTGTGGGGTTTCAAGAATTTCAGTTTCGGTTCTGTAAATCTTGCTATCTCTCAAGGAAAAATCAAGTTCGAAACACACGAAATCGACCCCCCAAAGAAGAATAAGTGGAAGACCAAGAAACGTTTGAAGATGCAGAGAAAGAGAGAGAAAGATAAGAGAAAATCAGCTAATAAGAGAGACCCAAGACGCATAGGAGTCAAAGGAAGGAAGAAGAAACAGAAATTCCCAAATGCAGAGGCAAGGATCAAGTACAAGATAGAACAGGTGTGTGTGTCAAACTATGAACTTTTAAGCTTATTGAGATTGTTTTAGAGAGCTACTATTGGCACCACAACTTTTACTTAGTGCATCCCAATTAAAAATAAAGAAAACAAGTGAATAGTTAAGAATAAGTAAAAGTTTGGATGTCAATAGAAGATTTTTTTTCATTAGTTTCTATTTTTTGGGTTTAGGATCCAAACGTTGGTAATGTTTGAAGTGTGTGTTTTTAATCTTTAGTTTTGGCGTGTGAAGTGTGATTAATAGTTTAAGAAATTGGAGTGTAATAACTAATGAGTAAAATTTGGGGTGCCAAAAGCAGCTTTCTATTAAGAAAATCAGCTAATAAGAGGAACCAAGACGTTTGTAGGAGTTAAAAGGAGGAAAAAGAAGCAAAAATCCCAAATGCAGAGGCAAGGATCATGTAATAGAAATGGATTCACACTACGAACTTTAAGCTTATTTAGATTGTTTTAGAGGAGGGGTGCTCTACTTGCACACACCAAAATGGCTAATTGCACCCACTTTATGTGAATTTTTAATAAAAAGGCAAATTACCCTTTTACCCTTCATTATTACTCATTGTACCCACCTTCAGTAACTGAAGGATGTATACCTAAATCCCCACTGATCGGAACAAACCCTTCACCCCTATCAGTTGAAACCTATACATTTCTGCTAAAGATTTTAAATCATTTTTTTTTTTTTTGGGCGTGGATAACGGCATAATGGCCATTACACTCAAGTATTTTTCACCTCATTCAGAGTTTGTTAGATTTGAATCACTGGAGGTAAGTATTATAGCATTTTTACGATTCATCTTTTTTTTTTTGTTGATAGTTTTATCTCATATGAAATGACCAAAGAACATAATGACATGATTGTTTTTTTTTCTTTTCATTTTCATGTATTATTTACATTGGTTAGAAAAAAAAATCATTTTTTCTCCCAATAGGTTCAGATATAATGTGGAAGACTAGATTCGGGATGTATATATCGAATAAATTGATAATGGTAAAAAATGCTATAGATATGTAATCGTTAGGCACCTAACTTAATTTGTCAGACTTGGAACTTGGTGGTTACCTACCAAATCTACCTTGCAAAGTTTGATGGAGGGATATTGAACCAAATTAGAATACTTGTCATATTTTGTTTGGACCCCCAGTACCGAATTTGTTCAAATAGGTTTGGTACATACCTACCAAATGTATTTGGAAAATGTTGGTATGTATCTACCGAACATAACTGATTTTTTTAAAAAGTTATTTTAATTCTTTACTAATTGTTTAACCTCATCAACAACGTCAATGCAGTTACCTACAATAATCGATCATACGAGAACCTTTGAATCAGATGAGGTATTTCATAGTCGAGATGATCTATGTAGATGGGTTAAAGAAACTGGTAAGACTGTTGGGACTATCCTAATAGTCTCAAGATCAGATCGTCAAAACAATAGGAGTCCTAGAATATTCTTTGGTTGTGAGAGGGGTGGAACATGTAAAGGGTCCAAAAAGGGAGGAGATAAAAAATTTAACAGGCGGTCGGGTACCAAGAAATGTGGATGCCCCTTTTCTTTGAGAAGTTTGAAACTACCAAAGGATGATCAGTGGAAGATCATGGTGATATGTGGTTTTCACAATCACGACATTGCCGAACATTTTGAGGGGCATTCATTTGCTGGGAGACTATTACCGAGTGAGAAACAACTATTGTCTGAAATGACAAGGACAGGTGTTCATCCAAGACACATTCTCCAAGCAATCAAGCAAAGAGATCAATACAATGCTACAACAATAAAAACCATTTACAACGCGTTGTCAAAGATGAGGAAAGATGACATGTCGTGTACTGATACATCAACAAGGAGAGATCCACCTAAGGTTTCCTTAGGTGACAATGTCTTTCAAAGTCAAACCCCACCAACATTAAAGACCATGTATAATGCGCGGTCAAAGATGAAGAAAGATGATATGTCGGGTACTGACACATCAACAATGAGAGATCTACCTAAGGTTTCTTTAGGTGACAGTGTCTTTCAAAGACAAAGTCCATCTTCTTCTATACGTAACATGAATAAGCCATCGGTCAAGAAGCATCTATTTCGTCGTACAAGGTCATCTGATCGTGCCAGGTATATCCAATATTTCCCTAATAAGGTATCCCCATATATTGTAGATGTGAAGGATGTACCCGGGGATGGAAATTGTGGGTTTAGAGCAGTTGCTGGACTTCTAGATATGAGTGATGATAATTCTTGGATCCAAGTAAGACGTGATTTGATGGATGAGTTGATCTTATTTCGGGCTCATTACTGTCAAATATTTGGGGGTGATGCACGGGTTGATAAGATGCAGAAAACACTAAACTTTTTTGACAACTTTTGTACCAGTCAGTATTGGATGACTATGCCTGATATGGGTCATCTCATTGCTTCGCGCTACAACGTTGTCGTACTTCACATATCAAGACAACAATGCCTAACCTTTTTGCCATTACGATCAACAATGCTAACAACTGTGGAACCGAAAATCATTGCGATCGGTTTCATAGATGGTCATTTCATTCAGCTTTTTATGCAAGAAGGATGTCCGATACCTCCTATCACCGAGGTTTGGAGAAGGCACCATTATCCATTGGCATCAAATTGGGCAATTATATTCTCTGATAGGATTGAACAATTTAGAGAAATGATTGGATTAGATGTTGCACTACATGAAGGTCCGATGATCCTCGACCTCGACAGTGACTGATTATGTTCTTGTTTTGCATGTACACGACTCGTTATTTTTTTAGGCATGCAAGCCGTTATTTTTTGGGGTCTGCGAGTCATTTAATTTATGTTAGATAACTATACATGTAACAATTTGACATGATATAATTTATGTCGTCGTTATTTGTGAACATTAAGTATATGAAGTGAAAATTTTTTTGATGGGAATCAAAATTTAAAAAAGTTTGATCTCTGTTCGGTACTACAATATCAATTTGAATAAAGCATACTCGGTGGGTACCTACCAAGTGGGCAATGCAAATTTTGGTACAGGAGTATTGAATAGAAACTTGTAAAATTAAAGTTTGTACGGTACACCTGCACCGAAATTTACATTGACCACTCAGTAGGTATCTACTGAATACATTGTACAAAATTCGCTACTGGATTACCAAACAAACCTAAAAACTGTAAAAAAAATGTGATTCAAACCATATGACTTATAGAAACATCAAAATTATGTTTAGATAGAGTAATTGAACTTAATTGGAATGCATTATACACCACAATAAGAAACTCGTGGTTTTCCAAAGAAAAAAAAACAATTATGTGTCTAAATCATACAAGGATAAGTGATTAAATAGAAGAATTTGAGAAGAATTAAGTCAAGTCTCTTTGTGAGAGCTTGGTAGGAATTTATATTAATTAAAATAAACAAAAGACAGAAAAGCCTTTACAAATAAGAAAGAAATAAAAAAACTATCACTATTAAATAATTATAACTAAAATGACAATTAGATTATTTCCAATACTCCCCCTCAATCTGGAGAGAATATATCAACTAAACCCAGTTTGACAAGGTGAGAATTAGTGATAGACGGATCAACAGATTTAGTAAGCATATCAGCAAGCTGATCTGAAGAATGAACGAAGATTGTCTGAAGGTCCCCAGATCAAATTTTTTCCTTGAAAAGGTGAATATGAACCTCAATATGCTTAGTTCTTTCATGAAGAATTGAGTCAGAAGCAAGTATAATAGTAAACTTGTTATCACAGAACAAAGTAGAAGAGTCAGAAACAGAAAAATCCAACTCTATCAACAAAGATTGAAGCTAAATTAGTTCATATGCACTAATGGCCATAACACGATACTCAGCTTCAATAGAAGAATGAGATATCAGATTCTATTTCTTACTTTTTCACGAGAGAAGATTATTATCATAAAAAATACAAAAAAAAAGAGGTAGATCTCCTATCCGTGAGAGAGCCAGCATAATCATTATCTATAAAATAAGGCAAATGCGTCTGAGTAGTGCAAGAGTAGAAAAGTCCAAGACCAGGATGTGACTTCAAGTAGCGAAGAATGTGATAAATTGTATCAAGATGAGAAGTACGCGGAGTATGCATGAACTGGCTGACCACACTGATCACAAAGGATAAGTTTGGTCTGGTGTTAGTCAGATAAATCGGACGACTTACAAGTCTTTGATAAGAAAACAGATTCGATAAAAAATCGCTAGAATCAGTTTGAAGACGATGATTCTAATCCATAGGAAAGGTAGCAGGATGACAACCAAGCAACCCAGTGTTCTGAAGGAGATTCAATGTGTATTTACGCTGAGATAATAATATACCACGGCGAGAGCGGGGCCATTTCTATACCCAAGAAAAACTTGAGTGTACCCAAGTTTTTAACCTCAAAAGTACGACCCAATAGCGTTTTAACCCTGTCAATCTACCATGCATCATTTCTAGTCACAATGATGTTATCCATATAGACCAAAACAATGGTGCAACGACCATCCACTCATCGATGAACAAAACAAGTATGATCTGAGTGACATATAAAAAATTCCATAGATAGAATGACCTCAGAATACCGCTGAAACTAGGCTTGTGGGGATTGTTTCAGGCCATACAGAGATTTAAGAAAGTGGTATACCTTCCCAGAATACTCCCCCTGAAGACGAAATCTTAAAGGAGGGTTCATGTAAATAACCTCAGTCAAATCACCATTTAGAAAGGCGTTCTTCACATCAAGTTGGTGAAGTGGCTAGGAGTTACACGCAGCTAGAGAGATAAAAAGTCGAACAATTGAGAGTTTAGCAACATGAGCAAACGTGGCACCAAAATCTTTTCCTGGGGTTTGTATAAATCCCTTAGTAACTAGACGTGCCTTATACTGATCAACAGTACTACCTGCGAGATATTTCACAATAAAGACCCATTTATAACCAACAGTCCGCTTTCCAGATGGGAGAGTAATAAGCTCCCAGGTATTATTGTTCTGCAAATCATCAAATTTACCAGTCATAACTTCAGTTCACTGAGGGTCTCGCAAAGCTTGTGATACAGACTGAGGAACTCGAATAAAATTAGTAGTTATCAGGTAGGCTTGATAAGAGAAAGAAAAACCTTGATAGGAAACAAACTGGACAATCGGATGATCAGTAATACACCCCTGCTTACCTTTGCGAAGGGCAATAGGAAAGTGAGAGTCAGAAATAGAAGGGATAAGAACAGGTATATGTGTGGAGATAGAAAATGGTATACCTAAATCCAAGAAGGAGGTTGGCAAGGGTGTAGAGGGGTGAGGGCGACGAGTGTAGATCTTAAGCGGTGGCGAAAATGAAGGAAAAACTGGAGAATGCAGTACTATAGGAGATGGGTCCTGCAAAGTAGATGTGGCATGCAAGTATGAAACATTTTCAAAGAAGGTAACATTAAAAGAGTGGATGAAACGGTGAGAAACTAGATCATAACACCGATACCCCTTGGACATAGAGGAGTGACCCAAGAAAACGTATCAAATGACTTTGTCATCCAATTTTATAAAATTGAGTGTCTTGTCTTGAACAAAGCAAGTGCCCAAAAAACTTGAGGTGTAATAGGGAAGAGAATATTATTAGGTTGAAGGACATGAAGAGGCACCTATCCCTCTAAAGGGCGACTCGGAACACGGTTAAGAAGAAAAGTCGCAGTGAGAACTGCCATATATTCCAATATGCCTTTGGAACATGCATTCCACGAAGAAGACATCGGACAATGTTTATTAGGTGGAGATTTTTGCGTTCCGTCACCTCGTTCTCATGAAGATGGTAGCGAATCCCATCAGATATATATCCCCCTCCCCCCAATTATCAGATTGAAGGGATTTAACAATTATATTGTACTAAATTTGAATCATTTTAAGAAAGTTAACAAAAATTGGGAGCATCTTAGAACAAGAACGTATTAGATAAACCCAAGTGCAACGAGAATAGTCATCTATAAATGTAACATAATATCGATGATTATTAAAGGCAGTAATGAGGAAAGTCCTACACATCAGAATGAAGTAAATCAAATATTGCATTAATTCGATACATACGAGGAATATAAAAAGTACGTGTGTTTAGAAAGTTCATACACAAAACACTGAAATTTATGTCCACTACATGCATTTGTTAAAGTAAAAAATAAAGAACATAAGTGTTGAAAATTGGCATGTCCTAGGCGAGCATGCCATAAATCTAGAGTCTGATGAAAACGTGTGGCTCCCACAGGATGGAAGCACAAAAGCCGAAGCAGCAGTAGGCTGAGATCCAAATAAGTGCAGCCCACCCCTCTCATACCCTTTGCCAAAAATCCTCCTCGAAGTCAGGTCTTGAAAAATAAAGTAAGTAGGAAAAAAGATAATCGAGCAATTATGAGATTTAGTAATACTTTTGACAGACAAAAGATTAAGAAATAGGTGAGGGACTTGAAGTACAAAATCTATAGAAATCTCAGAGGATAAATGGATGATACCCTTGTTGTGGATAGGTGTAAGAGATCTGTCAGCAGGCAAACTTTCTTATGAGTAGTGGGAAAAGTAGAAGTAAAATGACTACTCACCGGTCATATGATCAGAGGCACCGGAATTAATAACCCATGTCAGAGGAGTAGAGCCAGACTGAGTGACATTGAATGCAGAGGATATACCTAGAGGTGTAGTAACAGAGGCCACAGTCGAAGAAGGGTGAGTGTGAGCATGAATCTGATCCCGAACAATAGTGGTAATTGGAGTTTATAGCTATTGCAAGTTAATCGTACCAAGTGAAGAAGGATCAGTGGGAGAAATAGATGATGGCTCCACTGTATCAGCACAAGGAGCAGTCTGTCTCAAAGACGAAGTGGAGGAAGATCGTGGTGTCAGATGAGGATAGATCTGAAAATAGTAGACCTTTTCATGGCCAATCTTCCCACAATGATTGTAAAGCCACTCTCTTTACCACAACCATGGCTACCACGGCCACAATTCCCTAATCTAGAGGTATGAGAGTTGGAGAAACTCAAGTTGGTAGTGAAGGCCATCTAATCCATAGCTGAAGCAAAAAAAAGTGCCAGGGACCTGAGTCTAAGGAAGAGCAATATGGTGACGACGCTCATCACTGTCAGTGGTTGCAAATATCTCAAATAAATAAGGTAAAGGAGCCGTGTTGAGGATCTGTATCCGAAGTGCCTCAAACTCTAAATGTAGACCCATAAGAAACTAGTAGGTCTGATGTTGAGCAATCCTCTTAACCACATAACCGAATGCCGCTGAAGACAACTCAGCCATAGACTCATATTGAGAAAGTTCCTCCCAACGTGCTGAAGGATTCCAAAGTAATCGATTATACTCTAAGTCCCTTGGGTATCCCTTGGGTAGTCTTGACAATGTCTTGATAAAGCTCATAAATCCTCGAGTCATTCTTGGCATGTGCGTATGTTTGAGTAAGTGCTGACCATAAAGGTGGAACGGTCTCATGATACATGAACATGGTATAGATGCGTTGCTCCATGAAGTTAAATAGCCATCCAAGGATAGTGCAGTTGTTGATCTCCCATGATTTAAATTTAGGGTCAGTAAGTGGTGGTTTAGTAACAGTCCCAGAGAGTTATCTAGATTTTCCTCTACTACCTAGATAGAGTGGCACAGATTTGGACTAGGACTTAAAGTTTTGACCATCAAGAAGAACAGTGGTGATACTTTGGGCTGAAAGATTTGCCCCAAGAGTCGTATTAGAATCCTTAGACTCTGGATTTGTCGTCATTACTTACTAGGCTAGAAGTGACTTTGATTTGAAGGGATATCAATGCATAAAAACAAAACACAAGTCGAAGGAGGGCAGTCAGCACAACACATAGACACCAGCCCACTGCTGTCAGCAATCCACACAGGAAGTCAGAAGTTCTATTGCTGTCGCACCTCTTCAAAGAGTCCAACAACTCTGTCGCACACCCTCACAAGGACCAACAACTTGTACAAGCAGTCCTATTGTTATCGCACCTCTTCAAAGAGTCTAGCAACTCTGTCGCACACCCTCACAAGGACCAACAGCCTGTACAAGCAGTCCTACTGCTATTGCACCTCTTCAAAGAGTACAAACAGTCCTATTGCTATCGCAAAAATTGTATCGCAAGGACCAACAGCCTGTACAAGCAGTCCTATTGCTG
Organism: Akebia trifoliata; assembly: GCF_017979445.1. NCBI lineage: Eukaryota > Viridiplantae > Streptophyta > Magnoliopsida > Ranunculales > Lardizabalaceae > Akebia > Akebia trifoliata. The sequence continues at coordinate 3,370,695 of NC_141390.1, read as the reverse complement.
TCGTACACCTTAAACAATCCAGAAATTGTATCGCAGGCCCTCAAACAACATTTATGCTGTTGCAAGTCCTTAAAAACAACTTGTACGAGCAGGCCTACTACTGTCGCACCCTCTAACAATCCAAAAACTAAGTCTTGTTGCCGCACACCTTAAACAGTCCAGAATCTATATTGCAGGTCCTCAAACAGTAGTTATGCTGTTGCAAACTGTATTGTAGGCAAATGAGGCACTCCTACAAACAGAAACTCTAGTCGTAGGCAGGAAAAATTCACCTATGATAGATAGAAACCCTATCGTAGGGTAAAAGACACAGTGCAGAAACGCAGCATGCGATCAAATCCCTATCGCAACATGCGATAAAGGAAGTCATAAACAAAACGAAACAAAAAAGGCCCCCCGAAGGAGAGTAGATTGAATGAGGCTGACTCTAGGTTAGGTTTTAGTGAATAAAGAGAAGAAGGAGAGGAACCAACGCGGAGGAAAGGGAGGGGGGGGGAATTCCTTGGCTCTGATACCAAGAAGAATTTGAGAAGAATTAAGTCCAGTCTCTTTGTGAGAGCTTGACAGAAATTTATATTAATTAAAAGAGCCAAAAAATAGAAAAGGCCTTACAAATAAGAAATAAATAAAAAACTATCACTACTAAATAATTATGACTAAAATAGCAACTAGATTATTTCCAATATAAAACACAATTTAGGCTTAGATTTACCTACATCATAGTCTTGGAGATGAGCCATTTCGGTGTGTGCAAATAGTTAATTTATATTTAAGGTGAGTATCGCGAGTTAGTGGGCAATGAGCCATTTCGTTGTGTTCAAATAGAGCCACCCTTTAGAGAGTTGCTATTGGCACCCCAACTTTTACTTACTACACCCCCATTAAAAATAAAGAAAATAAGTGAATGGTTGTGAATGAGTAAAATTTGGGGTGCAAATAAAAGCCCCCCCCCCCCCCCTAGATTTCTATTTTTTGGGTTTAGGATTTTTTATACGAGCTTAATCATAATTTTAAACTATTGCTGAGATTGTTTGAGTGAGTGTTATTATGTATTGTAAAGTTGAGATTATAATTTGAGCCAAACCTTGGTAATGTTTGAAGAGTGTGTTTTAATCTTTAATTGGGGGGTGATACATAATTTAAGAAATTGTAGTGTAATAAGTAAAATCTGGGGTGCCAATAGCATCTCTCTTGTTTTATACTTGGTAGTTTTCTTCAGTAGGAAATGTAGATGAAGATGAGAAACATTTGGCATAAATATAAAACAAAATGGTGCAGATTTTTATCAATTTTGATTGACCAATCAGTTTGATTGGATGATTTAAAAGTTTCATAAAAGACCCTTTTCTCAACATTGCAACACTTGTATTTGTGCTTGTTGAGTAGGGATATAGTTGGTTGGGTGTTTGAGATCCAACAGTTAAGGATGGCTTTTAGCCTTGTATATCTTCTAGATAAGTTCCTTAAGTTGGACTCCATATATAGTAGGATCATACTATCAAGAATGTGATAGTACTAGCACTACTGCATATGTTTTTATATTAATTTGAAAAATTGGGTTTATCTAAGAAGTTGATTTTAATGTTATGAAATGAGATTTCAGTGGAAAAATGGGATTTTTAGGATTAGTGAATCAGTTGGCTTCATCATTGGGAGGTGCCTGTCTTTTTAACTTGGATCATTAATGGAGGACTTTTGAGAAAGGATGAAGAATCTCTGTATGGTTATTATTGAGTTGGAAAAAGCATATGATAGAGTTCCTAGAGAGTTAGTTTGATAGGCATTAAGAAACAACTAAGTCCTATGCAATTATTTTAAAATTATTAAGGACATTTATGCTGGCTGTCTGGTAATGTAGGTAGTGAGAACAATATGTGGAGTGACAAGGGAGCTTTCAAATATAATGGTTGACGAGCAATCTACCTTATGTCTATACCTTTTTATGTATGTTATGCATGGATTAGCTCTACTCATATTAGAAGAAAGGTCCCTTGATATATGTTGTTTTTAGATGATATAGCATTGGTCAATAAAATGAGGTAGAGAGTAACGGAAAACCACAACTACGAAGGAAAATTTTAGAAACTAATGTTTTAAGATAATGAGGACCAAGATAGAATATATGTAATGCAACTTTAATAAGGGCACTCCTTGGGATGAAAATGTTAGTTAAAATTGACGGGAAAAAATTTACCTCAGAGATACCTTTTTTGTTATTTCTGTTTAGTTGTACTTGGATATGGAGAGATTGGTGAGGACGTGACTCATAGAATTTGTTTGGTGAATAAAGTGGAGGTACTTCTAGAATTTCACATGGCCAACGAGTACCAATCAAGCTGAATGTAAATTTTACAAGAAAAGCAATAAGACTAGCTTGTTGAATGTTGGGCGGTCAAGAGTATTACATTCTTTAATTGAGAGATGCTGATGTTGAATTGGATGGGTAGAAGACTTAGAAAGGAAAATACATTCTAGATAGACTAGAATGACGAAATGTAGGATACTTTCTGCCAAACCCAATCTTGGTGATGTATTTGGTGAGATTATTCAATTCATACTATTTTTATTGTCCATAAATATGGAGGGATTGAAGTAGAGGTGTTGCACATAATACTAAAGTTCGGTGGCTAAAGTGGACGTGCCTCCAAAATGCTTCACGGATAGTGCATGCCGATTACACAATGGAGATTTTTTAACAAGGAAACTATAAGAATAATATGTTTTTGTTGGGTAGTCAAGAAACAATATTTTTTAGAGTGGTTGTTGTAGGAATGAAGACGTTTGGATGGATTTGTGGAAAGACTAGGAACGAAAAAATTGGGAATGACTAAAATCCTTAAATTTAGGCATAGCTTCAATAAAATAGTTGATTGAGATTACATGGTTAATGTCAATTGGATGCCAACAATAGCACCGGTAAAGATAAATTTGTTGCATAGTTAAAGACTCTTAAGTGGGAGATTGACAAAGGCGTGCATTGACATTGTAAAAAGATGATTATTTGATGATCATTGTGTGGTTGGATCATCCAACATGTGTATGTGTATAGCAAATGATTAATGTTACAAACATGGTTTTTAAACTCGGTTTCAGGTCTCGTCTCGTTCAACCCCAATACCAAGTTAACTAGGACAATACGTCTCGTCTCATTTGGCATTGAGACAATGGTTTTTAACTATTTAAAAAATCTAAAAAAATTCAGAAATAATTCCTATTAAATTGGATGAAGAAGATGAAGTTTTCTTCCAAAACCTTACTTTTTTTAGTTCACTTGGTTGAGAAGATGAAGAAAAATCGATTTGGGTGAAAGAATATTGGGGTGGGAACGTTTAACTCGTTTCTCTTGTTTAACTCGGATGAGATTTTGAAAATCTCATTCGATACCTATCGTTTGTTTCACGATTTATTCATTACTATTAGGTATCGTTTGTCTCGCTTATCTCACGATACGCGGATATATCAAATAGATTTGTGAGTTGGTCTCGTTCAACCCCGATACCGAATTAACTCGAGCGATATGTCTTGGTGTCGGACGAATTTTAAAACCATGGTTACAAAATAAAATAGATTACAATGATTTTGAAGGCAAACCCCCAACTTGTACTTAAGTCGAAATCTTGGTAAACCCATTTGATTTCCCACAAATTCCTACCTTACTAGCCTAAGAAGCTCATGATAGGAATATTCATACTTATCCTCTCCATTTTTTATTTTCATAAGCATCAATTTTAGAATTCATTTCCTATAAGTAAGAGATACTACCCGATCTCGGTCTTTCAAATAGTCCTTAGATTCCTTCAACCTATTGGAATGTATTATGTTTAGTTTTATGTCTTTTTGTTATGTTTCTAGTTTTTCCCTATAAGGGCATTGATGTCCATTCACCCTAATTATTATAAATACTATGCCAAGCCCTCATTGGGACTTTACAATTCTATTCTACAAATTCTTCTTGGTATCAGAGCCTCTAGAGAACCCATTGGCAGCCTTATTTGGGTTTTTTTAGCTTCGGTTTTGGGCTATTGAAGCTCCACTGCCTTCACCTCCCTCCCCTCTTCTCTTTCTTCTCCTCCCATTTATTTTTTAGATCTTGAGACTATAAAAACCTTGCAGCAGGTTTGTGTGGGTGCTTCCCCTTCAGGGTTTTCTTATTTTGATTATTTTTGGCCCAAGATACCCTAATCGCATGTTGTTATAGGCTGTTTTTTGTGAGAAACTTGCGTTGTAGGGTTGCGATAAGGCTGTTATGAGACTATTTCAACAGTGTGGCTGGCTACGATAAGGTTGTATTAGTTGCGACTTGGCTACTACTGCAATAAGGCTACTGGTTAAAGTAAGAGTGTTGTGGACTGCTTTGTGGTATTGTTTTGTGATTGGTTGCTATGGAATAGTGCTGTTTTTGCCTCCCTTGATGATTGCACATTGGATTTAGGTTTGTAAAAACCACCCTTCAAACCAAATTTTCAGCTATATGCTTTGATCTTCGAATTTGGGGAGAACTTTTTTTATGTGAGGCTATTGTGAGTGCCTTGATTTCCTTTTTTTCTCTCATTTCTCTAGAATTCTCGCGATCTCTTAGAGTCTTTTTACCTTTCCTTGTTCTACTATATTTTATCCCTTTGCCTTTGTGAGTTATGGCATCGAATCAAGAAAACAAGGAATCTCATACTTTTCTTGGGCACAACTCTTCGGCCCAATGCTCTAATGGATGGTCGCAATTTCCAGTCTTGGTCTCGGTCTGTGAGACTCTACTTGGGAAGTAGAGGCAAATCTGGATTGCTTTTGGGTACTGTTAATTAGTCTTCTATGACTGATCCCAAATTTGAACAATGAAATATCGATAATTGCACTATTCTTGGATGGTTGTCTAATTCTAAGGAGCAACGCATCTATACTATATTTATGTATCATAAGATTGTTTCATTTTTGTGGTCAGCTTTCACTCAGACCTATACGCATGCTTGGAATGATTCGAAGATTTATGAGCTCTATCAAGATATTGCTTAGGCCACTCAGGGGATTCAGAGTGACTGGTTATTTTAAGTTTCTTCAGTCTCGATGGGAGGAGTTCTCTCATTATGAGTTTATGGTCGAGTTGTCCATGGAGGCAATCAGGTATGCGGTTAAGAGAATTGCTCAACATCAGACATACCAGTTTCTCATGGGTTTACTTCTTGAGTTTGAGGCACTACGGACACAAATTCTTAACACCTCTCCTTTACATTCTTTATTTGAGACCATTGCGACGACTGATAGTGATGAGCATCGCCGTCGTGTAGTTCAGACTCAGGCTCTCAGTATTTTTTTTGTTCCAACAATAAATCAGATGACACTAGCAACCAATTCAGATTTTTTCGATTCTCGTACCCAGGGGTCTGGGAGTAGTGGCTGAGAGGGGGTCATGGTCGAGAGAGTAACCTTATTTGTAGTCACTTTGGGAAGACTGGCCATAAGAAAGTCTGATGCTTTCAACTCTGTCCTCATTTGTTACGATCTACTGCCACTCCTTCTTTGGGGCATTCTACTCCTTGTGCTGTTGTTGTATATTCATTACCAGTTCCCATCATTGACTCTCCTACTACGCCTGGTACTATTGATTTGCAGCAGCTTCAGACCTAGATTTTCACTATTGTTTGTGATTAGATCCATGCTCATACTTGATTATCTTGGACTGTGGCCTTAGTTACCATGTCTCCAAGTACATCCTTTGCCTTCCTTGTCACCCAGTTGGGTCTTGCTCCCTTAACATGTGTTATTAATTTTGGTGCCTCTGATCATATGATTGGTGAGTCTAGTCACTTTACTTCATCTATTTTCCTACTACTCATAGGAAGGTTTGCCTTGCTGATGGGTTTCTTACTCCTATGCATAGTAAAGATACCATCTTGTTATCCTCTGGTGTTTTCCTTGATTTTATGCTTCATGTTCTTCACTTATCTCTTAACTTTTGTTTGTGAGTAATATTATTAAATCTTTAAATTTCTCAATGATTTTTTTTCCTTCTCATTGTATTTTCAAGACTTAACTTCGAGGAGGATTTTTGGCAAGAGATATGAGCGGGATGGATTGTATTTGTTTGGATCTCCGCATACTGTTGCTTCTGCTTCTGTGTTACCCTCCTCTGAAATTCATACTTTTTCTTCTTAGTTCTTAGATTTGTGGCATGCTCGTTTAGGACTTGTTAATTTTCAACATTTATATTCTTTATTTCTTGCTTTAAAATTTTTTTATAGTGAACACAAGTTTTAATGCTTTATGTGTGAGTTTTCTAAATACACACGTATTTCTTATGTTCCTCATATGCATCGGTTTAATACAATGTTTGATTTAGGTCATTCTAATATGTGGAGGCCTTCCCCTGTTACTACTTTTACTTGTCATCGATATTATGTTACATTTATAGATGATTATTCTTGTTGTACACGTGTTTATTTGATACGTTCTTGTTCTGAAGTGCTTCCTATTTTTATTAATTTTCTTAAAATGATTTAGACTCAGGACAACATCATTGTAAAATCTCTTTGGTCTGATAATAAAGGGGAATATATTTCTAATGGGATTCATTATCATTTTCATGAGCATGGTATAAGTCATTAATTGACTTGTCCCTACACTTATGAGCAGAATGGGGTGGCGAAACGCAAGAATCGCCACTTGATGAATATTGTCCACTGCCTTCTTCGAAGAATGCATGTTCCCAAGTTATATTGGAACATGACCGTCCTCACAATAGCTTTCCTCCTTAACCGTGTTCCGAGTTGCACCTTAAGGGGCCCAGGTGCCTCTTCATTTTCTTCACCCTAATAGCACAATTTTTCCTATTACACTCAGAATTTTTGGGTGCACTTGTTTGGTTTAGGATAAGACCCTTCATCGTACGAAATTAGATGATAGTCGTTCAATATTTTTTCTTAGGTTACTCCTTTATGTTAAAGGGGTATCGGTATTATGATCCCGTTTCACATCGTGACATACCTTCCCTTGATGTCATTTTTTAAAAAAACGTTCCCTAGTTTTGTGTTACCATCGTCTTTGGAAGACTCTTTTCCTTTGCAGGATCGTTCTCTTCTAGTGTTGTCTTATCCGATCTTTTGTCCATCTTCATCGACGCTTTAGGTTTACTTTCGTCGCCCTCGCCTCTCTTCAACCTAGCCAACCTTCTCTTTGGACTCAGGTATATTCTCTCTTACCTTTGTTCCTATCCTTTTTATTTCTGATTATCACTTTCTTATTGCACTTCGCAAAGGTAAATAGGGATGTATTACTGATTATCGTATTGCCCAGTTTTTTTTCCTATCAGGGACTCTCTCCTTCTTATCAGGTGTAACTTATTGCCATTAATTCTATTCGAGTTCCCCGGCTTGTTTCAGAGATTTTACGAGATCCTCAGTGGACTGCAGCCATGACTGCTAGGATGAATGCTTTACAAAAGAATCATACCTGGGAGTTTGTTCCCCTTTCCTCCAGGGAGTGGACTGTTGGTTGTAAATGGGTTTTCACTGTTAAGTATCTTGTGGATGGCACCGTTGATCGATACAAGGCCCGTTTAGTAACTAAGGGATTTACGTAGACTCCAGGAAAGGATTTTGGTGCTTCATTTGTCCCTATGACTAAATTTTCTACTGTTCGCCTCCTTATCTCTTTAACTACATGTCATTCATGGCCTCTTCACCAACTCGATGTAAAGAATGCTTTTCTGAATGGTGATCTGACTGAGGTTATCTATATGGACCTCCCTCCTGGATTTCCTCTTCAAGGGGAGTATTCTGGGAAAGTATGTCGCCTTCTTAAATCTTTGTATGGCCTGAAACAATCTCCGCGAGCCTGATTTTAGCATTTTTTTGAGGTCATTTTATCTATGAAGTTTTCTTGATACCATTCAGATCATTCATGCTTTGTTTGTTAAGGTTTGGATGGTTGTTGTGCTATTGTTCTAGTTCATGTGGATGATATTATCTTGACTAAAGATGATGCCCAATGGATTGACAAGGTAAAGATGATATAGGGGCGTGCCTTTAAGGTTGAGGACTTGGGTCCTCTTAAGTACTTCTTGGGGATAGAAGTGACCTATTCTCGCCATGGTATTTTGTTATCCCAATGCAAATACACATTAGATCTTCAAGACACTGATATGCTTGGTTGTTGTCTTGTTTCCTCTCCTATGAATTAGATTCATCGCCTTCATACTGAATCTGGTGAGCTATTATCTGATTCCTCTTCTTATTAAAGACTTGTAGGCTGCCTGATTTATCTGACTAACACTAAACTAGATTTGACTTTTGCGGTAAGTGTGATTAGTTAGTTCATGCATATACTTCGCTCACTTCTCACCTTGATGCAGCTTATCTTATTTTTCGTTATCTGAATTAGCATCTAGGTCTTGGCCTTTTTTATTCATCCACTACTCAACCTTATTTGTCTTGCTTCAATGATGCTGATTATGCTGGTTCTATTACGGATAAGAGATCTACATATGATTTCTGTACTTTTCATGGTGGTAACCTGATCTCGTGGAAAAGTAAGAAACATAGTGTGGTTTCTTGTTCTTCTATTGAAGCTGGGTATTGAGCTATGGCCTTTGGCACATGTGAGCTTATTTGGCTTTGATCTTTATTGACAGAGCTGGGATTTCTTGTTTCTAGTTCCTCCACACTGTTTTACGACAATAAGTTTGCTATTATGCTTGCTTTTGACTTTTCCCCTCACAAGAGAACCAAGCATATAGAGGTTGATGTTCAGTTTCTTAAGGAGAAAGTTCGATCTGGTGTTCTTCAAATAGTATTTGTATCTTTTTCAGATCAGCTTACCGACATACTTACGAAATCTGTTGGTCTTTTAGTTATCAATTCTTATCTTGTCAAGCTGGGTTTAGTTGATGTATTTGCACCAGCTTGAGGGGGAATATTAGAATATATTATGTTTAGTTTTATGCCTTTTAGTTATGTTTCTTATTTTTCCCTATAAGGGCATTTATGTCCATTCACTCTGATTATTATAAATACTCTACCAAGCTCTTTTTGGGACTTGACAATTTATTCTACAAATTCTTCTCAACCAATGCTCAATTTGCTTGGACGTCATGGCCGTGATCGTTGAGATAGCTTACCGTGCAACACTTGTAGGCAACAACCTACGAATAAGTTTAAAGAAACCACATAATACAAAATGCAAAAGCAACGATAGGCAACGCAAGTTGCCAATGTCCAAAATAATGCAATTTTCTTAATATTGGCTTGGGTAAATGATGCCTGTCACATGCTAGGATGTAGGACATGCTTAGCACTTGGCTTCACTTAAGTCAACACCTCTCTTTCAAAGAAGATGTTAAGTCTTTCACTCGTCTCAAGAAGGAAACATCGACATTTGAGCCTAATCATACTATGCTTTATGGAGGCCCAAGCCCAGAGCAAACATCCAATTAACTTAATTTACAAGGACATGTGAAATACTCATACGTACGATGACACACTTGACACATATAAGACATGGTATTGACACATGGTACCAGGACACTCTCCCCCACTTATGTAGATGTCGTTGTTGAATTCTTGCTTCGACACTTGGGTTATGTGAGTGGTGGCCAGGTTGTTATTTGGTCCCTACTTGCTTAGGCCTCTTCTCCTTGACATTGCTTACTTGATGCCGATGCCATTGAAATGATTCCATGGTTGAAGGTGAACAAGAAAAAAAATATCAAATTAAAAAAAAAACTACTTTGAATCCATGTTTCTTGATTCATGACCGAAGGATGAACAAGAAAAAATCCAAGGTGGAGAAAAAAAAAACTCGTACCTCTAAAGACCTAGAACCAAATTCCTTCTTCTTCTTTTTCTTCTTCGAAATCTCTTTATTTTCCTCTTCACTTAGCATCCCTGCCCTCGCAAATGACTCTTTGAGCAGGAAAATGGGTTTCCTTTTATAATTACCAAATACCTTCATAAAGTATAATGTACTTGCATTTGTTGTCCACTAAAAGGCTCATTGGATGTTAGCATTCCCATATATATAGATGTACTCCATGTTCCCACTCCCTATTTGTTCTCCTGTTTGTGGGGTCATGGGTGGATGATTTAGATTTTAGATTATTCAGTTATTGGTTATATGTTTTCTGAAGTGGTGACATTTTGTAATGTGTAATGTATTCATTATAGGAAAACTAGGGTTCAAGTGCATGGTATTAATTAGTTATAGTTTCTCCCTGATTTGTAATTTTTTTAATAATATTCTTTTTCTTTGTGCTGTGTCAGCTGGGAACCAATTACCACATTTCCGTTTCCTCTTCTATTTAAATTAAGCAGGGGATCACAATTCTATGAGTTTCCTACCTACCTTCCTTTCTTTTCTTTTACTTGAACATTGGTTCTGATAGTCTAGTTTACTGAATAGAAAATATTCTAGAACATTCTAGTCGACTCAGATCTTGGCTAAATCAACACAGTTAAGCTGGACGGTTGGCTCAAACTTTGAAATCTAGATTAACATTTTCACTTGAGTCCTATATTTTGAACTTTTTGGAATGATTGTATGAGGAAATTCAGGGACACGTCCTAGGTTCAAACCTCCTTGAACCCAATTTCATTTGCTAACCTCTAACCTTATACCTATTAATTTTTTTTTACAACCATACTATCCATGATTCCTTTTGAATTTAGGTAGGATATAGTTAATGGTCCCAGAGGTCGATATAATGAATGTTTGGGGGCCAAACCCCATTTTAAACATAACTGATCTCCTAAGACAGAGCCATCTAACCTTCAATTTTCTTTGTCACATAATAGATGCAATAGTTAAGAGTAATTTTGAATAATCCAAAACATAATTATGTTAGTTATTACTAATTCTTCATTGCAGGCCAAAATTAAGGAAGCCTTATTGATTGAGAGACTCAAGAGGTATGAAGTTCGTAAACTTCAAGGCCCTTTGGTCGAACCTGAAAACCTAACCGGCGAGGAACGATTCTACATGAAAAAGATGGCCCAGAAAAGGTCCAACTATGTATTAGTCGGCAGAAGAGGTGTCTTTGGTGGTGTTATTCTTAATATGCATCTACATTGGAAGAAACATGAAACTGTTAAGGTCATCTGCAAGCCTTGTAAACCTGGTCAGGTACATGAGTATGCGAAGGAGATCGCTAGATTGAGTGGTGGGACCCCAATTCAAATAATTGGAGATGACACCATAATCTTCTATCGAGGAAAGGATTATGTTCAGCCCGAAGTGATGTCACCTATCGATACATTGTCCAAGAAAAGGGTATGTCTTCCCGTTGCCTTATTTTGTTTTGTTTTTTTGGCAAATTTCCCCACTTCCATCATGTAAATGTTATTCTTTAAATTTGTTTTAGTCCATGTGATAGTGAGAACCCATTTTTTAAAAGGAAATAAACAAAATAAAAAAAATAAAAAATAGATATATATATAGAGAGAGAGAAACTGCTGAATTAGATAGGCTAAAAATGGCTTATAAAGGTTTCGAATTTTGATTTGGATTTATATTTCGGTCAGCTTATAAATGGAAGTATTTTGATATGTGTGGAAATACCTCTGAATTTAAAAAATTATAGAAATATTCTAGAATCATAGGAAACAAAAGAAATAATAAAAGTTCGCGAAATGGTAAAACAAGCACTAAAGCACATTTTCGTAACTCGTAATAATACAAACAACCACCATTTGGAGTAACAAAATGAAGATCAATAGCATTCCATACATGTTCACACAATTATTTGATGAGACCTGGAATCTCATTATCATCCATACATTTAAATGTTCGTGATCTGTCATTTAACGTATAAGTAGATAAAATCAAAATCAGCTGACTTGTAGGAGTTGCGCTTATTGATTAGAGAGAACTAACAATTTTGGAGGGGAAATGACTCGAATTTCATTTCCATTTGCTACCATGCATGTGTCCACTAACTCATTCTTCCCCAAAATTCTCTTTAGCATTTTTATCTCATTTGTGAAAAAGTTTGTAGTCATCCTAGAGCGCAATCTTCTATTATATTTGATCTCCTATAAACATATTATCCACCAATTCCACCTCTTCACTTTGCCTTCAAAATGGCTAAATGAATCCTGTTTTCATGGACTAGAACTTTCACCTACTCTCTTTAAGCGTAGTGTGGGATCCTTGTTGTGCATTGCTTCTAGAGAACACTTGAGCCAACCTTTGGTCTGTTACTTAATACTACATGCGGGTTGCGTTACAGTGCTCCACTTCGAGGGGATTCCCTGGCATGAGTTAAAAACACAAATTGTTATTCATGCAAAGGATTTGGATCAAGTTTTATATTGGCTGCAATCTAATTTAGTAATATAAACCAACTCCATCTTCTCTTGTTGGGATTTGTATTTAAGCTCAAGTGGATGCTACAAAAGTAATATCTGAAAATTTCATGTCAAAATAATATTTAAAAGTCAAAAATTATTATGAAATTATGGAAGTCTTATTATTTAGTGTGTCCCTATAGCTTGATATTCAAGGGTCAAACAAGTTGGACACCTTGACCCACACTTAATTGAAACCTTTATGCTCAACCAGGTTGCATAGATTTTCTTTTGCTGTAATTTTTAGGTTCCATATGGTAGCTCCTAGAAAACTTTTCCATAAAATTTCAAAAAAAAAATTCTGTTGTTTGGTGCAAAATGTTTTGAAGAATTTTTTTACCAAGTTTCTCTTGGGCCCACAGAACGACAAAAAATCTGTGAAGAAAACTCTGTTGGATATTAGAAATATTATATTGGGAAAAACATATTTTTCCATTTTTTTCTCTAAAGTTTCAAACATGGCCTAGTTTCTACTATATTTAGGGCCTCTTTACTAAAAAAGTATTTTAGGACAAAATAACACATTATTTGTGTGGTGTGATTTTCTAGGACCATGGGCGAACTTTGCTACACTGACTACCATGGGTGGATGCTAACACTCTTAACCTAATATTTTGTGTGTTCAGCATACTTCTTTGTAGGTCATTGAAACCTCTTGTTTCATTCCAAAAAATCCTCATCTATTTATAAAATTAGTTACATTATTGTTTATATGATAATACATTTAAGGGTAAAGTAGACTTTTGCTATTTCTAAATTTGAGATCATACCTCTGTACCCTTTTCTCTTCTATTCACCACCCTCAAACTCTTTTTTATATCTTTTTAAAAGAGCTAGAAAAATAGGGTAAAAGAAGAAGAATAAAATAGAAAACAGTGGACTTTTGAAAACTAAATCAATCTAGAAAATAGGAAGCACTTTACGAGTTGATTTTTTTTTCCTACAGTTGTGTAGGACACATAAATCATGCCATGTCACTTACCATTCGTTGAATACGAGTGTGATGAAAAACACTAGACTCTAAGTCTATAACAGAACCAAAAAAAAAAAAAAAAACACACTTGAATCCAACAGTTAGAAATTGTCAATCAGGCTGATTTTTGAAATATAGGAGATCATCCTTACAAAATCAGCCCATTCTGAAACTTCTAACCCAATCAAAAGTGGTTTACAAGTTGAAGAATCATTGACTGTCAATTTTTACTCTTAACTTGTAAACAATTTTTGATGGGGTTAGAAGTTTCAGAATGGGCTGATTTTTTGTGAGGATGATCTCCTTACCATAGAAATCATTCTCACAAAAAAACAACTCACTGCAAAACTTCTAACCCATATAAGGCAAAGGGCTGTCAACTGGATTGTCACCTGATTCGGACAACGTTAGGGAGAAATCACGTAGCCAATGCCTTTGTCCTATGTGGGTTTCAAGTTTCAAATTGGGCTTATTTTTTGTGAGGATGATTTTTGTGGGTTTGAAGTTTCAGAATGGGCTGATTTTTTGTGAGGATGATCTCTATGGTGAGGAGGTCATCCTTACACAAAATCAGCCCAATCTGAAAATTTTAATCCCATCAAAAGTGGTTTAGAATTGTGGACCATCGATTGTTTACCGTTAATTTGTAAACCACTTTTGATGGGGTTAGAAGGGGTTAGAAGTTTCAAATTGGGCTGATTTTTTGTGAGGATGATCTCTTCACCATAGAGATTATCTAGAGATCATCCTCACAAAAAATCAGTCCAATCTGAAATTTTTATGCCATATAGGATAAATTTTGTCTCCTAATATTGTCTGCCAAACTCTACCCTATATATATATAGGGGATGTTAATATCCAAGCCCTCATGGGGATGTTAACATTGTCCATCAAATTCACTTTCCAATAACACTCCTCTCCATTTTGTCTTTTGGTGAAAAAACAAGGGTATATTGGTCTTTTACATAATAAATATTAAAGGTATTTTAGTATTTTTATTTAAATGCCGTTATTGTAGTAAATGATTTGGCAATCAATGCCAACATAATAAATGCATTTATTAAGGGCATAATAAATGTATTTATTATAAGATATGTCACTTAGCTAAATGGTAAGATTTGTGGAGTTTGTTCTTAGGTCCTAGGTTCAAACACCTTGAACCCATACTTTTTATGTTAACTATTAACAATTAACAATATTCATGTACTAACAAAGCATTTACCTATATAAAAAAAAAATGTATTTATTATGTAAATGATTGAAAGAAAAAATTGGGAGAGGTATTATTAGAAAAAAAATGAGGTGGAAAACGCTAACGTGCCTAGGAGGTCTTGGACGTTAGCATTCCCCTATATAGATATAGGGTTGGGTTCGACAGCCAATAACATTGCCAAATTGTTTTGTCTTATATGGGCTAAAAGTTTTGGAATGGGCTGATGTTTTGTGAGAATTATCTCTATGGTGAGGAGATCATCCTCACAAAAAATCAGTCCATTCCGAAACTTTTAGCCATATAGGACAAAACTTGGCTCCCAATTTTGGCTGCCGAATGCTACCCATACATATTTATCTATATATAGGGAAGTGTTCAACAAACAATCTTAAGGGGACAATGTTGTGAACAAAATTTGTCCTATATGACTTAAAAGTTTTGGATTAGGTTGATTTTTTGTGAGGATGATCTCCTCATCATATAGAGATCATTCTCACAAAAAATCAGCCCATTTCAAAACTTTTAGCCCATATAGGACAAAACACTTTGACAACAACTTTGGTTACATTATTGGCTGTTGAACCCGACTCGATATGTATGTAAGGGAATGTTAATGTCCAAGACCTCAGGGGCACGTTAGTGTTTTCCATCACATTTTTTCCAATAATACCCTTCTTGATTTTTTCTTTTAGTCTTTTACATAATAAATATTTTTTTTTAGGTAAATGCTTGGTTAGTACATGAATATTTTAATTGTTAATAGTTAGCATAAGAAGTATGGGTTTAACGGGTTTGAACGTAGAACCTGGGAACAACCTCCACAAGTCTTACGACTTAGCTAGTTGGGGGATAGAAAGAAAAGGTCGGCAGTTATCGAATCTAGTAATGCTCATGTTGTGGCCCTTCAGGAAACTAACTTGAAAGAGTACGATGATTCAATTATCAAGAATCTTTGAATTAGTAATTTAGGTTGGTGTTGGCAACCGACAATAAGTGCTTCTAGAAGAATTGTGTTGTGAAATAAAGATAAGTTCTTGTGGAGGATTTTTTTGATTGGAGCGTTTTCGATGTCTCATTTGTGTAAGAATGTTGAAGAAGACTTCATTTGGGTTTTTTTGGACATCTACGGTCCCACTAAATCTCATGAGAGAACAATTTTGGGACGAATTGAGTGATGTGGCTGGTTATTGGGACAAACCATGGTGCCTAGGAGGGGATTTCAATACAATTCAATTTTCGCATGAAAGGAGTAGCACTAATCGCATCTCTAAAAGCATGAGGGACTTTGGAAAATTCATAAATGATCTCTCTTTGGATGACCCTACTCTGGAAGGAAGATCTTATACTTGGTCCAATAATCAAATGGTGGCTAGGATATCAAGATTGGATAATTCTTGATTTGGGGTGATTGGGAGGAACACTTTACTAGCTTGTCACAGTTTTCGCTTTCTGACCCAGTCTTAGATCACCGTTCAATTGTTCGTTACATAGGAGTTACTCACACTAGACCGTTCAAATTTGAGAATATGTGGCTTTTGCACGAAGGCTTTTGTGAAAAAGTGGATGAGTCGTGGAAAAAATTTCAGTTTAGCGGGGATCCTGATTTTTGTCTTCAAAAGTAAGCTTAAGGCGCTGAAAGGAAAAATCAAAGAATGGAATGTGGAAATCTTTGGGCGCATAAAGCTAAGGAAGCAATCAATCCATGAGGAAATTGGAGGATTGAAGAAGGAGGAAACCGTTGGGCTCTCAGGGGAGGACAAGATGAGGAAGAATAATTTGATGGATGAGTTTCAAAAGGTGGCGTTGATGGAAGAAGTGAGTTGGAAGCAAAAATCGAGAGTGAAGTGGCTGAAAGGTGACAACAATACAAAATTCTTCCACAAGATAGCAAATGCCCTAAGAAGCCAAAATATCATTTGAAAGCTTAGGATCAATGGAGTGCAAATTGAGGGGGGATTAAAGGATTAAGGATGAAATAGTAGAATTCTATAAGAAAATGTTCGAGGAGGATAAATTTTTTTGGCATGTCCTAAAACTCTTTTATCTAGGTTCAATTTTTGTTGAGCAGAGAGAGTAGTTGGAGAGGAAAATTGAGGTGAAGGAGGTTGTAAGTGTGCTAGCTTCGATGAGTGGGGAAAAAGCTCCTGGTCCCGATAGTTTCACCATGGCTTTCTTTAAGAAATGTTGGGATACGTTAAAAGAGGATTTTATGAATGTGATTGTGGATCTTCAAGAAAGGAAATACCTGGATTATGGCCTTAATAGTTCCGTCAATTCTTTGATACTAAAGAAACTAAGAGCCGATGAACTAGTAGATTTTAGACCAGGTCAACTTACAAGTTAGAGGGTAAGGTGTTGGCAAATAGGCTGAAAGTAGTGTTGGGGATTCTGATTGGTCTAGAGCAAGGGGCTTTTGTAAATGGGAGACATCCTAGATGAGGTCCTTATTGCTAACGGGTGCATTGACTATAGGAGAAAGTTGATGAAATCGGGGCTTATGTGCAAAATTGATATGCACAAAGCTTCCGACTGTATGAACTGGAATTTCTTGACTTATTTGATGCAACACATGGGCTTCGGGGAGAAATGGATAGAGGGGATGATGAAATATGTAACCATGACTTGTTTTCAATCTTGGTGAATGGTAGCCCGACTGATTTTTTTTAGAAGCTCTCAAGGTCTTAAGATAGGGGGACCCCCTATCTCCATTGTTGTTTGTTTTGGTGGTTGGGTCGTTTCCTTAGAAAGGCCGAGAACCTAGGAGAGATTTTCGGCATTTTTGTTGGAGCGAAAATGTTGTTCCTTCAATTTGCCAATGACACCTTAGTCTTATTGGATGCTTCTGATAACCAAGTGAGATACTCAATGGGTGTGTTGTGCTATTTCGAGGTTGTGTTAAGGTTGAGGATTAACTTTAGGAAAATCAAATTTTTTGGGATTAGCTGTGATACGGGAGTTTCTAGATGGGCGGCAATGTTCGAGTGCCAAAGGGAGTCCCTTCCAACTTCCTACCTAGGCTTGCCTTTAGGTGCGGAGTATAGGTGCAAATCTATTTGGGATTCAGTTTTGGAATGCATGGACAAGAGGCTAAGTTCTTGGAAAACAAGATACCTATCTAAGAGGGGTAAGCTCACTTTAATCAATGGTACCTTGGCAAGCATCCCAATCTATCACCTTTCTTTGTTTACAATCCCGAGTATGGAAGATAGATTAGAGACTTCCTTCGGAATCATAAAAATGGGGATAAGAAGATTCATTTAGTGAATTGGAAGGTGATTCGTGAATCTAATAAGAATGGAGATTTAGGAATTAGGGGTTTCAGGGTATCGAATCAGGCATTGCTAGGGAAGTGGCTTTGGAGGTTTGGAGTGGAAACTTCTATCTTGTGGAGAAAGGTTATTACGTCAAAGTATTGGGAGAGTGGTTTGGCTAGGAAAGTGAAGAGGTGAGATTATCGTATGGTTACAATCTTTGGAAAAGGATCCTGAAAGTAGGGGGAGGACTTTAGAAAGTGAATTAGATTCAAGTTGGGTAGAGGCAATAGGGTGAGATTCTGGGAGGACTGGTGGGGTGGTGCCTCAGCCTTATGCCATCAATTCCTAAGACTTTATGAGCTCTCCTCAAAAAAATGAATGTTGTGAACTGCCTTCTTGAACCTTGAAAGATTTGAGCCTACGTGGGACCTGGGATTCAGGAGGGACTTTAATGATTGGGAACTCCAGAATTTGGCAGACTTGACAACTCACGACGATAGAAGGGAGTGGAGTCATATTAGAGGTAATATATTTACTATTAAGTCTTTTGCTTCCAGATTGCACACGTCCAATATTTTTTTCAAACATTTTCCCACAACTCTTATTTGGGGTTCGAAGATCCCCTCCAAGGTGAGTTTGTTTTACTTGGCTAGTTGTGCTCGGAAAACTGCTCACTCTTGATCTTTTAATTCAAAGGGGTTTTGTGACTCCAAACTTTTGTTTCCTTTGCAACTTGAATGACGAATCACTGTTGACATTTTAATTCACTGTAATGTCTCCTCTTTTGTGTGGTCTCATTTCTTCGGCCTCTTCAAGATTTCCTAGGTGGTTCCTAGTTCAACTCTCTCTTTTTCAGAGCTGGGATCTTTCTATGTTCACGGGGAGAACGAAAATTCTTTGGAATATTCTTTCTTTTGCTATTACTTGGGGGTTAAAGAGAAATAGGAGGATCTTCAAAGGCTTGGAGACATCTAACCAGGATCTCATTCTTAACATTCTAGGTCTATTGTGGTGATTTTAAAGGCGTGTTCTTTGAGGATTTTGTTTTAGATGGGATACATTGTGTAGTAGTTAGTACTGTTTGCTTTGTGGGTGGTCATCTTGACTGCCTTCAATATCTTTGTAGCCTCTCTTTTCTTAATAAAATTACACTCATTAATATATATGTAGAAACTGGTTTCTCACTTACAATTATATGCCTAAATCATCTTTGAACTTTTTCCAGGCGTTGGAAAAATCCAAGTATGAGCAATCACTTGAGTCCGTGAGGCGCTTCATCGCTATAGCAGAGAAAGAACTTGAGCTCTATTATAGGCATGTTGCACTTTATGGCGACCCAAGTAATCGGAATTCTGATGAGACATCTATCAGCACAATAAAAGGCTCTGTCAAACCAGAATCACATAAAATGGTGGAGACAGAAAATGATGGCTTTTCAACACATCATTCTGAGGTGGAATTCGATACCACAGATCAAGAATTATTGCAAACTGAAAATGATTCTGAAGATGAGGAGTTGTCAGGAAGTGAAGCTGATGAAAGTTTGTCAGGTTCTGAAATTGATTCCGAAGATGGAGGTACCTTCAATAAGCGTGAGAGTTTGCTTTCCGCCGTAGATTCTTCGTTGGGGGTTGGAAGTAGATGGGATTTTGACAGTCAAGATTACAAGGTGACAGATTTATAAACTCGAAGGATTAGACTGTTTCATTTTAATCTTGATTAATTCAAAATATATATACATGCATGCATCCCCTAAGTTGTATTGCTTGTGTAACACGGATAGCCAAAGATTGTTGTTCATTTTCAAAGTTACCATCAAAACTCCAAATTCCAGCCGAATTCCCTACTCTTGTAAGTTGTAACCCGGTCTTCCATATGGCTTTTGCAATATTTTTAAAATAGGTCCAACTAGCCTTACTAAGGGTCCTTGTGCTCACCTTATGGCATCCAAAATCATCCTCTGATGCTTTAAGGATGTAGAGTACAAAATTTTATAAACTTTGAAACTTTTTTTTTTCAAAAAAAGTTATTTTTCACCATTGAATTTTAATTTTAGGAGTTAGGTGGAAGTTCAGTAGTCCTCCATTTTCAAAACCTTGGATCAAGCCCAAAGGAATTTTTTTTTTATTTTTTTTAATTTTCTCACCACAATTTTTCCCCTTCTGATTGCTTGCTCTGAGGGGCAATCATTGCAGACCCCTAGGTTCTCTACGGAAATCATTTGGCACTACTTTTAGTCAGCATGCATCATTGGTCTATGCAGGCATAATGTTTGTGAACCTTTCAGGATATTTCGTGATGGCGAAGAATCTTAAATTAATTTGTTTGTTTACTTCATTGATCTTCGATGAATCTTGTTTGATAGGCCTCACTTCTTTGTATAAGGGTATTTTATGTTTGATGAAACTACTATTCGTCTTGTACTTTTTAGCTAGGTTCATTGTTTTCTCACGTTCTTCTAGGGATTGATGGTTCCGATCTATACTTCTTGAATTTCCTCTGTGCCAATGCTTGTTATATCATTTTCTTCCATAATTTGTTGAGCCCAAATACTCTTACTCTTACTCAACCATATTTAATATATTGAGAGGAGTTTTCTCGTCGAAGTTCTCTTCTTCCGATTCTTAAATCACAATTAATTTAGGGTATTTTGTTCTTTAATTCTTCACAAAATAAAATCATCCTTAAGTTGGCAAAACTCATAAAACTTCCCAACCACTTCATTCCTACAACTTGTATCAAGTCACATGTCCCTCCTTTCCATCTATCTTGGATTTGTTTTTGTTTTTATTTTGATTTTGATTTTTAGATATTTAAAAATATCATAACTTTCAACCTGAGAGTTTGTTTGTGATAAAAATATAAATACTTAAACTATCCTTGCTGAGATTGTTGGAGTGGTACCCATTAAAGTAATTACTCATCAATTTGAAAATTTCCCATAATGAGAGTTTACAAAGTCGATTCTTTACAATTAACAATGAACTACACAATAGTAGAGTTAGGTCATGTTTTGATGCCCTACCTGTCATCCGACTTGCGGGACTTTATGTAGAGATCATTATTATAATACAAAAATTCAGTCCATTCTGACATTTCTAACATTATGAAAATTGAGAAATCTAAACTATTGAAATAGTTAGATTTATGCAATGATAATCCTCGTAGTGAAAGAAATCACGTCATTTTGTAAGCCTTCACCTTGCTTGGAATTGCATAAGAAATGCTTAATTTTTTCTAGTCATGTATTGTTTACACTTCTTCTGGATCCTCTCCATTTTCATCCATCCAAAATAATTTGACAGATTGGACATTTACTAGAACCCAAATCTTCAATCTGGACCTAAAATTTTGAACGGAATGAATCGAATTTCATGTCTGATCTGATTAATTAATATCCCTAACTATGGAACTCTTCTGATTCACCAATAATCCCCACAAGAACAAAACCCATCTTCAAAATGATGGAACCGATTCCGATCTCTCACCACAATTTTCCTTCTTGTGATCTTCGCAATGATCTTGATCATTGAGTGACAATCATCGCACACTCTTAGGTTCTTAACAACTCTTATCGTTGTCCCCACTTCAGTCACAATTAACCCATAACATATTGCAAGCCTCTCACTATGGATTGCCAAAGCCCATTCCTTCTCCCACTCCTCGATGTCCTGCAAGACAACCTCTGTAGCAGGAGAATACCCATTCGACCTCAAAATCTGACTCAAATCCTCTAACTTCCTATAAATTTCATCCCTTTGTGGATGTCTTACATCCCCCAAAAGAAACTCATGGATCTCGTTTTTCACTTCGATCGAACTACAACCTGGTTCCTTCTGAATTCCTCTTTCCTTCATCTTCGCCCTCACTTGTGCTGCCTTATCCCAATTCCCTGACAAAGCATAGACATTCGATAATAGAACATAAGTTCCCGAATCTGCTACCCCTCTATCGACAATAATCTTCGCTACCCGTTCACCCAATTTGAGGTTTCCATGGATTTTACAAGCACTAAGTAAAGATCCCCAAATTATATGATCTGGTTCCACTCTCATTCTTCCAATAAAGTTATACGCCTCTTCAAGACGACCCACACGTCCAAGAAGATCAACTATACATCCATAATGCTCAATCCCCGGCTCAATCCCATGGTCTTTCGTCATAGATTCGAAAATCTTGAAACCCAAATCCACCAATCCTCCATGACTACAAGCATTCAAAATACCCACAAAGGTAATCTCACTGGGCTTCAATCCTTGCTTCATCATCTCCTCAAATACCTTGATAGCTTCGGTGCTCTTCCCATGCATGGCGAGCCCAACAAGCATCGAATTATACGTGGTCACATCTCTTTCCTCCATCTCGATAAATACCTGTTCCGCCTCGTCCAAACTACCACATTTCGAATACATAATAATCAAAGCAGATCCGACAAAATGATTGAGCTTAATTTTATACTTACCCACATAGGAATGAACCCATTTTCCAAGCTCCAATGCTCCTAATTGAGAACAAACAGATAGAACACACACAATGGTAACTTCATTAGGTCTCACATTCTCTCTTTGCATCGCCCTAAAATACTCCAATGCCATACTCATCTCCCCATTTCGAATGAACCCATCGATCATCGCTGTCCAACAAACCGTATCCTTTGCTTGGATGTAATTGAAAGTCGCACAAGCCTCTTCAATCAAACCATGATTGAAGTAACATGAGATCATAACTGTTGAAGCAGCAAGATCTCTTTCTGGCATTTCATCAAATACCTGTTTAGCATTGTGAAATTCCCCGCATTTACCATATAATTCAACCAATTTAATCTTAATGGATCTGTTTGAACTGAGCCGAATCTTCAAAACCTGACCGTGAACTTCACGGCCGGTTTTTAAAGCTAATTGGGATCCACAAGCTTTGAGGACTGATGCAATTGCGTAAGAGTCAGGTTCGATCGATTTATCAACCATTCCAACGTAAGAACGAATACTGTCTAGGTAAGAACCAGAGGAGATATAGCCGTCAATGAGAGCAGTGTAGAGATAGACATTTGGGTTTTCGATTTGTTCAAAAATTTTGGAAGCATAATCCATGGAGTTGTAATTGGAGCAGAGACGAAGTAAGTCGAAGAGAAGAAAAGGGTCTTGTTCATGGCCGTTTTTGATTATTTGAGCATGTATTTGGGGGATTTTATTGATGTTTCTGCATCTCTGCAACAGAGAGATGATTTGGTTCCGAACTGGGGAGTTCTTGGTTCTTGAATTTGACTTTGGCGGGAAATTGATCCCTGTAACGGCTAGTGTGGAAGAAGCCATTCTTTCTATTGGGTCTTTTTGAGAAATAGCCCAAACCATCATATGAAGTTAACAAAATGGCAAGCATATTTGGCTTTAGAAAATGTTTTCTAGAAAGTATTTTTTTTAACTTCTAAAAGAAGATATTTTCTAGTACGAATGGAAAGTAAAATATCTTCTTTTAAAAGAAAATATTTTTTTCAAAAAACATTTTCTCCAACTATATCTAGAAGAATAATGCTGAAGTGACCTCAAGATCATGGGCGAAGTTAGGATTTTTCCCATGTAGGGGAACTAAGAGTAGAAATTATTTTGTGGGGACAATAGTGATGGATTTTTTTATCTTCTACAATAGCTCATTAATCTATAACTTTGAAAATTCGTGTGTGTGTGGGTGGTGGGAGGGGGGCAAGTGCCCGCACTGTAAATTTGCCCTTGCTTAAGATTGTACCTCATATCGCACTTTCCTGACGTGAAAGCATTTAGGAGCCATAAATGCTTTTCGTCGAGATACGAGTGAAAAAGCATCTATGACTCCTACACACTTTTGCATAAGGAAAATGTGATATGAGGTACAATCGTGGGGGCAAGTGCCCCCATTGTAAATCTGCCCTTACTCAAGATTGTATCTCATATCGCACTTTCCTGACGTGGAAGTGTTTAGGAGCCATAAATGCTTTTCATACGAGTGAAAAAGCATTTACAGTTCCTACACACTTCTACATAAGAAAAATGTGATATGAGGTACAATCGTGAGGTCACTCCAGCACGACTTTATCCGGAAATAATAATGTTGAAGTGACATCAAGAACATATCGCACATCTTAACGTGAAAGTGTGTAGGAACTATACATGCTTTTCTCCAAGATACAACTCAAAAAGCATAATGGTTCCTACACACTTTCAAGTGAGGATGAGCGATATGAGGTACGATTTTGAGGTCACTCCAGCACGACTCATAACAAAATATTTTCTTTTCTTTAATGAAGAAAAATAGTTTCTAAATGATATTTTACTTTTAATCATCTCTTCTATTTGGGAGAGGAGGGAATGGAGCCGGTTGTATTTATTTTGTTTGGTAATCCAATGAGCTTACTTTTGGAATCTCACTCACTCATTTTGGTAAAAAGAATTAGGAAGAGAGAAGGATCTAAGTAGTCATAGAAGTCTTACCCCAAAAGTTTCGAGTGGGTTGAATGTATCTTGGTGTAGATGAGTAGCATCCATTAAGTGATCTTTTGATCATTCAATGAGTTTTGTTTTGTTTTTTTTAAGGTATAGGGTCTTTTGGGGGTACCCGACTAATCCTCAAGGCACGTGTAGTCTCTCTCTCCCTTCACCTTAATTTATAGGATAAATTCTTCGAATTCAATACCTCTACTTCTTGAGGTGTGGTCTGGCCATCACACCAACCCTTGGGGGTCTGAGTACCTTACTTCTATGATTCCACAATCTAATACATGTTACCTTAATATGAATTGAGGATCGAGACTATGACCTTATTCAAATTTGGAGTAAACTTTTGGTTTCTGGACCCTAATGTTAGGTAGCAATAGTCTTATTTGAATTATTCTTTTCCATTTGAAGAGTGTTTCCAATGCTACAACCGCTCCATCAATGAAAAACCCCAACTTTTTCCAAGACCTAGAGCCTCGCGTTTGTCATCTTAATTGGAAAGAATGAGATCAAACTTGAACTTAACGCACAAATATCATTTAGATTTTGGTTTATATATATATATATATATATATATATATATATATATATCCTAGATTAGGGGGGCTAGCCTTTAAATTGCATCTATTTAATATATTTTCTTAAAAGGTATTTAAATGGGTCAGGATCCCTTGATTCATGGAAAAAACGCATGATCCCAATCGTTTAAACACAAAATTCTGAATTTTATCCTCAAAATAAGTATCTTCGAGATTTGTGTTATTAAAGTACGCATAAATCTTAATTGTTGAATTTTGTATTTAAATGGTTGGGATCATGTATTTTCTCACAAGTCAATGAATCATAACCTTTACACAAAGTGACAAACTACTCCATATTTTTGTGAATATTTTAGATACCCTTGTGTTTCCAAACTGATGACGTTTGCCCTTGGGACCTTGTGAGATTGAAGTTGATGGATTTTTGGGAGAAAGTTCTCGTATTATTTGTGATTAAATCTTTGAAGATGATATATATATATATATATATTTAAAATAGACCTAATATAGAAAAAAGATGCGGTTTTCTTTGTTTTTTGTTTTGTTTGTTTTTGTGTGTGTGAGTGTGCGCATGCGCAAAAAAGAGGTAATTTAGTAAAAACCATCCAAAATTGGTGATATTAGGTTTACACCCTACCAAAAAAGGAAGATTACTGAAAGTCAACATCCCTTTTTTTATTGAATTAATGGTGATTTATTTTTCAAAATACACATCAAAATTGGGGGGTATCCATGTGTCGGTTCCTAAGGCACTCAAAATCATGATCATTATATATTTTTTTGATTTCGATTCTCGTTGGTTTTGGCTCTAAAATAAATGGAATCAGAACCAGAATCATCAAAAAACACGAGTATCCATCAATTCTTATTCTTAAGAATTAAATGAAAACATATTTTTCAAATCATTATAAAAAAAATTTCTTTAAAAAAACTAACATATTATCTGCTAACTATTTAGTTATAATTTATTATACTAGAGATATAAGTTAATTGTAGGTGCCAACTAGTTTAGTTGGTAAAGTCTTTGAGTGAAGATATTAGAGAATAGGATTCAAATTCCGCCAGCATCGAGTTATTGAAATAATTAAAAACAAACTTACCAATCCAAGAAAAAAAAAAGAAAAAGAGATATAAATTATTTTTTTTAAGTAAAAAATTTAGAAGAGATAATTTATTTTAAGCTCCAATCCATAGTTTATATGAAAAATTGAAAATCTTTTAGATCATGCATTAATTTTGAAACTAAAGAATATATTAAATCATATATTTACTATTATAAGGCAGAATACAAGTGATTTGACACCAAAATTTGGAAATCAAAAATGCCCCTCACCTCAACATTTGAACTTAATATAATCAGGGTTATTTTGGTTAAAACTAAGAAAATTACAACCCTGCATCCCAAAAATCACATTTGTTAGTTTTTAAAATTACAAAAATAACCTTTTTTTATTATGTAATCTTCAAAATCACTTTTAATTAATATTTTAAATTACAAATAAACTCTTTAGATACATGTATGTTTGCACATGCCACCTTCTAGTATAATATAAAAAGAAATGGCAAAATAAATCGATTTCGGGTACCCAACAGATAGAACCTAATAATTTTGATTCTGATTCGGTTAAATGGGTACCCATTGGCACCCCTAATCAAAACTTAAATTATTAAGTCAAAATTTGAAAAAACGAAATCAAATTTTCACAATTAATTCATTAAAAATAGGGACATTGAATTTTGGTCAAGGGTTAAACCTAATGTTGCAGAGGGTAAGTATAATATTACTAATTTTCTAAAGGGATTTTACTAAATTATCCACAAAAGAAATTAATAAAGGAGCTTTTGCTAGAGATAAATAAGGGGATTTTGGTCATTTTGTATTTTTCTCTTAGACATAACCATGAATCCATGATCAAGGCATCATGTCATCACTTTTAAAACTCAAGAGGTATCTATAATATTTGCAAAACATGGAGGGATATATCTAAATCATCCAAAAAGATGAGGACAACGGTTGTCCGTCCAAGTCCAATCCATCGTTTTTAAATTCGGTTTCAGGTCTCATCTTGTCCATGCCAGATACCAAGTTGTTTCGGACAAGTTTTTCAATACATCATTCAAAACTGAGAAAAATGAACGTGAGATTTTAAGTCTTGTTTGAAAACTTCACTTGTTAATTTATCTCGTCCATGCCTGATATCGAGACGATTTGGGCTATACGTCTCGATCTCGAACGAGTTTTGAAATCATACTCCGATCCTATGGTTCTAAAATTTGGTTTTTTGGGATCGGATCCGTACCTATCAAGTTCTTTTTAACATGAACAAGTCAACTCGAGCGAGTCAAACCGGTTCAGTGTACCTTACTCTTGCTGTTTCTTTCTTCTTCTCGAACCTAACCAAACATAGGGATTAATTACTCCTACACGTGGGCCCTCCCAACGTTGTCACCGAACCAGTTAATGCGTTATGCCCAAGTAGGATCTGAGTCAGTGGTAGCTATCTATTATGGTGGGCCATACCACACAATATAATATCTCTGGTTCTGGGCTTTATCTTCCCAACCGATCACTATTTTCGACAGGTCCACTTGCGTTGTATCTTTCATTTAAAAAAAAAACAAAAACACTTTATTTTTAACGTAAGTAAACTCGTGACTCGTGAGGTACTCCTAGTCCTAGTCACAAATTATCTCCTGCAATTAAGCTGCTTAGGAATATGTTCAGTTGCACTTTGCATGCTTGACACGTGTAAAAAGAAAGTAGTTAATTTCTTTCTCACATGCATGTAGTCAACTCAACTACAAGTGGGCAATTTCCCCCATCTCTCCATTCCTATATATATAGTATAAAGAGATTTATCTTTTTGTTCATTTTAATATATAAAAGTACACTTTAATTACTAAGTCACTAGGGAAAGTTTCTTAACCATATCAATTTGTGGTATCTGTGGGGAAAATTCTTGAGCACAAACACGTGGCTCAAATAAGAGCCAGGATTAACGATTTTAAGGTCGGACGAACTGTGACTTTTGCTCGATTTATTAACCTCGACGGATGCACGGATTCGAGGCTCGGAACTAAGCCATCAGCCGATGAAGTGGTCCGGGCAACTGCAGTGTAGGTCGGTAGGACAGATCTGACAGATGTGCCAATGATAGACAGTCAGTCCTGACAACCCACATCATGTCAGATCAACTCTGATTTTCTCAGAAGTGATAGGGCAGTTGCAACAACACCTGCAGCTGACATGTCAGGGAGTGAGCTAACTACCCTAGGTCACCTCAGAGGGTGGCACAGAAAACGATCAAGTGTAACGCCTATATAATGAGGAAAACTATGAGTAAAAGAGGTTCGAAATCTTCTTCTCTTAAAAATTAAACTGACCAATTTGTCTAACTTGATCGTCGGAGTGGGCTGATTTGCAGGTCCCCCGAGCTAAGAGAGGAAAAAGTGTAGAGCAATTTCGTGCATCTACAGTATCCAAAATATGATCAGATGATATAAGCTCAAAAAAGATTTTTTTTTTCTCGAGTTCTAATAAAAATGCAACAAATAGGTTTGCATAGTAAATCTCTCCATAATATATAGATATAAGATATACATCATCACTACAATAACATGCATTAAGTAATGTGTTCTTGAATATGAACAATTATTTTATATATAATTAAATAAAATAAATACAAATTCAAAATATAATCCCTAAGTTTTGGGCAATCTCTTAATTAATAGTTTATTTAGTAAATTTTTCTTTTCTTAACGGTTATTAAACTTCATCTCCCATATTTCTCATGATTGAATGTTTTGATTGTTCGAACTCATCATTTTCATTCAAAAAATTAGATTTTTGATATTTCAATTGAATTTCGAAGACCCCATTCGTCAGGAAGTATTTAAGAAGGAAGAAGAAGTCATTTTGAAGGTTTTTTCAATCATTTTGAAGATGTATGTAAAAAATTATAATTTTTTTCACTTTTTTTTAGATCTTTTATGAAAATTAATTAAGAAAGATTCTTTTGGGTTGAAATCATCTAAATAAGTCGTTATCCCAAGTTTTTAGTTGATATTTCTATGTATTTTAGTCGAAAAAATTTGAAATTTGAAAATTGAAAATCAATGGGTTTTACCTATGTCAAGTCCACCATTTTTTATTTTAAAAGTGGTGAGCTTGACAGTAGATAAAAAGCGTTTAGTTCGACTATAAAATTTGTGAACTTGACACTAAATAAAAAAGCGTCAAGTTCAACAATAAATAAAATGTGGTGAATTCGACAATAAATAAATAAAAAACGGTGAGTTTGTCAATAATGAAGCACCATTAAAAAAAAAAACAAGAGATTTATCCAACGGCCCGTGCTCTTGACAAATTAGGTGACTAATTAAGTTTTGACGTCAGCAAAATAACACCACAAACTTTTAGAATTCATGGTCTAGATCATATTTAACGAACGTCCTGTGCTTTTAACAAATTATCTTTTTAAAGTTATTAAATTTTTTGATCTACATCCTTATAACATTTGATCGTTTTTTTAAGTTGGAGATGTTTGATTTATGGAAGAAGTTAAAAATACTTACTTAATATATCACTTTTAGATTAGATCAATTTAACTACTCGACTGGACCAATTTGAACCGACCCGATGAGTCATTTGGATCAAGGACCGTATTTATATATATTAAAAAAAATATTTAAAAATTAAAAGTTTCAAATGGTTTTCTGACCTAGTTTGAAAAGGATCTTTTGTGCCCAGTTTGTCGTGTACTCGTACCTACCCATCAAAGAAAAAAATTATTATTTGAAGCGGACCATTTGTCAGTGAGGCGTGGTGCGTGACTTTTGATCCCCACCACGTGCAATAATTTATTTGGGTATTTTAGCAATACCCCCTGTAAAATTAATGATATTAGATTTACCTCCATTGACTTTAGGCCCACATTGTTTTTTCTCGATGTTTTAACAATGAAATTTTGATATCGTCCAAATTTTGATTAAGTAATTTAAGAGTTTAAAGAGCATTTTGGAAAGAAAAAACAAAATATCAAAATTTCATCGTAAATCATCAAGAAAATGCAAGTTGACTTACGGTCAAGGGGATACGTTTAATCTTGCATTTTGCAAGGGGCTAAATCTAATATCACCAATTTTAAGGGAGGGTATTTCTAAATGACTCTATTTATGTAGCCTATCATCGGATCTAAGTTAACGCTGTAAATGAGGATTATTAGATATTTTTTGTTGGATTCGTGAAAATAAACTCATATGTTCACACATAATTTTCATTATGTATATGTGAGATCCAACACTTACGATACATTACCCATCAGAACAAGTATGGTCAATAGTTTAACATTTAGGCCATAACATTTAATAACAAAAAAATCTTTCAACCAAATTTAGACTTGAATTCTTATTATTCTTATTGAATATCAAGATCTCTAACATAAATATCAACGGTTGGATCTCACATATACATGAGTACTGAGATTGTGAGTGAACATATGAGTTCACCTTCATGAGTCTACTGATCCCAACTTGTAAGTAATTTCATCATGAGTGGGCTGTCGCACATAAGAAAAGAGTTTTGATACTCTGACTCGAAAAGAGTTTTGTGTATAATTTTATGACCAATAATGATGATGGCCCTCGATGTTTTGGTTGAATATTAGAGATACCCTTATGTTTTAAGACGGACAACATTCTGCTTGACCTTGATCTCTTTTGGTATACTTTAATATAATTACTTAATGTTGAGTTGCTTTAATCTCAATTCAAAAACCTTAATTTACACAATAAAACACAATTGTTGTTTTCCCAATGTTTATCCCCTTACAATGAAGGGTTTCAATCTCATATGCATCTCGAGGCCAATTTTCAATTTAATTTCCTTTTCTCTTATCCTCTTTTCAATAATACCCTTCTAATTTTTTTATTTTTTGATCGGTAAACTAGGGTTGGAGGGTCCTCTCCTTTATTTATTCTATAAACACGAACATAGTTACAAGTAAGATCGTCGAGTACAATGTTCATAAGTTCTTGAGGAATTGAGTCACTATCCTCAACTAAAAAAAGTCATCACCACATGTTCCAAGGCGTGCCAAGAAATCTGTCGCTCTATTTGTTTCCCTCCAATGAAAGTCAAAGTTACAAATTAAAAATGATGCCTCCAAAATCTGGGTGTCCCTTCGATTTTATATATTGTATTTTCTCTTCTTTTCCTTTTTCAATGATATCTCTTCAACTTTTTTGTCTTTATTTTTTTACAAAGATTATGCATCTGTCGATTGATATGATCAAAGCTAGTATTCTAACAAAATCAATTGTCTTCAAGCTCTTCAATCTATCATCATTGAATTCATTTTCTCTTTTTCTTCAACCCATTTAAATAAACCCTTGATTTTTCATCCCAAAAATCCATTGTCTTTTACATCCCAAAAATCTTATCTTGCTCTTTAAGGTTTGAATGTTGAAGGAGATAGACTCTTAGTTCAATCAAAATTAGGGTGAGTATCCTACACGACGGATTTGGAAGGAGAAAAACCAAGGTAAAAATCCATCATAATTTATTTTTCAAGAATCCAATTTTATTCTCGAGTGTTGAAGCAGATAGAATCTTAAAGTTGAAAATCATAATAATAAACTTTGTCTAGATAGCAGATTTGGCGAGAAAACAAGGGGCTGTAGCTATGGGTTGAAGATGAGGGTATTTAGGTCATTTACAATTAATGTTCAAGAATTGAACCGAATTGGGGGCATGTAAAAACACAGGGGTATCTATAATATTTGTGAAAACATGGAGGCCTGTGTCTAAATCACCCAAAATAATATTATATATATATATATAGGGTCCCTTTCAGCAACAAACATTTTGGCAAACATTTTGGCAAAACTTTTTCAAAACATGGGTTAGAGGTTTTGGAATGGGCTGATTTTTGATGAGCATGATCTCTATGGTGAGGAGATCATCCTCATAAAAAATCAGCCCATTCCAAAACTTCTAACCCCATGTTTACAAGTTGGGAAATCGTGGACCGTCCATTTTTTGTAAGCCATTTTTGATGGGTAAGAGGTTTTGGAATGGGCTGATTTTTGGTGATGATGATCTCCTCACCGTAGAGATCATCCTCACCAAAAATCAGCCCATTCCAAAACCTCTAACCCATATTTTGAAAAATGTTTTGCCAAAATGTTTGTCAAAATGTTTGTTGCTGAACATTTCCCATATATATATATATATATATATATATATATATATATATATATATGGGGGCGTTCAATGGCCAACTTTTTGGCAAAACATTTTTCAAAACATGAGTAAGAGGTTTTGGAATGGGCTGATTTTTGGTGAGGATGATCTCCTCACTGTAGAGATCATCCTCACCAAAAAGCAGCCTATTCCAAAACTTCTAACCCATATTTATAAGCTAAAAAATCGTGGACCGTCCATTTTTTGTAAACTGTTTTTGATGGGGTTAGAAGTTTTGGAATGGGCTGATTTTTTGTGAGGATGATCTCCTCACTGTAGAGATCATCCTCACCAAAAATCAGCCCATTCCAAAACCTCTAACCTATGTTTTGAAAAATGTTTTGCCAAAAAGTTTGCTAAAAAGTTTACCCTTGATCCCTACCCTATATATATATATATATATATATATATGGGTCCCGTTCGCCACCCTTAGTTTTACCACACACTTTAACAAACGCGTTTTGTCTTACATGGGTTAGAAGTTTCGGAATGAGCTGATTTTTGGTGAGGATGATCTCTATGGTGAGGAGATCATCCTCACCAAAAATCAGCTCATTTCAAAACTTCTAACCCCATCAAAATTGATTTATAAAAAATGGACGGTCCACGATTTTTCAACGTGTAAACATGGGGCTAAACATTTCGGAATGGGCTGATTTTTGGGGAGGATGATCTTCTAATCATAGAGATCATCCTCACAAAAAATCAGCTCATTCCAATACTTCTAACCCATGTAGGACAAAAAACATTTGTTAAAGTGTGTGGTAAAACTTAGGGTGCTGAACATTTCCCTATATATATATAGGTCCCGTTCGCCACCCTTAGTTTTACCACACACTTTAACAAACGCGTTTTGTCTTACATGGGTTAGAAGTTTCGGAATGAGCTGATTTTTGGTGAGGATGATCTCTATGGTGAGGAGATCATCCTCACCAAAAATCAGCTCATTCCAAAACTTCTAACCCCATCAAAATTGATTTACAAAAAATGGTCGGTCCACGATTTTTCAACGTATAAACATGGGGCTAAACATTTCGGAATGGGCTGATTTTTGGGGAAGATGATCTTCTAATCATAGAGATCATCCTCACCAAAAATCAGCTCATTCCAAAACTTCTAACCCATGTAGGACAAAAAACGTTTGTTAAAGTGTGTGGTAAAACTTAGGGTGCTGAACATTTCCCTATATATATATATATATATATATATATGGGTAGCGTTCAAGGGCAAACTTTTTAGCAAACTTTTTGGCAAAACATTTTTCAAAACTTGAGTTAGAGGTTTTGGAATGGGCTGATTTTTGGTGAGGATGATCTCTATGGTGAGGAGATCATCATCACAAAAAATCAGCCCATTCCAAAACTTCTAACCCCATCAAAAACAGTTTACAAAAAAAGGACGGTCCACGATTTTTCAACTTGTAAACATGGGTTAGAAGTTTTGGAATAGGCTGATTTTTGGTGAGGATGATCTCCTCACCGTAGAGATCATCCTCACCAAAAATCAGCCCATTCCAAAACCTCTAACTCATGTTTTGAAAAATGTTTTGCCAAAAAGTTGGCCATTGAACGCCCCCCTATATATATATATATATAAACGGGAAATGTTTAGCACCAAACATTTTGGCAAAACATTTTTCAAAACATGGGTTAGAAGTTTTGGAATGGGCTGATTTTTGGTGAGGATGATCTCTTACGGTGAGGAGATCATCATCACCAAAAATCAGCCCATTTCAAAACTTCTAACCCCATCAAAAAATGGTTTATAAATAATGGACGGTCCACGATTTTTCAACTTGTAAACATGGGGTTAGAAGTTTTGGAATGGGCTGATTTTTGGTGAGAATGATCTTCTCACCGTAGAGATCATCCTCACCAAAAATCAGCTCATTCTAAAACTTCTAAGACATGTAGGACAAAAATGGTTGGCCAAAATGTTGGCCAAAATGTTTGGTGTTGAACGGGACCTATATATATATATAGGGAGCGGTTTAGCAGCCCTAAAGTTTGTCTAACATTGTGCCAAACATTTTTCAAAATATGGGTTAGAAGTTTTAGAATGAGCTGATTTTTTGCGAGGATGATCTCTATGATGAGGAGATCATCGTCACAAAAAATCAGCCTATTCCAAAACTTCTAACCCCATCAAAAGTGATTTATGAAAATGGGACAGTCCACGATTCTTCAATTTGTAAACTAGGGTTAGAAATTTCAAAATGAACTCATTTTTTGTTACGACGATCTCTTCACCGTAGAGATCATCCTCACAAAAAATCAGCTCATTCCAAATCTTCTAACCCATGTTTTGAAAAATGTTTGGCACAATGTTTAGCACCTTTAGGGCTGTTGAACCGCTCCCATATATATATATATATATATATATATAGGGTCCCGTTCGGCACCCTAAGTTTTACCACACACTTTAACAAATGTGTTTTGTCCTACATGGGTTAGAAGTTTCGGAATGGCCTGATTTTTGGTGAGGATGATCTCTATGGTGAGGAGATCATCCTCACCAAAAATCAGCTCATTCCAAAACTTCTAACCTCATCAAAAATGATTTACAAAAAATGGACGGTCCACGATTTTTCAACTTGTAAACATGGGGCTAAACATTTCGAGGAGATCATCCTCACCAAAAATCAGCTCATTCCAAAACTTCTAACCTCATCAAAAATGATTTACAAAAAATGGACGGTCCACGATTTTTCAACTTGTAAACATGGGGCTAAACATTTCGAAATGAGCTGATTTTTGGGGAGGATGATCTTCTAATCATAGAGATCATCCTCACCAAAAATCAGCCCATTCCAAAACTTCTAACCCATGTAGGACAAAAAACGTTTGTTAAAGTGTGTGGTAAAACTTAGGGTGCTGAACATTTCCCATATATATATATATATATAGGGGGGTGTTCAATGGCCAACTTTTTAGCAAACTTTTTGGCAAAACATTTTTCAAAACATGAGTTAGAGGTTTTGGAATGGGCTGATTTTTGGTGAGGATGATCTCTATGGTGAGGAGATCATCATCACCAAAAATCAGCCCATTCCAAAACTTCTAACCCCATCAAAAACAGTTTACAAAAAATGGACGGTCCATGATTTTTCAACTGGT
Source organism: Akebia trifoliata (assembly GCF_017979445.1). NCBI lineage: Eukaryota > Viridiplantae > Streptophyta > Magnoliopsida > Ranunculales > Lardizabalaceae > Akebia > Akebia trifoliata. Next base: position 3,335,561 of record NC_141390.1, on the reverse strand, counting down.
AAACATGGGTTAGAAGTTTTGGAATGGGCTGATCTTTGGTGAGGATGATCTACTCACTGTAGAGATCATCCTCACCAAAAATCAGCCCATTCCAAAACCTCTAACCAATGTTTTGAAAAATGTTTTGCCAAAAAGTTTGCCCTTGAACGCTACCCATATATATATATATGGGTCCCGTTCGCCACCCTTAGTTTTACCACACATTTTAACAAACGCGTTTTGTCTTACATGGGTTAGAAGTTTCGGAATGAGCTCATTTTTGGTGAGGATGATCTCTATGGTGAGGAGATCATCCTCACCAAAAATCAGCTCATTCCAAAACTTCTAACCCCATCAAAATTGATTTACAAAAAATGGATGGTCCACAATTTTTCAACGTGTAAACATGGGGCTAAACATTTCGGAATGGGCTGATTTTTGGGGAGGATGATCTTCTAATCATAGAGATCATCCCCACCAAAAATCAGCTCATTCCAAAACTTCTAACCCATGTAGGATAAAAAACGTTTGTTAAAGTGTGTGGTAAAACTTAGGGTGCTGAACATTTCCCTATATATATATATGGGTCCCGTTCGCCACCCTTAGTTTTACCACACACTTTAACAAACGCGTTTTGTCTTACATGGGTTAGAAGTTTCGGAATGAGCTCATTTTTGGTGAGGATGATCTCTATGGTGAGGAGATCATCCTCACCAAAAATCAGCTCATTCCAAAACTTCTAACCCCATCAAAATTGATTTACAAAAAATGGACGGTCCACGATTTTTCAACGTGTAAACATGGGGCTAAACATTTCGGAATGGGCTGATTTTTGGGGAGGATGATCTTCTAATCATAGAGATCATCCTCACCAAAAATCAGCTCATTCCAAAACTTCTAACCCATGTAGGACAAAAAACGTTTGTTAAAGTGTGTGGTAAAACTTAGGGTGCTGAACATTTCCCTATATATATATATATATATATATATATATATGGGTCCCTTTCAGCAACAAACATTTTGGCAAAACTTTTTCAAAACATTGGTTAGAGGTTTTGGAATGGGTTGATTTTTGGTGAGGATGATCTCTACGGTGAGGAGATCATCCTCACCAAAAATCAGCTCATTCCAAAACTTCTAGCCCCATGTTTACAAGTTGAAAAATCGTGGACCGTCCAATTTTTGTAAATCATTTTTGATGGGTTAGAAGTTTTGGAATGGGCTGATTTTTGGTGATGATGATCTCCTCACTGTAGAGATCATCCTCACCAAAAATCAGCTCATTCCAAAACCTCTAACCCATATTTTGAAAAATGTTTGTCAAAATGTTTGTTGCTAAACATTTCCCTATATATATATATATATATATATACATAGGGTCTCGTTCAGCAACAAGCATTTTGGCAAAACATGGGTTAGAGGTTTTGGAATGGGCTGATTTTTGGTGAGGATGATCTCCTCACCGTAGAGATCATCCTCACCAAAAATCAACCCATTCCAAAACTTCTAGCCCCAGTTTACAAGTTGAAAAATCGTGGTCCGTCCATTTTTTCTAAACCATTTTTGATGGGGTTAGAAGTTTTGGAATGGGCTGATTTTTGGTGATGATGATCTCCTCACCGTAGAGATCATCCTCACCAAAAATCAGTCCAATCCAAAACCTCTAACCCATGTTTTGAAAAATGTTTTGCCAAAATGTTTGTTGCTGAACATACATATATATATATATATATATATATATATATATATATATATATATATATATATATATATGGGTCCCGTTCAGCACCCTAAGCTTTACCACACACTTTAACAAACGTGTTTTGTCTTACATGGGTTAGAAGTTTTGGAATTAGCTGATTTTTGTGAGGATGATCTCTATGGTGAGGAGATCATCCTCACCAAAAATCAGCTCATTCCAAAACTTCTAACCCCATCAAAACTGGTTTACAAAAAATGGACGGTCCACGATTTTTCAACGTGTAAACATGGGGCTAAACATTTCGGAATGGGCTGATTTTTGGGGAGGATGATCTTCTAATCATAGAGATCATCCTCATCAAAAATCAGCCTATTCCAAAACTTCTAACCCATGTAGGACAAAAAACGTTTGTTAAAGTGTGTGGTAAAACTTAGGGTGCTGAACATTTCGCTATATATATATATATATATATATATGGGTCCCGTTCAGCACCCTAAGTTTTACCACACACTTTAACAAACGTGTTTTGTCTTACATGGGTTAGAAGTTTTGGAGTGGGCTGATTTTTGGTGAGGATGATCTCTACAACATAGAGATTATCCTCACAAAAATCAGCCCACTCCAAAACTTATAACCCCATCAAAAACGGTTTACAAAAAATGGACGGTTCACGATTTTTCAACGTGTAAACATGGGGCTAAACATTTCGGAATGGGCTGATTTTTGGAGAGGATGATCTTCTAATCATAGAGATCATCCTCACCAAAACTCAACTCAATCCAAAACTTATAACCCATGTAGGACAAAAAACGTTTGTTAAAGTGTGTGGTAAAGCTTAGGGTGCTGAACATTTCCATATATATATATATATATATATATATATATATATAGGGAAATGTTCAGCGCAAAACATTTTGACAAACATTTTGGCGCCGTTCGATTTAACGTAAATGAACGAATCAGATTTAATTTTACTGTTTTATAAAGTTATAAGTTAATTACAACGCCGTCCCTCGTTTTCATCATATTTAGTGCGACGCCCCTCTCCTCTTTCAAACCGAACGAGGGTTCTGTTACCTTTCTCCTCTGTCGAACCCTCTCTCTCTCTCTCTCTCTCTCTCGCACTCTCACTCCAGCTCTCTCATTCTCTCTCGGTCTCTCTCTCTCTCTCACACTCTCGCTCCAGCTCTCTCATTCTCTCTCGATCTCTCTCTCATTCTCGCTCGGTCTTTCACTTGCTCTTGGTCTCGCTCTTACTCTCTCATTCTTTTTCGTCGATGGAGTTGCAGAGACGTCGAGGTTCCGGGCATTCGTGCTTCGTCGATGGAGTTGTAGAGAGGTCGAAGTTGCAGCGGTTTGTGCTTCGTCGAAAGCGAGAGGGTTTGAGAGAGAGTGAGAGTGAGAGAGAAGGGCGTTGAGAGAGAGAGAGAGAGAGGTTTGAGAGAGAGTGAAAGAGAGAGAGAGAGGCGTTCTGTCGATAACGAGAAGGTTTGAGATAGAGAGAGAGAGTGAGAGAGAAGGGCATCGAGTGAAAGAGAAAACAGAGAGTTAAACTCTCTGAATTTTTTTTTTTTTTTTTGATTTTAAAGAGAAAGGGATGGGGCACTAATTTTGGAAAACATTAAGGATGTCAGTATAATTTTCGTATAACTTATAAGTTATACGTTAAATCAAGTTTGAGCCGTCCGATCTCTCTATATCCGACAGTAGAAAAATGTTTGTCAAAATGTTTGTCAAAATGTTTTGTGCCGAACGGGACCCATATATATATATATATATATATATATATATATATATATATATATATATATATATATATATATGGGTCGGGTTCCTGCAACACACATTGCAACACACATATAAACAACGTGTTTGTCTTATATGGGCAACAATGTTTGGAATGGACTGATGTTTTGTGAGGATGATCTCTGTGATGAGGGGATCATCCTGGCAAAAAATCATCCCATTCCAAAACTTCTAACCCCATCAAAATTGATTTACAAAAATTGGACGGTCTATAATTTTTCAACAAAAATTGGACGGTCTAGAAGTTTCATAATGAGCTGATTTTTGGCAAAGATGATCTCCTCACCACAGAGATCATCCTCACAAAAAATCAGCCCATTCCAAACATTTTTGCCCATATAAGACAAAACACATTGTCTATATGTGTGTTGAAATGGTTGTCGTTTGAACCTGACCCTATATATATATATATATATATCAAGGGCCATGTGAGAAAACATGTAAGAAAACTTTCAGCGGTAAATAAAATTTTAAAATATGGATTAGAAATTTTAGATTGTGCTGATTTTTTGTGAGGATGATCTCTATGATGGGAAGATCATCCAAAAAAAAAGTCAGCCCAATCTGAAACTTCTAACCCCATTAAAAGTGATTTAGAATGTGGACCGTTGATTTTTTTTCAATTTTTATCACTAATTTGTAAATCACTTTTGATGGATTTAGAGGTTTCTGATTGAGCTGATTTTTTGTGAGGATGATCTTCTCATCATAGTGACCATCCTTGCAAAAAATCAGCTCAATCCAAAACCTCTAACCCTTATTTTGAAAAACGAAAGTTTTCTTACATGTTTTCTCACATGGCCCTTGAACCTGACCCCATATATATATATATATATATATGAACAGCGTTCCTAAGACTCATATTGGGACTCACATTGCGACACACCGTTTTGTCTTATATGGGCAAAAATATTTGGAATGAGCTGATTTTTTGTGAGGATGATCTCTATGGTGAGGAGATCATCCTTGCCAAAAATCAGCTCATTATGAAACTTCTAGACCGTCCAATTTTTGTTGAAAAATTATAGACCGTCCAATTTTTGTAAATCAATTTTGATGGGGTTAGAAGTTTTGGAATGGGATGATTTTTTGCCAGGATGATCCCCTCATCACAGAGATCATCCTCACAAAAAATCAACTCATTCCAAACATTTTTGCCCATATAAGACAAAACGGTGTGTCGCAATGTGAGTCTCAATATGAGTCTTAGGAACGTGACCCTATATATATATATATATATATGGGAAGGAATCAATAGACAAAATTTGGGACAAAGATCCAGACAAATTATATGGATCATTGGATCACGATAGATCTAAAGGCGCAGATCTATTTAACATATTAATAACCCACGTGTGAATAATTTCACTCAATATTTTTACAAATTCTAAACACCTCCCCGAGCCAAAATCACAGATTTCTCTCCTCTCTTCTCCTTCGTTTCAAATTTCTCTAACTCAAACCCTTCTCTCTTCTCTCTTCTCCTTCGTTTCAGATTTCTCTAACTCAAACCCTTCTCTTCTCCTTCGTTTCTCTCTTCTCCTTCGTTTCAGATTTCTCTCTTCTCTCTTCTCCTCATTTTACCTCAAATCCTAACTCTCTTCCTCTCGGTTCAGTCCACCATTAATGGCGGACTCCGTCAAACCTCTAAACTAGAAGATTTGAAGCACGAGTCGAATCTAAAAAAGAGAAGGAATCGAAAGAGGGAGGGGGATCTTCAGTCCACCATTAATGGTGGACATATATATATATATATATATATATATGCAATTTAAACGATTCAATTAAAATTGGTAGTTGCAATTTTGACAAATTACCCGTGTTCTTCATGATCTTTTAGAATGATTGGATTTCGACATAATCAATTTTGTAGGCTCGGATCTGTTAGGGTGCTTGAATTTTCGATGTTTTAGCTTCGTATGAAGTGGTTTTTGTTAGAGGAAGAATACAAATGTGATTTGGGGATTTGAAGACTTGGGGAGGTGGATATAATTTTTGGAAAGAATTAAGTGAATCAATTGGTTTTGAAGACGCGGGGAGGAAGTTGCAATTTTGTAAAATTTTAAGTGAATCAGATGCGTACGTGGATTTATAACATATTTGCGCCGTTAGATCTCAAATTATCCAACGGTTGGGATGATTTGTCTGGATCTTTGTATATATATATATATATATATATATATATATAGATATATATATATATATGTTTAGCAACAAACATTTTGCCAAAACATTTTTCAAAACATGGGTTAGAGGTTTTGGAATGGGCTGCTTTTTGGTGTGGATGATCTCTACAGTGAGGAGATCATCTTCACCAAAAATCTGCCCATTCCAAAACTTCTAGCCCCAGTTTACAAGTTGAAAAATCGTGGACCGTCCTTTTTTTGTAAATCATTTTTGATGGGGTTAGAAGTTTTGGAATGGGCTGATTTTTGGTGATGATGATCTCCTCACCGTAGAGATCATCCTCACCAAAAATCAACTCATTCCAAAACCTCTAACTCATGTTTTGAAAAATGTTTGTCAAAATGTTTGTTGCTGAACATTTCCCATATATATATATATATATATATATATGAACAGCGTTCCTAAGACTCATATTGGGACTCACATTGCGACACACCGTTTTGTCTTATATGGGCAAAAATATTTGGAATGGGCTGATTTTTTGTGAGGATGATCTCTATGGTGAGGAGATCATCCTTGCCAAAAATCAGCTCATTATGAAACTTCTAGACCGTCCAATTTTTGTTGAAAAATTATAGACCGTCCAATTTTTGTAAATCAATTTTGATGGGATTAGAAGTTTTGGAATGGGATGATTTTTTGCCAGGATGATCCCCTAATCACAGAGATCATCCTCACAAAAAATCAACTCATTCCAAACATTTTTTCCCATATAAGACAAAACGGTGTGTCGCAATGTGAGTCTTAGGAACATGACCCTATATATATATATATATATATAGGGTCAGGTTCAAAGGACAACCATTTCTACACACATATAGACAACGTGTTTTGTCTTATATGGGCAAAAATGTTTGGAATGGACTCATTTTTTGTGAGGATGATCTCTGTGATGAGGAGATCATCCTGGCAAAAAATCATCCCATTCCAAAACTTGTAACCCCATCAAAATTGATATACAAAAATTGGACGGTCTATAATTTTTCAACAAAAATTGGACGGTCTAGAAGTTTTGGAATGGGATGATTTTTGGCAAGGATGATCTCCTCATCACAGAGATCATCCTCACAAAAAATCAGTCCATTCCAAACATTTTTGCCCATATAAGACAAAACACGTTGTCTATATGTGTGTAGAAATGGTTGTCCTTTGAACCTATATATATATATATATATATATATATATGGGTCACGTTCCTAAGACTCATATTGAGACTCACATTGCGACACACCGTTTTGTCTTATATGGGAAAAAATGTTTGGAATGAGCTGATTTTTTATGAGGATGATCTCTGTGATGAGGGGATCATCCTGGCAAAAAATCATCCCATTCCAAAACTTCTAACCCCATCAAAATTGATTTAAAAAATTGGACGGTCTATAATTTTTCAACAAAAATTAGACGGTCTAGAAATTTCAGAATGAGCTGATTTTTGGCAAGGATGATCTCCTCACCATAGAGATCATCCTCACAAAAAATCAGCCCATTTCAAATATTTTTGCCCATATAAGACAAAACGGTTGTGTCGCAATGTGAGTCTCAATATGAGTCTTAGGAACGCTGTTCTATATATATATATATATATATATATATATATATATATATATATATATATGGGGATGGTTCAGCAGCCCTAAAGTTTGCCAAGTTTGGTGCCAAACATTTTTCAAAATAGGGTTAGAAGCTTTGGAATGAGCTGACTTTTTGTGAGGATGATCTCTATAATGAGGAGATCATCATCACCAAAAATCAGCTTATTCCAAAACTTCTAACCCCATCAAAAGTGATTCACAAAAATTGGACGGTCCACGATTCTTCAACTTGTAAACTAGGGTTAGAAGTTTCAAAATGAGCTGATTTTTTGTGAGGATGATCTCTTCACCGTAGAGATCATCATCACAAAAAATCAGCCTATTCCAAAACTTCTAACCCCATCAAAAGTGATTTACAAAAAATGTTTGGCACCAAACTTGGCAAACTTTAGGGCTGCCGAACCGCTCCCTATATATATATATATATATAGGATCAGGTTCAAACGACAACCATTTCTACACACATATAGACAACGTGTTTTGTCTTATATGGGCAAAAATGTTTAGAATAGGCTGATTTTTTGTGAGGATGATCTCTGTGGTGAGGAGATCATCCTTGCCAAAAATCAACTCATTATGAAATTTCTAGACCGTCCAATTTTTGTTGAAAAATTATAGATCATCCAATTTTTGTAAATCAATTTTGATGGGGTTAGAAGTTTTGGAATGGGATGATTTTTTGCTAGGATGATCCCCTCATCACAGAAATCATCCTCACCAAAAATCAGCCCATTCCAAATATTTTAATCCATATAAGACAAACACGTTGTCTATATGTGTGTCACAATGTGTGTCGCAGGAACCGACCCATATATATATAACAGCGTTCCGAAGACTCATATTGCGACTCACATTGCGACACACCGTTTTGTCTTATATAGGCAAAAATATTTGGAATGGGCTGATTTTTTGTGATGATGATTTCTATGGTGAGGAGATCATCCTTGCCAAAAATTAGCTCATTATGAAACTTCTAGACCATCCAATTTTTGTTGAAAAATTATAGACCGTCCAATTTTTGTAAATCAATTTTGATGGGTTAGAAGTTTTGGAATGGGATGATCCCCTCATCACAGAGATCATCCTCACAAAAAATCAGCTCATTCCAAACATTTTTACCCATATAAGACAAAACGGTGTGTCGCAATGTGTGTTACAATGTGTGTCGCAGGAACCGACCCATATATATATATATACATATATATATATATATATATATATATATATATATATATATATATATATATATATATGGGTCTCGTTCGGCACCCTAAGTTTTACCACACACTTTAACAAACGCGTTTTGTCCTACAGGGTTAGAAGTTTCGGAATGGGCTGATTTTTTGTGAGGATGAACTCTATGGTGAGGAGATCATCTTCACCAAAAATCAGCCCATTCCAAAACCCTATCAAAAATGATTTACAAAAAATGGACGGTCCACGATTTTTCAACTTGTAAACATGGGGCTAAACATTTCGGAATGGGCTGATTTTTGGGAAGGATGATCTTCTAATCATAGAGATCATCCTCACCAAAAATCAGCCCATTCCAAAACTTCTAACCCATGTAGGACAAAAAACATTTGTTAAAGTGTGTGGTAAAACTTAGGGTGCTGAACATTTCCCTATATATCTATATATATATATATATATATATATATATATATATATATATATATATATATATATATATATAGAACAGTGTTCCGAAGACTCATATTGCGACACACCGTTTTGTCTTATATGGACAAAAATGTTTGGAATGGGCTGATTTTTTGTGAAGATGATCTTTATGGTGAGGAGATCATCTTTGCCAAAAATCAGCTCATTATGAAACTTCTAGACCGTCCAATTTTTGTAAATCAATTTTGATGGGGTTAGAAGTTTTGGAATGAGATGATTTTTTGCTAGGATGATCCCCTCATCACAGAGATCATCCTCACAAAAAATCAGACTATTCCAAACATTTCTGCCCATATAAGACAAAATGGTGTGTCGCAATGTGAGTCGTAATAGGGGTCGTAATAACGCTCTCCTATATATATATATATATATATAGGGTCAGGTTCAAAGGACAACCCATTTCTACACACATATAGACAATATGTTTTGTCTTATATGGGCAAAAATGTTTGGAATAGACTGATTTTTTGTGAGGATGATCTCTGTGATGAGGGGATCATCCTGGCAAAAAATCATCCCATTCCAAAACTTGTAACCCCATCAAAATTGATTTACAAAAATTGGACGGTCTATAATTTTTCAACAAAAATTGGACGGTCTAGAAGTTTCATAATGAGCTGATTTTTGGCAAGGATGATCTCCTCATCACAGAGATCATCCTCACAAAAAATCAGTCCATTCCAAACATTTTTGCCCATATAAGACAAAACACGTTATCTATATGTGTGTAGAAATGGTTGTCCTTTGAACCTGACCCATATATATATATATGGGAAATGTTCAGCACCCTAAGTTTTACCACACACTTTAACAAACATTTTTTTGTCCTACATGGGTTAGAAGTTTTGGAATAGGCTGATTTTTGGTGAGGAGGAACTCTATGATTAGAAGATCATCCTCCCCAAAAATCAGCCCATTCCGAAATGTTTAGCCCCATGTTTACACGTTGAAAAATCATGGACCGTCCATTTTTTGTAAACCATTTTTGATGGGGTTAAAAGTTTTGGAATGAGCTGATTTTTGGTGAGGATGATCTCCTCACCATAGAGATCATCCTCACCAAAAATCAGCCCATTCCAAAATTTCTAACCCATGTAAGACAAAACCCGTTTGCTAAGTGTGTGGTAAAACTTAGGGTGCTGAACAGGACCCTATATATATATATATATATATATAGGGTAGCGATCAATGGCCAACAGTTTGGCAAACATTTTGGCAAACACATTTTTCAAAACATGGGTTAGAGGTCTTGGAATGGGCTGATTTTTGGTGAGGATGATCTCTATGGTGAGGAGATCATCATCACCAAAAATCAGCCCATTCCAAAACTTCTAACGTCATCAAAAATGGTTTACAAAAAATGGACGGTTCACGATTTTTCAACTTGTAAAATGGGGCTAGAAGTTTTGGAATGAGCTGATTTTTGGTGAGGATGATCTCCTCACCTAGAGATCATCCTCACCAAAAATCAGCCCATTCCAAGACCTCTAACCCATGTTTTGAAAAAGTGTTTGCCAAAATGTTTGCCAAACTGTTGGCCACGGATAGGGACCCATATATATATATATATATATATAGGGAAATGTTCAGCACCCTAAGTTTTACCACACACTTTAACAAACGTTTTTTGTCCTACATGGGTTAGAAGTTTTGGAATGAGTTGATTTTTGGTGAGGATGATCTCTATGATTAGAAGATCATCCTCCCCAAAAATCAGCCCATTCCGAAATGTTTAGCCCCATGTTTACACGTTGAAAAATTGTGGACCGTCCATTTTTTGTAAATCAATTTTGATGGGGTTAGAAGTTTTGGAATGAGCTGATTTTTGGTGAGGATGATCTCCTCACCATAGAGATCATCCTCACCAAAAATCAGCTCATTCCGAAACTTCTAACCCATGTAAGACAAAACGCGTTTGTTAAAGTGTGTGGTAAAACTAAGGGTGGCGAACGGGACCCATATATATATATATATATATATATATATATATATAGGGAAATGTTCAGCACCCTAAGTTTTACCACACACTTTAACAAACGTTTTTTGTCATACATGGGTTAGAAGTTTTGGAATGAGCTGATTTTTGGTGAGGATGATTTCTATGATTAGAAGATCATCCTCCCCAAAAATCAGCCATTCCGAAATGTTTAGCCCCATGTTTACACGTTGAAAAAATTGTGGACCGTCCATTTTTTGTAAATCAATTTTGATGGGGTTAGAAGTTTTGGAATGAGCTGATTTTTGGTGAGGATGATCTCCTCACCATAGAGATCATCCTCACAAAAATCAGCTCATTCCGAAACTTCTAACCCATGTAAGACAAACGCGTTTGTTAAAGTGTGTGGTAAAACTAAGGGTGGCGAACGGGACCCACATATATCTATATATATATATATATATATATATATATATATATATATATATATATATATGGGAAATGTTCAGCAACAAACATTTTGACAAACATTTTGGCAAAACATTTTTCAAAATATGGGTTGCAGGTTTTGGAATGGGCTGATTTTTGGTGAGGATGATCTCTACGGTGAGGAGATCATCATCACCAAAAATCAGCCCATTCCAAAACTTCTAACCGATAAAAAATGGTTTATAAAAAATGGACGGTCCACGATTTTTCAACCTATAAACATGGGGCTAGAAGTTTTGGAATGGACTGATTTTTGGTGAGGATGATCTCCTCACCGTAGAGATCATCCTCACCAAAAATCAGCTCATTCCAAAACCTCTAACCCATGTTTTGAAAAATGTTTTGCCAAAATGTTTATCAAAATGTTTGTTGCTGAAAGGGACCCTCTCTCTCTCTATATATATATATATATATATATATATATATATATATATACATGTGGGTAGCATTCAATGGCTAACAGTTTGGCAAACATTTTGGCAAACACATTTTTCAAAACATGGGTTAGAGGTCTTGGAATGGGCTGATTTTTGGTGAGGATGATCTCTACGGTGAGGAGATCATCATCACTAAAAATCAGCTCATTCCAAAACTTCTAACCCCATCAAAAATTGTTTACAAAAAATGGACGGTTCACGATTTTTCAACTTGTAAACTGGGGCTAGAAGTTTTGGAAAGAGCTGATTTTTGGTGAGGATGATCTCCTCACCGTAGAGATCATACTCACCAAAAATCAGCCCATTCCAAGACCTCTAACCCATGTTTTGAAAAAGTGTTTGCCAAAATGTTTGCCAAACTGTTGGCCATTGAATGCTACCCACATATATATATATATATATATGGTCCTGTTCAGCACCCTAAGCTTTACCACACACTTTAACAAATGTGTTTTGTCTTATATGGGTTAGAAGGAATGGGCTGATTTTTGGTGAGGATGATCTCTATGGTGAGGAGATCATCCTCACCAAAAATCAGCTCATTCCAAAACTTCTAACCCCATCAAAAATGGTTTACAAAAAATGGACGGTCCACGATTTTTAAACGTGTAAACATGGGGTTAAACATTTTGGAATGAGCTAATTTTTAGGGAGGATGATCTTCTAATCATAGAGATCATCCTCACAAAAAATCAGTCCATTCCAAAACTTCTAACCCATGTAGGACAAAAAACGTTTGTTAAAGTGTGTGGTAAAACTTAGGGTGCTGAACATTTCCCATATATATATATATATATATATATGGTTCCCATTCAGCACCCTAAGTTTTACCACATACTTTAACAAACGTGTTTTGTCTTACATGGGTTAGAAGTTTTGGAATGGGCTGATTTTTGGTGAGGATGATCTCTATGGTGAGGAGATCATCCTCACCAAAAATCAGCTCATTCCAAAACTTCTAATCCCATCAAAAATGATTTACAAAAAATGGACGGTCCACGATTTTTCAACGTGTAAACATGGGGCTAAACATTTCGGAATGAGCTGATTTTTGGGGAGGATGATTTTCTAATCATAGAGATCATCCTCACCAAAAATCAGCCCATTCCAAAACTTATAACTCATGTAGGACAAAAAACATTTGTTAAAGTGTGTGGTAAAACTTAGGGTGCTGAACATTTCCCTATATATATATGTATGGGTCCCGTTCAGTAACAAAAATTTTGGCAAAACATTTTTCAAAACATGGGTTAGAGGTTTTGGAATGGGCTGATTTTTGGTGAGGATGATCTCTACGATGAGGAGATCATCCTCACCAAAAATCAGTCAATTTCAAAACTTCTAGACCCAGTTTACAAGTTGAAAAATCGTGGACCGTCCATTTTTTGTAAACTATTTTTGATGGGGTTAGAAGTTTTGGAATGAGCTGATTTTTGGTGATGATGATCTCCTCACCGTAGAGATCATCCTCACCAAAAAGCAGCCCATTCCAAAACCTCTAACCCATATTTTGAAAAATGTTTTGCCAAAATGTTTGTTGCTGAACATTTCCCTATATATATATATATGGGTCTCGTTCAACACCAAATATTTTGGCCTACATTTTAGCCAATCATTTTTGTTTTACATGGGTTTGAAGTTTTGGAATGAGTTGATTTTTGGTGAGGATGATCTACGGTAAGGAGATCATCCTCACCAAAAGTCAGCCCATTCCAAAATTTCTAGCCTCATGTTTACAAGTTGGAAAATCGTGGACCGTCCATTTTTTGTAAATCATTTTTTATGGGGTTAGAAATTTTGGAATAGGCTGATTTTTGATGATGATGATCTCTTTCATGTTTTGAAAAATGTTTTGTCAAAATGTTTGGTGCTGAACATTTCCTTATATTATATATATATATATATATATGAGAGTTACTATTGGCACCCCAAATTCAACTTATTACATCCCAACTTTTACTCCATTCTCACCCATTCACTTATTTTCTTTATTTTTCAATTGAGCTGTAATAAGTGAAATTTAGGTCCCAATAGTAGATCCCTACATAAATATATTATTATATAAATAACATAGTATCTTATTTTTAAAATTAAATAAATAAAACCAAAACCAACCAAATATGACTTCCTCCATCTCTTTTCTTACAATTCTTCTCTCTCTCTTCTAAAACTCTCTCTCTCTCCATGGCTTCAAACAACGGCGATTCCAAAGAGGAATCTCATGGGATGATCGTGAGCTTCGGAGAGATGTTAATCGATTTCGTGCCAACGATTTCAGGAGTCTCTCTTGCAGAAGCACCAGCTTTCCTCAAGGCACCAGGTGGCGCGCCGGCTAACGTGGCTATAGCTGTTGCTCGCCTCGGAGGCCGATCCGCCTTTGTTGGAAAACTTGGAGACGATGAATTCGGTCACATGTTAGCAAATATTTTGAAAATTAACGGTGTGATCATCGATGGAATTTTGTATGATCAAAACGCGAAGACAGCTCTTGCTTTTGTGACCTTAAGATCCGATGGTGAGCGTGAGTTCATGTTCTATCGAAACCCTAGTGCTGATATGCTCTTAACTGAAGCCGAGCTTAATCTCCATCTTCTTAGAATGGTTTGTTAATCTCTCTCTCTCTCTCAATCTGATTTTGATTTTGATTTTGATTTTGTTTTACAACTCCGCCATACGAGTTGACTCAGGCGGCGGAAACGGATGGAGGTTATTTGACGAGTTTTCTTATATATGAATCGGATCAGATCCGAAAATTTTAATTTTTGTTTTAATCCGCTAACTTTGGTTCCGGATCGAGGATTTGGATTCCGATAAGAGATCCTTTCTGAATTAGATACATACCCATCATAATCTATTTGAAAATTGGAACATATCTGGATCGGATATGATCCAATTATCATTGTCTTGGATTTCTGTCCAAATATTTGATCCAATCCAATCTAAATTAAGACCGTGTTCAGATTGGATTGATTTTTATCAGACAAGGAATTTGTTAGACCCGAACCGATTATAGACACTATCCGACATGAATTGTTTCGGATTCTATCAAAATAACCAATATTTTCAAATCTAATATAATCCAATCCTATTCGATTTGATCTAATAATACATCATATATCTAAATAAAATTTTAAATATATCGAATGGGCTTCCTCTTGGATCAGATGATGGTTGGTCTAGAGCTAATCCGATATGTTATCAAATCAAAACCCGAACCGTGATCCAAATCTAAAGTTATTGGATTGAATTGATCTGGAGTTATCTGATTGAAACAGATTGGATTTTGGGTCTAATCCGATCCACAGCCCTAACAAACCTATATTTTATTTAATAGGGCTTCTATTGTCATATCGACTTTTGTTAACGCCACCCCAACATGTGTGCTAGGTCTGGGTGATTTACCAAATTGGGGTGCCGTTAGCAAAATTTGGTGTGGCAATAGAATCTCCCTTATTTAAATTAATAAAAATCAATGATTGCGGCAAAGTTTGACCATTCTTCTATAAAAGTTTGACTTATATTCCCTGCTTTGATTTGATTGATGCTAAATAATTGAAAAAATATGTACTTTAATCGAACGGCTGAGAAGAGTCGACTAGCCTTACTAACGTAGTGAAGAAGAAAGGCCTTATTAAAAGTCTCATCCACCGTCAAAAGACCTCCAGATTTATAAAACGAATCCTTGAGATTTGCTAGTCGGACAAAATAAAAAAGAGATCTGTTTATTCTACCTCTAAAGTCTAAAATGATGTAGTTTTCATTTTATTACTGGTGTTTAATTTGTCATCTTTCATTTACGAAAAACTCGTCAAGTCGACTCAAAACTTTAACGAGTTGACTCGATTTCGTTTTGAGTTGACTCATTCACAAACTTGTTTAACCAACTAGTCGATCCAACTCAAAAAATAACGAGTCAATGTAGAAGATTTACAAAAACAAAGCCATCCCAAAGACTTGGGAATTTAGAAGATTAAATAAAATTAATATATCCATCTGACTCACCTAATCAACTCACAAGTGACTCGACTTGTTGCATATCCGAGTCGAGTCAAAATTTCCAGTTTTAGACCATAGGATATATTCTTATTTAATTATTTTCACTAATACATCTCAAATTTTTATTTTTATTTTTTATGAATCTGATTTCAGAGTAAAATTTTTCATTACGGATCGATAAGCTTGATCACCGAGCCATGCAGATCGGCTCATTTACGAGCAATGGAGGTGGCTAAGGAAGCCGGGGCATTACTATCCTATGATCCAAATCTTAGACTGCCATTGTGGCCATCGGCCGAAGAGGCCCGTGATCAGATCATGAGCATATGGGACCGGGCCGATGTGATCAAGGTCAGTGATGTTGAGTTAGAGTTTTTGACTGGTCGTGATGTGAGCGATGAAGCAGCATTGTCGCTGTTGCGTCCAGGATTGAAGCTTTTGCTTGTGACATTTGGGGAGAAGGGAAGCAAATACTATACTAAGGTATGCACTTAACTCTACAAATCAATTACAATCGCTAGAAGCTAAATGGGCAGGGTTGATTCAGTCAGGCCAATTACATTTAGATTCAAACCCAACCCAAGACCATGAAAACTTTTTTTTGTTGGGTAAGCTGAAAACAACATCAAAGTTGCTTTGCAATTAGGGCTTAAAATGATATGAATTTTATCTGAAATTCGAGTGATCCTGAATTTTTCGGGTTTGATTTCATTCAGTATATCTAAATTAAAATATGATTTGGATATTGATTGATGTCCCTGGACTTTAGTCGGATATAGTTCCATCCCCATATCTGCCAAGATTCAAATGATATATGACTTTGCAAATTGCATTCTTATTTTTTAAATCATTTTTCATCAACCAACAATGGTTGGGAGTAGTGCTCAAGGCTGTTTTATAAAATGAAGAGTTCTTGAGTTCAAGTCACCATTTAGCAACATTTTTACAATTTTATATCCGACCCATTTTAAGCCCTATTTGCAATGTGTCAAGCAACTAAGTTATGGGTCCAAGCCCAGTTTTTTACTCGATACTTAATGCCCAGGCAGAAGTGTTGTCAACCTAGTGGCCTCGCAACTTTAGTTCAAAAACTCGATGGTTCACGGGATCCAATATTAGAAATACTCGATGGGTAATATTAGAAATATTTTGATCTTAAATCAGCTTTGATTTTGATTTGATGAAGATCAAATCCATCACCAGCTTGGACTTAAAAAAAAAACATTTTATTAGGCGGTTGGGCATTGGTTCGGTTACTATCCGATCCAATAACATAACTTAAGGTTTTGATTAAAAATTTGAGACTTGGTAAGGATCGATGCCTTCGTAAAAAGTATTCATATTTTTGTCTTTTAATCCAAAAATAGTAAGGATTTTGTTGTCAATGTTCAATGGTAATTTCGTAAATATAGGTGTTAGGAAGTTATTTTCCAAAATGACATTATGCAATGACAATAAACCCTTTACTTTTAGGTTAAAATATAAAACGGAAACACTTTTGAAAGGGGTATTAACGGAAGAAACGTATTTCTAGATGATGCTAACTTCATGTTTGTACTCTTTCTCATGGGATCCATCTTAAATAAAATTTTAGACTTTCTGACTACACATTGAGTCATTTTTACGATGAAACTTAGAAATCGATTACTGATCCAATTTTAGCTATATATTCTCTTTGTTCTTACATCCCGTTTGTACTCTCGCTTGTGGGACTGATGTAGATAATATTTTAGATAGTCTAACCTAAAAATGAACTCTTCATACCTTGAAGACCATCCTCACCAAATTTCAATTCATTCTAACTGATTTAAGTTCTTATCCCCTATGGCACCTAACTGATTTCAGTCTCTTTGATCGAGTAAGTTGGAATTGTACGGGAAACAAAACTTTTATGACCTGCAATGAACATTTCAAATGAACATTTCAAATAAAATATCAATTTAACTAAATATGTTTTTTCACGTAAATGTCTTGTATTATGTTGCATTACACAGAGCTGTTGGGGTCAGGGCGTTTCTGTTTTGGGGAGTTTTACATGTTTTGGTAACTCTCGGTTATATAAATAGAGATCTCTAGGATTATAAAACTTATGAAAAAAAGTGATTGTTCTTGTTCTGTTTCATAGACGTAAGTACACTACTGAACCACGTAAATTCTTGTGTTTTGTGCAATTGTGTTATCTTTACTATTTCGTTCTGTCACAGTTTAACACTAATTTTTTGTTGTTTGAAAACAAAAAATTGTAGAATTTTCATGGAGCAGTTGAGGGGTTTGTTGTGGAAACAGTGGATACAACTGGTGCAGGAGATGCGTTTGTTGGCTCCTTACTACACAAGATCATTGACGACCTATCTATACTTGAGGTAAATTAAAATTATTATCACTTAAGTTCTGTTATTATTATTATTATTATTATTTTGCGAGAGGGCACGTCACTTAACATTAAGGTTGTGATGTTAAGTTGGTCTTGGTTTTCATATGTAGCAATTCCTTTTAAATATTTTGGTTGTATTTGGCAAAGTTTCTAATGGGTGGATTTGCTTCTTGCCCATTAGAAGCACTTTTGGATCAAAATCTTGTTTGATACACACTCTGCTTTCGAATCCTGCATAAGCCAAAAAGGCGAAAAGCGGGATTCAGATAGATAAAAGTTATGATTTTTTGAAAAAAAAAAATAAAAATGTATATATATATATATATATGCAAAGTTTAGTTGATAACTAAAATGCTGCCAAAGTATTTATAGGGTTAATTTTCTTCTCAACAAGGGGCATTACATACTTAATTACAATTTAGGATAAAAAATCTATTTTTCACCCAAAGCTCCGCAGCTTTTGGAATTAAGTTTGGACCCTAAAAGCACTTCCTAAACACTCTCACCAAATAATCAAAGTTGAAATCGTGATTCTTATAGAAGTAATTCCGCATGAACACTTCTATTGAAAGCAGAGCCACCCCTAGTGAACCCTTTTCCAAAATTATTGAACTAACCATTTATTTATTTTTTTTTTTTTTTATTTGTGAAAATTATATGAGAGTTTGACTAGCCTTCCTAAGATAGTGAGGAAAAAATTCTTTACTAAGCCTCATCCACCGTCAAAAAGACTTCGAGACTCATAAAACAAGTCCTCAAGGTTCATGACAAATCTCAAAGTCTTGTTTTATGCATCTCGAGGTCTTTTTTATGGTGGAGGCTTTTATTAAGGCCTTTTTCCTCACTATATTAGTAAGGAAAGGGTTTAGTTATATGAAATGTATCGTCATTATACCGAGAGTTTGATGAATTTACCTTTATGCCCTTAAGTTGAATATAGGTTCATATAAAATGTAAATAAGTAAATAGCAAATGTGACCATACATTACAAAATCGCTTTCATAGAAAAATACGAGATTGATATTAAATTATACTCTGTTGGGGAAGAAAAAATGTATTTATAATCTACAAGATTGGGACCATTTTCTTAACCATAATTCGTGAATTTTTTTTCTTTTTGGTTAAACCAATTTGATTTCTTACTTTTATGCCTTCGTTTGTTTGGGTAATTGTTTGCAGGATGAAGTAAGGTTGAGGGAAGTACTTAAATTTGCAAATGCATGTGGAGCAATTACTGCTACCAAAAAGGGGGCAATCCCTGCACTTCCAAATGAATCAGAAGCCCTTAAGCTTTTACAAGGAGCATAAACCAATAAAACATTTCCTTTTTCATTTTAATTGCTTCAAAATAAATTTTGTCTTGAAATTTAGTTTGTAGTTAAAAGGAATGTTTCTATTCTCTTAACTTTTCTATATATGATGATGAAAATATTTGTGTGGATCAAATCTTTGTAGATGTGGCCATGTTAGAGCTATCAATGCAATCCCATTTGGATTGGATCAGTACCAAATTGGTATTGTTCCGATAAAGAATTTATTAGACCCATATCTAATCTAGACTTGACGTGATTGATCTCAATCTGACCCGATTTAATTTAATAAAATTATAAATGTGAGTCAATGAAGAAATTAGCAAGTTACTCAAGGCAAGATTTATCCAAGGGGTCAAATATCTGGAATGGATAGCAAACATCGAGGTGGTGCCAAAGAAAAACGGAAGAGTCAAGGTTTGCATCGACTACACTAATCTGAACAAGGTCTACCCAAAGGATAGTTTTTCACTCTCAGGGATTGATAAACTGGTTGATTCAACCTCAAGATACAAAATGATGTCCTTTACAGATGGTTACTCAGGCTACGACTAGATACCTTGGCTCCCAAAGTCCAGGAAAAAAACATCATTCGTACTCGAACAAGGATTGTTCTGCTATAGAGTCATGTTGTTTGGATTAAAAAATGCAGGAGCAACTTACCAACAGTTGGTGACAAAAATGTTGATATGATTGAGAAGACAATGGAGGTGTATATAAATGATATGCTGGTAAAAATAAAACTGACAAAAGACCACCTTAGAGACCTTGGTGAAATGCTTGCGGCTTATAGAGGTACCAAATGAAGTTAAATCCAAAGAGGTGCACCTTTGGAATCTCATCTTGAAAGTTTCTCGGATACATGGTTCGACAGAGGGGGATAAAGGTAGATCCAGAACAAATTCGATCATTGATTGAAATGTCGAACCTAAAGAACTTGAAACAGGTGCAAACTTTGACTGGAAAGATAGCAACCCTGGACAAATTCACCTCGTGAGTGTCAGATAGATGGAGATTGTTGTCCGAATTATTAAAGAAGGTGAAGGGATTTGAATAAACTGATGAGTGCGAAACAGCTTTCCAGAACTTGAAGAAATACCTCGAAGAATCACTCATACTTAGTACGCTAGAAGAGGACAACGATTTAGGGATCTTCCTAGCAGCAATGATGCGATCGATAAACTCGATTTTGTTTAGAGTAGATCTTGGACAAGTGTACCCCTTCATAAGCAAAACCCTCGGGCAGTCAAAGGTCAACTATACCATAACAGAAAAAAAAATTCTAGCATTTGTATATTCGGCTCAGAAGCTTCGACCAAACTTCCAGTCTCACCGAATTCGAGTAGTTACTTATTACCCTATTCGGGAAATGCTACAGAGGACGTATAAGACTAGGAAAATAGCGAAGTGGGCGGTGATGCTTGAAGAATATGATTTATAATTCGAAAGACGAACAACAGTAAAAGGGCAAGTACTAGCGGACTTCTTAGCCGACTTCCCCACCAACGATCCAAACTAGAAAGAAGATGAGGACGTAATGTCTAAAGGAACATGGGAATTAGGTGCGTGGGACGCACAACTAAGGCGGAGAATGTTCATAAATGGGTCGTCAAATTACAGTGGATCGGGAATCGGGATAGTATTGGTAACACCAAGCAATAATAAACAGGAGAAAATGCTAAAATTGGGCTATGAAGCCTCAAACAATGAAGCAGCCTTGAATGAGCTACAAATGGTTAAGAAATTGAAGATCAATAGGATGGAAATTTTCACTAACTCCCAACTTATTGTTAATCAATGCAATGGCAAGTACCAAGAAAAGGACAATCGAATGACGCAGTATCTAGCCATGTTGAAAGCATAACTCGTAAAATTCACGGAAGTAAAAATATACAGGATTTCAAGATATGAAGATAGGCATGCCGATTCATTAGCCTATATAATATCTATGCTCGAGGATTTAGATTCACGAATGATTCTCGTGGAATATCAACATACATCAAGCATTGATAAGACAGTACGAATATACATGCAAATTGACCAAACTCCCAGTTGGACAGACGACTTCGTCAAATATCTACAAACAGGAGTAGCCCTTGAAGACAAAAAGAAGGCAATGAGCATGCCTTTTAAGGTCTGAAGGTATACATTAGTTAAGGGGGAGCTGTATAGAATATCGTTTGGGGGTCCGCTGTTGAAGTGCATCAACCCGGAAGAGTTGAGACTAGTGATGGCAGAGATTCATGAAGATATATGCAAAAATCACTCAAGAAGACGATCATTGGGAAACAAAAGTAATAACACAAGGATATTACTGGTTGAGGATTGCAAACGGTATGTAAGATTTGAGATAAATGCTAGAGACATGCAAAGATTAATCATTGACCTGCCGACGAATTGCATTCGATGGTAACTCCCTAGCCATTCATAATATGAGGAATGGACATTGTTGAGCCATTACCACAGGGATCTAGGGGTAGGATTTTCATAATGGTTGTAGATACGTGATTTTCGTCATTATGACGATCACATCTACTAAAATTTGAAGTCGCTACCATTCATGTTATAAGTGGGTATGAATGGTCACCTGAGGTATATTTTCCAAAAAATGACATTTTTGGCATTTTAGTGACTCACGATGAATAAGGGGTGATCAAACTTTGAGATTCGGGTAAGCGGCTCGGTTGGAGAAAAGGGAAGGTGTTAGGCATCCTCTTTTCCCCGCCAAGTGACGGTAACCTCAAAGAATTCAGTCATTTGATAATATAAAAAAAAGAGAAAATAAAAGTGCCACGTGTATGCATTTTGTACCCTAGATAGAAATTCATTTTCGGCTTGGTCATAGGGTCATTTCATTGATGTAAATGACCCTTATGAACCTTTAGCCTTGGGGTCCATTCATCCTAAAGTCCATTTAAAACAAAATAAAGAGAAAATGGGGTAATATAAGAGGGAAGATGTAGAGGATATAGAAGGAGGGAGGAGGGGGTGTTCTTTGAACCCACCTTGATGCTTTACCCTTTTTTTCCCTTATTTTTCTTCTTCTTCTTCTTCAATGTCTTCTTGAGTTGAGTCCTTAATGAGTCATGAGAATGTAACTCCTTTTAGATCAGTGTGAGAGAGTAGAGAAGAGTTGGGTAGAAAGTTGAGAGTTGAGAGTTGAGAGTAGAGTGATTTTTGTGAAACTTTGTAAGAGATTTTTTTAGTGAGAGTTGGAAACCATTTTTAGGAAGAGGAGGGGGGGTATTTATAGATGTTTGAGGATGGATTGAGGGATATAATGAGATGAGAGGTTGGGAGAGTAGAGAATGGCATAGGTTTTAAAGGTGGGGGGTATGAAATTAGGAGTTGGGAGAGGGGTAATTATGTAATGGAGGTAAATGGGTTGTGTTTAGATCCAAATGGTTTGGATCTTACCCAAACCATTTGGGTGGAGTATTTGGTGAGATGAGATGGTGGGTGTTTAAGAGGGTGGTTGATTGATTTAAGAGAATGGAGGGTGTAAGAGGGTGGTAGGGAGGGTGACGGAGATGGTGACATGTGGCAAGATGTGTGTATGTTAGGGGTTTAGATTTAATTGATGAGAGAGGTTGAGTGTTTGATTTGAGAGAATGGGTGTAGGTTTAGGTTGTAAAAATGGGTTTATAGGATAAGATGATGGTAGATTAGGGAGAGGTATGATGATGATAGGTTAGGAAAGGTGTGGGGTTAGAGGTGTTTGATTTGAGATAATAGGGGTTAGGGAGTTATGAGGGTAGGTTAGAGGGGTGTGGGTTAATGTGTTTGATTTGAGAGAATGGAGGTTTATAGGGAGTAATGAGGATATGTTAAGAGGGGTGTGGGTTTATGTGATTTTTTTAGATAAAAGGTGATGTGGGTAGTTAATGTTTTAAAGAAAAGTGATGGGGTGGGCGGTTTAATGAGGGAGGTGAGAGGAAGTGATGACATGTGTCATCTTTTGATGATAAAAGAGTGATTGGTTAATGTGGGTTGTGGTTTATGGGTTAGAGTTGTGGGTTGGATAATGAATTGGATATGGATAATGATTTGTGGACTTTGTAGTGTTGGGCTTGGATTTTAGAAATAATTTTGTGTTTTAGGGATTGGTTGAGGGTTATTTTGAAATGGATTTTGAGGGTATAGGTTAATTTTAGATTTTAGGTGGTGTGGTATTAGGTTTAAGTTAACGTTAAGATGATGAAGATAAATTTTGAAGAATTGAGGTTTTATGGGCCTTAGGTGGGCTTAGATTTTTTCAGATTCGGAGATAGAGCGGTGAAGGGATAGGTGTGGTAGGTGTCCCAAATCTCGTTTTTTAATTTTATTTATTTTTTTGTGATTTTTGAAATCATTGGTTTGATCAAAATGCCACGTGTTGGCGAATTGGACTTTTTAGGGCGCGTTGGTAAATTTTATTGAGAATTCGTCATTTTTGATTTTGGGAATGGCGCGGTGAATATTGGGAAAGCGTAGGGTAGGCCGAGTTCTTTTTGTGGGCTTCCTAGACCATAAAGAGGTCTTAGGGGCGTCGGTTCAATCAAAAAGTCATTTTTTTAGTGATTTGGGCCTTTGAGGCTCGTTGGCCCATTTATTTGGAAAATCGGTATTTTTGGGCCTTTTCGAGTATGGGCCCGTTCAATTGGGGTGTCTACAATGGTCGCTATCAACTAATTTACTAAATGGATAGACGCAATCCCTTTGGCTCGGATCAGAGAAGAGGAAGTCATCAAGTTCATATGGGAGCAAATCATAACACGGTTCGAAATTCCATACGTAGTAGTCTCGGATAACATTACACGATTCAAGAGAAATTGAGTCCTCGGTTATTGCAAAATGTACATGATACATTTAATTCAATCATCGCCTAGGTATCCTCAAGGTAGTGGGTAAGCTAAAGCTTCAAACAAGATGATCCTGGACAATTTAGAAAAGAGGTTAGCTGAACACAAAGGAAGATGGGTGGATGAACTGCATAGTGTATTATGGGCATACCGAACAACACCAAGACGGGCTATCGAGATGACATCATTTCCATTAGCCTATAGATCAGAAGTTGTGATCCCGTCTAAAGTACATGTTCCAACGACTAGAACGCAAGTAACCGAGACTCACAACAACGAGGAATTATTAGCACAAAACCTCAATTGGCTGGACGAAACTCGAGAATAGGTAATAGAGAGACTTGGTAAATATCAACAACAATTAAAAAGGTCATACGATCAAAAAATCTAAAGGAGGGCATTCAAAGAGGGAGACTTGGTCTTGCGAAAAGTTTTCCAAAACATACAAGAATTGAACAACGATAAGCTCAGGAAAAATTGGAAAGGACCATACATTGTGTATAAACAAGGGGAAGTCGAGGTTTATTATTTGAAGACTAAAATGGGTGATGTAATTACAACACCATGAAATATTTATAATCTTCGAAAATATTAGCAGTGAATTTTTCAACCTCTTAACAATATGATCTTCTCTTAGAGTTCCAAAGTCGTCGCCCATTCCGGGAGCCAAGTCCGACCATTTAGGGTTGGCAAGTCTTGGCTTATTACGAGAGCCAAGCCCAACTTTGGGAAAATAGCTCGATTGTTAGGGAATGGGAATTCGTAGGGTTTCTACAAGAACATAGTTATTACACCTCTGAAATCCGAGTAAATTGCATCAAAAGACTAAAGAATGAAACAAAAAACCTTTTATTAAAAGTAGAAATTCCATAACAAACAATTTCTCAATTACAAAAAAAGAAGAAAAACAAAAAGTTACAAAAACCCCTAAACATTGGGGGTAGGCTTCACAACGTCGGAGGGAGGGGTGAGAAGTTTCATTAGCGTCCTTAGAGCCCTCAACAAGTGCGGGGGCAACCTTCTCCTCCAAAGCTAGTTCGAATTTCTTCATTTTGACCTTAAATTAGTTATAGGGCTTCTCCAAAGCTGATTATGAATCTTCGAGTTGAGTTTGGAAGAGGTTGAGTTGGTCCTAGAGGGCCTTTTCCTTCTCTGCATACTTGGCCTCCAATTGCCCTTTTGCCAGGGCAAGCTCCTCTTCAACTGAGGTCAGATCCTTCTTCACCTGCTCCAACTGCTCCTATAAACTTTGGAGCTTAGATCTCGGGGCACCCAAGTCACCCTGGATCTTGAGATTGTGGGATGCGGCAACATCCATCTCACTTTGCAGCTGCCTCGACGGCATAACAATCGATAATAATTATATCCCTCGACTATTCGAGCTTCAAGACCCCGTGTTGAACCTGAAAGAAGGCGAAAAAAATGATTAGAAGTCGGCATCAAAATAAAGGAAAAACAAATAGAATAATGAGGAAGTTTACCACGACCATGGCTCAGATGATGTCACAGACGAACCGAACTGGGTCCTCTATGAAATGTTTATTTGTGAGTGCCCTGTCCTTGGGAAGATATGACGACTCAAACATTGCCCATGCAATCTTGGAGTTGGAAAGTGGGACGTATTGGTTCATGACTGGGTGGCCAGCCATAACGAGGAATTAACCCAGGGAATGCTTGGAGGGTCGCCTCCCCTGGACCTTGACTGAGAAGAAGAGGTTGAGGCATGGACGGAAGAAAGAACATGAGCAAATGGGGCCTCAGATAGGCTAGTAGAAGTAGGACAAGGATTGGTACCCCTCCTCAACCTCCTCAATAGAGGTTGTTCTTCCTCTTTTTCCTCTTCCACCTCTTCGGCGAAGATGTGGGGATCGACAGGAATGATGCTGTTAGAGCAAAGAGACATGTCTTCGAGGTCGTCTTCTGGTGCCTTGCGAAGTCCCTTGAAAGTAGGTCACTTGGTAGATGAGCACCTTACTTGTTCACCCTCACCTCGAAAGTCAACAAGGGCAAAAAAGTCGATGACCCGATGATATAGCTTCAGGTCGGAAAGAATATGGGTTATAATCACCGAATTAGAGATTCTTTTATCTTTTGCCCAGATCTGCAAAATTGTAAAAAATCGGAATTCAAATCCTGAAATAAAAATAAGAAAAATTACATAAGAATTATGGAAAGAGACTCACTGACTCAGTTGAAGGCGAGTGGGGGAAATTTGTCCCATGATGTGCTCTTCCACTGATCAGTTAGTTTGATCGGGAACAAGAATCAATCCTTGTCTGAGTCTGGAAGCTCGAACAAAGACGATTTCCTTTTCTTCTTGGTTAAATAGAAATACCTTTGCTTTTTAAGGCACCTCCCTAGAGAGAATTGGACTCTTATATCAAGAAGCCCAAGTTCAGACCCTCCTCTAGCCGAGTATTCAACTACCCAATGGCATAGATAAGACGGTAAAAGTTACCGCTCATCTATCCATGAGCCTTCCTATAGAAGTTTAAGACTTCTCGAGTTAACCTACTGAGAGGGACTCGGAAGCTAGCCTTAAACTGCCCCCAATACACCACGGTGACGTCATGGGGAGGCCTTGAGAAGATGAAAGCTCTTCCGAGAAAGAAGTGCCCACATTGTCAGGGATATCATAAGTATCCTTGATCTCTAATAGAGGAGGGCACATGGGAGAATAAGTTTTCCCCGTGGCCATGGAAAAAGAAAAGAGAAAAGGGAAGGTCTAATGTAGATTTGATAAGAGGGAATGCTATTTCTAACCTTCAAAACTCTTGATAGAACAGAACTCTTACACTAGTTAGAGCTTGCTGGAGTTAAGCAATATAAAACAGTGATGGCAAACGAAAATTTTGACAATGGGCAGTTTGAAAGGAAGAAGATTAGAAAAAAAAAAAGTTCAGGAGAAGGGGTATTTATAAACCTCAAAAACATCGAGATGCGTAATGAATGAAAGGTTGGGATAGACTCAAAGAACGAGATAATAATGGTTGTCGACGTATTTAATGGGTGCGGGAAACAATTGAAATAGTACGAACACATGTGCGCAATTAACCACATAAAAGACAACACGTGTGCACGACGCATAAATGCACCATAGCATGATTATCAAAATGAAACAGTCGATAGCACGTTGCATGAGATAGCCATTTAAAATGTCGTCATGGAAGTTCAAATGGTCGGACTTCGAATTTATGTTACATTTGGAAAAGTCGTGTGAAGGCTAAATTCATCCGAACATGTTTCTTTTTTGCTTGTTGGAGTGTTTGGCATCGTTAACAAGTCCTTTTAGATGCTGATTCATTCATAAAAATCAGCCGAATCTCTTGACTACCAACACTTCAATGAGCCTTCGCAAAATCACATGGTTCCGAAAAAAACAGAGTAGAAAGTTGGCGTCATCTCTCTCTCTGATCTTACAATCAAGAAGCTCTATTTCCATCTTCATCTCTGCAACTTTGTCAAGTAAGCAACTCTTGTCTTGTTGTCCTCTTCATCTTTTCTGTCGATTTTAGTTTTAGCCATCTTTGTGTTTTTCTCTGCAAATAATGGGAGGGATTTCAAAGTTATCTCTTCGAAGAACAAATAAAAATTGAAAACTTAGAAATTATCCTAAAATCTTAGTTTTTCTTTCCTAATAAACCATATTTCAATAGAAAAAGAAGACTCCAATATCCATTGGTTTTTCTATTGATGTGAGACAATATATTCTCCAATATCCATTGGTTCTTCCATTGATGTGGGGGGCAAGATATTATTACAGATTACTCTCCAATGTCCATTGGTTCTTCCATTGATGTTACTCTACAATGTCCATTGATTCTTCCATTGATGTTGGGGCAAGATATTATTACAGATTACTCTCCATTATCCATTCGTTCTTCCATTGATGTGATGCTACTCTCCAATGTCCATTGATTCTTCCATTGATATGGGAGTAAAATATTATTACAGATTACTCTTCAATGTCCATTGGTTCTTCCATTGATGTGGGGGTAAGATATTACAAATAGATGCAGATGAACGAAAAATAGGTAATTGACGTGTCTATGTATCTATATTTGATATTCTAGTACTTACTGACATGCTCCGTAGATTACTCTCCAATGTCCATTGGCTCTTCCTATTTTGAAAAAAAAAATTGGACTTTTAACAAACATCCCCTTGAAAATTTTATTAAATTAGTAAGATCCCAATGTGCATTTTTAGAATATAAATTATACCCCTCTCTTGATTTCTTTTGTTGACAAACTTGATAGAAAAAAAAATAATTTTTTTTTACATTAAATAAAATAAGACTTTATTAAGCAAGCCATGCATTTATTTATTTTTATTGTTAAATCTCCTAGAGTAATTATAAATACTTATTTTTGTAAGGCCAGGCTATTTGCATCCATCATTCGTTCTCACTACACCCACCAAAAACATAATCTAGGGTGGGATGTATAGAAGAAGATTAATGCTAGAGTGACCGTAGTGGGGAACACATGGAGGACATCTTGATGTGGTGGCCTGCCCATGCTCGTAGATGCGTTTATTCAAGATACAAGTAAAATGCATCTACGAACATGTGCTATAATATTTTATTATGTTGAGATTGTGATTAGAGACAAGTAATAAATAAAGAAAATATGTGAAGGGATAAGAAAAAGTAAAAGCCGAGGTACCAATAGAAATTCTCATTTATTTTTTCTTAGATTCTTTTATTTTAGGTTTAAGATTTTATACGAACCTTTTATTTAATTGTAAAAAACTATTGAAATTTTAGACAGTAAGTTACTAAACAGTTCAACATCTTAACAGCACAATTAGACATCATGTTACCAAACAATATACTCAATTCAATAACAACAACAACAACTTTCTCTCAACTTCAGCAATTTAATTCAGTATCAGCAACTTTACATACAACTTTTCCAAACAGAGCATTAATGCCATGGGTAGAAGGTAGAAAGGAAACTGACCAACAACAATCTAATAGGAAATTGCCACATGCCGTTAATTAATTAAGTTGTCTTGGCACTTCGGATCAAGATCCAAATCACTGAGGGGGGCATTGTGGAGGACATTTTTCACGAAGTGACACGTGGCAATCACGAGACGACTTTGCCGAGTATCCAATCCAGCGAAGGAAGAAGAAAGGTCCGTTGGTACGTTCAACCGAGTTTCTACGATGAAAGCTCGGAAGCATCAAATCCCTTAAAATTGAAAGTGTAACCATATTCGTTGAAATCAAGGGAAATCCCTAAAATGATGGAACAGTTCAAACGGAAATCAAGGAGAAAATCCAAGAAGATCTAACGGAGGAAACCTCTATAAATACGTAGGTGCAAGACACTGAAAGGTATGCAATTTTTTTTGGAAAAAATCCTATGATACTTTTGTACAAAAAATCCTAACTTGGATATCGGAGTGGTATTATTGCAAGCACACCTAGGAGGTACAAGAATACTAAAGTTATTCATCCAGCGAGTGTCTTAAGGGAGTGCAAGTTTTTGCATCTACAATAAACATAATAAAATATATATTATTTATCTAAATAAATATAAATATACATCATTTTTATATTTCTAATGAGAGGGATGGGGAAACATACCTTTTGTGCTCTTCTCCTTAGTTACCCAAACTATATAGATATCTTTTACAAGCAAGATGCAATGGAGCTCCACTTCTAGGTCATCTATATATATATATATATTTCATTTGGTTTGTGAGCTTCAAATACTAACTAATTAAATGGTAACTCAGTTTAAATTACCATCATTATCTGCTTGATTAAAATATTCAAGTTTATGGGTTTGAAAATGAAAAATAGGCACAAAAAAACATCGTTTGATTTATTGATATTCAACCCAATGTGTGGTGCAACGGATTACATCAAATTGACTTAAGATGTACAAAAACTTGCAGAAGAATTCATGGAATCCAAGCATAAGGCCTAGGCCTGGCCCACAGATCCAGATGGGCAACGAAGTTAGAATCATCTATGGAGACTCATTCTTGATTGGAAACAACGGATCCAATTTGTAAAATTCTCAATTCCTTTGCTTACCCTTATTTTAGGCAATTTTTCTATTTTTGAAAATTTTCGTTTTGTAAATAACTTCAATTATTAAAGTCAGAATCACCCATTGGCAATTCCACCCTACTTCTAGGATCGAGTAATTTCTATATCAATGCTTTTGATTTCATTTGACCATTTTCGTGACATAAGGATTAGAACTCCTTTTCTATAAAAAGGGTTGTACCTACATTGCAGAAGTCATCTTCATTTAATCAAATTTCTATTTTGAGAGTTCTTTTTTTATTCCAAATTTCCTTATTCTTTTATTATTGTTTCAAGTTGCGTAAACGTATCTAAAAAGCTTTACCCCTTACAACATGAATCACGCTTTTTTTTATATTCAAAACTAACAAAAGATGTAACTTTTGAATGAATTGGATGGAGAAATGAGATTTGCTAAACCAAAACCCCCAATTTTTTTATATATAAGATTGATGGCCAATAATGAGTGAGATAAATCGACCGAAGTTGACTAATAATGAGTGAGATGACAAAGAACAATCATCGTGAGAGGGAAAAAGACGACTATGTTTGGAAGCTGAAAGATTATCACAACTCACATGATTGCACATTTTTTACATATTTTGGATCTTCGGGTGAGAGGTTTTTCAACTATTTACCCTCTTTGAACTTTTTTAGGACACAAAAGATTGGAGCTCATTTTCAAACCCTAGCCATCGTCTCGTCCTTATATTATTTTTTTCCTCTCATGAACTCATTAACTTTCTCCTCCTTCGACTTATGCAACAACCTTGAACAAATATTATCTTGATCTAGATGGGATGTCAGACTTGTTAGAAAATTACTCACCTTTCCTTCTATGTGCAAATCAACTGATATATACAGACATTGAAATAAAATGCGAAATAAGTAACTTGGATCTAAAATAACACAAACAAATCACAATGCGAGCACACCACAATTTTTTACGTGGAAAACCCTTCAAAGTGAAGGGAAAAATCATGAAATATGATAATGGGATTATAAAAAGTTCTCTCTAGACAAGGCTATAGAATGCTAAAAATCCATGGATTAAAATTTACATAGTTTCACCAGTAGAAGAAACCTCTAATCTGGATTATAATTGCAAATACCTCCAATAGAATCTCTTTTCAGGATGTCAATGATGCCTTGAAACTGAGGATTAAGCCTTCACAATATCAATAACATTACCTAATTTATTGTCTTAACGACAATAAACAATCTTGAAAAACCTCTCCAAAAACATAACCATAACAAATAATATAAAACTCATGCAACGCGTACACACAGAAACTCGTGCATCTGTCCACACACTCATATAAACACATTCATATATGTATTCAATATATATAATACTCAAATGCCTACGGTCATCTGAGAAAATATGTACATACACACTTGAGAGCATCAAGTGTTGTACGATATGATACAGAAGCAAAGAAAGATTAAGGCCTCAACAACTCGAATAATATCGGATCACAATCCCAAATCCTACTAATTAATAAGCCAAGAGCAACAAAGGATACAATACTTAAAATGCACTCAAGCCACCTTAATACCTAAAAGGTGTTTTATCAAAATGGGTGAGTATTTTGCCAAGATGATCGGCCCAGACATATTTTTAAAAATTTTATCAGGAAAAATACAACCCATTTTGGTTTTTTTTTTCCTTTTTACCAAAACAGATACTTTCTTTAGTGTCATATTATTGAATTTACCCTCGTTTTGCATTTCATACCCTCCTTGTGAAGCCACAAATAAAAAACCATTTGTATGAAATTCAAAACAAGTGTAGATCCAATGGTATGATAGTACAGAAGGAATCCATTTTGGTAAAAAACAAACTAATACCAAAAATGGGTATATGCCCCTCTTGATAATATTTTAAAAACATGAACATGTCTGGGACAGTAATTTTGGAATCATAGGAGACCCATTTTGTGCTTTCATACCTAAAATGTTTACAAACATACCTGTGTATGTATGAACATATCATCATACCATATGTGTTTGATATCAACCAAGATCAGGGACAGTGAAGTACTCATCATCATCTGAGATCTCAATCCTAGGCTTCTTGTTGGACAAATTGGATTTGATTGGTTTGTATAAGGTGGCATTATTTTGCTGTGAAATGGGGAGTTGAGGGACTTCTGCTGCTGCCAAGGCCTCTTGATGGACTTCATCACCAAAGAGACCAATATCTGTAAACCATTCAAGCTCTCCAAACCCACCAGAAGATTCTTTCTGCAAATTAAAGAAAGCATGAAATAAATTAACATGCTTGAAAAGGAAAGAAAAACAAATTTCAAGAAGAAAAAAAAAAAACATTAAATTTTAGTGCAAGATGAGTCAGTTATGGAGATTATTAAATAAACTGGTAGTTTAGACATACTACCAAGGGGTTTTGGTGACTATATGTGAAACCCTCCTGGTTTTCAAATTGATGACACACACTCTTGGCCATGGTCGTCTACGAGAGGCTAACGAAAATGACTAAAATACCTTTCTTAATCTCTAGCAAACAACACTTGAATTTTAACCAAAAATCCCTTGTCTTAAACCTCTTCAATCTTTAGGGAAATTTTTTATGTATAACACCCCTCCTCCCCCCCACCCCTACCCACCCACCCACACACACTCGACTAAACTCGTCATCTTTAAGTCAATTAGAATATATTAAAAAAAATAAAAACATGTCTATTGATTTAGAATATGAAACAATGGACAAATAATTATCAAATTGTGCAGAGAAAAAGTGATAATATTTTCACCATAACACACAACCCAAGGTCAAAAAATGAAGGGTTTTTGGGAGAAGAATCAAGGGTATTTGGCAAGAATTCGAAGACAAGGGAATTTCAATCGTTAGAATTGTAGACAAAGTTATGTCATCAACTTGAAATCACAGAGGGTATCTCAAGTATTCACCAAAACCCAAAAGGATATGTCTAAATTTACCCCAAAAATAAAAATAAATGAGAGGATGAGGACTTCACCTTAAAAGTAATGGGTACACTCCCATGCATACATACATACAAATGCACGCACATAAAGCATGTAGACACATAGAAATCAAATTTTCTTACCTTCTCATTTGCTTCAAAATCGGAAAACTGCAGCAAGTCATCAACAGCCCATGATGGAGATGTATATGTAGGGGGTTGCGGTGGAGGCACGTTCGTGGGGAGTGGTCGGGAGTTATGGTTGGGTGGGTCTGAACAACCCTTTTCAGTACTTGCGGGACATATAGAGCTCAAAGCTACCTTGATGCCTGTAGCAAGTAATCTTTGATGGTTACCAGAGAGGCTACCAACTGAGTGGATTGCCTCGTCACAATCCCGACAGAAGAGAGCCCTATCTTCAACGCAGAAAATGAATGCTGTCTTCTCCTGTTGATGAAACGAAACAAAGAAAAAGAATTAGAAACTAAAAAATGGTAGAATGCATAACTATGCTAGGCTTCATGTCAAGTAGTCTAAAAGCTGAAAGCACAACTACTAAGTGTGAGCGATGAAGTAAAAGAAGCTCAAGCAGATCAAAAGCTGAATGCCAAGGGTTCTACTACTAATGTAAAGGAACGTTACCCCACCTCCATCACTGGCCTTGAGGAACTATAGATGATTCGAGACAACTAGACACTAAATCTTTTGCCTCAGTACAAGACATAGGGTTCTTCCTTGGCATCACCTTGTGGCATTCATAATCATTATTGTTCAAATAGTAGGATCCTTAATGATTACTGTGTGCTTGTAAAATAAATAAAAAAACACAACAGCAAAGCAATGTATGCTAATCCTTTTAAGTTATGTGCCAAATTTATTATTTGTGATATATTCAAAATCACTTTTTATTATTTGCAATTTATTAATTTTAGTTTTATATTTCTTTTTTGCCAATTTCTTAGATAAAATTGTAGAATGAAAACCCAAATTAATAAAATTGTAGAATGAAAACCCAAATTATATTTGATCTTTTCCTACACTGCATCTTTGTCATATTCCAGATTGGTAACTATGATCCAAACTTATATTTTAAAACTAATCGACTCATCTCAATTGGATTTTTGTTTGATTCAATATTAAAAACAATTTGAACCAACTAGTCGATTGGTTAAGTTATATATGTTATATTTATTGTTCCTTTTTGGAATAGTAGAGTTTGCCCGTGCCTATGACATAGTCATCCTCTTTGGGGTTAAGAGTGTAAAAAAGGGAAGAGAATAAAATTAGAGGGGTATTACTAAAAAGGGAGTAAAAGAGAAAAAACAACAAAGTTGAAGGGATATACTTGGAAAGGGAAGAGAGAAAAGGGAATAAAGTTGAATTTGTTCCTTAAGATGGATGCGAGATTAAATCTGAACCGTTGTTTATGGGGGATAAACATTGGGGGGAAGATAACCACTGTGTTTTATTATATAGATTGAACATAAATATAATTCTATTTTTTTATTGGCTATATAATTCTTACAATAATTAAAATATAAAATATAATTCTAAATTTTAAAATATTAAAATTATGTTTAGGATATTTAATTATGTAATACAATATTTGTTTGAGTTTGGGGGTTTAAAAAAATGGATCAATATTCCAAATTACCATAAGTTCTTAATATTTTTCTTAAAACAACTCTTTTAAAAAATAAATCATACTTAATTAATTTTAGGGTTTTTATAAGGGATTGCCTAGGAGAGACGAATGGGATTGAGACCGGGGGGGATGTACAACGGGGGCACTTTCCCCCACAAATTTTTTCAAAATTGCATTGTCCTATTGATATTTGGATATATTTTGAGTTTGCCCCTCAATTTTTGCCCCCACATAAGAAAATTTATATCAGTTGTCCCCATCCCCACCAACATTTTTAGTTTATTATGACCCCCCTCTATTTAGATAATTTTTGAGATACTCGTTACCACTTGTGTTTTCCAACAATAACATACCGTTTTGAACTTGTTAACCAGCCTGACTCAAAATTTTAATGAATAGTTAAAAAATCCCTATGCTATCAAATTGATAACGTGCCCCCTCAATTTTTAGTAGATATTTGAGATAGCCATTTACAAACTGATGACATGCCCCCTCTTCCTCCACTATTTTTTGTGATTTGGACACCCCTCCATATATTGACTAAGTCTTCTCTTATAAATTAAAGAAAAATGATCTAAAAGCCCTTTTCTTCAACCTCTAACAAAAAAAACCTAGAATTTTCTCTCCAAAACCTCTCATCTTCAAACTTTTCAACTTTAGCAGTCTGATTGAGATAATAACCATAGTTTTCACGGAAATAATGAAAGTATCTCATCATCACACGTGGACATAGGCAAACTTGCTGAAGATCTCATCATCGCCCGTGGACATAGGTAATCTTGCTGAATTAGTTTTCACGGAAATAGTGAAAGGATTTCATCATCACTCGTGGACATAGGCTATCTTGCTGAACTAGTTTCAGCGGAAATAATGAAAGGATCTCATCATCACTCGTGGACATAGGCAATCTTGCTGAACTAGTTTTCGCGGAAATAATGAAAGGATCTCATCATCACTCGTGGACATAGGCATTCTTGCTGAATCACATGAATTCTTTATCATGTTCATTTTACTTTTAATTTGGGTTTTATTTTAATTATTAAAGTGTTTTCTCGCATCTATTTCTCTACAAAATTTAAATATTCTTAAAACAAAATAAAGAAAAATATGACTAAAAACAAACTAAAAGAAGCAAAAAAAAAAAATAAAAAAAAAAAAAATAAATAAATAAAATGAAAGGAAGAAGAAATCGATTTACTTGGCAGATATCACATCTGGGGAGCTTGTTTGAGAGACATTCAAGAAGAAGCCTTTGATGTTTGCTTGCAAGCTTGTTTGCTTCATGAACTTCCACGTCGCATTTCGCACACAAAGCTGCCTCATCCGCACAACAAATCACAGTAGCAGGAGCTCTCTCGCAAACATCACATTGGATTTTCATCCTCTCTTTTTTTTTTCTTTACTTTTTTTCACTCTCTCTAAGATTTCAAGCTTTCTATTGAGTTTTAAGATGAACCCATGTTGCTAAATTAGTAAAAACTTATGGTTTTCAACTTATAAAGCTGCATGGAGGGAAACAAACAGAAACAAATAACTTTCAAGATATACCCACATCAAGATTCATAGAGAATTTAGGAGATATTTTTACAAAATAAATGATTTTCAAGAGATACCCACCTCAAGAAATTGTAGAGTTGAGCACCAAAGAACAAGATTTAGGAGCTTTTACACAGAATCAATGGCCTTCAAGAGATACCCACTTCAAGATCAGAGAGAGAGAGAGATTTTGGTGATATTTGTGTCGTGAAAATGATGGTGAAGAAAATAAATAATTGAAACAAGAATATTAAAGATGAGAAAGAGACGTGATTGGTTGAGAATTGAGATGCAGTTGGAGAGAAGATAATGCTTGGATGCTCACTCACTTGTACATGTGGTTGTGGTTGTGGTGGCCTAATGGTATCAGTGGTCACCAAAGCTTTTGGATTTTTTTAAGAGATGAAGTAGTTAGTGTGTGTGTCTAATACGAATAGCTGAATGTATATGTATACTTATACAGGTGTTACTAATCAAGAAGCCTTGTATTTGTGCTTGGCTTTTGGGAAAATCAATTTTTTTAGGAAATGTGATAAGCTTCTTTTTGTTCTTGTTTTGTTCTTGTTTTAAGAGAAAATGATTTTCTAGGAAAATGTGATTAGCCTCTAACATAAAAATTTATTTTCCTACTTTTTATTTAAAAACTATTTTTTATTGAGATCAAGAGATTTTTTGTTCACACAAAAATCAATCCTAGATTTCAAAGAATCTCATATGAACAATCATAAGAAGCCTAACAAGGATAGTTTTGTAGATATGAGTTGCCTTCAATACACTCGTGTTTGTGTGATTGGTCGATCTAGAATTCTTTGAAATCCTAGATTGACTTTTTTGTGAGTAAAAAATTATTCATAATTCTAACGGGAATTGAACCTAAGTCTATAGCACCCTAAACCTTAGATTTATACCATCTAAGGTAGCTGGCACGTGCGAAAATCTATTTTCGGACTCCTCCCCAAAAAAGATTTATGAGAAATTTTTGGATCCTCCTAGAAGTGCAAAAAATCTTGGGAGTCCGAAGCCCAATTCAATTTTTAGGTCCAAGCTTGGCTCAAAGTTCCTTCTGTTCGGGCTTGGGCATCATACCTACGAACTCGACATGAATTCGAACCCTAATAAGAATGAATGAAGCCGCCCTACCCTAAGCTCGAACAAGGCCTTAACAGACTCCAGCTCAGCTCATTATAGGCCTAATATTTTAATTTTCTTCATCGAAGAGAAAAATGAACATAAGAAGGCCTAATTCAAAGCCCACTCTTTACTAAGACTACGAGTCAAGCTTGGGTTTGGAACTTTTTTTTTTTGAGAGTAGGGGTTTGGAACTTACTTAGGAGCATAGTCACAAAGTTGGAGTAATGGTTTAAATCGGCAAGGAAAATTAAAAAAAAAAAAAGGGAAAAAATAATGAAAATAAAGGATAATTTTTTTATATTAAAAGTTATGAAAAAATATATATCCCTACTAAAAATTCATAAAAATGAAGTTATTATCATCAAATCCCACATATTTACATTTATGAATTATCAAATTCTATTATGCATCAAATCCTACCTTTAAAGAAAGAGAAAATATTTAAAATTTTGTTTTTGTGAAAAAAAAAATAGGGGAAAAGTTGACGATTTTTATGGCACATGAAAAAATAGCTTTTTTTTTACGATTCTAATGGTTAGGATTGCAAGTCGCGTTTTAAACACGACCTTTTCAAAAAATCGTCGGCCTTTGTGATAATACTAAAGAGGTCCAATCCCTATTGATTCTACATGAAAAAAATTAGTTTTCTCTCTTAAATGAATTAGATCCCCATGCAATGTCACTTGGTTACCAATTTGGCACGCAAGTAATGAAGGACAATTCTGTTAATTTTTGGACTTATCGTAGAGAACAAACTCTATTCTACTCATGAATAGGAAAGTTTGATTGCTACTTAAATAAATATCCTGTATAACATAGACATGTAAACTTGTGGCTAATCTTTTTTTTCTAATAAAAAAACTAAAAATTAGTTTAATTCATCATTCATGGCCATTGAATCAAGGATTTATTATTATTATTATTTATTAAATCACTTTTATCTGAATTGATGAGTTTTTTTTTTTTAACCTTAAGTGATGAAATCAAATAACAACAAATGCTAGAAATCAAGCTGCTTTTTGATGTTTAGGTCTAACAACGAGTGGTCCAAACAATGGAATGTGGTCAATGGGACTTGCACATGGATCATACCAAAATGTATTGAAGAGTCATCATGTCCATGTGCCTTGTAGAACTCAGGAAAATGAGCTTGAGAGATAGGTTGCGAAATCGATCGAATTCAAGAGATTGATCTTGATAGAGAAGAGATTGAGAAACCATTTTTTGATTTAATACTTCTCTTGTTGATTAGGATTATAAAGAAGATTGCTTCAAAATAAAATTAAAAAAATTAGATTAATTACATCCATTGGTTAATTTTATTTTTCGACAAGATGAGAAATTGACCTTAAATACATTTACCTCCATGTCTTGATTAGTGGGCCCATAATGAAATACGACTTGTGATAGAGTTTGAGATAGAGGGAGAAGAGTTGAAAGAGAGAAGAGATGCATTGTGATAAATTTAGGGGTCTAACTCAAAATCTATTGGCAATAAGTGGAGAGACCCATGAGCTTATAAGAAAAGAGACAAGACAATGCATGTCTGTGTCTAATGTGGGACTAAACCCAACACATTGAAGGTGAGAAGAGAAATTGGAAACTTAAAGTCTTTCTCTAAACATTTTTGTTTTAATAACAAGCAATCACTTTAAAGTAATATGAGCATTCTTTTATAAGGGTATTTTTTGTCTATTAAAAAAATGGGATGATGTTGTTTACTGTTTCCAATACAATTTTTTTTTCGTCTTTTAGACCCGAGGTATCCAGGCCCCTTAGAGTTGCTCCAACACATACTCCATCCGAGTCACCTTCCCCTCTCAACTGCCTTTTCGGAGTGCTAAATCCATGAAAAGTCCCCAACACTGTCATCATTTCCCATTCCATTTTGGAGAATCAAGTTTTCAAACTCCAAAATGAAATATGAGATCTAGGATTTCTATTTTTTACTCCAAAAAATTGCATCCATCAACTACATTATTTTAGAGAGTTATTTTGGATTTTAGGGTCTCCAACACACTCGTCGTCTCCAATTCTATTTTGGGTTGAATTAAAAAAAAAAACATATTAAAAGTATTTGTGAAAAAATATTTAGGAAGACACGATTGAGGTGCAAATCCCTTGAATATCCAAAATGATGATTCATAATGAAATTCTTCTCTATTATTGAATATCATTATGGAATTTTCCTTTAAAATTACTCTTAGAACAGTACTTGACTAATCATAAATGTTATAAACACTTTTAAAAAATATTAATGAGATTTTGAAATTTACGAAAGTATCATTGTATAAATATTAAAATGCACCAAGATCCATAACAATGTCTATGTGACATGTTTTGGTTGGACTTTAAAACAGATTGAGCTTCTAAACAAATCGTTTTCTACATACATAGCATGCAACCTGAACTAAAAAATGCCACATAAACACTATTTGTTGCTATAGGAACAGTGTCTCGTCTTAGATTGTGACTCTATTAAAAATATCCTTATATTTTTTTAATCGCGATCTAGAGCGATGTCCGTTACTAAATAAATATTTGGTGTCTATGTGGCTCTTTTTGGTTGTAGATGCAAAGTATTGGTGTGCATGTCACTTAGAAAATGACTTGATTAGGAATCCATTTTATTTTAAACTCCTACCAAAAGGTGTCATGTAGACACTACCCATTCTAGATTCATAATTCTATATTTTTCACTAAAAGACAATGCAATTAAATGTATTACTAGAAAAGATAAGTTACGTAGGCTTCTAACATCCCAATGAAGCTAACAAGTTGTAATGGTTATTAATTAATCGATGAAGACAAGTTGAATCCAAAATGTGGTATCAAAATTCATAGACTTTAATTAAAATAGATATATATTTTTTTCATTCTTTAAAATAAATAAATAAATTACTAATCCACCTCAAGTTTTCTCATCTCGTACGATCGAACCACAATACGAGAAAACATGAGGTTGACTCTACTATGGAGATGCTTAACTAACCGAGATCAATTTTTTGTCTAAATTTGATTCTAATCTACTCTCAAATCCTAAATGTTTAGCAAAAAATTAAACCTATCGATGAAATAAATCTCGAAGTGGATCGTACAATTAATAATTGCGTATACCTTGTGTTTATGTGTCTGTTGGTGGGTAGATGGGGATTAGGTCCCATAATTTAGAGGACATTTGATATCAGAACTACCAAACAAAATATATATATTTTCTCTGATCCACAACTTGTCAATCCATTAATACTAACCAGATTATTTTGTGAGGACCTACTTCTAGTATCAACATGCATGATGTTGGCCTCCTTAGGTCTGGACCGTTGGATGATCTCTTAATTGTATCTCAAGGATACAATTGCCTTGCAATGGCTTGGATCCTGGGGACTCCTAAACTCATTTATCGATCGTACCTACATTGTGCGGGTAGGACACTTGTGGCCCAATTTTAAAGGACAAAACTAGTGCCACTAAATAACATAGCTGTTATTGGCACCCCACTTTTACTTATTAAACCCCAATTAAAGATAATGAGAATAAGTAAATGTCCATGAATAAGTAAAGGTTGGGGGTACCAGCAGCTCTCTTCTTTTCATTTTTCTTTTTCTAAATTTATATTTTTTGGATTTGAAATTTTATATAAGCCTAAACATAATT
The DNA here is from genome assembly GCF_017979445.1 of Akebia trifoliata. Taxonomy (NCBI): domain Eukaryota; kingdom Viridiplantae; phylum Streptophyta; class Magnoliopsida; order Ranunculales; family Lardizabalaceae; genus Akebia; species Akebia trifoliata. The sequence goes on along the minus strand of NC_141390.1, from coordinate 3,294,272 downwards.
GTAAACAACTACTGAAATTATTACAAGGAATGTCATAATGTTTGGTAATATTGTTGAAATTATAATTTGAGCCAAACCTTTGTGACGTTTAAAGAGTGAGTTTTAATCGTCTTTGATTGAGGTGTGATAAATAATTTAAAAAATTGGGATGTAATAAGTAAAAGATGAGTGCCAATAGCAGCTCTCCTAAATAATTGGTGATAACTCATCCACGCTATTAGAAATGCAATTCAAGCACAGTTTACAAGTTTGTGTAAGAGGCTCAGGTGATTTTTCCATAGGGAAAGGATCATCTGTGGTTTCTTTTCCCTATAACACACACACACACACACACACACACACACACACACGGGTAGTGTTCTTTTGACAAAATCCTCGACAACAGTCTAGATAAAACATTTTGCCTTATATGATTAAAAATTTTCAGAATGAGTTGATTTTTTGTGAGGATGATATTTATATATATATATAGAATCATGATAATTCGATTACATTACGTGGCAAACTCAATTGATTACCTTGACGTGATAAGTTAGGGAATTGTAGATCTGTATTCCTTGAGTTACACGACAGCACTTTCCCATAAGAAAGTGCATCTCAAGAGATTGTGTATCTCAAGAAGGGCAAATCTATGATTCCCAAACTTGTCACATCAGATAGTCAATACAATAACTATTTGGAAATTCAATACAATCAATGGCAAGTATTAATGATGATGTGTGTAGATGATTTTTTCTCGTATCACGAGGAAATGCATCTATGGTTATGTGCACATCCCACGACAGACTTGTGAGAATCACAGTAAATACCATGTGTCATTCCAGCATTTTCCTTAAAACAATTACTTTCAATATGGCTTAGCTCAATAACTCAATTACATGTTGATCCTGTGAATATCAAAATTTACTTTTAAAAGGTAAATCATACTTTGACCCCTGTAATTTAACATAATTTCATGTTGACCCCTTATCATTTTGATAATTACACTTACCTCACTATTATATGTATTACATATAAAGGGAATGAACTGATTTGATTTTTATTTAAGATGAAGAGATCCTCAAAATAAATCAGCCCAATCTAAAATTTCTAACCCCATCAAAAGTGATTTAGAATATTGAACCGTTAAGACTTTTCACCATTCATTTGTAACTCACTTTTATTAGGGTTAGAAGTTTCCGATTGGAACGATTTTTTGAAGAGATCATTCTTATAAAAAAAAAATACCCAATCCAAAACTTTTAAGCCATATAAGATAAATTTTATCTCCCCTCGCTATCCCTGTAGTATTGTCTGCTGAATGCTACCGTGTATATATATAATATTATTTATTTAAAAATATCTAAAGGCACTGATCAACCAAACACCTTGCCTCATGCATCAACGTTTAAAAACATTTATAATATCTTTCCAGAAACTGAGATTATCCCATGATTTCATACATTTGATGATGATGATGATGCATTGCCATCTCAATTTTCCGCAGAAGCAATTGCATCACCATTGATTCAAAGAAGCATTTTACCTCCCCCAACAATAGTGGGTTCAAAGTTGAAATTTGTAGTAATTAAAGTTTCCAATAATATAGTAATTAATTACCTTCTATAAGTTATATATATCTTTTTTCATAATAATATCTTAGGAGAATTATATAATGTTACGGCGATTTTGCCAATTATACATTTTACCCTTACATAAGTATACATGCATGTAAGATCATACCCAAGAAGGAAGAAATTAAAGCTGCAATATATGGTGTAACGTCTTCTTAACCTCAACGTTAGCTTCGAAAATGAATGCAGGTTGAAAGAGCATTCTGTGAGTTGTCTTGACTAAGTAGTAGTACTAGACATTCTACACTTCCATGTTGAACCTGAGCTTTCAATGTTGTCAACAACATCAGATGGACAGAACTTTGGGGAGCTGGCCTTGATGGGAGCCCATATGTCAGCACCGTTGCTACGAGCAACTCTGAGGGTGCAAGAGGTTGGCACAAGGCATAGTCCTCGGCTTCGTAGACAGTACTGCTCTGATTCCTGAAATAAAATGATCAAGCTCACCCAATTACATGTTGTTCTTGAAAACAAAAAACAAAAAGCTGTCATTGCACCCCAAATTATTAAATTATTTATCACCCCAATAATATATTAAAACATAATTTTCAAAGGGTACAAAGGTTAGGCTCAAATTATAATCTCAACATTTGTTGAAACAATTTCAGTAGTTGTTTACAATTTATGGTTAAGCTCATAGAAAATTTTAAACCCAAAAAAGATGTATCTAGCAACAACAAAAAAAAAAAGGAGAATTTCCCTTGGCACCCCAACTTTTATTTGTTCTCAACCATTCACTTATATTCTTTATTTTTAATTGGTGTGTAATGAGTAAAAATTGGGGTGTCAATAGAAGCACTCTTTTTTTAAGTAGAAGAAAATGAATCAGAACATTCACATACTAGGCTTCCAAGGTTCATTCTAATTAATCAGGACAGGGAGTTTTGACACTTACCAGCATTTTCTCTGTTGCTATACTCTGGAGGTATGGAGCGCTCAACACCTGACATGATTTGAGTAAACAAAAGAAAACCACAAGACAATATTACGACATTGAATTTAAAAAATAAAAAATAAAAAATCTTTGAAATTTCAGAGTGAACGAGGTTTCTGGCTATAGCCAATCCAAGAGATGGTTCATGAACTGCAAGTTTTTATGCATCAGTTGAAGTTGAGATAGTTAACGAGAGAAACTAATTTAATAAGATATGTAGGGTCTCAATAAATGGGTCGGATTTTATCCAAAATCCAAGTGATCCAAATCTGAATTTAACAGGTTTGGCCCTTCGAGTAGACCCTGAATAAAAAATGGGTTGATGTCCCTTGATCTGAGTTGGATCCAGGTCGGATACGGATCCATCCCAATATCCGACTAGATCCGAATGATATATTGCTTTGAAAATTGTACTTTATGTTTTTCAAAATAAATATTTTTCTAGTACTTAAATATAACATGAAGTCTTTTAAAATAAAGGAATTATAATTGTAAAAAAGAATAGTATAGCAATTAGAAAAGAAATATAACCAAAAAGTCTTGAAAAGTCCAAATTATCCGACCCAACAGACCCAAACCAAGTAAATCGGTCGTGTTGGATAATGGTTTGGACATGGTTTTAGCTAATAGGATCCAAATAAAAAATAGGATCTTATCAGATCCGGTCTGAACCCGACCCATTTTAAGCCCCAAGTAGATTATGCACCATCTTTATATAGCATACATTGCTTGTATAGAGGGATGAGACCCATCATTGAATTCAATGGTTCCCCATAGATCTCTAATTCTCAATTTTACCAAAATAGATGACCATAAAAAAAAATCAATTTTGTCACATTATTTTGGAGAACCCACAAAAAGAATTATAATTGTGGTTATGGTCATCAAATCAAGTCATGTCAGTTTTGCTGTGTGGGTAACTGGAGATCTCCCAAGTAGTAGGACAGACCACGTAACCCAATACAGAGATAGTAGACAGTCCTCCAGACATACTAGCCAATGGGGATTCCGACATTCTCTTAATTGACAAGCAATCGTGCCAATATGCACCTGTAATGGTCCCTATTCAAACTTTTGAGCTACTTGAGTTCGAAAGGTTCAAAGAAAACAATAAGAAGAAGAAAAAAGAAAGCAAGGCAGCATCGAACCTTAATTTGATCATGAAGGAATCTGATGTACTCCATTGCCTCATAAAGGACAGATGATGTATCCGTCTGCATTCAATAAACAAACTTAAACTCACTATATGATTAAATAGCAAATACCAAGAATAGAAGATATTATTCTGGTTTCAGTTACTCCTACAGAATGAACCTAGGCTCATGACTCCTAAATATGAGATGAGGCAAGTTTATCTGAGTACATCAGGGACACATCCCAGATTAGTTCCCAGATAGAAATAAGATGGACATGGAATCTATGCAGTCTGGATATATCATTTATATTCAAACTTGAAGTATCATATACTGAGAAGGCATGTCGTGGACACGGTAATTTACACATAAAAACATTAAGTATTGGACACGGTATTTTACAGGGAGTAATCTTTAGTATTGTGGGCCTTCTTTTATATTGGAGTAAGCAGTTCGAAGAGTTTAGGGCTTTTTTTCTTTGAAGACTTTTTGTATAGATGAGATCTTGTATGTAAAGGGGGATTTCTTGGGGGCTTGCTTTGGTGTTGGTTTTGTTTCTGTTTTTCTTTCGGTCTTTGTTTTCTGGTAAGTTTGTATTCTTTCTTAAAGACTCCTTGTCCTCTTCTCAATAAAATTTTCACTTATCAAAAATTTCAATGAGAAATTTATACCTTCCCAAATGGTGAGACAAGTTGTTGTAGAGCTGCAATTCTCTCTCCCACCTTCTCTTTCCTCTCCTGCAAAAAAAGGAAAAAAAACTAGACTTGAAGGTCGTAATTGCATCAGCATGGTTAACAGCCCACCAGTAGATTCACCCATCCATCTCATTTAATTAGACATATTTGTGTTCCATTAAAACCAACTTTTTGGTGATATTGCAATTGTAGGATGGGATCAGTCTTTAGAATTGGAACTTGGAAATATGTGTTTTCAAGTATTTTCAGTCAAGAAGAGAGAGAGAGAAGACCTTAGCAGAGACAGAGGCTTCAGTCCTAAGCCGCTTCGTTGTACTGCAAATGGGATCACCATGGTCAAAAGATGTGGGTCTCCTTTTCTGTTCTATCATATTTCGTCTCCCTCTCTACCTATCCTTTACAATGAGTAGGTACCATAATCAGATACAAGAATAAGAAGAAAAGTAAAATAAAACAGCGTTAGATAACACTAGTACGTTAAACGCAAATGTATAATCAGGACTTATTTGTAATTTAAAATATTAATTATACGATTTTTGAAGATTCCATAGTAAAAGGGTATTTTTATAATTTTGGTAAATAACCAACATGAAATGACCTTGATTATATTAAGTATAAATTTAAAGGTGGGTGCATTTGTGGGATCCAAATTTTGGGGTCGAACCACTTCTTCTCCACCCCCTCTCTCCTTATAATAGTAAAGATATGAAAAACATCCAGCGAGTCTGGGACCTTTCTCCAATGAACACGATCTAATAAAACTAGTTCAAAAAAATCAACGAGATTGATTGATGATACCAACCAACCGACTTGTTTCACTCGTTAGATAATCAAGAGAAATATACAATCCATCCCATCATCATCATCATCAAAGCCTTATTTGAAAACTTGAGTCGTTTGAATGAATCCTATTCAATTCTATTTGGACTCATCTCCGCTCAACTTCTTTTTGGTATTTTTTCCCATTCTTGTAGAACCTTATAATCAGAGTTGTAATCCACATTCGTTGCCCATAACCAAATCATCTCAATCAATTTTCCCTTCGTTTATGAACTATTTGAACTACCCCCCTCTCTTAATCTTCAAAAAAAATAAAAGACTACACCTACATTTTCATAAATATGTTCATTTCTAATTTTATCTTTCTTATCATTTCCTCTAAATCCATTTCAACACCATCAACTCTATTATACTCGATCTACAAACATACTATTTCTTGATTATCCAACATTCAACTCTATTAAACATAGCCAATCTTACAACAGTCATAGAAAATTTTCTTTCTAATTTAATTGAGATTTGTCGATCACAAAACACTCCCCAAGAAAACACCTCCTGATGGGACCCACTATCCTACACTAGATGGCTAAAAAATCATTTCAGATTTCTAAAGTGGAGCCCATTCTAAGATTACAAGGGATTTTATATTAAAATAAATAAATAAATAAAAAATCATAGGACGTCAAAGATATAAACTAATAACATGCACTATTTAGGTCAGAATATTCAAGACAAAACCAGGACATGAAAAAAATAAATAAAATAACATGAGAGTATCTATCACTCATAAAATAATTGCTTGTTAGGTCATTAACAGACAAAAAATCAAATTAATTAATTAATTACACACATTAATATAATATAAATAAATAAGATATTAATTCATGTGTCAACAAATCACTAAAATTTGGTGTGCCAAAAATCCTAACCACTCAATTAGATAGGCCCTAAACATAGATTAAACAAAGACACTAATCCACTAATTGGATGATCAATGGTGCAGCAGATAGTCAGCTCATCCAACGGTTAGGATCATAAGGCAGGTACCTATCCAATTGTACTTTTTTAATTAAGACCAACGGTTCGTGTTCACACCTACAGTATATACTATACAACATAACCTAGAGTAATAGTAAGCAAGAGTACAGATCATGTACTCTCTGGAGTTGGATGGCTACACAATTCCGGGTTTTCTATGGGCGCCACGTGGCATATTGATGGGGCTTACTAAATTACACAGCGATCACAGCCTAATATTGTGTTTAGAATTCGTCCATGATGGAAAAATGGGCAAATTCAAACTCTAGAAATTACCAATCAAGTAGTCATCTGTGGGCCCGATAAACGAAAAAAAAAATGTATGCTACGTGGGATGATAATGGAGATCAAGAGTTGGATCGCTAAATAAATCCCTGAAGTACAGTATCGAATTCTTTAAGTAAATTGCAAAAACACAAAAAAATAATAATAATAATAATAATAATAAATTAATTAAATCTTAACCTCACTCACCGGAAAAGATCACTTCGCATGGAGAAAGAGAGATAGTCAAAATCGCTTTAGGTTTTGATGAAGAAATCGTCAAAATTCACCAAATAAATCGTAGAAACTAGAAGTTGATAGAAAGCTTAGAATTCTAATAAAATTTCACCCCCCAAAAAGACGATTTAAGATCAGTTTCACCTCAAAGATTGGAACTTTAGACAACACAATCGATTAAACAACCATAAATGCGATCAAAATCTTCAAACTTGGCCGCAAAACTCATCGGAAACTTCAGAATTCTCCGGAAATGTAAACTGAAGCTTCGAAATTGATCGAAAAGACAATCGGAGAGTTCTGAAAGTTGCCTGAAATGTGATCAGAGAACTTCAAAATTGATCAGAAATTTCGTAAACTCGCCGGAAGAAATTGCAAATTTTGGAAGAATTAGGGTTTCGGCGATGAAATTGTGAGGTGAAAGTTCAATAATGGCCGGAGTCTGATGGGAAATTTGGAAAGATTGAGCAGAAATCGTTGAAAACCCGTACGAGATGCGAAGAAAGAGACGCGCGCGAGCGACAGAGAGAAAGGGTTTTTGAAAGGTTTTATAAAAACCCAAAACCTCTGACAGCTCATTTCCAACCATGCAAACAAACAGAGGGTTAACTTAACCATAGATGATTCCGTTTTTCTTAACCATGGTTACATAAATTTGGCTTGGCTTGGCTTGGCTTGAGCTTTTCCAATAATAATAAAGAATTATTCCAAAGTGAAATTATGATAATGCACCTGATATCCTCGGATGGTAAATACTTCTCCGGGGATGAAAGTTAAATCAAACCCATATTTGAATTGAAATTGATATTTATATAAATTCATTACTTGTGAATCAAATAAATTCATATATGAAAGAGGTTAACCATAAATTCTTTCAAAAGTACGATTCAAGCTCCATGATTGTTAGGTAATTAGATATATATGGAAGCAAGGACGGGGACCATGAGAAAGGAGTGGCATAGTTGCCTCGTTCAATCTTTTTTTTTTAAAGAAATTTAAACACCCCTTTACATTTTGATGAATATATGAGATATCATCGTATATTTTTAAAGAGTCGTGATAATATGATGCCCCCATCACAAAATCGTAGATCATATGCCTCGAGATACACAAGAAAAAGATTTATGATTATGCATATCACGAGGAAATGGTCTGTGATTTTGTGATGGGTGTGTGTTAGAAGTGGGGCGTTAGAAAAATTTTATTCATTTTTAAATTGATGAGATGCCCTTTTGACCTTGTAACCCTACCTTCCTTTCAATCTTTCATTGATTTAAATACTCTTATACATTGTAGTGAATATTTGAGATACCTCACCCCTTGTGTTTTCAAATTGATGATACAACCCTTTTGACCTTGTTCTTCTTTTTTAGACTACCCAAAAATAATTTTTTTTATTTTTATTTTTTTATTGTAATGGGTGTGTCCAAAGTTACATCAAACTAGGAGGACCAGATGAGTTAGGGTTGGAACCGAGGCAAATGGGAACCCTCCCCTGGGCATGTGCAAGGCCCGCACATCACACTCGCCAAGTAAGTGAGGGAACACCCTCGCAAGTGGTCTCGAGGAAATATTGCTCATACCGAGTATCAAACACACAACCTACAGACTATCACCGCCTATTGGATTTGAAATTGCCATTGAGGCACTCAAAAATAATTTGGATACCCTCATTTTCAACCAATAACTAAAAAAACCTACATTTTTCTTTCTAAAATAGTGATCTTCAAGTTCTTCAACTTCTATGGTAAATAAACTGTATTGTATATAATCTCATATCCAATCCATTATTTTAAATCTTGCCTTAATCACTTATTGAAAATCATAGAATTTTCTATCAAAAAGTCTCATGATCTTCTACTTCAAATATTTTATCTTGTTCTTTTAGTTTGAATATTAAGGTAGATTAATCTTAAGGTTGAATAGTAGGATAAAATATTTTACTCAAGAGGTTGAAAATGATTGTTTTTTTTAGGAGAAATAAATGGGTTTTTTGTTACAAGTTGAAGAAGAGGGTATTGATGTCATTTTGCATTGGTGTGTTAGAGAAAACGGATGTCAATAGGTATTTTAGTGAATATTTGAGATGCCTTGTGTTTTTAAACTAATGGCATTATCCCCAAAATCATAGTGACAAAAATCTATGATTTATTGAAATAGTCGCAATTAAATCCTGATTTTTTCAAAAAATCTCAAAGTATTTGAAAAAATCACGAATAATTGTGATTTAGTACCCATTTTTTTCAAACAAAATCACGAATTATATTTGGTTTTAGCATTTTTAAGTATTATTATTTTTATTTACTATATAAAATATATATTTTTTATACTTAAAATAATTATTTTTACTTTTTAATTTATTCAATGTTTTCCCAATTTTATCGTCTGTTGCCAAGTTTTTTCCGAAGCTTTCTCTTGCCAAATTATTCCCAACCCTCATCTTTGTCACTATGCCCAAAACCAATCATCCTCCAAGCTCTTTCGCCTTATTAGTTAACAATAGTTCCTTCATCGCTCTTTTCAAAAAACCCTAGTTCTTCCCCTACATGGAAGCACTTAAATTATTTAGAATCCATTGTTAGATGTCATGGCCAACTATATCCATCAAAGAAGGTCTACCCTAACAATATTGGTGTATAGTGATTTTTGCTGGTTCCAACCGAAAAAAATCATCGAATGCTGATGTTCGATCAAGCAAGGTCAGTCATCAAAGAACTAAGTCTTCAGTACATACATATCAAATTGAAATTCATGAATGTATATCCAAAGCACCACCTTGGAGAAAGCTATGTTACTTGATTCATCCCTATTAGGTACAGGTGCTCCATATGGCCACACATATGCTAGATTTGTTGAGAAAGATGGCACATTGCCCTTATGGCCACACATAATTGATACAACAAGGCATTTCAAGATCAGTCACGACCATTATTTGCTCAAACATATAATGTCCCCTATGATCAAGGGTGGAGCTGGTGGGAGCAATTGCCCCCACAGAACTTTAAGACACCCATATATTTTCAACTAATTACATGCCCCATTTGTCCCCACTCCCTCAACTCTCTCCCCATTTGCCCCCACACCCTCACCTCCCTCCAATTATTGCCCCCCCCCCTCCCCCTCGTTCAATTTTTTGTTGATGACATTGTGTCTTGACCGGGCCTTTTCATATACTAATTGGAAATGACCTACATATCATTTTCTTCAATTTCTAACCAAAAACCTCTGAATTTCTCCCTAAAACCATTCATCTTCAAGTTCTTCAACTATACAACTAATCATAGTTTGCCCCCACTACAAGAAAATCTTGGATCCGCCCTTGCCTATGATGCCATCTCACCCAACAATAATTGGTATGCGGACTCAAGAGCTACTCACCACCTCACCTTCGACATCTCCAACCTTAGCATTCATTCGGAATATCTAAGTTCTGACACAGTAAAAATTGGCAAGTGATCGAGTAATTTGGAATTAAAGCATATTGGCTCCTCCACCCTTGCTACTCCCAATTCAAATTTTGTTCTTAATGACATTCTTCACGTTCCTTACATAGCACGCAATCTCCTTTTTGTTGAAAGATTCATTAAAGACAATAATTGTGCTTTTGAATTTCACCCTTCTTACTTCTATGTGAAGGATAGGGATGGAGCTATTTCGAGGACCGAATAGCAATGGTCTCAATCAACTTCCTACACATAAAGGCTCTCACAATAAAATGACATTTTTTAACGAACGAACATGTGGCTAACACATTTATACTGCTCTTACAGACACTAACACCCTAAAATTGTCATATAAATAATTTTTACCAATTCTACCCGTGGAACAAAAACTATGATCATTGCAATCAAATCCATTGGGATATATTTGATAAATTAACTAAAAGATAAGGGTATTTTCATAAAACAGTAAACCATCTCTCAACTACTAAGCCGGCGGCTTAGAATATCAGAAGCCGACAAATACACCAATTACGGTTAAAAACTTGCGTCAGACTCAAACCTCGGCTTGTCTTTTTTCTCTGCTTTTTTAATATAAAAAATTAGCAATTTTGGCGGGAAATTAATTTATAAGTAGTTTTCTGCTTTTCAGGTAGGCGGTTTCTGGGTTTGTAAATTTGGGCCCACTTCCTGTCACCAATCTCTGATTCTCTCTCTCTCTCCTTTTTTTTTTGATTGAAAGAAATAGAGGTTGTGGGACCCACTCTATGAGCCATAAGAGTAGAAACCGTGCGTCCAAAAAGTCCGATTTGAGGAAGGGATTTAGTCGTTTCTTGGGCCCACGCGCTTTCTAAAATTGTCAGTTTCTGTTTAAAATTTAACGTACAAAAACAATATATATATATATTACGAAATTACAATTTTATCCTTGAATCATTCAGGAAATAACTAATTCTAACCTTTTTAATCACATTTTTGTTTTACTTGTTTCAACTTTCAAGCGTTGAACGGTAAAACCGGTTTGATTTGTGATGTCAACTGACGTCATAATTCATTTAAATTAAATTAAAATAATTTTAGAGAGATTCCATTGGCACATCAATATTACTTATAACACACCAATCATTTTGCATTCAAACATATAGATTGATGATGTGTTATAAGTAAAAGTCGGCATGTTAATAGAAACTTTTTATGTTTATTAATAAAGTTAAAAGTTATTTAGCATTAAGTTCGTCTCCCTATTCATATTTGAACCAGAGTAGCCTTAGTTAGTAAGGTTTTAAATCTTACTAAAGGTCATTAGGCCCACATAGATTATCACATGGCCTACAAAATTTTATAAAAAAATTTGATTAATAAATTATTTCTTTAAAAAAAAAACATATTTTTTAACTTGATCCAAGGTGTTAAAAACGGATGCCTACTAAGCTCTTAATTTTAAAATTAAAATTTAATGATGAAAAGTAATATTTTTCTTGTATTTTTCAACTTCTTACAATTTTATCCTCTAAAACCTTGTGGCATCAGATTATATTTCGAATACCACTATCTTATGGAATTATTAAATTATCTTACTAAGTTAGTAAGGAAAGTGTTTTTCTTCATATTTAAGTTGATACTTACTAGTGCATGCATATAAATTTCCTCCTCTTGCCCCACTTGAAAATTCTACCTCAATTTTTTTATCTTGTGACCATAGAATCACACTTTAGATAATCAAATTACTCTAGTAATGAAGTTTTGGATAAAAAATTACATAACTTTATCTCCAAAAATAACTCTTTATATGGTGTTCGTCGATACATGTTTCTTTGAGATTTCACCTTATCGGGTGGTTCAAAATACGTGTCTTGACACATGTTAAAATTTTCCAATGACACCTTCTTTGTCATATTTCCTTTTCAATTGCTTAACACATCGCTTCACCATTGATTATCTCATGATTTTTGTAGTGTGCATGATCTCATGCCCAAGATTTATAACTTCATCACATTCGTCGTTGAACAAGTTAAGCCCTTCTAGAGTTTCCTATGTTTCTCGTGTAATTTTATCATCCTTCTACCCTATATGCCAAAGGGGATTGCCACCTCATCAAGAGTACCTATTTATTACGAGAGTTTTTATGAACACACCAATTTTTACTTATAACATACCAATTATACGTAGACAATCATTTATATAGTTTCAAAAGGGTTGACGTGTTGTAACTAAAAGTTGGTGTGCAAATAGAATCTCTCTTTATTCCTCCATCCCAATATAACTTAACACGAAACCTTCTTGTAATATGATGGGATCTTGATTGATGCTTACAATTAAATTTACCTCGTTTTAAATTACTATAATATCTTCAAACCATAATTTTCATAAATAACAATGTGATTGAAAACTGTATACATAAGAGTCGTGATAATATGATGCCCCCTCTGACAAATGTCCCCATCACAGAATCGTAGATCATTTGCCTCGAGATATACAAGAAAAGATTTATGATTATGCATATCCCTAGGCAAATGATGGTTCTGTGATGGGGGTATGTCAGAGGGGGGGTGTTAGAAAATCATTACACTGTACATAATTATTGTTCCACTTTCTTAAATTATGTATTATCTTTATTAAAATGTGAACAATGTGGCACAAAAGACTTTATAGATCTTAGGATCTTTATTTAAAAAAAAAAATTGGTGGAAAATTCAATTTTCAAAGATATTACTATGCATTTTTGTGGAAGATTTGTTTTACGACAAGGGTATTCCCAACTCGGTCTTGTCATGAAATTATTCTATGACCCGATCCTCAAGAAATGGAAAAATCAAAATGTTATTTTCTCATGCTTAGTCTCACCTCCGAAATTAAAAACAACTCTTTTTTTGACATTTCCCTTGGTATTATCAAAAAGTCATGCTGGAGTGACCTCAATGGGGGACATCTTGACATCGTGGTGCACACAAGTTTGTAGATACATTCTACTCATATCTCAAAGAAATGTATCTTCACGCATTCGTGCACCACCACATCAAGATGTCCCCCACTGAGGTCACTCCAGCATTAATCATTATGAAAACCTTGGTAAATATTTTTTGTTGAACATACTTATGTTCATAAAAAAAAAGGTCATTTTGGATTATAATTTATATTTTTAATATTTTCCATTTTAACATATTTGGAGTATTTTGAGTCAAAATTTCTTTTAGAATGTTATTATTAAATAATATTGTTTTTTTTTAGTATTTTTGAAAATTTTAATACTTCAAGTCAGTTTTAATATTTTAAGTAAATACATGGTAACATGAATTATGTTTAAACTAAATTTTAAAATCTCTTTAAAAATTCGTGAGAGATGTATTTTGGATTATTCAGATTTTTTTTTTGCTAACCGAGTGTCCGGGCCCGCTTGCACGCACCATGACTAATCTCGGGGAGGATTATTCAAATTATAAATAAAATTTCAATTTCATTTAAATATTATTATTTTATTTTTGTTTTTGTTTTCCTTGTGGACTTAAAGTTCTTTATCACAATGAGGAAGACAACCATCTTCTCTTTAGTTACAATTTTAGAAAATAGCTTAATCTCACCAATTGATTCTCTTTATTTGTTTCTTATTTATACAGGGATTTAGAATATTAGGTACAAAATATTTCAACCCTAATTTCTTTAGGGATTCATAGATCGAATTTGATTTTATGGATACATGAATTTACAATAAATTTTTTTTTTTTTTTTTGAATAATAAAGGATAAAATGGTTTAATTTGTTAATTTGATTTCTAAATCTGGTAACTATGTTTTTGATACTTATCCCTAGGGGTGCAACTTGATTCGGTTTGAGGTCAAATTGGAACCGAACCGACATAGGTTGGTTCCACTAAATAAGAACCATAACCGAACCAAATTTCATTGGAACCAAACTAACCCAAATCGAATTAAAGTCGGTTCAGTTCAGTTCTATGGATTGTCAATATTCTATAAATTGTAAGTAATATTTTTTAATGAAAAAACAAATATAAATTTTCATACAATAAATCACAAATCTATTCATAAAAAGTCATTAGTTTATTCAAAAAATATCACTAATCTATGTCCTAACTCTTAAAATAATTCATAATAATTATTATATAAATATATATTTATTTATTGCATAGGGATTCGATTCTAACAAGCTTGATCTGAGATTTGAACCAAATTGATCGATTCTCCATTTTTGTAACCCGGAACCGAATCGCAACTTGTTCCAAACCGAACAAAACCACCCTGAAGATATTGGTTTGGTTTGGTTCGATTCTTGGTTTGAACCAAACCAAGTTGTACCCCTACTTTATCCCTGTAATTGAAATAGGATCAGGCCTATTAGGATAATTTTATCCTCAAACAATGTGTCAAACGTACGGTTGAGATAATCGAAAGTTTTTCTTAGGGATTGAACCTGGATATGATTCGGTCTCTCGGATGTATCATTTTTAAGTTTGGGCCTAAATCAATATGATATGTACATTCTGAATCTGATCCATAAAATCAAGATTTTTGGATCATCTTCCAACCCCATTTGATTTAATAAAACTATATAAGATTTAATATACATCATATATCCAAATAAAATATAAGTATAGATTAGACTTTCAAACACATTGTTATTATTATTATTATTATTGATGACCAGATATACCTATAGTCGGCCTTAATTTGTAAGTGTTGACATCGACATTGGTTCAAAACCCAACTAATTGCTACCCACTTATTTATTTGCTTATCCGAAGAAAATAAAAATACAAAAAATTAAATAAAAATAAAAGGTAAATTACACTTTCACCCCTTATCGTTTGGCATAATTCTATATTGACTCCCTAACATTTTGACAATTGCACTTACCTCCACTATGATTATCTAATGGGTTCACTTAACCCCCCTTCCATCTACTTTCCGTCAACCAAACAGTTAGAAATTGACTTTTATATTTTATAAAGACAATTTTACCCTTTTAAAAAATGTTATTTTTTTATAAACAAAAATATTCCTTTTAAAAATGGGTTCACTTATGAATGCTTAGTTGGGGACATTGTTATAGTTTTAAATTTTAATTTTTTTAAATAATAAACCATAAATTGAGAGGGTAAAATAGTAACATAATATCTTAACTTTAACACTGCGTTTTGAAAGGGGAGGTAAGTGCAATTATCAAAATGTTAGGGGGACAACACAAAATTATATCAAACTACATGAGTCGTGCTGGAGTGACTTTAAGATTCTACCTCATATCAAACATCTTGACGTGAAAGTGGATAGGAATCATAGATGCTTTTCACTTGTATCTCGAGAAAAAACATCTATGGTTCTCATACACTTTCACATCAAGGTGTGCGATGTGAAGTCCACTGTAGAGATCACTTCAATATTATTCAAAAATAAAATACCTAAATATAATCCAAAAATATCCTTGTTTGATGTTAAATGGAGAAAAAAAAAAGATTGATTTGATGTTAAATTCTATCATGACTCACTAATGGATCGAATTAAACCATTTTTCGGTGTTGTGGGATTGATCATGACTGATTTGTCTTAAACTAAATATGTTTAATGTTGTTAATTTTCTTTGACTAATAAAGATAATCACATGGCGGAACAGCAAAATTTGTGGCATAATACATGGAGGTCTATGTCTTATACACATATGAAGACGCAAATGTCGTTTTAGAAAAGATTTAACTTAAGATCTTGAAATTGCGCGAATTTTAACATTAGTGTATCCACCAATGTCTTTATCAATCAATGCGGCCTACACGATGTCTTATATTTAGGTAAAAGAGTAATTAAACAAACATTGAATAAGATGGTACTTAATGATTCACAAGCACTAGATAGAGGTCGATATTACCTTTTGAAACCTCCTTTTGAGGTGAAATCAAAGGGTTTTAGCTTAAGATCCATTGGTTAAAATTATCGATTAATTGGACGATTGAGATCTAAAAAGAAAAGAAAATATAATAAATGGTTTTCAATACTTCAAATTCTTGATTCCTTAAATAACTAAAATAATTTTTTTCTTTTTTTTTACAAAAATATTATATATAGCTAAAGAACTCAATCGAGATTATCTTATTCAATGCATTTTCGAATTGATGCAAGTGTCTTGATTGATGAGTTGACTCGGCTAGTATTAAAACTATGGTGTATGGTCTAGTTGGTGAAATAATGTCAAATGGCATGGGGTCAGTTCTCCCACCTCTTTGAGAATTCAAAAAGCTTGTTAAAGGTGGAAAGATACTTATCAAAGCACAAATTTTAATTTTTTTAAGAACAAGGCCCACTCTTTTGTTCATTTTCTCTTTTTTAAATTTTAGATGTAAAAGGCCTCTACAAATATTAGTAATTTAATAATAAAAAAATAAAAAATAAAAAGATGAACATTCATGTATTAGCTAAATCACATGGGTTAGGAAGTAATCATATCTCTCTCTTTCTCTCTTTCAACCTTGTCGGAGAGTCCGACTTTGAAGCGGGCAGCCTGCTTCAAAATTTGAAAGAACCTTCTTCGTTACAAGACATGTGGCGTTTTGATTTTATTTCACGGCCCTCCATTTCTGTAAAAATTTGAAATACCTCTTGAAAATGCCACGTGTAATCCATTGTAGAGGGTTCCTTCAAAATTTTAAAGCGGGCTGCCCGTTTCAAAGTTTTTTCTTTTGTCGGAGGATCCTTCATAAATTTCTATATATCCATTTCTTTGATAGATCACTATCATTAGTGGGGTAGTAATTAAAAGTTGGTCCTGCTTCCTTCTACCTAGCTTGCTTTATTGAAATACATATAATATTTAATTAAAATCTCTCAATATGAGTAGGGGCCTTGATTCAAGAAGATTATATACTTAAGAAAAAGGAAGATTTACTAAATAGATCCATGGGATAGCTTTTCTAAATTGTCTCCGACTTTGGGTGATATTTTTTATGGTCCATTTAGTTAACCTTTTATATCTAAATGGTCTCTCAATCTCAACTCCTTTTATAATATATATATTTTTTGAGTACCCCAAACTACTCTTTTCTCATCTTCTTCACATATTTCAACTACGATTGTAATCATTTCTGACAATTTTTTATGGTGAATAACGAATGAAGAATGATATACTCTCAATTTTGAACATTTTGATTATTTTTTTGATATATTTAGACGATTTGTAATATAAAAAAAAGACTAATGAAATTGGAATTCTAAATTTTTTGAAGATCTCATTGTAATGTTTGATTCAAGTGTCTCTTTCACAAAACAATATATTAAATTTTGTTAGTTAAAGAAGATATATCTAGTGTTAAGGTCGAAAAAATGTGAACCATATTTATAGTGTCGAGTTCGCCACTTTTAATTAGGGTTGCAACTTGAACAAGCTAACCTGAGCTCAACTTGATTGATGGGTGGGCATGGGTGGAGTTATATAGAACATGAGTTGAGCATGGATTAGAATAAATCAACTCGACCTTAATTTGGGTTGACGTTCAGGCAACACAACTCAATCGGTACTCGATATGTTTTATAATAATATATAAATATTTTGTTTTAATTTTATATTTTTATTTATTTTTAAAGTAAATTTATTGTTTAAGATATACAATTTTTTTTTTTTTGTTAATCAAAACAAAATTAGACTTATTCAAATAGTCCAACCCATCCAACCTGCCCAAAATTACCTAACTCAAGCTAACCTGAGTTTAGAAGCTCAAGCTCGGGTTGAGCTTGGACTAATGAGCTCAGGCTAAGTTGAGCTTAAATGGCTTTTTCACTTGAGCTGAGCCTGGTTCTACCCTCCAACCCGACCCGACCTATAAATTTTTTATAACCTCCATGTCTACATGCCATGGTTAGGTTCTAGCATTACATTATAAATAAACATTAGCAATTTTATTGTAAAATCATGCCATATATAAAATCACTTATGGTGTTTATTCATAACGAATGATGTGATAATATCATTGCCCATAGTTAATTTGGGATTTATCTTAGGGATATGTCATATATCCTTGGGATATGCAATTTATCCTTACAGTTGGATTTAGTTTTTAATGGACCGGATTGCATGTCTTTATATGAATCATTTTTCATGAGTCAATGGATCCGACCTAGAAAGGAATGTGCCAAAATCCAATAGCTAGAGACCAACAATCAAATTGATTTTGATTTTGATTTTTTTTTATCATTATTTCAAATTTCGTCCAAGATCGAGAAGATTCGCCTTAGAAATCTTGGTATCGTTTACCAACGAGACAGATGTACACGACCATCTCAGACTTCACACCATCTCACGAGATAAACAAGATGACTTGATGATATTTTTAAAATCTCGGCAGAATCAACTGGGATTTTTAATATTTTAATTAGAATAATTTATTATCCAAAAAAAAAGTAAGATTTATGAAAAAACGTCTAATCTACCTTATTTTATATAATAATAAAAAATGCAAATTATTTATGGGCCTGGGATTCCAGATAAGCCTGTTGGATGAAGGTTGCAACAAAAGTGGTTTGAGCCTTAAAGAAAAGCGGGTTAGCCTGACCCAACCTAATTTAAACTAAATTTTGCATCATTCAGGACCTGAGTTATTGATGGGTTTTGGACCAAGATAGGTCCACAAGCATGTAAGTATGCTAAAAATTAGAGCAATTTTTTAAGTTACAGATTGTAAAACTCCTAAAGTTTCATACCATCCCATAATGTTTTCGTCGAGATATGAGTTCAGGATGATACATTGACCTTGAATGTTTCGATTTTGGTCGATATATTTTGATCAAAACATTGTGCCTAGCGAGTGGCTTTTATAAGTAATTAGCAATATATCGTATTACCTATAGTCGGAAAAACCTAGCTTAAAAGAATGTGTTAAACATAAGAATGAGATGGGAAGTCTTTCCTAGAGATTCTCTAAGATATATCTCTAGAAAAATTGTAATTTACATTCAATTATTTATAGTAAACCTGTGTTTTCGGAAATCTTAACCTAGGAACAAAGATAAACCTCTTTGAGGTTCTAAAAAATGGGGTTTTTTTTTTTTTTTTTTTAAAAGTATTTTATCTAACATTTTACGAGTAAATAAAGAGAAATATCTTAATATTTCAATATTAGACGTTGGACATATAATAGTCCAAATCAAATCTCTTTAGAAAGTAAATCTTTTTTCGGATGATAGCATGATCCAATCCCCGTATAAAACTTTCACTATTAGGGTTTTTTTTTGAAAACCAAGTTATCTGGGCCTCTTAATGCACCCGACTAATCCTTGTGGCACATGCAGTCCCCTAACCCCCCCCCAAACATACATGCTCACTGAGTAATTTCTTGGATAAATCCCGAGATGGTCTGGGTGAATCAAACTCAAGACCTCCTCTTCTTGAGGCATGGTCTTGGCCATCTCACCAATTCTTTGGGATTGGATTAGCCATACACTTCACATGTCATCATCAAATAAGATTCAAGTGCCAAAATCGTCGGAACCAACTTATCAAGGCAACATGAAAATGCACTGAGTCGGTCAGAAACGGGATCAAGTTATTTGGTTATATAATATTTTTGTGGAGAACAAAGCATAAATTTTTTTATTTCCTCTAAATATTTTCACTTGACTCACCCAAGTCGACTCATGAGTTTTTGAATGGAGTCGACTCTGATGAACAGTCTGAGTTTTAGAATTTTAAAAGTATTAAATAATGCAAATTGGCAATGGAGCCTCTCTTATCAGTTTGAGAATTTAAACGACTTTTAAAAAGTGGAAGATGTGACTGTCAAAAAGCAAAAGCTTTTTATGAAGAAAAGAAGGCACAACCACACACCCACCCATTTGTTCTTTTCCTATATTTTTTTTTCTTTTAAATTATGGGGATAAGGGCACTACTGCAATATCGTCTATTAAATAAATTAACTATCCAAGAATATCATAATCCATGTGGTAGTTAAACCATATGGATTAGGAATTATCTAGTTTTGCCAAATAAAAAATAAAAAAAATTGTCTATTTCATTAATTTTATATATATATATATATATATATATATATATATATATATATGGGTCCCGTTCGGCACCCTAAGTTTTACCACACACTTTAACAAACGCGTTTTGTCCTACATGGGTTAGAAGTTTTGGAATGGGCTGATTTTTGGTGAGGATGATCTCTATGGTGAGGAGATCATCCTCACCAAAAATCAGCTCATTCCAAAACTTCTAACCCCATCAAAAATGATTTACAAAAAATGGACGGTCCACGATTTTTGAACTTATAAACATGGGGCTAAACATTTCGGAATGGGCTGATTTTTTGGGAGGATGATCTTCTAATCATAGAGATCATCCTCACCAAAAATCAGCTCATTCCAATACTTCTAACCCATGTAGGACAAAAAACGTTTGTTAAAGTGTGTGGTAAAACTTAGGGTGCTGAACATTTCCCTATGTATATATATATATATATATATATATATATATATATATATATATATATATATATATATATATATACACATATATCGTTGTGTAGTGAAAATATATTTTATAATTAGTTAGAGCATCATTTTTTTTAGGGGGGTGGGGATTCGAACCAGTTGGCCAAATTCCTCAGGTTCATGCAATACCACACATATCTGGTAAGTAGGGATAAATTTCAAGTCAACAAGGGGCTTCTAACTCAGGACCTCTCCCTTTTTGGAGGGATGTCTTGGTCATTGTATCGAGCATCTCACTTATATATATAAGATTGGGTTGAATGGACCAAAGAACCACCTATAGGCTGCATGTCCATGTGGCACTCAAAAACATTATCAGGTGTTGCAGAGAGATGTAGAACAAAAATATTTAAGAATTTTATATATAAAAAAAATATTAAAATAAAGAAATTTGTTAATGGTTAACACATTTAAATTTGGGAGTCTAGTTACCGTTCACTTTTTCAAATTTTTTTGACCAAGTCAAAATTTATTATTATTATTTTTTTCGAATTTCATTTTTTAAACAAAATCTAAACAATGAACCCTAACGTACAAAGGTTGTCATTTGGGTTAGCATGACAGGTATCAGTTACACACAATACTACCACTAACCACACATAACAGGTAAGACAAGACAAATCCCTGTGAGTAGCTGACAAGGGGGACTTGAATCTCCTTTTATTTTAGGGAGGTCCTGACCACTATGACCAACACTCATTGGTTAACCTCCAATCCAAGTTCTATATGATCCTTCGATTCATATAATATTTTAAGCTCCAATGTACCAACCTAAAATATGAATCCTAATAGGAGATTTTGAAATTATTTTTTATTAAGTTTTTATAATGATCCACCTTTCCCTAACCTTAACTTCCAATAAAATGATCAAATTTTTTTTTTTTTCATTAAAGCATAGAATTAAATCTGCGAACTTAAGTTTTGATTATAAAAAATTCTTCGAAATAAAAATTTTAGTTGGGGATTTTAAAATCCTTTTTTTAAATTGGTTCACATGTACCGGTGGCTCACTAGGTTTGATGATCAAACCAAGTTTCTAGTTGGAGCCAACCGGATTTTACATTTTTTGTAAAATCCATTTGGTTCATTTCTCCAAACACTACTTGATTGGCCATTGTTAGTAATCTGTTGTTTTATTCGCAAAAAAATTCACAAATTGTTTGGTTTTTTTTTTTTTTCTTCAATAAAAGTATTATTCTTCTGTCCCCAACGACGACAGAGGAACTAACTCGCATGTTGTGGCGGGGTGGCTTTTTTGTTTCACAATAAGACTTGGACGATTATCCCTACCCTCAGTGGCTTACGAGTTTACGTCCATCCCTACTCGTGTATGGTTCCCTTTTGATTTCTCCCTTGTAGTCGTTACTCGAATTCGCACAAGTGTGTCCACACCCCCCTAAACTGATTTGACGAGGAATCCATTCTTGCGAACAAACAAACCCCTTACACACACACACCTAGGAGCACCCCTTCTTGCATATCCATACAAGACTCGAGTAGGCAGGTTGAGGTCCTATGAGGTACCCACTACTCAAAGTACCCTCCCAAAAAGAAAAAAAGATGTGTATGTCGGGTTCGGTTCTTCTTAGTTGGGTTGGGCTATTCGACTAAAAAAGACAACAACTAAAGTTATTAACAAAGTCCCAATCTCCTCTATCAGTTGGACTTCTCAATCTCGCCATCGTCTCCACTTTCCAATAGCCCATTCAAGTAGGTCTCTCTCTCATTCTTTCCTTGGCATATTGATCAAAAGAAACTAAAAAATCAAACTTGAAAACAACGAAGAAGTAAATCTGAAATTAAATCAATCTTTGCAGGTTGCAGAGAAGAACTAAAATCGATTCAATCTATGCAACTCTTTAGAAATATATTTTTTTTCATATATTGATTCTCCTTTTATATTTCTCTCTCTCTCTCTCTCTCTCTCTCACAAGGATGTTCATTTATTTTGTTGGATTTTTTATTTTTATTTTTTTAGTTTATTATGTCTTGGATTTTTTTCGATGGTTGCTCAAGATCTAAGTTGTAATTTTTTTAATGAAGTTTAGATGCTTATGATTGTTCAAATCTTCTCAATGAATTATATGATTAAGAATTTTACAAGAATATATTAAATCTTTTATTTGATTTTTAGATTGATAATTAAATCATTCTATTTATTTGTTGAATTACCTAAGTGGAGGAAGAATTAATTATTTTTGTATTTTAATTAATTAAATGTATACCATATATTCTAGATGTTAGTCATAGCTCACATAATTGGAAACTTCCTAACTTGAAAATCATTGGATTATGATAATTATATTACTACTTTCAATGGTGGGTTTTGAGCCTAGATGCCCACCATTCTTGACTAAGATGAAAAATTCAAGATTGATCTTTGGAGTTTAGCTTGACCAAGTTACACCCAATAAGATTTGGAAATTATTTGGTGAGGGTCAGTTCAACTAATTTAAATAAATCTGGTAGAATTTTCAGAAAAAAAAATTGAGGCAGATTTTTCCAACTTATCCAATAATCCACCCATTTTTTTCTATTGGCACCCTTTTCGACAATTCTATTACATGTTACACCCATGTACTCAAATAAGGAGGTAAAAGCTAATAAATAAAATATAATTTGTATCCTAGACAGATTATCCAATCTGAAAATTGTTCAAACATGATCACTTAAAGTTACGATTTAAGATGCAACCCGCAAGGATGATCCAATCCACAAAGATCATGATTGAAAATTGTTCTATCTTATAAGTAAAAAAAGTGAAACATAATCAATTTGAATTCAAGTCATAAAATTTACTTTTCGAGATGCAACCCTTTCTCAACCCAACCACTACATGAAAGTGCAACCATTTCGTAGTAAATTTATATGATTTGGTCCATTGTGGCGAATCAAGAACACCAACATGCGAAGATATGAAACATGATCGGATCATATTATGCAACAATATAATTGGAGAGTTTCAAAAATCCCAAACTAACTGTGGAGACTAGTTTGATTAGTAGGTTAAAGTAAATCCTAATCTGATAAAGTAAATTAAACAAGCATCCCCAAGACTACAAACACAAACACACATGAACATCACATAATGGATTTACTTCTAATTCGATCTCTCAAGCCAGACCCAATCCCAATTACCATTTATCACTTAATGTTAATAGAATTTTTTTTCTTTTTTTTTTTTATAGTTCCAAGTGTAACGACCACCCGGGTTGGAGGGTACTGACAGAGTCACTCATTTTGTGTATTTGTTTCTTCTTCTTTTTGATTTCTTGAATGGCTTAAAGAAAAGGTCATTGGGATTTTCAACACAAGTTTTTAGTCAATCTTGGCACATTTGATTTAAATACAACTTGGGCAAATGTGATTTACAGAAGAGCTTGCCTGCTAAGAGCATAAAAACAAGTTTTCAGCTTTGTTGCGAAAGAGTAGAGTTGATCGACATCAATGGCCTTTTACCCCTGAAAAAGAAAATTAACATAAATGAATCCATTATCAAAAAGAGGGGGAAAAAAATCAAGAAGTACAAATATGAAAATAAACACTAAATAGATTATTGTCTTAATAGGGAGTACATTTATTTTTCCTTCTAAATGCGTAATTTCAAAATTCATATAATGATTATTTAGTTATGCAGTACTCTACAGAAAATTTTCAGGCCACTTGGAATTTTAAAATAGATAATCTTACATATATAAAATAGTTAATATTGAAAGAAAAAAAAAATTAGTGTAACAAACACATATTTTTAAATTCCAAGTTTCAAATCTAGATTCAAATGTCAAGTTTTAATCCTTTACCATTATAATTTTATATTTCAATTGAAAATAATACTCTATAATTCGACCAATGGAACGTTCATGGATAGTACTAAACATCACAAAAATTGAGTTATGAAAAAACTCATTTTTTTTTTGGCGTATACTAATATTTGTTTATTTGAATTTCTTTTTAAATGCTCCATTTATGTTGCATGCCAACAGCAACAAAGAAATAGAAGAAAGAAAGGAAGGGAAAGAAGATTAGAGAAAGAAAATACAATTAATATATAGTGTAAAAATTAAAAATTCACGTGAGATGTACGCCTTATAGTCATGCCTCACACTAAGGCATATGCCTTTTGAGCGTATCTTGGTCAGATGTGTTCAGAGCTATTTTTTATGATTCTCCCTTGCATCTCAGGGCATTTTTAATGAACCTCACTTCGAGGCAAGCTTCAAGGTGTAAGCCTCATACGACTTAAAAACGTTACAAACAATGGTGTTGGAGATATAAGTTTTTGAGTTTAGACCCACTAAGACAAATTATCCAAATTAGTAACCTATAGCCCATGTGATCATTCTTTTTGTTCTTTTGAATCGTTGAGAAGTCTGTTGCATTTACTCCTCACTCAGTGGCATGGAAATCATTCATCCTCATCAACATAATTTATGTAAAAAAACACACCTGCCGCCTCCTTCGGCTCTGCATAATGTACTACGAACAGGCCATCACGTAACATGGCAGAAGAAATCCGACAAACTGAAGAAGGGAAACCTGGAAATGAAATTTACTCTGTTAAAGTTTTACTGCCTTTCATTATCAATAGTAAAAAAAAAAACAACTACAAATGTGAACATGTATTTATGTGGTGTGCATTATGCTCCTACTCATGCATCTATTTGTGCACAAATACATTATGACTTTATTTATGACTAATGCACCAATGACCCACACTTCAAGAGAAAATGCCATATTGACTAAGCACAATGTTCTGGTTTTATAGCTTTACTGTATTCATGTGTAGCTATTAGTAGTATGTTTCTATATGTCACCTTTCATGAACTAGCATCCATTTAAGAATGAAGTTTTCTATGTCTATGTAGACTCCATCCCCAATAATTGGGGTAAAGCATGGAAGATGATGATGATGATTTCTTCAAGTAGTCTCTTTCGAGAACATGTTATGAACTACAATGTGCTTTCCAGGGTTATTGGGTAGAGGAATATATATGTCAGGTTTGGGTCGGATACCAGTATATTTCAGAAAGAGACTCTACCACATACATTGGTCAAGGCTTGAAGAATGTCACTCCAAACCCAACCCAACAAATACCCAATACCCAACCATACAAGAGACTCACTTATGTCTCGAACAGCTCCCCACTTGCAGCATTCAGGTTTAGACTTGAGTTGGTACCATCCATAAATTACCAAATTTAACAGGAAAAAAATCGAAATCAAAGTAAAAGTAAAAAAAAAAACTACAGAAAATCAGACAAAAAGAAGATTTAGGGAGCAGAAATTGTCAACACTTAGAGGAAAAAAAAATTTCTTCGTATTTTTTCAGACCCAATTTCCAGACTGCAAGAAGTAGTGCAGGTTGGGTTAGCGGACAACCAAACCCAAGAAAGGAAGGAACAAAAAATGAAGGCTGAGGACAATAAATACAGATTAATAAGAAAGGAAGGAACAAAAAATGAAGGCTATCCTCTATCCTCTATCCTAAATCCTAATCCTAAATAAAGTTTGAGGGGAGCAGACCTGCTTGTCAAAGTAGAGGACTTGCTGGGGATCAATCTTCTCGTCTTTTTTGAACAAATGACAGATAACAAAGGCGCACTACACAAGGTGGAGGAAAGAATCAAATACATTCGAGTAATTAACAGGGCACACCACCTAGTATTTTAAAATCTAAGTGGTGAATTGAGATGTTTTACTAGGTAAAGCCTTAAGGCGTAAGCCCAATGTGTTTTGGAGAGCCCTTCCCTGTGGTGAGTCTCAAAGGTGTAAGCCTCCAACACCTTTGAAAACATTGCCTTGACATGATCTTCTTGTCCTTATTGTTGATTATACTTTTTGTTCATTAAGAAAGACTAGCTAAACAAATTATCTTGTGACTCGGGTGATTCAAACATACTAACATTTACAAGTGTGGGTTTAGCACACACGACAAATGGGAAATCTTAGCATTTGGGAGTTGCTTTGTAGTTGCAAATTTTATTGATGTATTGTAATCTACTTTGATAATCAAGATCACCCATGGCTTGGAATACTCCATCTTATATTTCAAGTGAGTGTAGTACAAGCTATGTCCATATTGAAAATTGCTAAATTTGTATTTTCTGAAATAATTAATTGTAATTAAAAGTCCAATTCATGGGATCCAGTAGTATCAATAGAAGTCTAGTATAGCTAATTGGATGTTTAGGCTCTAATTAAGCTGTCAAGGTGAAAATATTTAGCAAAATTGGACAAGGTACACATAGTTTGCACATTTTACCCATTAATTTACATTGATTGGGATTCCTCTAGTAAGCTATTTTCGCAATTAGATGCCCTAGGCACTCCAATTTCCTAAAACAGAAATTACATATCTAAGAAAATTTGGGATCACATCTATCATCCAATGTAAGGGAATTCTTATTAAAGACCTCCACCTATCATATAATCTGAGTAGAGAGAATAACAAGGCATTTCAGAACAACATTTTTCCTTGTGAAGAACACATTACCAATACATGTTATGAATTGGTTGATGAGATGAGTTGGATATAAATCAGAAAACATATCTAGGGTTTAAGGGGATTATACCTCATTTGGTAAAGCAAAGCTCAAAGTTATGAAATCTTCAATTTGATTTCTAAGAACTTCAAAGACCCTTCAAACTCCATTTTTAACCTTGAGAGATTGAGAGAGAGATGTGAGATCGATATACAGAGACCATTAAAACTCTGCCATTTTCAACTTTGAGGGAGAGAAAGAGATTACCAGTGAAACAATCGAAAGATGTGAGATCGAGAGATTGCAAGATCGCAAGAGATCAGGAGATTGATGTTAGATCGAGAGATTGTGAGATCGCTAGATATTGGGAGATTGTAAGATCGTGAGAGATCGTGACAGATGTGAGATCGGACAAATGCGAGACATCAAGAGTTGTGAGATCTCCAAAGTTCGAGAGATGTTAGATAGAGATTGAGAAGAGAGAGAGAGAAAAGAAAGTAGACAAAGCAAATGAAAGAAATTATATACTGTTGTTACTTTTCTCCTCCTGTTTTGTTCAAATAGACTCTGTTTTATTTATTTATTTATAAAAAATAAAAATCCAATTTGACAGGTTGAAGCTCACAAATTAAACTTTTCAAAATTCTTCGGCTGAAGCCACACGAATTTTTCTGTCAAATTTTAAGTTTTTCACGTAGTGTTATCACCATTCAAAGAGAAAACCAGCTATGGTTAATCCACTATAATCAGTTTAATTTCCTGCCAATATAAGTCTAGTAAGGCTTCTGACCTGTCTAACATAGTCAAGTTAGAACTTTTCATATTAATCTATTAGTTAAGGTACATTGTAATAAGAATAATGATATTTATACACAGGATCATGTTCTCTATAAGACTATTATAAAGATAATACTAGCATATGATTCGATGAAGTTTTTACTAGTTAGGATAGGATTTCTTGAAGTCACAAAAATTTTCATTTTCTATCATTGAAGGTGTCATGCCTCAAAGAGTTCATGAGAATCATTCTTGAAGATGTAACTGTAGGCATCAAAATTTAAACGGGCCCCTAAATCCTTCTAAGTTAACAAAAAGCCCACCAAATCAAAATTTGGCCCACAAATGTAAATTGAGGGACAGGCCTCATATAGTTTGGGTTTGAATTTTCGCAAATAAAACCCATGATCCAACAAATTCAAGTGATCCACATTAAATATTGGGCCTTACACCTAAATAAATAAGTTTGGCCCGATAATGATCCATTAAATCCTTAAAATTGGATTTGGACAAATTTAACCTTTTAAATAAATCAATTAAACTTCTTTAAATTGGGGGTATAATTGGAAAGCTAAATTACTTTTAAGTCTATAAATACAAGAGCCTCTCTCATTGAGAGGGGATCTGGATCACTTTCTCTCAGAAGACAGAAGCTCTCCCTCTAGAGAAGAAGAAGCTCTCAAGCCCTCCTCCAGAGACAAAGCAAGGTTCTTTAGAGATTCGGACTCCGACTAAAGAGAAGATCAAGCCCTTCTCCAGAAGCCAAGAAAATCTACAGAAGCCTCTACAGAAGATCAATCACAAAGTAAAATCACCGTTCAAGCAACCTTCTCAGTCGATAAAACGCAAAGCACGGAGAGAAAAAAAGCTACATACGTCATCACTATTTTGTATTTAACTGTTAATCAGAGGAAACACTGAGATCTGTATTCACTTTTCATCAAAAATCAATAAAATCATTTGCGATCTTATTTCACGAATCTCGAGGTAGATCCGTAGAAATTTATTGTCGACAAATTTCTGGCACGTCCGGTGGGACAATCTCAACCTCTCATCTTTCAGTCAACTGCAAGAACATCACCTAAAGCATCGATGGCATCTCGCAACGTCAACACTATCGCATCGGTCGCTACTGAGAAAGGTAAGAAAATCCTTTCTTCCAATCTTGAATCTGATTAGGTTACTAGTCGCGATCATCATGTGACACGAACAAAGACAAAGACTGGTGGAATTAAGCTAATGGAGCCTCTCCAGCATCACTCCAAGAAACGTGTCACAAAAACAGCACTTACCAAGAAATAATCGTGGGCGGACATGGTAGAAGACGACTCGTCAGATTCTGGATCTGATTCGAAGTCAAGTGAGGGATCGTCTAGATCTTTATCGATTACTTCTCCGTCACAAACTCACACATCCATCAGAGTAGTGATGACAGCTGGAGCGCTAACGATGGAGGAACAAGTTGCTCAGATGGTAGATACCATCAACAAGTTAACAAAAGTAATGGAAGAAAAAGATATTCAAATTACAACTCTAGCCAGCCGTTTGGAGCAGAAAGACAAAGACAATGAGTCGAGTGTTGGACCCTCACATCCTCCAGGATTCACCCCTGAAGCATACATGGCTCCGCACGAAGAAGAACAACGAGCAGACTGTTCTGGTTCACAAAAAGCTACTCGAGATCCACCACAGGGGTCTGTTGCTTCACTTTCTGTTCAACAACTACAAGCAATGATTACTGACACCATTTGTGCTCAATATGGGGGCATGCCACAGTCCTCATTGGTTTACTCCAAACCTTACACTCAACGCATCGAACAAATGCGTCTATCGGCAGGATATCAACCACCAAAATTCCAACAGTTCGAAGGAAAAGGCAATCCAAAGCAGCATATTGCCCACTTCATCGAAACTTGCAACAACGCCGGTACATTCGAAGACTTCATGGTGAAACAATTTGTTCGCTCCCTCCGCGGCAATGCGTTTGATTGGTACACCGACTTGGAACCCAACTCAATAGACAGTTGGGATCAACTTGAAAGAGTATTCCTTGGTCGCTTCTACAGCACTAGAAGAACAGTGAGTATGGTAGAACTCGCCGCTGTCAAACAAAGGAAGGATGAACCAGTTATCGAGTACATCGAGCGATGGAGAAATCTTTCTCTTAATTGCATGGATCGACTCTCTCAATCATCTTCTATTGAGATGTGTGTTCAAGGGATGCACTGGAAACTCCTTTACATCTTGAAAGGAATCAAGCCACACACTTTTGAAGAGCTAGCTACTCGAGCCCACGACATGGAGCAGAGTATAGCTGTGCATCAAACTTCACGACCAAGCGAGCCTCGAAGGCAAGAAAAGAAGGATGCCAAGTCCTTCAAAACTAAAGAAGTCTTATTCACCACTACCAGCAAACCTGTCAAAATCACAGGTAAAAGAAAAGAAGATCAGCCACGAGCTGATTCCACACAAGAAAAAGGAAAAGCTTGGAAAACTCTCAAAGAGCTTGAGGCAAAAGAGTACCCTTTTCCTGATACTGATGTATTGGGCATGTTCGAAGAACTACTGAAGTTAAAGCTCATCGAACTTCCAATACCCAAACTACCCGAAGAAGCAGGTCGCGACAATGATCCGAGGTATTGTCGTTATCACAGGGTGATTAGTCACCCAATTGAAAAATGTTTCGTCTTCAAGGAGAAAATCATGGATTTGGCACGTCAAGGGAAAATTGAACTTGACTGTGCCGAAAATGTTGCTACTTCTAACATGACATCTGTCACATTTGGATCTTTTGATCCAATATTCTTGGTAAGTCAGTATGCAACGCAGATTTCATCTTCTCAAATCCCAAAAGTTCTACCTCAACCATCACAACTCATATTCGTACATTCCGATGTTGAAAAGGCCCATCCCACGCTGGAGGCAAGGTCAAATAAAAGAAAAATCATCACATTTCCTACTTCACTTCAACAAGGACCACAATCTCATCTGGCTTCAAATTCAAAGTCGAGCATCTCACAGTCTACTTCAGTTGACGACGAAGAGTGGACGGTCATCACTCGTCGAAAAAGACGCCCTACATATGTGTCAACTCCTTCTATTTCGAAGCTAAAGAGAAAGAGAAGAAAGTTAAAACCAAGTACAGGGTCAAAGAAATAAAAGAGAGCAACAAAGAAGAAGGCTTTCCGAGTTCTGCCCGCAGACCTTGAAGACATCTTTCAACAACCTCCCCGTGTGCCGGTTACTCTTTTAGAATTCTTACCAAGAAAGCTCTTGAAGGAAGCCTGCATAGTTTCATGTCACCAAGTGGAAGCGGAGGTGCTCGAAGATGATACCAATAGTAGATCAGAAGAACATCCTATTACTTCCAGTGATGGAGATCAGAAACTTGAGAAAGACAATATCACCTCGAAAATGAAAGATTTGCAGGTTGACTTGGATTTCTCTAATGAACTCCAAAAGATTTAGTATGCTTCAAAGCAAAGCTCAACTGAATCAACGCAGGAAGTTCAACCCAACATAGATCCACGAGAAGACGATCTGTGCATGGCCACAATCATCTTCACTGACGAGGATCTCCAATTGGGGTCTCGACCTCACAATAGGCCTCTTTATGTTACAGGTTATGTGAGGGAAACTAAAATTCAAAGAATCCTCCTGGATTGCGGTTCTGCGGTCAACATCATGCCAATTCGTACTATGAAACAAGTTGGCATCTCATCGAATCAACTTGCTCACAGTAAGTTGATGATTCAAGGTTTCAACTTAGGAGGTCAAAGAGCGATCGGCATGATAAGAGTCAAGCTCTCTATTGCAGATTTGGAGTCAACAACACTCTTCTACGTGATTGATTGTAAAACTTCATATCACTTGCTTCTCAGCCGACCGTGACTGCATGAAACTGGGGTAGTACCATCCACGTTACATCAATGCTTCAAGTATTACCAAAATGGTATGCAGAAGCGTGTAATAGCCGAAGATCAACCGTTTGAAAAAACAGAAACGTATTTTGCAGATGCGAAATTTTATGTTGAAGGGGATGTCATTCAAGAAGCACTTCTAGTTTCGGTATCTCCTTCTAGTAAGCAAAAATTGGACAAAGGAAAGTATACTATGAAGGATGTCAAGGAAATTTCTCTTGGTCTTCCACTTCAGAAAGAACGTGGTAAGAAACAAGAACCAGAAAATCGACAGATCAAGGTGGGTCAATCAATGGTGGACGCGTCATCCACAATTGTGTTGCCAACCCCAATGCTTCGTTACGTGCCGCAATCAAGACGGAAGCCGGGACAATCACCTTTCGAAGAGATTTCTTCAAAGACCAAACCTTCTGTCTCTAAAATCGAATTGGAGACGTTGAAAGAAGAGTTAACCTTTCCGGTTACACCTCTCCAAAAATCGTACGTAGTAAGGACACCCGTGAAAAGTATTCTCCCAGTTACATCAATCACGAACAGCATCGCGAAGGTGGAGTCTGAAAGTTGGTTCGGTCCTAAAACTTCAAAGTTATTCGAAATTGCTGGTTACGGAAAATGTGAACCCGTACGATTGGGCAAACTACTACCAACTGATCAAATTCATGGTTTGACTACAACACAAGTCAAACTCCTTCAAGCTGGAGAAAAAGTTTCATTCACACGAGCGGGGCTAAGTTATACGCCAGAGGCTCCAATCAACATTTCTAAGATGAAGACGGCTTCTTCACAACATATTACAGTAGAGGTCATCGATGAGTTTGTAGAAGAAACACCAATTCCACGAATATCGATCTTTGATCGAATTGGTGGCCACATCTCAACCACATCGGTATTTGACCGATTGGGTGCTTTAGATGATCGTTATGATGTACAAATTCATAAATCTCGTACATCTGCTCTATCTAGACTTGGTCAAAAGGTTGGAGTAAAAATACGAAGAGAATCACGACATCAACCTAAGCGACTGAATAAACATATGGAGCATAAAGATAGTAGTGGCTTGCATAGCGCTATTCCATTTCGCATGAAACGACAAGCAGCTTTAGAAGTCTCGATATCAGATGCATTGAATGTGAAGCGATGCACCATCATCCTCACAAATCAAACGGGTAACAACCAAGCTTCAACTGTTGGAACAAACAATTCTGAAGATGTTGTTTCTGTAAATCATATTACCATTGAGGAATTCCCTGAAGAAGATTCTACTACGTCAGATGAAGAACTCGAAAATGCTCCACTGGTCTTTGAAGAAGGCGGACAGGCCACTGTCGACGACTTAAAAGAAGTAAATCTTGGGACAACTGAAGAGCTGCGACCCACGTTCGTCAGCACTCTTCTAAACCAGCATGAAGAATCCGAGTACCTCAAGTTGCTACAAGAATACAAAGACGTATTTGCTTGGACTTACAAAGAAATGCCAGGACTTGACCCGAAGATTGCTGTTCATCAGCTCGCAGTTAAACACGGAGTTCGCCCAATAAAACAGGCACAACGTCGTTTTCGACCCGAGTTGATACCACAGATTGAGACAGAGGTCAACAAGTTGATAGAAGCTAGCTTCATCCGAGAAGTAAAGTATCCAACCTGGATTTCCAACATAGTTCCGGTAAGAAAGAAGAATGGGCAGATTCGAGTATGTATCGATTTTCGTGACCTGAATAATGCATGTCCAAAAGATGATTTTCCGCTCCCAATCATAGAACTTATGGTGGATGCAACCACAGGACATGAAGCTTTGTCTTTCATGGATGGATCTTCTGGTTACAATCAAATTTGAATGTCGCCAAAAGACGAGGAGCTTACAGCCTTTCGTACCCCAAAAGGTATATATTGTTACAAAGTTATGCCTTTTGGACTTAAAAATACTGGTGCCACTTACCAGCGAGCTACACAAAAGATCTTTGATGACATGCTACATGACAAAGTCGAATGTTACGTTGACGACCTAGTACTAAAGTCCAAGAAAAGGGAAGATCACTTACAACATCTACGTGATACCTTCGACAGATTGCGACGGTATCAGCTCAAGATGAATCCATTAAAATGTGCTTTTGGAGTTACCTCGGGCAAATTTTTGGGATTCGTGGTTCGGCATCGCGGTATTGAAATCGACCGAAACAAGATTGAAGCTATTCAAAAAATACCGGGACCAAAGAACATTCATGAACTCAAAAGTTTACAAGGTAGACTCGCCTACATTCGTAGATTCATCTCAAACTTAGCTGGGCGTTGTCATCCCTTCAATCGATTGATGAAGAAAGATACTTCATTTGAATGGGATGAAGCTTGTGAGAATGCTCTGAAAAGCATCAAGGAGTATCTTCTCAAGCCTCCTGTTCTTTCTGCACCAATTCCTGAAAGGCCACTGATTCTCTATATTAGTGCACAAGAAATGTCATTAGGAGCATTGTTGGCCCAAGAAAATGTCGAAGGAAAAGAAGGCGCACTTTACTACTTGAGTCGAACTCTTGTTGGAACAGAAGTAAACTATTCACCCATCGAGAAGACATGTTTAGCGCTCATCTTTGCCACAAAGAAACTCCGGCATTACATGTTATCTCACACAATTCGACTCACTGCGCGAGCTGATCCACTCAAATACATCATGACAAGGCCAGTCTTGTCGGGAAGACTAGCTAAATGGGCCCTTCTCTTATCAGAATTTGAAATTATTTACATCCCTCAAAAGACTGTAAAAAGGCAGGCGTTAGCCGATTTTCTTGCTGATCATCCTATTCCAGCTGAATGGGAATTGTTTCACGACTTGCCCGACGAAGAAGTATTCTCTATTGATGTGCTTCCAGCTTGGAGAATGTTCTTTGATGGCGCAGCTAGAAGAGATGGAGCGGGGGCAGGTGTAATTTTTATCACCCCACAAAATGAACTATTACCATTCTCGTTTGCCTTGACGAAGTTATGTTCAAATAATGTTGCAGAATACCAATCTCTGATCATTGGTTTAGAACTCGGGCTAGAGATGAAGTTACACCAACTCTACGTGTATGGGGACTCACAACTTGTCATTAACCAACTCTCGACAGAGTATGACGTTCGAAAGCATGAGTTAGTGCCTTATCACTGCTATGCTGTACAACTGGTAAGACAATTCGAAGACGTCATCATTAGGCATATACCAAGAGCTGAAAACAAGCAGGCTGACGCTTTAGCTAGTCTTGCTGCAAGTTTGGCTATGCCAGAAGGAGATACAATGAGTATCCCTATCTGTCATCGGTGGGTATTACCTCCTTTGATAGATGAAAATTGTGAGTCTCACGAAGCAAACGTTGTTGAAATAGTCGAAGTCAAAGATTGGAGACAGCCACTTATCGACTATCTACAACATGGGAAGCTGCCAGACGACCTAAAGCACAAAATCGAAATACGTCGTAGGGCACCTCGATTTTTATATTTCAACGATAAATTATATCGTCGCTCTTTCGACGACATCTTGATGAGATGTCTCGGAGATGATGAAATTCGAGATGCTTTAGAAGAAGCGCACTCTGGAGTGTGCGGTTCACATCAGTCAGGGCCGAAACTTCATCACAGTCTAAAGAGGATGGGATTTTACTGGCCTACTATGGTGAAAGATTCTTTAAACCATGCAAAGAGGTGTAAAGCTTGCCAATTTCATGGAGATTACATTCGTCAACCACCGGAGTCATTGCATCCTACAATCGCATCTTGGCCCTTTGACGGATGGGGACTTGATGTCGTTGGACCACTCCCAAAATCCTCAAGACAACATCTTTATATCCTCGCCACAACTGATTACTTTTCTAAGTGGGCTGAAGCAGTTCCCCTTCGAGAGGTCAAGAAAGAAACGGTAGTCGACTTCATCAAAAGTAATATCGTCTTCCGTTACGGCATTCCACGATATATCATGACAGATAATGGTAAATCTTTTAGCAATACGCTGATGGATCAATTCTGCATGAAGTTTAACATTAAGCAGAGATGTTCTACAATGTACAACGCTGCAGCAAATGGACTCGCCGAAGCCTTCAATAAAACTCTCAGCAAGCTTCTTGAGAAGGTTGTCTCAAAATCTAAAAAAGATTGGCATGAACGAATTGGAGAAGCATTATGGGCATACAGAACCTCATACCGCACCTCCACACAAGCCATACCTTACTCATTGGTTTATGGAGTTGAAGCTCTTCTCCCATTGGAACGGCAAATACCTTCCTTAAGGATTGCGATCCAAGAAGGTTTGACCTGCGATGAGAATGCTAAGTTACGTCTGGCTGAACTTGAAGCATTGGACGAAAAAAGATTGGAAGCAAAACAACGGCTAGAATGTTATCAAGCCCGTCTGTCACGTGCATTCAATAAGAAAGTTCGACCACGTTCTTTTCAAGTTGGCGATTTAGTTCTCGCTGTACAATGACCAATCATCCTCTCACACCGTTCTGGAAAGAAGTTTGATCCAAAATGGGATGGGCCTCATGTAGTGAAAGAAGTATACACTAATGGTGCATATCTTCTTGTAACACCAGAAGGATTACGTCTTGGTCCAATCAACGGGAAATTTCTCAAACGATACTATGCTTGAAAGAATCTCGCTCCCCAGCACGAGCCTAAACTGTTTGACAATGCTCCCCAACATGAGCCTAAACTGTTTGACAATGCTCCTCGGCACGAGCCTAAACTGTTTAAACTACATGATACTCCTGACCCGCATGAGTTAAAACTGTGAACGGTCCAAAAAAAAAAAAAGAATTGAGCTTGCTAGATTGAAAACCCGAGAGGGCGGTCTAGGCAAAACTTAGAGCATCCATCTGAACTACGTTATGGTTTGATCCCGTTTTTGGGTACGTAGGCAGCCTGTAAAGTTACTTCAAGTTCAACCACATCAAAAAAAAAATATATTATTCGTATAAGGAAAGAATGGAATTTTATTAATTTCGAATGAAATAAATAATGTTATAATTTCCTAAGTCCTATACAGTAAAAAATAAAATAAAAAATGAACTTAATATAAAGAAGTAAGGTTCCGAAACTTCTTCTTCAAAGACTCTCTCTCGGCTTCACAAGCAACTATTTCATCATCATCAATTATTGGAGCATTAGATAAGCGAGTACACTCCGCTTCAACAGTAAGTAGAGCCACCTCCTCTTCCTGAACTTGAGTATTAAGAGATTCTTTAGAAGCAACGATTTGTGGTAACATTTCTCTGATATGAGTCAACTCGATTTCTACCTCAACTTCTCGTTTAGTCAGTTTAACTTCTTTATCTTTAACTTCAGTCAGTTGCGTACGTAAACTATCCACTAATTGACGTTTTAACTGAGCTTCCTGATTTAAGACAGATAGCTGAAGATCCCTATCATCTGCTGACAAAGATGATAAAACATTCTCTCGTCTTGAAAGATATGCTTCTACTCCATTTATAAGTGATTTGAAGAAGTTAGCAAAAGGCATAGGATCAGTTCTGAAAGCATTCTTGAGAGAAGAGATGATGGCAGGCATATGAAGCGATTGCCATTCTCTTAGGTTGGAAAAGCCAATATTAAGCATCAACTCAACTCTAGATCGAAGGAATTCATCACGAGCTCTATGTAATGCTTGTTGAACGCATAAGTTGATGTCACTATCATGCAAAGAAGCTTGTCGAGTTTGGGTAGAAACAGTAAGCAATCCACGTGACTTTGGAATAATCACAGATGAATCAACCAACTTGTTAGAAGTAGGTAAAATCAATGCGGTAGGAGCCGTATGTGTAGTTGAAGTTGATGGAGTGCCACGAGAATTTTGACGAGGACATGAAGAAACTTCATCCCCATCACTCTTTGAGGGGTCTTCAGTATCAACCAATTTCGAAAGCCCTCTACTAAGATGACTGACATTCTAAACATCTCCCATACCCGAGAAAACAGGGAGGGCTGGAAAATCTTCGGAGGCGAATAAATCAGCAATATAGTGTATATTGGTTGATGATTCTGCGAGAACAATTAAATCACAAAAGATTAAAAAAAAATTTTGAAAATTTCTAAGAAAGGAAAAAAGTGTGTAAAATTACCTTTCCTAGGAGACACATCATTCTCAGCTTCAGCTTCTTGCTCATCTAGAGTCACACTCGTATCTTTAGGCTCAATATGAATAACAGGTTTCAAAGAATCCACAGGACTTGATCTATGAACAGCTTGTTCTACATCTACCCAACAATGTTGGCTTGTTCCGTCTGAGTAGTCGCTGGCGTTGATAGTATTTTTTTGAAACGCAATTTCAATCTAGGCTCCGTAATGACATTTTGCGTATTATTAATGCGTGTGTGTTCTATTCTTCTTTTTCGAGAAGGTTTTTGCGTGGCAAGTAAGGTACGGCATGCCTCACGATCTTCAACTCCTTTTCTTTCATCAAAATTAAAGTTCGGAACGGAGACGCTATCTTCAAGAAGATGGAAATCAAGGGCATCCAAGTGAGGTACTACATCTTGAACCCACCAATCCCTATAACTCTTATCAAATTGCCGATTCATGTCTTGTACTTTTGGAGGAATAAAAAAGTTGACTTGACTTTTGGTCTGAGTCAAAGACAACCATAAACTGTATAACTCTATCCCATCCACAGATCTTATGAAAGGAATCGGAGTTCCAGGGATACGTTGACGAAAACCTTGTTGACAAGCAAACCTGTGAGGGCTATACATTTCCACCTCACAAATATCACCATATCGAAACATAACAAATCCAGGACGACAGCTTGTCATGAAAGCTTGAACTTCAGAAGGTTCATCACCATCATCAGTCCGCATCCTTCTATGACCTTTTGGCGGCCAAATCTCTTTCGGATACCATTTAAAATCACTAGAATCCATGGTTCTGATCAGATTCCTTGCATCTTTAGCACTATCTTCCCAATAAAAGTATGAGTTGGAAACACCAGCTGTGCGAACCAAATACGGAGGTTCAAAGTCAGCATCAATGCTACCAAATACTCCCCGAGGAAAATGAAGTCCAACCCACCCAAATAAGTAATGAAGGGGACAATAACTCGTGGAGGCACCTACAACTTTCTGTGTTTTCATACCCCAATAAGTCTGAGTTAGATCTTTGTATAAACAACACAGAAGTGGAGGTACCAAGCTGAACGTAGTACCTCGGGCCATCAATGCTGCTACCTTGAAAGTACCTGGGCGAATAACATCACCATTCTCACAAGGGAGAACAAAACGACACAACCACAAGGAGAGGTATGCAGCTGTCATAGCTTCATCTTCAACATTCTGATTTGCAAGAAAACCGAGCCTGATAAATGGATTTTCTCCCTCCTTACGACCCCCCTTAGCCAAAGAAACTCGAGAAGAAAAGGGTCTTTGTAATTTTGTTCTAGGGTATTGACGGCCATTACGATTAATGTAGAACGATTTTGCCCTTTCTTTATATTCTACTGTCAGACGACGATTAGAAATTCGTTCAACTTTAACATACCAGAAATCAAGCCACTCACTGTGACTAACACAGTCACTCTCTTTTTCAAGAATCAGTAAAGCATATGCCTTGAACAGATAGTAACAGGAAAGAGGAAGCCCTGAAATACCGTTGCAACCCATGAGTTCATCGAGACTGGGTACAACTTCTTCATAATACTCACCAGTGATAGAAAGCCCAGAAATCTTCTGTATTTCCCATAAAGAAATGCCAACTTCCCCACGACCTGTCATAAAAGTATTGGTCTCGGGACACCAAAACTCACACAAAGCCCGATACATACCATTAGGACGACTGTACTCCTTACTAGCTGCAAATATAGCTTCATAAAGGGAAGTTGTCAATTTTCTGCTTTGTAGTTTATGACTCACATCCAAGCTCTAGTCCCAAAAACCACTGAGATTTCGAATGTCGCCTCGATGTTCAATGTCCGAACCCCATCGAGTGAAACGTTGCATGATTTTCTGCGCCAAAATAGCCTGTGGACAATTGCGAGTTCGATCATGATGTGGAGGATGACATAAAGATGGATGACGCTCCGTATCAATCTCATCTCCAGGAAGTAGGTCAACTGTTGAAGGATATTTACTCAAAGCTGTCAAATCAAGTGATGTGTCCCTTTCTGTATCATGTGCCTTCAAAGGACCAGTCATCGGTGTGTGCACTGCAAGCTTCAGCTCCACAGATGAAATGTTCCCTCCTCTTGAATGACCAGATATCATAACATGGGGAAAACAAAGGCATTTTCCTTTCTGAGAAGGATCTGCATGGTCATCTACCCAACTTTCACGTGGTAAACTTCGTTTGAAACGATTCTTATTCCTTGAACCTTTGGAAAGAGTGTCCCTAGCCATCTCTGCGAAATTTTCAACGAAAAAGAAAAGAATAAACACATTTGTTAAAAAAAAAAAAAAAAAAAGGTCTCACTAAGTACTAGTGTCACATTGACTAAAAATATATAAGAGTATGAATAAGAAATCCATCATGTTCAATAATGCTATGGTGCTAGAGATTAGCCAATTTACGTTTGTCACTCAGTTGACGTTGTCCACTCCTTAGCACTACTGATGAACAGCTGCTTTAGAAATTGGCCAACTAACTGGACAAATAGGTCGTCGCATGGATCTTCTACAAATCTTGGGTCTCGTGATTCTGCAAGCCAATTGACGTTTGTCAGTCAGTAGACGTTGTCCACTCTCAAGCATTACTAATGAACAGTTGCTTTAAAGATTGGCCAACCGACTGGACAAATGACTCGTCGCATGGTTATTGTGTGTGAGCAAATCTTATGTCAAGTCATTTTTCTAGCCAATTGACGTTTGTCAGCCAGTTGACGTTGTCACCTCTTAAGCACTATTGATGAACAGCTATGCTAGAGATTGGCCAACTAGCTAGACAAAGAGTTTGTCGCATGGTTCTTCTGCTTGAACAAATCCTGCTTCAAGTGATTTTTCTAGCCAATTGACGTTTGTCAACCAGTTGACGTTGTCACCTCCTAAGCACTACTGATGAACAGCTGTGCTAGAGATTGGCCAACTAGCTGGACAAAGAGTTCGTCGCATGGTTCTTCTGCTTGAACAAATCCTGCT
The DNA here is from genome assembly GCF_017979445.1 of Akebia trifoliata. Classification (NCBI taxonomy): domain Eukaryota; kingdom Viridiplantae; phylum Streptophyta; class Magnoliopsida; order Ranunculales; family Lardizabalaceae; genus Akebia; species Akebia trifoliata. Next base: position 3,253,395 of record NC_141390.1, on the reverse strand, counting down.
TCAAGTGATTTTTCTAGCCAATTGACATTTGTCAGCCAGTTGACGTTGTCACCTCCTAAGCACTACTGATGAACAGCTGTGCTAGAGATTGGCCAACTAGCTAGACAAAGAGTTCGTCGCATGGTTCTTCTGCTTGAACAAATCCTGTTTCAAGTGATTTTTCTAGCCAATTGACGTTTGTCAGCCAGTTGACGTTGTCACCTCCTAAGCACTACTGATGAACATCTATGCTAGAGATTGGCCAACTAGCTGGACAAAGAGTTCGTCGCATGGTTTTTCTGCTTGAACAAATCCTGTTTCAAGTGATTTTTTTAGCCAATTGATGTTTGTCAACCAGTTGACGTTGTCACCTCCTAAGCACTACTGATGAACAACTATGCTAGAGATTGGCCAACTAGCTGGACAAAGAGTTCGTCGCATGGTTCTTCTGCTTGAATAAATCCCGCTTCAAGTGATTTTTCTAGCCAATTGACGTTTGTCAGCCAGTTGACATTGTCACCTCCTAAGCACTACTGATGAACAGCTATGCTAGAGATTGGCCAACTAGCTGGACAAATAGATCGTTGCATGGTTCTTCTGTTTGAACAATCCTTCTTCAAGTAATTTTTCTAGCCAATTGACGTTTGTCAGCTACTTAACGTTGTCACCTCCTAAGCACTACTGATGAACAGCTATGCTAGAGATTGGCCAACTAGCTGGACAAATAGATCGTCGCATGGTTCTTCTACGAGTACATATTTCACATTACGCAATGCTTCTGTCAAATCAATAATGTTCGTCCCAAGCATGATTAACAAATATAGTCATTATAAAAATTAGCGGACGAGCATGGCTTCCTAATTTCTTGATCAATGCACCCTGTTGCAAATCATTGTATACAAGAACAAAGGGTATAAAAAATGTAAGTTTGAGATATTACCCTTTGGCAATAACAAAGAGTTAAGCTTTAAGATGTCGAGAAGCAATAACAAGAATTGAAGGTGTTAGTTGTTGAGATGCGATAAAGAAGACTGAAACTATTAGTTGTCGAGATCAAAGTTGGTAATCTTGCATCACAATCGATACCGATAGTTTGTGCTGTTGATCACCAATTTTATCACCATCCACTACAACTCTATGAATGCCAATCTGATTTGCGGCACAACCATGACACTTCTATCTCTTCAAGGCCCCTGCAACATATCAAGAATGGGTAGAGTTTAAAAAAACAAAAAACAAAAAAAAAGAAGAAGAAAAGATATAAAGTGATATGTTTGATCAATCAATTATGGGTAAAGATCATCGTTGTTTATTCATCTAAGAAGTATTGTTTCAAATGCTCACGGTCAACATGTGATAGGTTGCTTGTAAAAGAGTCGAAGACTCAAAGTAGCTCTACGTCTAAATCTTTGTACCCAATCCCCATCCTCAACTACACTTGTTTGACCAACGAGGTGTCTTATATGGGGTCTTTTGTGAGTCTAAAATTTTAAAAGGCAGGAGTTTCCTGACTACTCTTTTTTTTTTCCCTCACTTCAAAACAAAATAAAATAGGCAACTTTCTTACTTGTTCTCTATTTTAATAGAGAAACATACTTGTAAGCTTTGTTTCAAAAGCTTCTTTGATGGCAGAGTTTTGGGTAGTTACATGAGGCCTCATATGCTCATCCTTCAACCTTCTCCCCCGTACACCCAACTAAATCACCTTCGCTTCCTCTTCATCCTCGTATTCTTAATTAGAAGAAGAAGACAAGAGTCTGTGTTATGGGTTGAGAAAGAATTCAAAGAAGAGTTTTACTTCGCTGTTGATGTTGTGTCTATCGTCCAAGACAGAGAAAACGAAATCGAGTTGTCTGAAAAGAAAAAAATCCATTTCGAAGACGATCGAAACAGACTCGTAAAGCTGAGTCTCAATAAGATTAAAAAAAAAAAAAAGAGAAAGAGAAAGGAAAGAAGGAAACAGAGTATACCTGCTGGTGTGCGTTGTCTTCTTGTTCTCATGACGGTGTTTTAAAAAAAAATAACTAAAAGAAAAGGAGAAGAGAAAAGGGAATAAATAGATAAGAAGAGGTGGTGTTAGAAAAGGATTGAAGAAGAAGAGTTGGAGTAGGAGAAGGATTCGTGAAGTTTTGTTAAAGAAAGAGAAGAGATAAGCTAAATGATCAACGTGCTGGAAATTGTGTAGAGACGTGAAAAAAAAAAAAAATAGAAAGTAAGCTAAGCTTACTAACTTAGCACAATTCAAATCTTACTAAAGTTGTTGCTGCCCCCTTGATGTTCCCTCATCAAAATCTGCAAAGAAGAAAAAGGAGGACGAGACAAATAGTAGACGAAGAACCCTCTACAGCAGCCGTGTGCTCTATCATAGGAGAAGAGTCCTTCTTGAACCGGCTGTTGGTATTTGGAATGAAGTGGAAAAGCTTCATCGAATATAGAATAAATAAATAAATAAAATTTTCTTATTTCGAACGAACTTCAACAGCCGCGTGTAGAAGAGGAGTCCTTCTTAAACCATCTGTTGGTATACTTGTTTACGTTGCGAGTAGTTACCGATGAAATAGTGGAAATAAGAAAATAGAAGAAGTAGAGTTGGAAGAGGAATGGGAGTCTTAGTGGCTGAACACAGCAGAGACATGAAGAAGAAGAAGTACAGAGGCGTGGTAAAAAAAAAATCAGTAAAAAAAAAAAAGGATAGTAAGCTAGGCTTACTAGCTTAGTAAGATTCAAATCTTACTCAAGCAATTTTGCTCACCTTATGGCCCAATACACCTAAAGCCCAAATCATTGCCACATTGAAAGTGGTTGAGGTGGCCCAATACATCTAAAGCCCAAATCATTGCCCAAATTGAAAGTAATGGAGGTTAGAAGTACGTGCCTGTTTGTGATAGTTGGAATGGTAAAAAAAAAAACAAAAAGTCAATACAGAAAATTTTTAATGGGTTTTGTTCTTTAAAAATAAGAACTCAAGGGCTTTGATTGCATACTTCTCATGTACGTGGCACACCCAACCTTAGAGGAGTAAGTAATTGGGTACAAATAACATTTTAATGGGCTTAAGTGAATCTAAGTCCAATTCTTATATGACACGTACTTACTACCGAAGCAATTTGCTAAGCCAAATTTGTGACGGGCCCTAACCTTCTAAGTGTAGGGTCCGAACTCCAAACTATTTGTTTCAATGAGACTCCGTCATCATTCCTTACCAAATATATCAAAAAAAAAAAATCAATAGAAAAGTTTATCTTTACCAAATCATGGTGAATACAATCAAGGACACATCGTCGTTAGCTACGCATCCTTGAGGGGGCATTTGTAGGCATCAAAATTTAAACGGGCCCCTAAATCCTTCTAAGTTAACAAAAAGCCCACCAAATCAAAATTTGGCCCACAAATGTAAATTGAGGGACAGGCCTCATATAGTTTGGGTTTGGATTTTCGTAGATAAAACCCATGATCCAACAAATTCAAGTGATCCACATTAAATATTGGGCCTTAAACCTAAATAAATAAGTTTGGCCCGATAATGATCAATTAAATCCTTAAAATTGGATTTGGACAAATTTAACCTTTTAAATAAATCAATTAAACTTCTTTAAATTGGGGGTATAATTGAAAAGCTAAATTACTTTAAAGTCTATAAATACAAGAGCCTCTCTCATTGAGAGGGGATCTGGATCACTTTTTCTCAGAAGACAGAAGCTCTCCCTCTAAAGAAGAAGAAGCTCTCAAGCCCTCCTCTAGAGAAAAAGTAAGGTTCTACAGAGATTCGGACTCCGACTAAAGAGAAGATCAAGCATAAAACCCTTCTCCGGAAGCCAAGAAAACATTTTCAACCGATAAAGCGCGAAGCCCGGAGAGAAGAAAATCTACAGAAGCCTCTACAGAAGATCAATCACAAAGCAAAACCACCGTTCAAGTAACCTTCTCAGCCGATAAAGCGCAAAGCACGGAGAGAAGAAAAGCTACATACGTCATCACTATTTTGTATTTGACTGTTAATCAGAGGAAACACTGAGATCTGTATTCATTTTTCATCAAAAATCAATAAAATCATTTGCGATCTTATTTCACGAATCTCGAGGTAGATCCGTAGAAATTTATTGTCAACAGTAACATGTAATTATATCCGAGGATGATTAATAAATGAGGGGGAAGAGGGTCCTATTAAAACCCAGATTACCGATAAAAATGAAAAAAAAGAAAAAAGTGATAGCACGATCATCTTAATTATCATTGATACATATAATAACATACATACAAAGTAACATAGAAGATTCACACTAGTGTGTTACACATAAAGACATACATATAATGAGAGGACTAAGAATTGGCTTTTGGCTCTTAAACAAAAACCACTTTTTATGCCCTCTTAAACGTAACCTTAAGTGCTTGATCACTTGTAACCAAACGTCTCACTCCATTATCAGTATAAATACCAATGTCCGTACAAAGGACTTGAAAGGTGGTGTCACACACACTAGGACAAAAAACAAGCATGTAAGCATCCTCGTAGTTCTGAATCTTAAATCAATTGTTCAAAGTTGAGCAACCTGGGTTTCCTTCAACGCCACCCATTGTCACCAATAACTGCCTGATTGATTCATCAAAATCAGCAAGCTGCCACACCGTTGATTGCGTACAGATCGTTGCGCCGGAGAACTTGATATTGAGATCGGTGGTAACATGAATGATCCCTTTCTTTGGGTCCACTGGAATGAATGTCAATGGGAGCCCGTTCGATGCCTCGTTTTGATCTTGGATTACATCAAATGGACATGAGCCATTCCTGTTGGGTGCTAGGGTTAACCTACCACTTCTTCCACGAGTGATAGGTAGTATATAGTACTATAGACCTGATCGGACCTCATTGCCCGATGTGTCATGCACTGCTTCAGGTGCATTATCATCTAACACTGGGGACAATTTGTTCGTAAAGGTTAAGAGTAGCAATGGAAGAAGACTTCATTGTAACTTATTATGTGATATGAGTGATGACGATGATGAAGAAACGATAAGTGATGATGATGAATAAATGAAGGGAACGTCCCCTATTTATAGAGTTTGCAACTTCTTTGCATGGCACATTATTGGGTTCAACACGACAAGTTTCTTTTACCTTCTTTCACTTTCATATTGTAATATTTGACAATGACTTATGAGTCACCATTTGAGTGTACTAGAAATGGATAAGCCCATGTGAAGAATTAGGGCTGGCAATGGATGGATCGGATCAGGTCAACTTGGTATCAATCCAATCTTGATTGGATCGGATCTGAAAATGATCCAATAAGTATTGTACAGACTCTATCGGATTGGGTGGTCATATATTTAAACAAAGATATTTTCATACATTTTATCGGATCACGACATGGTTGATCTAGAACTATCCGATGATATATTGGAACGAATGTGAAAATTGTAATATTTCAAATTTGAAATTTGAATGAAGAAAAATCAACGAACTTAGATTCTTGGACATTATTTCTTATCTTATCCTATAAACCGTGGGATCATGAAATTTCAAGATTTTTACTTGTCAAAGTCATTATTCTTTCGTACATTGTTTTAGTATCAAAGTAGGTAAGTCACCAATTTTGATTTTAAATAATTAAAAATATTTAATTATTAATAAAATATGATTCATCCAAGCTAACTTATAAGCCATTGAGTTAACTGAAGTTCATATCTCTCGACATATCAGGTGCTTTCTGATTCTTGAATCTTAAACATTGATCTAGAACATCAAAATAAGTTAATGAAATTTAACTTCTAGAAATTTGTTCCATATAACACTATTTAATTATAAGCACAATAAAATAAGTTTTTTTTTTTTGACTTCTTCAAAATTTTGACTTAATGATCAAATGTTACAATTGTCAAATAAGAAGGCAAAGAAATTTTTTTTTTAAAAATATAGCAATTAATTTTTTTTTATTTGTATTGATTTTTTCTATTTTCAAATAAATATTTAAAAACAAAAATCGTTATGAATCTTGAATCCTTTATGTACAACAATCTCCTGATGAAACCCACCAATCTCTCTCTCTCTTTCTCCAGTGGTCTTGCAACCCCATTTACAGATTCTCAAATAATCTCAAATCCCTCAAACAGCACCCAAAAATCACTCCCATTTGATTCTAACAAAGCTTAAAATTCAAAAAACGGAGAAAAAAACAGAGTCCCCTCGAGAAGAACATGTACCTTCTTATTTCTTTAGTTTGCTTATCAAAGGTAGATTAGTATCTAAATATTGTATTCAAAATATTTTATTTTATCCTCTTGTAGGTTTGTTTTTCTTCCCCTCATTTTATTTTGTGGATAACCAGTTATTTTAGTTCTTGATATCTGTATGGTTTCATTGGGTATGAAATTAGATCCGAATATTATCTAAAAAATGATCAGATTCTTTAGTTACTGTTTTATAGATTTTTCTTTGCGTCATGTATGTTTCTTTATTTTTTCTTAGAATTTAGAATTCACGTATTGTTTTATTTTTTTTTCTTGGAATTATGGTGTGAAATATGAGAATTTGTTCGTAGGCGAGATTTTTGGGATATACTTTTATCTCTTTATAATGCAGATGTCCACTTAAGAATTTATGTTTGTTAGATAATTAATTCGGATCATGATGCTTCTTATTTATATCTGGCATTGGATATTGGGTGAGTGACTCTTATCGTCATACTTTTAAAAATGAGTGGATCTCCACTTATGTATTTGTGAAGTTAAGGATATAAAATAAAGAGGGTATTAGATTTAATCTTAAAATCCAATATTACTTACTTAAATTAAAATCAAGATTGTTTAATTCATAAATGTCTTCACCCTATTAAACATATTGTTTAATTTATTATTTTTTAGTTTGAATTTTGGGTCATACAGCCTGTACGTGCAGAACCCACTAGTATTATAAAAGTAAAATGTGCATAAAATATAATAGAAGTGATGCCAGATGGGGTTGCTTTTATGACTACCGTGCAAAATGGGTTTTCAAGGTAGATGGTAAGAATTTCAGCAAATTCAATCCTCTTATGGCCTCTTTTCAATTAAGCTAATTTGTTTTTGGTTTCTTGTATTAGAATTAAAAAAAAAAAAAAAAAAAAAATCTTAGGAAATGTTTGAGTGAGACAAGGGAATTCTTTGAAATTCCAATCTGCTTTTCTAATCATTGATTGGTGAAAAATATTTAATGTATTGGTAACAATTAATGAAATTTCTTCTAAGAATCTATTTTGTAGTGGTAACAATATTTTTCACTTTTCCACAATTTCACTATCATTGTCTTTTGACTTCTTATTGCAAGATCTTAAGTGTTTTAGGAAGAAAGAAAAATACTTATTATGATAGATATGGAGTGAGATTCTTCATAGAAAGTGGGTTCCCAATATTTTGGAAACAAAGATTGGAGAAGGATCAACTCTTAAAGTATCAGAGCGAGATTGGAGTGTGGATGCTTTCCGTTAGTCCGAAGAAGTAGACACTAGTCTTGATTACTTAATCAAGAAACCATGACAACAAGTGTACTTTTCAATCGTTGTTTTCAAGTTCGACAACATTCATGAGGATGAGAGAGTTTTCCAATTGCTTCCGAGGACGAGGGTGATCCAAGTAATATTATCGTGGATGTTATTGCAAGTGGATCGGATTTAGAATTTTGTAATTTGATGCAAATCATCGAGATCTTGTAATCTAAGCTCTCAACCTCGACAAAGAATTGAGACATTATTAGTGCTTCCATTAAAGTCCGACCTTTGCACCACTACGCCATCAATGAAGTCACCAAGGAACTACTCTGGCAAAATGTTAGGATTTCATAAGAGGATAAACAAGATTTGAAAAAAACATAAGAGGATAAGAAAGATTTTGAAAAACAAAACTGTCCGATAAGCATGGAGATCTAGTATAGCTTGCGATAGCACACGTCACAGTGCCAACCATAGTAACCAAGTCCAGATTTGGCAATTATTTGGGAGGGGTCAGTTCGGTTTAATTAAGATAAACCACAAGAAAGTTTCGAAAATCAAAAATTGGGACCATACAAATGATGTTTTGGATTTCTTTAAAAAAACACCATCACAACTCAAAAAAAGCCCATATTTGAAGGGCCAAGGCATCGAATTTCATAATGTTTGATGGACCAAGCTGCTGAATTTTTATTGTTGATTTATTTTGGCATGTCGAAATCGTCAAATTAATGGAGGATGGGAGAAATTTGACAGTTCTAAGCCGTCGAATCTGGGGAACATAAAATTTTTTAACTGCTCTAGGCCGTCTAAATTCAATTGCTAAAATTCATGGGCCTTGGCCTGTTGAATTTTTCCGTTTTCACGTAGTGCATCAACTTTAACCTCCCTAAAAATCCTATCTTGTTCTTTATATTTAAAGGTTTAAAAGATATAATCTTGCGGTGAAAGGCTTTAGGGGTGGGGTAGATTAATTGGCAAATGGTCGATTAAATTGGATGGTCCCTTGTTCAGATATTTTTTTCCAAATGTTGTGATACTGGTGCCAATAGGATGTGCATCGTTCTAAGTTGGAGATAAAAGTAAACTTGAATAAATCTAAGTTTAGTAAACTATGTGAAAATTGAAAACTTTGATGGGCCAAGGTCCACGAATTTAAGAAACTGGATTTTGAAAGTCCAGGGCCATTGAAAATTTTTGTCCCCTTTGTTCGATGGCTTAGCGCCATCAAATTTCTCCCATCCTCCACTAATTTGATGGTTTTTGGCCTGTCAAAATTGACAATGAAAAATTCCACACCTTAGTCCGTCGAATATGGGCTTTTTTCATGTTGTGATACCAAGGTGATGTGCTCTTTTCTATTGACCCGTAAACCTATTTTAATGGATTAGTAACTTGGTGCTTGTGGGAATTGAACCCACAAACTTTACTACCAAGCTAAGACACAATATCTAATTGTGTTACATAAAGCACGTAAAAGGATCAAATGTTGGTCAGCACAACCTAACATTACATTGGGAATAGCTAACAATTCAACCCAACATCTATGATAAATAGTATAACAATAGAGAAAGAGACTTGAAAAGTTAGCTTCCATTAAATTGTAAACAAGTTTGATTTTCTTCTATACCTCATAAGGTTGGGATGGTTATGTTCATGCATTAATGGAGGAATAACATCAATTCCCCTAAACAAAAATGAGAAAGATTTACGAAAAGTTGAGTTTACTATTTGGGTGATGAGCGAATAGATAAAGGGGTAAATGCAAAACTAGAATTATGGAGGGATGCATGCATTGGAGTTGAAGGGGTCTAAAATAAGTTGTAATGGGACAATATATTAACTTTATTAACGGAAAAAAAAAATGATTAGGTGATCATTTCTAAATATCCTAGTTCAATTGTCCATGGGGAAAAAGAGATCGAGGATGCTGTTGTTCATAGGATTAGAGCTAGCCAATCAAAATAAAAGATCACAATTATATCAAGTGTACTTTTTCAGGAGAGGTCCTGAGTTCAAGCCCCCTCGTTGGTATTGCATGTACCTAAAGGATTTGGGCGAGATAGGGTGCTCTAAGAGGCCAGTTGCCTTTCCCTACTAGTCGAACAGGAGCCCTCATCATAAATAATAAATAAATAAATAAAATATGACCATAAAATGTCAATAATCATGATAATTGTGGAGAGGTTTTTTATACATTTCCACTCCCTCGAGATATACATTAATGCAGATGATGTTGGTGATCTTAATTGCAATGTTGATGTTGATCAAGATCCTCCTTGTTGACTCTTCTTGGATCCTAGTAACTTAAGATGGCTATAGAATGACAAAAGCCTCAGAATAGTGCCTACCAACATTCTTCCGACAATCTTGTTAGTGTTGTAATGTGAAAAGAGAGATATATGATCGAAAAGAGAGAGAAGATATGAATAGTCAAATTACAGTGTATTTGTTCTTGTTCTCTAATTTTTTTTTTTTTGTTCAACCCTCTACTTATCCTTCTTGCCTCTTTATAGGCTTACTTACTTGGATAGGTGTCACCACACGACTTACTTAGATTAGATGGGGATCAACCGACATTTTGGGAATGATGCCAATATCTTCATTAATGCTTCTTTCATATTAATGTGTAGCGTCCTACTCTCATTAATGTGGAGTGGGTAAGATTTCACTGTTTGGGGTTAATGCGTTAAAAGAAGTTTCACTCGTTCCCTCTGTTGATAAGTGTCTTTAGATCTTGCATTTAATGACAAGATTTCTATATAGAAGAATGCATATTGCATTTAATTTTTTGTTTTATTAAGAGATAGGCTCTCGACCCGAGCTACCTTCAGATTGGCTGGTAGGTCTGTAAACAAAGAAAGTTCCACCGTGCTTACACATTTTCCATTACATCGAGCTTCGACCCCAACTTCGCCTTTTAATTTTCATTGTGATACTCAAATGCGTGCTTATAATCCCCAATTTTTTTCCTTCATTTTTGAACAAACAAATAGAGCTGGTGACTTCATTAACTCTCCTCAATGCTCACCATTAATTTACTCCCTCTTCTTAGAACAGTGGATGTCTAACGTCCAAACTCAAACTTTTTGAGTTCCTCGTGTTTTGTACTCCTGATGTTGAAAAATGATATTTTCTCCTTCTCTGCTATATCATGTCTTGCTTTAGACACGTGGCTCGATCGCCCCTTGCCATCGGGTCTTATCCTTTTGATTGATTTATTTTTTTGACAAGTGTCCGTATGGTATGACTGAAATTGCCTCCACAATAATGATGTTGAGATATGCTTTTAATCCGTAAAGCATTACATAAAAACACTAGACCAAGAAGCAATAATTCAAACTCCAAAACCAAAGATCTCCTATCACGCCAAAAAATACCTTTATTTTGTACAACATATTTATGGAGAGGCAATGTCATCAATTTCCCAATCCTTAGCATTTCACTTAAGATGTGATTCTAGGAATTTCACATTCACCCTCGTGCAACAAGGCCACATTCGTCTTGGATATCAACCACACCAGTTATGAATTGTGTGCATTTCTTTTAATAGATTTAACTTTAAATCACATGTCTTTTTAGAAAACATCTCTAATCTTGGAGGCATGGGTGGAGCCATGATTTTTTTTTTAGTGGGGCAAACTTATAGTTAAATGAAGGGGGAGGGGGTAAAAATTGGAGGAAAATGAGGGGGAGTGGAGACAACAAGGTCAAACGGGACATGTCAATAGTTCAAAATGTAGGGGTATCTCAAATTTAAGCATAAATTCAAAGGTATCTAAAATGCTCAAAAAAGTTGAGTGGAGGCAACTGCCCCCAATGTCTCCATACTAGCTTCAACCCAGCTTGGAGGGCAACCAACCCAAACAATGGACACCATACTTTGACTATAACACTAAACTTTTCTTGAATACTAAGTAGACAAAGTACGCGTGTAATCAATACGAAATTGTAATCTTAGTGTTATTTAGTGAATCAAAATTGTTGAAAATAAATTGAAGCAATTCCACAAAGATTAGTTGGTACCATGTAACACAAATTAGAGTTTCAGATCAAGTTAAAGAGTGGGGTATTACTAGTACTTAATTAGAGTTCGAGAAGTTGTGCAACTCTTTCAATTTCAAAACCAACACTTTCCTTCACCATCTCTTGACATTACATATTGTTCATATGGAGAGATTAATTTGGCATGCATAACCCACGGTTATTTACCCCGCAAACCTCTTCTTCTTGTTTAGCTGAAACATTTTCCTCGTACTATATATAAGAATTTATCTAAACTTTGTGCAGCAAGCCAATTCAAATTGTGGTGAAGTAGGGCTACAACCCATGCCCAACCCTCAATCCAACCATCCGGCCTAAGCTCCCATATCCAACCTAAACTTGATCTTCCATGTCAGGTTAGCCCGGATTAGGTAATTTTAGACAATTTGGTCGGGTTGGGCTCGTTGAATAATCCCAATTTCATTTTGATTAGCAAATAACTTATATATTTGAAAAAAAAAATACAACATCAAAAAGAAATCATTAGTAAATAGAATCGCATCGACCTTCAAATCCATCATTAAGATCATATTTAGGCAAACCATACTAAACCATAGCTATATTTAAAATATTCAATTGTCCACAAACCATAATAATAAGATGGAATAAAAAGTTTATAAAAAAAATCTATTTCAAATATAAAAATATTTATGTATTAGGATGTAGCATCTGGTTCGGGTTGAGCTGGGTTGCCCGAACCCTCAACCCGAGGTCAACCCTTATTGAGGTTGGGTTGAGATATTCTGACCCAGACTCAACTCATTTTTTACATAACCTAGCCTAAACTCTCACCCATTAATTGGGTTGAAGCCAATTTGAGTGTGGGCCAACTCGCCTCAGTCCTAGGGTGAAGTGCAATTGATGGCATCGAGTGAATTTATTAAAGGGAAAATTGTGGAGTCTTGCTATAATGGTAATCTTCATGGTTGATTTAGATAAAAAAAAATATTCATCATTCTCTTGTTATAATAGTACATACATTTCCACATGTTTTCTTAATTTCTGTCCTCTTCATGGTTGTGCCTATTTTCTATAAATAGATATATTTATAGAAAGAAATCTCAAATAACTAAATATATTCTCCTTGGAAAATAATTAAAGCCTATGCCCATTGCTTGGATCTAGGGTTGTCAATGGATCATGTTCCAATCAAATTGGCACCAATCCGATAAAAAATTATTAGACCTAGACCTAATCTAAACCTGATCAAACATGTAAATTTTAAGTCCGGAGCAATCCAACATGATATGTATTTTTCTAGATCTGGCCGTATCAATTCTACTCCAATCCAATTTGATATATATAATCTAAATAAAATATAAATATAAGTCATTTATTTAATTCAAACATGTGATAGATATAATCAACCCAATAAGTTGAATTGGGTCCTTCCAACCTAAATTCTTGATCCAGATTCCAGACTCATTGTTTTTATTTTTCTTATTAAATATATATCACATGCACTGCCCTCTCGAAAAGTCTTACATGCAATAGGTTGAGTCGATGGTCAACCAGACCCTGGGCTCCGTGGGATTTCAAACATTGGACCTACCCTTCCTAATGAATTTATCAAGGCTCGGCTTGCCACTAGGTCAACCCCTTGGGATTAATCTTGACCCATAGTTATTTGATCATAATAGATAGGACTTCAAGTCTAATCCGATTTATTGACAACCTTGTTGTTCACCCAACCTTGAACCATAATTTTAAAAATCATCTAGACTCATCTAGATATCATTAACATCTAAGTGGGATGTTCGATATAAATCTTCGTTCACATTGTCTTGTTTAAGATTTGATTTGATTCCTCAAATAGTTTGAAAGAATAGGTCAAATCAATTAGGTTTATTTATATATTTTTTATAATTTAAATATTTATTATCTAACAAATGTGATAATGTGATTAGCAATGACTAATCGCGCCTTTTTTTATAATAAAATTACAATTCTTACGTGAAGAGTGGTGATAATCTGACTATCCCACGTGAAACATTCAATCAACTCTCTTAATGTGACAAGTTCTAGAATTGTTGATCAGTATGCCTCAAGATACATGATTTCTTTGAGATACACATTTTGTATCCTGAGACGTATAGATCCACATTAATTTACATTGATTGGAGAAAGAGAGGTTCTTTATTGTGAGAGAGAGAGAGACAGAGATGACGCCAAAATTTTCTATTTTAGTTTTGCGGAGCCGTGTGATATTGCGGTGGCTCGTTAAAGTATTGGAAGTCGAGAGAGTCGGATGATCTTTCCGAATGAAACAGAGTATAAAAAGATTTCTTATGCAACCCAAACACCCAAATTCCAAAATTAGAACAAATTCGGCGTGATTTTAGCCGTGCGAAGGTGTTTCCAAACAGAGTAATAGTTTGCACATTCTACCCATTAATTTACATTGATTGGGATTCCTCTAGTAAGCTATTTCGCAATTAGATGCCCTAGGCACTCCAATTTCCTAAAACTGAGATTACATATCTAAGAAAATTTGGGATCACATCTATCATCCAGTGTAAGGGAAGTCTTATTAAAGACCTCCACCTATCATATAATCTAAGTTGAAAGAATAATAGGGCATTTCAGAACAACATTTTTCCTTGTGAAGAACACATTACCAATACATGTTATGAATGTTGAGATTTGTATAGGTGTGCACAAATCATTATAGGTGTGCACAGATCATAGAGATTTGTATGGGCGGATTTTTAGGGATTTAATTAGGGATTCTAATCCTATTTATATTATGTATTCGATCAATTAAGTATCAATATCAAAAACTCAGTTTGTTAATATGGTATCAGAGCCAAACCTCATTCAAAGACCCTACTTTGACTCTCATTCAAGGATTCCCATGTAGAACCAGTTAATGAACCATAGAACGACCATCATCATCGCTACGCAGCCGTGTTGCTGTGCCATAAAACAGAGACGGACCAGCAAGGACAAGGTTTTGTAAAATCTTTGCAATCATCAAAAAATAAACCAGATCGATTTCTCTCCAATCATCATCGTCGTGTGTTCTAGTTCAGACTAGAAGACGAAGTTGAAGATCAATACAAACCCATCAAACGCAGTCGAGAGAACCAGAGGTCATCACCGCTGCTATCTCCAATCATCATCGTCATCTACGCTAGTCTTCTAGTTCGGATTAGAAGACAAAGTTGAAGTCTTCGTTTTCAACTTGGTTTTCCGCCATTGATGAACCAGACGAAGATAAATCTGGTTTATTGTTGATTTTGTAAAACAGGGCTCTTTGTGCCCACATCGTTGCCAACCCGCCCACACCAGTAGCTGTCCACTACTGCAGGAAGTAGTTTCAGACGCTTTCTTTAGTTTGCCTTGTTAAAAAAAAAAAACCGAAATATGAGTGAACACATTGAATCGTCTGGAAGGGTGTCTTTAATGCAGGCATTCAACTTACCGAAACAAATTATGATGTGTGGTCATAATTGATGGAGATTCATATTGCTGAACGAGAAAAACTCTCTTACATCATGGGTAAATCCGCTTCACCTACTGTGTCAGATAAGGGATATGAAAAATGGTATGCTGAAAATCAGAAGGTGAAACGCTGGCTTCTCATGTCCATGACTCCTGACATCATGAAGCGTTATCTTCGTATACCCACTTCCCGTGAAATATGGAGTACTCTATCCAAAACCTTTTATGATGGTAATGATGAGATGCATGTCTACTCTTTTGCATCAGAAAGCCTTCTCAACCAAACAAGGTACCAAATCACTCTCGGTATACTATGGGGAGTTAACAGAAATCTTTTAGGAACTTGATCATCGTAATAAAGTGGTCATGAAGGATCCTGATAATATTATATCATACCGGCAGTCCATTAAGCGAACCTGAGTACACATATTTCTTGCTGGATTGGATAAAAGTTTTGATTAGCTTCGACGAGAAATTTTACGTCACGAGCCACTCGAAAGTCTAGAAGAGTGTTATTCCTTAGTCCGTCGTGAGGTCATACGATCTACTACTTTGAATGAGGAAATTGAGAAACCTGATGCTTCTGCTATGATTTCCCGTCATCGACCCAATCCGACAACCCAAGACCGGCCTAAAACCACCAATCCGAAGAATTCCAACAACTCGGACAAACCTACATACAAATGCACTCACTGCAATCAAACAGGACATTCAAAAAGTCGTTGCTTCGAACTTATTGGATATCCAGATTGGTGGGACCCAACATGGCATCGAAATTCCAAGCGGTCATCCACTACAGCAGTTGCTCAAACAAAGGAAGATGATGCCCCTCCTACGTCATCAGCATTAATAACCACTTCAACAATTGAAGGTAAGGTCTTTACTCTTTCTACACCTGTTTTGAATAGTGCATGGATAATTGATTCTGGTGCTACTGATCATATGACATTTGATGTTAGACAAGTCTTCAACCTTAACCCATCTTCCCAAAATTGTGTCTCTACCGCCAATGGTAATACCACCCCGGTTGTTGGGGAAGGGTCGTCACATCTTACTACTACTTTACATCTTGATTCTCTGTTAGTTGTTCCTTTCTTAAATTATAACCTTTTGTCAGTATCTCAAATCACTACTACCTTTTCTTGTGTGGTTATTTTTTGGTCTGATCATTGTGTGTTTAAGGACATTCAGACTTGGCAACCGATTGGTTATGGTGTTAAGAAAGGGAAGTTATATTACTTGGACTTGGAGTCAGAACCTTCCAGCAGATTACGACAAGCATTAGCAGTAGAGTACATTGATTCACCAAAGAAGATAACTGAGTTCTTGCTTTGGCATCGACGTTTGGGACATGCCTCCTTTGGTTATTTGAAAAAGTTGTTTCCTAGTTTGTTTACGAATTTGGATATTTCTATTTTAAAATGTGATGTGTGTGTACTTGCAAAAAGCCATCGTGCCTCATTTCCTTTGATTTTAAATAATAGTCTTGTTCCTTTTATGGTTATTCACTCTGATGTTTGGGGACCATCCAAAGTCCCTACATTGGGAGGATCACATTGGTTTGTTACCTTCATAGATGATTGTACTCGGATGACTTGGTTATGTTTGATGAAATCCAAATCAGAAGTTAACTTGCTATTTCAGAAGTTTTATACCACCATTCGTACACAATACAATGAGCGAGTACAAGTATTACGAAGTGATAATGGTGGGGAATACCATAGTTCTGACCTTCGGTATTTTTTGGACTCTCATAGCTTAATCCATCAAACCAGTTGTCCAGATACACCTCAACAAAACGGTGTGGCTGAACGCAAAAATAGACACTTATTAGAGGTTGTTCGTGCTTTCCTCATCGAGGCTAACATGCCATTATGTTATTGGGGAGAAGCTCTTCTCTCTGCTACATATCTCATTAATCGTATACCATCTCGTTCTATTAGCTTCAACACACCCTTCCAGACACTTGCAGAAGCTGTTGTTGCTCCAACAGTCCCAAACCTTCCCCCTCATGTCTTCGGATGTGTTGCCTATGTTCATCTTCCGAAACACCAACGCCATAAGTTAATGCCTCGAGCCTTGAAATGTGTCTTTGTTGGATATGTTCTTCATCAAAAAGGATACAGGTGCTATCATCCCCCTAATAAACGCATGTTTATCACTATAGATGTTGTTTTTCATGAAGATACTATGTATTTCTCTAAGGCTGACTTTCAGGGGGAGTATCTTGAGGAAATTCAGACTTTTGTATACAACTTTGAAGAAGATATTGTGGAAGTATCTGATCCAAATGTAGGGGATTTGGATCCTAGTAGTCAAAACTTGGATTTAAGTGGTGATATCTTACACAATGACACCATAAGTGTAGGAATGGATGAGGTGGAACCTATTGGTCAAAACTTGGATCAAAGTGAAAATGAGCACCTAGAAAGTCAAGAAACATCTGAAACTAAGCTCGAATCTCTCCCAATTGATACACCAAACCAATCGGTGTCTGAGTCATCCAGGAGACAGTTACCACAACGTCACACCAGAGGTATTCCAAAACCTACATATGAACCTCAATTGTCTAGTAAAGTAAGATATCCCATGAACCATTATATGTCTACACATCAATTGTCACAAACAAATAAGTCATTTGTCCATCAATTATCTATTGTATCTATACCTAACAGTGTGCATGAAGCCTTAACTGATCCAAGATGGAAAGCCGTAATGAATGAAGAGATGGCCTCTTTGCAGAAGAACCAAACTTGGGAGCTCGTTGACCATCCTACAGGAAAAAAGACAGTTGGATGTCGATGGATCTTTATTGTGAAATACAAAGCTGATGGTACGATTGAATGTTTTAAGGCGAGATTGGTGGCAAAATGATACACTCAAACTTATGGAATTGACTACACTGAAACATTTGCACCTGTAGCCAAAATGAACACAATCCGGGTCTTGTTATCCTTAGCTGCAAATTTTAATTAGCCATTACAACAGTTCGATGTGAAGAACGCATTCTTACATGACGAACTCTCTGAAGAGGTCTACATGGATCTTCCACCAGGGTGCATGGTAACAGAAAGACAAAATCAAAAGGTATGCAAATTGAAGAAATTATTATATGGATTAAAACAGTCCCCTAGAGCTTGGTTTGGACGATTCACCAAATCCATGACAATTTTTGGTTACAAACAAAGTAATTCAGATCACACATTATTTTTAAAGAAGCAACATGGGAAAATTACTGCACTCATTGTATATGTAGATGACATGATCGTTACAGGCAACAATCAAGAAGAAATGAAAGTTTTGAAGGAATACTTGTCTAAGGAATTTGAAATGAAGGACTTAGGCTACTTAAAATACTTTCTGGGAATTGAAGTATCTCGATCAAGTAAAGGAATCTTCCTATCTCAAAGAAAGTATGCCTTAGATCTATTTCATGAAACTGGTATGTCAGTCTGCCAACCAATTGACACTCCAATGGAAGAGGGTCTGAAGTTATGTGTTGAAACAAGCCAAGTACCGGTAAACAGGGGGAGATACCAAAGACTCGTTGGAAAACTAATGTACTTAGCTCACACAAGACCAGATATCGCTTATGCTTTGAGTATGATTAGTCAGTTCATGCATAATCCCGGTGAGCAGCATATGAATGCAGTTATCCGCATTTTGAGGTATCGAAAATTTGTTCCAGGGAAAGGAATTCTATTCTCTAAAAAACTCAACCAAGCAAAATATCGAGGTATACACAGATGCTGACTGGGCCGGATCAGTTGTCAATAGGTGGTCAACTTCAGGATACTTTACCTTTGTAGGTGGGAACTTAGTTACATGGAGGAGCAAGAAACAGAATGTTGTTGCAAGATCTAGTGCAGAAGCTGAGTATAGAGGAATGGCCTTAGGAATTTGTGAGGCACTGTGGTTGAAATTTCTCTTACAGGACCTAGGCTATTCCCTAAAGCAACCAATTCAACTATACTGTGACAACAAAGCAGCATGTGATATAGCCCATAATCCAATTCAACATGATCATACAAAGCATGTCGAGGTAGATAGGTTCTTCATTAAAGAGAAACTAGATGAAAAGCTGTGGAACTACCAAAGATTCGGTCAGAAGATCAGTTAGCTGATATCCTTACCAAAGGGGTATCCAGTCGGGTTCTTTCAAAGTTCTTAGACAAGTTGGGCATGTGTGACATCTATGCACCAACTTGAGGGGGAGTGTTGAGATTTGTATAGGTGTGCACAAATCCTTATAGGTGTGCACAGATCATAGAGATTTGTATGGACGGATTTTTAGGGATTTAATTAGGGATTCTAATCCCATTTATATTCTGTATTCGATCAATTAAGTATCAATATCAAAAACTCAGTTCATTAATAATGAATTAGTTGATGATTGATTGATGAGATGAGCTGGATATAAATCAGAAAACATATCTATGGTTTAAGGGGATTATACCTCATTTGGCAAAGCAAAGCTCAAAGTTATGAAATCTTCAATTTGATTTCTAAGAACTTCAAAGATCCTTCAAACTCGATTTTTAACCTTGAGAGATTGGGAGAGAGATGTGAGATCGATATACAGAGACCATTAAAACTCTACCATTTTCAACTTTGAGGGAGAGAAAGAGATTACCAGTGAAACAATCGAAAGATGTGAGATCGAGAGATTGCAAGATCGCAAGAGATCAGGAGATTGAGAGATCGCTAGATATTGGGAGATTGTAAGATCGTGAGAGATCGTGACAGATGTGAGATGGGCGAATGCGAGAGATCAAGAATTGTGAGATCTCCAAAGTTCGAGAGATGTTAGATAGAGATTGAGAAGAGAGAGAGAGAGAAAAGAAAGTAAACAAAGCAAATGAGAGAAATTATATACTGTTGTTACTTTTTCCCTCCTGTTTTGTTCAGAGAGACTTTGGTTTTTTTTATTTATTTATAAAAAATAAAAATCCAATTTCACTGGTTGAAGCTCACAAATTAAACTTTTAAGTCACACGAATTTTTCTGTCAAATTTTAAGTTTTTCACGTAGTGTTATCACCATTCAAAGAGAAAACCAGCTATGGTTAATCCTCTATAATCAGTTTAATTTCCTGCCAATATAAGTCTAGTAAGGCTTCTAACTTGTCTAACATAGTCAAGTTAGAACTTTTCATATTAATCTATTAGTTAAGGTACATTGTCATAAGAATAATGATATTTATACATAGGATCATGTTCTCTATAAGACTAGGATAAAGATAATACTAGCATGATTCGATGAAATTTTTACTAGTTAGGATAGGTCTTCTTGAAGTCACAAAAATTTTCATTTTCTATCATTGAAGGTGTCATGCCTTAAAGAGTTCATGAGAATCATTCTTGAAGATGTAACATGTAATTATATCCGAGGATGATTAATAAATGAGGGGGAGGAGGGTCCTATTAAAACCCAGATTACCGATAAAAAAACAAAAAAAAGAAAAAGTGATAGCACAATCATCTTAATTATCATTGATACATATAATAACATACATACAAAGTAACATAGAAGATTCACACTAGTGTGTTACACATAAAGACATACATATAATGAGGGGACTAAGAGTTGGTTTTTGGCTCTTAAACAAAAACCACTTTTTATGCCCTCTTAAACGTAACCTTAAGTGCTTGATCACTTGTAGCCAAACGTCTCACTCCATTATCAGTATAAATACCAATGTCCGTACAAAGGACTTGAAAGGTGGTGTCACACACACTAGGACAAAAAACAAGCTTGTAAGCATCCTCGTAGTTCTGAATCTTAAATCAATTGCTCAAAGTTGAGCAACCTGGGTTTCCTTCAACGCCACACCAATAACTGCCTGATTGAGTAATCAAAATCAGCAAGCTGCCACACCGTTGATTGCGTACAGATCGTTGCACCGGAGAACTTTATATTGAGATCGGTGGTAACATGAATGATTCCTTTCTTTGGGTCCACTGGAATGAATGTCAATGGGAGCTCGTTCGATGCCTCGTTTTGATCTTGGATTACATCAAATGGACATGAGCCATTCCTGTTGGGTGCTAGGGTTAACCTACCACTTCTTCCACGAGTGATAGGTAGTATATAGTACTATAGACCTGATCGGACCTCATTGCCCGATGTGTCATGCACTGCTTCAGGTGCATTATCATCTAACACTGGGGACAATTTGATCGTAAAGGTTAAGAGTAGCAATGGAAGAAGAAGAATAATGGAAGAAGACTTCATTGTAACTTATTATGTGATATGAGTGATGATGATGATGAAGAAATGATAAGTGATGATGATGAAGAAATGAAGGGAACGTCCCCTATTTATAGAGTTTGCAACTTCTTTGCATGGCACATTATTGGGCTCAACACGACAAGTTTCTTTTACCTTCATTCACTTTCATATTGTAATATTTGATAATGAATTATGAGTCACCATTTGAGTGTACTGGAAATGGATAAGCCCATGTGAAGAATTAGGGCTGGCAATGGATGGATCGGATCAGGTCAACTTGGATCAATCCAATCTTAATTGGATCGGATCTGAAAATGATCCAATAATAAGTATTGGACAGACTATCGGATTGGGTTCATATATTTAAACAAAGATATTTTCATACATTTTATCCAATCACGACATGGTTGATCTAGAACTATCCGATGATATATTGGAACGAATGTGAAATTTGTAATATTTCAAATTTCAAATTTGAATGAAGAAAAATCAACAAACTTAGATTCTTGGACATTATTTCTTACCTTATCCTATAAACCGTGGGATCATGAAATTTCAAGATTTTTACTAGTCAAAGTCATTATTCTTTCGTACATTGTTTTCGTATCAAAGTAGGTAAGTCACCAATTTTGATTTTAAATAATTAAAAATATTTAATTATTAATAAAATATGATTCATCCAAGCTAACTTATAAGCCATTGAGTTAACTCAACTTCATATCTCTCGACATATCAGGTGCTTTCTGATTCTTGAATCCTAAACATTGATCTAGAACATCAAAATAAGTTAATGAAATTTAACTTCTAGAAATTTGTTCCATATAACACTATTTAATTATAAGCACAATAAAATAAGTTATTTGACTTTTGACTTCTTCAAAATTTTGACTTAATGATCAAATGTTACAATTGTCAAGTAAGACGGCAAAGAAAAGTGTCTCCTTCAACATAAATTTTATTTGCTTGTACTTTGTACACGATATGTGTCATGCAAACTCTATAAATAGGAGACGTTCCCTTCATTTCTTCTTCATAACTACTCTGTAACAACTCATACATTAGTTACGATGAAGACATCTTCCCTTCTTCTTGTTCTTCTTCTTCCTCTTTTGATCTCCACCGTTACAATCAAAGCATCACGGGTGTTATTAGATGATGATGACTTTGAAGACGTTCATGACACATCGGGCAACGATGTTAAATCAGGTCAAGAGTACTATATACTACCCTCCATTCGTGGAAGTGGTGGTGGGGTGACCCTAGCAAGCACAAGGAATGGCTCTTGTCCATTGGATGTCGTCCAAGATCAAGACAAGCTATCAAATGGTCTTCCATTGACGTTCACTCCTGTGGACCCAACAGAAGACGACGTTGATGTTAGCACCGATCTCAACATCAAGTTCTCTGCTTCGACGACTTGTGTGAAATCAACAGTGTGGCAGCTTGGCAATCTTGACAAATCCACAGGGCAAAGGTTCGTGACAACGGGTGGGGTTAAAGGGAATCCAGGTCGTTCAACTTTGAGCAATTGGTTCAAGATTGATAGATATGAGGATGCTTACAAGCTTTATTATTGCCCTACTGTGTGTGACATCTGCAGACCCCAGTGTGGTAACATTGGCATTTATATCGAGGATGGAGTTAGACGTTTGGCTTTAAGTGATCAACCTTTTAAAGTTGTGTTTAAGAAGGTGTAAACGATGGTTCTTGTTTAAGAATCAAAACCCCCCTATGATGTATAAGTTTTATTTAATATAATAATGATAATAAAGAGGGTTGGAATATATTAATTAAACTTTGGAGGATAAACAATTGCAGGAACTATTATTATTTGTTTTCAATAATCTAATTTTTGTTTCTTCTTTATTGATAGAAACTGAAAACTTTGTTGATTGTTGTATGAGGATAGTAGAACCCAATTAGTAGGGTATATACAGAGAATAATTGAATGAAATTATAGTATATATATACCCCACTGAATTGCTGTAAGAGTGTTACTTCTATCATATTTAATCCTCAAAAGCCAAAAGGTGAACAAAATAAAACACGCTTGTGGTTTGACGAAATATGTAGAGGTGTCAAAACGCCTGTGGACCGGCCCAAAAACTTAGGTTTCCCATATGAAGATTATTATAGAGGTGTAGAAAAGACTATGGGCCTGAAGCCTGACCCATCTTTGGAGTCAATGTGAGGCAGGCCTGAATTTATATATCTTACGTTTTCTATTTTAAAAATTAATTTAAAAATATTTTTTTAATAATTATTATTAACAAATCTCTTTTTTATTTCGATTCAAGCAGATACGTCTTTTCTTATATCGTTTCACACTCTTTTTAAAAATTAATTTAAAATTATTTTTTTAATAATTATTACTAACAAATCTCTTTTTTATTTTGATTCAAGTAGACACGTCTCTTAAAAATCTAGAAATTGATTCTTATCAAATACATATATAAAAATATACTAAAATTAAAACTCTAAACATCGAATAAATCTTTAAAAAATCTATAAATTAATTTTTTTTATTTGTATTGTTTTTTTCTATTTTCAAATAAATATTTAAAAACTAAAAATGTCATTACTTAAGTACCGATTTTAATAAATAAATTCTATTAAAAATTAAAAATTAAAAATCAAACGAGAATTCAATTTTAAACTTTAGTTAATAGTTAACTAAAATCTTAGAAAATCTGGAAATTGATTCTTATCAAATATATATAGAGAAATGTACTAAAATTAAAACTCTAAAAATCGAATAAATCTTTAAAAAAATATAGAAATTAATTTTTTATTGGTATTTATATTTTCAAATAAATATTTAAAAACTAAAATCGTTATTACTTAAGTACCGGTTTTAATAAATAAATTTTATTAAAAATAAAACATAAAAAAGTTCAACGTGAATCCAATTTTAAGCTTTAGTTAACTGAAATCTTAGAAAATCTGGAAATTGATTCTTGTCAAATATATATCTAGAAATATACTAAAATTAAAACTCTAAAAATTGAATAAGTCTTTGAAAAAATATAGAAATTAATTTTTTTTTATTTATATTGATTTTTGCTATTTTCAAATAAATATTTAAAAACTAAAAACGTCATTACTTAAGTACCAATTTTAATAAATAAATTCCATTAAAAATTTAACGACAGTCCAATTTTAAAGTTTATTTAATTGAAATCTTAGAAAATCTGGAAATTAATTCTTATCAAATATATATATATATATATATATATATATATAAATAAATGGAAATGTTCAGCAACAAACATTTTGACAAACATTTTGGCAAAACATTTTTCAAAACATGGGTTAGAGGTTTTGGAATGGGCTGATTTTTAGTGAGAATGATCATCATCACCAAAAATCAGCCCATTCCAAAACTTGTAAACCCATCAAAAATGGTTTACAAAAAATGGACGGTCCACCATTTTTCAACTTGTAAATTGGGGCTAAAACTTGTACCCTCACCAAAAATCAGCCCATTCCAAAACTTGTAAACCCATCAAAAATGGTTTACAAAAAATGGACGGTCCACCATTTTTCAACTTGTAAATTGGGGCTAAAACTTGTAACCTCATCAAAAATCAGCCCATTCCAAAACTTTTAACTCATGTTTTGAAAAATGTTTTGCCAAAATGTTTGTTGCTGAACGGGACCCATATATATATATAGAAATATACTAAAATTAAAACTCTAAAAATCGAATAAATCTTTAAAAAGTATAAAAATTAATTTTTTTTTTATTTGTATTGATTTTTTCTATTTTCAAGTAAATTAATTATAAAATATTTCGGCCGGTAATTTTAATTTTATTGGTTCGGTTTTAAAAATTAAAAAGTTTAACGAGAATCTAATTTTAAAGTTTAGTTAACTGAAATCTTAGAAAATCTGGAAATTGATTCTTATCAATATATATATATATATATATATATACTAAAATTAAATCTCTACAAATTGAATAAATCTTTAAAAAATATAAAAATTAATATTTTTTTATTTGTATTATTTTTTCTATTTTCAAATAAATTACTTAAAAAATATTTCGACCAGTAATTTTAATTTTGTTGGTTCGGTTTTCTCTTGTAAAAATTAATTTAAAAATATATTTTTAATAATTATTATTAACAAATCTGTTTTTTATTTCGATTCAAGCGGATATGTCTCTTCTCATAACGTTTAACGCTCTTTTTTATTTGGATTCAAGATGACATGCCCTTTCTTAAAACGTTTTACACATTTATCTTACGTTAAAAAAAAAAAATTTTAAATATTTTTTTAATAATTATTATTAACTAATTTTTTTTATTTGTGGATACGTCTACCTTTCTATTTAAAAAATTAATTTAAAATTATATTTTTTAATAATTATTATTAACAAATCTCTTTTTTATTTCGAATACGTCTTTTCTTATAAAGTTTTTTTTTAATTAATTTAAAAATATTTTTTAAATCCTTGTTCACTACTCTTTGTTCGTTCACGATCCAGTATGAATCTTTAATCTTTTAAGTACAACAATCTCCTTATGAAACCCACCAATCTCTCTCTCTCTCTCCAGTGGTCTTGCAACCCCATTTACAGATTCTCAAACAATCTCAAATCCCTTAAATAGCACCCATAAATCACTCCCATTTGATTCCAACAAAGCTTAAAATTTCAAAAACGGAGAAAAAACAGAGTCCCCTCGAGAAGAACATGTATCTTCTTATTTCTTTGGTTTACTTATTAAAGGTTGATTAGTATCTAAATATTTTATTCAAAATATTTTATTTTATCCTCTTGTGGGTTTGTTTTTCTTCCCCTCATTTTATTTTGTGGATAACCAGTTATATTAGTTCTTGATATCTGTATGGTTTCATTAGGTATGAAATTAGATCCAAATATTATCTCAAAAAGGATTAGATTCTTTAGTTACTGTTTTATAGATTTTTCTTTGCTTCATGTATGTTTCTTTATTTGTTCTTAGAATTTAGAATTCACGCATTATTTTGTTTTTTGTTTTCCTAGAATTATGGTGTGAAATATGAGAATCTGTTCGTAGGAGAGATTTTTGGGATATAATTTTATCTCTTTACAATGCAGATGTCCACTTAAGAATTTATGTTTGTTAGATAATTAATTCGGATCATGATGCTTCTTATTTATATCTGGCATTGGATATTGGGTGAGTGACTCTTATCGTCATACTTTTAAAAATGAGTGGATCTCGACTTATGTATTTGTGAAGTTAAGGATATAAAATAAAGAGGCTATTAGATTTAATCTTCAAATCCAATATTACTTACTTAAATTAAAATTAAGATTGTCTAATTCATAAATGTCTTCACCCTATTAAACATATTGTTTAATTTATTATTTTTCAGTTTGAATTTTGGGTCATACAACCTGCACGTGCAGGACCCACTAGTATTATAAAAGTAAAATGTGTATAAAATTTAATAGAAGTGATGCCAAATGGGGTTGCTTTTATGACTTCTGTGCAAAATGGGTTTTCGAGGTAGATGGTAAGAATTTCAGTAAATTCAATCCTCTTATGACCTCTTTTCAATTAAGCTAATTTGTTTTTGGTTTCTTGTATTTGAAATTTTTTTTTTTAAATCTTAGGGGGTGTTTGAGTGAGACAAGGGAATTTTTTGAAATTCCAATCCGCTTTTCTAATCATTGATTGGTGAAAAATATTTAATGTATTTGTAACAATTAATGAAATTTCTTCTAAGAATCTATTTTGTATAGTACAACAAATATGGCAATGAGGAACGGTTTAGAACCCTTCCTAAGCCAATTGAAACGGTTCGCAGACCGTCTTTAATCGAGGCGTCGTTAATGAGTTTAAACACCGGTCTATATTTCAGGATTTGGAACGGTTAAATTTGTTCCAAATCTGAAAGCACTAGTAAAAAAATATTTAACACCTTAGACATCGATTTAAAATCCGATGTCTATAAGAATAATGTTCTAGGTCTAGGACTTAGACATCGAGTTAAGCATCTATTAAATTTATAGGGGACTATCTAGTATTGTATTTAATTCACACCTTCTTATTCATAGCATGTGTAGATAGATATTATTGTGGAGTATATAGCTCAAATTGGGTCTAAAGTTTAGTATGCACGATCATCTTGGGACAAGTTGATATCCTTGATTTGCTTTTTTGTAACATGATACACTATAAAATACTAAACTAGACATCATTGACTTCACACACACACACACACACAAAATAAAGTGAATACTTGCCTATCAAGATGGCAAACTGGACCCTTAACAGCCTCATACAGAGCTAGTTCATAGTGTTTTATCAAGTAAAACACATTAAATATCTAACTCCTTTTATGCATCCATAGATCTAATTTGACTACTATTAAAAAAACCAAACAATACAATAGATGAAATTACGTGCACCTTCAGATTTGGTAGACTTCCAAATGTCCAAAGATCAATCTGTGTGTATAAGAATCTTGTAGTAGTTACCTAAAGGCCAAAAAAATATGCACATAAATATTTTGTACATACTTAAACCAAATGACTCAGAAGCGTTGATACCTCAAGGCCTAGCATGTACAACAAACCTTGAATCATATTATGACCGTTCTATGATTTCAGTAAGAAATCTAAAGGGAAAACTCATGCATATAAATATTTTAAGTATTTATGGACATAAGAAATACCTCAAGTGTCTTGCCCAACTATGTCCCACTACATGATCAAAAAAAGCAGCAGAGGTGCCTCAATAGAAATCTTTCTTTTTTCCAAAAGTAGTAATGTATTTAGTTCAAACCAACCAAAAAAAACTTCTTAATATAATACTAAGAATGATCGAGGGAGACATTTCCAACTTTTAACAAAATTCATGTCCCAATATGTGTGCTTCCCCCACAAAAGTAAGAATCCAACTTATTTATATTATATAGATAAATATAATTAAATTGTGGGGTCCAAACAGCTAAACTTCTCTAGTTTTACAGAGTGGAGTTTTATAATATAACTTGGTTAGGGATACACAATAGGATAAAGACTATATGGAGTTACAAATTCAAGTGTCAACCAAGCCAATAGGTTAAAGACTAAAGAGCTGACCTCAAGTGCAACTCAAACAATACCAAAACATAAAACAAGTCAGTCATATTTACATGAACTAAGTTGGACAGTTACGTTTACAAATATTTTGATTGCCAAAAAACCCATGATACAAAACATTGTCAAACTCACCCAAACCACAATTGTAAGCCCTGATAACAGTTTAAATAGTTAAACAAGATAAGAGCCAAAACAATCAGGTAGCACTTCGGTGTGAATAAGACTGCTCAACCAAGTCAGACTCACCACGGTGAAATTTTAATCCTTGCTTACAGTTTATAATGGCTTATTCACAATAGAGTCCCATCTTATAGGAGGAATTGATGGATCATAGAACATACGCAAGGATGTTTAGAAGAAAAGTGGTGCTTGATAAGAATAATAATATCAAAGGTTCTCATGAATAGAGTGGCCCACAAATGACATGGTGCTTAGACCATGTCATTGCACCTTAATGAATGACTTTGACACATAGGTTATACAACTTCAGGAAGAAAAAGGATAGGCAAGGAATCTTAAGCAGATAGCTGCATCCACAGCACAATAAACAGACAAATCAAGGGGCTAGATATAGGCTAGAAATGGAAGGAATTGAACGTTAGTCATGAACTGTCGGAAGGCAAGAAACATTATCTCAATCTAACAGAAAAGAAAGTAGACAAAGCAAATGAGAGAAATTATATACTGTTGTTACTTTTTCCCTCCTGTTTTGTTCAGATAGACTCTGTTTTTTTTATTTATTTATAAAAAATAAAAATCCAACTTGACAGGTTGAAGCTCACAAATTAAACTTTTCAAAATTCTTCGGCTTAAGCCACACGAATTTTTCTGTCAAATTTAAGTTTTTCACGTAGTGTTATCACCATTCAAAGAGAAAACCAGCTATGGTTAATCCACTATAATCAGTTTAATTTCCTGCCAATATAAGTCTAGTAAGGATTCTGACCTGTCTAACATAGTAGTCAAGTTAGAACTTTTCATATTAATCTATTAGTTAAGGTACATTGTAATAAGAATAATGATATTTATACATAGGATCATGTTCTCTATAAGACTAGTATAAAGATAATACTAGCATGATTCGATGAAATTTTTACTAGTTAGGATAGGTTTTCTTGAAGTCACGAAAATTCATTTTCTATCATTGAAGGTGTCATGCCTTAAAGAGTTCATGAGAATCATTCTTGAAGATGTAACATGTAATTATATCCGAGGATGATTAATAAATGAGGGGGAGGAGGGTCCTATTAAAACCCAGATTACCGATAAAAAAAGAAAAAAATAAGTGATAGCACAATCATCTTAATTATCATTGATGCATATAATAACATACATACAAAGTAACATAGAAGATTCACACTAGTGTGTTACACATAAAGACATACATATAATGAGGGGACTAAGAGTTGGTTTTTGGCTCTTAAACAAAAACCACTTTTTATGCCCTCTTAAACGTAACCTTAAGAGCTTGATCACTTGTAGCCAAATGTCTCACTCCATTATCAGTATAAATACCAATGTCTGTACAAAGGACTTGAAAGGTGGCGTCACACACACTAGGACAAAATACAAGCTTGTAAGCATCCTCGTAATTCTGAATCTTAAATCAATTGCTCAAAGTTGAGCAACCTGGGTTTCCTTCAACGCCACCCATTGTCACCAATAACTACCTGATTGATTCATCAAAATCAGCAAGCTGCCACACCGTTGATTGCATACAGATCGTTGCACCGGAGAACTTGATATTGAGATCGGTGGTAACATGAATGATCCCTTTCTTTGGGTCCACTGGAATGAATGTCAATGGGAGCCCGTTCGATGCCTCGTTTTGATCTTGGATTACATCAAATGGACATGAGCCATTCCTGTTGGGTGCTAGGGTTAACCTACCACTTCTTCCATGAGTGATAGGTAGTATATAGTACTATAGACCTGATTGGACCTCATTGCCCGATGTGTCATGCACTGCTTCAGGTGCATCATATATCATCTAACACTGGGGACAATTTGATCGTAAAGGTTAAGAGTAGCAATGGAAGAAGAAGAATAATGGAAGAAGACTTCATTGTAACTTATTATGTGATATGAGTGACGATGATGATGATGAAACGATAGTGGTGATGATGATGAATAAATGAAGGGAACGTCCCCTATTTATAGAGTTTGCAACTTCTTTGCATGGCACGTTATTGGGTTCAACACGACAAGTTTCTTTTACCTTCATTCACTTTCATATTGTAATGTTTGATAATGACTTATGAGTCACCATTTGAGTGTACTAGAAATGGATAAGCCCATGTGAAGAATTAGGGCTGGCAATGGATGGATCGGATCAGGTCAACTTGGATCAATCCAATCTTAATTGGATCAGATCTGAAAATGATCCAATAATAAGTATTGGACAGACTATCGGATTGGGTGTTCATATATTTAAACAAAGATATTTTCATACATTTTATCCGATCATGACATGGCTGATCTAGAACTATCCAATGATATATTGGAACGAATGTGAAATTTGTAATATTTCAAATTTGAAATCTGAATGAAGAAAAATCAACGAACTTAGATTGTTGGACATTATTTCTTATCTTATCCTATAAACCGTGAGATCATGAAATTTCAAGATTTTTACTAGTCAAAGTCATTATTCTTTCGTACATTGTTTTCGTATCAAAGTAGGTAAGTCACCAATTTTGATTTTAAATAATTAAAAATATTTAATTATTAATAAAATATGATTCATCCAAGCTAACTTATAAGCCACTGAGTTAACTCAACTTCATATCTCTCGACATATCAGGTGCTTTCTGATTCTTGAATCTTAAACATTGATCTAGAACATCAAAATAAGTTAATGAAATTTAACTTCTACAAATTTGTTCCATATAACACTATTTAATTATAAGCACAATAAAATAAGTCATTTGACTCTTGACTTCTTCAAAATTTTGACTTAATGATCAAATGTTACAATTGTCAAATAAGAAGGCAAAGAAAAGTGTCTCCTTCAACATAAATTTTATCTATTTGTACTTTGTACACGATATGTGTCATGCAAACTCTATAAATAGGAGACGTTCCCTTCATTTCTTCTTCATAACTACTCTGTAACAACTCATACATTAGTTACGATGAAGACATCTTCCCTTCTTCTTCTTCTTCTTCTTCCTCTTTTGATCTCCACCGTTACAATCAAAGCATCACGGGTGTTATTAGATGATGATGACTTTGAAGACGTTCGTGACACATCGGGCAACGAGGTTAAATCAGGTCAAAAGTACTATATACTACCCTCCATTCGTGGAAGTGGTGGTGGGGTGACACTAGCAAGCACAAGGAATGGCTCTTGTCCATTGGATGTCGTCCAAGATCAAGACGAGCTATCAAATGGTCTTCCATTGACGTTCACTCCTGTGGACCCAACAGAAGACAGCGTTGAAATTAGCACCGATCTTAACATCAAGTTCTCTGCTTCGACGACTTGTGTGCAATCAACAGTGTGGCAGCTTGGCAATCTTGACGAATCCACAGGGCAAAGGTTCGTGACAACGGGTGGGGTTAAAGGGAATCCAGGTCGTTCAACTTTGAGCAATTGGTTTAAGATTGATAGATATGAGGATGCTTACAAGCTTTATTATTGCCCTACTGTGTGTGACATCTGCAGACCCCAGTGTGGTAACATTGGCATTTATATCGAGGATGGAGTTAGACGTTTGGCTTTAAGTGATCAACCTTTTAAGGTTGTGTTTAAGAAGGTGTAAACGATGGTTCTTGTTTAAGAATCAAAACCCCCTATGATGTATAAGCTTTATTTAATATAATAATGATAATAAAAAGGGCTCGAATATATTAATTAAACTTTGGACGATAAACAATTGCAGGAACTATTATTATTTGTTTTCAATAATCTAATTTTTGTTTCTTCTTTATTAATAGAAACTGAAAACTTTGTTGATTGTTATATGAGGATGGTAGAACCCAATTAGTAGGGTATATACAAAGAATAATTGAACGAAATTATAGTATATATATATGCCCCACTGAATTGGTGTAAGAGTGTTACTTCTATCATATTTAATCCTCAAAAGCCAAAAGGTGAACAAAATAAAACACGCTTGTGATTTGGTCCAAAAACTTAGGTTTCCCATATGAAGGTTATTTATAGAGGTGTAGAAAAGACTATGGGCCTGAAGCTTGACCCATCTGAATTTATATATCGTACGTTTTCTATTTTAAAAATTAATTTAAAAATATTTTTTTAATAATTATTATTAACAAATCTCTTTTTTATTTTAATTCAAGCGGATACGTCTTTTTTTATATCGTTTCACACTCTTTTTAAAAATTAATTTAATAATATTTTTTTAATAATTATTATTAACAAATCTCTTTTTTATTTCGATTCAAGCGGATACGTCTTTTCTTATATCGGCTCACACTCTTTTTAAAAATTAATTTAAAATTATTTTTTTAATAATTATTACTAACAAATCTCTTTTTTATTTAAATTCAAGCAGACACGTCTCTTAAAAATCTAGAAATTGATTCTTATCAAATACTTATATAAAAATATATTAAAATTAAAACTCTAAACATCGAATAAATCTTTAAAAAATCTATAAATTAATTTTTTTTATTTGTATTGTTTTTTTTATTTTCAAATAAATTAATTTTCAAATAAATATTTAAAAACTAAAAATATCATTACTTAAGTACCGATTTTAATAAATAAATTCTATTAAAAATTAAAAATTAAAAATCAAACGAGAATTCAATTTTAAACTTTAGTTAATAGTTAACTAAAATCTTAGAAAATCTGGCAATTTTTATTTGTATTATTTTTTCTATTTTCAAATATATTAATTAAAAAATATTTCGACCGGTAATTTTAATTTTGTTGGTTCGGTTTTCTCTTTTAAAAATTAATTTAAAAATATATTTTTAATAATTATTATTAACAAATCTGTTTTTTATTTCGATTCAAGTGGATACGTCTCTTCTCATAACGTTTAACACTCTTTTTTATTTGGATTCAAGATGACATGCCATTTCTTAAAACGTTTTACACATTTATCTTACGTTTTAAAAAAAAAATTTTAATATTTTGTTAATAATAATTATTAACTAATTTTTTTTATTTGTGGATACGTCTATCTTTCTATTTAAAAAATTAATTTAAAATTATATTTTTTAATAATTATTATTAACAAATCTCTTTTTTATTTCAAATACGTCTATTTTTATAAAGTTTTTTTTTAATTAATTTAAAAATATTTTTTAAATCCTTGTTCACGACTCTTTGTTCGTTCATGATCCAATATGAATCTTGAATCCTTTACGTACAACAATCTCCTTATGAAACCCACCAATCTCTCTCTCTCTCTCTCTCTCCAGTGGTCTTGCAAACCCATTTACAGATTCTCAAACAATCTCAAATCCCTCAAATAGCACCCAAAAATCACTCCCATTTGATTCCAACAAAACTTAAAATTTAAAAAACGGAGAAAAAAATAGAGTCTCCTCGAGAAGAACATGTATCTTCTTATTTCTTTGGTTTGCTTATTAAAGGTTGATTAGTATCTAAATATTTTATTCAAAATATTTTATTTTATCCTCTTGTGGGTTTGTTTTTCTTCCCCTTATTTTATTTTGTGGATAACCAATTATTTTAGTTCATGATATCTGTATGGTTTCATTGGGTATGAAATTAGATCCGAATATTATCTCAAAAAGGATCAGATTCTTTAGTTATTGTTTTATAGATTTTTCTTTGCTTCATGTATGTTTCTTTATTTGTTCTTAGCATTTAGAATTCACGTATTGTTTTGTTTTTCTTTTCCTGGAATTATGGTGTGAAATATGAGAATCTATTTGTAGGCGAGATTTTTGGGATATAATTTTATCTCTTTACAATGCAGATATCCACTTAAGAATTTATGTTTGTTAGATAATTAATTCGGATCATGATGCTTCTTATTTATATCTGGCATTGGATATTGGGTGAGTGACTCTTATCGTCATACTTTTAAAAATGAGTGGATCTCCACTTATGTATTTGTGAAGTTAAGGATATAAAATAAAGAGGCTATTAGATTTAATCTTCAAATCCAATATTACTTACTTAAATTAAAATCAAAATTGTCTAATTCATAAATGTCTTCACCCTATTAAACATATTGTTTAATTTATTATTTTTCAGCTTGAATTTTGGGTCATACAACCTGCACGTGCAAGACCCACTAGTATTATAAAAGTAAAATGTGTATAAAATATAATAGAAGTGATGCCAGATGGGGTTGCTTTTATGACTTCTGTGCAAAATGGGTTTTCGAGGTAGATGGTAAGAATTTCAGCAAATTCAATCCTCTTATGACCTCTTTTCAATTAAGCTAATTTGTTTTTGGTTTCTTGTATTTGTACTTTAAAAAAAAAAAATCTTAGGAGCTGTTTGAGTGAGACAAGGGAATTCTTTGAAATTCCAATCCGCTTTTCTAATCATTGATTGGTGAAAAATATTTAATGTATTGGTAAAATGAAATTTCTTCTAAGAATCTATTTTGTAGTGGTAACAATATTTTTCATTTTTCCAAAATTTCACTATCATTGTCTTTTGACTTCTTATTGCAAGATCTTAAGTGTTTTAGGAAGAAAGAAAAATACTTAATATGATAGATATGGATTGAGATTCTTCATAGAAAGTGGGTTCCCAATATTTTGGAAACAAAGATTGGAGAAGGATCTACTCTCAAAGTATCATAGCGAGGTTGGAGTGTGGATGCATTCCTTTACTCCGAAGAAGTAGACACTAGTCACTACGTGAAAATACACAAAATTCGACGGCCCAAAACCGTCGAATTCTGTAACTATTCGTCGGTCCCGACCGTCGAATTGATTTGTCGAATTTGGCCTTGCCGAAAAAAAATTCGACGGTTAAGAACCATAGAAAATTTTATAAATTCGACGGCCTAAAACCGTCGAATTTTATAAATTAGACAGCCCAAAACCGTCGAATTTTACAAATTAGACGGCCCAAAACCGTCGAATTACTAAATTCGACGGCCCAAAACTGTCGAATTTGAAGTTTTAACAGAATTTCGACGGCTTTAGGCCGTCGAATACTATATTTACAACTTAATTTAAAGACTAATGAAAACTCTTTTTTATGCATTTGTCTTCAACCCATACCTGCGAAAAAAATCACACATTCATATCTATATCGACATTCACATCCCATCCACACCAATTTGTATTCAAGCATTCAATTCATAATATCAATGAATAATATGATTTAAAAAAAATATTACTTATATAAGTCAAAATTTTAATCTCACATATTGTAAGAATTCCTGAGATCATCACATACATCAATGTAATGAAGTCTAAAACCTAAAACAAGGTTTTACCATCCACTCTTGATGGCATGGACCTAAAACCACCAAGTTCAATCACAGAGTGTTTTCTCCGTTGAAAGTGCCTCAATATCAGCAGCAGCATAGGAAATCCCATATCCAAATCTTGGGGAAAAAAAACTGGAGGCTCGTCACCTATCATGTAGAGCAATGGTGCGAATTCTGGCGAAGGAAGCAACAGCAGTGACAATCCCTGCGGATCTACAAGAGCATTAGAAGTACCAATCTCCAATCATCTATCAACAATGCACCCCCTCAAATCCAAGGTGACAACAATGGCTAAGAGAATTCTCAAAGCCAACTCTCCATGAGATCCGAAAAAAGAGTGCAATCCTTTTCAACTTGAGCATATTCAGAAGTCAGTCCAAATGGTGTAGCATATCTGCACATGATGAAGTTGAACAATAAGAGTGCCAAAAAGAAAAGAAACATTTGAATTGGAGTTTTAAAAACTAAACATTTTATAAAAAACTTCAGCAGGGTCACTTACTCAAGTTTTCAAATATAGGGATTGACATGAGATGAGTAGTCCCGAATACCTGCACCTTCCCATCCCATCCACTCCTCCCATAAGTCCCAATCAGGATCACACATGCCCCTCATCGACTCATTATCTTCACCATAATCGTACTCGTAACCGTTGATTTGATCGTACAAGCTCACATCGTTAGATTCTCCCCTCAAATTGCTCATCACAACCTGTAGTGCACAACAGAAACATCACCAATCCGAAAGAAAAACAGTATATAACTGTTTTCAAAGAAAAACAGTAAAAAACCATTTCACATTCCTTCAACATTTGAATCCAAATTATATATGACTGCCAAGAAGGTCCAACAAGTAGAAGTACATAAAGGGAGTAAGTCAAGACCAATTAAGACAGTTAGTCACTGTTGAACAGCTTTGATGATTCATGATAACTAGATGGATTGCACAGTTCTTATGCCAACAATGCAAAAAATCAAATTTTTTTTTTTTTTTTTTAAATTTGTAATTAAATTCTCACAGGCCATGGCGGAGGAGAGGCTGAGAAGTGTCTTCAAATCAGAAGGAGAAAAATTAGCTGTGTTGGAGCAAACTAAGATGTTGGATTCGAATGTAATCACACCAGGAACTCAATTCATGGCTACCCTGTCATCTGCTCTTCAATATTACATTCATCTGAGAATGAATTCTGATCCAGGGTGGCGGGGCATCAAGGTAAATCCAATATTTTGCTGTACTTGTCTCTGCTATGTTATTTTCATGGGTTATAAACAATGAGTTTGTCTGAATGTGAGTATATTGGAATTTTGAAGGTCATTCTTTCGGATGCCAATGTGCCGGGTGAGGGAGAGCACAAGATAATGTCATACATCCGCTTGCAAAGAAATCTGCCAGGGTTTGATCCAAACACACGGCATTGTTTATATGGTTTGGTAAATATCATTGTCTTTTTTTTTATCTTTGGTGTTTAGTTGTTAAAGCTAGTTCCACTGCTAACTTGAACTTATGATAAGTGTTTGCTTTGTTTTCTTTTAGGATGCAGATTTAATCATGCTCGCATTGACTACCCATGAAATACATTTTTCAATTCTTAGAGAGGTGTGTGTTATATGAGGATTTGGATCTGCTCTCTCATGGACTTTACGTTGGATGCCTAACATGAATTCTGGTTTTTTGTATCACAGAAAGTTCTGTTAGCTGAGTTTGATTTGGTATGTTGTGTAGGATGTCCGCAAGGCCCAAGCAAATGATAAAAAGTGGAATTTTGGGAAGAATTCACGTGTTAATCAACAGGAAAAAAACAAGGAGTTGAAGCTAGGGGAAGTGGAAGGAGAGGACAACATTGACTACATCTCGAAGCAGCAATTCCAGGTTTGTGCTGTTTTTATTAAAATATGGACTTTGTAGACTTGTTCAAACCGTGGATTATGAACTCACATAGGTATCTGCCTAATGACTTGGAATCAAATGAAGGTTGCACAATCAGCTGGCAACACTGAATGCTCACAGATGGATATTGCTAGATGGAAATAGAACTTACATTGATAGGTTATAGTTGATAACAATGCATAGTTTACTAATAAAAAAACATAATAAATCTGATCGGAAATAGTGCCCATAGTTATACCTTGGGGATGAGGTTCCTACCAATGGCCTTCTAGTTTAAAATTGAAGAATGTTGATGGATAGTTTTATGAGTAATAAAATTGGCTTTGGCAATGAGTGGTGTCTAGAGAGGCATAACGCCTCTCCCTCCTTTGGTGTATGAGGTTGATGTGACCCAAGACCTTAGCCTCCATAAATTGGTAAGAATCTAGTTCACTTTTATTCTCCTCTTTCATGTGTACCCTAACCCTGCTTGCAACATCAAAAGCTCCTAAGGCTGAGATCTAATACATCCATCACCCTCTCAAATCCTCTTCAAGCAGTCTCATATAGACAGCCACCTAGTTTCCTTATTTATTATCCCTTCATAACAGCCCATCTCATCACACATTCATCCATTCAGAGTATTGTGACCTGACCCCAACCAAAACCTATTCATACACAATTTCAACCATACTAAACAATACCTTTAATGATAAACAGAACCTCTAGGAAATCCTGTCACATTCAGCAACTCTAACAGAACCTCAGATTTTATTTTAAGGAATTGTGTATGTCAAATATGTTTTCCTTTCAACTATATATATGATTATGTTAGTATAACTCCTTCACATGATATGTGTATCCACATATATGAATGAATTGCAACCCTTTTAAAACACATAATATCATGCAAAAACAACATGATAAAAACATTCAATATGAGGCCAAAGACTGAAGTGCCCATCAATTTTTAAAATGTGAGAGAAACACTTAATTCCTGTTAGCAAATGAGATTTGATGCATTTTACTAAGGTGTACATTGATACACCATGAATTTTCAATCTCATCAACATCCAATCCAATGGTCTGAACCTTGGGATGACTGTCTCACAGTGTCTAACTGCAACACTACTACTGCCCAGTCCTGTATATGTATGAAAAAACTTTTTTTTTTTGGTTTTTTAATTTTTAATTTTTAATTTGTAATTGTAAGGAATGTCTTAAAACTATTTTGAAAAAGAAATATATGGTAAAAAAAAGAAAACCCCAAAATGAAACTGATAGAGAAAATATAATTTTTATTTAAATAAGGACAAATGGTCAAAGTGAAGAGACAGACTGTATATTCTAAAGATGTATATGATGAAGCAGTAGAGTGTATTATTTGTTGCATTTGAATATGTATGTAGTAGGTGACTTATTATTATCAACATAAAAGTAGGGAATCCAAAGGATTATAAAATGTTAAAAACAAGAACCTAAAAAACCCATCTAGCCAGCTAGGTGAAGTTCTCATGTCAATTGACAAGAATATTAATCAAAACCAATTTGGTTAAATTTTTTCACTCCTTGTGACAGCTTCTAGCTTCTCCTCCAAGCCTTTCATCACTCCTTATAAATACTACATTATCATGCAAACCTAAACCATAACCACAACCACTACAACCTTCTCTTCCTTTCTACTCTTTTGGGAGAGAAAATTAGGTCAGACACATTGGCTAGTGTCCAAATTTTCCAGTGGTGAGATCATCGTCCATGAAAAGTCCTTGTGGCGACCCTATGAGGGGTCGTCTTTGGCCTCATATTCTAGTGGCATTGGTGGTAATCCTCATTTCTAACAATGTTGGGGGAAAATATCTAATATGAAAATA
Organism: Akebia trifoliata; assembly: GCF_017979445.1. Lineage (NCBI taxonomy): Eukaryota > Viridiplantae > Streptophyta > Magnoliopsida > Ranunculales > Lardizabalaceae > Akebia > Akebia trifoliata. Next base: position 3,214,019 of record NC_141390.1, on the reverse strand, counting down.
TGAAAAGCAATATGATATATTCAGTGACTTTTCTTGTGTGAATCAGAAGAAAAAAAAAAGTAAAAAATATTGGAGATTGATAGACAAATTAAGTTTTGACATGGAATGTTATCAAACCTCATTCGAAAAATTTGTCACTCAATCAGTCGAAAACATAAAGACATTCTTGGATAAACATCAACAGCCAGATCTACGTAAATAATTCAAAATCCCAAAGAAGACCCGTTAATTTCAGTATTTGAATAACCAATTCTCATATTTTAGATCTGCAAATTCACAGTTTCTTAAACAGATCAAAATTAAATCTCAAAGAACCAAATGAATAAAAGAATACTTACTGGAAGAGAAGATCAAGGATTTGAGCTCAGTTCTTCGATTTGAGCTTCAGTTCTTGGAAGGTGCAGTTGACGACGAGATCCAGAGGATTTGAGCTTCAGTTCGTCGATTTGAGCTTAAATCGAAGAAGACGATCAGTAATTTTCTGTATCAATCAATCTAATAGGTGAGAGAGAGATCCAATACAGAGAGATGAGAGATCGAGAGATCGAGAGACATACAGATCGAGAGATCGAGAGAGTTACAGAGAGAGGAGAGATCAGAGATCGAGAGACTTACAAAGATCGAGAGATCAAGACAGAGAGAGGGAGACGAGAGACTTACAGAGATCGAGACAGAGAGAGGGAGATGAGAGATTTACAGAGATCGCGAGATTGAGATAGAGAGAGGGAGACGATGAGAAACTTACAGAGTTCGTTAATTAAGAGATAGAGAGAGGGAGACGATGAGAGACTTACAGAGTTCGTTAATGAAGACGATGGGTCGTTAAAACGAGGAAAAAGAATTCGGTGGGCTAAGCCTGTCGAATTATTTAATGGGCCTAAACATGGGCTGTGGATTGACGAAATATAAACGACGGATTTGGGCCGCCGAATTTAGCCCTACAGTAATGCCGAAATTTTACTGTTTTGACGCAGTGAGTCTTGATTACTTAATCAAGAACCATGACAACAAGTGTATTTTTCAATCGTTGTTTCCAAGTTCGACAACATTCATGAGGATGAGAGAGTTTTCCAATTGCTTCCAAGGACGAGGGTGATCCAAGTAATATTATCATGGATGTTATTGCAAGTGGATCGGATTTAGAATTTTGTGCAAATCATCGAGATCTTGTAATCTAAGCTCTCAACCTCGACAAAGAATTGAGACATTATTAGTGCTTCCATTAAAGTCCGACCTTTGCACCACTACGCCATCAATGAAGTCACCAAGGAACTACTCTAGCAAAAGGTTAGGATTTCATAAGAGGATAAACAAGATTTGAAAAAAACATAAGAGGATAAGAAAGATTTAGAAAAACAAAACCGTCCGATAAGCATGGAGATCTAGTATAGCTTCCGATAACACACGTCACAGTGCCAACCATAGTAACCACGTCCAGATTTGACAATTATTTGGGAGGGGTCAGTTCGGTTTAATTAAGATAAACCACAAGAAAGTTTCGAAAATTAAAAATTGGGACTATACAAATGATGTTTTGGATTTCTTTTAAAAAAAACCATCACAACTCAAAAAAAGCCCATATTTGATGGACCAAGCTGCTGAATTTTTATTGTTGATTTATTTTGGCATGTCGAAATCATCAAATTAATGGAGGATGGGAGAAATTTGACAGTTCTAAGCCGTCGAATTTGGGGAACATAAAAATTTTTAACTGCTCTAGGCCGTCAAAATTCAATTGCTAAAATTCATGGGCCGTGGCCTGTTGAATTTTACCGCTTTCACGTAGTGCATCAACTTTAACCTCCCTAAAAATCCTATCTTGTTCTTTATATTTAAAGGTTTAAACGATATAATCTTGAGGTGAAAGGCTTTTGGGGTGGGGTAGATTAATTGGCAAATGGTCGATTAAATTGGATGGTCCCTTGTTCAGATATTTTTTTCCAAATGTTGTGATACTGGTGCCAATAGGATGTGCATAGTTCTAAGTGGGAGATAAAAGTAAACTTGAATCAGTCTACGTTTAGTACACTATGTGAAAAATGAAAACTTCGATGGGCCAAGGTCCACGAATTTAAGAAACCGGATTTTGATAGTCCAGGGCCATCGAAAATTTCTGTCCCCCTTGTTCGATGGCTTAGAGCCATCAAATTTCTTCCATCCTCCACTAATTTGACGGTTTTCGGCCTGTCGAAAAAAAAAAAATTTGACAATGAAAAATTCCACACCTTAACCCATCGAATGTGGGCTTTTTTCATGTTGTGGTACCAAGTTGATGTGCTCCTTTCTATTGACCCGTAAACCTATTTTAATGGATTAGTAACTTTGTGCTTGTGGGAATTGAACCCACAAACTTTACCACCAAGCTAAGACACAATATCTAATTGTGTTACATAAAGCACGTAAAAGGATCAAATGTTGGTCAGCACAACCTAACATTACATTGGGAATGGCTAACAATTCAACCAAACATCTATGATAAATGGTATAACTATAGAGAAAGAGACTTGAAAAGTTAGCTTCCATTAAATTGTAAACAAGTTTGACTTTCTTCAGTACCTCATAAGGTTGGGATGGTTATGTTCATACATTAATGGAGGAATAACATCAATTCCCCTAAACAAAAATGAGAAAGATTTATGAAAAGTTGAGTTTACTATTTGGGTGATGAGCGAATAGAGAAAGGGGTAAATGCAAAACTAGAATTATGGAGGGATGCATGCATTGGAGTTGAAGGGGTCTAAAATAAGTTGTAATGGGACAATATATTAACTTTATTAATGGAAAAAAAAAAAATTAGCCGATCATTTCTAAATATCCTAGTTCAATTGTCCATGGGGAAAAAGAGATCAAGGATGCTGTTGTTCATAGAATTTGAGCTTGCTAACCAAAACAAAAGATCACAATTATATCAAGTGTACTTTTTCGGCAGAGGTCCTGAGTTCAAGCCCCCCTCGTTGGTATTGCGTGTACCTAGAGGATTTGGGCGAGATAGGGTGCTCTAAGAGGCCAGTTGCCTTGCCCTACTAGTTGAACCAGGGCCCTCATCATAAATAATAGATAAATAAATAAATAAAATATGACCATAAAATGTCAATAATCATGATAATTGTGGAGAGGTTTTTTATACATTTCCACTCCCTCGAGATATAAATTAATGTAGATGATGTTGATGATCTTAATTGCAATGTTGATGTTGACCAAGATCCTCCTCGTTGACTCTTCTTGGATCCTAGTAACTTAAGATGGCTATAGAAGGACAAAGGCCTCAGAATAGTGCCTACCAACATTCTTCCGACAATCTTGTTAGTGTTGTAATGTGAAAAAAGAGATATAAGATCGAAAAGAAAGAGAAGATATGAATAGTCAAATTACAATGCATTTGTTCTTGTTCTCTTTTTGTTTTTTTCTTCAACCCTCTCTCCTTATCCTTCTTGCCTCTTTATAGGCTTACTTACTTGGATAGGTGTCACCACATGACTTACTTAGATTAGATGGGGATCAACTGACATTTTGGGAACGATGCAAATATCTTTATTAATGCTTCTTTCATATTAATGTGTAGCGTCCTACTCTCATTAATGTGGGGTGGGTAAGATTTCACTGTTTGGGGTTAATGCGTTAAAAGAAGTTTCACTCGTTCCCTCTGTTGATAAGTGTCTTTAGATCTTGCATTTAATAACAAGATTTCTATACAGAAGAATGCATATAGCATTTAATTTTTTCTTTTATTAAGAGATAGGCTCTTGACCCGAGCTACCTTCAGATTGGCTGGTAGGTATGTAAATAAAGAAAGTTCCACCGAGCTTACACATAATCCATTACATCAAGCTTCGACCCCAACTTCGCCTTTTAATTTTCATTGTGATACTCAAATGTGTGCTTATAATCCCCAATTTTTTTCCTTCATTTTTGAACAAACAAACAGAGCTGGTGACTCCATTAACTCTCCTCAATGCGTTGCCATTAATTTACTTCCTCTTCTTAGAACAGTGGATGTCTAACGTCCAAACTCAAACTTTTTGAGTTCCTCGTGTTTTGTACTCCTGATGTTGAAAAATGATATTTTTCTCCTTCTCTACTATATCATGTCTTGCTTTAGACACGTGGCTCGATCGCCCCTTGCCATCGGGTCTTATCCTTTTGATTGATTTATTTTTATGACATGTGTCCGTATGGTATGACTGGAATTGCCTCCACAATAATGATGTTGAGATATGCTTTTAATCCGTAAAACACTACATAAAAACACTAGACCAAGAAGCAATAATTCAAACTCCAAAACAAAAGATCTCCTATCACGCCAAAAAATACCTCTATTTTGTAAAACATATTTATGGAGAGGCAATGTCATCAATTTCCCAATCCTTAGCATTTCACTTAAGATGTGATTCTAGGAATTTCACATTCACCCTCATGCAACAAGGCCACATTCGTCTTGGATATCAACCACACCAGCTATGAATTGTGTGCATTTCTTTTAATAGATTTAACTTTAAATCACATGTCTTTTTAGAAAACATCTCTAACCTTGGAGGCATGGGTGGAGCCATGATTTTTTTTTAGTGGGGGCAAACTTATAGTTAAATGAAGGGGGAGGGGGTAAAAATTGGAGGAAGATGAGGGGGAGGGGGTAAAAATTGGAGGAAGATGAGGGGGAGTGGAGGCAACAGGGTCAAACGGGACATGTCAATAGTTCAAAATGTAGGGGTATCTCAAATTTAAGCATAAATTCAAAGGTATCTAAAATGCTCAAAAAAGTTGAGTGGAGGCAACTGCCCCCAATGTCTCCATACTAGCTTCAACCCAGCTAGGAGGGTGACCAACCCAAACAATGGACACCATATTTTGACTATAACACTAAACTTTTCTTGAATACTAAGTAGACAAAGTACGCGTGTAATCAATACGAAAATGTAATCTTAGTGTTATTTAGTGAATCAAAATTGTTGAAAATAAATTGAAGCAATTCCACAAAGATTAGTTGGTACCATGTAACACAAATTAGAGTTTCAGATCAAGTTAAAGAGTGGGCTATTACCAGTACTTAATTATGCCATCCCAACAAGAAGTTGCCACTTTACTCTACTCTAGCGGATGCCACTCGCACCCAATGCCAACACCTTCATGACACGTTAGAGTTCGAGAAGCTGTGCAACTCTTACAATTCCAAAACCAACACTTTCCTTCACCATCTCTTGACATTACATATTGTTCATCTGGAGAGATTAATTTGGCATGCATAACCCACAGTTATTTACCCCGCAAACCTCTTCTTCTTGTTTAGCTGAAACCTTTTCCTCGTACTATATATAAGAATCTGATAATCTAAACTTTGTGCAGCAAGCCAATTTGAATTGTGGTGAAGTAGGGCTACAACCCATGCCCAACCCTCAACCCAACCATCCGGCCTAAGCTCCCATATCCAACCTAAACTTGATCTTCCATGTCGGGTTAGCCCGGATTAGGTAATTTTAGACAATTTGGTTGGGTTGGGCTCGTTGAATAATCCCAATTTCATTTTGATTAGCAAATAACTTATATATTTATAATAAAAAAATACAACATCAAAAAGAAATCATTAGTAAATAGAATCGCATCAACCTTCAAATCCATCATTAAGATCATATTTAGGCAAACCATACTAAACCAAAGCTATATTAATAATATTCAATTGTCCACAAACCATAATAATTAGATGGAATAAAAAGTTAAAAAAAAAATCTATCTCAAATATAAAAATATTTATGTATTAGGACGTAGCATCTGGTTCGGGTTGAGCTGGGTTGCCCGAACCCTCAACCCGAGGTTGGGTTGAGATATTCTGACCCAGACTCAACTCATTTTTTACATAACCTAGCCTAAACTCTCACTCATTAATTGGGTTGAAGCCGATTTGAGTTTGGGCCAACTCGCCTCAGTCCTAGGGTGAAGTGCAATTGATGGCATCGAGTGAATTTATTAAAGGGAAAATTGTGGAGTCTTGCTATAATGGTAATCTTCATGGCTGATTTAGATAAAACAAAAATATTCATCATTCTCTTGTTATAATAGTACATACATTTCCACATGTTTTCTTAATTTCTGTCCTCTTCATGGTTGTGCCTATTTTCTATAAATAGATATATTTATAGAAAGAAATCTCAAATAACTAAATATATTCTCCTTGGAAAATAATTAAAGCTTATGCCCATTGCTTGGATCTAGGGTTGTCAATGGATCATGTTCCAATCAAATTGGCACCAATCCGATAAAAAATTATTAGACCTAGACCTAATCTAAACCTGATCAAACATGTAAATTTTAAGTCCAGAGCAATCCAACATGATATGTATTTTTCTAGATCTGGCCGGATCAATTCTACTCCAATCCAATTTGATATATATAATCTAAATAAAATATAAGACACAAAATATAAATATAAGTCATTTATATAATTCAAACATGTGATAGATATAATCAACCCAATAAGTTGAATTGGATCCCTCCAACCTAAATTCTTGATCCAGATCCCAGACCCATTGTTTTTGTTTTTCTTATTTAATATATATCACATGCACTGCCATTTCAGAAAGTCCTACGTGCAACAGGTTGAGTCGATGGTCAACTAGACCTTGAGCTCCGTGGGATTTCAAACATTTGACCTACTTTTCCTGATGAGTTTATCAAGGCTCGGCTTGCCACTAGGTCAACCCCTTGAGATTAATCTTGACCCATAGTTATTTGATCATAATAGATAGGACTTCAAGTCTAATCCGATTTATTGACAACCTTGTTGTTCACCCTCCCTTGGACCATAATTTTAAAAATCATCTAGACTCATCTGGATATCATTAACAACTGAGTGGGATGTTCGATATAAATCTTCGTTCACATTGTCTTGTTTAAGATTTGATTTGATTCCTCAAATTGTTTGAAAGAATCGGTCAAATCAATTAGGTTTATTTATATATTTTTTATAATTTAAATATTTATTATCTAACAAATGTAATAATGTGATTAGCAATGACTAATCGTGCCTTTTTTTATAATAAAATTACAATTCTTATGTGAAGAGTGGTGATAATCTGACTATCCCACGTGAAACATTCAATCAACTCTCTTAATGTGACAAGTTCAAGAATTGTTGATCAGTATGCCTCAAGATACATGATTTCTTTGAGATACACATTTTGTATCTCGAGACGTACAGATCCACATTAATTTACATTGATTGGAGAAAGAGAGGTTCTTTAAAAGAGAGGTTCTTTATTGTAAGAGAGAGAGAGAGAGAGAGAGAGAGAGAGAGATGACGCCAAAATTTTCTATTTTAGTTTTGCGGAGCCGTGTGATATTGCGGTGGCTCGTTAAAGTATTGGAAGTCGAGAGAGTCGGATGATCTTTCCGAATGAAACGGAGTATAAAAAGACTTCTTATGCAACCCAAACACTCAAGTTCCAAAATTAGAACGAATTCGGCGTGATTTTAGCCGTGCGAAGGTGTTTCCAAACAGAGTAATAGTTTGCACATTCTACCCATTAATTTACATTGATTGGGATTCCTCTAGTAAGCTATTTCGCAATTAGATGCCCTAGGCACTCCAATTTCCTAAAACTGAAATTACATATCTAAGAAAATTTGGGATCACATCTATCATTCAGTGTAAGGGAATTCTTATTAAAGACCTCCACCTATCATATAATCTGAGTTGAAAGAATAACAGGGCATTTCAGAACAACATTTTTCCTTGTGAAGAACACATTACCAATACATGTTATGAATTGGTTGATGATTGATTGATGAGATGAGCTGGATATAAATCAGAAAACATATCTAGGGTTTAAGGGGATTATACCTCATTTGGCAAAGCAAAGCTCAAAGTTATGAAATCTTCAATTTGATTTCTAAGAACTTCAAAGACCCTTCAAACTCGATTTTTAACCTTGAGAGATTGGGAGAGAGATGTGAGATCGATATACAGAGACCATTAAAACTCTGCCATTTTCAACTTTGAGGGAGAGAAAGAGATTACCAGTGAAACAATCGAAAGATGTGAGATCGAGAGATTGCAAGATCGCAAGAGATCAGGAGATTGATGTTAGATCAAGAGATTGTGAGATCGCTAGATATTGGGAGATTGTAAGATCGTGACAGATGTGAGATGGCCGAATGCGAGAGATCAAGAATTGTGAGATCTCCAAAGTTCGAGAGATGTTAGATAGAGATTGAGAAGAGAGAGAGAGAAAAGAAAGTAAACAAAGCAAATGAGAGAAATTATATACTGTTGTTACTTTTTCCCTCCTGTTTTTTTTTTATTTATTTATAAAAAATAAAAATCCAATTTGACAGGTTGAAGCTCACAAATTAAACTTTTAAGCCACACGAATTTTTCTGTCAAAATTTAAGTTTTTCACGTAGTGTTATCACCATTCAACGAGAAAACCAGCTATGGTTAATCCACTATAATCAGTTTAATTTTCATATTAATCTATTAATTAAGGTACATTGTCATAAGAATAATGATATTTATACATAGGATCATGTTCTCTATAAGACTAGTATAAAGATAATACTAGCATGATTCGATGAAATTTTTACTAGTTAGGATAGGATTTCTTGAAGTCACAAAAATTTTCATTTTCTATCATTGAAGGTGTCATGCCTTAAAGAGTTCATGAGAATCATTCTTGAAGATGTAACATGTAATTATATCCGAGGATGATTAATAAATGAGGGGGAGGAGGGTCCTATTAAAACCCAGATTACCGATAAAAAAAAGAAAAAGAAAAAGTGATAGCACATTCATCTTAATTATCATTGATACATATAATAACATACATACAAAGTAACATAGAAGATTCACACTAGTGTGTTACACATAAAGACATACATACATATAATGAGGGGACTAAGAGTTGGCTTTTGGCTCTTAAACAAAAACCACTTTTTATGCCCTCTTAAACGTAACCTTAAGTGCTTGATCACTTGTAGCCAAACGTCTCACTCCATTATCAGTATAAATACCAATGTCTGTACAAAGGACTTGAAAGGTGGTGTCACACACAGTAGGACAAAAAACAAGCTTGTAAGCATCCTCGTAGTTCTGAATCTTAAATCAATTGCTCAAAGTTGAGCAACCTGGGTTTCCTTCAACGCCACCCATTGTCACCAATAACTGCCTGATTGATTCATCAAAATCAGCAAGCTGCCACACCGTTGATTGTGTACAGATCGTTGCACCGGAGAACTTGATATTGAGATCGGTGGTAACATGAATGATTCCTTTCTTTGGGTCCACTGGAATGAATGTCAATGGGAGCCCGTTTGATGCCTCGTTTTGATCCTGGATTACATCAAATGGACATGAGCCATTCCTGTTGGGAGCTAGGGTTAACCTACCACTTCTTCCAAGAGTGATAGGTAGTATATAGTACTATAGACCTGATCGGACCTCATTGCCCGATGTGTCATGCACTGCTTCAGGTGCATTATGGGGACAATTTGATCGTAAAGGTTAAGAGTAGCTATGGAAGAAGAAGAATAATGGAAGAAGACTACATTGTAACTTATTATGTGATATGAGTGATGATGATGATGAAGAAATGCTAAGTGATGATGATGAATAAATGAAGGGAACGTCCCCTATTCATAGAGTTTGCAACTTCTTTGCATGGCACATTATTGGGTTTAACACGACAAGTTTCTTTTACCTTCATTCACTTTCATATTGTAAATATTTGATAATGACTTATGAGTCACCATTTAAGTGTACTAGAAATGGATAAGCCCATGTGAAGAATTAGGGCTGGCAATGGATGGATCGGATCAGGTCAACTTGGTATCAATCCAATCTTAATTGGATCGGATCTGAAAATGATCCAATAAGTATTGGACAGACTCTATCGGATTGGGTGTTCATATATCTAAACAAAGATATTTTCATACATTTTATCGGATCACGACATGGTTGATCTAGAACTATCCGATGATATATTGGAACGAATGTGAAATTTGTAATACTTCAAATTTGAAATTTGAATGAAGAAAAATCAACCAACTTAGATTCTTGGACATTATTTCTTATCTTATCCTATAAACCGTGGGATCATGCAATTTCAAGATTTTTACTAGTCAAAGTCATTATTCTTTCGAACATTGTTTTCGTATCAAAGTAGGTAAGTCACCAATTTTGATTTTAAATAATTAAAAATATTTAATTATTAATAAAATATGATTCATCCAAGCTAACTTATAAGCCATTGAGTTAACTCAACTTCATATCTCTCGACATATCAGGTGCTTTCTTCTTGAATCTTAAACATTGATCTAGAACATCAAAATAAGTTAATGAAATTTAACTTCTAGAAATTTGTTCCATATAACACTATTTAATTATAAGCACAATAAAATAAGTTATTTGACTTTGGACTTCTTCAAAATTTTGACTTAATGATCAAATGTTACAATTGTCAAATAAGAAGGCAAAGAAAAGTGTCTCCTTCAACATAAATTTTATCTATTTGTACTTTGTACACGATATGTGTCATGCAAACTCTATAAATAGGAGACGTTCCCCTCATTTCTTCTTCATAACTACTCTGTAACAACTCATACATTAGTTACGATGAAGACATCTTCCCTTCTTCATCTTCTTCTTCTTTCTCTTTTGATCTCCACCGTTACAATCAAAGCATCACGGGTGTTATTAGATGATGATGACTTTGAAGACGTTCATGACACATCGGGCAACGAGGTTAAATCAGGTCAAGAGTACCATATACTACCCTCCATTCGTGGAAGTGGTGGTGGGGTGACACTAGCAAGCACAAGGAATGGCTCTTGTCCATTGGATGTCGTCCAAGATCAAGACGAGCTATCAAATGGTCTTCCATTGACGTTCACTCCTGTGGACCCAACAGAAGATAGCGTTGAAATTAGCACCGATCTCAACATCAAGTTCTCTGCTTCGACGACTTGTGTGCAATCAACAGTGTGGCAGCTTGGCAATCTTGACGAATCCACAGGGCAAAGGTTCGTGACAACGGGTGGGGTTAAAGGGAATCCAGGTCGTTCAACTTTGAGCAATTGGTTTAAGATTGATAGATATGAGGATGCTTACAAGCTTTATTATTGCCCTACTGTGTGTGACATCTGCAGACCCCAGTGTGGTAACATTGGCATTTATATCGAGGATGGAGTTAGACGTTTGGCATTAAGTGATCAACCTTTTAAGGTTGTGTTTAAGAAGGTGTAAACGATGGTTCTTGTTTAAGAATCAAAACCCCCTATGATGTATAAGTTTTATTTAATATAATAATGATAATAAAGAGGGTTCGAATATATTAATTAAACTTTGGAGGATAAACAATTGCAGGAACTATTATTATTTGTTTTCAATAATCTAATTTTTGTTTCTTCTTTATTGATAGAAACTGAAAACTTTGTTGATTGTTGTATGAGGATAGTAGAACCCAATTAGTAGGGTATATACAGAGAATAATTGAATGAAATTATAGTATATATATATCCCACTGAATTGCTGTAAGAGTGTTACTTCTATCATATTTAATCCTCAAAAGCCAAAAGGTGAACAAAATAAAACACGCTTGTGGTTTGGTCCAAAAACTTAGGTTTCCCATGTGAAGATTATTTATAGAGGTGTAGAAAAGGCTATGGGCCTGAAGCCTGACCCATCTGAAAATGTAGGCTTGAGGCCAGCATGACCCATCTTTGGAGTCAATGTGAGGCAGGCCTGAATTTATATATCTTACATTTTTTATTTGAAAAATTAATTTAAAAATATTTTTTTAATAATTATTATTAACAAATCTCTTTTTTATTTCGATTCAAGCGGATACGTCTTTTCCTATATCGTTTCACACTCTTTTTAAAAATTAATTTAAAATTATTTTTTTTAATAATTATTGCTAACAAATCTCCTTTTTATTTCGATTCAAGCAGACACGTCTCTTAAAAATCTAGAAATTGATTCTTATCAAATACATATATAAAAATATACTAAAATTAAAACTCTAAACATCAAATAAATCTTTAAAAAGTCTATAAATTAATTTTTTTTATTTGTATTGATTTTGTCTATTTTCAAATAAATATTTAAAAACTAAAAACGTCATTACATAAGTACCGATTTTAATAAATAAATTCTATTAAAAATTAAAAATAAAAAATAAAAATCAAATGAGAATCCAATTTTAAACTTTAGTTAATAGTTAAATAAAATTTTAGAAAATCTGGAAATTGATTCTTATCAAATATATATAGAGAAATATACTAAAATTAAAATTCTAAAAATCGAATAAATCTTTAAAAAAATATAGAAATTAATTTTTTATTGGTATTTATATTTTCAAATAAATATTTAAAAACTAAAATCGTTATTACTTAAGTACCGGTTTTAATAAATAAATTCTATTAAAAATAAAACATAAAAAAGTTCAACGTGAATCCAATTTTAAACTTTAGTTAACTGAAATCTTAGAAAATCTGGAAATTGATTCTTATCAAATATATATATATATATAGAAACATACTAAAATTAAAACTCTAAAAATCGAATAAATCTTTAAAAAAATATAGAAATTAATTTTTTTTATTTGTATTGATTTTTTATATTTTCAAATAAAATATTTAAAAACTAAAAACGTCATTACTTAAGTACCGATTTTAATAAATAAATTTCATTAAAAATTTAACGAGAATCCAATTGTAAAGTTTAGTTAACTGAAATCTTAGAAAATCTGGAATTTGATTCTTATCAAATATATATATATATATATATATATATATATATATATATATAGAAACATATTAAAATTAAAACTTTAAAAATCTTAGAAAATCTGGAATTTGATTCTTATTATAGAAACATATTAAAATTAAAACTTTAAAAATCTTAGAAAATCTGGAATTTGATTCTTATCAAATATATATATATATATATATATATATATATATATATATATATATATATATAGAAACATATTAAAATTAAAACTTTAAAAATCGAATAAATCTTTAAAAAGTATAAAAATTAATTTTTTTATTTGTATTGATTTTTTCTATTTTCAAGTAAATTAATTAAAATATATTTTGACCTGTAATTTTAATTTTTTTGGTTCGGTTTTAAAAATTAAAAAGTTTAACGAGAATCCAATTTTAAAGTTTAGTTAACTGAAATCTTAGAAAATCTAGAAAATGATTCTCATCAAATATATATAGAAATATACTAAAATTAAAACTCTAAAAATCGAATAAATCTTTAAAAAATCTAGAAATTAATTTTTTTAATTTGTATTGATTTTTTCTATTTTCAAATAAATATTTAAAAACTAAAAACGTCATTACTTAAGTACTGATTTTAATAAATAAATTCTATTAAAAATAAAAAATAAAAAAAATCCAACGAGAATCCAATTTTAAACTTTAGTTAACTAAAATCTTAGAAAATCTGGAAATTGATTCTTATCAAATATATATATATATATATATATAGAAATATACTAAAATTAAAACTCTAAAAATCGAATAAATCTTTTAAAAATATATAGCAATTAATTTTTTTTTATTTGTATTGATTTTTTCTATTTTCAGATAAATATTTAAAAACTAAAATCATTATGAATCTTGAATCCTTTATGTACAACAATCTCCTTATAAAACCCATCAATCTCTCTCTCTCTCTCTCTCTCTCTCTCTCTCTCTCTCTCTCTCTCTCTCTCTCTCTCTCCAGTGGTCTTGCAACCCCATTTACAGATTCTCAAACAATCTCAAATCCCTCAAATAGCACCCAAAAATCACTCCCATTTGATTCTAACAAAGCTTAAAATTCCAAAAACGGAGAAAAAAACAGAGTCCCCTCGAGAAGAACATGTATCTTCTTATTTCTTTGGTTTGCTTATCAAAGGTAGATTAGTATCTAAATATTTTATTTTATCCTCTTGTGGGTTTGTTTTTCTTCCCCTCATTTTATTTTGTGGATAACCAGTTATTTTAGTTCTTGATATCTGTATGGTTTCATTGGGTATGAAATTAGATCCGAATATTATCTAAAAAAGGATCAGATTCTTTAGTTACTGTTTTATAGATTTTTCTATGCTTCATGTATGTTTCTTTATTTGTTCTTAGAATTTAGAATTCACGTATTGTTTTGTTTTTTTTTTCTTGGAATTATGGTGTGAAATATGAGAATTTTTTGGGATATACTTTTATCTCTTTCCAATGCAGATGTCCACTTAAGAATTTATGTTTGTTAGATAATTAATTAGGATCATGATGCTTCTTATTTATATTTGGCATTGGATATTGGGTGAGTGACTCTTATCCACTATGTGAAAAAGGCTCATATTTGACGGTCTTAGCCCATGGTTGATAGATGCTAACAGAATAATTCGGGTAGAGTTGTACCAATTGCAAAAACTTAGATATTTCTTCATAGTGATCAGATGAAGATCCCTTACCATGGACAAGATGTCTGCCTAGCAATTTACTACATTAGGGAAATTGCCAAACATTCAAAAGTATGAGAAGATAATACAATTAATACACGCTTACGTGGAGTGCTAAATAATTGGTTTACTCACTTGATTCTACATTCACAAAATACTTGACTTTGCATACCATGTTAGTATGCAAAGAAATATTGGAAAATGGAATTTGATCATAAAAGATCAACAATCTAAACGAGCTGAATCCCAAAAAGAGTTTTGAAAACTAATTAGAAAATTGATATGAAGTTGAAACATTCTCCACGATCACATGTTTTATGGTTTAACATCCAATATTTTAGTCATTTATCAAGTATTTAAAGGCCATAGAGCAATAAATTGTTCTCATTGGGGAAATCATCACAGAATAACATACAAAACCCTATTTTATAGTTTATCTACTTAAAATCAAACATTCAAAGTGATAGAAACTTGAAGAAAGAGAGGTTACATGTGCTTTGCATTGAAAATATGCTAAGTAACAATAGATCTACAAATAAATTTAACTTTTTTCAATGAATCAAGGACCTTTTCCCATGAAATTAAAGATGATGGCCATGATGGTCTCGATCCAACTTGTTTATCATAATAATAAATCATCATGGTTGCCCAAAGTATTATCAAATGATATTAGCAAGGTCCTTCGTACAATAATAATTCGTTAGGTTAGGGTTTCATTGCAAGTAACAAAGACAATTTTTTACTATTAGAATTTCATTGAGAGAGAGAGAGAGAGATTTGTCTAAGAGCATGGGTATTTTTGCTCAAACAAAGTGGTTATTGTAGTAAATTGCCCGATTTCCCACTTGAAGGCCATTGTAATAATGAGTTTCACAAACTCAGCAGGGTAACCAAGCTTATCAAGTTGAAAATGAAGACATCCTTCCCAAACCAAATCCAAGTTTTCAAAGCCTTGTTCTTATTTGCAAACTCAATTCAATAAGAATAATGAAATCTATAAATAGTCCATGAAAATATTTTTGTCAAAATTAATCTTATATAACTATAGCAATATTATCGTGTGAAGTTACAAACCTTCTATTGGGTCCATCATCCTTAACAAGTATGTGTGTCGCAATGTCAACATCAAGCTGCCAAAGAAAAAGAAAAATGTCAATAAGTCTATTTATGTTGGTAGAGACACTAGGAATGGAAGTAAACATGTGTCTACACTCTACATAAGACTTAAAATGCACAAACAGATGGCTAGGACAAGTGAAATAACTCATCGAACAACTTAACCCGAGCCGGAATTCTAATTCGTGTCAATTTGTTGGAGTAAGCTGAGAAGCAAATTATTTAATTTAACAACTCTAGCGATCAACTCTAGTAATTGAAAAGAAGGCAATTTTTTTTTTTTTTTTTTTTTTTGAAAGGTCAACAGGGTTAAGGCAGACCCAGACCAGCTACAACCTTAAGAACGGAAAACCCCTACGATCCTTATCAATGATAGAACCGAGATTACAAGGGAGAACTCCACTATCTATTTCAGAACAATCCATAGAGTCTTGGGAGGAAGCAAGATAATCCGCTGCTTGGTTAGCTTCCCTGAAAACATGAAAGAAGGAGTACCTGTGGAAACTAGGAAGGAGCCTTCTAATGGCAATGACTAAGTGTATAACACTCCATGGAATACTCCATCGGTTGTTAAGGATATTGACAGCCAATAATGAGTCTGCTTGAACCCGAATGTTGAGGCAACCTTTTGCGATACACAACTTGAGCCCTTCAAGAATAGCTTGTATTTCGTGATAAATGATTGAGACTGGGTTCACTCGGCGAGCAATAGCAGCAATTATCATACCTTCATGGTCTCGAATGATAGCTCCAAGACCACCTCGAGATTCTGAGTATGAGCCATCAGTGTTGAGTGCCCACGTGCCAATGTCTGGTTTTGGCCATGAGCAATAAACTCTCCTCGGCTGAGAGAAGGTCGCATTAAATTCCCAGGCTTGAAGGAAGTGCCTATTGTAGTCTGTATCCTCAATCTCTATCAAGGAGTCTTCAAACTTTAACCGAATTTCTTCTTGGATCATAGAGACAATAGAGTTGTGACTATTAAATTTGTTATGAAATATCCTGTTGCACCTCTCTCTCCACAAATGATAGATGAAGGCACAGAAAATAACTCTTTTGATATCTTGAATGGTTGAGTTGCCCTTGAATTTAGATGCGGCCCACATCACCTCTTCTTCCCAATTGCCCAAGGTACGATTGTGCATACATCTCTTAAGGATTTCAGTCCATAATTGCCTAGAATAGGAGCAGTCATAAAATAAGTGGTTCGTGTCTTCTTCATGGTTGCCACAGAGTTTGCAAGAAGCCTCAACTCTTAACCCCCAATCTTTAAGTTTTCTCAATGTTTTTAGCCTTCCTTTAAGCGCAAGCCATGCTATGAAGCTATGTCTTGGAATTCTAGCTTTGCTCCAAACAAGATGGGCCCAAATGGGCGAGATAGAGTGAGTCATGTAGTTCTTAACAGCTGAATTAATTGAGAAGGTGCCATTGGACTTTCCTTTCCAAACTACAATGTCTTCTATGCCATGATGGATGGGAACTTCATTGAGATAATGGGCGATCTCTTGGAATGAAGCTTCTCTACCTGCTGGAATTCTCCAATTGCCATTTCTAATGATGGCAATTTGTTTTTACAAATTATACATTCAAGAAATCAATCAATCAATGGGGTGTTTGTCGGCCTGACGAGATGTGTAATGTGCAGAAAACAGAAGCAAAGAAACGAAAGCACTGGCTACAAAGATCGCATCCTGTGGTACAAGTCAAACTGAATGTCTCCCCTCAAAACATCAGTAATGATTACCCTGCCAAATTATAGTGTCTGAGGCAAATCCATAAACATAAGAGCCCTACAAGAAATGATTGTATCATATTGTTAGCGTACAAGAGCTTTCAAGTAGGAAACTAAAACCTCTCAAAGGGAAAATAAGAATTAGAACATCAATTCAGCATAGATGTAGTGCTAACAAAAATAAATAAAAAGAACAAAAACAAATATAAAAAAAATCAGTTTATTACCTCGGACTTTTCAATTACTAGGGGATGAAAATCGGTGGTCTGCCACCCAGAAGTGAATGGTGCCAACATGTCATGCCCTTTAAACCTGAGGTTGAAGATATAATTTAACGAAGGAAACAACATTGTATAAATATCATCTGGATATAATTACATAAATAGACAAAAAAAAATAATTTTGTGGTGCCCAAATAGAGATAAGGACTGATTCTTGGCGAGAATCATCTCTTTACCATGGAGATAATACTAACAAAAAATTACCTCATATAGGGATCATAGCAACCATATCTCTTTGTAGGGATCATAGCAACCATATCGATGACTGCTTGGGAAAAGATGGTTTTCTTATGTTCATTGCATATATGACACTTATCTCTGTCAAACTCCTTAATGAATATTTTTTAATTAGCTCTCATTTCTTTACTCTTCAGCAATGTCATGATACCATAGATGAGAGAAAAAAAAGATATATCCTTATTGTTGGGGATATTGGGTGTTCTAAGAATGCTTCACAAAAAAGTTAGGCTTCTTTGGATTATGGTTTCTAAATATATATATATATATAGTTAGCCTATATTTACTCTCCATTCTTACTTTCATTTTCTAGGGTCCACGTAAATAATGTATTGGACGATCCCACAGCATAATGAATTTATGAGCCTCAATGTATCCTTTTGGGTTGCCTTGGATCCTAACCAATACACCCCCACACACATACCACTCATTCATTTTATGACCTAGCTAGCCATGTCTATTAGCATAATGGACCATTGCATTTGAATCGACACAATTCCTTTCTTTGTGCTTGGTTTTATTCAAGAAATTTAGTCCAAATCATCACATTGTTTAAGGCTTGATTGCACATTGGACAAGTGAGACTGAATCAATCCAACACATACTAATGGTCAATTAATCAATCAATATCGGTATGAGATTTTGACAAATAGAAAATGTCCGTCAGCTTTGCAATGCCAAGAATGCATCTCAAAAGATTGTTCAAGCGCACTAAACATAGACAAACAAATGCCCGATTGCGATGCATTAGCCTATTTATAGCCTTACACTTAAACAAGTAAGAATATAAATCATGAGAATCTATATATTAGGTAGAAAAAGAATATCTACTTGTACTTACATCTATAATCTATATCATCAATGACTCAGTTTTTTTAGGTTGTGAAAATAAACTTGATTTTATTCAGGTTGGAGAGTTTACCTGTAATGAGTTCAGAATCCAGTATTTGGTAGAACAAGTAGCACTGTAAGTCTGCACAATCAATCAGAATTAATATTATTAAAAATAAAAACCTGAGATGTTGGTCAGAAACATTAGATCCAAGATTCAATCATCAAATTTTTATTTGTTTTTAGGTTTTGTTTCGTGTAAAATTAACACATTTGGGAAACAAAAAATCAAAATTAATATATTTTGTGAAATCCAAAACCCTAGATCTCATCCTCATCAATCTGAACAACACTATGGATCCATCAACCTGAGAGAGAGAGAGAGAGAAAGAGAGTCACTTTAAAAAACAACAGATCACTCCATCGTTTCCAATCTTGAGAGATCGAGAGATCACTTCGAGCGATCAAATAGAGAGCGATTGAGCGATGACATCGATCCAAAGATGAGATCGATATAGAGATGAGATCGAGGGAGAAGGGAGAGAAATCGATCGACGGTGAGAAAGCAATGGAGAAATCGATTGATTGAGTGAGATAGAGAGAGAGGCAGAGAGTGAGAGGTCGATCGATCAACTGTGAGAGAGAGACAGTAAGATTCGATCGACTGTGAGAGAGAGACAGTGAGATTGAGTGAGATAGACAGAGAGGCAGAGAGTGAGAGGTCGATCGATCGACTGTGAGAGAGAGACAGTAAGATTCGATCGACTGTGAGAGAGAGACAGTGAGAGAGGGAGAGAAACAACTCGACTGTGAGAAAGGGAAAGAGGGGCAGAGTTCAGGTTTAAAATTCGACCAAAAACGAGGTCCATGGGCCGCGGAATTTTGGGTTTAAAATTCGACGGGCCAGGCCCAACAAATTTTTTTAGAAAAATTTGTGATTTTCACGTAGTGATCGTCATACTTTTAAAAATGAGTGGATCTCCACTTATGTATTTGTGAAGTTAAGGATATAAAATAAAGAGGGTATTGGATTTAATCTTCAAATCCAATATTATTTACTTAAATTAAAATCAAGATTGTTTAATTCATAAATGTCTTCACCCTATTAAACATATTGTTTAATTTATTATTTTTCAGTTTGAATTTTGGGTCATACAGCCTGCACGTGCAGGACCCACTAGTATTATAAAAGTAAAATGTGCATAAAATATAATAGAGGTGATGCCAGATGGGGTTGCTTTTATGATTTCCGTGCAAAATGGGTTTTCAAGGTAGATGGTAAGAATTTCAGCAAATTCAATCCTCTTATGACCTCTTTTCAATTAAGCTAATTTGTTTTTGGTTTCTTGTATTTGAATTCAAAAAAAAAAATCTTAGGAAATATTTGAGTGACACAAGGGAATTCTTTGAAATTCCAATCTGCTTTTTTAATCATTGATTGGTGAAAAATATTTAATGTATTGGTAACAATTAATGAAATTTCTTCTAAGAATCTATTTTGTAGTGATAACAATATTTTTCATTATTCCACAATTTCACTATCATTGTCTTTTGACTTCTTATTGCAAGATCTTAAGTGTTTTAGGAAGAAAGAAAAATACTTAATATGATAAATATGGAGTGAGATTCTTCATAAAAAGTGGGTTCCCAATATTTTGGAAACAAAGATTGGAGAAGGATCAACTCTTAAAGTATCAGAGCGAGGTTGGAGTGTGGATGCATTCCTTTAGTCTGAAGAAGTAGACACTAGTCTTGATTACTTAATCAAGGAACCATGACAACAAGTGTACTTTTCAATCGTTGTTTTCAAGTTCGACAACATTCATGAGGATGAGAGAGTTTTCCAATTGCTTCCGAGGACGAGGGTGATCCAAGTAATATTATCATGGATGTTATTGCAAGTGGGTTGGATTTAGAATTTTGTAATTTGATGCAAATCATCGAGATCTTGTAATCTAAGCTCTCAACCTCGACAAAGAATTGAGACATTATTAGTGCTTCCATTAAAGTCCGACCTTTGCACCACTACGCCATCAATGAAGTCACCAAGGAGCTACTCTAGCAAAATGTTAGGATTTCATGAGAGGATAAACAAGATTTGAAAAAAACATAAGAGGATAAGAAAGATTTAGAAAAACAAAACCGTCCGATAAGCATGGAGATCTAGTATAGCTTCCGACAGCACACGTCACAGTGCCAACCATAGTAACCAAGTCCAGATTTGGCAATTATTTGGGAGGGGTCAGTTCGGTTTAATTAAGATAAACCACAAGAAAGTTTCGAAAATTAAAAATTGGGACTATACAAATGATGTTTTGGATTTCTTTTAAAAAAAAACCATCACAACTCAAAAAAAGCCCATATTTGAAGGGCCAAGGCATTGAATTTCATAATGTTTGATGGACCAAGCTGCTGAATTTTTATTGTTGATTTATTTTGGCATGTCGAAATCGTCAAATTAATGGAGGATGGGAGAAATTTGACAGTTCTAAGCCATCGAATCTGGGGAATATAAAAAATTTTAACTGCTCTAGGCCGTCTAAATTCAATTGCTAAAATTCATGGGCCTTGGCCTGTTGAATTTTTCCGTTTTCACGTAGTGCATCAACTTTAACCTCCCTAAAAATCCTATCTTGTTCTTTATATTTAAAGGTTTAAAATATATAATCTTGAGGTGAAAGGCTTTTGGGTTGGGGTAGATTAATTGGCAAATGGTCGATTAAATTGGATGGTCCCTTGTTCAGATATTTTTTTCCAAATGTTGTGATACTGGTGCCAATAGGATGTGCATAGTTCTAAGTTGGAGATAAAAGTAAACTTGAATCAGTCTAAGTTTAGTACACTATGTGAAAAATGAAAACTTCGATGGGCCAAGGTCCTCGAATTTAAGAAACCGGATTTTGATAGTCCAGGGCCATTGAAAATTTTTGTCCCCCTTGTTCGATGGCTTAGAGCCATCAAATTTCTCCCATCCTCCACTAATTTGATGGTTTTTAGCCTGTCGAAAAAAAAAATTTGACAATGAAAAATTCCACACCTTAGTACGTCGAATATGGGCTTTTTTCATGTTGTGATACCAAGTTGATGTGCTCCTTTCTATTGACCCGTAAACCTGTTTTAACGGATTAGTAACTTGGTGCTTGTGGGAATTGAACCCACAAACTTTACCACCAAGCTAAGACACAATATCTAATTGTGTTACATGAAGCACGTAAAAGGATCAAATGTTGGTCAGCACAACCTAACATTACATTGGGAATAGCTAACAATTCAACCCAACATCTATGATAAATAGTATAACAATAGAGAAAGAGACTTGTAAAGTTAGCTTCCATTATATTGTAAACAAGTTTGATTTTCTTCTGTACCTCATAAGGTTGGGATGGTTATGTTCATACATTAATGGAGGAATAACATCAGTTCCCCTAAACAAAAATGAGAAAGATTTATGAAAAGTTGAGTTTACTATTTGGGTGATGAGCTAATAGAGAAAGGGGTAAATGCAAAACTAGAATTATGGAGGGATGCATGCATTGGAGTTGAAGGGGTCTAAAATAAGTTGCAATAGGACAATATATTAACTTTATTAATGGAAAAAAAAAATGATTAGGCGATCATTTCTAAATATCCTAGTTCAATTGTCTATGGGGAAAAAGAGATCGAGGATGCCGTTGTTCATAGAATTAGAGCTAGCCAACCAAAACAAAAGATCACAATTATATCAAGTGTACTTTTTCGGGAGAGGTGCTGAGTTCAAGCCCCTTCGTTGGTATTGCATGTACCTAGAGGATTTGGGCGAGATTGGGTGCTCTAAGAGGCCAGTTGCCTTGTCCTACTAGTCGAACTAGAGCCCTCATAATAAATAATAAATAAATAAATAAATAAAATATGATCATAAAATGTCAATAACTATGATAATTGTGGAAAGGTTTTTTATACATTTGCACTCCCTCAAGATATACATTAATGCAGATGATGTTGATGATCTTAAGTGCAATGTTAATGTTGATCAAGATCCTCCTCCTTGACTCTTCTTGGATCCTAGTAACTTAAGATGGCTATAGAAGGACAAAGGCCTCAGAATAGTGCCTACCAACATTCTTTCGACAATCTTGTTAGTGTTGTAATGTGAAAAAAAAGATATAAGATCGAAAAGAGAGAGAAGATATGAATAGTCAAATTTCAATGTATTTATTCTTGGTTCTCTATTTTTTTTTTTTTTGTTCAACCCTCTCTCCTTATACTTATTGTCTCTTTATAGGCTTACTTACTTGGATAGGTGTTACCACATGACTTACTTAGATTAGGTGGGGATCAACTGACATTTTGGGAACGATGCGAATATCTTCATTAATGCTTCTTTCATATTAATGTGTAGCGTCCTACTCTCATTAATGTGGAGTGGGTAAGATTTCACTGTTTGGCGGTTGATGCGTTAAAAGAAATTTCACTCGTTCCCTATGTTGATAAGTGTCTTTAGATCTTGCGTTTAATGACAAGATTTCTATACAGAAGAATGCATATTGCATTTAATTTTTTGTTTTATTAAGAGATAGGCTCTCGACCCGAGCTACCTTTAGATCGGCTGGTAGGTCTGTAAACAAAGAAAGTTCCATCGAGCTTACACATAATCCATTACATCGAGCTTCGACCCCAACTTCTCCTTTTAATTTTCATTGTGATACTCAAATGCGTGCTTATAATCGCCAATTTTTTTCATTCATTTTTGAACAAACAAACAGAGCTGGTGACTCCATTAACTCTCCTCAATTCGTCGCCATTAATTTACTTCCTCTTCTTAGAACAGTGATGTCTAACGTCCAAACTCAAACTTTTTGAGTACCTCGTGTTTTGTACTCCTGATGTTGAAAAATGACACTTTTCTCCTTCACTGCTATATCATGTCTTGCTTTAGACACGTGGCTCGATCGCCCCTTGCCATCGGGTCTTATCCTTTTGATTGATTTATTTTTTTGACATGTGTCCATATCGTATGACTGAAATTGCCTCCACAATAATGATGTTGAGATATGCTTTTAATCCGTAAAACACTACATAAAAACACTAGACCAAGAAGCAAGAATTCAAACTCCGAAACCAAAGATCTCCTATCATGCCAAAAAATACCTCTATTTTGTACAACATATTTATCGAGAGGCAATGTCATCAATTTCCCAATCCTTAGCATTTCACTTAAGATGTGATTCTAGGAATTTCACATTCACCCTCGTGCAACAAGGCCACATTCTTCTTGGATATCAACCACTCCAGCTATGAATTGTGTGCATTTCTTTTAATAGATTTAACTTTAAATCACATGTCTTTTTAGAAAACATCTCCAACCTTGGAGGCATGGGTGGAGTTATGATTTTTTTTTAGTGGGGGCAAACTTATAGTTAAATGAAGGGGGAGGGGGTAAAAATTGGAGGAAGATGAGGGGGAGTGGAGGCAACAGGGTCAAATGGGACATGTCAATAGTTCAAAATGTAGGGGTATCTCAAATTTAAGCATAAATTCAAAGGTATCTAAAATGCTCAAAAAAGTTGAGTGGGGGCAACTGCCCCCAATGTCTCCATACTAGCTTCAACCTAGCTTGGAGGGCAACCAACCCAAACAACGGACACCATACTTTGACTATAACACTAAACTTTTCATGAATACTAAGTAGACAAAGTACTCGTGTAATCAATACGAAATTGTAATCTTAGTGTTATTTAGTGAATCAAAATTGTTGAAAATAAATTGAAGCAATTCCACAAAGATTAGTTGGTACCATGTAACACAAATTAGAGTTTCAGATCAAGTTAAAGAGTGGGGTATTACCAGTACTTAATTATGCCATCCCAACAAGAAGTTGCCACTTTACTCTACTATAGCGGATGCCACTCGCACCCAATGCCAACACCTTCATGACACATTAGAGTTCGAGAAGCTGTGCAACTCTTTCAATTCCAAAACCAACACTTTCCTTCACCATCTCTTGACATTACATATTGTTCTTCTGGAGAGATTAATTTGGCATGCATAACCCACGGTTATTTACCCCGCAAACATCTTCTTCTTGTTTAGCTGAAACCTTTTCCTCGTACTACATATAAGAATCTGATTATCTAAACTTTGTGCAGCAAGCCAATTCGAATTGTGGTGAAGTAGGGCTACAACCCATGCCCAACCATCCGACCTAAGCTCCCATATCCAACCTAAACTTGATCTTCCATGTCGGGTTAGCCCGGATTAGGTAATTTTAGACAATTTGGTCGGGTTGGGCTCGTTGAATAATCCCAATTTCATTTTGATTAGCAAATAACTTATATATTTAAAAAAAAAAAAAAATACAACATCAAAAAGAAATCATTAGTAAATAGAATCGCATCAACCTTCAAATCCATCATTAAGATCATATTTAGGCAAACCATACTAAACCAAAGCTATATTAATAATATTCAATTGTCCACAAACCATAATAATAAGGTGGAATAAAAAGTTTAAAAAAAATCTATTTCAAATATAAAAATATTTATGTATTAGGACGTAGCATCTGGTTCGGGTTGAGCTGGGTTGCCCGAACCCTCAACCCAAGGTCAACCCTTATTGAGGTTGGGTTGAGATATTCTGACCCAGACTCAACTCATGTTTTACATAACCTAGCCTAAAACTCTCACCCATTAATTGGGTTGAAGCCGATTTGAGTTTGGGCCAACTTGCCTCAGTCCTAGGGTGACGTGCAATTGATGGCATCGAGTGAATTTATTAAAGGGAAAATTGTGGAGTCTTGCTATAATGGTAATCTTCATGGTTGATTTAGATGAAAAAAAATATTCATTATTCTCTTGTTATAATAGTACATACATTTCCACATGTTTTCTTAATTTCTGTCCTCTTCATGGTTGTGCCTATTTTCTATAAATAGATATATTTATAGAAAGAAATCTCAAATAACTAAATATATTCTCCTTGGAAAATAATTAAAGCCTATGCCCATTGCTTGGATCTAGGGTTGTCAATGGATCATGTTCCAATCAAATTGGCACCAATCCGATAAAAAATTATTAGACCTAGACCTAATCTAAACCTAATCAAACATGTAAATTTTAAGTCCGGAGCAATCCAACATGATATTATTTTTCTAGATCTGGCCGGATCAATTCTACTCCAATCCAATTTGATAAATCTATATATATATATATATATATATATATATATATATATATATATATATATATATAGGGAAATGTTCAGCAACAAACATTTTGACAAACATTTTGGCAAAACATTTTTCAAAATATGGGTTAGAGGTTTTGGAATGGGCTGATTTTTGGTGAGGATGATCTCTACGGTGAGGAGATCATCATCACCAAAAATCAGCCCATTTCAAAACCTCTTACCCATCAAAAATGGCTTACAAAAAATGGACGGTCCACGATTTCCCAACTTGTAAACATGGGGTTAGAAGTTTTGGAATGGGCTGATTTTTGATGAGGATGATCTCCTCACCATAGAGATCATGCTCATCAAAAATCAGCCCATTCCAAAACCTCTAACCCATGTTTTGAAAAATGTTTTGCCAAAATGTTTGCCAAAATGTTTGTTGCTGAAAGGGACCCATATATATATATATATATATATAGGGAGGCGTTCGGCGCAAAACATTTTGACAAACCTTTTGGCAAACATTTTAAATCCGTCGGATATAACGCAAATGAACGGATCAGATTCAATCTTCTCGATTTAACGTATAACTTATCTATTTTTAATTAATTACAGCGCCATCCTTATAAGTTTAATTATTTAGTGTTACCTCCCTCTCTCATTAAACATAAAAAACAGAGTGAGACTCTTTCCCTCTCTCTCGAATGAACTCTCTCCCTCTCTCTCTCAAACCCTCTCGCTCTCGACAGAATTCGACAGAGAGTGAGACTCTCATTCTCTCTCGAATGAACTCTCTCTCTCAAACCCTCTCGCTCTCGACAGAATTCGACAGAGAGTGAGACTCTCATTCTCTCTCTCGAATGAACTCTCTCTCTCTCTCTCAAACCCTCTCGCTCTCGACAGATTACGATAGAACTCTCCTCTTTCAAACCGATCGAACGAAATAAGGTTAACTGAATCCTTTCTCCTCTGTCGAACCCCTCTCCCATTCTCACTCTCGGGTCTCAACAGAACCCCACTCTCTCACTCTCACTCTCTCTCTCTCTCACTCACTCTCTCACTCTCGCTCGACCTCTCTCACTCTCGCAAACCCTCGCTCGAGCTTTCTCTCGCGAACTCTCTCGGTTTGATCTCGCTCTCGTTCTCAGTCTCTCATCATCGCTCGCACGAACGACGAAGACTCCATCTCCCTCGCAGACAGGTACTCTCTCCCTCTCTCTCTCTCTCTCTCTCTCTCTCTCTCTCTCTCTCTCTCTCTCTCTCTCTCTCTCTCTCTGTTTAAGCTTTATCTCCTTGGATTAATTTGAGTTTCGATTTGGTGAAGACAAAAAATCTGAAATTATTTAGGGCTTTTTTATTCTGATTTGAGAATATTTCATCTGTGAAATATTTCACATAAAAAATTATAAGGATTTGTTGTTGTGTTTCTTGATTTTAATCTCGTGAGCAGGGCTAGTATAAAAAATTCCGGCTTTTTTATTCTTCACTTGGTAAAGTAACAATAGACTGTGAACCTGATTGAATAACAATTTAGGTATTAATTTGAGTTTCTGTTCTTTGATTTGAGAATATTTCATCTGTGAAATATTTCACATAAAAAATTCTGATTAGTTGTTGTGTTTCTTGATTTTAATCTCGTGAGCAAGTGAAATTTTTTAGGTTCTCTATTGGTCCCAAGTAACCAACCAACAAGATCACAAACCCACAAACATAAATTTGAATTTAGTTTATCTACCAGACTCATAACTAAAACACATGAGAAATTCATGACATACTGATTTGGAATAGCAGATGTGCACAAAAATAGTAACTTTATGAAATTGGCACCCACCATGCCTAATTCCATGTTTACCATCCACACACATCACATTAACTGTTTTCAACTTATTTTAATTTAATTACACTTCTCAAGATCAGGCAATAAAATTAAGCTAATTTACTCTTGTGATTTTCAATTAGTGTATACAATTCTTGCTTGGCATGACTAGATGACTTGTTTCAGATATAGCTCATTCTTTGGAAAACTGAGCAACTATAGCTCATTTTGATTAGGTTTCAACTTTAGAATGCTTGCTTTGTGGCCCAAACTTTTTTCATTTTCCAACTACTTTGAGTTTATCGAGTATTTGGCTGAATGGGGTTTAGTGCACACTGAATGGTTTAGTTTATCGAGTTTATATTCTTACGGACTGCTTTGAAGTTATTAGTCGGAGAGGATCAAAATTTGATACACGTAATTCTCATTCTCCTTGGCTGCCATGAAGAATATATTTCTGAAGGAGTATTTGGCTGCCAAGAAATTATTAATATCAATGGGATCAATAATATGTTTGTCCTTGGGACTTGTATTTGGAATTCATATCCACGGAAGGAGTGAAGTATTTGATGTCTAGTTCTCCTACTCTTGCAGCAAATACAAGGATGAGCAGCAAAAGAAGAAGAGAGAACAACAGAAGAAAAGTGCTGGTGAATGTCTCTTCCCTTTGATATTTTTGGTATATGCAATTGCACTTGTTTGGGTGTTTAAGTTTTATCTGTGCCATGAGCATGGCTTATATGTGCTTTCGGTTATGCAGCCAATCGTGTGGATATAAAGGAGCTCAAATGGGGTATTATTATGTTCCTGTACCATTTTCCTAGATTTCCTAACTTTATCATTGGCTTTGGTTTTCAGACTCAAGTTTAAATCTTAAATGTCATATTATATTTTGGAAAAGCTCGAGCACCTCCTTTAATAATATTATTTTTAAATTGGAAGAACATTACTAAGTGACATGAGTACTTGAATAAGGTGTTATTTGACATGGAATGGGTAGCTAAAGGACATGCATGTTCATGCTTGTTCAAGCAAGTATGAACAATGTGATTCTCTTGAATAAAAGTTACACTTCAACTGACTTCATCCGTTGCACTTCAACTCACTTAATCTGTCACTGGCCAACACCATTATGACCGACTTTTCACCCGTTAGTATTTTCATTCTTTACATCTACACCAGATCAGTCATTGTATACCTTGTCCATGGCATGATCCTCTTTAAAACAGATATGTGTTAGATATCTAAATCTGACCTGATCCATTTCATATGTGTTGGAAAGCTTGCTTTGTGGCCCAAACTTTTTTCATTTTCCAACTACTTTGAGTTTATCAAGTATTTGGCTGAATGGGGTTTAGTGTACACTGAATGGTTTAGTTTATCGAGTTTATAACTCTTCAGACTGCTTTGAAGTTATTAGTGGGAGAGGATCAAGATTTGATACACGTAATTCCCATTCGCCTTGGCTGCCATGAAGAAAATATTTCTGAAGCAGGAATCAAAGCACCCAAGAAACCTCGACTAAAAGTTAGGAGATGCTCTCAAAGTTAATAAAGCAGGAACCAAAGCACCCAAGAACCTCGACTCAGGATCAGAGAAAGGTAAAATTTTAAGAAAACATGTTCAATTCAATTATCCAAGTTACTATTATACATCAATTTTGTACCTTTCATGGAAGTCGAACTTTATAGTATCGAACCTTGATTTAATTGTTTCATGGTTAGTCATCGATAGGTTCCGTCTGTTGAAACTTGGGGTTGGAGCTTTTCTCTTCTTTTGCGCTTGCTATGACATTGCATTTGGGAAGAACCATTACTCCATATACCTTTACCTACAAGCCATGGCATTCTTCATCGTGGGGTTTGGTTACGTTGGCACCTTCGTCCTCAGCTCTTAGCAGGACCCGTGTCTGTGGTGGTATCTCTCTCTTCGACAACGTATATTAATGATATTTTAGAAACATTTATGCCGAGGGGACGCACTCATCTCGTGCCTCAAAGAATTCTGTGAATACTCGAGAAGTCAAGAAGATACACAAACTTAAGAAAGAACACATCATATAGAAGCAAAGAAAGAAGCATGCATAAGCAGCATATGGGTTTTGACCCCCAAGTGGATGTGACATCTTTGAATGGATTGCTTGTAATTGTTGGATTTGTAGTTTTTTCTTTTTTCTTTTCTTTTTTCAATCCCTTTTGTTGGGTTTTGTTTTGGAGGGATTCAATAAGCTGAAATTATCTTTCCTTCCCTTTACACTCTGTACACATTAAAGTAAATGGAGAATGAAGTTCACAGCAAAGTTGTTGATTTGCTTTGACAATGTATTAATTAGAAAACTATCATGGAGATCTTTCCAATGCTATTTTTTCTTAAGTATTTCTATCATTACATATGCATATTTCATTTTAAGTTGCAATTTTGCATTTCTTAACATGCAGTTCCATTTATTTAATCTCAAGAGCATCATGCATGCCCTCGGGTGGTTTATGTGTGTTATGCGTTTGTATCTAGTTTTGGCAAAGGCATGGGTATAATGAAAGCACCACATATCGATATATGCAGCACTTCACAACCTTTAGAATTCAATGACTAAAACAGCCTTAGTGAATAAAAGTGCTTTGTTTGATAAATATTAAAATTAGTTCCTACAAAAGTGAGAAGTCCAAAACATATCCGATTTTAGTTTCTAGATTATGTGGATATTCTTTTGGAAGATAATGTCCTCACATTTTTTATTCAATGACTAAAACAGCCTTAGTGGTTGTTTCTAAGTGTTACTTTAATGATCACTCACAACAACATTTACATCAGAACTCAAACTGTCACACTTGGTGAAACAACCTTTCAAATACATACAAATGCAATAAGCGTTGATGCCAAACAATGATCCTTTATAACATAACATCTCAATGAAATTGAGGATAATTATTTGACATCATAGAGTGATAGAGATACCACACGACATCAAGAAATCTGAAATTCCAAAACACCTGGTTGAGAATGGTTACTAGCTTGAAATTTACTTCCCAAAAAGCCGGGTTGAAAATAACTAACCAACAATCCTTCCTTGGTGCACCTTATAATATAAGCTTATACAAAAGTCCAGAATGAAAAGCTGACACTACAACTTAAAAACTGATGGACTAAATCCACACCTAATACACAAAATACGAGGGAACAATTTATTTCCACGATATGTTAGCCACGCCTTGTTGGTTGTTGTTGTTATTGCAGGCTCCCATGCTCTAGTTGAGGGGGCTGCCAGGACCACCAGATGACTCACTCATGGTCCCTCATGATGGTGGACTACCAGACCCCACCATTCCACCGCCACCCGATCCATGCTTTGGCACTGCAGAAGAATGCTCTGATCGGTTTAACTTTGACTATTTGCGCCCATCAGCAATAAAACTACCCACAACTACCTGAAATGAACCAAGCAGATCAAGTAAGCAAACATATACATGATTTTCTCCAGCACATTTAAGCAAAACATATACAAAAATATAAGGAGAGACGAAGTAAAAAAGAATAATGTTGAAGTTACCTCAAGATTGTACCTCAAATATCATGTTCAATATGTTTTATAAGTAAAGCAAAATAGACAAAATAGATTAAATTTCTATGTTCCACGATACTATTTTTCAGGTTTGTATACAATATAGTTTGGTTCCCAAATTGATTGAAACTTATACATAACAGAAATTTACAACCTTAATCCTTACTTGCAACTTGGACTTCAAAAATTGTTATCATAACCATCAAAAAATTTCAGCTCACATTCAAAATCTGGTAACAAATGAAGGTATCAGCTTTTGAAATAGTGCAAGCCTTCAATGATATCAGATGTATTCAATAAATCAATTCCCTTTTGAAATAGTAAAAGAGAAAATAAAAATGTGCTAATAAAATCATGTGTGTACCTCAATATTTGGGATTTGGGACAAGCTAAAGAATGCACATATTAGCACGTACACCAGACAAGCTTTTCCAACTGGATTCACTAATGTTCCTTAATAAGAATGGATTGAAAATGTCTACATTCTGCAGTATCAAGATTTGGGCTCATGCTTTCCCTCTCCCTGATTGTTAACACGTCACAAAGAAATATTCAATCGTATTCGATGCATACTGAAACTTATGAGATTGAGCTTCATATCCAAAGCCTACCTCTGCTAACGCATGGGCAGCCAAAGCCAACATTCTAGCAAATATAACTCTTTGGGGCCTTTTCCCTCTAGCAAACTTCCTCCATTCTCTCTGAAATATAACAAAAATAAGAAGTAAATAATCACCTTATTAGTGCCCTCTCTAGTATGCAGCAATGTTCAAATTAATTGATAACATATGCAAATACAAAAGAAGCACTGTGTTTTTTTTTTTTAAAGATGAGTACAATTTATGGCAAGGTGAGATGTAATTATGAAAATGGTTTTCCATTCTACTACAATGAATCTAAATGGATCATTCTGCCACTCTGTAATCTATGATATAAAAAGAGTATCCTTAAATGTTTCCAGCAATTTTACAATCATTCTGCCACGAGATTAAAATAAAAAAACACAACTAATCGGATTTTTTTATGTGAGATATTTCACAGATGAAATATTCTCAAATCAAAGAACAGAAACTCAAATTAATACATAAATTGTTATTCAATCAGGTTCACAGTCTATTGTTAGTTTACCAAAGTGAAGATAAAAAAAAAACCCCTAAATAAATCCGGATTTTTTTTCTTCATCAAATCGAAACTCAAATTAATCCAAGGAGATATATATATAGAGAGAGAGTACCTGTCTGTGAAGGAGATGGAGTCTTCATCGTTCATGCGAGAGAGATGTAACTTAAACAGTGAGAGCGAGGGCGAGAGGGTTTCAGATCGATGGAGCCGTCGAGTATTGATCAAGAGTGAGAGAGAGGGTTTGAGAGAGTGAGAGAGAGGGCACGAGAGTGATAGAGAGGGGTTCTATCGATCGCGAGAGGGTTTGAGAGAGTGAGAGAAAAGGGCGTTTGTCGAGAGAGTTCAGTTCGATGGAGTCGTCAGATTTGATCGAGAGTGAACGAGAGTGAGAGAGAGGGTTTGAGAGAGTGAGAGAGAGTGAAAGAGAGTGAGAGAGATGGGTTATGTCGATCGCGAGAGGGTTTGAGAGAGTGAGAGAGAAGTGCGTCTGTCGAGAGAGAGAATGAGAGACTTCTCACTCTCTGTAAAAATATGTTGGTTTTAAAGAAGAGGGATGGGGCACTAAATACAAGAAAGAATAAGGGTGGCGCTGTAAATATTATATAACTTATGATTTATACATTAAATTGAATCTGATCCGTTCATTTGCGTTATATCCGACGGATTTAAAATGTTTGCCAAAATGTTTGTCAAAATGTTTTGCGCCGAACGCCTCCTTATATATATATGGGAAATGTTCAGCACCCTAAGTTTTACCACACACTTTAACAAACGTTTTTTGTCCTACATGGGTTAGAAGTTTTGGAATGAGCTGATTTTTGGTGAGGATGATCTCTATGATTAGAAGATCATCCTCCCCAAAAATCAGCCCATTCCGAAATGTTTAGCCCCATGTTTACACGTTGAAAAATCGTGGACCGTCCATTTTTTGTAAATCAATTTTGATGGGGTTAGAAGTTTTGGAATGAGCTGATTTTTGGTGAGGATGATCTCCTCACCATAGAGATCATCCTCACCAAAAATCAGCTCATTCCGAAACTTCTAACCCATGTAAGACAAAACGCGTTTGTTAAAGTGTGTGGTAAAACTAAGGGTGGCGAACATTTCCCATATATATATAGGGAGGCGTTCGGCGCAAAACATTTTGACAAACATTTTGGCAAACATTTTAAATCCGTAAGCATGTGATACTGTCCACTTTAAGTGTATACAGCAAGGCTGTGTGTCCATAAGTGAAATCCTTTTGAGTGTTATATTATTTGGTAATGTTGAGATAATAATTTTAGACAAATCTTTTTAATGTTTGAAAAGTGTGTTTTAATAGTTAATTGGAGTGTGATATATAGTTGAAGAAATTATGGTGTAATAAGTAAATTTTGAGGTGTCAATAGCGATTCTTTGAATTTTTTTTTTTTTTAAAGAGAATTTCTATTGATACTAACTTTTAATTATAACACATCAATTTCGATATAAACAATCCTTCAATCTCAAAAGAATTGGTGAGTTATAAGTAAAAGTTGGTGTGCCAATAGAATCTCTCTATTTTCATCCCTAAATAGCCAGGACCATGTACATCAGGGAGGAGCATTAAAATCTGCTTGCCTCACGCCCGATCTTGCCACATATGTATCTAAATTTCTTTTTTCCGACGCATTTAATGAGAGATCTATGTAGCAAGATCTAAAGCGTGGGAAGCGAGTTTTATATACGTTTCGGACTCTTTCGTAAATTCAAATTGATGTTCCATATATGATCTCAAAAATAATAAATAGCTATTGATTTTTTTTATTTTATGGAAAACTGAAAATTTTGTGAAGATTAATAATAGACCAAGAACAATCAAACACACTTGGAAACCTTTTGATACAATGTGTTAGGACAACCAAGCGGACGAAGACTTCAAGAAAGTACAATCAAACCTTGTCTATTTACCTTCATTTTCCTTCCACTTCCACAAACCGTGTTGCAATTTTCCTTGACTTTAAGGGTTTGGAAAGAGACTTCAAATGGGTTGAGAATAGTTGCAAAATGGATCCCCCATGAAAGTGCCCATAATTGTTCCTTGACTTCAAATGGGTTTGGAAAGAGAATTCAAATGGGTTGAGAACAGTTCCAACTTTAGGTTTACGTCGGGGTGGGAGTTGATCCTGGACTCCATGATCTTCGATAGTTATCTCTTTCTACACCCCACCTCACAAGTGATACAATTTCGGGTAGGTTGACCCTTGAAATGTTTGACTCATCTCATGATGAATATATTAATATTAATTGTTCAAATGGAAAATCATTTTTGAAAAACATCAATATTGGGGTTTGATGTTGTGTATGTGAATACCTTTATGAAACTCACTTAGTAATTTGATCAAACACCTTATATGTCACACCTTCCAAAACATTGTTTGATAATGATAATGAAGAATAACTCAACTAATAGTAATAAATACAAAGAAGATAAATAACCACACAAAGAAAGAGTAAGAATACAATACTCCTAATATGAGATTTTAGTAGAAAATTAGGGGTGTAACTTGATTCGATTTGGTTTGGTTTGTGGCTAAATAAGAACCGAGCCAACATAGGCCGGGTCCACTAAATAAGAACCATAACCGAATCAAAATGCCAATAGAACTGAACCAACCCAAATCAAACTAACGTCAATTTGTTTCGGTTTAGTTCCATGATTTGCCAATATCCTATAAACTTAGTTGGAAACGACATATTTTCATTAAAATTAATAATAATAAACAAACAAAAATTGTATGCTAAATCATTAGTCTATTTATAAAAATAAAATCATTAATTTACCCTTAAAGAAATCATTAATCTATGTCCTACCTCCTAAAATAATTCATATAATTGAATAAATTTATTTATTTGTTTATTTATAAGGTTCAGTTCATGGTTTGATTTGGTTATTTACAAGTCTTGAATTGGAACCAAACCAAATTGATTAGTTCTTCATTTTCTAAACCTAGAATTGAATTGCAACTTGTTCCAAATTGAACAAAACCAACCCAAAACTATCGGTTTAGTTCGATTCTCAATTTGAATCGGACCAAATTGCATCCCTATAACAAATGTAAAAAAGATAAACAATCACACGAAGAACAAGTAAGAACACAATACTCACAACACGAGATCTTATGTGGTTCATTCAAAGATTACGTCAACGGAGCTATAAATGTTGAAGCTAAATTTCACTGTGAAAAAAACAAGACAAATCGATACAAAGAAATATCTCTATCACTTAGCTTCACCTTGTTCTACATCTTAACCTTCCTAAACCTCTTAACCTCTCCTCTCTTAAGTTTTCTCTTTTCCATTATTCACTTCTATAGAAAAGATTTAGACTTGAATTTAGACTTTCAATAAATAAATAAATAATCTCTTTTTAGAAACACCATATAAGTGGGTCACTTACATAAATTACAAGTCCAACCCAAAATTATCATGGACCAACCCAAAAAACACACATACTTAGATCGATCGAGCTTAATTGTTTTGAGCCATACTTCAACACTTATATTAATTATGTCATCAATGACTCATATAAAATCTGATTTATCACAGTAGAGATTTGAGAATTTCAAGCGAGTTTTAAAATTTCTGCACAAGTCGACTAGTTTGTGATATCCATATAAAAACTAAATGTATTTTTCAGGTCCTTTAATTTTACTTGACCCTTCCATCTTGATTTTTCTTTCCAGTACTTTGAATCTCCAATCAAATTATCGAATTTGTGAATATATTTCAAGTCTCAAACAATCATGTCATATATAAATCTGATGAAGTTTTAATTGGAAATAATGTAAATTGTGTAGCTTTGCATTTGTTGATTAAGTCGTTATCCCCTAACAGTATCCCGTTCCAATTAGAAAATACAATGTCTATGTGACACATGTTTATTAGATAATAAACACATTGGGGTATGTGCCATATAAAAAAACGACTTGGTTAGGAGTCCAATCTCTCTTAAAACTCCAACCAAAAACGTCTCATTCTATATCAGAAAATGCTGATTAACCATTTATACTCTTGGAGCCTTTGATTTTAGTGCATGTTTGTTTGACTGTATCAATTACAATGATGTCGACAGGTGCTCGCTTGTAGATTTTTCATCATCTTTGTGGTGTGTCGGAAACCTGGCCTATCACTCTGGCACACTCAAACTCAAGAATTGTTCAGATTTGACAATGAATCAAGCTGTGTATTCACTTAGGGTCCATATGGTTATGTATGAACTACAGGCCAAGGCCCATAAATTTTAGAAACTGAATTTTAACTGTCTAGGATCGTCGAAATTCTTGATGTTCCAAATTTGACGGCTTAGAGCTGTCGAATTTTTCTCTCATCCTTCATTAATTTGACAGTTTCAACCTATCAAAAAAAAATGACAATGAAAAATTCGACACCAATTTGACCTCTTGATCCGTCAAATTTGGACTTTTTCACATTGTGGAAAATGGCTAAACCAATATTAATCTCTTGTGAGATTGTATTAATAATCTTGTGAGATTGTATTAATAAAGATAGGTCACACAAGTAGTTACATAATTTGATACATAGCCGCATAACTACATCACCTAATCCTAAAATAATGATCATGTGCATCCATGTACACAATAATACAATACATCCTATGCTAATGCTCTAATACCCTCCCACAATCGAATGTTCCTCTAAATAAAAAATGATCAATTGATTACATAATTTCAATACACTTGATTGTGCTTGTTGAAGATCACCACCAAATTGTTGACGAACATGATTGTCAATTGCATGTTAATGAAACGAAGAGGTCCTCTCTATTGTTGTTTGAGACGATAAGTCCATGCACATAAAAGATGTGGAGCATTTTACTCAATTTTGATGGACCTCGATTGGCCAAGATCAGTTTAGGCTAGACTGAAACTAGGCGGATGTTAATCCAAATTGATTTGGCAAAGAGAGTGAGAAAGAGAGAGAAAGAGAGAGAGAGAGAGAGAGAGAGAGAGGGAGAATCGACAATGAGCAATGTGCTCAACTCAGATGGGCGTCGATTGGGCCAATTGTCGGTTTAGGCTGGATCAAAACCTAGTGGATTTATTTATTTATCTGAAAAAATCTGATGATCAAGGTCTATAATGGAGTAATAAATATGCTCAATGTCGACTCTATATGGGCTCCATCATTGGCAATGACTTCTATGGGCCTTGAAAAAAATTAGAACCATCATGAGCCAATTGGACTCTGGGTTATTTTGTGATTCTCAAAAGCAGTAGTGGAAATCTATCCAGTCTGTTTTTTACAAATAAAGGTAGGGATAATTTCACCATTGGGCCCACTAGTTATGAAACTGGTAACTGAACATACACAAGTAAATCAAATTGGGACAAAGGACAGAGCTTAGGACCAATTCAAGAGTGGGTATTCACAATTGGGTA
Organism: Akebia trifoliata; assembly: GCF_017979445.1. Taxonomy (NCBI): domain Eukaryota; kingdom Viridiplantae; phylum Streptophyta; class Magnoliopsida; order Ranunculales; family Lardizabalaceae; genus Akebia; species Akebia trifoliata. The sequence goes on along the minus strand of NC_141390.1, from coordinate 3,176,312 downwards.
AAATGGACCTTTAACAAAATTAAGTAGGCTTTGATTTAAGAATAACTCGTATTCTCAAACTCCTAAGGATACACATGTCGAATATTTTAAAAATAAAATTTACATTTTTGTGGGTTGATATTTTTTTTTTTTCTTAAGTTAGATTTTGCATATATAAGATTTAGTCCCACATTGCTCACAAGTGAAAAAGTGAAGTACCTTATAAGAAGAAACCAACATGATTAGTTGTATTTGTGTCACATTTTTAAGGTTTTGATCTAATGTTTCGAGATAGTACAAAACACTACCCATGCACTTGTATCATGTTAAATGACGATTGGGAGATGGTGGTGAAAAGGTTGAGAGAGTGAGAATGAGTGAGAGAGAGGAGAGGTCGAAATTCTTTTTTTTTTTTTTTAATCGTTGTTTGTCAGAGACAAAGAAAAAGAACTCTCTATTGTATAATTTTGTTTTAGGTTTTAAGTAATTGAGGGAGGTGGAACTAAATACATTAAATGTAAAGGAGGGCAGTAAAAAATGTATAATTTTTTTACTTAAACGAAATCAGATTTGAGTCGTTAGATTGAGCATGATCTAACAATTGAGTTCGTTTGTGTGGATTTGAGTTAGCTTATACATCTGTGAATCTCGAGCGATCAGCAACCAATGTTAAGGATCCCACATTGGGAGTAAAAATTTGTCCTATATGACTTAAAAGTTTTAGATTGAACTGATTTTTGTGAAGAAGATGTATGCGGTGAGGAGATCATCCTCACACATCATCAATTTTTTATCATAATTTGTAAATCACTTTTGATGGAGTTAGAAGTTTCACATTGAGCTGATTTTTTGTGAGGATGTTTTCTTCAAGAAAGAGATCATTCTCACAAAAAATTAGCCCATTTCAAAACTTCTAACGCATATAGGACAAAGGCGTTGGCTCCTAAACGTTGGCTAGTGAATTTTGTACATTTTCCAATCTCAACCTATGATGCCTTATCACAATATCATTCAAGACTACTATTTTTGTTTCTTTTACATTTTAGCCTAAATAATGTTTCTAGCTTTCCATAAAACATACATTGACTATAATTGCTCCCCCAGCCCACCCCACCCCTTCTCAAAAAAAAAAAAAAAAAAAAAACATATATCTAGATATATATATATAGGGTAGCGTTCAAGGGCAAACTTTTTGGCAAAACATTTTTCAAAACATAGGTTAGAGGTTTTGGAATGAGCTGATTTTTGGTGAGGATGATCTCTACGGTGAGTAGATCATCCTCACCAAAAATCAGCCCATTCCAAAACTTCTAACCCCATCAAAAATAGTTTACGAAAAATGGACGGTCCACGATTTTTCAACTTGTAAACATGGGTTAGAAGTTTTGGAATGGGCTGATTTTTGGTGAGGATGATCTCCTCACCTTAGAGATCATCCTCACCAAAAATCAGCCCATTCCAAAACCTCTAACTCATGTTTTGAAGAATGTTTTGCCAAAAAGTTGGCCATTGAACGCCCCCCCCCCCCCCCCCCATATATATATATAGGGAAATGTTCAACAACAAACATTTTGGCAAACATTATGGCAAGACATTTTTCAAAACATGGGTTAGTAGTTTTGGAATGGGCTGATTTTTGGTGAGGATGATCTCTACTGTGAGAAGATCATCATCACCAAAAATCAGCCCATTTCAAAACTTCTAACCTCATCAAAAATGGTTTACAAAAAATGGACGGTCCACGACTTTTCAACTTGTAAACTGGGGTTAGAAGTTTTGGATTTTTGGTGAGGATGATCTCCTCACCGTAGAGATCATCCTCACCAAAAATCAGCCCATTCCAAAACCTTTAACCCATGTTTTGAAAAATGTTTTGCCAAAATGTTTGTTGTTGAACGGGACTCATATATATATAAACATTTTTCAAAACATAGGTTAGAAGTTTTTGAATGAGCTGAATTTTTTTGTGAGGATGATCTCTATGATGAGGAGATCATCCTCACCAAAAATCAGCCTATTCCAAAACTTCTAACCCCATCAAAAGTGATTTACAAAAATTGGACGGTCCACGATTCTTCAATTTGTAAACTAGGATTAGATATTTCAAAATGAGCTGATTTTTGGAGAGGATGATCTCTTCGCCGTAAAGATCATCTTCACAAAAAATCAACTCATTCCAAAGCTTCTAACCTATGTTTTGAAAAATGTTTGGCAAACTTTAGGGTTGCTAAACCGCTATATATGAGAATCCTAGCTCTACCTGCTTGGATGTATTTAGGAGTGTCAATGGGTTGGTTCCGATTCAGTTCCTATGAATATTGGAACCATAACATTTATATTTTATCGGTTTTGGTTTTAAAATAAGTGGAACCAGAACCATAAAAAATCACAGGCACCTGTCGATTCCGGTTCTCAAGAATTGAATGAGAAAAATTATTTCAAAATTATTATTAAAAAAATCTCTTTAAAATATAACATATTATTTGTAAAGTATCTACTTACTAATAATTTCTTCCACTAAAATGATGATTTAATGACTTTTATTTTTAAATATTAAAATTTATTTCATTTACAAGTAATAAATTTAAAAAGAAATGACTCATCTTAAGCTCAAATATTTAGTTTATATGAAATTTGAAGAACTTTATATTATATATGTTAACTTTAAAATATAGGATTACCTTGAATCATGCATAATGTAAAAAATAAATGACAAAATAAATCGGTTTTGGGTACCCACAGGTACCCATTGTATAGAACCTAATGGTTCTAGTTCCTATCGGTTCGCTTCTATTTTAGACCCGACTCTAATTGGTTCCAATAAAAAGGGAACCGGAACGAGGGTTTTCGGTTTCGGTTCCAGTTCAGTTCAATTCCAGGAAAATGGGTACCCATTGACACCCCCAAAATGTATTGTTGTTGAGATAAGTGATTTTTTGCTCACAGTCCTATACCCATTTGACATGTGGTGCGAATAACATCAGCAATAGAGAGAGAGTTTCTCTCTTGTGCCCAAAAGTCCTCTGTTCACTGATTTATTTTTTAAGATTTCAAATCATAAAAAACGGTTGTTGGGCTGCCCACATTGATTATCACATTGCCAATCCATCAACACAACTTTCTAAATATCATGAAAATATTCATATTCAAAACAAGAAAAAAAAATTTTAAAAACTACTTTAGTTATACATATCAATGTGAAGACATTATTCTTGAACTATACAACTTTAGTTAAACATATACTACTCTTTATCATGCCTCATAAAGAAAACAAACATTTAGATCATTTTATCCAATTTCTAGCATCTAAGGTTGTTACCTGGTGACACACCCAACTTGTCACAATAATCGGTATAGTATTGAACCCTTGCATCAATAGTTTCAGGGTTTCCACCATTACATTCAATAGCACCACTGATCGGTTGAATTGTAGCACCAAATCCTTTGCCCGATGTTATGCTTGAATGAACATACTTCATCCAAAACCACAAGGCGGTCTTGAACGAAATGATGGGATCGTTGGCCACGGTTTCTGGAGCATTTAGGCCATCAAATCCAATGTCGTTTCCTGCCGCACCATAGTTGCAGTTCCCTGTGAGTTGAAGCGGTCCTCGGCCGTAGTAAGCCTTTTTGGCTACACATGGGTACTGAGTACAGTTCTGATCACAGTTGTTATTAGATGCACGATGTATCGCTTCTATGAAGCAAAAGCCTACACAAATAGAAGTTTTCAAAGGCCATTTTAGTCATTTACAACTGTTATAATTCATCAACTTGACTAGGATTGATTGAATTTAGAGTGGACTTGACTCTAAAACTCATTTAAACAAACTCGAATGGGTTGACTGTTCAATTGATTGAATTAATTCCGATTGTCTGGATCCTTAAATTTGTTTGAAGAAACTCAGCTGAGTCAATTGGGAAATATACTCAGTTGGATTATTAGATATCCAATCGAGCTAGCTATATATATAATGTGGTCTAAGAAAAAAAACAGAAACAAAAAATATATAATTTTTAGTTTGAAGATATTGATGGACATCTGAACCGAGTCAAGTTTTAATGAGTTTCAAAACTATGGTTCTAAAAATCGATGAGTCAGATGGAAGCACATCTAAGTTAACGACATTCAATAGAATTCTGAGGTGAATCTTCACCGAATTTGATCAGTTGTAAAATCTTATTTTAAGTGATAAAAACATTTTAACTCATTCAAAAATCAATTAATTATACATTTGAGATAAAAAAAGAATGTAAAACTTTATCTACTCTTGATCGAGTTTTTACTAACTCAATCAATAATTTCAAAATGTTGGATGACTAGACTAGTTATCTTGGATATTGAATGAGTTAATGTGATAGATGATCCACACTGATAATCTCGTTCAGTTCCTACCGAGACTGGGATTGCTTGCCTATGTTAATTATCTAAGTCTAGGAAGAGTACTCTTCAAACAATAACACATTCACATCTTTACATGGCTATAATAAACAATTTCAACTTACTTTCAGTCACATAGGAGACATGGGCAAAGAAAGCTGCAATCTCGCGCTTTGAGTCATCTAGGGATCCGACCATACCAAACTGAGGGTATGAATTTAGGGCTTTTATGAATCCCTCCCTCGAGTAGAAGTCCTTGCCTGCACAACTCCCATTGGCTTGATTAATAATCCCATCAAAGAACTTTGACGTTACAATGTCACTGGCAGAGACCACATTGACAGAGCCCACAGAGCAAGAAAAAGAAAATAGGAACGAGCCATCGTTGGTACCGGGCGGATTGGGGGGGCCGTCACAAGGGCCCTGCTGACACCCAGTACCACAATATTCCGAGCCATTGCCGCAATACCCGAACTGACTGCAGCATAGGTCTTGAGGACAACCACAATTCTGACCTACAATGGATTCCGGCAGAATGGTGAAAATTAGGGTTACCAAGGTCTTCATGGTAAGAGGGGATACCATTTTTTGAGTACTAATGGTAAGGTCTTGGTAGAAGAATGAAAATATCGAGTTATGAGAATGTGGAAAAAACGATTGGAACTTGGAAAATAGTTGAAAAATTAATAATAGTTGTTATAAAATCAAGAAGGTTGACTTTATCGCTTTAAAGTCATAATAGTAGTTACGGAGGAAAGACGTTTCTTTGATTAAAGTGGCATCTATAAAATTATAAGAATTTCCTACACGTGTCACGTTTTTATTGGATGAAAACAAGTGCGACAAATGTGTATAAGATGCTTTGTTTTTAGAGCTGCTATTGCCACCCAAACTTTAACTTATTACACCCAATTAAAAGTAAAGAAAAATAATTGAATGATCAAGAATAAATAAAAGTTGGGGGGGGGGGGAGATTTTTTTTTGCTAGATTTTTATTTTTGGGTTAGGATTTTATATGAGCCTAATCATAATTGTAAACAACTATTGAAATATTTTTTAGTGTTATATTGTTTTGTAATATTGAGATAATAATTTGAGCCAAATCTTTGTAATGTTTGAATAGTGTGTTTTAATATTTAATTGGGGTGTAATAAATAATTTAAGAAAATTGAGGTATAGTAAGAAAATTTTGAGATGAAAATAGTAGTTCCTTTTTTTTTTTATAAAGAGAACTTGTATTGCTACTCTTACTTTAACATATAACACATCAAATCCGATATAAACAATCCTTCAATTTGAACAAAGATTGGTGTGTTATCGGATCTAATTTTTCTTTTTTTTGGGAGTCGTCACTTAATTTTATGATCTAGGAACCAAATATGACTTTAAAGAGATAAAGAACACTAAACTACGAATAGATTATGGGTACGTTAATCAAGTTACAAGATTAAAAGGAGTTAAGCACCAATCTCGCCTAGCAAAAGTCAGTCTCTACTTCTCTCAAATATTTATATTGCAAAAATAACTTAAATCTATAATAAAGATAATAAAAAAAATTACATTTGTTTTTATCAAAGTGATTTGAGATTGCGATGATATGTTCCCTCAAAAATTGGTGGTGAGCATTCCTCGTATGAATCTTCTCAATTTGTCTTTGTTTCGAGATCTACTCTTGATTTTTGATATGAGACTTTCTTCTTCTAAATCTGAATGTTTTTCTGACTTTTTGAGTTCTTTTTTAAATTGAAAATTAGGGTTTGGAGCTAGGTATTGACTTGAGACTCCAGATTTAAGGTTTTAGAAAAGTTTTGGAACGTTTTTTACTTTTATTTTCTAGAGTTTCTCTAGACCTATGAAATCATTTATTAAAAACATCAATATTGGGACTTGATGTTGTGTATGTGAATATATTTATGAAACTCACTTAGTAATTTAATCAAACACCTTGTATGTCAAACTTTTCAAGACCTTTTTTGATAATGACAATAAAAAATAACTCAACTAATAGTAACAAATACAAAGAAGATAAATAACCACACAAAGAAAGAGTAAGTACACAATACTCACAACATGAGATCTTCGTAATAAATTAGAAGTGTAACTCGGCTCGATTTGGTTTGGTTTGTGGCTAAATCAGAACCAAACCAACATAGGCCGATTCTACTAAATAAGAATCAGAACCAAATCGAAATGCCAATAGAACCGAACCAACCCAAATCAAACTAACGTCAGTTTGTTTCGATTTGGTTCCATGATTTGCCAATATCCTATAAACTTAGTTGGAAACGACATATTTTTAATAAACAAACAAAAATTGTATAATAAATCATTAGTCTATTTATAAAAAGAAAATCATCAATTTATCCTTAAAGAAATCATTAATCTATGTCCTACCTCCTAAAATAATCCATATAATTGAATAATTTATTTATTTGTTTATTTATAAGGTTCGGTTCATGATTTGATTTGGTTATTTACAAGTCTTGAACTAGAACCAAACCAAATTGATTAGTTCTTCATTTTCTAAACCCAAAATTGAACCGCAACTTGTTCCAAATTGAACCAAACCAACTCAAAGCTATCGGTTTAGTTCGGTTCTCGATTTGAATCAGACCAAATTGCATTCCTATAACAAATGCAAAGAAGATAATCACACAAAGATCAAGTAAAAGCATAATACTCACTACACGAGATCTTATGTGGTTCACTCAAAGATTACGTCCACGGAGGTATGAACGTTGAAGCTAGATTTCATTGTGAAAAAAATAAGGCAAATTGATACAAAGAAATATCTCTATCACTTAGCTTCACCTTGTTCTACATCTTAACCTTCCCAAACCTCTTCTCATTTAAATTTTCTCGTTTCCATTACTCTCTTCTATAGAATAGACTTAGACTTGGATTTAGACTTACAATAATAATAAAAATCTTTTTTTAAGAACACCACATAAGTGGGCCACTTACATAAGTTACAAGTCCAACCCAAAATTACCATGGACCGACCCAAAAAAACACACATACTTGGATCGGACTTAATTGTTTTGAGCCATACTTCAACACTTAGGAGTTCTATTAATTATGCCATCAATGACTCATATAAAATCTGAGTTATCGTAGTAGAGATTTGAGAATTTCAAGCAAGTTTTTAAATTTCCACACAAGTCGACTAATCTGTGATGTTCATATAAAAAATAAATGTATTTTTCAGGTCCTTTAATTTTAATTAACCCTTCCATCTTGATTTTTCTTTCCAGTACTTCTTGAATCTCCAATGAAATTATCGAATTTGTTAATATATTTCGAGTCTCGAACAATCATGTCAGATATAAATCTGATGAAGTTTTAATGGGGAATAAAGTAAATTGTGTAGCTTTGCATTTGTTGATTGTGTCGTTACCCTAACAGTATCCCGTTCCTATTGGAAAATACGATGTCTACGTGACACATGTTTATTAGATAATAAATACATTGGGCTATGTGTCATATAAAAAAAAATGACTTGGTTAGGAGTCTAATGTGTCTTAAAACTCCTACAAAAAAATGTCTCATTCTATATGAATTCTTGTTGATTAACTATTTATACTCTTGGAGCCTTTGACTGCAGTGCATATTTGTCTGATTGTATCATTTATGATGATGTTGACATGTGCTTGCCTATAGATTTTTCATCATCTTTGTGGTGTGTCGAAAACCTGGCTTATCACTCGGGCACACTCAAACTCAAGAATTGTTCAGATTTGACAATGAATCAAACTGTGTATTCACTCAGGGTCCATATGGTTACGCATGAAAATGGCTAAACCAATTGGTTTTCCCCAAAAAATGTGAAAGTTTAGGTGCATCATTTTCATAAGGAAATGCACAATTTTGCACCTAAAATTCACATTTTCCACCTACTAATATCATTCTCTCATGATTACCCCTATCCTCAAAACTAAAAACGATTGAACTACCTTAATTATTAAAACAGCGGAATTCATTCTCATCTTTCATTGAAAACAATTTTCTTGCAATCATACTGGCCCTTAGTACATTTTGAAGACATGATCATACGTGCAAGAGTAAATGCATGTCCACTTAATTACATACATTTATTTACTTCTACCGTAATACATACACCATTACCAAAGAAAAATTAACATTTAGATCATTTTGCTAAATTTCTAGCATATAATTTTCTCACCCAACTTGTTAAAATAATCACAATGTGAAAAAAGCCCAAATTTGACGGTCTTGGGCTGTCAAATTTCATAAAATTCGACGGACCAAGAGGTCAAAATTTTCATTGTCAAAAAAAAAAAATTCGACTGACCAAAATTGTCAAATTAATGAAGGATGAGAGAAATTCAACAGCTCTAAGCCGTCAAATCTGGGAACATCAAGAATTTCGACGGTCCTAAACCATCAAAATTCAGTTTCTAAAATTCGTGGGCCTTGGCCCGTCAAATTTTTATGTCGAATTTTCCAATTTTCACGTAGTGAATCAACTAATCATTCTGGAACGATCTGATAAGAGTCCGATACAACCTGAAAGACTTTCAAAACTACTGAACAACTTAGAGAGTTTGAAATGAACTGAAATTCCCATATATATTCATCTCTTGTGAGATTCTATTAATAAAGATAGGTCACACAATTAGTTACATAAGTTGATACATAACCGCGCGTAACTACATCACCTAATCCTAAGATAATGATCATGTGCATCCATGTACACAATAATACAATACATCCTATCCTAATGCTCTAATACCCTCCCACAACACAATCGAATGTTCCTTTGAATAAGAAAAGATCAATTGATTACATAATATCAAGACACTTGATTGTGCTTGTTGAAGATCACCATCAAATTGTTGACGAACATGATTGTCAATTGCATGTTGATGAAATGAAGATGTCTCTCTTTTGTTGTTTGAGATGTAAGTCCATATACGTATAAAAGATGTGGAGCATTTTACTCAATTTTGATGGGCCTCGATTGGCCAAGATCAGTTTAGGCTAGACTGAAACTAGGTGGATGTTAATCCAAAATGATTTGACAAACAAAGAGAGAGAGAGAATAGACAATGAGCGATGTGCTCAACTCAGATGGGCATCGATTGGGCCAATTGTCGATTAAGGCTGGACTGAAACCTAGTGGATTTTTTTTTAAATCTGAAAAAAAAAATCTGATGATCAAGGTCTCTAATGGACCAATAAACAGGCTCAATGTCGATTCTACATGAGCTCGATCATTGGCGATGACTTCTATGGACCTTGAAAAAGATTAGAACCATCATGAGCCAATTGGGCTTTGGGTTATTTTGTGATTCTCAAAAGCATGAGTAGTTGAAATCTATCGAGTCTTTTTTTTTTTTTTTTACAAATAAAGGTATGGATAATTTCACCATTGGGCCCACTAGTTATGAAACTAGTAATTGAACATACACAAGTAAATCAAACTGGGACAAAGCAGAGAGCTTGGACCAAAATTCAAGAGTGGGTATTCACAATTGGGTAAAATGGGCCTTTAAAAAAAATTAAGTAAGCTTAGATTTAAGAATAACTAAACCCAAACAAAGACATGTTGGAATCCCCCGACCCACACATAAACTTTTGAATTATGTATGTGAGACGCATTAAAGCATATTTGGCATTCTCAAACTCCCAAGGATACACATGTTGAATATTTTAAAAATAAAATTTAGATTCTTATGATTTAATTTATATTTTTTTTCTTAAGTTAGATTTTGGGGATTTTTATATGTATGTTTAGTCCTACATTGTTCACAAGTGAGAAAGTAGAGCACCTTATAAGAAGAAATCAATATAATTAGTTGTATTTGAGTCACACCTTTAAGGCTTTTATCCGATATTTCGAGATAATACAAAGCACCACCCGTGCATATGTATCGTGAGAAATGATGATTGGGAGATGGTGGTGAGAAGGTTGAGAGAGTGACAATGAGTGCTAGAGATGAAAGGTCAAAATCGATTTTTTAATCTTGTTTTTTGTTCGTCAGAGACAAAGAGAAAGAACTCTCTGTTCTATAATTTTGTTTTGGGTTTTAAGTGATTGTGGTGAAACTAAATAGATTAAATGTAAAGGAGGGCAGATCAAAAAATGTATAATTTTTTCACTTAAACAAAAATCAGATTTAAATCGTTAAATCGAGCGTGGTCTAACAATTGAGCTCATTTGTGCGGAAGTAAGTTAGTTTATGCATCTGTGGATCCTGACCGTGTATATATATATATATATATATATATATATAGGGGGCGGTTAGTGGGACGTCCCATAAACCAGCTGAGAAACAAATGATTAAGAATTGTTGGATATGAGGAAATCAATGGTCAGAATTGCATGGGACGTCAAATCATTTCTTTTATAACAAATATAACGAATTTCAAATACCTCCTATTTTTTAATTGTTCTTTTTTTAAACCCTTTTCTCTTTCTCGCTCACCGTCTTACTGTGTAACACTAATGACGAACCCTCTCATACCTCCTTCTATTTTGTTTTAATTGTTTTTTTTTTTTAAACCCTCTTCTCTCTCTCACCGTCTCACTGTGTAACACGAATCGACGAAGCCCTCTCTCTCTCTCTCTCTCTTGTCTGTTTAATGTTTATGTGAGCAGATTTATTTAGCAGTTTCTGTTCAACTACCCAAAAAACACACCCTTCTTAGAACATCAACAGCTCCATTTTCCTATTTTGCCTTCTTCAATGGATGTGAGGGGAGCCAAGTATGAGGAACTTCTACAGTATTAAGATAGGACGCATTGCCTATCATCTCCTTATCTTGTACTCAATATAGCCTCTTTACTCTGCCCCCCCCCCCCCCCCCCCGCCATAGCTTTTTTTATTTTTTTTCTTTCTTTCTTTCTGGTTTTTTAGTTTTATCTTTTATTGGATCCCCACTTATATGATCTAAAATGTTGGCAACTTTGTTTTTTGATTAAGCAAGCTTGAGACCCCCCAATGAGGAACATCTATGCTTAAAGTCATTTTATGTAGTCTTCATGATTTCAACACTTTTTTCTTCTGAATGGGTTAAATTAAGTTCAAAGGCTTTTTATTAACTGTAATTGTTTAGTAAGATTAGTTTCAAATCATTTGTTTAAGAATTAAAATAAATTTTAAGTGTTCTTGCTTTTTATAAACATGGAGACAGACCAAATGCTATCATACGCAACCTCGTCCACGTGCTAACATACACCCTGTGTTCACTTTTTACATGATAACATCGTACATGAAGTGAGGTATTTTGTTTGGATGGAGAGGAACCGTGAATGGAATATTGTTTGATAGAGGGAATAAAGGATAAAGATTGAAAGAGATCAGTAGAGAAGAGAATGAGGAATGAGAGGGCTTCGTCATTCGTGTTACACAGTGAGACAGTGAGAGAGAGAGAAGAGGGTTTAAAAAAAGAACAATTAAAAATAAAAGGAGGTATTTGAAATTCATTATAAAAGAAATGATTTGACGTCCCATGCAATCCAAACCATTGATTTCCTCATATCCAACGATTCTCAATCATCTGTTTCTCAGCTGGTTTATGGGACGTCCCACGAACCGCCCCCATATATATATATATATATTGGGTAGCATTCAACAACTAATGTTAAAGAGCCCACATTAGGAGTCAAAATTTGTCCTATATGACTTAAAAGTTTTGGATTTGGTTGATTTTTGTGAAGAAGATCTATACAGTGAGGAGATCATCCTCACACACCGTCGATTTTTTATCATAATTTGTAAACCACTTTTGATGGGGTTAGAAGTTTCACGTTGGGCTGGTTTTTTTTTTTTTTTTTTTTTCTTTTTATGCTTTTTTTCAAAATAGAGATCATCCTCACAAAAAATCAATCCATTCTAAAACTTCTAACCCATATAGAACAAAGGTGTTGGCTCCCTAACGTTGGCCAATGAATTTTGTACATTTTCCAATCTCAACCTATGATGCTTTATCATAATATCGTTCAAGACTAGTATTTTTGTTTCTAGTACATTTTAGCCTAAATTATGTTTGAAGCTTTCCATAAAACATACATTGACTATAATTTGCTCCCTACCCCCAATATATATATTGAAAATCCTAGCTCCACACCTGTTTGGATGTATTTAGGGGTGTCAATGGGTCGGTTCCAATTTGGTTCCAATGAATATTGGAATCATAACCTTTATATTTTATCAGTTCTTGTTCTTGTCGGATTCCGATTTTAAAATAAGTGGAATCGGAACCATCAAAAATCACCGGTACTCGTCGATTTTGGTTATCAAGAATCGAATGAGAAAAATTATTTCAAAATCATTATTAAAAAAATCCTTCTAAAAAATAACATATTATTTGTAAAATATCAAATTAATAATAATTTATTCCACTAAAATGATGATTTAATGGCTTTTGTTTTCAAATATTAAAATTTATTTCTTTTACAAGTAATAAATTTAAAAAGAAGTGACTCATCTTAAACTCAAATATTTAGTTTATATGAAATTTGAAGAACTTTATACATGTATGTTAATTTTAAAATATAAGATTACCTTGAATCATGTATAATGTAAAATAAATGACAAAATAAATCGGTTATGGGTACCCAAGGGTACCCATCGGATAGAACCTAATGGTTTCGGTTCCATATTAGACCCGACTTTAATCGGTTCCAATAAAAAGGGCACTGGAACCGGATTCGGAATGGGTACCCATTGACACCCTAGATGTATTGTTGTTGAGACGAGTGATTTTTTGCTCACAATCCAACAACTGTTTGACATGTGGTGCGAATGACATCAACAATAGAAAGAGAGTTTCTCTCTCTTGCACACAAGTCCTCTCTTCATAGATTTGTTTTTTAAGATTTCAAATCATAAAAAAGGGTTTTTGGGCCACCCACATTGATTATCACATTAACAATTCAAGAACACAGCTTTCTAGATATCATGAAAATATTCATATTCAAAACAAGAAAAAATAATTTTTTTTCAAGCTTAATCCAAAGTATTGAAAATAGATGGTTACCGAGCACCCAAATTTTAAAATAAAATTCTACGGTGAAAAATAATAATAATTTTTTTTTTAAATTCATATAATTTTATCATTTACAACCCCATTTTATCAGAACATGTTTTTGAATGTTAGAAGGTGATAAGAACAGAAAATTTTCATTTTGTCACTATGGTAAGAGAGAGATTCTCTCTCACTCACTGCTGATGTCCTTCGTGCCACATGTCAAACTGCTGTTTGATTATGAGAAAAAAAAAATCACTCTTGTTGAGACGTGGAAATTATATTAAACAGGTGAAAATCACAAGATTGTAGGAAATTTGTTTTTCCAAAAAATAAATGCATGTCCACTGATAGATTTGGACTAATTTAAAATTCAAACACTCTTCCATTAATTTGTCTTGTAACATAATGAGGGATATCTCATAATAACAAGATGATGACATTATTCTTAAACAATACAACTTTAGTTATACTAATTTTCTTCTAACTCAATCTCAGGCACCATAAGGAAAACAAACATTTAGATCATTTTACCAAATTTCTAGCATCTAAGGTTGTTACCTGTTGACACACCCAGCTTCTTACAATAATCGGTATAGTATTTAACCCTTGCATCAACAGCTGCAGGGTTTCCACCGTTACATTCAATAGCACCCATGATCGGTTGAATTGTAGCACCAAATCCTTTGCCCGATGTTATGATTGAATGAACATTGTTCATCCAAAACCACAAGGCGGTCTTGAATGAAATGATGGGATCCTGTGCCACAGTTTCTGGAGCATTTAGGCCGTCGAATCCAATTTCTTTTCCTGCCGCACCATAGTTGTAGTTCCATCTGATTTGAAGCGGTCCTCGGCCGTAGTAATCCTTTTTGGCTACACATGGGTACCGAGTATTGGTCTGATCACAGTAGTCCCTAGATGCACCATCTATCTCTTCTATGATGCAAAAGCCTACACAAATAGAACATTTCAAAGGGCATTTTAATCAAGTTGCCTTGGATTGATTGAATTTATAGAGTGGACTTGACTCTAAAACTCATTTAAACAAACTCGAATGGCTCGACTGATCAATTGGTTGAATTCCATTGTCCTGATCCTTAAATTTGTTTGAAGAAGCTCACCGATCCAAGTCAGAAACTCAGCTGAGTCAATTGGGAAATATACTCAGTTGGATTAGATATCCGAGTCATATATATAATGTGGTCTAAGAAAAAAAAAAAAGCATATCATTTTTAGTTTGAACATGTTGAAAAATATTTGAATACTCGATGATTTTTTAAAACTATTTTTATCATATGCATTATGCAAGGCCTCATCTAAGTCAACAACATTCAATAGAATTCTGAGGTGACCTTCACCGAATTTGATTAGTCATCAAAATCTCATTTTTAAGTGATAAAAACATTTTAACTCATTCAAAAATCAATTAATTATATATTTGAGATAAAAAGAATGTAAAATTTTATCGACTCTCGATCGAGTTTTTACTAACTCAACCAATATTTTAAAAATGTTGGATGACTAGACTAGTTATCTTGGATGTTGAATGAGTCAATGTGAAAGATGATTCACACTGATCATATCGTTCAGTTCCTACCGAGACAGGGATTGCTAGCCTATGTTAATTATCTAAGTCTCAGAAGAGTACTCTTCAAACCATGACACCATTCTCATCTTTACATGGTATTTAAACTTACTTCCAGTCTCACGGCTGGCATGAGCAAAGAAAGCTGCAATCTCGCGCTTTGAGTCATCTTGGGATCCGACCGTACCAAATTGAGGGTACGAATTTAGGGCTTGAATGAATCCGTCCCTTGAGTAGAAGTCCATGCCTGCACAACCCCCACCGGCTTGATTAATAATCCCATCCAAGAACTCGGATGTTACAATGTCAGCAACAGAGACAACATTGACAGAGCCCACAAAGCAAGAAAAAGAAAAAAGGACCGAGCCATCGTTGGTACTGGGCGGGTTGGGGGGGCTGTCACAAGCGCCCTCCTGACACCCACTACCACAATATTCGAGGCCATTGCCGCAATACCCGAACTGACTGCAGCATAGGTCTTGAGGACAACCACAATTCTGACCCACAGCTGATTCCAGCAGAATCGTGACCAGAATTCCTATGGAAATTAGGGTTACTAAGGTCTTCATGGTAAGGGGCAGGGGCGGAGCCAGGATTTTCTTGTAGTGGGGGCAAACTATGGTTAGTTGTATAGTTGAAGAACTTGAATGGTAGGAAATTTATTTGTGCTGGAAAATACCATTGGAGGGAAGTGAGGGTGTGGGGGCAAAAATTGGAGGGAGATGTGGGTGTGGGGGCAGATGGGGAGAGAGGTGAGGGAGTGGGGACAAATGGGGCATGTAAGTAGTTGAAAATATAGGGGTGTCTCAAAGTTCTGTGGGGTCAATTGCCCCCACCAACTCCTTACTAGCTCCGCCCCTGGTAAGGGGGATACCATTTTTTGAGTAATATTGGTAAGGTCTTGGAAGGAGAATGAAAATAATGAGTTATGAGAACGTGGAAAACAGGTTGGAACTTGGAAGGTATTTCAAGTCAAGAGGGTTGTCGGCAACCATTGATAAGGTATTTGAAATGTCTTCCTCTTCTAGACATGTTTGCTGCGTTTGTTTGATTAAAGTGGCATCTATCAAATTAAAGAGATTTCTTACACGTGTCAAGTTTTTATTGGATGAAAACAAGTGCAAGAAATGTACGACAAGATTTTTTTTTAGAATTGCTATTGGCACCCAAAATTTAACTTATTACACCCAATTAAAAGTAAAGAAAATAATTAAATGATCAAGAAAAAGTAAACGTTGGGAGGCCAATAGAAATTTTCTCAATTTTTTTTTTCTTTTTTTGCTAGATTTTTATTTTTGGGTTAAGATTTTATATGAGCCTAATCATAATTGTAAACAACTATTGAAATCTTTTTTAATGTTATATTTTTTTTTTTCAAATTTTATTATAAATTTTTTCCACTTTCTAGTGGAACCCATTTTGGGACTGTTCTCAACTCAAGTTTATTTTCTAGTGGGAATAAGTCAACAAATTGTGTTGACTTTTTCCCTTGACTTTGAAGGTTTGCAAAGAGAATTCAAATAATTTGAGAGCAGTCGCAAAATAGGTCCCACCAGAAAGTGGAGACAATTTATAATAAAATTAAATAAAAAATACTTGCAATTTATTTGAATTATTCCACAAGTTCAACTTTATTGGCCATGTACAAATTATTCATTATCTGAAATTCGAAATAGAAAAAAGAGAAAACGAACTCGAACTAAACCAAAATAGGCTGAACCACCCAATTCGAAAGGTTTCAATCTGAGTTCAAGTTCTACCATTGCTGGTCCGAACCAAACTTCCAAAATAAATCAAAATCACAAAACTCTCTCAATTTTAATCTCTCATTAGTTCTCAAAGTAATTCTCACATTAGTTGTCAAATTAGTTCTAATTTTCTTTATTATCCTTAATTTTTCACAATTTCATCAAATTAGTGTCTCAATTTTTTCAAATTAAGCATATTGCTCCTCCTCTTTTACACGCATGAACATATTGTCAATTTTCTCTCTTAGGCAACAAGCAAGGAGAACTCTTCTTTTGATCAATTTTCATATGCATGTAAATGTATTTGTATGAGATTTATTTTTTGTTAACAAATATCCATGTTATCATAGTAAGTAGTTCGTAAGTTAAAATTTTATTTGATGAAGGTTATTTTTTATAATTTTAATATATCTTTGAAGTGGGGTATTTTCCTAAATTTACATGCATATTGCAATAAAAGTAATGAGAGTATTTTCTAATTTAATTAAATTTCTTTATAATGGATATTTTAATAATTTTGATATGCATATGTTGGAGTTAAATAATTTTGTAAATGATTTGTGATACTTTTTGTACCATAAATTATTTATTGAAATTTATTAAGAATTTAGGCGATTAATGCAAATCATTTGCATTGTGCAACCAAATAGCCATATAAAATTAATTTCAAAAAATTATTTGGTGTATTGTATTAAGATGTATATTAGATACACTTAGATCATTATCTTTTAGTGTTTAGGATTGGATCAGTTGGTTATGTAATTTAACCATTTCTACTTTTAGTAGATCTGATCAAGATCAACATGATTTGGGAATAGGGGCGGAGCTAGCAAGGAGCTGGTGGGGGAAATTGCCCCCACAAACTTTCAGACACCCTCATATTTTCTACTAATTACATGCCCCATTTGTCCCCACTCCCTCATCTCTCTCCTTATTTACCCCCACACCCTCACCTCCTTCCAATTTTTGGCCCCCCAAACTTTGAGACGCCCCTATATTTTCAATTAATTACATGCCCCATTTATCCCCATTCCCTCACCTCTCTCCCCATTTGCCCTTACACCCTCACCTCCCTCCAATTTTTGCCCCTCATAGAATTTTAAGACACCCCTATATTTTCAACTAATTACATGCCCCATTTGTCCCCACTCCCTCACCTCTTTAATTTTTTGTGGATGACATTGCCTCTTGACCGAGACTTCTCAAATATTAATTGGAAATGATCTAAATATCATTTTCTTCAACTTCTAACCAAAAACCTCTTAATTTTTCCTTAACACCATTCATCTTTATTATACTTAATCATAGTTTGCCCCCACTATAGGAAAATCCTGGCACCACCCTTGTCTCTATCTTATTAATGTTTTATAAGCTTCACCAGAATACTTTTTTAATTAGTTGGATAATTCGAATCAAAACACACATCTAAAAATACATACAATGTCTTGGATTATTAAGCCACAAATCCACCTATGGACAATTACATCACTTTCATTTTTAATTTTATTATTTTTGAAAACGCTAGATTCCAACTCCTCCATCAAACAAACAATTGTGATAAGAGGAATAACGACTATTTCCTAAAAATCAATATTGATCGCCTAGGAATCAATACAATGTTTTTTCTTCTAGAAATACATTTTTCTTGAAAATCTATATCATCTCAATCGTCTGTTTGACGGTGAGCCTCAACGTGAGGCTAAACTTTTATTTGAAAATATGAATAACATGCCTCATTTATCCCCACAGAACTTTGAGACATCCTTATATTTTTCAACAAATTCAATGCCCCATTTGTCCCCACTCTCTCAGCTCTTCAATTTTTTGTTGATAACATTACCTCTTGACCGTGACTTCTCAAATATTAATTAGAAATGACCTAAATATCATTTTCTTCAACTTCTAACTAAAACCTCTTAATTTCTCTCTAAAACCCTTCATCTTCACTCATGGTTTTAAACTCGTCTGAGACCTAGACGTATCGCCAAAGTTAAATCGGTATTAGAACTGAACGAGACCAACTCACAAAGTCATTTTTTGATCGAGTTTTACATCTCACGTTCAATTTTTTGAGTTGTCTCACGAGACGTCTCAAATGTATCGGAAAACTCGTCTGAGATGACTCGGTATCTGAGTTGAACGAGACGAGACGCAATACTGAGTTTAAAAATCATGTCTTCACTATACAACTAACCAAGATCAACATGATTGGGAAGTCTAGTTTATCTTGAATCTTTTGACAACCCTTATCAATTTGGTACCAAATTGACCCGACCTGATCCATTAACAGTCCTACTATATCTTCTGTTGAATTTAATCCCACATCGAACACTCATTACCTTGTCTCTCTCCTTATAAGTTACTGCGCCTCTCTACTCATTGTCAATTGATTTTAAGTTAAGACTCCCAAATTTATCATCTTCTATCATGGTAAAAGTTTGTATGAGCAAAAGAAATGTTAAAGGGCATTTTAGTCATTTATTAAAAATACATTGTTGTCATAAATTATGTTTTAAAACTCATCGAGTCAATCCAAAAATTGAACGAGTAGACTCAAATTGATTGACTTTCAAGTGGACTCGACTATAAAACGCATTTGAACAATCTTGAATGAGTTTACTCAAATTGATTGAATGCCGATTCAATTCTATTCTTAAACTCCTTTCAAAAAACTTGGCGATCCAATTAGTTGGAAACACACTTGAGTTACAGGTAATGTTTTCTTTAAAAAAATGGAAACAAATACATAGAAAGCTTTGCTGCTTTTTAGTTGACTGACCAGGTCGACTTGCAACTCAGAGAGTTAACTTGACTCGATGGACATTTAACCGAGTTAAGTTTACAAATTTTAAAATTATATGGTTCTCAAAATTGACGAGTCACGTAGGAGCTCGCCTGAGTCACAAAATCTTATTTTTATACATATAACAAACATTTTAATCATCATTATAAAAAATTTATTTCTTTGATATAAAAAATAAAGAGAGTTACTATTGCCACATCAATTTTTACTAATGCCACATCAATTCCTCTATAAATCATCAAAGAATTGCACAAAGTTGGTGTGGCGTTAGCAAATTTTGTTGTGGCAATAGAAACTCCCAAAAATTAAAAAACTGGCTGACTCAGTTAAATTTTCATTAACTCCTATGATATTCTAAAAATGTTATCTTAGACCACGGACGAGCCAATATAATGGATTATTCACACCAAGTGGGATTGCTTGCCCAAATCATTTCAATCTCGAACTAACCCCTGACAAAATAAGAGTACAGATTTAGGGTTTGAATGGACCTGTCATGTGAGTAAAAAATTATTAATAATCCCATTAAAGAGTTTTGGGGTTAAAATGACAATAATTCGAGCCACAAAGGTGTCGATATGTTAAGTTGGTTGAAGTCGTTGAGCATTGATAGCACAACTTATGTTCAAAACCCACCTTCACCTACTATTTACCGATCACTACTTTGGCTTATCTAGCCAAAAAAAAAAAAAAAAAAAGAACCAATTGAATCATTGTCGATACTAGGCAGGACGTCACATGGTCCCTCCTTACATTCGGTGCCACAATAATTGGGCGTGACACCACAATATCGTGCACAACCACAATTGTGATCCACATCGGATTTTGGCACAATTAATTACGACAAAAATTCCAATGGAAATTAGGGTTCATAAGGTTTTCAAAGTACAAGGAGATACCATTTTGGAGTAGAAATAATGAGGAGTTGTGAAGGAAGAATGAAAGCAATTTATGGCAACTGTTTTTTTTTTGGGAGGAAATTAATTTCTTCCTCACTTAAATTGACATCAATTAAATTAGGGATCAAATAGTTGCACACCACCCACTACCAATTGCACTCCGTCACTTAAAATTTTCCCTTTTGGATGATTGCACTCAAAATAAAAATATTATTTTTTATTTTATTTATTTATTTATTTATTTTAACCATGTTCACATAAAATCTTAATAATGAAGTGCAATTAGTAGATTAAAATATAGGTTATAAAAATAAAAAATAAAAAAGGTAATTTTTCAAGGTTGGTGTGTGCAATCAACTACTTAGTGGAGTGCAACTACTTGATCCCTTAAATTAATACCATTTTTTCTTTCTGCACGTGTCACATTTTTATTGGATGATAAGCAAGTTCAACAAATGCTGCATTTATATTCCATAAAATCAAATTGATGAGTTATACATGGTCAAGAAATCCCAGTGCTTTCATATGTTTGTGTACATTAAAATTGAATATTAAAAAATTCGGTTCGGTTTAGGTCGAACTAATGTACACTCAAACTGAGACCAATTGACCCAAAATGTTTGGGTTTTATTCGGTTTGAGTACATATTTTGAAAATATGTACCACAAAATTCCTTCTATAAAAATATAGACTCTTTAATACCCAATTTATCAAATATTAATCTAAAAAGAATTTTTGAAGCGAAAATATCATAATTACTCTTTCAATGATTTTTTAAGTTTAAAGAAACATGTTTATTTTAGAATATTTGAATTACTCCTATGTTTTATAATTAATGACATGCCTTTTAACTATGGTCATCTCTTATAAATCAATTTAAAGAAAAAAAAACTTGTTTCACTTACTAAAATTAGTAATCTTTAAATAAAATAGATGATGATGACTACACCAATGATGATGATGGAGATGAGTACAATCAACATCAAACTGATTTGGTCTATAAACCTATATATATATATATAATATAATTTTAAAACTCGATTTAAATGTTCATCTAGTTGATTCAACTCAAAAATTAGCAAATCGACACAAATGTGTCAAATAAAATTATATTGAATTTAGTTTTTAATAAATAAAATATTTATTTTTTATTTTTCATAAAAATATTAATAACTAAATAAATTGATCGAATTTTTTAATTAACTCCCTATATTTTTATATCAAAGACTTTGTAAAATTATTAAAAGGGTATTTCAAGTAGTTTTTTTTTTTTTTTTAATCTTCAAAAGATTTTTAATAGACTAAAATGTTTTATTAAGAGGGATTCAAATGGTCCGTATTCTTTATTAAGGGACTATTCGGTACGTATTCTCAATAAAGAGTCCCTCAAAGTCATTCTCCCTAAATAAAAAACCTAAATGGCATTAAAAAGCCATAAAATCTCATAGAAATTGTTAAAATTTTGGGAAAATATTTTTAAAAAGTAATCTTTACAAAGATGTGAGGGAAGGGAAACCTTTCCCTCCCGCCCTACGTCGGCTTGACTAAAAATCCCATTGAAGAACTCGGGTGTCAAAATGTTAGCAGCTGAGCCTCCATTTGTTGTAGGTGGGGTGTCACACAAGCCATGCTGACATCCGGTGCCACAATATTCGGGGCCGGTGCTACAAATCTGGCCCACGTTATGCATTTATAATAAAAGGGTTCACCCAAAATAAATAATCAACTTAATGTGATATACCCACATCCAACTGACTTTGGTTTACAATAATAAAAAATAAAAATAAAAAAAATTTGAGAGTCTGAACGATTTTACAAAAACACTCTATTGTTGTCAAATTGATTCAAAAAATTTATCTTTTTGGAATGTTTCAGCAGATCATTGATGGTTTTGGCCGACACTGAAGCAAAGCATTGATCCTGAAAACATTGCGTGTTCGTCTTACCAACTTAGCTAAGTAGGCATTTCTGATGGGATAATCAAATTTATTCCAAACAAATAGAAGTTTTGGTAACTTTAATATTTTATTGATCAGTCGAGTGATGCATATTTATATCGATATTGGATCAGGTCCTTATGGGATCCTAACCCAACAACACAATCCCTTGATAGCCCATGCTTTAATAGAGATGTTCTATCACCAATTGGATCAAAAATCGTTTTCTTTGGCCATTGCTACCAACACGAACTAAGTCATCGTGGGAGATCTATTTTCTATAACTCGGTTGTGTTTGATACGTATGATGCATCCCGATAAAATCACATATTCACAAGGAATAAAACATAAAAAGGTATATATGAAGGAAAATCCGGAAAACGCTTAGATTGTTTTTCATTTGAAGAATTTTTTATAAAAATAAAATAAAAAATCCCTCAATCAAGGTTTAATATTCTATCAAAATAGGGAAGTCCGAGAAAAAAGAAGAATAATAGACATAACGAAACCTGGGTTAAGGAGAAGCTTAGGTAGAAGAAGGCAGCTTCTTCAGACCGACTTTTTTTTTATCTCCCTCAGCAGCTTTTTTCCTATCCTTTCTCTCTCTCTTCTTTAGTGCATGCATGTGTGCCTTAAGAACAGTGGCGTAAGAAGCTTGAAATCGTTGGTGATCCTTTGCTGAAACCTTATGCCCCCAAGAGGAGAAGAAATATAAAAATCCAATTATGGTAGGGTGTCAGCCACAATTCCAAAGCGCACGCAAACATGCACACGGGCACGCACACACACAAAATAACAAGCAAATGATCATTCTAACAATATTCCACAGATTACTATTATGTATCACTAAATAAAATATTAGTGGAAGTCGTTTGGCTACTCATATCACCTTGGCAGTTATGAAACACATGGATCCTTTTGGGTCTGCCACCTCACCACCCAAGGTGAAAATTGAAAACCATACATCATATATGAGAATTCCATTTTTTAAGTTCATAGATTTAATAATCAATTACAAACCCAAATTCAATCTTCATAGATTCAAGAATCAAAATTATAAACTGAATGAATTCGGAACACGTGTTCAGTTAAATTTGCATTACTACAGTGGAAGATGATGATGTTGTCTTCCAAAGAAGTATGTCTTCCTTAGGATCCACATTGTTGGATGGTTCTCAAGATTTGCCTTCACAATTCCCCAGGAACCATCCAATGGTGTGGATTGTGGACCTAGTAGTACATTTTCCTCGGAAAGGTAAGTTAACTTCTCATTACGACATCACATGGACCATACATGGCAAATATGGGAATATAATCATACTTATATTAGTGGAAGTATTCAGATGGTAACAGGGGTTTATCATACTTTTATATGTGGATGTATTCACCTATAAAAGTGTGGGAGAGGTCAAGTTACTGTACATGTTTCAAACTGGGATGTTTGGTCATGGAAATATGACTCAAGCAAAGAACTCATGAGTATCAAATTTTCTTACAATAAAAAAAGAATAAATAAATAATTGAGAAGCCAGCCTATGGAGAGCTCCATGTAGTACTCTTTGTGACAATAAACGAAGCACAAACACATAAGAAGCCTGCCTAATGGAGAGCTCCATGTAGCAATAGAGTCTACATGATATTAAAACTATGCACAAACATAGCTTAATAGAAAGTCGGCAAGTTAAATACTTGCATTTATTAGCTAAAATTGCAATGATCATGGTTTAAAGACTTGACTATGGGTCCAGATCATTGGCGCCAGGACCAAGTTGAGTTGGACTAATTGCAATCAAGTTGAAGCAAGTCACAACCAAGACAAAGAAAACAGAGAGGAGTAAAGAATGGAAGGAATGAAGAAAAAGGAGGTTATGCATCACAAAACATGAGTTCTTAGAGTTTTCTTTTTTATCTTTTTATTTTTTTTATTTGTGTTCTACGCTAATTTTTGGGAGTTTTAAAGTATTGGACAAAAGATATAAAAAACCAAGTCATCAACATTTTGACTATCCCATGACTTCCATTTGTTTCTTCCTATACACGTGTCATTTCGTCATCTACAATGGGTCAAATTCCACTTGGATAAATATGTGATCTTTAGGAAAACATAGACCAATATACAAAGCAATATTTCATATGTGAAGCAATGATTGATAATAAGACTGTAAAATGCTGTTGTATCGTATGGTAAAATACAACATGTTATTTGCAATACATAATATTAAATTTTGGCACATTTCCACAAGGTCTAACACAAAATTTAACCCACGGTTTCTTGAGGCATATACTTCAGTGTAAACACTGTACATCTCGCAAAATATTTCAACAAATAGTGAATTTTCGACCAAAGCAATCAAGTTTTAAGTATAAAAATGTAAGATTTGGGTAGAAATATTTCAATGAAAAATACACTTAGACCCAAATATTATTTTTTGTAAAAAAAAGATATTGACAAAGATTATAAATTGTTTATAGAAAGGACTTGTCTATTGCACAAAATAATAATATTCACTAGTGAAAAATTGTACATATATATTAGTATAAATGAATAATGATTATTTTGGTGTATCATGGACACCGATATCAAAAATTCAATACCTTGTTCCAAGGTATTATCTTACTCATCAAGTTTAGAGTGTAAGAGGTATCAAGCGTCTTTGCCACCAAAGGCAAACATATGCACTTTGTTTTTACCTTTTTCACAATTTCCATAACAATACGAAGCAGGTTTGTATAGGCATTTGATTTTTAGTCCACAAATGTAAGTTGTATAAACAAGGACTAGCAATCTTCAACCAATGGAACCTTTAGATAGTAAGCAGGAACTGACCCCATGACAAATGAAATTTTCAACTCCTTTTGATCTTCTAACACCCAAACAAGCTCAGAATACATCCCAAATTGTTTTGGTTCTTATTCCATATATCATCCAAAACAAGTAAAGAATGTTCACTA
The DNA here is from genome assembly GCF_017979445.1 of Akebia trifoliata. Taxonomy (NCBI): domain Eukaryota; kingdom Viridiplantae; phylum Streptophyta; class Magnoliopsida; order Ranunculales; family Lardizabalaceae; genus Akebia; species Akebia trifoliata. Next base: position 3,151,031 of record NC_141390.1, on the reverse strand, counting down.
ATAATCATAATAAATTGCATATTCACAGCTAGGTTTTCCTTTCCTAAATTGTAAGCGGGTTCTTTGGAACTTAGTGCCATTTGCGATTGTTTGAGGAATTTGGAAAGACCATAATAGGAGAATCTTTGATGACGAGGAATGATCTATGGAGGCTATCATTACTTCTATCTTATATTTGTTGTATTTTTGGAGCAAATTTTTAAAGGAACTTAGGGGGGTATTTCTTTGAAGATTTTTTGTTTAGATGGGACGACATTTGTAATTTGGTGTTGGATCTGTAGTGCTTATTTTTGGCCATTTTCGGAGAGGTATGCCTCTTATCTTCTTGTAATCTTTTGCCAGTCATCTCAACTGGTTCTTTTATAATTTTAAAAAAAAAAATCTTTTGCCTACCAAAAATAAAAAAATTGCATATTAGTATGTTCATATAAGCATACACAATCATTCATATTGTAATTTGTTGTATACATTAGTAATTTATTCATAACTATTTAAAAAATAAAATATATGTTAACAGAAGAATGCAATACTAGCAAGTGTTTTACATTTTAGTGTGCCATTATATTGTCATTTTCATATAGAGTATTATTGTTTTTCACTATTGGGCTATCAAATTCTTTGCACATAAGTGTATAAGAATATTGTTGATCTTCATTTCCCATTTTATATTGTTTTTTGTATATTCATGGCTGTCTGGACAAGAACCTTCATGCTGGTTCTTTGTAGGGTAGGGTGCATACCACTCATGGCCTCAATTGGGGCAACGATGCTTCCAACAAAAGTCCATTGGAATCACACACGTAAAAAAATCAGGTATCATTGGTTTTTGGATAAACAATAAATAGCGATAAGTTAGGGATGATAAAAATCAGTGATGCAGGGCGATGAGGAAAGAAAAGGAAATGTGGCGGGTGGGTGGTTAGGGAATTTGATTTGGTATTTTGGTTAAGAATCTAGGATTTGCTTAATGATTTGGCTACAATAAGGTTACCTCAAAGAAAAAAATGAAGAACAAAAAATGATACCAAAATCAACTTAATAAAATAAATTTTGACCACTCAAAATAAGGTAAAAGTGACGTGAATAGTACTTAAACTTAAAATCAAATTCCTAAACTAACCTAATAATAAACTTCTAAAATAATTAAGACTAAAAAAAAGAAATAGGCCCATAACTACAGCCCAATAATTAAAATAAAATAAAATCCTAAAACTAAAACATGACCCAATAGATTAGGCCCGTGAACCCTAATGTCCCCATCAATAAGTTAAACCCAATGCAATAATGAGCAAGTTCCAAGGGTTATTTGTGGATTTTAGCCTCTATCAAATCTCTAGCATCAGCCATGCAATCAATAATACTGACGAAGGAATGGGATGAGAGGAAATAAGAGGGACACCGAAGCAAGTGAATCAACTCCAGAAAGTAGGTTGGTTGAATGATCAATGCCTTTGCTCTTGGGTCCAACCTCATGATTTTGATGTACTATATAATTTGCTATGGTGCATCTCATCGCATATCTTAGAGATTTAAGAATAGTCAAATCTTATTCTCCTACATGGTGTTAAAGCCTAAACTCTACTGAATGCACAATCTTGGTATGCCGCTCCAACGACGGTGTCACAAGGTCATTGAACCTAAATCAATTTTTCCTTCATTACTATTTCACTTTCTTTAAATAAAAAATATTACCTTTATGTTTCTATGGATACCATTTTTGTTCCTACCAAAAATCGTGACACATGCCTCCAAATATGAAACTGCTCTCATGTGACAAGACTTGGTCCGAGCTCATTTAAATCAAATATATTAAGCAATTCATGTCTGCATAACCTACGGAATGTCCATATTCCCGATCTTCAAAGCACATTTGTTTATATGTTGAGCAATATCATGACTAGGCAATAACACCTAGCTCCATTCTTCCGAGCACATTTGCTAAGCAATATCATGACTAGGCAATAACACCTAGCTCCATTCTCTCAAGCACATCTATATACCCGAGCACATTTGTTGAGAAAATATCATGGTTGGGCAATAAAACCTAGCTCCATAACCCGAGCACATATGTTGAGCAATATCGTGATTGGGCAATAACTCCTAGCTCCACTCTCTCGAGCCCATTTATTGAGCAATATTGTGACTAGGCAATAACACCTAGCTCCATTGTGCCTCAAAATCATAGCATTAAATGAGGGGGCAGACCAAATCTTATCAAACAAGCAAAGGACGGGACATCCCATGTTAGAAATACAACTTTTTCTACTTTACATTTAAAATTTGAGGCCCTTACACATCAAATTCAAGTGATTGTATTAAATGCGATGGATGCATCTTCCCAAGCACTCAAGTACTTCTCAACCCCTCATTTTCACAGCTCATCATCCAACTCATTATACACCTAGTCCATTCATGTGATAATGCTTGTCCTCCAAATTTTTCCCATAAAAACACACTCTAGAGACTAAAGGGAAGAGGAATTTTAGCCTTCCATCTCTCTGAGTTATTCATCTTCTTCTTCATATATCTTTTCCTAGCTGAGTACTAACTTGATCGCTAGAGCATCCTTGGCAAGTCCCACATAGGTATCCTAGTCGCCGAAGAAGATTAGAATCAAATTATCTTGCCTAAGAAAAACCAAGGTCCAACTGTCTCACGTGAGAGAAATAATCAAATCTCTTCAACTTCTAACACACATCTCGAGGAAGGATATTCATTATCATGGTTAGTACACAAATCTCGAGAAATGGAAGGTCCCAAAAAACCTACATAGCTTTTACAAACCTCCCTACTTCCCAAACTAATGTTTCAAAATCTCAATTTTTTCTTTATCTAAAATCTCTCTAAGGAGCGTTTTTCTATTTAAGTCGCATGAACCTAATTCATATAATTCTAGGAGAGATCATGGCAGACTTTATCTAGTGTACTACCAACTCCAACAACTAAAAAATGAGTTAGATACGACTATGATGGACTTCATAGATAGGAGGTGAACACCATCAAACATGATCATTTGTTTGCAAGTATCCATCATCAACTTCTTCATGAGATCAAGAGCTAATATTCGACGTAATCAGTTGTATATTCCTTAGGATAATGCAAATGTGGGAGAATAATAGAGACAAATTAGGGTTGATAGATAAGCTAGATGCAATATAATAATGTGCATAAGATGTACTATACGGTGCATCTCATCACACATCTTAAAAAATTATATTTGCATCGATTAGGATCAATTTGATATATTAGATTGGAATGATTGATTGTCTATCCGTATTGGTGGAACTTTTAAATCTACATAACCCAAATCACACAAGACTTTATAACATTGGTTTCCACTCCACTTGTAGGCCTTCATTCCCATTCCTTGGTTGCATTACAAGGGGTGGGAGCATGTGTGGAGGGAACTCGGGTGTGGGAATAAGGAAGCACTTTTACATACCAATTTTAGGATAATTATTTTAGAAAGTGTTGAGAAAAATTTTAGAACGAGAAAGAGAATAAAATGGTATTTAGGGTAATACTAAATCAGTTTATAATACTTCATTCTTTAAATACAAGAAACACATATCCTAAACTTCATCAAGAACAAACCTTTTTTTATTCCAAGCCACGATCTATTGTTTTCATTCAAGGAGTTAATGATAGGATCTTCCAATCAAGAAAGAAAAGGATAGATCCCTCTAAAATTCTTAAAAAACTAAAATTCCAAGACATATTACTCCCACTTAGGATCATGAAGTCCTTGATCGAATCCCTTTTCTTGGTTGAAAGAGAGAAAAGGAGTGGGAATTCCTTCAAAGATCTATCCTCCAAAATCTTGCCCTATTACCTTCCAACTAAATGACAAACCCATTTAAGAACTCCTATGAAACTAGGAATACATATAAGATATATATGTGTATACACACATCATTATGCATGTCAGCATGCCCAAGTACATCGTTTAGCATGACATGTATACTTCTATTGTTTGTCTGAATAATATATGGGCATGTTGCAATGACATAGTAATAATGAATGTAACGTATTTAGGTGCAATGTTCTCAAATAAATTTTCAACCAGCTATGAATGACATTTATGCATAAAAACAAAGCATTAATACTATAAAAACACAGATCGGTAGATAGAAACCATACCGAAGTGGAGATGGTCTTTTTACCGTCTGTAGCACGAACAAGGCATCTATATTCAATGGCTGCACTTTCCATTTTATTCCTTTCTGCCTTAGACTTCATGGATGCTAGAGAGTCAAACATAAATCAAAACTGTATTAAGAAAACCCTGACAGAAAATTCATTGATTCAACAGGGAAAAAAAAACAAAAGAAAGTAGTCAGGATAAATTATTTTACATCGTTTGAAGGTGACCCAAACAGAGCCCTTCTCTGTGCTGTGCTCGTACATGCTTGTGAGCTCATTAAGAAATGGGTCCGGTTGCAAAAGAACCTGATAAAATCAAAACAGCAACAAAAAAAAAAAAAGGTGTGAATTATACAAAATTTTATTTGTTGAACAAATTTTAAATCAAAATAACACAAAAAGAAATGGTGAAAACAAAGGGAGCAATTGGATTCCAGGTAATAAGGGTGCACAACTATAACACATGCTTTGTCGTATTTACCTATCAATGTGCATCTTATACCAGAAAATATCTACCATGTCTTGGAGTACTCGGAATAATACACATAGGGGAGTATTATTATTACAACAAAAACAAAGCCTCATCCCAAATATTTGGGGTCAACTAAACGAATCATCATGATATAAGTAATTTCCAATGCATATTAGTTTTTTTCATCACCAATAAGAAACATAAGAACGAACTTTGCTACAGTTAAACAAAAGTAGAAGTAAGGAAAAAAAAAACCAAAAACTATAACTGATATTTACGGTTACAAAGTAGACCCAAAATCCGGATCAAAAGCATTATTTGATTGCAATGATAATATATATATATTGCTATCATAAAGCATATTGGTGCCCCAATCCAACTTTAGTGTAACCCATGTGTGAAAACATATGACCTCTACATATCACTCCCTATACTTCCCACAATGGTACTTATTGTAAAATAAATTATGTATCTTGTTACAATCCCAAATGGTTATGAGCTTAACTTTCTACACCTATATATACGAACCCAACTAATATACAAGAAGCAACTTAGGGATCGTGGTGGTTTGGTACGACGCTAAGGTTAACTTTCTGCATCACTAACATCTAAGTATTTTTAGTGTATTGGTTGGGTTTGTATCAATGTTATTGAAATTTAATACTAACTAGAATCTTTAAAATAAAAAATAAAAAATAAAAAAACAATGATCCGAAAAAGATAATTTTGGAGACATGAAATTGAGCTTACTTTCATGCAATAGAGTCAAATAAAGAGCATATAATCGTGCTTAATTTCAGTCATGGAATGCTATTAGATGCCAAATTAATAAACATATACACACAAAACCCCAGATAATATTTTTGGATTCAAAGAAGTTTTGGAGGAAAAAAAATGGGAAATGGACAAATTTCGGATATCAAACCTCGTTTAAGAGATCAAAAGCAAGAACAGAATGGAAATAAAGGAAAACCCCATATGAATTTCAATGTTTAAAATTAGATTAGAAGCAATAAAATCAAAAAACCAGAAAAGATTTCGATCTGGAAGGAACTTACCATGACTTAGCTCTCTCTCTCTTTCTGTCTCAATTTAATTTTTGAAGGGTTTCTTGTTTGGGTGGGTTTTATATCTGAGTATGCAGACCGAGTTGATGCGCCTGAGTCATCTCTTCTCGCTGAGTCATTTAACTCGGTTTTTAATTATTTATTAACCTGTATTTACATTCAAACAAGAATCTTGATAATCCGACTACCCCACGTGGCACACTCAATCGACTCTCCTGGCGTGACACATTCAGGAACCGTGGATCTGTATGTCTTGGGATACAAAACTGCACTTCCCCATAAAAATGTGTATCTCAAAGAAACCATGTATCTCGAGACATACATATCCATGATTCTTGAACTTGTCACATCAGGAGAGTCGATTGAGTGTGCCACGTGGGGTAGTCAGATTATCACCACTCTTCACATAAGAATCGTAATTTTAGTATAAAATAGGCACGATTAGTCATTGATAGTCACATTATCATATTTGTTAGATAATAAATATTTAAATTATAAAAAATATATATAAAAACCTAATTGACTTGACCGATTCTTTCAACTATTTGAGGAATCAAATCGAATCTTAAACAAGACTGTGACGAATGATTTATATCGAACATCCCACTCATTCGTTAATGATTTTCAGATAAGTCTAGATGATTTTTAAAATTATGATCCAAGGGAGGGTGTACGACAAGGTTGTCAACAGATCGGATTAGACTTGAAGTCCAATCTATCGTGATCAAATAACTATGAGTCTGGATTAATCCCAAGGGGTTAACCTAGTGGCAAGCCGAACCTTCATAAGCTCATCAAGAAGAGTAGGCCAAGTGTTCGAAATCCCACAAAGCCAAAGTCTGGTTGACCCTCGACTCAACCTATTGCACGTAGGACTTTACGAGGGGGCAGTGCGTGTGATATATATTAAATGCGAAAAATAAAAACAATAGGTGTGGAATCTGGATCAAGGATTTAGGTAGGAAGGACCCAATCCAACTTATCAGATTGATTATATATATATATATATATATATATATATATATATATATATATATCACATGTTTGAATTATATAAATGACTTATATTTATATTTTGTGTCTTATATTTTATTTAGATTATATATATAATTTATATATTTTTATCAAATTGGATTGGAGTAGAATTGATCCGGCCAGATCTAGAAAAATACATACCATGTTGGATTGGTGCGAATTTAAAATTTACATGTTTGATCAGATTTAGATTAGGTCTAGGTCTAATATTTTTTTATCGGATTGGTGCCAATTTGATTGGAGCATGATCCATTGACAACCCTAGATCCAAGTAATCGGGCATAGGCTTTAATTATTTTCCGAGGAGAATATGTTTAGTTATTTGAGATTTCTTTCTATGAATATATCTATTTATAGAAAATAGGCACAACCATGAAGAGGATGGAAATTAAGAAAACATGTGGAAATGTATGCACTATTATAACAAGAGAATGATGAATTTTTTTTTTTATTATCTAAAATCAACATTAGATAAAAAATTTAATTACAAAAGTACATTTTGATAAATTCATTTGAAATAATCAAAAATAAAATAATATATTTTAAATTTCTCTTTACAAGTGCAAGACTCCGCAATTTTCCCTTCAATAAATTCACTCGATGCCATCAATTGCACTTCAACCTAGGACTGCAACTTAGCACGGGTTGGCCCAAATTCAAATCGGGTTTAACCCTATTAATGGGCGAGAGCTTGGGCTGAGTTATATAAAAAATGAGTTGAGTCTGAGTTAGAATATCTCAACCGACCTCAATAAGGATTGAGCTCAGGTTGAAGGTTTGAGCAACCCAACTCAACCCGAACCAGATGCTATGTATTAATACATAAATATTATTATTTTTGTAATAGATTTTTTTAAAATTTTATTCCATCTTATTATTATGGTTTGTGGACAATTGAATATTATTAATATAGTTTTGGTTTAGTATGGTTTGCCTAAATATGATCTTAATGATGGATTTGAAGGTTGATGCGATTCTATTTACTAATGTTTTCTTTTTGATGTTGTAATTTTTTTTAGTCGTGCTAGGGTGACACAAACAGAGACACAAAGGTGACAAAATGATGTGGTGGCACGCACATTACCATAGATGCTTTTTTGTGAGATAAAAGCATCTACGATAATGTGCACGCCACGACATCATTTTGTCACCTTTTTGCCTCCCTTTGTGTCATTCCAACATTTTCCATTTTTTTGAAAATATATAAGTTATTTACTAATCAAAATGAAATTGGGGTTATTTAACGAGCCCAACCTAACCAAATCGTCTAAAATTACCTAATCCGGGCTAACCCAACTTGGAAAATCAAGTTCAGATTGGGTTTGGGAGCTTAGGCCGGATGGTTGGGTTGAGGGTTGAGCATGGGTTGTAGCCCTACTTCACCCCAATTCGAATTGGCTTGCTACACAAAGTTTAGATAATCAGATTTTTACATATAGTAGGAGGAAAAGGTTTCAGCTAAATAAGAAGAAGAGGTTTGCAGGGTATATAGCCGCAGTTTATGCTTGCCAAGTTAATCTTTCCAGATGGACAATATGTAATGTTAGGAGATCGTGAAGGAAATTGTTGGTTTTGGAATTGCAAGACTTGCACAGTTTCTCGAACTCTAACATGTCATGAAGGTGTTGGCATTGGGTGCAAGTGGCATCCGCTAAAACAGAGTAAAGTGGCAACTTGTGGTTGGCATGGCATAATTAATTACTAGCAATAACCCACTCATTAACTTGATCTGAAACTCTAATTTGTGCTTTATGGTACCAACTAATCTTTGTGGAATTACTTCAATTTATTTTCAACAATTTTAATTCACTAGATAACACTAAGATTACAATTTCATATTGATTACACGCGTAATTTGTCTACTTAGTATTCATGAAAAGTTTAGAGTTATAGTCCAAGTATGGTGTCCATTGTTTGGGTTGATTGCCCTCCCAGCAGAGGCGGAACTAGTAAGGAGACATTGGGGGCAATTGCCCCCACTCAACTTCTTTGGGCATTTTAGATACCCTTGAATTTATGCTTAAATTTAAAATTCCCCTACATTTTGAACTATTGACATGCCTCGTTTGACCCTGTTGCCCCCATTCCCTCATCTTCCTCCAATTTTTGCCCCCTCCCCCCTCCAATTAACTATAAGTTTGGCCTCACTAAAAGAAATTCTTTGCTTCGCCTATGCCTCCAACGTTAAAGATGTTTCCTAAAAAGGCATGTGATTTAGAGTTAAATCTATTAAAAGAAATGCATACAATTTATAGTTGGTGTGGTTGACAACCAAGAAGAATGTGGCCTTGTTGCACGAGAGTGAATGTGAAATTCTTAGAATCTCATCTTAGGTTAAATGCTAATGATTGGGAAATTGATGACATTGCCTCTCTGAAAGCGCCCTCGATCCGCGGGGTGCGCGGATCCGCTTTTGACCCTTGAGGTTTGGGAGTCGCCACCTAGTTATTAAGGTCTAGGAACCAAACTGACTCTAAAAAAGACAAACTAATCTACGAAAGAAAAAAAAGGTCCGGGGATCACGTTACGGGGTTGGAAGGTTTTAGGCACCAACCCCGCCCGGCCAAAGCCGGTATCTACTAACTTCCCAAATAATTTACATTGCTAAAAAAAACCTAGATAATGATTAAAAAAATAAGAGATTATACATTTCCGATAGCAAAGACTTTGTTCCCTCAGATCCGATAAAAATTGCTCCTTGTACCGTACTCCCTTGCTTCGTTCTGTCTCCGGATTTGATTTCGAATCTCTGAGGCAAGGTATCTCCTTTTTTTGATCCGGACTCTTCGAGTTTATGATGGGTTTTGAAGTGTTTTTGGAGGGCTTTTGGGTGTTCTTTAGGTTAAAATCGAAGGAGGGATGTTAGGTAAGGAGTTGGGACTCCAAAACTAGGGTTTATGAGAGGCTAGGGGGCTTTTAGACCTACTTCTCTTAGGGTTTATGATTTGATACGAAAATAGGGTGTGGGCACCTCTATTTATAGATGTTTTTAGGGGTTGATTTGGATAGAGTTAGTATTTAATTAGAGTTCTTTTAATTAGAGTTGTGTTTTAGTTAGACTTGTTTTAGGTATAATTATGTTTTAATTGAAATTATTTTAGGTAGAATTGTTTTTAGTTAGAACTCTATTAGATAGAGTTATTATTTAATTAGAGTTCTATTATGACTTTTGATCTTATTTGATTGACTTTTAATGTTTTGACTTTAGTCTTAATTGATTGACTTTTAATATCTTGACTTCAGTCTTGCTTAATTGACTTTAATTTTGACTTCAGTTTCACTTGATTGACTTTAATACCTTGACCTCAGTCTTGCTTGATTTACTTTTAATCTTTGGAGAACCCCCCTCTAAAATATCTTTAATTCTTTGGACCCCCAAATGGAGGGGTCCTTAAAGAAATATCTCACGAACCCTCAATAATTTTACTTGAAAACCCGATTGATCGATTTCTTCGGTTCAAATTTTTTAATTAATTTCATTAATGTTTCACTTTAATTATTTAATGTTTTATTTATTAATTTCGAATTTTTTAATTATGAAAATTATGAAATTACCGTTTTGCCCCCGGAGAGGACTTTTCACGTTTTAAGTCGATTTTTAATGTTCTAGGATGTTTTAGAATCGATTTTTCGTAAGGAATTTAATGGAAATATTAGTTTGTGTCATTTATGAAATTTTTTGTGTGAAATGATTGTGAACTTTATGAGGGGCATTTTCGTAATTTTGTCAAATTTTGTTAAAATTGGTGAAATGATTTATTTGACTCCGATTTGTTATTTTATGTGTTTGAGAGAGTTTTTCTAAGCGTAACGTAAGCTCTAGGGTTGTTTTGAGGTTAGGGGTATTTTGGTAATTTAGTCATTTTTATCGTGAAGCTTCTTTTTGGTCTGCAAGATGATGATTTCTATGTTTCTGGGGTCGTATTTTCCTAGCATAGCGTGGTTTCTAAAGTTTTGTCAATTCGAGATACCTCATCCGGATTTCTGAAACACATTTGGTAACAAAATAAAGCAATGGAATACACATCCATCATTGGGAATCATTGCGATCGGGTTGACGAGTTGATTAATCAGGCGAGTGCAAAAATGAGGTGTCTACACTCTCCATGAATATATTGTACAAAATAGAGGTATCTTTTGGTGTGATAGGAGATCTTTGGTTTTAGAGTTTGAATTTTTGCTTCTTGGTCTAGTGTTTTTATGTAGTGTTTTATGGATCAAAAACATATCCCAACATCATTATTGTGGAGGCAATTTCAGTCACACCATAAGTTATGAACACATGTCGAAAAATAAACCAATCAAAAGGAAAATATTTGATAGCAAGGGGCGACTGAGTCACGTGTCTCAAGCAAGACATGATATAGCAGAGAAGGGCGAAAAGTATCATCTTTCAACATCAGGAGTACAAACATGAGGAAACTTAGAAAGTTTGAGTATGGACGTTAGACATCCACCATTTTGAGAAGATTAATGGTGATGTATCGAGGAGAGTTAATGGGGTCACTAGCTCTATTTGTTTGTTAAAAAACGAAAGTAAAAATGGGAGATTATAAGGATGCATTTGAGTATCACAATGAAAGTTAAAAGGCGAAGTTGGAGTCGAAGCTCAACCTAATGGATTATGTTTAAGCTCGATGGAACTTTCTTTGTTCATAGACTTACCAATCGATCTGAAGGTAGTTCTAGTCAAGAGCCCAACTTTTAATAAGATGAACAATTAAATACGATATGCACTTTTCTGTATAGAAATCTTGCCATTAAATGCAAGATATAAAAACACTAATTAACAGAGAGAACGAGTGAGACTTCCTCTAACGCATCAACCCCCAAACAATGAAATCCCACTCACGCCACATTAATGAGGGTAAGACACAACAAATCAATCTAAAAGAAGGATTAATGAAGATATTGGCATCATTCCCAAAATGCCGGTTGATCCCCAACTAATCTAAGTCAGTTGTGTGGTGACACTTGTCTAAGTAAGTAAGCCTACAAAGAGGCTGTAGACGCGTGATTTCGTCATTATGATGACTACATCTACAATGATTTGGAGTCGCCACCATTCAAGTTGGAAGTGGGTGTGAATGGTCACCCGGGGTACATTTTCCAAAAGATGAGATTTTTGGCATTTTAGTGACTCACGATGGATAAAGGGGTAGTCAAACCTCGAGATTTGGGTAAGCGGCTCGGTTGAAGAAAAGGGAAGGTGTTAGGCACCCTTTCCTCCCCGCCACGTGGCGGTAACCTCAAATAATTCGATCATTTTGATTTTTAAAAGAAGGTGAAAAATGTGCCACGTGGGTGCATTTGTTCCCTAAGTAGGGATTCGTTTTCGGCTTGATCATAGGATCATTTCATTAATGGAAATGACCCATATGAACCTTAGCCTTGGGGCCCAATCATCAAAAGGGGTAAAATAAAATAGAAGAAGGGGGTGTTAGAAGAGGGAAAGAGTAGAAGGTTAGAGAAAGAGAGGGGGGTGTGCTTCAAACCCACCTTGTATCTTGTTTCTTCTTTTCTTCTTATTGCTTGAGTCTTCTTGAGTCCTTAGTATAATATAGGAGTATGAGAAGGGGAAGAGGTGATTAGAGAGAGTAGGGATTTCTTTTGTTTTAGTGAGACTTGTAGAGGATTTGTGAGAGAGAGTTGGTAAACTTGGTGAGAATTGGTGATAGTTGTTAGTAGAAAGAGTGTTGGGGAGAAGTTTTGTAATGAGAAGTTGGGGGTCATTTTTGGGAAGAGGAGGAGGGTATTTATAGATGTTTGAGGAGTTATTTTAGGGATATAATGGGGTGAAGTGAAGAAAAAGGGTAGAATGGTTATGAGTTTGAGAGAGAAATGGGTGTAATTTAGAGGAGATTGGAGGGTATTTAAGGAAGGGGGGTTAAATGGGTGAGTTTTGACCCAAATGGTTTGGATCATACCCAACCCATTTGGGTGGAGTGTTTGGTGAGGTGAGTTTAAGATGGTGGTTGTGATTAAATGGTATTTGATTTAAGAGAATGGAGGATTTAAAGAGGTGGTTGATGATATTTTGGGAGGGTGAAGGAGATGATGCCATGTGTTAAAGTGGGTGGAAATGAAGGGTTGGGATAAGTTGATGGGAGAGGTTGAGTGTTTGACTTGAGAGGATGGTGTAGGTTTAGGTTGTAGATGTAGGTTTTGTAGGGAATGATGAGGGTAGATTAGAGGAGGTATAGGTTAGGGGTGTGGGTAGATGTGTTTGATTTGAGAGAAAAGGTGATGGGTTGATGTGTGGGTAGATGGGATTTAAAGCAAATTAATGGGGTAGGTAGTTGGGTGAGGGAGGTGAGATGGGGTGATGACATGTGTCATCTTTTGATGATAAAAGAGTGATTGGTTGATGTGGGTTGTGGTTTATGGGTTAGGGTTGTGGGTTGGATAATGAATTGGATATGGTTAATGATTTGTGGGCTTTGTAGTGTTGGGCTTGGGTTTTAGAAATGGTTTTGGGTTTTAGGGTTTGGTTGAGGGTTATTTTAGAATGGGTTTTGAGGGTATAGGTTGGTTTTAGATTTTAGGTGATGTGGGATTGATTTTAGGCTAAGGGTAAGATGAGAAATCGATTTAGGAAAGTGTTGAGGGCTCATGGGCCTTAGGTGGGCCTATGGTTTTTTGCGGATTCGGAGGCGGAGCGGTGGTAGTAGAGGAGGGGTAGGCATCTCAAGTCTCACCTTTTTAATTTTAAAATTTTTTTAGATTTTTGCAATCATTAATTTGATCAAAAATGCCACGTGTTGGCGAATCGGGCTTTTTAGGCCCGTTGGTGAAATTTATCGAAAATTTGACGTTTTTTATTTTGGAAGCGGAGCGGTGAATGTTGGGAAGTCGTAAGGTAGGCCGAGTCCTTTTGGTGGCCTCCTAAACCATTGAGAGGTCTTAGGGGCCTCGGTTTGGTAAAAATGTCCCTTTTCAATGAGTTGGGCCCTTAAGGCCCGTTGGCCCATTTATTTGGAAAATCGATATTTTTGGACCCTTTCGAGAAGTGGCCCGTTCAAATTGAGGTGTCTACAGAGGCAAGAAGGATAAGAAGAGATGTTGAACAAATAAAATAAAATAAAACAGAAAACAAGAACAAATACATTGTAATATAACTATTCATCATCTTTTCTCTCTTTTCCATCTTATATCTCTTTTATCACATTACAATACTAACAAAATCGTCGGAGGAACGTTGGTAGGCACCATACCGAGGCCTCTGTCCTTCTATAGCCATCTTCAGCTCCTGGGATCAAAGAGGAGTCAACAAGGAGGATCTTGATCAACATCAACAGTGCAACTAAGATCATCAACATCATCTGCATTAACGTATATCTCGAGGGAGTGGAAATGCATAAAAAACCTCTCCGCAATTATCATGTTTATTGTCATTTTATGAACACATTTTATTTCTTTTTTCTTTTCTTCTTTTAATGATGGTGGCTCCAGACCCGTAGGCCCCACTAGCAGGGCAAGGCAACTGGCCTCTTAGAGCACCCTATCTCGCCCAAATCCTCTAGGTACATGCAATACCAACGAGGGGGCTTGAACTCAGGGCCTCTCCCGAAAAAGTACACCTGATATAATTGTGATCTTTTGTTTTGGTTGGCTAGCTCTAATTCTATGAACAACGACATCCTCGATCTCTTTTTCCTCATGAACAATTGAACTAGGATATTTAGAAATGATCGCCTAATCATTTATTTTTTTCCATTAACAAAGTTAATATATTGTCCCATTACAACTTATTTTAGACCTATTCAGCTCAAATGCATGCATCCCTCCATAATTCTAGTTTTGCATTTATCCCGTTCTCCATTCGCTAATCACCCAAATAGTTAACTCAACTTTTTCATAAATCTATCCCATTTTTGTTTAGGGGAATTGATGTTATTCCTCCATTAATGTATGAACACAACCATCCCAACCTTATGGGGTATTGAAGAAAATCAAACTTGTTTACAATTTAATGGAAGCTGGATTTTCATGTCTCTTCCTCTATGATTATACTATTTAATCATAGATGTTGGGTTGAATTATTAGCTATTCCCAATGTAATGTTAGGTTGTGCTTACGTGCTTTGTGTACCACGATGAGATATTTATTGTCTTAGCTTAGTGGTAAATTTTGTGGGTTCAATTCCCCCAAGCACCAAGTTACTATTCCATTAAAAATAGATTTACAATTCAATAGAAAGGAGCACATTGACTTGGTACCACAACATAAAAAAAGCCCATAGTGGACAGACTAAAGTGTCGAATTTTTCATTGTCAATTTTTTTTTTCAACAGACCAAAAACCGTCAAATTAGTGGAGGATGGGAGAAATTTGATGGTTCTAAGCCATCGAATAAGGGGGACAAAAATTTTCAATGGCCTTGGGATGTCAAAATCCAGTTTCTTAAATTCGTGGGCCTTGGCCCATCGAAGTTTTCATTTTCCACATAGTGTATTAAACTTAAGACTAATTCAAGTAGACTTTTATCTCCAACTTAGAACTATGCATATCCTATTGGCACCAGTGTCGCAACATTTGGAAAAAAAATATCTGAACAAGGGACCATCCAATTTAATCGACCATTTGTCGATTAATCTACCCACCCCAAAAGCGTTTCAACTCAAGGTTCTATCTTTTAAACTTTCAAATATAAAGAACAAGATAGGATTTTTAGGGAGGTTAAAGTTGATGTACCACGTGAAAACAGAAAAATTCAACAGGCCAAGGCCCACGAATTTTAGAAATTGAATTTCGATGGCCTATGGCCGTTGAAATTTTTTATGTTCCCCAAATTTGACGGCTTAGAACTGTCAAATTTCTCCCATCCTCCATTAATTTGACGATTTCGACATGTCAAAATAAATCGACAATAAAAATTCAACAGCTTGGCTCATTGAATATTATGAAATTCGACACCTTGGTCCTTCAAAAATGAGTTTTTTTCAAGTTGTGGTGGGTTTTTCTAAAGAAATCCAAAAAATCATTTTTATAGTCCCAATTTTTAATTTTCGAAACTTTCCCGCAGTTTATCTTAATTAAACCGAACTGACCCCTCCCAAATAATTGCCAAATCTGAACTTGGGTACTATCGTTGCAATTGGCACCATGACGTGTGCTACCGGAAGCTATATTAGATCTCCATGCTTATCGGACGGTTTTGTTTTTTTAAATCTTGTTTATCTCTTATGAAATCCTACGATATTGCTAGAGTAGTTCCTTGATGACTTCATCGATTTGTTAATTTTCTCTTCTCGGGCTTTTAGGCACTAGTTTCTTTTCAGCTCTATACTGCGATGATGTTCGAAAATGGGTTGATTGACTTCATCCCAGACCACTCAGATGTAGGGATAAAAGAAGAATATGTGTACTAATTAGGGCCATGTTTTAATGTGGACTTTTAGAGATTTTGGTGCAAATCTGCTATAAATATTGTAACATATATGGTCAAGGTTCTCATGGTGGATGGGTTCAAACCAGTCCGGCGAGTTTGTTTCTTCTTTGTAGTCACGAGCATTATCATCAAAAAAAATTACTAACCTCGTCGGATGGTGATTCAACAACTCTCCCCCTATGCTTCTTGGAGATGTGTAGTGGTGCAAAGGTCGGAATTTGATGGAATGACTAATAATGTCTCAATTCTTTGTCGAGGTTGAGAGCTTAGAATACAAGACCTCGATGATTTGCATCAAATTACAAAATTCTATGTCCGACCCACTTGTAATAACATCCACGATAATATTACTTGAAAACAATGATGGAAAAGTATGCTAGTTGTCATGGTTCCTTGATTAAGTAATCACGACTATTGTCTACTTCTTTAGACTAAAGGAATGCATCCACTCCAACCCCGCTCTGATACTTTGAGAGTTGATCCTTCTCCAATCTTTGTTTCCAAAATATTGGGAACTCACTTTCTGTGAAAAATCTCACTCCATATCTATCATATTAAGTATTTTTCTTTCTTTCTAAAACACTTAAGATCTTGCAATAAGAAGTCAAAAGACAATGATAGTGAAATTGTGGAAAAATGAAAAATATTGTTATCACTACAAAATAAATTCTTAGAAGAAATTTCATTAATTGTTACCAATACATTAAGTATTTTTCACCAATCAATAATTACATTGATTAGAAAAACGGATTGGAATTTCGAAGAATTCCCTTGTCTCACTCAAACATCTCCTAAGATTTTTTTTTTTAAATTTAAATACAAGAAACCAAAAACAAATTAGCTTAATTGAAAAGAACTCATAAGAGGATTGAATTTGCTGAAATTCTTACCATCTACCTCGAAAACTCATTTTGCACGGAAGTCATAAAAGCAATCCCATGAAGATGGTTGTATTGTACATCAAACTGACCTTCTTGACACCCCATATCCTTAGTGATCCGAGGTACGATGAGAATGCAATTGTCGGGGTTAGATTTTTTTTTTTAGGCATTCCCACATATCATCTTGAAACTCGACGTTCAACAATTGGACGATAAGACTCACTCGACCTTATATACCTTATATGTGACCAAGGGAGGCACCTTAGCCTTATCAAGCCAAGGTGCCCTCCCTAAAGTAGTACACCAAGTCGAGGTGACACCCCTAGAAGTCAAAAACATCCTTAGAGATCGATATTGATCTATTAATCAAATCGTTGGAGAGAAAGGATATGTTTTCGAATCGTGCTACAGTAACCTCAAAATTGTACCTCATATCGCACATCCTGACGTGAAAGTATTTGGGAATCATAGATGCTTTTTTTATCTCAATAGTGTATGTTATCTCCAATAATTCTCCCCCCCTTGTACCTTAATTTAATTCTTTATTATGTTATTTAATATACTATTTTTATAATTTGGTGTGTAATAAATAAATGTTAAGTTTGACCATGAAAAGTCAAAAAAATTCATTTCTCAGGTAACACGTGCATGCACGTGACTCACATCCTCTTCCCACGTGTCTATTTTCTACTTTCAGCATTTTGGGATAGTGGTGGGTAGTGGGTACAGCTTCAGCACACTAACACATTATATAATTAGAACTATTAGACAAAGAGACAAGCAGAGAAGATACTTGATCGTCCAAGGGTTGGCTTTGGACCACTTGGTTCGGGGTTTGCTATGGTCACCTACAGCAAAATTCTGATATATACTTTTGCTTAAGATACCACGTGGCACATTCTTTCTAATCAATACTCCCCACTTGATAGACATCCATGATTTAAAATATCAAAATGCATCGGTTGATACGTATCAATATCAGCCAAGACCAATACGAAACATTTAATCGATACGATATTTTAAACAGTGAACACACTAACTTTTACTTATAACACACCAATCTATATGTAAATTAAAATTCTGAAACTATCATTAAATATCAGAATTGCCAATGGTATCTCTCGAAATCAATCTAATTAGTAAATTTTGTTGCCCGAGAGTTCGAATTTTTTCACTCTTGGGCTTTGAAATAAAAAGGTGTGCCACTAGGTTGGTTTTATTTCTAATTTGGTTCCTTAGGTACCTAAAATTGGAACCATCATATTTTTATTTGTTTCAGTTCTTATCGATTTCGATTATAAATTCAAAATAAGATTAATTAAAATCAAAACTAACAAGGATCACGGATACCTCATTGATTGGAATCTCAAGAATCAAAATATGATAAATAAATAAATAAATAAAAACAAAATTTAGGATAGTGTTCTCCACTTTATTTTAGGTCCTACATATATAATTATTATAGTACTATGTTCAAGCTTTATATTGTGATGTTATATGCTCCCTAACTTTAAACAGAAACACAACCACTACATTTGTATCAAAAAGTTAAAATTCAATGGTGGATGGGCTCCATGTCTCATTAGTCCTCACAATCATAAAAATTCTATAGGTTTATAGCAATGACAAAAAAGGATCACTTTTTTTTTAAGTGTGATAATTTTTTGACGCCCCCCTCCTCTCTGACACAAGCCCCCTATGCCCCCGCGATAGAACCATAAATCAATTGCATCGGGATACGCACAATTAGAAATCTTTTTTCTTATGTATCCAGAGGAAACTGGTCTACAATCCTGTGATGGGGGCATAGGGGACAGGCGTCAGAGGGAGCATCATATTATCACGACTCTTTTTTTAATACTTAAAATAGGGTTATTTGCTACAATAACTCATATTTTTGGACATAAATACCCTCACCTACAATTTATCTAATAAATCATTAAAAACTAATCTTCAAAATTATAACTTGCTCCCTCTCAACAGTTTGTACCATCGGAATATATAGAGATCTGTTCTCTCTACCAAAACCTACCAAAATATCATTGGAGTTCACCTAAGAGGCTATGTGCTACAATAACTTATATTTTTTTACATAAATACCCTCACCTACAATTTATCTAATAAATCCTTAAAACCTAATCTTTTAAATTGTAACTTGCTCCTTTTCAACAGTTTATACCATCAGAATATATATAGATTTGTTCTCTCTACCAAAACCTACCAAAATATCAATGGAGTTCACCAAAGAGGTTATGTGCTACAATAACTCATATTTTTGGACATAAATACCCTCACCTACAATTTATCTAATAAATCCTTAAAAACTAATCTTCTAAACTGTAACTTGCTCCTTCTCAATAGTTTATACCATTGGAATATATAGAGATTTGTTCTCTCTACCAAAACCTACCAAAAAATCATTGGAGTTCACCAAAGAGACTATAAATTTGAGGAACAATAGTGAATCTTGTAGCTCTCCTTTATCTCTTTCATTTTTTTTTAAAATCATTTATATATTTTCTTTATATATTTCTCTTCCATAATTATAAAAATGAAAAACTATAGCAAAAAATAAAAAAATGATTTTAAAAAAGTTTTATGATTTTGTTCATAAAATTTACCCAGTGTCGAACCTCGACGTTGGAATATATTATAGCGTCGAGGCTCTACGATACTTATTGTTGAAGCTCAACAAAATTGTCCAATAGAAATTTTTGTAAGTGAAAAATGTCAAACCTCGATAATAAGTACCGTTGAGCCTCGACTTTATAATACATTCCAACGTTGAGGTTCGACACTAGGTAAATTTTATGAACAAAATTTAAAAATTCCGTGAAATAAAAAAAATGCTATTATGTTCTATTTATATAATTATGGACGAGAAATTTACCAAGATGATAAGAATATATAAATGATTAAAAAAATGATAGAAATAGAGGAGAAATTGATTGTCTTTGATGGAAATCTTCGTTAGATCGGGAATCGAACACGAGAGAGCGTAGATCTACACTATCTTTCCTCAAATCTAGAGCCTATTTGGTAGAGAATGATTATCTCTCTCTCTCTCTCTCTGGTATAAAATATTGAGAGGGAAGAAGTTATACTTTAAAAGATTATCTTTCAAGTGTTTATTAGAGAAATTATATGTGACAGTATTTCTGTCCTAAAACATGAGTTACTGTAACAAATAGCCCTATTTTGAGTATTAAAATAAAAAGTGGCCGTTTTTTACCATTGCCATAAACCTATGGAATTTTTATGCTAAATGTCTTAATATTAATCCAAACACCAAGTTATGGTGTTTCTTTTAATCACCAAATCATTAATGCTACCATGGAAATGCATAAATGACTTGGAATTCTGATAATGAAAATTAAAAATTGAGAAAAGAGATTGAAGAGAATAAACCAACAAGGTAGAATCGAATGCTTGGTTAAAACCGAATTGTTTCCTATTAGTTTGGTTCTTTTTAAACCCAACTATAATATAATAAAGAAAAATGAATTCAAAATCAAGGTTTTTGGTTCCAATTTCGATTCGATTTTTCAACATATTTGAATGTTTCAATGGAGATTTGCTATCCATTTTGAGAATTTATTAAGGTGAATGAATGATGAATAGATGGAAATTTTGATCTATTTCAAGGATTTGTGACCATGAATGGCCAATGAATAACAATATATTTATAATTTTGAAGATTTAGTCATAATGTTTTATCCAAGCATCAGTTTTGATACATGTATTTTTTGGTATTTAGGGAAGATCTACAGTGTTGAGCTTGAAAATTTGAAAATTTGAAATATTTGAATTATCGAGGCTAGACGATTAAAAATTTTGAATTTAAACCTTGACAATGGATAAGTCTTCTTGAAACATCCAAATGCATATATTATAATGGCGAAATGAATACTTGGATCAAACATTAAGATTAATTCTTCAAAAGCATATGTAAATCATTCTCTATTCGTCATTCATTTTCATAAATCGTTGAAATAGATCAAAAGTTACATCTAAATCTTCAAAATTATATGTAAAACATTCTTCATATATCATTCACCTTCACCAATTGTCGGAATGGATTGCAATTGTGTTGAAAAATTCCATGATTTTTTTTTTCAAAACTCCCTTTAATTAATTAGAATAATTATACTTTCTTATTAAAGATCACCTTAGTTGTAAAAGCGGTTTTTTTTTCAAGGGTAGTTGGTGGTAATAGAGTAGGTAAAGTAAAAGAAAAAGATTTTTTTTTCAAAAGACACCTTGGATCCTAATATATATATATAATCGTGATAACCAAAATACCTCACGTGACAAACTCAATCCACTACCCTGACGTGATAAGTTTAGGAATCGTAGATCTATGCTCCTCAAGATACATCGCTGCACTTTCCAATTTAAAAAGTGTATC
Organism: Akebia trifoliata; assembly: GCF_017979445.1. Classification (NCBI taxonomy): domain Eukaryota; kingdom Viridiplantae; phylum Streptophyta; class Magnoliopsida; order Ranunculales; family Lardizabalaceae; genus Akebia; species Akebia trifoliata. Next base: position 3,129,635 of record NC_141390.1, on the reverse strand, counting down.
TCGAGGGAATCGTGTATCCTGAGAAGAGAAAATCTACGGTCCCAAATTTGTCACGTCAGGTAGTCAATTGACTATGCCACGTGCGGTAGTCAAATTATCATGCCTCATATTTATATATATTTTTTGAATTTGATGCTCTATTGTACCTCATTTCTTATTTAACCCAATATACATGATTTAGATAATGGAAATATCATTATTTTAATCATAATGAAATGTAACATTAGATTCTAGAATTGGATCATGCGTAAGAATCTGATTCTAGAATCCAAATCCAATACTCCTAATTCAATTAAAGAATTAAATCAACTTCTGAGACATTTAATAAATGTAGGATCAAGATTTGGTGACTCGTGATAAAAAAAATATGAAAATCTGACCATTAAAACACAAAATCAACTCGAGTTAAAATTTGTATCCCAAGGATATGTCGTGTATCCCTAGTACTAATTTCGATTGTTGAATTTCATGTTTTAACAATTGAGTTTGTACATGAACTCGGTTACTTCGTGTTGATCATTAACTACCCTTGCTTGCCTAGAAAAATATATTTGATTACTTGAGTCAACTTATCATCTTCATGATCATCTGAGTTGACTCGAGTTTCCAAGTTTTGAAAAACAAATATAAACTTATGCACATCTCAATGAAGTACAATCCGATGGATATGTCTTAAGGTGCACCACACCACAACCATGGACTTCACTTCTACAATAACACTTCCTCTTTTGAGAAGACTTCCCCACATTTTATTATTCTTCATCATAACTGAACCAACAAACCCACACAAAAAAATATCTTATTAAATATCTTATCTCTCGAGAGAGTTGACATGTCCATTATTTTCTTTTTCAAACCAATCCTATTTTCCCAACTAGTCATCCCACTTCATACTCTATGTCCCACTCTCCCTCCATAAATCCATTTTTTTTCCTTTTTCTATAATAATCTCCATAATTGAAAGTTTTGTACCATCTCAAAATATCTCGATCAAGAAATCTTGGGCTCAACAAAAATCAAAAGATATTAATTTAAGGATTTTCTCAGATTATTACAAAATGTCTCAGTTTGTTTTGATTGAGTAGAACCCTAGAAGGCGAAGCTGACAAACTGAAGAGAAAGAAATGTGAGAAAAATGGTCGACTAGACAGGGTGATCGGGCAAATCTTTCTCCTCTAAAGCCTCATCTAAGAGATAGTTTAACATCTGACAACAACAACATTGATTTTTAAGTTAACAAGTATGCTTCCCAGCCTTTGATCTTGCTTGCGTACTTGTTATGGGGATTGATTGTTCTTCTATCCACGTGCGAACCCATTTCAATTTTGTCCTTATCGAGAAAATGACTCCGAACAATAGTTTAAACCTTAAGAAATAAAATAAATAACTTTCATTTTAATCTTTTATATTTTTTCGGGTGAAAAAATATATTGAAATTCAATTGATCCGAGAAGTAAATCAAAAGTTACGGGTGTAATTTTTTTTATATCTAAAAGTGTAGCTATCACATTCATCCAAATTCCCTTGATAAAGGAAGTTCTTTCATTAAAGTAGTTAGGGAGAGTTCAACATGACACAATGTAGATCATTACGAAACGAATGCTACTTTATTGTAGTGATTGTTACGTTTATTTATTTTAAAAATTAATGTTAAAACATTTAAACCTATTTTAAATAATTCAATTTGTATTAAAATTGTAATCGTCATTAGGTTTCATCGAAATCTAGATATTTTCACAATTATTCTTTGCTTTAGGAAATAATTTTGGGGCTTCGACCATGAAAATGATTATGTTTCCAATAACTATAACAGATTTCTTATAAAGAGATTTAATATAAACTTCATTGCAGGGGAATTGCAAAGATAAAAAATGATAAAACTAAACGGGTGAAACTTGAAATGCAAAAGTCATAACTAATAGTCACTTTTATTGATAGTAAAAATAAGGGCGATTTAGACATGCCCCCTAAGTTTTGCTAAATATTAGAGATACTCCCTATGTTTGAAATTGATGACATGCATCCCTTGACCTTAGTCTTCTAAATAGACTAAAAGGATAAGACTCAAATGCCCTCATTTTCAATCTCTAGCTAAAAACTTATATTTTTCTTCTTATAACCAATCATCATCAAGACTTCAAATTCTCCAACCTTCATGGTATATTTACTCAACTTAATCTTCAATTCATCATGTTCTACCTTGAGCTAACTCTTTACATGAAATCTCATATTTTTCTACCTAAAATCTCATCATTTTCAATTTTTTCAAAAATATATATATATTTTTTTTTCCTCCCAAAGTAAGTCATCTTCAAGCTCTTTAACTTCTAGGGTAACTTTAATCTATTTAACCTTATTTTAATGCATCATTTTCTACATTGCCCCTTTTTTTTTATATAGAAAATCCTAGACTTTTTAACCCCAAATTTCATCATTTTATACTTCTTAAAAAATTCTATCTTACCTTAAAATTTGAAGGTTGAAGATCTGAAGTTAATAAAATCTTAAGGTAGTTGATGAGAGTTAAAAATTTTATCCAATGTGGTTGAAGATGATTGATTTTTAGAATAAAAATCTGTTTTTTTTATTTTTATTGAGTCATGATTTCCAACACCTCCTCTAGAATGGCCGGACTAGAACCATACAAATTTTCCCTCGTGATACACAATTGTACATCCCCATAAATATGTGCCATTATCTTTCCAGAGGAAAATAATCTATGGGTTTAACATATGCCAAATCAAGGGACGTGTGTCAAAGGGGGGGTGTCAGAAAATTATTATTCTTTTTTATTAGAGGTTGCAGATGAGGGTGTTCGCATTTTTTTTCTTTCCCTTGACCTATATAGAAAACTGAGGTCAAGGGATGCATGTTATTATTTTCAAAATATAGGAATATCTCTAATATTTACCAAAACATAAGGGGGTATGTCTTAATCACCTTAAAAATAATTGTCATTTTCTTTAAATAAAAGCTGATGCGGCAAAAACCCTCATTTAGAATGAATGAAGACCAAAATGGCTCATTTAGGAATTCGAGGAAGACTAAACACTAAATAATCCAAAAATAAATGCAAACACAACTCATCTTATTAAAATCTTATCCTTCCAAACGTTGACAAATCCATTTTTTTCTTTTCTTTTATCAAAACAATCCAAGTTATCTGCCAACCCATCTTGTGATGCCACCTCATCCTCCTTGTCCCCTACCACTCCTTATAGTGATCTTCACATTTTCTTTCCCTTTAATTTTTCTTCAATTTACCAAAATACCATTTCTTTATAGTATCCTATGATTTAGTGTTTTGTCTCATCAAGAGATCTTGAGTTTGATTTTTTACCCTTAAAAGAGAGAGTTTCTATTAGCACATCAATTTTTATTAATAACACATTTCATATGTAAATAAGGGTGAATTTCCTTTTCATGAGTTGAATATGACGAAATTCTAATTTTGATACACTGTTCATATTAATTCTTAAAATTTACAATGAATTTGTCACTTTTATAATATACAAATTTGTTGATTATAAAAATGACGAATTCACTAGAAAAACATGTTTTGGGAATTAAAATGAACAGTGTAACGAAACAAGAATTTTGACATAAGTAGCGCACATTTTAGAAAAAATCCCTGTAAATACTTTCGAAAGAATTGTTGAGTTATGAATCAAAGTCGATGTCCCAATAGAATTTCTCATAAAATATAGGGTTTTGATAGTGTCACACATTATGAGGCTGTGATTTTATTTCTATGTTAATTATAACAAATTAATGATGGATCCCTTAGTTATGAACTGAAAGGACAAGTGGTTTATTTAAATAACAAATCTTAATATGAATTTGGTATAGTATTTGAGACAAGTCATTTTCATTTAATTATAAATACCACGTTGATGTCTTATAATTTGCACTTTAAAATGGTTATGAGCTATACGTCAAAAACATGTTGTTGATGTTTACCATCTTCTTACATGAGGCTATGATTTTGTTATCACTTTCTATCTGTTTTTCCATTTTTCACTAGCAAACGAGTTATTGATCAGAAAATAGGAGGCAAAATAGGTTTTGAGCCTAGGTTGTTAAGTACTATCATGTATTATATTTTTAGGAGTTATATTAGGATTGTATTCTATTCTAGTTATTTCTTATAGGGTTTTAGAGAGAAAGCGAAAGGCATGTAGAAGAGGATTTGGGTTCTTGGTTAAAACCTTGAGTGATTATTTCTTGTATTGTTCTCCTTTGATTTCTTAATGAAGAAGATTGGATCTATTTATGAAAAATTCAACGAAAATAGTAGTTTCAATCTGTGACAAAGAAGGGGAATGGTGTTTTTTTTCAACAAGACCTGGCTAGAGTATTGAAAGGGAAGTCTAGTAAACTAGAAAAGATGATGGATGCAGATTGAGAAGACATCGAGACGATAATGATTAGTATGATTAGACTTTGTCTTATAGACAATGTTTTGTTTAACGTTATGGAAGAATAATTTACATCAGAAATTTGGAAGAAGTTGAAAAATCTTTACATGGGTAAGAGATTGACTAACAAGTTATTTCTGAAAAGGAAATTATGTGCCTTGAAGATAGCAGAGGGTGCAGATCTCTTGAAGCACATTAATGTGTTCAATTAGATCGTAGATCAACTATACAAAGTTGATGTTAAGTTGAATAAAGAAGACAAGGCTCTTATGCTTTTTTATTTTGCTTTCAGATTCCCACAACAGTCTGGTGACAACATTTCTATACAAGAAAGATTCAATGAAGTTGAAAGAGGTCAAAACAGTGCTCATATCTAATGATATTAGAAGGAAGCCCAATCTTGAAAGTAATGGTTAAGGGTTGATTATTCGTGGAGGGAATCAAAGAGAAAAAACTTTGGATAGGAGATCTGAAAATAGTAGGAGTAGATCCAAATTGAAAGGAAATGGCAACATACAATGTTACTAATGTAAGGAATATGATCACATCAAGAATGATTATCTAACTCGTGCAAAAAAAAAAAAAAAAAAATAGAAAGAATATAAGAATAGTTATGGTAGTGCAACTATTGCAGTGAGAAGTGAAGATGGACATGAAGATTACTGTGGAGATGTTCTCACAATCTCCAAGGACAAGCACAGTTTCTTTGATGATGAGTGGATATTAGATTTAAGTTGTTTTATTCACATATACTCAAGAAAAGAATATTTTGATGCATTCCAAAAAAAAAGACAAACATGATTTTCTTGGGTGATGAATCGATTTGTGATGTTACAAGAGTTGGTATGATAAAAAATTAAAATATTTGATGGAGTGATATATACTTTGGGTGGCACGATTTTTATTCCAAGATGCTGAAGAACCTAATATGACTTGATAGGTTGGACTCCATGGATTGTAAGGTATTCAACTGGAGGTGGAGTTATGAAAATTACATGTGGTTGTATGATCCTAATGAGGGAAGAAAAATGTGGTGAATTGTATCGTACGTCTGATGGGAAATCCATTAATACATGGTATTTCCAAGATCTCGACTAGTGGTTGGAAATGAGGTATGCAGAGTAGTAGACATCTACGGAGAGTCTCTTTCGTAGATAGGGCAAAGACGGATTTGAGTTTCCAAATTAGAGATGATTGTGAGGAAGTTCATATAGTTTGAGAGGACAAATCGAGATCCCTTTCTAGAGTTGACTAAGTAGTCAGCTCGGGGCAACCACACATGTGCATTGACCGAGTGATTGAGTCAGGATGGATCAATGATGATTCGATAGTATGTGTAGTTAGTGGTTTCAAAGGTTAATGATTGTTTCCGATGTTAGTAGACAGATGACTAATTCAGGTTGATTCAAGTTTGAAGTGGAGTTATATCCTAGGTATAAGTGATACAAAGTTCATCGTGAAAGATATGTACAATTTATCTCCAAATGATTCTGGTATTTCAGTCAAGGTGGAGTGACAAACACGTTTGACAGGTTATTGTCTCGGGTTTTTGGTGTAATAAAATTCAAGTCATTAGATCTCTATGTGAGAGATAAACATCTTTGTCGAACCACATAAATCTTGGTGTTCTTTGACTTGCTTTTTAATTTTCCTTGCTAGTTTTTTCATAAACGTATTGAATAAGAGTATCCAAATTCACAACATAAGTTTGATATCAACACTCACAAACTTTAATCAACTTAGTAACGATTTCATTATTTTTTTTTAAGATGATGGGGGTGTTCGGACTAAAAGGCTCGACTAGTGGGGCAAGACAATTGACCTCTTAGAGCACCATATCTTGCTCAAATCCCTCTATACATGCAATACCCTACAAACTCCATATATCAAGTAAGTTGGGATAAATCTCCTTGGGTGGCCAAACCAGCAAGGGGGCTTGAATTCAAGACGTCACCCTTTTTAGAGGGTGGCCCTGGGCTCTATGTCGAACACTCGTTGGTTAGAATTTCATTGTATTATGTGTAAACATATTACAATTGCAACAAATTATATTTGATTTCTACTCTTTTGATAAGGATCTCCTAAAAATCCATGATAACAGAAAAATTCAATCACAAGTTGTTGTTCTTAGAAAGACAACTACCACTTTAATCTAATCGATAAAACCATTTTAGTGAGATTAAACTAATGAAGGAAAAGATATTCAGATACCTTGTTCGGTCATTTAAAGAAAATGGATTTTAGTATGACATAGAGCACCATGAAAATGGTTACTCAAAGCATCATGGATTAGGGTAAATTACACTTTGACCCCTTATGGTTTAGCATAATGTTATGTTGACACCCAAACATTTTGATAATTGCACTTACCTCCCTTACATTTATCTAAGAGGCTCATTTATGCCAAATCCATCTACTTGCTGACAATCAAATAATTTGAAAATTAATATTATTTTTTATAAAGATCATTTTACCCTTTTTAAAATATTATTCCTCTAGATAAACAAAAAAAAAAAACAAAAAAACAAAAAAACAAAAAAAACCAATGAAAAAATGGGTTCCCACGTAAGTGTGTGAATGCTTAGATGAGGGCATTTTTTAATTAACATTTTAAAAGTTTTTTGTAATAAAATAAAATGAAATAAAAGGGTAAAATAGTAAAATAACATATAGAAGATCAAAGTTTGAAAGCACGTGCGTGTCTCAAATATTTCACCCGGAGGAATACGTTTAAATCAAACCTGAAGAGTGGTCTTGATCAAGGCTGCTCATATTATATTTGTTTTTGTCTTTGAAAGTGTTAAATAATATTTTTTTGTTTTGCAAAAAGGATAAAATTGTTATTTTTAACCAAATGAAGGGCATTCTAGGCTACATACCGCTCCAAGTCACCAAATCCATATTTCCTTGTTCAAGCAAAACGTTACAATCCAAATGGCCAACTTGTCTTCCACCAAATTGGTAAATTACTAAGAAACCCCCCTCCAATTAACTTTCTCTTAATTTTCCCCCCTCTGGTTAGTTGTCAGTCACCTTAGTATCATCAAAGCAAATTCTCCTACTTAGGGACTATTCTATTAAATCTATAAATTAACAAATTAATTGATAATATATCAATTAATCATATAATATAATAATAATTTGAAAAATATTGAAATATAAAATTAACATTGATTCTCACATGAATGACATGGATATATGTATGGAATCATAGATATTTTTCATTGAGATACGAGTAAAAAGCATCTATGATTATTTGACACCTCCACATCAGCAATGGGAAAATCAATGTCAATTTTAATATAACTTCAGTGCGATTAATAATTTTTATCTTAAATCTTCAAAATTTTATTTTCTTTAATATTTAAGTCTCAATAATAAGATATAATTTAACAGATCTTGAGATTGATAAATTTTGATTAAAATTTATAATTTTTTTATTTTATATATTTTTCATTTTTTTTTAATTTATCCGAAATAACCATATTGAACCCCACTATTATTAGCATCCAAACTTGGTTACCACCAAATACATTGAATGTAATTTAAATAGTTAAAGAGGGGTATTTTAGTCCAAATAAACAAAAAGGTTAGTTTTTTCTGTAAAATCCGCCCCGACCATGCAGAGCTGTAGTTAGTTTAATTATTTTTTCTCTCTTTTTAAACAAACAACTTCCTTTCTCTGTTTTTCTTTTTCAGAGAAACAGAGAAGAGAGGACAAGATGGTTGATGATTTCATGGTGTGTGTTGATCGGATTATAGCTTCAGCTTGTTTTCAATCCGTTAATGAAGGTGTAGAGAGGATAGAGAGAGGTGCAATAACAGAGAATTTCTCTGTTTCTGTGAGAAACAATGATGAGGGTTGTTCCAAGAAATCAGAGAAGAAAGGAGGGGGAGAGATGATTGAGTGTAGGATTTGTCAAGAGGAAGATGAAGAGGATGCAATGGAAGCACCATGTGCTTGTAATGGTACTTTGAAGGTCTTGGCTTTTCTGGGTTTCTCTTAAAACTTTGATTTATGTGTGTGTGTGTTTTTTTTTCTTGGGTCTTTGAGTGCTTTAGGAACCCATTTTGTAGTTTTTGTTGATTCTGTTTCTGGATTTTTCATTGGGATTTTGGGTTTTGTGGCGAACCTTTATTCCTGAAAAAGTGTTTTTTTTACTACAATATCTTTTATTCAATTTGTCCTCCAGTTTATTTTGTTTTGGGTTTTGCATTTCAGGTATTGGGTTTGTTTTTGTTTGTTTTTTGGATTTTTATTCTCTTTGTTTATCTCTGTGGTTGGTTCCTAGTTTTGGGTTTTGCTTTTAGGGTGTGTATGGTTTTGGATTTAATGTGATCTATTTATTTATTTATTTTTTTCATTTTAATTTGTTTTGGGCTTTGCAGTTCAGGTATTGGGTGCTTCCTGTTTTGTTTTGTTTTTTATTTTGGATTTTTATTCCCTTTGTTTATCTCTGTGGTTGGTTCCTAGTTTTGGACTTTGCATTTAGGGTTTGTATGGTTAATCTATTTTTTTTTTTCCATTATAATTTGTTTTGGGTTTTGTGTTTTGGGTTTTGCACTTCAGGTATTGGGTGCTTCCTTCTTTTCTAATTTTGGATTTTTATTCCCTTTGTTTATCTCTGTGGTTGGTTCCTAGTTTTGGGCTTTGCATTTAGGGTGTTTCTGGTTTTGGGTTTACTGTAATCTATTTTTTTTTTCCATTTTAGTTTGTTTTGGGTTTTGCACTTCAGGTATTGGGTGCTTCTTTTTTTTTATTTTTTTTATTTTTATTCCCTCTGTTTATCTCTGTGGTTGGTTCCTAGTTTTGGGCTTTGCATTTAGGGTGGGTATGGTTATGGGTTTACTGTAATCTAATATATATATATATATATATATATATATATATATATATTTTTTTTCCATTTTAATTTGTTTTGGGTTTTGCACTTCAGGTATTGGGTGTTTCCCTGTTTTTTTTTGGATTTTTATTCCCTTTGTTTATCTCTGTGCTTGGTTCCTAGTTTTGGGTTTTGCATTTAGGGTGTGTATGGTTTTGGGTTTTACTGTAATCTATATATATATATATATATATATATATATATATATATATATATATATATATATATATATATATTTTTTTTTCATTTTAATTTGTTTTGGGTTTTGCAATTCAGGTATTGGGTCCTTCCTGTTTTTTGTTTTTGGATTTTTATTCCCTTTGTTTATCTCTGTGGTTGGTTCCTAGTTTTGGTTTTTTGCATGGTTTTACTCTTATCTATTTATTTTTCCATTTTAATTTGTTTTGGGTTTTACACTTCAGGTATTGGGTACTTCCTGTTTTTTGTTTTGTTTTTGTTTTGGGATTTTTATTCCCTTTGCTTTCTCTGTGGTTCGTTCCTAGTTTTGGGTTTTGCATTTAGTTAGGGTGAGTATGGATTTGGATTTACTGTCATCCTTTTTTTTTTTTTTGTGGATTTTTTAATCCTTTTATTCATCTCTATGGTTGGTTCCTAGTTTTGGGTTTGGCATTTGGGGTGTGCATGGTTTTGGTTTTTCCTTTTAAGATTCATTTTCTTTGTTATGATTCATTGAATGAAGGCTTTGGGTGTTTTTTGTTTTGTTTTGCATATGAGATTGAGATATTGGTATCCATGTTTTCTGTGGAATTTCTGATATGAGTTCTGCATTTAGTGTGTGTATGGCTCTGGGTTTTTATTTGAGACTCAATTTATTATGTTTCCTTCCAAGGTAAGAATAATAATTTAGTTGGTGAAGTAGTGCAAAAGCATTGATAGTAGGGATAAGTAATTGCATTATATTTGGTTCAAATGGTACAATAGCATTAGGATTAGTATCCCGTAAATATCAGTTGCGATCAATTTCTTGAATCCATAATGAATCAACCTAGATCAACGTTAGGAGGTTTTCCCACTTTATATCAAGATGCCATAGGAGGTCTGATTTCTTCAAATTGAATCATTTTGTCATCTTCTTGTTTTATTATATGTTTTGATAATTAATCATCGAGTTACGAATTAAGTTCATAATGAATTTTATTTGCTTCGATTCCTCGAAGGTTTTGGGTCTTTGGTTTTTTGGTTTTGCATTCAGTGTATTTGGCATCCACATTCTCTATGTAATTTCTTATATGGGTTTTGCATTTGGGAGTTCTTGGGTTTTGAAATTGCCTTAAATGCGTATCCTTTGAAGTTTTGATAGGAATTATGTTTTGATTTTGCAAGCGTTCAATTTTGGACTATGGGTATTACAATAATACCTTGCAACACCAATGTTGCTGGTGGATGTGATTTTGAAAGATAGGGCTACTTTTATTTATATATTTATTTATTACTTTTTAAATTTTATAACTTTGTGGCCCCTAGAAAAAGAACCATTTTGTGTATACACTAATCCTAAAAAATACCCATTTTTTGAGGATTGTGTTCAATATTAAGATTTTTGGGGTCCATGAGTTAATTCTGAAAGGATTTATTACACTTCGTGAAGAAAGGTGTAAATTCGACAGACCTTGGCGCCGAATTTACCCCTTTTTTCATGTAGGGTTAGTTCTGCAAGCTAACTTCTACTCTACATTGTACACACCTAATGAGCCATATAAATAATTTTTTTTTGGTTATTATTATTCATTATTTTCTTTTATGGGGTATGCTGATATGTATTCTTTCCTCACAATTCAATCAGTGTTTTTGTGCCTCTTGGGTTGTTCTAGTCTCCTCGAGCTCCGTTTGAACCTTCCCTTTTGTTTGTGTATTTGGTTCCCATTTCAATGAAATCTTTAAATTTTATAAAAATAAAATAAATTGTATGGCAAAATGGGACTCATGAATTTCTTCTTCATCTTTAGTTCCTCTGAATTTTATGCTTTAAGGTATCATCTAGTGACTTTTTGTTTTCTTTTTTATGTAGTTTGCTCATAGGAAGTGCATTCAGAGATGGTGCAACAAAAAAGGTGATATTACCTGTGAAATCTGCAATCAGGTTGGACTTTGCCTTCTTGCCTAGTGTTCTTTCTTCCATGTATTTATATTTATATATGCATTTGTGTCATATTTGAGGTACAAGGTTATTGTTTTTTTTTTTGGCATGATAGGTTTATGCACCAAATTACTCTCTTCCACCGGCCATAACTAATCCTGATGGTTTGGTGATAGATATCAGGTATCTTCTATGGACATAATCTTTTGTTTGGCTTCATTTTCTCATCAATCGCTTCATTGCTATATGTCCAAGTTTTGCGACTGATTGCGCATTTTGATTTTTCTTAGTTTTAAAAAAAAAATCTTTTCTAAAGATCAATTCTTTTGCTACATTACGGGAAAAAAAAATTGGTCGTAGAAATATATAGTACCTAGTTCTTTGAAACAGATCTTTTTCTATATCTAATTTTTATGGCTTTCACCTTTAATAATGAGCTCTCATCTAAACACAAAATCCTAAATATCAACAACCAACAACAACAAACCCTTATCCCAAAGATTTGTGGGATTATGCCGATTTGTGCCGTATACAATTGATCAGAAAAGTTAAAACCAAATGCAATAAAAATAAGGGAAGTTCGATTTATTAGATAAGTTGATCTTGATGAACAGATGGCAGAGATGGGGGGGGGGGTAAAATGATAAATAAAGGAAAATTACAGATATGTATCTAACCTTGTCAACATATGTTCATATCTGATATGTTGGCTTCTTCTCTATAAGCAGACAAACATGGGGCACACGAATTGATATACGCGATCCCCATTTTCTGGCCCTAACTGCTGCGGAGCATCAGCTACTACGTTCAGAGTATGAGGATTTTGCAATTGCAAATACTGGTGGAATGGCCTGTTTTCGCTCGGTTGCTCTCATTGTAAGTATTTCGTTTTTTATGTTTCTTAAAACTATCAATTTTCTCTCGAGTGGATGCCTGAAATTGTGTTTTTTGTTAATCTATGCAGTTGATGCTAGTCCTACTTGTTCGCCATGCTCTGATGTTCACAGCAGACTACGGGATGGTTCAGGAAACATCAACCTTCTTTAATGTATTAGTCCAATATCCGCTATGATGTTTATAAATGTTTGACGAATTCACATACGCATACACGTGCATATATTCTTAGACAAGTTACATGTGCATATATATCCGTGCACGTATATATATTTGATAAGCAAAAAATTTATTGCAAGGAGGACAAGGAGTCCTTACAGAAGAAACAAAAACAAGAGAGGAAAACCAAGGAAAACAAAAACCAAAGAGCGTACCACCTGGGGATCACTCTTTACTTACCATACAAAAAGTCGTCAAAGAAAAATTCTCTAAACTCTTTGAACTGCTTACACCAATAAAAAAGAAAGCCCACATACTAAAGATTGTGCCTTCCCTTGGGAGACTTGCTCATTCTTTTCCTTCCAGAATCCACAACAAATAGCCTGGGGGAATGAAGTTCCAAAGTTCCTCTCCCTTCCCAAGAAGATTGTGGACTTCCAACTTTTGAGTAGCATCCTGACCGAACAAATGGCGCACCAAGAGACATTGAACAAGGAAAGAAAATAAGACCACAATGAATAAGGAGATGGTCAACCGAATCCCCACTCAATTTGCCAAGGAAACAAAAGTCCACAGGACAACACCCCTCACCTAAAGGTGGTCAGAAGTAAGCAATTTATCCAAAGAAGCTAAGCATGAGAAAAAAGACACTTTTGGGAAAAGAGGGAGACCAAATCACGAAAGCTGGTGAAGGAACAACGGTGGACATGTCGAGTAAAGAATAGAAAGAACTCAATGTAAACACCCCATTCTTACTACCTTCCTAGGCCTAGGAATCTTCTGGATGGGTAGAAAAGGTAAAAGAGGATAAGAGGCTAGAAACAGAGGCCATCCAAGGGATTTCCCAATCATTGAAATTTCATCTGAAACCAAAGTCCCAAACATATCCTAGATATATTTAGAATAATTGATTATAGGATTTCTGGATATATTTTAGTAGTAGTGTAGGAATAGAAGTGTTTAATAGGGGATGTCTTCTATGTATTTTTATGATCTTCAAATCAGAATAGAGTGAAATTGAGCTGTTTTGAGTATACTCAAAGTTAGAACAAATTCTAATTCTAAGCCTTTGTATCTTCTTTTCTTCTCTAGTGTCTCCCTTTTCATATTATCCTCCGTGTTACTCTAATCTATATAACCGTTAACCTAATAGTTTTGTTCTAATCCTTAAACTAAATGTCTGTTTATCTCAAACAACCTTAAAACCAGTCCCTAAATAACTTTAGTCAATCCCAAAAGAGGACCTTAAACTCTTCTGAAACTGTTCTATGAGCAAATTGGTAACCACACCAATTTAACCCTTACCCACCCAAAAACCCTTTTTCCCAAAAAAAATTAAGCATTTATTTGGGTCTGGCTTTTGAATATTTTGACCTATCTAAACAATCCAAAACCTAACCCTAAAGGTCAGTCTTAGTTTTTACCCCAGTCGTTCCCATCAAAATCCCAGGTCGAATCTCTTTAAAATAAGGGACATGGAGGAAAAACCTGTTGGTCCTATCACCTGGCATCACTTCTATTATATTATATACACATTTGACTTTTATAATAGCCTTCATTTTTTGTTCCTTCCTTTCTTATTAATCTATATGTATTGTTCTTAAATTTATTTTTTTATGCTAATTCTGTCACCGAACCTGAGTTAACCCGACTAGTGATTGTGCTCTAGAGATGAGCAGCTTGGTTTGGTTGACCACTGATCCAACCTGCACTACTTCTTGCAGTTTGGAAATTGGGTCTGAACACGAAGAAATTTTTTTTTTCTCTAAGTTGACAATTTCTGCTCCCCAAGTCTCTTTTTATTTTTTTGGTCTGATTTTCTGTTCTTTTTATTTTTTATTTTTTTATCTTACTTTTACTTTGAATTCAATTTTTTTCCTGTTAAATTTGGTAATTTATGGATGGTACCAACTCAAGTCTAAACCTGAATGCTGCAAGTGGGGGGCTGTTCAAGACGTAAGTGAGTCTCTTGTATGGTTGGGTATTGGGTATTTGTTGGGTTGGGTTTGGAGTGACATTCTTCAAGCCTTGACCAATGTATGTGGTAGTCTCTTTCTGAAATATACTGGTATCTTACCCAAACCTGACGTATATATTCCTCTACCCAATAACCCTGGAAAGCACATTGTAGTTATAACATGTTCTCGAAAGAGACTACTTGAAGAAATCATCATCTTCATCCATGCTTTATCCCAATTATTGGGAATGGAGTCTACATAGACAGAGAACTTCATTCTTAAATGGATGCTAGTTCATGAAAGGTGACATATAGAAACATACTACTAATAGATACACATAAATACAAAGTTATAAAACCAGAACATTGTGCTTAGTCAAAATGCATTTTCTCTTGAAGTGTGGGTCATTGGTGCATTAGTCATAAATAAATTCATGATGTATGTGTGCACAAATATATGCGTATGAGTTGGAACATAATGTACTCCACATAAATACATGTTCACATTTGTAGTTGTTTTTTTTTTCTATTGATAATGAAAGGCAGTAAAACTTTAACAGAGTAAATTTCATTTCCAGGTTTCCCTTCTTCAGTTTGTCGGATTTCTTCTGCCATGTTACGTGATGGCCCGTTCGTGGTACATTATGCAGAGCCGAAGGAGGAGGCAGGTGTGTTTTTTTACATAAATTATTTTGATGAGGATGAATGATTTCCATGCCACTGAGTGAGGAGTAAATGCAACAGACTTCTCAATGATTCAAAAAAACAAAAAGAATGACCACATGGGCTATAGGTCACTACTTCGGATAATTTGTCTTAGTGGGTCTAAACTCAAAAACTTATATGTCCAACACCATTGTTTGTAGCGTTTTTAAGTCATATGAGGCTTACACCTTGAAGCTTGCCTCAAAGTGAGGTTCATTAAAAATGCCCTGAGATGCAAGGGAGAATCGTAAAAAATAGTTCGGAACACATCAGACCAAGATACGCTCGGAAGGCATATGCCTTAGTGTGAGGCATGACTATAAGCCGTACATCTCACGTGAATTTTTAATTTTTACACTATATATATTAACTGTATTTTCTTTCTCTAATCTTCTTTCCTTTCCTTTCTTTCTTCTATTTCTTTGTTGCTGTTGGCATATATGCAACATAAATGGAGCATTTAAAAAGAAATTCAAATAAACAAATACTAGCATATGCAGAGTTTTTTCATAACTCAATTTTTGTGATATTTAGTACTATGCATGAACGTTCATAGAGTATTATTTTCAATTGAAATATAAAATAGTAATTTTTATGCTATTATTATGGTAAAGGATTTAAACTTTACATTTGAATCTAGATTTGAAACTTGGAATTTAAAAATATGTGTTTGTTATACTAATTTATTTATTTATTTATTTTTTAAATATTAACTATTTAGATGGAAAAATAAATGTACTCCCTATTAAGACAATAATCTATTAAGTGTTTATTTTCATAATTGTACTTCTTGATTTTTCTTTCCCCGCTATTTGATAATGGGTTCATTTATGTTGTTTTTGTTTTCAGGGGTAGAAGGCCATTGCTCTACTCTTTCGCAACAAAGCTGAGATCTTGTTTTTATGCTCTTAGCAGGCAAGCTCTTCTGTAAATCACATTTGCCAAAGTTGTATTTAAATCAAATGTGCCAAGATTGGCTAAAAACTTGTGTTGAAAATCCCAATGGCTTTCTCTTTAAGCCATTCAAGAAATCAAAAAGAAGAAACAAATACACAAATTTCTATCCAATTCCCCTTGTTGTTTTGCATGGCACTTTAAAATGAGTAACTCTGTCTGTACCCTCCAACCCGGGGTCGTGAACTTATAAAAAATAAAAAAAAAAAAGATTTTCTATTAACATTAAGTGATAAATGGGTAAATTGGGATTGGGTCTGGCTTGAGAGATCGAAGCCGATCGAAAGAGTGCTGTGGGTCAGGTCACAGATGGTGATGAATGTTGGTAAAAAG
The DNA here is from genome assembly GCF_017979445.1 of Akebia trifoliata. Classification (NCBI taxonomy): domain Eukaryota; kingdom Viridiplantae; phylum Streptophyta; class Magnoliopsida; order Ranunculales; family Lardizabalaceae; genus Akebia; species Akebia trifoliata. Next base: position 3,113,234 of record NC_141390.1, on the reverse strand, counting down.
AGCTAAAACTGAGCTTAGGAATTAGAAGTAAATCCATTATGTGATGTTCATGTGTGTTTGTCTTTGCAGTCTTGGGGATACTTGTTTAATTTATTTTCTCAGATTAGGATCTTACTAGTCTCCACAGATAGTTTGGGAATTTTGAAACTCCAATTATATTGTTGCATAATATGATCTATATCTTTGCATGTTGGTGTTCTAGATTTGCAATGGACCAAATCATGTAAATTTACTACGAAATGGCTGCACTTTCATGTAGCAGTTGGGTTGAGAAAGGGTTGCATCTCGAATCATAAATTTTAAGACTTGAATTCAAGTTGATTATGTTTTGCTTTTTTTACTTGGATGATAGAACAATTTTCAATCACGATCTTTGTGGATTGGATCATCCTTGTGGGTTGCATCTTAAATCGTAACTTTTAAGTAATCATGCTTCACATTGAACAATTTTCAGATTGGACTAATCTGTCTAGGATACAAATTATATTTTATTTATTAGCTTTTACCTCCTTATTTAAGTACATGGGTGTAACATGTAATAGAATTCGTCGAAAAGGGTGTCTATAGAAAAAAATGGGTACATTATTGGATAAGTTGGAAAAATCGGCCTCAACATTTTTTCTGAAATTTTACCGGATTTATTTAAATTAGTTGAACTGACCCTCACCAAATAATTTTCATATGTTATTGGGTGCAACTTGGTCAAGCTAAACTCCAAAGACCAATCTTGTATTTTTCATCTTAATCAAGATTGGCCCAAAACCCATTGAAAGTGGGTTTGGGCTGACCCATTGATACCCGTGGAATGCATCTGTCAAGTAAAACAGAAGTCCAAAATGGGTTTTAGGTTTCATTTCTATGATACTTAATGGAGCCATGATTATTAGTGCAAAATATTAGTTAAATTAAGTCAAAATTAGAGGATTTGTTGACCGAATTCGATTTAATTTAACTTCTTTTTGACCCAAAATTGAAGTTATGAAATTAGATGTTGGGTTGGTCAACCATTAATATCATTAGTGCTGTCAATGGCCGGGTCGGGTCGGGCTTGATCGACCTCAAACCCGGCCCTAAAGAGGCGGGCTTTACCCATGGCATTTTTCATTTGTGGGATCGATGGGCTTAAGAGACTTAAGTTAGGGCAGTAGATGGATCGGATCAGACATGAAAGTCGATCCTTTCAATTGATAACTTGGGGTTTGGATCAAGGATTTGGATTCTGGGTTCTAATAAGGACCCAATCCGATAAGAATCAGATTTGATCGAAAGATCACTTATGGATCAAACATGTAAATATATGAATTACACTATGTATTTTATTTAGATGTATGATTTACATTTGTATTTATATGTAAAATATGATTTGATCTAAATCTGGACATGATCCAAGTGTCGATGGATGGGATCGGATTTGGAACCAAATATTATGAGCTAATAAAATATGATCCCATAAGAATCCAAACCAATAACTTTTAGTCATCTTTGAATTGGTTCCAATCTCATCATATCCAACTCTTGGATTGGTTGCAGAGTGGCCCAATCTGATTCGAACCCCATCCATTGACAAGGGAAAAAATTCGTTACATGGGAAAAAGTTCAGAGTTTTATTCGATTTTGGGTTGCAAAAATTTGGTCAAACATTTGCTAAACGGGAAATGTGCAGTATAAACTTCGTACGTATTTTATATGTCCCACATAAAAAATTTGGTACATTATGAAAGAGAGTCAACCTATATAGTAATATAATTATCATAATCCAATGGTTTTCAAGTTAGGAAGTTTTCAATTATATGAGCTATAAACATCTAGAATACAAAATAATTAATTCCTTCTCCACTTAGGTAATTCAACAAACAATTAGAATGATTTAATTATCAATCAAAAAATCAAATTAAAGATTTACAATATTCTTGTAAAATTCTTAATCATATAATTTATAGAGAAGATTTGAACAATCATAAGCATCTAAACTTGATTAAAAAAGTTACAACTTAGATCTCGAGCAACCATCTAAAAAAAATCCAAGACATAATAAACTAAAAAAAATAAAATCCAACAAAATAAATTAACATCCTTTTGAGAGAGAGAGAGAGAGAGAGAGAGAGAGAGAGAGAGAAAGAATATAAAACAAAAATATTCTAAAGAGTTGCATAGATTGATTTGATTTTAGTTCTTCTCTACAACTTGCAGAGATTAATTTGATTTCAGATCTACTTCTTCGTGGTTTTCAAGTTTGATTTTTTAGTTTCTTTTGATCAATGTGCCAAAGAAAGAATGAGAGAGAGACCTACTTGAATGGGCTGTTGGAGAGTGGAGACGATGGCGAGATTGAGAAGTCCAATCGATGAAGGAGATTGGAATTTCGTTAATAACTTGCGTTGGTGTTTTTTTTTGTTTTTTTTGTTTTTGTCGAATAGCCCAACCCAACTAAGAAGAACCGAACTCGACAAACACATATTTTTCTTTTTGGGAGGGTACTTCGAGTAGTGGGTACCTCGTAGGACCTTGACCTGCCTATTTGGGTCTTGTATGGATATGCAGGAAGGGGTGCTCCTAGGTGTGTGTTTGTTCGCAAGAATGGATTCCTCGTCAAGTCAATTTGGGGGGTGTGGACACACTAGTGCGAATTTGAGTAACGACTATAAGGGAGAAATTGAAAGGAAATTGTACCCGACCAGGGATGGACGTAAACTCGAAAGCTATCGAGGGTAAAGGATAATCGTCCAAGTCTTATAGTGAAACAAAAAAACCGCCTTGCCACAACAGGCGGGTTGGTTCCTCTGTCGTTGCTGGGGAACTCTTGGCGAGGAGACCGACGATTGTATATTCATAAAAAATTAGTCTGATTCGTTTTCTCAAAAAATAAGTTTTCTCGTTAAAATACATGAAATTTTTGTGTCATTCAAATATTTAGAAGAATAATATTTTTATTGAAAAAAAAAAACAAACAATTCATGAATTTTTTGCGAATAAAACGACAGATTACAAACAAGGGCTTATTAATTAGTGTTTGGAGAAATGGACCAAATGGATTTTACAAGAAATGTAAAATCCGGTTGGCTCCACATAGAAACTTGGTTCAATCATCAAACCTAGTGAACCACTGGTACATGTGAACCAATTTAAAAAAGGATTTTAAAATCTCAAGTAAAATTTTTATTCCGAAGAATATTTTATAATCAAAAGTTAAGTTTGCAGATTTAATTCTATGTTTTAATGAAAAATAAATAAATTAAAATCATTTTATTGGAAATTAGGGTTAGGGAAAGGTGGATCACTATAAAAACTTAATCCAAAAATAATTTCAAAATCTACTATTAGGATTCATATTTTAGGTTAGTACTGTTGACACTCCAATTTGAACGGACCCCCTACTCGAAGGGCCTCAAAATGTCAATTTCCTTAAATACCATAGTCAACGGGCCTCAAAAGCCCGAATCACTAAAAAATGACATTTTATCAAAATTGAGGGCCCCTAAGACCCCCTAACAGTCTAGTGGGCTCACCCAAAAAGATTTGGCATATCCCCACCTTCACCGCTCTACTCTACCCAAATAGACTTGGGATACCCACCACTTTTCCTACCTTTCACCGCTCTGCTCCCGAATCGAAAATATCCCAAGCCTATTTAGGGCCTACAAACTCTCAACACTCACAAAATGCATTTCTCACCTTACCCCTCCTAACCTAGATTTAATCCCACATCACCTAAAACATACCCACCCTCAAAAACCCATTACAAAACGACCCTAACCAATTCCAAATAACACAAAACCCTTCCTAAAACCCAAGCACAATACTCCAAAGCCCAAATTCATATCAAATTCACATCCAACCCATACCCTAACCCATAAATCACTATTCACATAAGCCAATCACCTTTTGATCATCAAAGGGGACATATGTCTTCACCCTCTCTCACCTCCCTCATTCAACTACTTACCCCCATCACTTTTCTCTAACAATCCATCTACCCACATCACCTCTCTCTAAAAATCACATCAACCCATACCCTTCCCTGATCTACCAAATCATCCATTTTCTAAACAAATCATCTACCCCCATCTTAACTCATACCCTTCTCTAACCTACCCTCATCATCACTTACAAATTCATTCTTACAAACCAAACTCACCCCTCATCTCCAGTCTCACACTCCTTCTCTCTAATTAACTCATCTAATCACCTCATCTTTCCATCATTTTGACACATGTCATCATCTCCTTTACCCTATCAAAAACCCAAACACCTAACTCCTTACACAACCCATTCTCTTAACCTAAACACCATCCCCTTAAACTTACCTAACACTTCATTAGCACATCACTCCCTTACACTTTTATTCTCTCAAACCAAACACTTATTATCTCATCTCACCAAACACTCCACCCAAATGGATTGGGTAGGATCCAAACCATTTAGATAAAAAATTACTTATTTACCTTCATTTCACAACTACCCTCATTCCAATTCTAAATTTCACACCTCTCACCTTCAAAACCTATGTCAGTTTCTACTCTCCCAATACTTCACCTCATTATATCTTTAAAGTAATCTCCAAACATCTATAAATACCCCCCTTTCCTTTCCAAAATGGATACCAAATCTCACACTAAAAATTCTACATTCAACTCAATTCTCTACTCATATCTTCTCTACTCCTTCACTTTATACATTAAAAAAAGATTACATTATCATAAAGTACTAAAAACTCAAGAAGACATAGAAGAAAAAGAAGAAGGAAGGGAAGAAAAGAAGACTCTAAAATTTCAAGGTGGGTCAAAGGATCAATACCTCCCCTCTCTCTCTCTCTCTCTCTACCCTCTTCATATCCCTCTTCTACTATCCATTTTCTCTATTTAATATTTATTTTATGAGGATTCTAAGATGTAATGTTTCCCTTCCCCTATCTCCAGTAAATCGAATTTTGATTCGGTTGAAAGTATAGGGGTTGTAATCCCTTTTAAAAGCAAAATTGATTTTAGCCCCTAAATTGTTTTGAGACAATTGATATTCGAATTTTTCTCAACAATGAGAATGGATCCGTGACTTTAGCCAACACTTTTCAAATGTGGGTTATGTCCAAGGCAAAACGATTTATAAAGATCATCTCCTTTCATGGGATGATCCTATAATCAAGTCAAAAATAAATCCCTACTTAGGGTACAAGTTATCAACACATGACACTTTATGTTATTTACATTTTTATGTAAAAAATGACCGAGTTGAGTTAAGGTTACCACTATTTGGTGGGAAGAAAATGGTGCCTAACACCTTCCCTTTTCTCCAATCGAACTGCTTGTCTCGATCTTAGGTTGGATTGGTATATTATCCATCGAGAGTTACTAAACGTCAAAAATGACATTATTTCAAAAAATGCACATTCCGGGTGACCATTCACACCCTCTTACAATACAAATGGTGACGACTCCAAACCTTCATAGAAATAATACTCATAATCGAGAATCACGTATCTACAAGTACATTTGGAACTTAAAATATTATTAGAATCGAAGGATTATATAGAACTTGGATTGGAGGTTAACTAATAGGTGTTGGTCATAGTGGCCAGGGCCTCCCTAAAAAAAAAAAAAGAAGTCTTGAGTTCAAGCCCCTCTTGTCGGCTACTTACAGGGATTTTTCATGTCTTGTTGGGTATGTGTGGTTGGTGGGGGTATTGTTTGTAACTGGGATCAGCATGCCATGCTAACCCAAATGACAACCTTTGTACTTTAGGGTTCATTCTTTAGATTATTTAAAAAAATGAAAAATGAAAAAAAGATAATAATAAATTTTGGCTTGGTAAATTTTTTTGAAAAAATAGACGATAACTAGACTCCCAAATTTAAATGTGTTAACCATTAACAAATATCTTTTTTTTAATATTTTTTTATTATATAAAATTCTTAAATATTTTTTGTTTTACATCTCCTTGCAACACCTGATTATATTTTTGAGTGCCACATGGACATGCAACAACCTATAGGTGGTTCTTTGGTCCATTCAACCCAATCTTATATATTAGTGAGATGATCATCTAAACCAACGATGGATACAATGGCCCATGGAGACAAGGGTTTCAGGGAAATTATGAGATGTGTCTCGGATTAAATACTTTTCGAAACGCAAAGGCACTAGGTACAAAAAGGCAATCATTGATAGTAAGCAATCGGTGGCGCGATGAAGGCCTACTGTTGCCTCAATGCCTATTGGTGTCCTAAAAAAGGGAAGTCCTCTGCCGAGACCGACAAGTAGGTGGGGAATAGTTGAGGCATGCTATGCTATACTGTGACGATGACTTCATACGGGAGGGAATCAGGTATAGAAGGGATATTTGGGTTTATCTTCAGGCTCCTACGGCCTAAATGAAGGATTCTTCAACGTCCCCTCCATACCCCCCGGAGGTGAACTAAAGATGGAAGACAACCCTCACCCCTTCAGGGGGGAATTCAACTGCTTCATTGCAGAAATTCCTAAGATGCAGTTCGGGTAGCTCGGCTTGCCTTGCGATTGTTATAAATAAAGATTCTATTCTAGTTCCTGCCTTGGAGCTTGAAAGAGAGAACTAACGTACGCCGCCGGTACTCCACTCACTTAGTACACCTTTAGGCCGTTAAGGCTAATTACATGAAGGGATCCAAGAGAAGCCCGACCGAAGCGATGAAACGATAGGACAAGAGTTGGCGAAGCTTGCAGGCAGGAAGATTGGAGCTAGTCTTTCTCCCTCAAGCAAGCAAGAAGATCTGTCTTTTGATTAGAGCTCCTCTCTGAAGGAGTTGCCCATCCTTCCAAACTTGGGGTTCTTCGAATCAACAGGTGGACCCGCTTCCTCTCCCCAGCTACATCTCCCTATCGGTAGAATGGTCTCATCAGCCTAAGCTACTTCCCATTACTTATATCGTGGCAAAAGTCTGCATGAGCCAAAAATGTTAAAGGACATTTTAGTCATTTATTAAAAAGACATTGTTGTAATAAATTATGTTTTAAAACTCATTGAGTCGACCCAAAACTCAAATGAGTAGACTCAGATTGGTTGACTTTCAAGTGGACTCGACTATTAAACCCATTTGAACAAATTGGAATGAGTTGACTCAAATTGATTGAATTTCGATTCAATTCTATTCTGAAACTCCTTTCAACAAACTTGCCGGTCCAAGTAGTTGGAAACTTAGCTGAGACAAGATGGAAATACATTGAGTTGCCTTAGAAACACAATTGAGTTATAGGTAACGTTTTCTTTATAATTAAAAAATGGAAACAAATACATAGAAAGCTTTGTTGCTTTTTAGTTGACTGACCAGGTCAACTCGCAACTCAACGAGTTAACTTGGCTCGATGGACATTTAACTGAGTTAAGTTTACATATTTTAGAATTATATGGTTCTCAAAATTGACGAGTCACTTAGGAGCTTGTCTGAGCTAACACTCAATGGAAGCTTGACATGACGGGATCGTTCACCGAGTCACAAAATCTTATTTTATACATGTAACAAACATTTAAATCATCATTAAAAAAATTAATTATTTGATATGAAAAATAAAGAGAGCTACTATTTCCACACCAATGTTTACTAATGCCACATCAATTCGTATTTAAATCATCAAAGAATTGCACGCAGTTGGTGTGGCAATAGCAACTCTCAAAAAGACTCAGTTAAATTTTCATTAACTCTTACGATATTCTAAAAATGTTGGAAGAGTTATCTTAAACCTCGGACAAGCCAATATAATGGATTATTCACACTGAGTGAGATTGCTTGCTCGAATCATTTCAATCTCGAACCAACCTTGACAAAATAAGAGTATAGATTTAGGGCTTGAATGAAGCCCCTTGTGTGAGTAAAAATTATTAATAATCCCATTAAAGAGTTTTGGGGTTACAATGTCAACAATTTGAGCCACGAGGATGTCAATATGTTAAGTTGGTTGAATTCATTGAGCGATGATAGCACGACCTTTGTTCAAAACCCACTTTCACCTACTAATTACTGACCACTACTTACATAGAAAAAAAAACAAGCAACCGAGTCATCATAAATACTAGGTAGGACGTCACATGGGCCCTCCTTACATTCAATGCCACAATAATTAGGTGTGACACCATGATATCGTGCACAACCACAATTTTGACCCACAACAGATTTTGGCAGAATTACTGTTGGAAAAATCTATAATTTTTCTAGATTTTTGTAACCAAGTGGGTCTTTTTGAGCTACAATTTAAGTGGGTCCCACAATTTATTTGAGGCAGGACCACTTGGAAAATTCTTCTTCTCATTGAAGAGAATAATTTTATGTATTTACTTATCAAAAATTCATTTTGGGTGAATGAGAAATTGACTCCAAACAACCCTTACTAACCATGGTTTGTTGTACGTGGATCGTAGAACTATTGAGTTTATAAGTGAAACTCTTTAGTCCCACATCGGATAGGAATAAGAAAATTGCCTAGTTCTTATATAGAACTTCTCATATCACTTAAGTGAATATGAGAGAGCGACTTGGATAAGCTTACACACACGCACAAGGGGCCCATGGGCTTAAGAAGGATTTAATCCATTTGTCTAAAAAAAACTTAATGTGTGTGCGGGCACACAATGCGCACGCAGGGGGGTGCAAATTTTGAGAATTTGGCTTCACGTGGATGTGAATGATAGACCCTTTTACTAATTAAATCAGAATTTTCTTTTGCAAGGGCACACCCCTTAATTTCTACCACCGTCTAGTTAAAACACCTCTTGATTTCCATGGGTACTTGTTTGTCCGGTAAGGACACTTATTTTAGGTTGTCTCTTAAGAGACACACATTTCCTTTTCCAAAAGACATTGTCTCTTAGAACATTTTTTTCTCAGGAGACACCATGTCTCTTAAAATTATATAAATAGGTCATTTCAACCTTAATTTTTCTCTTCTCTGTTGTTTTAATCTGATTGCATTCTAATTTCTCGTCTGTATTCTTTAAGAGTACAAACTTAGCGTTCAGTTCGCTAGATGTGTAGATTGAAATACTGTTTCTACATGTGTGATCGTTGTATCGTAGGAGACAATTGTTCATTGATCCGTGCGCACCATATTGAGGGAACAAAATTGTCTTAAGGACATTGTGTTTAATACAAGCCTCGATCAATCTCTATTTTGTTCATTTCTTGGGTATCTACCGGATAACAATCTTTAGACATTTTTATCGGATTTATTTTATTCTGTTTTCACAGATTAAAAATAAATAAATCACTAAGAGGAACTTGAGAAATTCAATGGCTCGGATTTCAGGCGTTAGCAACAAAAAATGTTGTTTTATTTGACAACATTAAATTTAACAAAATTCTTTCAAGAAGATGCTCATATTCTTAAGGATAACGAATCAGCTAGCACAACTGTTGCTGCTATTGAAGCATGAAAACATTCTAATTTCCTATGCAGGAATTATATCCTCAATGGATTGGATAACACACTATATAGCGTATACAGTCCAACCGCCATTGTAAAAGAGTTGTGGGAATCCTTAGACAAAAAATATAAGATAAAAGATGCCGGACAAAAGAAATTTGTAGTCGACAGATTCTTAGATTATAAAATGTTGGATTCCAAAATAGTAATAAATCAAATTCAAGAACTTCAGATTTTTTTGTATAAAATTCATGCAGAAGGCATTTCTATTAGTGAATCTTTTCAAGTGGCACCGATAATTGAAAAATTACCGCCATCTTGGAGTGACTTCAAAAATTATTTGAAGTACAAACACAAGGAAATGAAATTCGAAGACTTGATAGTGCGCTTAACGATTAAGGAAAATAACAAAATGAGTAAGAAATGGGTGAAGAATAACTACTTCAAGTCCAATGCCAATGTGGTAGAAGTTAAACGGCCCAAGTCGAACTCTCACAACAAAAAGAGTAAAATCTCTATTCTACGTCCTAAAGGCAAGGACTTTAAAAAATTCAAGGGAACCTATTTTGTTTGTAACAAACCATGACATCGAACCAAGGACTGTCGCAAACGCAAAAATCATAATTCATTGAAGAATAAATTGGTTCAAGCCTAATTGTCTGAAGTAGGGAACCTTGTTGCATTTGATCTGATACCAACCTCTCTGCAGTTGTCTCTGAAGTAAACTTAATCGAAAATACTAAATAATGGTGGGTAGACACTAGGGCTTTTCGACATATATGTTTTGACAAAAATTTATTTTTAAAATATATTAAAACGAGAAGGATGAATAACTCTTTATGAACAACTCTTCAACTTTAAGAATTGAAGGTCAAGGGAAAATAGTGTCGAAATTTACTTCTGGGAAGAATCTTACATTAAATGATGTGTTGCACGTACCAAATATCCGGACAAATCTTGTATCCAGATCTTTACTTAGTAAGAAGGGTTTTGGATTAGTATTTGAATCTAATAAATGTATACTTATTAAAAATGGGATGTACGTGGGCAAAGGGTATTTGACCAATGGTTTGTTCAAACTGAATGTAATGACGATTGTACCCAAAAATTCAACTATGAATAAAGAGAATTCTTCTGTTTATATGCTTAAGTCTTTCAATGTGTGGTATGATATATTAGGTCATGTGAATTTTAATATCTTGCGAAGATTAATGAATTTAAATTTACTGCCTAAATTTCATATTGATCAAAATCATGAATGTGAAACATGTGTGGAGGCCAAACTAAACAAAACACATTTTCATTCTGTGGAAATGAATTCTAAACCTCTAGAATTAATTCATAGTAATATATGTGATTTAAAGTTTGTGGAAATAAGATATGGGAAAAAGTATTTCATTACTTTTATTGATGATTGCACAAGATATTGTTATGATTATTTACTAAGAAGTAAAGATGAAGCCTCGAAATATTTAAACATTACAAGGATGAAGTTAAAAATCAACTCAATCAAAAGATAAATGTAGTAAGAAGTGATAGAAGAGGTGAATATGAAGCACCCATTGGTAAGTTCTATTTCGAACATGGTATTATTCACCAAACTATCGCTCCTTATTCAGCATAATTTAATGGTATTGTTGAACGGAAAAATCAAACCTTAAAAGAAATGATGAATGTTATGTTAATAAGTTCTAATTTACCCCAGAATTTGTGGGGGGAAGCAATCCTTTCAGCAAATCATTTTCTTAATAAAATACCTTACAAGAAATTAGATCAAACTCCATATGAGTTATGGAAAGGTTGAAGACCATCTTATAAATATTTAAAAATGTGAGGGTGTTTGGCTAAGGTAATGGTTCCTAACCCTAAAAAAGTTAAGATAAGACCAAAAACCATTGATTGTATATTCATTGGTTATGCACATAATAGTAGTGCATATCGATTCCTTGTGCACAAATCTGACATTCTTGACATTCATGAAAATACTATTATTGAGTCTAGGGCTATTAACGAATAGGTATCCAATCAGATACTGCTATATCCGAATTCGAATCCGATCGGATATCCCAAACAAACATTCGAATTCGAATTCGAAAAATATATCGGATATCCGATAATATTCGATCCGATCGGAGTTCGCACAGTCGAAACCCACAGATTTCATTTGAAAACTCCGGTGGGTTCAGATCGTAAAGAGAGAGAAAGAGAGAGAGAGAGAGATAATATATACCTAGATGCTTGTCGGCGGGAGTAGACATGTCGGAGTTTACATAGTTGAAACCCACATATTTCCTTAAAAAAATCACTCCGATTGATTAGATCGGAGAGAGAGAGAGAGTACCTAATGCTCGTCGACCGAAAAAAATCGTGGTCACAAGGTTCGATCGAAACGGTAACCACCATTAACGTCGTCTGTTGAAGGTGGGTTTGAATCTTTGAGAAGATAAAGATTTGAACCTTAGTTTTGATGTATAACACGAATATATAACACTATATATTTGCATATATAAAGTTTTGTTGTAAAACATAAATACCTAATATATGTATTACTATTGGAGTAGATATTATCGAATCGGATATCGTAATATCCGAATGGTTCCATGGACAAGTACAAAGCAAGACTCGTTGTCAAAATGTTCAAGCAAAAAGAAGATTTGGACTATGTTGACACCTATTCACCAGTTACATGAATAACTTCCATTCACATATTAATAGCTATTGCAGCGTTACATAAGCTAGAGATACATCAAATGGATGTTAAAAAATCTTTTTTAAATGGTGACTTAAATGAGAAAATATATATTGGACAACCAGAAGATTTTACTGTCAAAGGACAGGAAAAGAAAATATGTAGACTTATTAAATCACTTTATGGATTGAAACAAGCACCTAAACAATGGCATGAAAATTTTGACAGTGTAATGTTGTCAAATTGTTTCAAAATAAATGAGTGTGACAAATGTGTATACGTTAAAAGAATTGAAGATGTTTATGTCATTGTTTGCATTTATATTGATGATATGTTAATTTTAGGAATTAACAAAAATATCATTAAGTCAACAAAGAAAATGTTGACCAATAAGTTTGAAATGCAAGACTTAGGTGTTGCAAATGTTATACTCGGAATAAAAATTAATAGAACATCAGAAGGACTTGTATTATCTCAATCACATTATATTGAGAAAATGTTTAAGAAATTTAATCAATTTGATTGTAATCCTGTTAAAACACCAATAGAAGTTAATTTTCATTTGAAGAAAAATATTGGCAAAAGTATCTCTCAATTAAAATATTCTCGTATAATTGGCAGTTTAATGTATCTCATGAACTGTACAAGGCCAAACATTGCCTACTTAGTTGGCAAACTAAGTAGATATATAAGTAATCTAGGATCAGATCACTAGAAGGCATTAGTCATGATTTTAAGATATTTAAAATTTATGGGTTGCACTATAGTAGGTATCCAATGGTACTTAAAGGATATTGTGATGTCAATTGGATATCAGATTATGAAGAATCAAAATCTACAAATAGATATATTTTCACACTTAGAGGTGCAGTCGTTTCTTGAAAATCTTCTAAGTAGACGTGTATAACCCAATCCACCATGAAATCATAATTTATAACGTTAGATAAAACAGGAGAAGAAGCTGAGTAGCTTCGACATTTTTTAGAGGATATTCCATTATGGCCAAAACCCGTGCTGACTATCTGTGTACATTGTGATAATCAAGTAGTAATAACAAGGGCACAAAATAATATTTACAATGGTAAATCTCGACATATTCGTCGTAGACACAATATTGTTAAGCAGTTGCTCTCAAATGGAGTTATTTCCATTAATTATATAAAGTTTAAGGACTACCTCGGGGATCCGCTTACCAAAGGTTTAATAAGAGAGCAAATATACTGTACATCGAGGGGAATGAAATTAAAGCCTACACAAAAGGATCATCACAATGAAAACCCAACCTAGTTGACTAAAGATCCCAACACCTAGGTTCAATGGGACAACTAGTTGTGTGTGACTCACCAGTAGCACTGAGGAGATAAACCCTCATATCCATTCCCATGATGTAACGGTATTGCCTATAACGGTTTTTTCGGGTAAGCTATGATTTTAATGATATTTATAACTTAATTCTCAAGTGGGGTACAACAGGGTACTCTTAATAGGAATCACCTATATGAGTGTGAAGTTGGATCGTTTCCATGAGAATTTATAAAACTAAAATTCTCTATAGCATTCATGAATCCAGGATTGTTCAAGGTCAAAATGAACATAACCATGAGAACCGACTTTGTTAGGAAAGGAACTATGTGAATTCTATTATCTTGATTTACATTTAAGGTTGAACAGTTCAAGACATTGTGTTCATTGTTTAGCTAGTAAATCCTATAGTTTTTACTAGGAAAGGTTCAAAGCCACAAGCTATTATCCCGATGTAGTATATTTCCTTTTTGTACTCTCTTTATTTTCTTTTATCATCATTTTTAGTTGTCACCATTTTCATTCATGTAGGGGATTGTTGGAAAAAATATGTAATTTTTTCAGATTTTTGTGACTAAGTGAGTCTTTTTGAGCTACGATTTAAGTAAGTCCCACAATTTATTTGAGGCGAGACCACTTGAAAAATTATTCTTCTCATTGAAGAGAATAATTTCATGTATTTACTTGTCAAAAATCCATTTTGGGTGAATGAGAAATCAGCTCCAAACAATTCCTACTAACCATGGTTTGTTGTATGTGGATTGTAGAACTATTGAGTTTGTAAGTGAAACTCTTTAGTCCCACATCGGATATGAATAAGAAAATTGTCTAATTTTTATATAGAACTTCTCATATCACTTAAGTGAATATGAAAGAGAGACTTGGATAAGCTCACTCACGCGCATAAGGGGCCCATAGGGTCAGGAAGGATTTAATCCATTTATCCAAAAAATCCTTAATGTGTGTGCGAGCACACAATGCGCGCGTAGGAGGGTGCAAATTTCGACAATTTGACTTCACGTGGGTGCGTGCGACAAGCCCTTTTGCTAATTAATGTGTTGGGGTACACCCCTTAATTCCTACCACCATCTAGTTAAGACACCTTTTGATTTCCATGAGTACCTATTCATCCGGGTAAGGACACCTCTTTTGGGTTGTCTCTTAAGAGACACATCTTTCATTTTTCAAGAGACATTATGTTTCTTAAAACCTTTTTTTCTCAAGAGACACCATGTCTCTTAAAATTCTATAAATAGGTCATTTCGACCTTAATTTTTCTCATTCAAAAATTTCTCTTCTCTGTTGTTTTAATCTAATTGCATTCTGATTTCTTGTATGCATTCTTTGAGAGTACGAACTTAGCTTTCGGTTTGCTTGACGTGTAAATTAAAGTGTTTCATCTACACGTGTGATCGTTGTATCCTGGGAGACAATTATTCATTGATTTGTGGGCACCATATTGATGGAACAAAATTGTCTGAAGGACATTATATTCAACACAAGTCTCGATCAATCTCTATTTTGTTCCTTTCTCGGATATTTACCGGATAATAATTATAACGAAGATTCCAATGGAAATTAGGGTTTATAAGGTCTTCAAGGTACAAGGAGATACCATTTTGGAGTAGAAATAATAACGGGTTGTGAAGGAAGAACGAAAACAATGTGTTATGAAAATGGGGTATAAGGTTGGGAGGTATTTTTATTGTTTTATGGAGCAATACTAATAAAAGCAGTGGTTCTAAAGTATGGGACCAACTAGTTGCACACCACCCACTATCAATTGCACCCCATCACTTAAAAATTTCCCTTTTGGATGATTGCCCTTGAAAGTAAAAAAAATATTATTTTTTATTTTATTTATTTATTTTTAACCATGTTCACAAAAATTATTGTTTATTCAATAAAATTTATAAGAAATATTTGATTGTATAGCAAGCATGTTTACAATGTATAGAAGTAGAGATGACAAAGTAAAATCTAAACATCACTGATAATGAAGTGCAATTAGTAGATTAAAATAGAAGTTATAAAAATAAAAAAAGGTATTTTCAAGATTGGTGTGCAATCAACTACTTAGTGGAGTGCAACTAGTCAATCCCTTAAATTAATACCATTTTTTCTTTTCTGCACGTGTCACATTTTTATTGGATGAGAAGCAAGTTCAACAAATGCAGCATTTATATTCCATAAAATCAAATTGATGAGTCATACATGGTCAAGAAATCCCAGTGCTTTTTGGAGGAAGAATGAAAGCAATAATGTTACCACATTTTCAATATTATAGCATGAAAGGAAGTAATATACTGGTTTTTGAAATTGAAAGGAGTGGTTCTAAAGTCAAGATTGTTAACTACAAGTTTTATTTCACTCTGAATTTTCAAAATGGAAAGTCATATTTGATTGTGAAATCATTTATATCAATCAATTTCCAACCAAACAAGAGATTTTTTTTTTCTTCTCAATTTCTTATCATCAAGTTTTCGACAATCGGATTCATGAGCAAGGGAGTTCTTAGTGGTTCCAATTCCATTTATTTTAGACTAAAAGCAACAAGAACCGGGCAGGTTGGCCGTTCTAAAGTTTTATCCAATAATAACATCTTGCCCCACATGTCGGGGTGGACCTATACTCCAGGAAATTCGATAATATCTGACTCAGTCTCTCAGAGTGATGCATATTTATATCGATATTGGATCAGGTCCTTATGGGATCCAAACCCAACAACACAATCCCTTGACAACCCATGCTTTTATAGAAAGATGTTCGACCACCAATAGGATCAATTTTTTTTTTTTTAGCCATTGCTACCAACGCGAACTAAGTTATCGTGGGAGATCAATTTTCTATAACTCGGTTGTGTGTGATACATATGACACATCCAGATGAAATCACATATTCATAAATCATAAACAATGGAGACAGATATTCACAAGTTCTCCGATTTGCAAGGAATAAAATATAAAAAGGTCGATATGAAGGAAAATCCGGAAATCGCTTAGATTGTTTTCCATTTGAAGAATCTTTATAAAAATAAAATAAAAAATCCCTCAATCAAGGTTTAATATTCTATCAAAATAAGGAAGTCTGAGAAAAAAGAAGAATAATAGACATGATGAAACCTGGGTCAAAGAGAAGCTTAGGTAGAAGAAGGTGGCTTCTTCGGACCAACTTTTTTTTTATCTCCCTCAGCAGCTTTTTTCCTATCCTTTCTCTCTCTCTTCTTTAGAGCATGCATGTGTGCCTTAAGAACAGTCGCGTAAGAAGCTTGAAACCGTTGGTGATCCTTCGCTGAAACCTTATGCCCCCAAGAGGAGAAGAAATATAAAAATCCAATTATGGTAGGGTGTTAGCCACAATTCCAAAGCATGCACACGCGCATGCACACGGCCGCACGCACACACACAAAATAACAAGCAAATGATCATTCCAACAATATTCCACAGATGAATATTATGTATCACTAAATAAAATATTAGTGGAAGTCGTTTGGCTACTCATATCACCTTGGCAGTGATGAAGCACATGGATCCTTTTGGGTCAGCCACCTCACACCCCCAGGTGAAAATTGAAAACCATACCTCATATATGAGAATTCCATTTTTAAAGTTCATAGATTTAATAATCAGTTACAAACCCAAATTCAATCTTCATATATTCAATAATCAAAATTATAAACTGAATGAATTCAGAACACTGTTCAGTTAAATTTGCATTACTGCAGTGGAAGATGATGATGGTGTCTTCCAAAGAAGTATGTCTTCCTTAGGATCCACATTGTTGGATGGTTCTCAAGATTTGCCTTCACAATTCCCCATGAACCATCCAATGGTAAGGATTGTGGACCTAGTAGTACATTTTACTCGGGATGGTAAGTTAACTTCTCATTACTACATCACATGGACCATACATGGCAAATATGGGAATATAATCATACTTATATTAGTGGAAGTATTTAGATGGTAACAGGGGTTTATCATATTTTTATAGGTGGGATGTATTCACCTATAAAGGTGTGGGAGAGGTCAATGTGAAGAATGCCTTCCTGGAGAGGGCAACTTCAACAGTATGATGTGAAGAATGCCTTCCTGAATGGTGACCTAGAAGAGGAAATTTACATAAGCATTCCACCAGGATTTGAGGGAAAGGGAACAACTAACAAGGCATGCAGACTGAAGAAGGCCCTATACGAACTAAAACAGTCACCCAGAGCTTGGTTTGGGAGATTTGCTAGAGTAATAATGAAAGCAAGAGAATACAGACAGAGTCAAGGAGACCATACCCTTTTCATCAAACATTCGGCAACAGGGGGAGTGACAGCCCTCTTGGTATATGTTAATATTATTGTCACAAGAAATGATGAAAAGGAGAAAGAAGCTCTGAAAGAATGCTTGATCAAAGAATTTGAAATAAAGGAGCTTGGAAGACTGCAGTATTTCCTTGGAATTGAAGTTTCATACTCAAGACAAGGAATTTTATCTCATAGCAAAAATATGTGATGAATCTCTTGAAGGAAACCGGAAAACTCGATTGTAAACCAGAAGCAACACCTATTGAGCCAAACCAGAAGCTAGGGGAAGCAAAAGAAGAACCAGCCATTGATAGAGAAATGTACCAGAGAGTGGTAGGAAAGCTCATCTACCTTGCTCATACTCGAGCTTGATTAGTCGGTTCATGCATGATCCGAGAAAGACACACCTACAAGAAGCCTATCGTGTGTTACTACTTGAAGGGTAGTCCGGGAAAAGGAGTTCTATTCAAAAAGAATAATGAACTCACATTGGAGGCCTACACAGATGTAGACTATGCAGACTCTTCAGTAGATAGGAGATTGACATCTGGTTATTGCACATTTCTTGGTAGAAATTTGGTAACCTGGAGGAGTAAAAAGAAGAATGTTGTGGCAAGGTCAAGTGCCAAATCAGAGTTCAGAGCGTTGGCCCAAGGAGTGTGAATTACTGTGATTGAAGATCATCTTGGATGATTTGAGAATCAAGTGGGAAGGTCCTATGAAGCTATATTGTGACAATAAGTCAGTAATAAACATTGCTCATAACCCAATTCAACATGACAAGACAAAGCATATCGAGATTAATAGACACTTCATCAAAGAAAAATTGGAAGGAGGTCTGATTTGCATGCCTTATGTGCCTTCAGGGAGTCAACTAGCAGATGTCTTGACCGAAGGACTCAACAGTGCAACTTTCCATGGAATTATTTCCAAGCTGAAAATGGAAGACATCTATTCTCCAACTTGAGAGGGAGTGTTGAATTATACAGTTGTCATGGTTGACTTGTATAGTTGTCAAAGACTAATTGTTAGGAAAGAAATAAGGGTGTATATTTAGTTAAGAAAATATTCTGATCCCTTGAATCATGGGATTTGTAATGATAGGAATATTTTTTGATTAGGGAAGATTAGTTTCCTATTTATCTCCCTAGAATAGTCTATATATTTTTGTGTACCAATTATTCTAAATCAATGAGAAATTATCATTCTCTATCCATTTTTTACAATATAATGCAAATGCGGGAGGATAATAGAGACAAATTAGGGTTGATAGATAAGCTAGATGCAATATAATAATGTGCATAAGATGCACTATACAGTTGTTATAGTGCATCTCATCACATACCTTAAAAATTTATATTTGCATCGATTAGGATCAATTTGATATCTTAGATTGGAATGATTGATTGTCTATCCATATTGATGGAACTTTTGAATCTACATAACCCAAATCACACAAGACTTTATAACATTGGTTTCCACTCCACTTGTAGGTCTTCATTCCCATTCCTTGGTTGAATTACAAGGGGTGGGAGCATGTGTGGATGGAACTCGGGTGTGGGAACAAGGAAGCACTTTTACATACCAATTTTAGGATAATTATTTTAGAAAGTGATGAGAAAAATTTTAGAACGAGAAAGAGAATAAAATGGTATTTAGGGTAATACTAAAACAGTTAATAATACTTCATTCTTTAAATAGAAACACATATTCTCAACTTCGTTGAGAACAAACCTTTTTTTATTCCAACCCACAATCTATTGTCTTCATTCAAGGAGTTAATGATAGGATCTTCCAATCAAGAAAGAAAAGGATAGATCCCTTTAAATTCTTAAAAAACTAAAATTCCAAGACATATTACTCCCACTTAGGATCATGAAGTCCTTGATCAAATCCCTTTTCTTGGATGAAAGAGAGAAAAGGAGTGGGAATTTCAAAGATCTATCCTCCAAAATCTTGCCCTATTACCTTCCAACTAAGTAACAAACCCATTTAAGAACTCCTATGAAACTAGGAATACATATGAGATATGTGTATAAGCACACATCATTATGCATGTCAGCATGCCCAAGTACATCGTTTAGCATGCACATGTATACTTCTATTGTTTGTCCGAACAATATATGGGCATGTTGCAATGACATAGTAATAATGAATGTAATGTATTAAGGTGAAATGTTCTCAAGTAAATTGTCAACCAGCTATGAATGACATTTATGCATAAAAACAAAGCATGAATACTATAAAAACACAGATTAGTAAATAGAAACCATACCGAAGTGGAGATGGTCTTTTTACCGTCTGTAGCACGAACAAGGCATCTATATTCAATGGCTGCACTTTCCATTTTATTCCTTGCTGCCTTAGACTTCATGGATGCTATAGAGTCAAACATAAATCAAAACTGTAATAAGAAAACCCTGACAGAAAATTCATTGATTCAACAGGGGAAAAAAAAACAAAAGAAAGTAATGAGGATAAATTATTTTACATCGTTTGAAGGTGACCCAAACAGAGCCCTTCTCTGTGCTATGCTCGTACATGCTTGTGAGCTCATTAAGAAATGGGTCCGGTTGCAAAAGAACCTGATAAAATCAAAACGGCAAAAAATAAAAAAAGGTGTGAATTATACAAATTTTTATTTGTTGAAGAAATTTTAAATCAAAATAACCCAAAAAGAAATGGCGAAAACAAAGGGAGCAATTGGGCTCCAGGTAATAAGGGTGCA
The DNA here is from genome assembly GCF_017979445.1 of Akebia trifoliata. Classification (NCBI taxonomy): domain Eukaryota; kingdom Viridiplantae; phylum Streptophyta; class Magnoliopsida; order Ranunculales; family Lardizabalaceae; genus Akebia; species Akebia trifoliata. Next base: position 3,092,837 of record NC_141390.1, on the reverse strand, counting down.
CAACTATAACACATGCTTTGTGGTATTTACCTATCGATGTGCATCTTATACCAGAAAATATCTACCATGTCTTGGAGTACTTAGAATGATACATAGGGGAGTATTATTATTACAACAACAACAAAGCCTCACCCCAAATATTTGAGGTCAACTAAACGAATCATCATGATATAAGAAATTTCCAATGCATATTGGGTTTTTTTCATCACCAATAAGAAACATAAGAACAAACTTTGCTATGGTTAAACAAAACTAGAAGTAAGGAAAAAAAAACCAAAAACTATAAAGGATATTTATGGTTACAAAGTAGACCCAAAATCCGGATCAAAAGCATTATTCGATTGCAATGATAATACATATATATTGCTATCATAAAGCATATCGGTGCCCAAATCTAACTTTATTGTAACCCATGTGTCAAAACATATGACCTCTACATATCACTCCCGATACTTCCCACAATGGTACTTATCGTAAAATAAATTATGATATCTTGTTACAATCCCAAATGGATATGGGGTTAACTTTCTACACATATATATACGAACCCAACTAATATACAAGAAGCAACTTGGGGATTGTGGTGGTTTGATACGACGCTAAGGTTAACTTTCCGCATCACTAACACCTAAGTATTTTTGGTGTATTGGTTGGGTTTGTATCATTTTTATTGAAATTTAATACTAACTAGAATCTTTAAAAAAAATAATTTTGATGAAATGAAATTGAGCTTACTTTCATGCAATAGAATTAGATAAAGAGCATATAATCATGCTTAATTTCAGTCATGGAATACTCTTAGATGCCAAATTAATAAACATACACACACAACCACCCCAAATAATATTTTTGGATTCAAAGAAGTTTGGGAGGAAAAAAAAAATGGGAAATGGACAAATTTCGGAGATCAAACCTCATTTAAGAGATCAAAAGCAAGAACATAATGGAAATAAAGGGAAACCCCATATGAATTTCAATGTTTAAAATTAGATCAGAAGCAATAAAATCAAAAAATCAGAAAAGATTTCGATCTGGAAGGAACTTACCATGACTTAGCTCGCTCGGTCGCTCTCTTTCTCTCTCTCTCTCTCAATTTAGGTGGTGTTTGTTTCAGCTGCCAGAATCTGCTGTAAGAAGCTGTTGTTAGAAGCTGAAACACTGAAAAGCTTGTTTGTTAGAGTTTTGTAAAACTGCTGTGCTAGTTACCAGAATCTGGTAATTATTGTTTGATACAGCTTCTAGAATCTGCTGTATTAGGGTAAAATGACCAGAATACCCTTAAGGTTGATAATGCACCCAGAATGCATAAAAAATTATCAGAATACCCTTATAAATATATAATTACATTAAATATGTATAAATACAATAATTTTATATTAAAAATTTATAAAAATAATTATTTTAATTTTAAAAAAAAATTATAATTCTATAGAATTTCGACAGCATCTCCTCTTAAAAATGGACATATGAAATTTCCCTGAAAAACAAAATACCTGCATACAACGCATGTATCATAACTAAGACCCTACTAACATTGTCAAATAAGAAAGTTTACTAGATTCACAATACGAAAAGCAGCTTAAGTTGTTAATCAAGGACAGATGAAGAACCAACACAAGGAAGCAAATACTTACATGAGACGTATTCACCAGCAAATTCAAATTGTCCTTCTTTAACAAACTCAAATCCCAAACACCTTCAAGATTGTATTGAGAATCACATGTTAAAGTCACTTCAATCAAATCAACACTTAAAAATTTTATTGTGCTTTTAAGATCAACCATTGAACTTTAAACACTATTGCTGAAAATATCAGGCAAATTTTTGTGTGCATCAACATGACCTGCAAGTTTGCAACCATAAAGACTAAAGATTCTCATAGAATGGAATGTCATTCCAGCCCTACAAATTCTGAAAAGCTTTGAAACAATTGAGATACTTAAACCCACATTGAAATATAAGATGCAATTTAATATGAATTATATAACTTTGACATACCAAATTATTCCAAGAAATCCAAATGAGTAAAAAAAACAGATTCCCAGCCAAAACTCTGGATGAGGGAAGGAGCCAAGAGAAGCCTGCAAAAATTTTCCATGTAGAAAAGAGCATAAAAAAAATCAATAAGGTGTAAAATATGAAACCATATATAAATGATGAAGAAGAAGGTAAATACTACAGTAAAAATATGATGTATGACATTATATTTCACAAGTTTTTGGGATAGATGATATATGTTTCACAAAATTACAAGGGTATCAAACACTGACCACAAAGAAAAACATAATTCATTGTGTATCATTTGTACCACTATAGTAAAAAAGGTACGTACCCTACAACACTTCCTACACTCAAACCACCGAAAACAAATGCCACTGCTTGTGAGCGCTCTTCCAACGGTATTGTCCTGCATTTGACGAATGATCAGTAATTAAGCAAACAGAAAACTATATGTGAGCTACCCAAAAAAAAAACACATTTCAATCAGCAAGTACAAAACATAAACTTCTTTTTTGATAGGTGTAGAAAGCATAAACTAATATTTAGGGTAAAAGATAATATAATAATTGTGCAGAAAATCAGACACCAGCATTGGGTGCAGATGTGGTAGCATCTTGGAGTCATATATATCATCATTCACAAAGTCTTTTTCCAACTGTTTGGGGTCTGCAATATGAATCCTATTCCCTTAAAAGGATTGGTTAAACATATCTATATATATATATTTTTTGTTAAATGTTTAACCAATCCAAACTTAATTAAAAGCATTATAATTCCTAGATTTGTTGTTGTTGTTGTTGTAGAAACAATAGTTAGCTAGGATTTCCTTGTAGGATGGAAATACTTCGGTAAAATTTTCCTAGAATTTCAGACGTGAGTTCCCCCAATTGTAACCTTATTTACTAAAAAACTAAAATTGCTCAAATTTCTTTGTTACTATACCTTTAGAACCCTAATCGAACCCAAAACCAGTTACTCAGATCAAACTTTTCCATAATTTAACTCATCTAAGCAGCCAAAATTCTACTTTAACCCTAGCCTTAAACCCATCTTTAATGAACAATTTCCATCAAAACCCTAGCCCTAGAATAGAATCAAACAGAATACATGATATGAAAGCAAGAATTATAATACAAAAATCCAGAGACGTACTTTTCAAAAAAAAAAACAATCATCATTTCAACTTATTAACATAAATAAAGATGAAAATTTTAACCTGACTCATTGAATCCAGAGACATAAAATTCAGTCTACTTTTCAGGAAAAAAAAAATCACAGATCAGAGGAAGGTCGTATTTGATCGTACCTGCCGTTAGATCTGAGTGTTTGGTGTTTGAATATTGCAGTAGATTGTGAGAGAGATCAGAAAGAGATTGCAGTTGGTGTTTGAAGCTTGTGAGAGATCGGAGATGGATTGAATCAGATCTGCAATTTTGGTGTTGCTGCCGTAGAGATCAATCGAGAGAGAAGAGAGGTAGAGATCGATTGAGAAAGAAATGGGTTCCGTTTGGTTGGGTAGGGGTTGCTTTGTGTGAGATCGAGAGGGAGAGAATGAAAAGAGGTGTGATGGTATCGTCAATGGCGTCGATCGGAGATGCGTGCTGTCGAGAATAACAGGTGTGAACGGATGTGCGAGGTTTGGTTTTTTCGAGAAGAAGAGAAGACCAAATTGCAGACCGAGTTGATGCGCCCGAGTCATCTCGGATCGCTGAGTCATTTACCTCGCTTTTCAATTATTTATTAACCTATATTTATAGGGAAATGTTCAGCACCCTAAGTTTTACCACACACTTTAACAAACGTTTTTTGTCCTACATGGGTTAGAAGTATTGGAATGAGCTGATTTTTGGTGAGGATGATCTCTATGATTAGAAGATCATCCTCCCCAAAAATCAGCCCATTCCGAAATGTTTAGCCCCATGTTTACACGTTGAAAAATCGTGGACCGTCCATTTTTTATAAATCAATTTTGATGGGGTTAGAAGTTTTGGAATGAGCTGATTTTTGGTGAGGATGATCTCCTCACCATAGAGATCATCCTCACCAAAAATCAGCTCATTCCGAAACTTCTAACCCATGTAAGACAAAACGCGTTTGTTAAAGTGTGTGGTAAAACTAAGGGTGGCGAACGGGACCCATATTTATATATACATTCAAATACGAATCATGCTAGTCTGACTACCCCACGTGCCACACTTAATCGACTCTCCTAACATAACAAGTTCAGGAATCGTGGATCTGTACATCTTGGGATACAAAATTACACTTCCTCATAAAAATGTGTATCTCGAAGAAATCATGTATCTCAAGGCATACAAATCCACAATTCTTGAATTTATCACGTCAGGAGAGTCGATTGAGTATGTCACATGATGTAGTTAGATTATCATCACTCTTCACATAAGAATCGTAATTTTATTATAAAAAAAGGCACGATTAGTCATTGCTAGTCACATTATCACATTTGTTAGATAATAAATATTTAAATTATAAAAAATATATAAATAAACCTAATTGACTTGACCGATTCTTTCAAACTATTTGAGGAATCAAATCAAATCTTAAACAAGACAATGTGAACGATGATTTATATCGAACATCCCACTCAGTTGTTAATGATATCCAAATGAGTCTAGATGATTTTTAAAATTATGGTCCAAGGGAGGGTGAACAACAAGGTTGTCAATAGATCGGATTAGACTTGAAGTCCTATCTATTATGATCAAATAACTTTGGGTCAAGATTAATCCCAAGGGGTTGACCTAGTGGCAAGTCGAGCCTTGATAAATTCATTAGGAAGAGTAGGTCCAATGTTTGAAATCCCACGGAGCCCAGGGTCTGGTTGACCATCGACTCAACTTGTTGCATGTAAGACTTTTCGAGAGGGCAGTGCATGTGATATATATTAAATAAGAAAAATAAAAACAATGAGTCTGGAATCTGGATCAAGGATTTAGGTTGGAAGGACCCAATTCAACTTGTTGGGTTGATTATATATATCACATGTTTGAATTATATAAATGACTTATATTTATATTTTTTGTCTTATATTATATATGGGAAATGTTCAGCAACAAACATTTTGACAAACATTTTGGCAAAACAATTTTCAAAACATGGGTTAGAGGTTTTGGAATGGGCTGATTTTTGGTGAGGATGATCTCTACGGTGAGGAGATCATCATCACCAAAAATCAGCTCATTCCAAAACTTCTGACCCCATCAACAATGGTTTACAAAAAATGGACGGTCCACGATTTTTCAACTTGTAAACTAGGGCTAGAAGTTTTGAAATGGGCTGATTTTTGGTGAGGATGATCTCCTCACCGTAGAGATCATCCTCACCAAAAATCTGCCCATTCCAAGACCTCTAACCCATGTTTTGAAAAATGTTTTGCCTAAATGTTTGTTGCTGAACTGGACCCATTATATATATATATGATCCCGTTCAGCACCCTAAGTTTTACCACACACTTTAACAAATGTGTTTTGTCTTACATGGGTTAGAAGTTTTGGAATGGGCTGATTTTTGGTGAGGATGATCTCTATGTGAGGAGATCATCCTCACAAAAAATCAGCTCATTCCAAAACTTCTAACTCCATCAAAAATGGTTTACAAAAAATTGACGGTCCATGATTTTTTAACGTGTAAACATGGGGCTAAACATTTCGGAATGGGCTGATTTTTGGGGAGGATGATCTTCTAATCATAGAGATCATCCTCACCAAAAATCAGCCCATTCCAAAACTTATAACCCATGTAGGACAAAAAACGTTTGTTAAAGTGTGTGGTAAAACTTAGCGTGCTGGACATTTCCCATATATATATATATATATATATATATATATATATATATATGTGGGTCCCGTTCGCTGGCTAATGGTTTGGCAAACATTTTTGAACCGTTCGATATAACGCAATCTGACGGATGACATTTAATCTAGCGAAATAAAAACTTATACAGTTATTTGCAGTGCCGTCCCTCAAGTTATATTCATTTTATTTTGAAGCCCTCTTCTCTTTAGAACACTGCTGTTTTCGAACTCCAAACCCTCAAGTTTCGAACTCTCTCTCGCTCTCTCTCTTCTCACTCGCTCTTGCTCTCACTCTCTCGCTCGCTCTCTCTCTCACTCTCTCACTCACTCACGCTGCCTCTCTCGCTTAAACCCGATCGAAACCTCTCTCTCACTCTCTCACTCTCTCACTCACTCTTTTATTTTATTTGTTAATTTTATTTTCAAGCCATCATTATAGCAAGATCAATTGGAAACAGAATCATATTTGATGATTGCTTTCTACATTTGCAAATATAAGTTTCACATCACATTGATCGCTCTACATCTGCTAATACATTTTGGGGGTCATTTAGTTCTGATCTCCAGCTAGTATGAGAGACGTGGTGGGCTCTATGAAAAATCCACACAAACACAAACACACAAAACAACATAGAAACTAATGACGAGGTGTTCATGACTTGCACCGCTGTATCTTGCACAAGGGTTTCCAATCAGAAATTATTCATGATGTGTGCTCCGTCTCAATTGGGCTTGGATTCAATTGTTTTTTATGAAAAGTACAGGTCTCATCGCATTACTTTCCTTTGTACACAATATCTTCATTCTTCCACATCAAATGCTGGATTATAGAGGCCTCTAAGGATTTAGTTGCAGCTAGAGAGCTCGAGTGAGCGAGAGGGTTTCGTGAGAGAGGAGGGTTCAGTTCTGTCGAGAGTGAGAATCACTCTCTGTTTAAATCGATAGGGAGGACGCACTAATTTATAGATTTTTGAGGGATGGCGCTGTTGATAAGTATATAATCGCTCACTTAAACCGTTCGACTTTAATCTCAACCGCCCGATCGCTTTTAATTAGGGGTGTCAATGGATAGCCGAAATCCGAATTCGAATTCGAATTCGAATTCGAAAAATCGGATATTATCCGAAATTTTCGGATATCGGATTCGGATTCGGATATCATTTTAAAATTCGAATGAGTTTCGGATACGAATTCGGATATCGCGATATCCGATTCGATAATATCCGCTCCGATATAGTATATGTATTATGTATTTATGTTTTATAACAAAACTTTTATTTATGTTATATATGTTATTGTGTATTCGTGTTATATAACAAAACTTTATTTTTTAAACTTATCTTCTGTCTCTCAAACCATTTTAATGGCTAAAACGAAGAATCAGTCGTCATCGTCGTCTTCAATCATCCGTCGTCGTCTTCAACCATCTCAGGTAGCGGCTGAACTCTTCCTCTTCATCGCGGCGTCGCCTCACGACCTCAACCCTCGCAGTCACGAACTCAGGCAGCGGCGAAGCTCAGATCTACAGATCCGTCGTCGTCTTCAACGAACTGTCGTCGTCTTCAACGATTCAGGCAGCGGCTCATCTTCCTCTTCATCGCGGCATGGCCTCAAGACCTCAAACCCTCGCCTTCACGATCTCAGGCAGCGGCAAAGCACAGATCTACAGATCTGTCGTCGTTTTCAACGATCTCAGGCAACGGCTCATCTTCCTCTTCATCGCGGCAACGGCGAAGTCACAACCTCAACCCCTCGCAGTCACGATCTCAGGCAGCGGCGAAGCCCCTCATCGCCTCACCTCTTCCTTACGACCTCAACCATCGGGATATTTTTCGAATGGTAAAAAAAGTTTCGGATAGTTTTCGAATCGGATAATATCGGATATCCGATAATTTATTCGGATACGAATTCGGATATTAGTTAGTGATATCCGATCGGATTCGGATTCGAATTCGGATATCACTAAAAAATTTCGGATTCGGATTCGGATACACCACTATTCGATCGGATACCTATCCGTTGACACCCCTAAAAGCCAACGATTTCAATACATTTGCTAAAGCATAGGGTAAAACGTTCGGCAGCGAACCGGACCATATATATATGGGTCCCGTTCGGCACCCTAAGTTTTACCACACACTTTAACAAACGCATTTTCTCCTACATGGGTTAGAATTTTCGGAATGAGCTGATTTTTGGTGAGGATGATCTCTATGGTGAGGAGATCATCCTAACCAAAAATCAGCTCATTCCAAAACTTCTAACCCCATCAAAAATGATTTACAAAAAATGGACGGTCCACGATTTTTCAACTTGTAAATATGGGGCTAAATATTTCGGAATGGGCTGATTTTTGGGGAGGATGATCTTCTAATCATAAAGATCATCCTCACCAAAAATCAGCCCATTCCAAAACTTCTAACCCATGTAGGACAAAAAACGTTTGTTAAAGTGTGTGGTAAAACTTAGGGTGCTGAACATTTCCCTAAGTTTTACCACACACTTTAACAAACGTTTTTTGTCCTACATGGGTTAGAAGTTTTGGAATGAGCTGATTTTTGGTGAAGATGATCTCTATGATTAGAAGATCATCCTCCCCAAAAATCAGCCCATTCCGAAATGTTTAGCCCCATATTTACAAGTTGAAAAATCGTGGACCGTCCATTTTTTGTAAATCATTTTTGATGGGGTTAGAAGTTTTGGAATGAGCTGATTTTTGGTGAGGATGATCTCCTCACCATAGAGATCATCCTCACCAAAAATCAGCTCATTCCGAAACTTCTAACCCATGTAAGACAAAACGCGTTTGTTAAAGTGTGTGGTAAAACTAAGGGTGGCGAACGGGACCTATATATATGGGTCCCGTTCAGCAACAAACATTTTGGCAAAACATTTTTCAAAACATGGGTTAGAGGTTTTGGAATGGGTTGATATTTTGTGAGAATGATCTCTACGGGGAGGAGATCATCCTCACCAAAAATCAGCCCATTCCAAAACTTCTAACCCCAGGTTACAAGTTGAAAAATCGTGGACCGTCCATTTTTTGTAAACCATTTTTGACAGGGTTAGAAGTTTTGGAATGGGCTGATTTTTGGTGATAATGATCTCCTCACCGTAGAGATCATCCTCACCAAAAATCAGCCCATTCCAAAACTTCTAACCCATGTTTTGAAAAATGTTTTGCCAAAATGTTTGTTGCTGAACATTTCCCATATATATATATTGGGACAGTTCAGTAGCCCTAAAGTTTGCCAAGTTTGGTGCCAAACATTTTTCAAAATATGGGTTAGAAGCTTTGGAATGAGCTGATTTTTTGTGAGGATGATCTCTATGATGAGGAGATCATCCTCATCAAAAATCAGCCTATTCCAAAACTTCTAACCCCATCAAAAGTGATTTACAAAAAATGTTTGGCACCAAACTTGGCAAACATTAGGGCTGCCGAACCGCTCCCTATATATATATAATAAGTTTTGCTGTGTACATGAATACGTAATACATATATTTAAATCGGAGTGGATATTATCGAATCGGATTTCGTAACATCCGAATTCATATCCGAAATTCATTCAAATGTTAAAACAACATCCGAATCCGAAAATTTCGGATAGTATCTGATTTTTTGAATTCGAATTCGAATTCGGATTTCAACTATCCATTGACACCCCTAGATAAAGATCCAAGATGACTAGTACAATCATCCAACATTTTGAAAATATCGATAGAGTTAGTAAAACCTAGGTTAATTTAATAAAGTTTTATATGTTTTCATATCAAATAATTAATTTTTTTAATGAGTTAAATATTTGTCATCATATGAAATACGATTTTATGATTAAGAATCTACTAATCCAATTTGGTGAAGGTCACCTCACAATTCTATTGAATGTTGTTAGCTTAGACGAGCTTCGATGTGAGTTGTTAATTTTTAGAACCATAGGTTTGAAACTCGTAAAACTTGACTTGGTTCGAATGTTCATCTAGTAGATTTAATATGAGTCGAACAAACACCAGCGACAACAACAAATGCTTGCATATAATAAAATTGTTTTAAAAATACTGAAATATTCAAATATTTTCAAATTAAAAATTATATGTTTTTTTTTTCTTAGAACGAGTTATATATGATTCAATTAGATATCTAATCCAACTGAGTATATTTCCCAATTGACTAAGCTGAGTTTCTGACTTGGATCGGTGAGTTTCTTCAAACAAATTTAAGGATCGAGGCCAATCGAAATTCAATCCATTTGAGTCAACCCAGCCATTCGAGTTTGTTTAAATGAGTTTTAGAGTCAAGTCCACTCTAAATTCAATTAATCCAAGTCAACTCAGTCAATTTTGAATCAACTTGATGAATTCTAACATTAGACACCTTTTAATTAAATGACTAAAATGCCCTTTGAAATGTTCTATTTGTGTAGGTTTTTGCTACATTGAAGAGAAAGATGGTGCATCTAAGAACTACTGTGATCCGAATGATACTCAGTACCCATGTGTAGCTGGAAAAGCTTACTACGGCCGAGGACCTATTCAACTCACAGGGAACCACAACTATGGTGCGGCAGGAAATAGCATTAAATTCGATGGTCTAAACGCTCCAGAAACCGTGGCCAATGATCCCATCGTGTCGTTCAAGACTGCCTTATGGTTTTGGATGACCAACGTTCATTCGATCATAATATCAAACAAAGGATTTGGTCCCACTATCGAAGCGATCAATGGTGGTGAATGTAATGGTGGAAGGTCCGACGCTGTGGAAGCTAGGGTTCGATACTATACCAATTATTGTAACCAGTTGGGTGTGGCACCAGGTGACAACCTTAGATGCTAGAAATTTGGTAAAATGATCTAAATGTTTGTTTTCTTTATGGTGCTCAAGAATGAGTTAGAAGAAAATAAAGAGTAGTATAGGTATAACTAAAGTTATATTGTTTAAGAATAATGTATTCATCTTGTTATGAGATATCCCTCATTATGTTAGAAGACAAATTAATGGAAGAGTGTTTGATTTTTAAATTAGTCCTAATCTATGAGTGTGGACATGTATTTATTTATTTTTGTGTGTGTGTTATAGTCAATGTCTGTTTTATGGAAAGCTTCAAGCATTATCCAGACTAAAATGACCAAGAAACAAAAATACTAGTCTTTAAAGATATTGTGATAAAGCATCATAGGTTGAGATTGGAAAATGTACAAAAGAATCTAAATATATATGAGTCTCATTCACCATAAAACGTAAGAGAGCCAACAACTTTGTCTTATATGGGTTAAAATTTATGGAATAGGCTGACTTTTTGTGAGGATGATCTCTATGGTAAGGAAATCATCCTCACAAAAGATCAGCCCGTTAGTTTGTAATCACTTTTTATGGGATTAGAATTTTTGTAATGGGCATATTTTTTGTGAGAATAATCTCTTCACTATAGAGATCATCCTTGCAAAAATTAGCTCATTCTGAAACTGTTTAGTTGTATAAGACAATGAAAGGGTTCGATACTATACCGATTATTGTAAGAAGCTGGGTGTGTCACCAGGTAACAACCTTAGATGCTAGAAATTGGATAAAATGATCTAAATGTTTGTTTTCTTTATGAGGCATGATAAAGAGTAGTATATGTTTAACTAAAGTTGTATAGTTTAAGAATAATGTCTTCATCTTGTTATTATGAGGTGTCCCTCATTATGTTAGAAGACAAAATTGATGGAAGAGTATTTGAATTTTAAATTAGTCCAATTCTATAAGTGGACATGCATTTATTTTTTGGAGAAACAAATTTCCTACAATCTTGTGATTTTCACGTGTTTACTACGTCTTAACAAGAGTGATTTTTTTTTTTCTCACAACCAAACAGTTGTTTGACATGTGACATTCAAAAACATGTTCTGATAAAATGGTGCTGTAGATGACAAAATTATATGAACTTTAGAAAATAAAATTGTTTAAATTTGGGTGCTCGGTAATCATCTATTTTCAATACTTTGGATCAAGCTCAAAAAATAATTGTTTTTAAATTTTTTTTCTTGTTTTGAATATGAATATTTTCATGATATTTAGAAAGTTGTGTTGATGGATTGTCAATGTGATAATCAATGTGGGCAGCTCAACAACCCTTTTTTTATGATTTTAAATCTTAAAAAATAAATATGTGAACAAAGGACTTTTGGGCAAGAGAGACAAACTCTCTTTTTCTATTGCTGATGTCATTCGCACCACATGTCAAACGGGTATTGGATTGTGAGTAAAAAATCACTTGTCTCAACAACAATACATTTAGGGGTGTCAATGGGTACCCATTTACCAGGAATCGAACCGAATCGGAACCGAAACCAAAAACCCCCGTTTCGGTTCCCTTTTTATTGAAACCAATTAGAGTTGGGTCTAAAACGAAAGCGAACCGATAGGATCTAGAACCATTAGGTTCTATCCAATGGGTACCCAAAACCGATTTATTTCTACATTATGCATGATTCAAGGTAATCCTATATTTTAAAATTAACATATATAATATAAAGTTCTTCAAATTTCATATAAACTAAATATTTGAGCTTAAGATGAGTCATTTCTTTTTAAATTTATTACTTGTAAATGAAATAAATTTTAATATTTAAAAATAAAAGTCATTAAATCATCATTTTTGTGGAAGAAATTATTATTAAGTTGATACTTTACAAATAATATGTTATTTTTTAAAGAGATTTTTTTAATAATGATTTTGAAATAATTTTTCTCATTCAAATCTTGAGAATCGGAACCGACGAGTGCCCATGATTTTTTATGGTTCCGGTTCCACTTATTTTAAAACCAGAACCGATAAAATATAAATGTTATGATTCCAATATTCATAGGAACTGAACCGGAACCAACCCATTGACACTCCTAAATACATCCAAGCAGGTAGAGCTAGCATTTTCATATATATATATGGGGAGCGGTTCAGCACTCTTAAAGTTTGCCAAACATTTTTCCAAACATAGGTTAGAAGCTTTGGAATGAGCTGATTTTTTGTGAAGATGATCTCTACGGCGAAGAGATCATCCTCTCCAAAAATCAGCTCATTTTGAAATTTCTAACCTTAGTTTACAAATTGAAGAATCGTGGACCGTATAATTTTTATAAATCACTTTTGATGGGGTTAGACGTTTTGGAATAGGCTGATTTTTGGTGAGGATGATCTCCTCATCATAGAGATCATCCTCACAAAAAAAAAAAAAATCAGCTCATTCTAAAACTTCTAACCTATGTTTTGAAAAATGTTTGGCAAACTTTAGGACTCTTGAACAGCTCCTATATATATATATATATATATATATGGGTCCCGTTCGCCACCCTTAGTTTTACCACACACTTTAACAAACGCGTTTTGTCTTACATGGGTTAGAAGTTTCGGAATGAGCTGATTTTTGGTGAGGATGATCTCTATGGTGAGGAGATCATCCTCACCAAAAATCAGCTCATTCCAAAACTTCTAACCCCATCAAAATTGATTTACAAAAAATGGACGGTCCACGATTTTTCAACGTATAAACATGGGGCTAAACATTTCGGAATGAGCTGATTTTTGGGGAGGATGATCTTCTAATCATAGAGATCATCCTCACCAAAAATCAGCTCATTCCAAAACTTCTAACCCATGTAGGACAAAAAACGTTTGTTAAAGTGTGTGGTAAAACTTAGGGTGCTGAACATTTCCCTATATATATATATATATATATATATATATATATATATATATATACATGGGTCAGGTTCAAGACACATGTGAGAAAACATATGTAAAAACAATGTAAAATTAATAAAATTTTAAAATATGGGTTAAGAATTTCGGATTGAGCTGATTTTTTGTGAAGATGATATCTATGATGGGAAGATCAGTCAAATTTGAAACCTCTAACCCCATTAAAAGTGATTTAGAATGTGGACTGTCGATTTTTTGCCAATTTTTGTCAATAATTTGTAAATCACTTTTGATGGATTTATAAGTTTCTGATTGAGCTGATTTTTTTGTGAGGATGATCTTCTCATCATAGTGACTATCCTTGCAAAAAATCAGCTCAATCCAAAACCTCTAACCCATATTTTGAAAAACCATTGTTTTTTCATATGTTTTTACATATGGCCCTTGAACCGCCCCTTGTATATATATATTTTGAGGGGGGGGGGGGGAACTAATTATAATCAATGTATGTTTTATGGAAAGCTAGAAACATTACTTAGGCTAAAATGTAAAAGAAACAAAAATAGTAGTCTTGAATGATATTGTGATAAGGCATCATAGGTTGAGATTGGAAAATGTACAAAATTTACTGGCCAACATTCGGGAGCCAACGCCTTTGTCCTATATGGGTTAGAAGTTTCGGAATGGGCTGATTTTTTGTGAGGATGATCTCTATCTTGAAAAAACATCCTCACAAAAAATCAGCTCAATGTGAAACTTCTAACTCCATCAAAAGTGGTTTACAAATTATGATAAAAAATCAATGACGTGTGAGGATGATCTCCTCACCATATACATCTTCTTCACAAAAATCAGCTCAATCTAAATTTTTTAAGTCATATAGGACAAATTTTGACTCTCAATGTGGGATCCTTAACATTGGTTGCTGAACGCTCGGGATTCACAGATGTATAAGCTAACTCAAATCCACACAAATGAGCTCAATTGTTAGATCATGCTCGATCTAACGACTCAAATTTGATTTTCGTTTAAGTGAAAAGATTATACATTTTTTATTGCCCTCCTTTACATTTAATGTATTTAGTTCCACCTCCCTCAATTACTTGAAACCTAAAACAAAATTATAGAGTGGAGAGTTCTTTCTCTTTGTCTCTGACGAACAAAAAAAGAATTTCGACCTCTCCTCTCTCTCACTCATTCTCACTATCTTCTCACCACCATCTCCCAATCGTCATTTAACTTGATATAAGTGCGAGGGTGGTGCTTTGCACTACCTCGAAACATCGGATCAAAACTTTAAAAGTGTGACACAAAAACAATTAATTATGTTGGTTTTTCTTATAAGATACTCCACTTTTTCACTTGTGAGTAATGTGGGACTAAACCTTATACATACAACAATCCCCAAAATCTAATTTAAGAAAAAAAAATATTAACCCACAAAAATGTAAATTTTATTTTTAAAATATTCAACATGTGTATCCTTAGGAATTTGAGAATACGAGTTATTCTTAAATCAAAGCCTACTTAATTTTGTTAAAGGTCCATTTTACCCAATTGTGAATACCCACTCTTGAATTGGTCCTAAGCTCTCTCCTTTGTCCCAATTTGATTTACTTGTGTACGTTCAGTTACCAGTTTCATAACTAGTGGGCCCAATGGTGAAATTATCCCTACCTTTATTTGTAAAAAACAGACTGGATAGATTTCCACTACTGCTTTTGAGAATCACAAAATAACCCAAAGTCCAATTGGCTCATGATGGTTCTAATTTTTTTCAAGGCCCATAGAAGTCATTGCCAATGATGGAGCCCATATAGAGTCGACATTGAGCATATTTATTAGTCCATTATAGATCTTGATCATCAGATTTTTTCAGATAAATAAATAAATCCACTAGGTTTCGATCCAGCCTAAACCGACAATTGGCCCAATCGATGCCCATCTGAGTTGAGCACATCGCTCATTTTCGATTCTCTCTCTCTCTCTCTCTGTCAAATCATTTTAGATTAACATCCGCCTAGTTTCAGTCTAGCCTAAACCGATCTTGGCCAATCAAGGTCCATCAAAATTGAGTAAAATGCTCCACATCTTTTATGTGCATGGACTTATCATCTCAAACAACAATAGAGACGACCTCTTTGTTTCATCAACATGCAATTGACAATCATGTTCGTGAACAATTTGGTGGTGATCTTCAACAAGCACAATCAAGTGTGTATTGATATTATGTAATCAATTGATCATTTTTTATTCAAAGGAACATTCGATTGATGGAGGGTATTAGAGAGCATTAGCATAGGATGTATTGTATTATTGTGTACATGGACGCACATGATCATTATTTTAGGATTACGTGATGTAGTTATGCGGCTATATATCAAATTATGTAACTACTTATGTGACCTATCTTTATTAATACAATCTCACAAGAGATTAATATTGGTTTAGCCATTTTCCACAATGTGAAAAAGTCCAAATTTGACGGCCTTGGACTGTCAAATTTCATAAAATTCGACGGACCAAGAGGTCAAATTGGTGTCGAATTTTTCATTGTCATTTTTTTTTTTTTGACAGGCTGAAACTATCAAATTAATAAAGGATGAGAGAAATTCGACAGTTCTAAGCCGTCAAATTTGGAACATCAAGAATTTCGACTGTCCTAGACAGTCAAAATTCAGTTTTTAAAATTCGTGGGCCTTGGCCCGTAGTTCATGCATAACCATATGGACCCTAAGTGAATACGCAGCTTGATTCATTGTCAAATCTGAACAATTCTTGAGTTTGAGTGTGCCAGAGTGATAGGCCAGGTTTCCGACACACCACAAAGATGATGAAAAATCTACAAGCGAGCACCTGTCGACATCATCGTAATTGATAAGAGTATAAATGGTTAATCAACTAGTGCTGATTGGAGTTTTAAGAGAGATTGGACTCCTAACCAAGTCGTTTTTTTATATGGCACATACCCCAATGTGTTTATTATCTAATAAACATGTGTCACATAGACATTGTATTTTCTAATTGGAACGGGATACTGTTAGGGGATAACGACTCAATCAACAAATGCAAAGCTACACAATTTACATTATTTTCAATTAAAACTTCATCAGATTTATATCTGACATGATTGTTTGAGACTTGAAATATATTCACAAATTCGATAATTTGATTGGAGATTCAAAGTACTGGAAAGAAAAATCAAGATGGAAGGGTCAAGTAAAATTAAAGGACCTGAAAAATACATTTAGTTTTTATATGAATATCACAAACTAGTTGACTTGTACGGAAATTTTAAAACTCGCTTGAAATTCTCAAATCTCTACTGTGATAAATCAGATTTTATATGAGTCATTGATGACATAATTAATATAAGTGTTGAAGTATGGTTCAAAACAATTAAGCTCGATCGATCTAAGTATATGTGTTTTTTGGGCTGGTCCATGGTAATTTTGAGTTGGACTTGTAATTTATGTAAGTGACCCACTTATATGGTGTTTTTAAAAAGAGATTATTTATTTATTTATTGAAAGTCTAAATTCAAGTCTAAGTCTTTTCTATAGAAATGAATAATGGAAAAGAAAAAATTTAAGAGAGGAGAGGTTAAGAGGTTTAGGAAGGTTAAGATGTAAAACAAGGTTAAGCTAAGTGATAGAAATATTTCCTTGTATCGATTTGTCTTGTTTTTTTCACAGTGAAATCTAGCTTCAACATTCATACCTCCGTGGACGTAATCTTTGAGTGAACCACATAAGATCTCGTGTTGTGAGTATTATGCTCTTATTTGATCTTTGTGTGATTGTTTATCTTCTTTGCATTTGCTATAAGGATGCAATTTGGTATGACTCAAACCGAGAACCGAACTAAACCGATAGCTTTGGGTTGGTTTTGTTCAATTTGGAACAAGTTGCAGTTCAATTCTAGGTTTAGAAAATGAAAAACTAATCAATTTGATTTGGTTCTAGTTCAAGACTTGTAAATAACCAAATCAAACCGTGAACCGAACCTTATAAATAAACAAATAAATAAATTTATTCAATTATATGGATTATTTTAGGAGGTAAGACATAGATTAATGATTTCTTTAAGGATAAATTAATGATTTTATTTTTATAAATAGACTAATGATTTATTATACAATTTTTGTTTGTTTATTATTATTATTTTTAATTAAAAATATGTTGTTTCCAACTAAGTTTATAGGATATTGACAAATCATGGAACCAAATCGAAACAAATCGACATTAATTTGATTTGGGTTGGTTCGGTTCTATTGGCAATTCGGTTCGGTTATGGTTCTTATTTAGTGGACCCGGCATATGTTGGTTCGGTTTTTATTTAGTCACAAACCAAACCAATCGAACCAAGTTACACCCCTAATTTTCTACTAAGATCTCGTATTAGGAGTACTGTATTCTTACTCTTTCTTTGTGTGGTTATTTATCTTCTTTGTATTTATTACTATTAGTTGAGTTATTCTTCATTATCATTATCAAATAATGTTTTGGAAGGTGTGACATATAAGGTGTTTGATCAAATCACTAAGTGAGTTTCATAAAGGTATTCACATACACAACATCAAGTCCCAATATTGATGTTTTTCAGAAATGATTTTCCATTTGAACGATTTATATTAATATATTCATCATGAGGTGAGTCAAACATTTTATGGGTCAACCTACCCGAAATTGTATCACTTGTGAGGTGTGGTGTAGAAAGAGATAACTATCGAAGATCATGGAGTCCAGGATCAACTCCCACCCCGACGTAAACCTAAAGTTGGAACTGTTCTCAACCCATTTGAATTCTCTTTCCGAACCCATTTGAAGTCAAGGAACAATTATGGGCACTTTCATGGGGGATCCATTTTGCAACTATTCTCAACCCATATGAAGTCTCTTTCCAAACCCTTGAAGTCAAGGAAAATTGCAACACGGTTTGTGGAAGTGGAAGGAAAATGAAGGTAAATAGACAAGGTTTGATTGTACTTTGTAGAAGTCTTCGTCCGCTTGGTTGTCCTAACACATTGTATCAAAAGGTTTCCAAGTGTTTGATTGTTCTTGGTCGATTATTAATCTTCACAAATTTTCAGTTTTCCATAAATAAAAAAAAATCAATAGCTATTTATTATTTTTGAGATCATATATGGATCATCAATTTGATTTTACGAAAAAGTCCGAAACGTGTATAAAACTTGCTTCCCACGCTTTAGATCTTGCTACATAGATCTCTCATTAAATGCATTGGAAAAAATAAATTTAGATACATATGTGGCAAGATCGGGCGTGAGGCAAGTAGATTTTAATGCTCCTCCCTGATGTACATGGTCCTGACTATTTAGGGATGAAAATAGAGAGATTCTATTGGCACACCAACTTTTACTTATAACACACCAATTCTTTTGAGATTGAAGGATTATTTATATCGAAATTGATGTGTTATAATTAAAAGTTAGTATCAATAGAAATTCTCTTTTAAAAAAAAAAAAATTATAAATAAATTCAAAGAATCGCTATTGACACCTCAAAATTTACTTATTACACCGTAATTTCTTCAATTATATATCACACTCCAATTAAATATTAAAACACACTTTTCAAATATTAAAAAGATTTGTCTCAAATTATTATCTCAACATTACAAAATAATATAACACTCAAAAGGATTTCACTTATGGACACACAGCCCTGCTGTATACACTTAAAGCGGACAGTATCACATGCTTACGGACCCCAATCCACAAAACTTAAGAATTTTTTTAGATCGAATTTGGTGTCTTATAAGTAAAAGTTAGAGTGTTAATGGAAGTTCTCTAAATAATGGATCTTATCATACATTTGTTACAGTTGTCTAAATCCAATAAAAAATTGACACGTGTAGAAAGGAAAAAATCACACTAATTTTTTAGATGCCACTTACAGCAAACAAACGCAGCAAACACGTCTAGAAAAGGAAAAACTTTTCTCCACAAATGGTTGCCGTAGTCAACAATCTTCTTGACTTAAAACCACTACTTTTATTACTTTTTCCCTCCAAACAGCAATATAAATACCTCCCAACCTTATACATATTCTCATAACACATTCTTTTCCTTCTTCCAAGACCCAACCATTATAACTCAAAAAAATGGTATCCCCTCCTACCATGAAGACCTTAGTAGCCCTAATTTCCATCGGAATTCTGGTCACAATTATGCCGGAATCCATTGTGGGTCAGAATTGTGGTTGTGCTCAAGGCCTATGCTGCAGCAAGTATGGGTATTGCGGCAACGGACCCGATTATTGTGGTACTGGGTGTCAGGGAGGCCCTTGTGACCCCCCGCCCAGTACTAACGGTGTCTCTGTTGCTGGCATTGTAACGTCCGAGTTCTTTGATGGGATTATTAATCAAGCCGGTGGAGGGTGTGCGGGCAAGAACTTCTACTCCCGGGACAGCTTCATTCAAGCCCTAAATTTATACACTAATTTTGGTACGGAGGGATCCCAAGATGACTCAAAGCGTGAGATTGCAGCTTTCTTTGCCCATGTCACACATGAGACTGGAAGTAAGTTTTAAAGATATATTATGACGACGTAAGGATGAGTATGTGTCATGATTTTCAGACTCTCTCGAGACTGGGATGACCTGGGTAAGGAATCCCAGTCTTGATAGGAACTGAGCGAGATAGTCAATGCAAATTATCTATCACATTGACTTGATACAGATCCAAGATGACTAGTTCAATCATCCAACATTTTGAAAATATCGACTGAGTTAGTAAAACCTAGGTCAATTTAATAAAGTTTTATATGTTTTCATATCAAATAATTAATTTTTTTAATGAGTTAAATATTTGTCATCATATAAAATAAGATTTTATGATTAAGAATCTACTAATCCAATTTGGTGAAGGTCACCTCACAATTCTATTGAATGTTGTTAGCTTAGACGAGCTTCGATATGAGTTGTTAATTTTTAGAACCATAGGTTTGAAACTCGTAAAACTTGACTTGGTTCGAATGTTCATCTAGTAGATTTAATATGATTCGAACAAACACCAGTGACAACAACAAATGCTTGCATATAATAAAATAGTTTTAAAAATAATGAAATATTCAAATATTTTAAAATAAAAAATTATATGTTTTTTTTTCTTAGAACGAGTTATAAATGATTCAATTAGATATCTAATCCAACTGAGCATATTTCCCAATTGACTAAGCTGAGTTTCTGAGTTGGATTGGTGAGTTTCTTCAAACAAATTTAAGGATCGAGGCCAATCGAAATTCAATCCATTTGAGTCAACCCGGCCATTTGAGTTCGTTTAAATGAGTTTTAGAGTCAAGTCCACTCTAAATTCAATTAATCCAAGTTAACTCAGTCAATTTTGAATCAACTTGATGAATTATAACATTGGACACCTTTTAATTAAATGACTAAAATGCCCTTTGAAATGTTCTATTTGTGTAGTTTTTTGCTACATAGAAGAGATAGATGGTGCATCTAAGAACTACTGTGATCCGAGTGATACTCAGTACCCATGTGTAGCTGGAAAAGGATACTACGGCCGAGGACCTATTCAACTCACATGGAACCACAACTATGGTGCAGCAGGAAATAGCATTGGATTCGATGGTCTAAACGCTCCAGAAACCGTGGCCAATGATCCCATCGTGTCGTTCAAGACTGCCTTATGGTTTTGGATTAACAACGTTCATTCGATCATAATATCAAACCAAGGATTTGGTCTCACTATCAAAGCGATCAATGGTGCTATTGAATGTAACGGTGGAAACCCTGCAGCTGTTGATGCAAGGGTTCAATACTATACCAATTATTGTAATCAGTTGGGTGTGGCACCAGGCGACAACCTTAGATGCTAGAAATTTGGTAAAATGATCTAAATGTTTGTTTTCTTTATGGTGCTTGAGATTGAGGTAGAAGAAAATAAAGAGCACTATAGGTATAACTAAAGTTGTTTTGTTTAAGAATAATGTCTTCATCTTGTTATGAGATATCCCTCATTATTTTAGAAGACAAATTAATGGAAGAGTGTTTGAAATTTAAATTAGTCCTAATCTATGAGTGTGGACATGTATTTAATTATTTTTGTGTGTGTGTGTTATAGTCAATGTCTTATGGAAAGCTTCAAACATTATCTAGACTAAACTGACTAAGAAACAAAAATACTGGTCTTTATTAAAGATATTGTGATAAAGCATTATAGGTTGAGATTGGAAAATGTACAAAAGAATCCAAATCCAAATATGACGAAAAGATTTATGTTTTCAAGCCGTCAAATTTTTTTTAGATGAATTCGTGGGCTTTATTTAGGCGGCAGTTTTTTATTTTTGTAAATAGAACAGAAAAAATAAATAAAAACCACACTGTTTGGTGTGGGGGAGCTAAGGAGAGGAAGGTTCCCTTTCTCTCTATCTTTCTTGATCGATTTGAGATTAAAAACCCTAACCTACTAAACAGGGGTTTCTCTCTCGATCTCACATCTCTTCAATCTCTCGATCTCTATTGATCTCACATCTCTTTCGATTTCGCTCGATCTCTTGTTTTCTCTGGTAAATTCTCTCCATCACTCTCGTATTTTTCTTCTCTCTCACTCACATCACTCTCAATCCTTCAATCAATATCTGATTCGAGTTTAAACAACTGGATTAAGGTTACAAAACCAATGAAGGACACAAAGACCGCGGTCAGGTATGAATCTAGGTTTTCTTAATCTCCCAATTTTTTTTCTCTGCAGATGTTCTGTTTTTAACTCTGAAATTAAACCAATCCTTCATCATGCACGCTGATTTGATTGAGAAACGAATGGATTTTTACCACACAAAACCTAAATCTAAATTAAGAGAAACCATTCCAATTTTAAATCTCTTATCTCTTTTCTTATCTGTTTGTGTGAGAATTAGATTGAATCACAAGCCACCTTTTACTTAGTGTTTAACTTGAATTTTAGGATTTTATCCCAAAAAATTGTGGATTTCACATTGTATCCAAAAACCTACTTATTTCGATACTAAAATATGTGTTAGTTCAGATATTCATGCTGTGATTTTGAATCCCAAATATTTCATAAGTGTAGGATTTAGAGTTTTATTTTCAATCAAAAACACTAAAATGGATTATTGGTAAGTCAAAATAAATATTTTATAGCTCTTGATATAATGTAGTTTAGGGTGTATGAGGTGTATCGAATCAAGTCCTTGTAAGGGAAGAATAGTTAGAATAGGTGGAGTGCATAGGATCATAGTCTTGTTGCAAGAGAAGTTGAGTTATGTGTAGTTCCTTGAATGCGTAAGATAGTAGGTACTTTAGAATAATGTTTTACGGTGTAATTTACATCTTGTATTTAAAATTTATATTGCTTTTGAGCTTAAATAAATGAAATTATGCGGATTAAATACTTATTGAATCTTTTGTTGGATTTTGGAGACTGACTATCTTGAATTGGTTTATATTCTTTGTCTTTCATTATATTCTATGATCTAATCGAATTACGTATGTAACACCTCTCAATTGTATTGAGAGAGAGAACTTAAGTTTAGGTAGGAACCACTTAAATATACCACATTGGTTCTGGGCAATTCTTTAACCCAAATTAGAAGACTATATGTGTAAAGGAAAACACTACACAAACTATACAAGTAGGCTTGTAGTTAGAAATTCACTCATTGGAAAACTTCTGACCATTTTGTGATGACATTTTTTCTTTAATCAGGAGTTGAAGGGTATTGCTTCTGAGAAAAGGTTAACCTGTTATAGAACTGTTTGTGCATTGAGAGAATGATACCTGTTAAAAGTTGAAGGAGAAACTATTGAGATGATGAGATTAATTTTATTTCAAGTACATTTTGGTGGTTTTGTGTGCATTGGCTGTTAGGGAATCCTACTAAATCGGGATACCTTGGATGTTTCAGACTCGGACTTTTTAAGATTCTATCTGGTACAGCAGGTTCAATATCTATTGTTTGTTCCCTACTACCTTGGTCCAATATGTGTTTGGAATGTCCCATTTATCTCATCGAAGATTTTTTCATTTGTTTGCCAGCATTTCAGAAAATCTTAACCGTGGATAACTTTATGGCTAGGGGTGTCACTTCAGTCAACTTCTGTGTTCTATGTTAAGTCTAGTAGGGAGTTGATCAACCATTTGCTTAGTCATTGTCTCTGAGATGCAACTAGTGTTGGTGATGAAGGTGGCTTTGCTCCTAACATTCAGGTCAGCAACTGCTTTAATTATTTGTTCCCCTTTTTTGCAAGGATTCTCATTTTGAGAAACTTGGACGACAATTTCTGTATATTTTTTGAAGATGCCATTGCATCCAATGGCTATTGTGAACTTAATGAGAGCTTGCATAGCAAAAGAAACCCAACAGTGATTGTTTTTTGTAACTTCCCACGCAGCGCATTGCCCTTCGATGTCTAAAATATCCCTCACTCCCTTGTTTAGGAATGAGGCAAACATTTCTTTAAGATTCACACAAACATACTAGTGAGCTTCTTAGCACAATTCAGAGCCCAATTCCCACACACGACCACAGTTGTGAACTCAAGGCAACCTCGATCATTGAACTCGTTCAAAACTTAATTCCAAAAATCCTAGAATTAAGCAATGCAAATTATCATACTAGTTAAGGGTTGCACTAGCTAGGCCACTGGTAATGCACCTTACCATAAACCCCTCCCTTTACTGTCTAATTCCTAGGAGCATCACCCAAATTATTGGGGAAGGAAACATGAATGATGAATCCTCTATCTTGAGCCACTAGCCTACAATGTACAATTTTTATAAATCCCTCATAGCTAGCTTGTAGAACTGCCTAGAGAAACACTAGAAAACAAATAAAAGCACTCATTATCAACATTAATAACAGCTCATCAAAATCAGGGAAAAAAAATAGATGGAGAAAAAAAAACAACTAATTCACTCTTTTTTTTATTAAATTCAACCCTGTATAAGCCCTTTACAGCTATCCAACAAAAGATAAACCTTTCCACTATTAAACACAGATTATAAGCAATGTATCAAATTGAAACTCCAATTCTAGAGACTATTATATAAACCATACAAGCAAATCAAAATTACTAAATATGCCGCAAAACAACTCTATTAATAACCAAAGCATGAATCAAAGTTCCATCTCAATGACAGAGGATAATTCAAATAAGACGTCTTAGCAACCATCTTATGCTTTTTCATTTTGTAAATTTAGATTTGTATTTGTAAGTGTTTGTATCAGCAGCAGCATACTTATTTGCATCGAAGCCTTATCACAAATACTTATATGTGTCTGTATATGGTCGAGAATGAGGGGTTACAATAAGATGATGGCCATTGTTAAGGCTTGAGTTATTTTTATATGTTCTGTTTGTAGTAACTGGGTTCCCTCCCTGCTAGGGGTGTAGACCAAAAGATAAAAATCTATTAGATGAAGTCCTCATTTATGATAAACATTGGATCCTCTCTAATTATCCTAACGGATGGCATGTCCACGTTGAAGGTCTTCTCTAATATTTTTGTAAATCAGAAATACCCTCTAGTATTTTGAGATTGATGACATGCCTCTCTTGACTTATGACTTCTCTTTGAGACTACCATAAATGACCTAAATGCCATCATTTTCAACGTCTAGCTGATTTTCTCCCCAAGACACAGTCATCCACTACATGAAAATCACAAAATTTGACAATAGTTCTGGTTACCATCTTTGTTTTTTTGTTTTTTAAGCTTTGTGATTTATTTTGGTAACTATATTTCTTTGAAGAGTAAGGCAATTCAATGTTTCTGGTTGGTTTGAAATAGCTCACTATGAAATTAGAAAGTCTAAGGCCTAGGGCACATGGACTAGATGTATGAAATTTTTATTTGAAAAATTGAATTCCATGATTTTAAGTTCAAGTATATTTGTTAATAGGTCTTGTAACCTTATTTGAAAATGAGGAGTTTGTGACTATTATGTCATTGTTTGGGTCTTGTGCTGATGAAATGACTATATTAATCATTCAGATGGATTATATGAACACTTCACATCTAAATTTTATTGGTGGAAGCAAAGCTATGGAGGTTGTGATCCAGCAATTGAGATCTTCAAAGGTATTTGCAACTATTTCATTGAAACCAAAGGTGTTACGGTAATTGTAACTATTAAAATGATTTAGTGTAGTCACATTTGAATAACATTATATTTCAGAACAGGATTTTGTAACCTCAGCCATTGAAAGCATGGTGTGGATATTGAAAAGCTGACCACATCTAAAAGGGTAAAAAATCTCGAGCAAATCTTGTCAAGTCTATTGCAAATGGAGTTATGTTTGACAAAGGTATATTTTTTCATCCTATTATTGTCTATCTTCTCTGATTTTGTACTTTGTTTAATATTTGGGATTCTACTTATGGAGAGAGTGGAGAAAAATCTCTAGCTTGGTTGCATATGTTCAACAATTAGTTGGTTACTTTTTTGTTATAATTGCAATTCACTTTTCTATTTACGATGAGTTTTGGTTGAATATATATCTTAAAAGTTCAAGTACACTTTCTATAATTTTTTGTGATTGATTCAAGTTGTTGAATTAGAAGAAGGTTCATTCTATGAGCCTATTAAAATGTGACTCTATTGTGGTAAGTAGAAACTGACTTAACATTGTTAAGAGATTATATTTTTCTTTTTGATAGTATAAGATTCATTAAACCAAAGCAGAGAGAGAAATGAGGTCAAGGATACCTTAAATGCCAAAGATCTTTACTTGCTTTACTTGCAACCTCCCACCCGAAGATAACACCCTAAAAAAGAGTTTCTTGAAGTCATTAAAAGAAATTGCACCATAAGAAAATGAAGCTTTGGGTTTAAGGAAATTTTGCACTTTTTCTCACATAGACCTCTTACTGTTTAATCTTGAGTTTCAACATGATTCACCTTGAACATACATGGATTAAGGACAAACCTATGCTTTGAATCTCACTTGAGAAATTAATTATGAGTTATGACTAGCATCCCCAAACTTTGTATCTTTATCATTTGATATATATCTCATTTCATTCTACTTGTAGAACATACTATGGAATGATGATGTGAAGGAAAGAATGCAGCGGCGAATAGAACCATGGATTCGAAGGGAATTGCAGGCTAACCTTTAGGACTCGGATCCATCGGTTATTGTTAAGCCTTGAAGAAAAGGTCAAGTCCCAATCAGAGCACCTTGTTGTTGAAGATAAATTCTTCGAACAGTTGAGACCTTTCTTGCATGATCGGACTGATATATTTTGCCATGAACTGAGGTATGGTACATGTATATTCTATTTTCTTGATTTTTTATTTATTTATTTACTCATGCTGAAATTAATTATTGTTGATTTTTCACTTGCATGCTTAATATTATCTGACACTCACTCCATTCCATCATGAATTTTAAGTTTCCGTTTCTCAGTTGCTCGCAGTAATTGTCTATGCACAACTCATTCCAACTTGTTGCATATCGTGAAACTGCTTTCAAATGGAAGTTTAGCTACTTTTAAAGAGAGAAATAAATACCCAAAAAAGCATTTTAAACTACATTTTAAGTTATTTATCCCTAAGAATTTGGCTTGAATCATTTGAAATGAGACAAAGCCGATAGTCGTGATTGACCAAACGTCAATCTACCCACTAGATTAGGAATGTTTAACCATATTGGGAAAACGATTATTCGTTGAGTAGTCAGGCAAGTTGACTCATTAGTCATCGGGCAATTTTACTCATGAGTCTTCAAGAGATCATATTTTTACTCATTCTTGAGTCTTCAACCGTTAATCTCACAAACACTACAACTCCTTCACCTAACGATGATTCACATTCTCTCGATCAATTTTCCATGTTTTTTAGGCAGTCTTATCATGGGGACTTACCCAAAGCACAGTTTGATTGGAACCCGTCTCACGATAGAGCGTCTATGGTTTTCAATGCGACACATAGGATACAACTATTTTGTTTTCGATTTAACAAGACACGATACAATTCAAATACGGGTAATTCATAGTTGTTAAATAACATTCTATAACATATTTTGATGGCTTGATGTTTTGACATATAGTCTGTTTGAAGTCTTTCATATTTTGGATATTGTTGATAGATACATGGTGAGTTAGCACGAGGAAGAATACTGCATGGGAACTCACCTTCGGAGCTCATTGAATGATTCACTGAGACCATTGGGAGACCTCCCAAGCTTCCCAAGTGGATAATCTCCAGTGTTGTGGTTGGAATGCAAAGTGGAACAGAATCTGTACACCGTGTTTTTAAGCAATTATGTGACGTAATTTCATTTCTAAGTGTCAATTGCTTCAATTAGAGCTTGTTTAGTAATGGAATTTCAATATATAATATGAATTTTGAGTTTAATTTAATTTGGAGCTTGTTTTATGATTTTTGTTTTGTTTTTTATATTTTTCTAATTTTTTTTATTACTATTTCGTTTTTTGTGATTGGTAAATTAAATGATCACCCTATTGTTTGTTGAACCTCCATATTCGACGGTCATATTCTATGATTTTTTTTTAAAGCTCATTCTCCAATAATTCGATAGTTTAGGGCCGTCAAAAAAAAAAAAAAAAATTTTACAAGAAAATATTTGACGAGCATATTTGACAGGATGATCCGACAAATTTTTCAAAATTTGACGGGCTACGACCGTCAAATATGGGCTTTTTTCACATAGTGAGAGAGCCAACAACTTTGTCTTATATGGGTTAAAATTTATGAAATAGGCTGATTTTTTGTGAGGATGATCTCTATGGTAAGGAAATCATCCTCACAAAATATCAGCCCGTTAGTTTGTAATCACTTTTCATGAGATTAGAATTTTCGTAATGGGCATATTTTTGTGAGGATAATCACTTCACTATAGAGATTATCCTTGCAAAAATCAGCTCATTCTGCAACTTTTTAGTCGTATAAGACAAAATTTTGTCTAGAATATTATCTACCGAATGTTGTCTATATATATATATATATATATATATATATATATATGTGGGAACCGTTCGGAAGCCCCAAGGAAAACCAAGCTTTGCATCAAGTTTAATGAACCATTAGATCTAGCAAGATCCAATGGTCTAGATTTAATTTGATAACTGTAAAGCACTTTTGACTTTTGAGCATAAAATTTTTGAAATTAAAGTTAAACCCTTCAAAATTAAAAACAAGCCCCTCTCTCTTTTTTACCTCCCCGTCTCTTTCACTTCTATTGCCTTGCCCACAAACAACGAGAGCCGAAACCATCTCACATTTGTCTTCTACAAAGATCTCTCCCCTTTGTTTCTTCACTACTTCTTGTACTCACAAGAATTTAAGTCAAATTTTGACTAATTTACTTTGGATTGAAAAGAAATCAATCAAGATCCATCTATGTTTCTTCTTTTATTATGCAATAGAGTGATTTCCCTTTAATTGACTTGATCACTTACCTCAAGATCAATCACCATGGATGAGAAATATGTGTTTTGTTTCTTAGTTGCAGAGTTTCCATTTTCACTACATTGAAGAATTTTAACATCAATTGGAAATGGAGTTTCTTGAAATAGCTCATAAGGGAATGAATAAGGAAAACAAAAGGAGGTGGAGGGGGAAGAAGATGATGATGTTGGAATTCGAGCATATAACTTGATTTCTTTGAAAAAAACAAATAAAAAATTATAATTCTCTATCAAATCAACTTGACTATGAGGCGCGTAAACACTTCTTAGAGATAGTCGAAGCCTAAAGTTTGTACAAGGGAACACGACAACACTATCTTTGGGATTCAACTTAGTCTGAACTCTATGCTGTTCCTCTACAAATTTGTATTATTCGATAGGAACTTGTATTTTACCTCTTTAGGATGCCCAAAAGAAAGATGGAGAAAAAATTCTCATAAATAATAGAGTGAAAATTGAGATATATAAGAAAATTGAGTGAATTGTAAAAAATCAATGGGATTAGGAGTTTATATAGTAGTAAAGATGAATTTGGAGAAATATATCACAATAAATTTATATATATCCCACAAAATCTCCTAACTAAGATGCATTGCACGAATCATTTATGACTCAATTAAAATAACTCTCAATATTGAAGTTTTTTCATAAATGATTTTCCATTTGGATAATTAATATATTCATCACGAGGTGGGTAAAGCATTTTAAGGGTCAATGCACCCAAGAGTAAATTACTATCACTTGGGGTGAAGAATTTGAGATTTAGAGTCAGTTAACTATCCAGGTTTGTGGAGTACAAGATCAGTGCCCCACCGCACGTAAGGGTAAAGCTGGACTTATGGAATTATTCTAACAAATTGCAATTATTATTATTAGAGTCCTGATAATATCACTCGCGAGGTGGCATACCCAAATGACAACATGACTTGGACAAGTTTGGTATCATAGATCTGTACACCTCGGGATACACATTTATCCTTGAGACACACATTTTAATGGAGAAGTGCAAGTGTGTATCCCAAGGCGTACAGATCTTACTTATTTGATTTTTCTTTCCAAACATTTCATATATTTCCTTTTACCAATACAATTATATTAGGGGGAGGGGCACTGGAGCACTATGGCCCCCACAAGAATTTTCAAAGTCTATGGACTAATGAGCCATTGCGACAGATTTTAGCGGTTGATAATAGAATCGGCCACTATTACCCTTACAAAAAAAATTTCACTCTTAACCATCCTCACAAATATTATTTTTCACTCTTAATTGTCCCCACAAAAATGTTTCTAGTCTTGATTGACCTCACATGGGTAAAATCCTCGCTTCGTGTTGTTTTACAATATATATATATATATATATATATATATATATATATATATATATATATATATATATATATATATATATATATATTTTTGAAATAAATTCAAGTCAATTAAAAAAAATTTGTAATCCATATGCAGGCACTTGGTTGTCCTAACACATCATATTAAAATTATTAATCTTAACAAAATTTTTACTTGCCCATCCCAAAATCAATAGGGATTTATTGTTTTTGAGACCATTTATGGGTAATCAGTAATAAAAGGCCAAAATACCATTAATTTTATAGATGCCACTTTAAGCAAACAACGCAGTAAACAAGTCTAAGAGGAAAAATCTTCTTGACTTTAGAACCACTATTTTTATTAGTTTTTTTTATTTTATTTTATTTTATAGCCATCTAGGATTACAACTCGGGTGGGTTGGGCTGGGTTGGGGATCAACCTGCGTCCAACTCAAACTTGACAAACACCAATCCGTGCCCTTACCTACTCCGACGTCGGGCATGGAATGCTCAACCCAAACCCTAGCCAAGTCGGATTAATTTATTTCACATTAATACTAGGTAATTTAGTATTTGTGAGAATTTTTGTAAAGATAAGTGCCATGTAAAAGAATTTAAAATTTACAATTTTCTTTTGTGTTTCAAAAGTTTATAAACATAAAATTATAAGTACATTTAAAAGGAGAGGAAAAATAATAAAATTAACTAAAATAATAATTATTTTTTTATTAATAATTATAATTTTCAAAAAAAAAAAATTTAGGTTGTAAAATTTGTATGACAATGTAGAATTACACTTAAAACATACAAAACATTAATAACAAATCAATTATAAATAATCATACATTAGATTTGATATGTAGATAAACAAAAGCATACATATTGAAATATGAATTATGAGTGAAAAAACCAAGACAAGAAATATTTTTTAAATTATAATCATATTAAGTTCGGGTTCAGGCAAATCAGGTTAAGAAATATTTCATTCTTCCTCAAAAACCCTATTATTATTATTATTGAAATTGGTATCTCCTCTTACCATGGGGATCTCAGTAACTCTGTAAGGTCCATCCAAATTCTGATCACATTTATGTCGGAATCCATTGTGGGTCAGAATTATGGTTGTGCTCAAGACCTATGATGCAGGAAGCACAGGTATTGTGGCATTGGCACTGAGTATTGTGTACTGGGTGTTAGGGAGGCCCTTGTGACACCCCACCCAGTATGACTAGTGACTCAGTTGCTGACATTGTAACATCCAAGTTCTTTGATGGGATTATCATTCACGCTGATGGAGGGTGTGAGGGCAAGAACTTCTACTCACGGGACAGATTCATTCAAGCCCCAAATTTGTACTCTCAATTTGGTATGGTCTGATGGAGTTTTTTTCTTCTGCCACAGAGAGGGCTGCCATTGGTGTTTCTAATTTTTTATTTTTAAAACATCTTTCTCAATTGCTGATTTCTCATCTTGAATCAAAGGCATGAGAGAAAAATAAAAAAACGCAAAGATGGAAAGTGAACTTGAACTGGACTGCTGTCATGATTCACAGATCAGTGAGAAAAAAATCGTTGCAGGGATTTAGAGGGATTTCTCGAATTAAATCGATGAAAATATTTTTTCCTTTTCTTTGAAGATAAATTTGGGATTTGTTGAACTAAAATTGTTTCAATGTGTGTTGTAAAGTTTTGGAATGTAAAGATTATAATTTGGATCAAACCTTTGTAATGCTTGAAGAGTGTGTTCTAATTGGGGTAATAAACAATTTATGACATTGGGGTGTAATAAGTAAAAGTTGAGGTGCCAATAATAGTTCTAAAAAATTCACTTTAGACATTGATTTTTAACTGATGTCTAAAGTGAACAATAGACATCCGTTTTTTTTGAAAAATTCGATATATAAAGTATGTTTTAAAAACCGATTTCTAAAGAAAAATTTACATCGATTTTGTCACTTTAAACATCACTTAAAAATCCACATCACTGGTATAGACTCGGTTTTAGCCGATGTCTAAAACTATAAACATCCCTTAAAAATGATTTTTTTTACTAGGGCGAAACATAGGATCAACCAACATTTATTGAATTCGAAACTGAGTTAGATGAAATGGTTTGATCCTCTTATTACTCTAATCAAGAGATCCGTGAATTGGTATTTTAATGCACCTGAGAAAGTCTTTTGGATAGTCATTTATAATTCACCAAAATGTAGCTCTTAACCAGATTTAGATAAGGAAAACCAATTTATCTCTACGGCTTATAACCGAGCTATTCGTTTCCATGTTTTAAACATTTAACTTTCTGACTCTTTGAGAACTCATTCATAATATTATGAATTTACAGGAGTATGGAGCACATATTATTTCTACTATTCCAACTGTATTGTGTCTTGTCAAGTATTTAGATAGACCACATATGATTTATTTTTTTGGCTTCTTTTAATGATATATTTGTTGGTCCTTGGTTTGCAAAGTACATGTCCGAAATATTAAAAATAACTTGTTAATCGAGCAATCAATGAGATTCAAATCACAAAATCTGCATGGTTTAAGTTGGTGACCATACTATCTCAGGTAAGAAAGCATGGTTCAAGTTGGTGATAATAAACAAAATTTGTGTGGCTCACCGTCCTAGTGAGGGCAAGTAAGCCACGCAAAATTCATTATCCATATTAAATGACTATTAACTCTTATCTTTTGTCTATTTAAACCCTCAATTCCAAATAGTCTTCTTATCTATATATTCTTGATCTTTCCTTATCTACATATTCTTGATCTTAATTCCAGTCTCCTTATCTATATATTCTTGATCTTTCCTTATCTACATATTCTTGATCTTAATTCCAGTCTCCTTATCTATATATTCTTGATCTTTCCTTATCTACATATTCTTGATCTTAATTCCATAATGTCTGCCGCATTACTTTTTAGTTACGTTCAATTATCTTTTATTTCTGAAATAAAACATAGCTACTATTTTGTTAGATCGTTTTTATTTTGGATTTGTCATGGAATTACGTATAGGTAATTCACACAGAGTCTTCCCAATCTTAGAGATGATCCACTTAATGAAGTTATTGAAGTTTTAGATGACCTCATCCCTCTTCAAAGACTCACCAGCCTTACAGATCGATACATATGGAAAGATCGATACAGACACATGCTATGATGGAAAGTTGCCTCATGTTGCTGATTTGCAAGTAATGGATTTTCATCTTAGTGGTGTAGAACTCCATCAAAGAAAAAGAAGATAATATTCTTGGATTCGAGTCTCTTTATGGTGCGAATATAATGGATGATTTCTCAATGAATACAATGGGTGATTTCTCAATGAATATTTAATTGTAAATCAATACGACAACAATAGAGGATAATTATAAATGGGTCATTTCCTCATGCAAGCTACGAGATCTCCTGATTTATATATATATAAAAAAAAAAAAACTAACAGAATTGGATGACTGTTTTACAACCATCCAAATTAATTGCTTAGATTAAGCTGAAATCAAAATTTGATATTTTAGATATTTTCTTTAAAATAAATATAAAAGAAATAAAGAAAGCATTTCCACAAAGCCTAGGGAAATGTTTGTATAAAAGAACAGAACTGACCTGCATCATATGCAGCATCATGATAACCTCTGCCAATTAGTGCTTAGCTTTCGCAAGAAATGATGCTTACAGTATGTACCTGGAATTTTAACTTTATGTTTGCTTACACAAGTGTCAGCTGGAAGAAAAAAATGAACCATATCACTTACAACTATAGAAATATAAAAGAATGAGTTAGCACCAAAATTTCTAGAAGCATCATAAATTGAATGCATGTGTGTGCGTGGGAGTGTTCAAGAGAAATAACAAATTTGAAAGATATTAATTAAAAGCCAAGCAAAACAAATTATGTAACAATGAAGTGGTTTTCTTAACAGTTAATGATTCTCTTAGCATTAGGCATTTTCATAAGAGATCAATTTTTTTTGTTAGTCCACACATTAAATCCCTAAATGCTTTAACATCCTATAGATTGACAGTAAGTGCTTACCAGTGTTGTTACTCGCATATCCAGCCCTCTCTTGGTCATTGCTTGTTGTAAACATTCTACCACATCATTTCCAACCTGACAATCAAAATAAATATCAGGCATCTGATTATGGACTATATACAGTTGTTAAACTAAATATAAACGATTTAACCACAAGGCCCAACAACATGGTTTAACTTGTCTTGATTGGAAATTGGGCTTATTGTGAATTGACATCTCATCTTTGATTGTAATTGCTTGATACACATGGGTAAAAAGCATCTAGTAGTTGTAAGTTTGACATTTTCACTATTCTGAGTGCATATTTATTTCTTTGAATTTGGGTGCTAAAATTGTTTACAAGTCAGTGGTTCATTATATGGGGCCTTGATTGGTTCCATCTCGGCTTTTAGTATTGTTGACATTCTAGGTTTGTTCTTTGACTTTGCGCTTCAAATATAGAATTCAGGATATTATATAGTATAAAATTTACATTTGATGAAATCTAAAAGAGGGAAGTTTTTATTGAAGGAAGACGAAGGGAGTTGATTCTTTCCTCTTTGCTTTATCTTGTTGGAGCTCTAGTAACATCATTAGCACCTAACTTCCCTATTATGGTGATCGAACGTTTTGTATATGGTATAGGAATTGGACTGGTAATTTACTTTACCTCCTTTTCATGGTTAAAATTTCTACTGACTTTAGCTTCTCAATTTTTATATGGATATTCATTTACAGGTGCACCCAAACACAGAGACAAGCACATACACACAGCCACATGAATGCACTCACATGTATGTACATACACACGCACATGTCCTATTAAAAATAGGCTTACCGATGCAGAAAAAAAGACATGTGTACATGCCCGTCCACCCCACATCCAGTGTTTGGATGGTTGAGTAGCCATTGTCTTTTTTGAGGGATTGCATCTCCTTCAATTGAACTACCCATCACCAGATGTAGGCTCTTGTTACCACTTGAAGTATTACTCTCAGCCTTTATTAGGGGATCAACAACCCAAAAATCAGTTTTCACTGTATAGCCGCAGCAAAATATGGGCTCGTTACCCTTGAAACACTAATTTGTAGTTATATACTCAACATTTTTGCAATTGCACATGGAGAACAATAATATTTAATAAGGGAAAATGTAATAGTTAAAAATCCAAATGCTGCTTATGACCTCCATTTTATAAGGTCCTACTATAATCCCAACTAGGAATGTTTTCACTAATGAAAACTCTCAAACAGTTGTAAAAGAAAGTACTTCTAGAAATTCTAAGAAATCCATTAAGGAGGCACAAATACTATAAATTCCATTCCCCTGTGGGGGCAACTATATATATATAACATCTATGATAATATGATATTTGAAAGTCTCATATAAAAATAACGATTATCAAGTAAATTATGCAAAAAATTCAAGAATCAAAATATTATTTGGCTGATAGAAACCAATAGACCGGTATCAAGAAAAACTCATGGAAGGATTGCTGCATAAACAGAATAGCTCTCGCATTAGCAATTTTCATCAATAAGAGGCTCTCTTGAGCTGCTGATGTCTTCGGAAGATGTCATCGACTAATTATAGCAAAATCAAAAGCAAAGCAAACAATTTCAGAGAAATTAATCGTAATTTTAAAAGCAAATTAACCTAAATTTCGAAAGAACACTATGAATCAAACAATCTTGTCAAAGAACGAAAGCTTGTGTTGCTCAAGATCTGATGTCCCTATCGCCATTTTCGATCTAGGAATCGAGCAATTGCTCTGCTTTCTGCTAAAGTTAGGGTTTGATTTCGCTCTCTGTAAAAGATTTCAGAGACAAACTTGGTTTGCTCTGCTTTCAAATATGTTTCGGATTTCCTATGTTTCGTATCTCTGAGCGAGAGAGATGAGATTGAGAGGTCGATGAGGGAGCGGCTGAGAGAGAGAGAGAGATGAGATCGAGAGAGAGAGAGGGAGAGACTGAGAGAGAGACTTGCACGGTAATGGATCAATCTAGTGTTCGATCGAGAGAGAGAGATTGAGAAAGAGAGAGTTCGATCGAGGAGCGACTGTAAGAGAGAGAGAGGTTAGAATGAATTCGTTTTATTAAACTGAGACGGATATTGCGACGTTTATAAGAGGAATAAAACGATTTAAGAAAGTAAAACGGTTTAATACTGTTTTTAAATAAAAACGGCTTAATGCCGTTTTAAACGTCTGTTCTTTTTTTTCAATTTTTTGTAGTGTGGGTGAGAATGAGACGATGAGTTCTTTGTCTTTGTTATGTTTCCTCCTCCATATTACTACTCTCCTTCTCCTCCTCCTCTTCAAAGTCAGAGTAGTCTAACCAACATTGATTTCTAATGAATTCTTCTCCTTTGATTCCTGTAACCACATTATCCAGATTGATTGTTGACTATGATCCCATCATCCTTTGATTAAGGAGGCTGAATCATCACTTAGATTATCACGCTGAGGAGGACATTCCATGAGTTTACAGATTCCTGAACACATGACATAATTAAAGCCTGGCACGCAAATGTCCGCTAAGAGCGATATTCCTCTCAGTGGTTGTAGTAGTAAAGCTACACACACGAAGCCATCGATCAATAAATTATTCTCTCTCTCGATCTTCAAATAATCAAAGATTGTAATTGAAAGATTTTTTATATTCAAACATTAAATTTTATCTACTGTCGTTCTACCTATATACTGTCGGGTTCAAAACCTAATTATCATTATCATTATTATTATTAAAATTGGTATCCCCTCTAACCATGGGGATCTTAGTAACTCTGTAAGTTCCATAAAATTTTGGTCACATTTATGTCGGAATCCATTGTGGGTCAGAATTATGGTTGTACTCAAGACCTATGATGCAGTTAGTACAGGTACTATGGCAATGGCTCCGGGTATTGTGGTACTGAGCGTCAGGGGCCTTGTGCCCCCCTCCCAGTACCAACGGTGGCTCTATTGCTAACATTGTAACATCCAAGTTCTTTGATGGGATTATTAATCACACCGATGGAGGGTGCGAGGGCAAGAACTTCTACTCACGGGAGAGATTCATTCAAGCCCCAAATTCAATTTGGTATGGTCAGATCCCAAGATGACTAAAAGCATGAGATTGCAGATTTTTTTAGCCCATTTACACATGAGACAGGAAATACGCTTATAAGATATATTACAATGACATAAGGATGGATATGTGTCATGGTTTTCAGACTCTCCTGACATTGGGATGATTTGGGCAATCAATCCCAGTCTCAGTAGGTGCTGAGCGAGATGATCAATGTGAATCGTCTACCACATTGACTAGTCTAGTCATCCAACATCTTGATAATATCGTCCGAGTTGGTAAAACCTTGATTGATTCGATAAAAAATTGATGCAATTCAAAAGTTATGATGTAATCATCAAAAAAATTATAATCTCAACCTTGTTTTTCAATTTTTTTTTATAAATCATCGAAAAAAAATTTAGATGTTCAAAATCAAAAGAACATCATTCTTTATTTCCCATTCATGATCCAAAATCGTCGGAAATGATTGCAATCACCGTTGGAAAACCTAACTATGTGAAGAAGATGAGAAAAGGAGTTTGGATATTTCACACGCAAAAATGGTGAAAATGGTCTTCAA
The DNA here is from genome assembly GCF_017979445.1 of Akebia trifoliata. Lineage (NCBI taxonomy): Eukaryota > Viridiplantae > Streptophyta > Magnoliopsida > Ranunculales > Lardizabalaceae > Akebia > Akebia trifoliata. The sequence continues at coordinate 3,054,922 of NC_141390.1, read as the reverse complement.
GGACCATTTAGAAAGAAAAGGTTTACTAAATGTACTGTTCAACTAAGTCGGAAAATTTAATGACTATTTGGAAAGAAGTCCCTTCGTGAGGGTCCTTTTAGTAATTTTTTCAAGATTCAATAGCTACTGTTTGCTAACCATGCACTTGGAAATAGCAGATCTACGATAAGTGTACTGAGAATTGTATCATCATTATTTTCACAAAAATCAATAACTAATTTACAATGAACTCCTTCGGCTTCTTATATGTCTGAGATCTTCCAAGGCCTACATGTCATCCTTTACCAGCTTACATATTAAAAGCTTCATCATCTACCAAATTTCCTCAGAATTCTCGCATTCACAAAGTTTATTTGATGCAATTAAAGATTCCACCACATGAATAGGTAGCACACCAGCATTCGATCTTCATTCTTTTCCATTCACAATTGTAGAAAAAACCTACTGCATCTATGGTCTATACATGTTGTCAAACCACTGCAATCATCGTGGAACTATCATTCTTGCTTGTCTCTTACTTTGATGAATCTATTTTTTTAATGATCTCTTTTAGGCTCAGAGTTTGATATAATTTCGACACATATTGACAATTGAATGAACTTTTGTTTCTGAACAAAGATTGGACAAGAAAAGAAATAACCTTTGTTTTTGAATAAGGATGTTAAAGGAAAATTGGTTTCCTTTACTCAATAGAGATGTGACAAAAAAATATGGCCCTTGTTTCTAAACATAGATGGGACAAGAAGAAAATTTATCACTATTTTTTAACAAAGATGGGACAAAGTAGAATGGAACTTTTTGAATTCCTATTTTCTTTCGTTTTTTTTTTTTTTTCCTAATTTTTTTTTATGAAATTATTATTGCACACTTTTCCTCCAGTAGTAATAAAGCTTTTATTTTCATTACAAGGATAGTTCATTCTTTTATTTTTATTTTTATAAATGTGGTTGAGCATAAAGTTACTTTAAAAATGATTTTATTGATTTTGTTGAAAATGATGGTAATATAATTCTTAGTACACTCACTAGATGAAACTATCTCCTCTGATTAAGAGTCGAATTTTTAAGATGATGATGTGTGATTTCTTCTTCCCGAGCTTCACATTTTACCGGTTGAAAAGGGTGGTTTTATTTTCGGAGAAGAGCTTCGAGCTTGATCTTTTCTAAATGTTGGTGTTCAAGTGTTTTAGATCTTTACTGCTTCTCTAGAGGGGGGCTTATGAGTTTTTTCTTCTCTAGAGTGGGAGTTTCTTTTTTGAGAAAATGATCTACTTCTCTTCCATAGGAGAATGTGACATGTTTTTTTTTTTCTTTGGGAGAAAATGATCTAGGTATTTTTTGAATGCCTAGACTTTGATATTTATAGAATCAGATAAATGTGATTTTTCAATTATTTTCCCAACTTAAAAGGTTTTAGTAAATTAGTCTAAAGGGTAAAATGTTATATTTTCAATTTAAAAAGTTATAGGGACTTTATGATGGATTTGGCCCATGATTTTAATTAAAGGGCCCAAGATTAAGTTGTTTGGTGGTTTGACTAACCCATTTGGTGGGTTTTGATTATTTGATTGTGGATTAACCTAAATTATGAGCGTGTAGGCCTAAGAACTTATATCTATCCCTTGAAAAAGTTAGGAACTTTAGATTTTATGTGTGAAAATCCAAATTTAAGTCACAAAAGACTATTTTAACAAACAGTCCCAATTTAGAGGTGTAGGGCCCATTAGTAATCTTAGGGTGTTTTTTTTTATACTTTATGAATAATAAAAGGGTTATTTATAAATTTGAGAGAATTTAAGGATTAGTGTAAAAATTTTGTTCCTACAAAGGATTTCAAGGCTTGACTTTGGGATTAAAACTTCTTCTTTTTTGATGTTTTAGCTTAGAAGATTGGTTATCATCCATGGACCACACTATCAAACCATGTAAATCTTGGTGTGTGATTTTTATTTTCTTTATTGTTTCATTGTTTTCATAGTTAGTGTCACCCCTTCTTTATCTTTCCTATTATTTGGTATTTTTTCATATGAGAGGTGGTGGTAGAATAAGGGAGGGTGAGATGATTTTGTTTTCGAAGGGGGATGGGTGGTGATTTGATAAAATATAAAATGAGGTGGGGTAGTCTCAGAATGTGGGTGTGGGATGGACAACGAGCGCTTGTGGAAAAAAAATAAATAAATGGTGCCAAACTTTTGAACGTAAGAGTTGACAAAATTTCAATATTTTGCATACATACCAAGCAGGGATTTGCCATTATAATTAGATAATTACAACGGTCGTCTTGAACCATGTATTAGTCATTAATTTGACTTTATGGAATAAATGCATCTTGTTGTTATTGCTCTCAATGGACCGGGTTGAGAATAGATTGGTACCAAATTGGAATATATCATTTTAAACCCTAGTTAATATATTTCATAATCATGACCCATTTCAAAAAAACAAATTTCAAAATTTGCTGGATCTAATTTGATTTAATAAAAGAATATGCATCATGTAAACATTTCAAACACATTATTGGATTGGGTCCCACCATATCGAGAGTCATGCTACATTGCCTACGTTGGACACTAAGTTCAACATTGAGCTGATCTGGCAATGCACAAATAGCCATAGATTTATTTTCTCGAGAAATGCATTAAACAAGTCAGTACAATGTTAAACCCATCGTCTAATGCAGGCAATCAAACATTTTCCTCATTGAATTGGATTCATATAAGATTGGAGGTTTTTATTAGAACCCAAACTCTTCATCTACACCCATAGTTATTGGACCCAACGGGTCATATTTTTGGGTCTAACCCGATCCACCGTCAACCCCAAATCTTATTATGCATTTGTTGAATTTTTCATCCAATAAAAAAGTGACACATGTAGAGATCGGAAAAATCCTATTAAATTCATAGATGTGACTTTAAGCCAGTGTTTTGAAGATCAAATCGGATTGGACCAATGCTTCAAAACAAAAACAAAAAAGCATTTGTTGAGTTTAAAACTAGATGGCCATTGATTTCATAGATTTAAAATTTAAATCCAACGGGGAAAAAATCTCTCTTATATATATATATAGGGAAATGTTCAGCAACAAACATTTTGGCAAACATTTTGAAAAAACATTTTTCAAAACATGGGTTAGAGGTTTTGGAATGAGCTGATTTTTGATAAGGATGATCTCTACGGTGAGGAGATCATCATCACCAAAAATCAGCTCATTCCAAAACTTCTAACCCCATCAAAAATGATTTACAAAAAATGGACGGTCCACGATTTTTCAACTTGTAAATTGGGCTAGAAGTTTTGGAATGGACTGATTTTTGGTGAGGATGATCTCCTCACCGTAGAGATCATCCTCACCAAAAATCAGCCCATTCCAAGGCCTCTAACCCATGTTTTGAAAAATGTTTTGCCAAAATGTTTGTTGATGAACGGACCCACACACACACATATATATATATATATATATATGGGTCCCGTTCAGCACCTTAAGTTTTACCACACACTTTAGCAAACGTGTTTTGTCTTACATGGGTTAGAAGTTTTGGAATGGGCTGATTTTTGGTGAGGATGATCTCTATGGTGAGGAGATCATCCTCACCAAAAATCAGCTCATTCCAAAACTTCTAACCCCATAAAAAATGATTTACAAAAAATGGACGATCCACGATTTTTCAACGTGTAAACATGAGGCTAAACATTTCGGAATGAGCTGATTTTTGGGGAGGATGATCTTCTAATCATAGAGATCATCCTCACCAAAAATCAGCCCATTCCAAAACTTCTAACCCATGTAGGACAAAAAACGTTTGTTAAAGTGTGTGGTAAAACTTAGGGTGCTGAACATTTCCCTATATATATATAGGGTCCCGTTCAGCACCCTAAGCTTTACCACACATTTTAACAAACGTGTTTTGTCCTACATAGGTTAGAAGTTTTGGAATGGGCTGATTTTTGGTGAGGATGATCTCTATGGTGAGGAGATCATCCTCACCAAAAATCAGCTCATTCCAAAACTTCTAACCCCATTAAAAATGGTTTACAAAAAATGGACGGTCCACGATTTTTCAACGTGTAAACATGGGGCTAAACATTTCAGAATGGGCTGATTTTTGGGGAGAATGATCTTCTAATCATAGAGATCATCATCACCAAAAATCAGCCCATTCCAAAACTTCTAACCCATGTAGGACAAAAGACGTTTGTTAAAGTGTGTGGTAAAACTTAGGGTGCTGAACATTTCCCATAGATATATATATATATATATATATATATATATATATATATATATATCCTACAAATTTAAGAACTAGTCTCTAAGAATTTTTTTCCATCTTATGTGATGGAGCCTCAACCACAAGCTTTCCTTTCTAGAAAAGTCCACTTAATTTATAGAAGATAAATGCAATACATTTATGGCAGTTGTTTTTCATCCAATAATGAAGTAACACGTATACAAAGATAAAAAGTTAGTAACCAGAGATTGTAAGCAATTAGAAAGGAATTGAAAATGACTCGCCTTAGAGTGACTGCTCAGGACAAGCATCTACAGTTCTATTCATACCTCCACGTCAGCACAGTGTGAAACGCATGCCCAATCACTTTTGCTTTTTTTTTTTTCCATGGAATTATAGAAGCTTCCACATCTAAATTTGACTTTCTACTCTGAAAATTCAAAGTCAAATTAAGCGCGTACAGTAACGTTGCCAAAGTCAACAGTCTTCACTTTTGAACCCTTCCTCCATACTACAATATAAATACATCCAAACCTTATGCCACATTCTTATAACACATTGTTTTAATTCTTCCTCCAAAACCTTATTATTATTCAATAATGGTATCCCCTTCTACCATGAAGACCTTACTAACCCTAATTTCCATCGGAATTCTTGTCACAATTCTGTCTGATTCCGTTGTGGGTCAGAATTGTGGTTGTTCTCAAGACCTATGTTGCAGTCGATTTAGGTATTGTGGCAATGGCCCCGACTATTGTGGCACCGGATGTCAACAAGGCCCATGTGACACGCCACCACCTACCAATGATGTCTCAGTTGCTGACATTGTAACGCAAAGTTTCTTTGATGGTATTATTAATCAGGCCGATGGAGGGTGCGTGGGCAAAAACTTCTATTCGCGAGATAGGTTCCTTCAAGCCCTAGATAAGTACCCTCGGTTCGGTACTGTTGGATCCCAAGATGACTCAAAGCGCGAGATCGCAGCTTTCTTTGCCCATGTCACACATGAGACTGGACGTAAGTTTACCATCCTTATTTTCTTTTTCTTTTATGGCTCGGGTTTGGTGTCTCATGGCAAAACACACAATCCCAACCATTGGAACATGAAATTAATCCAATAGATATGTTTTATCTTAGGGGTAAGTGATATATCCTCGAGGTACACTTTTCAATGGTTAATTGAGATTGTGTGCTTTGTCGTGAGTCAACAGATCCAAAAACTTATTTTGAAATGATCTAGTCGATCAAAACTCAAAAGTTTAGAAAGGTATATTATATCGACATAATAGAGCACTGATGTCTAATGGCATCATATTATAATGGCGGGACACGTCCACATTTGGGTTTCTAATCCGAGTATTTCTGTGTTGACTAGGATGCATTTTCTACTTAATCAAGTTCATTCATTCAAGCAAATTAAGATTGAATCCACTCCAACTTTAACTGAGTTAACTCAGCCAAGTTTCTGGTTGAAACGACTCATTCAAATTCCGAATCGACTAAATGAATTTTAAAACATAGGTTATGATTGCATTCACATTTTGATAAATCACTAAATACCCTTTTAAATGTCTTGCTTGTACAGACTTTTGTTACATAGAAGAGATAGATGGTGCCTCCAAGGACTATTGTGATGAGACCAATACTCAATATCCATGCGTTGCCGGCAAGGGATACTATGGCCGAGGACCGATTCAACTCTCGTGGAACTACAACTACGGCCCAGCAGGAAATAGCATTGGATTCGATGGCCTAAACGCTCCAGAAACTGTGGCCAACGACCCTGTTGTGGCATTCAAGACTGCCTTGTGGTTTTGGATGAACAATGTTCATTCAATCATAACATCGAACCAAGGGTTTGGTGCCACAATCAGAGCAATCAATGGTGCTCTTGAATGTAACGGTGGAAACTCAGGAGCTGTTGAAGCAAGGGTCCGGTATTTTACCGATTATTGTAACCAGTTGGGTGTGTCACCAGGTGACAACCTCAGATGTTAGAACTATAGCAAAATGATCATCTAAATATTGGTTTGGTCCTTCTTTTTAGTGTATGAGAATAAATTACGAGGCAATAAAGAGTGGAATATGTAGCGAAAATTGTTTTGGCAAAGAATTGATAACAATAATGTCTTCATTTTGTTAAGATCATTGTCATTTTAGTGTGATATCGCTTACTTTATATGTAAAAGATATTTTAATGAAATATGGTTCGAAATTTAAATTAGTGAGAATCGATGAGTCAACTTATGCTTACTCTTGCATCTATGATTCTAGATTATTCCTTTTCAATGGAATATGAACTCTGTGCTAGAGAAAATAATAATGGGAAAATGAATTATTATTTGTACATAGGAAAATGTCAAAAAGAGAGTTGATTTTAGTTTATTATTTTCTAGGACATCTTCAAGGGTGGAAAATCTCTTTGGGAGGGAAAATGTGCAATATATAGTATACATGAAAATCACATTTTTCAGGGACAATCATTTCGTCTCCTCATTTTCCGTCCACAATTATAAAGATCTTACGTGACTATGTATGCATATCTCAATTCATCATCAAATGATCTAAATAAATTAGATTAAAGATTGCAAAGTAAAAATAATTAAAATGATTAAGAAATCATCTAGTAGGTAAATTATCTTGCTACATGTTTACAAGTTGAAGAATTGTGGACTGCCTGCGTTTTATAAACCGCTTTTGATGAGGTTAAAAGTTTCGGAATGGACTGATTTTTGGTGAAGATGATTTCCTCATCATAGAGATCATCCTCACAAAAAATAGCACATCTTAAAACCTCTAACCCATACATTTAAAAAATGTTTGGCACAATGTTTGGCTCTCTTTAGGGCCTCCGAATGCCACCCTTAATGTAATGCATAAACATAATGAATTAATTACTAATAGATCAAAGCAGTGGCATTGATCACGAAAAGTCTAAAGAGAGCTTTGTTAATTATAATCAGCTGATTCTCTATAAATTAGCTATATATTACTTTAAATGAAGTTATAGAGATGCATATGACTTACATATTTCTTAGGTTCGACTTTGACCCGACCAGCCCGCTTCAAAATTTTGGAGGAACCCTCCTTCTAACATGACATGTGGCATTTTGCATTTATTTCACGCCCATTTTTGTTAATATTTGGGATACTTTCTTGGAATAGCACTTGTAATCCAATTAAGAGGGTTCTACCAAAATTTTAAAGTGGGATTTCTGCTTCAAAAAAAAATTTCGATTTCCTGGTAGACATACTACTATAAACATGTCTTCAACAACCACCATCCCTGTATCCTACATCCACCATTTCCTACCAATTAACCTATCTCCTATTAGTTATTTATTTTGGAGGTTCCTATTTAAAAGGGCACAACCTCATGGGTTTTGTTGATGGCATGACACCTGCCCACCTCAATTTCTACCAGCAAAAAAAGATGGTGATATTGAAATCAATCCCGACTACATCGCGATGGTTGGGATTTCCATTTCACAAGCTGTGTGAAATTGATTGGCGACCACTTATGCCCACCACTCATAGACTAGAATAATGCAATTACGTCTTCAATTACACCAACTCAAGAAAGATGCAGACTCAATGTCTGAATATTTACTTAATGCCAAAACCATTGCAGACTAGCTTGCCATAGTTTTTAAGCCTATTGACAATGGTGATCTGATCCTCTATATTCTAGTAGAACTAAGTACAAAATACAGCCCCTTTGTCACATGAATTACTACTCGTGATGTGCCTATTAGATTATCTACGAAATTCGTGTCAATGACACACATTCAAATTCCACCAACATTTTAGCAAATGGTACTACAAGAGACGCAGCACTTTCTCATCGAGGAAGACAAGATTCTCGTGGCCGAAGAAGCAGTACACACAACAATCTCAATTGTGGACGAGGACAAAATGTTGGTCGTGGAACATGACCAAACTACTTTAATCCACTTGTCAGCTATGCAGCAAGGTAGGATGTACGGCCCTCTATTGTCACCAACAATTCAATCATTCTCTCTTGCCTGATGGTGGCACTCCCAAGGCTTTTTATACGACACTTTCATATTCTAATGTGTTGTGAATTCTGATTCTCGTTATGTGTTGTAAAAACAATATATTATAACCAATAAAATAATATAAAAAAACACGAAGAAATTGGAGGAACTTATTGGTGACTGAGGCACGAAGAAGCCGATGTCCTTAAAACCAATTTCACCCCCTTAGGAATGAATCCTCAATGCAGTTGGTCTCAGGTGTCTGATTTTCAAGATTCAACAGTCACTATCTGCTAACTGTGCACTCGAAAATAATAGATTTACAGCAAACTAGATCGGATCTAATGTTGTACTAGCAACAAGATTGTATGCAAGATGTTATCTCGAAGAGAAGAATTGAGTAGAGAAGAAGAGAGATCAAAAAGATTTTCTATGTCTCAAACATTAAGGCACGATCTAATTTTATAGGTAGTAGGCCCAACGGTTTATAATAATAATTATAGATACGTTTGGGCCTTAACTAGCCCATTTCTAAACGTTGGAGAAACCGAACGGTCAACACATTAACTCTAATGGGACATAAAATTTTAGTAAAAGTGAGCCTTTCATATGCACTCACGTGAGGCTTAAATATTAAGATTTGCACCCCTCCCTTACGCGCATTGCATGCGTACACGCGTACTAAGATTTTTTGACGGGTTGACCCCAAACATAATAGGTTGTAGTCCCACGGTGCCTTGGACTCCCATGTGAGCGTGAGACACAGTCTCTTTCTCATTCACACTCAAGCAATATAGAGAAAGGGATCATTTATAATTTGAATTTATTCGATGTTGGACTAAAGATTTGAAGAGTTATCTCTACAACTCTCACAAACAAAAAAGCTAAGAGAGTCTTTGACTTTCAACTTATACAGAAAAGAGAAAAATAATTTAGCTTATATTTCAACAATTAAGAAAATCTCTACTCTTTACAAGTAACAATCAAGAGGTCTTGAATTCGAACCTTATCCTCAACAAAATACATGAATAAAACTAAGAATTTTTCAATATAATGACATATGGTAACCGGATTCGAGAACGACAAATCACCTTACTCCAGACTTGGCCAATCTATCTATTCATTTCAACTACAATGAAAATGATAAAGTAAAAGTAGGAAATTGTACAAGTTTGCCTATCCTCTACATTGGGAAGTCTCTTTTACATACTAATTCTTCATCTTTTCACCTCAATGACATTCGTCATGTTCTACTTATCACCCAAACTTTATTATCTGTGAGCTGATTTACTCATGATAATGATGTACTTTTTGAATTTCATCCGTACTATTTTCTCATCAAGGATCAACAGTCAGCGAGGACCTTACTACGCCGCATGAGTAACAATGGGTTGTATCAAATCAACCCTCATCACACATCTGATAATAAAGCAGTGTTTGTGGGTGAATGAACCTCAATAATGCAATGGCACAATCGACTTGGACATCATGCTTTTCATATTGTATTCTCAACAAGTTTGCACTTCCAGTACTTTCGAATAAAGATAGTGGCGTTTCTGAAGCCTATTAGATGGGGAAATCGCATAAACTTCTTTTTCTTTGGTCATCAACATGAAGCACAATTCCATTAGATCTCATTTATTTGTATGTATGGGGACTGACCCCAATTATTTATTTTGATGGACATCGCTATTACCTTCATTTTTTGGATGATTTTACAAGATTTACATGGATATTCTCCCTTTTTCAAAAGTCTGATGTTATGGATATGTTTAAGAAGTTTAAAGTTTTAGTTGAGAATATATTTGATAAACAAATCAAGTCAATGTAAATTGATTGGGGAGGTGAATTTCGCTCTTTATCTCGATATTTCGCTACATGTGGCATTGCACATCGCGTTTCTTGTCCACATACCTATGAACAAAATGGATCTGCAGAAAGAAAGCATAAACATATTGTTGAAACCGGACTCTCCTTAATGGCCCATAGTTCAGTCCCTATGAAATTCTGGAATCATGCTTTTGAAGCTGTCTCTTCTTAATAAATCAACTTCCCACGACTCTTGCTAATGGAACACCATATGAGAAACTGTTTGGTTCTCCACCTGACTACTCTATTCTATGAGTGTTTGGATGTGCCTGTTATCCATATATCCGACCCTTCAATGATCATAAACTTCAACTTCGGTCCACAAAATTTATATTTCTCGGATATTGTATGATGCATCATGGGTGTAAGTGTTTCAATCCTATCACACAAAAGATAAGCATTAATCATCATGTCATTTTTTATGAACTCAACTTCACTTTCAGCAATACCCACCAACATTTAAGTCAACCCTTTAAACCCACTTCTGACCATCATTTTACCACATCTATACTCCCAATCCCCGCTCCATCTACCATCTTACAAAGCACAACAATTGCCTCTCACAAACCACCTTCCAATTTGACCCATTTAACACCACCTATTCCAATATCCAATCCTCCTCGTACTATTTCCATAAACACAACACAACGTGAAAAAACCCATATTCGATGGTCCAAGGCTGTTGAATTTCATAAAATTTGATGGATCAAGGGGTAGAATTGGCATCGAATTTTTTATTATCAAATTTCTTTTTTCGATGGGTCGAAACCATCAAGTTAATGGAGGGTGGGAGAAATTCGACAGCTCTAAGCAGTCGAACTTGGGGAACATCAAGAATTTTGACTGCCCTAGATCGTCGAAATTCGATTTCTAAAATTTGTGGCCTTGGCCCGTCAAATTTTCTTGTCAAATTTTCTAATTTTCACATAGTGCAACCCAATCTCAACCTAGTACTTACCTTAACCAATCAAACATGACACTTTGTTCTTCCCACTTACTCACATCCAATCCCTTGAGGACAATCCTAGACAATCTACCTCCCCCTAAATTTATAATATACCAACTAAATCTAATTCACTTCCCATCCAATCCTTTGGTAACTGTCCTGCTCCACCCATCAACTCTAACACTCACTACAAGAAAGTCGTGGATAAGGAACGAGGGTAAGAAACGGATTTAAACCGTTTCTAAATGAAAATGGATTTGAGCCGTTTCTCTATGTAAAACCGTTTTAAAAGGCGTGATTTGCATCAGTGAACCTATCGAGTTTTGCCTTAAATATGAAATTAGAGAACAGAGGCTCACATTCGCATATGGCTTGCATTAGAGAACGATCATGGAACAAAACTTAAGTCTCGTTTCTGATCTCTGATCTTCGCAACAACGTCCTCACAAAACCCTAAAGGTCGATTCTCCAATCTTCACAAAACCTCTATTTCGATTATAAAACATAAATCTCTGTTCTGATTTATCTCTTAAACCTAAATCTCCCATCTTAAAAGGTTATTCCACCTTCATCTCAATTTCTCTCTTCGTAATCTCGATTTCTCCCATTCTTCATCTTGAGTTTGATTTCACATCAGTTGACAAAGTTTTAGCAGTCGAAGCCAGAAAGAAGTTCGAAGAAGGTAAACTTGTAAGACCCTAAACAAAACCCCCTTTTTTTTAATCAATCCATTATAAACCCTTGCTCTTCATCTTCTAACTAGAAATTGTTATTTTTCCAACATTAGCATGTATTTCAGTTTCATTCTTTGTTTAATAATCTAGATTTGAATAAAAATCTGCTTCCTCAGACCTTGTCGTGTTTAATAATCTCGATTTCTCCTGAAATCCTCGAATTTTCTTGACATTTTATAGTTAAGGATTTGATTTTATTGTGTTTTTATGGTTAAAATATATGGCTCTGTACATGCTGGTTTTTTGTGGAATTTTTTGCTTAATATCTTGATTTCTTTTTTATACTAGCCAATTTCAGTTTAATTTTTACTGCTATAACCAATTTTAGATGAGTTAAATTTTATGCTGCAGCTGAGTTGCTTTCCACCATAATCTTGTTGAGTCTCCTCTGCTAACCCCGACTAGAAATCCCTTACGTATTTATCCACCGTTCTGCCTGAGTTATTTTCCACAATTGTGTAATATTTAGCTTGAGTACCATCTCTACCCTCTTTAACCTTACCAAGGGCATTGCTGCCCATAGGATGATCTATTGGATCCAATTTTCAAATAACCTTGCTCATAGTATACTATAAGACTATCAGATAACAACATAAAGGGACCCCATTCAGCATAAAAAGGGTAACATTAATGCATTGGGGTTGCACAAAATATTCATGTGGAATGGGATTTCTTAGGTTATGTTCTTGGAGGAGGAATTAGAATTGAGAAAGGATGTTAAAGATGGGTAGAAGCTTTCGTTTCCAAAGCCTTGTCTATTCTTGTGAATGGTTCCCCTGAAGGGTTCTTAGCAAGCTTGATAAAGCATCTCTCCACATTGATCCCCTTGCCCCTACAAAATTAGGATGCAAAATTGGAGTACAGCCCCCATCCTAGGCTTGGTTAAAACATTGCTCTTTTATTTTGTATTGATCCTAGAAGAATTCTATATGAGATATCAACAATCAAGAATTGTGAGAGAAGAATGGACATTTAGAAACTTAAATCTGTGTGGCATCACCATAACTGAAACTACCAGAACCAAATTAATCATACTTATTATGTCTCTTATTGAGTTGTTAAGGTTAATTGTAGATGAGTCAGTCTGCATCATATGGAAAATTTTATGCTCCCAAAAAAGCAGTTGCAACAGAGTTCTTCATTAATATGGTTGTGGAAATTTAGAAAAACATTGTTGGTTTTAGAGCCATGAAATATATGAAAGAGGGGTGAATGTATTGGACTGATTAGTACTATAAGGAAAGGATTATCGCTAAAAATAGTGAGGAGGATAAAATATATATAATAAAAAAGAAACAAATAAAGAGCTAAAAATTATCCTGTAGTAGGACGACGATTACTATCAAGCTCACACAATATGTTGTGATTCTATGAACAGGATTCAAGAGAAGACAATGGAGATGCTGGTTTCAAGCAACATTAACCATCATCAACACATATGTTGTGTTTCCATCATCTTTCCCCCCTTAAAAGTAGAACAATAGTTGTAGTTTTCATTTTCAAAAAAATAAAATATAAATAAATAGTGTATTTTCCACATTATTCATTGCAACCACCATTCTTCTTATCCTTTTCTCTGATTACTTGCTTAGGTATAAGGAGTATTGGCCTTGAGATTACAGTTCTTGGTTTCTCTAATAGGTAAGGCATTATCCTTGCTATTAGTTTTGCGAGTGGCCGAGTCAGATTTTACCCAAGTCTGTTCTTGCTATATATTTTAGTTTCTTTTTTTTATTTGTAGCTGAACAATAACCAGAACTAGAAACACTTGAAGAGTTGTCTGTTCTTGCTTTAGAAACATTTGAGTAGGTTTCTTTTGCCATCTTTATTTTTCAAATGTTTCATCTTAGAATTAAATCAGGATTCTTCCCATTCTTCTTGATGTCTAAGGCCTGAATTGGAAAAGCTCACTCTTGTCTACCTGCATATGTACAAGGATATTTATGCCATGCTTTTATCTGCTATTACATCTATGATATATTGTACAAATGCACATACCATGCTTAGACAACTCTTTAGCTTTATTTGGTTTTTCTTATTGATCAAATTTTCTTTTCATTGTCGTTCATATGATGGGGAGGACCAGCAGATACTTTGAGGAACTAGATGTTTTATATTCTTTTTTAAGGTACTAGAGCTCGTGATTGAGGACTGCTACTTCGTGCAAATCCAAATGCAAGTCATTTACCACCAACTAGAAATCTAAGGTCGGTGGTGGGAGGAAGAAGAAATTCTTTTGGAGTTCAAACCTTGCAATAGGCTAATGGAGTCATGTTATGGTGAGGTTAGAGAGTTTTTTTAATTGACTCCTAGTTTATTAGTTATTGATTTACAGCCTAAGAGCCAAGTCCTCATCAATTTCTGTATCCATGCTAGTTCTCCATAGCAGTATCCAATTTATGCATACTTCCACAAACTGTTCAATGTTTTGCCATAATGATATTACCATTTTCACCAGAAATTGATGCATCGTAATAGCTGTCACCTAAACTATTAAGTTCTGGTAGGGAGGCTACGTTTGTCCAAGCTTTCAGCAAAAGTATTGTGTAGTTGAAGAAGACATGTTAGGGTGGCTATTTGTGCTAAACTTTTAGAAGGTTCTTGGTCATGAGATTAAATGGTCTAAATGCAGCTTGCCTGCTTGCTTGTAGCTGGTATTAAGGTGGGTGAACCCAGCCATATAATCGGGACTGCCATATGTTAAACTTTGTGCTAAGAAGGTAGTCATTATGGCAGCAAGCAAGGATGCTCCCATATTTGTTATGGGTGTCAATGAGAAGGAATACAAACGCAACATGGACATTGTCTTGCTACCCTTGCCAAGGTTGTTTCTGTGCTCTCTTCTGTTTTAATTCTCTATATATATATTTCTAAATGTTTTTTCTTAATAAATTCAATTGGATAGCGTATATTATGGATGTTTACCATTAATGCTTACCATTGATTGTTGATTACAAAGATTCTTCATATTATGGGAGGATGTTCTTAACACACATTCATGTCATCCCATGAGCAGTCACTAAGCTGATGATGACTATTATATCTATTGCATAAATGAAGCCTATTCAAACCTCTTCAGCAATTAACACAAAAAAATTTGAAACTTTAGCATCAATGAACCTTAGACCTCCACCTAGTGATCGGCACAAATCATTCGATGAAGATGATTTTTCAAACAAGCATGTTGTTGTCAAGAAAGTTAATGCAGTACCCATTAACGCTACAGCATATTCAGTTGCTGACCTGCAGATGGCTACAGACAGCTTCAACATAGAAAACCTCATTGGGAGGGGTCTATCGGACGTGTTTATGGGGCTCAATTTGATGATGGAAAGGTATACATTTCTCTTACATGCATCAGGTCCTGTTTGGTTTAGTTTAAATTGTGTGAATCTTCTCCTTCGTAGGA
Source organism: Akebia trifoliata (assembly GCF_017979445.1). Taxonomy (NCBI): domain Eukaryota; kingdom Viridiplantae; phylum Streptophyta; class Magnoliopsida; order Ranunculales; family Lardizabalaceae; genus Akebia; species Akebia trifoliata. Next base: position 3,039,738 of record NC_141390.1, on the reverse strand, counting down.
CTATACTTTCATGTCATTATAACAATTATTAATGAAAAGTAAAGAAAGAAGATTGCACTATTTTTTTCCCTAGTGTTTGTTGTGGAAAAGTGGAGTCTTTTTTTTTTAAAGAGTGTTCTTTTGGCATTCCTAAAAGAATGTGTTCAGTTGATTTATTTGTTTGAACATTGTTATTTTTATCCTTACAAAGTAATAGTTCTGATTTTGCTAATGATACTCATCAATTGCTTGGTACTTACAAAAGGGAATCTATTCAGGTATTTACATGAAGTTTGCTCACCATCTGTTGTTCACAAGAATTTCAAATTAGCCAACATTTTGCCGGACATGGAGCTCAATCCTCACCTTTCAGATTGTGGGTTGGCAAGCTTTGTTCCAAATGCAAAACATCAGGTAAAAACTCATACTTCCAAGGTTTCATTTCTAGTGCATTACCAAAATATATCCTTATGTATAACCAAAAAATGAAATATGTTGGAAGTACGTTACTGGTTGGTTAGGTGTTACTCATTATACCCTCTTTTGTCAATCTTTACTGCACCCAATTTTTTTTTCTAATATATTTTTCATGCAAGTTGTTACTGTAGTCACTATGTTAAACTTTTCATATTCCAATATTCAAGGAATAAACGTCAGGATGTTAGGGCAGGAAGATATAATCCACCCTACTTACGTAGTACATTTGATGTATGTGCATGGAGTCTTCTTGTAACTCAACTGTCCTATTCCACTATAACCTTATTTATTACATTTTTTCCTGTCATATATTTGTTTGTAGAGCAATTCACCCAACCTTTCCTACTTTGCGCAAACTGTCTAATCCCAAGTTTCCTGGACCCTTCATATCCCTTTGTATATCTATGTTGTGGGTATGGGTATGGGAGCCTTGTTGCTTGAGGCTCAGCTGAACCCAAAGATTCGACATTGAATAATATTAAAGTAAAAAAGTTGTATTGAAAAATAAAAGAAAATAGCAAAAAGAATTTCCTTATAATAATATTAAAAATAACAAACAGATATGTGGGTGAAGCAAGTCTGACACTTGTGTGTATGGATGATTTCAGGTTTTCAAGTTTGAATCAATGTGTGTATGGATGATTCTAGGTTTTCAAGTTTTCGGAAATCATTTGATAGGTAAAGCTATATATTAAACAAGAGATGATTTCACTACAAATTTTTGGAGATTAAATGATATTCTGATATCATTCTTTCTTACTTCCTAATTATTATGGGGATTTGCACCTGACAGTTCAAGGCCGAGATTGGAGCAGTTTTTGGTTCAATGGGCGACGCGTCAGCTCCATGACATTGATGCTTTGGCTAAGATGGTCGATCCAATACTCAAAGGGCTCTACCCTGTTAAATCCCTCTCACGGTTTACTGACGTGGTAGCCCTGCTATTGAACTCCCAAAACAGAGCTTTACGAGTGCTTGGAACTTGTAATGTATATATGGTAATGTAGGGAAGAAGTAATGGGTAGGTTTCTTGTTTTTGGGGGGGGGGGGGGGGGTTGATTCCATTTATGACTTATTGTTACTCTTTTTGTGTATAAATGATTGTGATAGAGAACCTCGATGTTCTTTATTTGGGCCTATTTTGACCATAGGTAATACGTGCATATAAAAAAAAAATTAAAAAATAATTTTTTTTTAAGTTTAGATGTCGGTTTATGACCACTTTAGACATCGGTTTGTAACCGATGCCTAAAGTCTACTTAGGACATCAGTCTTATAAACATCGGATTTTAAACCGATGTCTTAAGATATATATTTTTGTAGTTATGTAAATGCAGATTTGGAACGGTTTTAAGCCGTTCCAAAATCTGAGTTTTGGAACGATTTTTAACTGTTCAAAATCCTGAGATCTAGAACGGCTTCCAGCCGTTTTAATCCATTAATGACACCTCGATTAGAGACGATCGGTCAACCGTTTCATACTGGCTTATGAACGGTTATAAACTGTTCCTAATTGCCATATTTGTTGTTGTGACTTATTTGATGATCACTTGGTCCAAAGTTGGAACCCATAAACCAAAAAGTTACTTAGGCACAAAGCACCCAATGCATATCGCTTTTTTTTCACCATTGGGGTAGTTTTGATGCTTGTGAAAAGCATCTAAACTACCCCAATGGCGTTCAACTATTACTATCCAATTTAACACTCTTATTTGGAATGCACTTGGATCCTTACCCCACTAGCCCCAAGTAGAAAGATTGTGGGATGCAAATGGATATTGAAAATAAAGAGAAATACCGATAAAGTCCACTTTGGCTAAGGGGTATAATCAACAAAAATGGGTTGAGTATACAGATACATTTAGCCCAGTTGTCAAACCCACTACTATTCAAATTGTGATTTCCCTTGTTGTTGCTAATGGTTGGATGATTCATCAACTAGATATCCAAAATGCCTTCTTATATGGCTATCTTGATGAAGTAATCTATATGGCTCAACCTCTAGGTTTCAATGATCAGCGCTACCCACATCATGTATATCGATTGCAAAACTCTCTTTATGACTTAAAACAAGCTTGTTAAAACAAGTCCCACGAGCTTGGTTTCATAGACTTAGTTATTTCTTGGTTCATCTAGGGTTTGCCGGCTCAAACCAACATATGAACATCGGTGTTTGATCAAGCGAATCTTGTGATATATTAAAAATACTGCTTCTCATGGCCTTCAAATTTACAAATCTTCGTAATGGTGAGACACCGAAAGTGGCTTGGAAGAATTTGGAGTGGAACAAATGGAGTATGCCAAGACATTCATTGATAACATGGCATGTAATATATAGTAGACTTTCGATGGTGGATAATCTTAACAAGAGAGGTCTCTTATTTGTATCACGGTGTTCCTTGTCTTTTAAAGCCATGGAAATGTGTGACCACATCTTCTTTGAATGTGGGCTAAGTCAATGGCTATGGAAAACAATTCTCTTAAAGTTTGGGATTCATCGACGAGTAGGGGTTGTAGACACCCCAATTTAATCGAACAAGTCCGAGAGCTTATTCGAATCCATGCATTGAGGATCAAATCAAGAGAATTTCGATAAAAAAAAATGGGACCTACTTGGACCAATCAAAGATGATCAATTTTGATCATTAAAAATTAGATTTTTTGTTTGGCCATATGGCCTGTACGGCCAAACATAACTTTGCCTGGCCATACAGATCATATGGTCAAGGCATTTTTTGTGCTGCTTTACCTTTGTGATGTGTATGCTTAAAATTGCATTGGCCTTACCTCAAGTAAAGCTAGGCATAATTCCTTATGGCCGTACCTGGGATACATCCAATTCAGTTAGACAGTTAAAGAACCCATGTGCGTACGAGATTCTCCACAGGAAGTGACTCTTTAAACCCTTCTCTAATGACTTATTTTCCATGAAAACCCTTACTAATTCCCTTTCTATCTATGCTTTAAAATTTTAAATCTCCTCCATCAAGGGCCTTTTGGTAATCTTCTTATTCTTTAAACTTAACCAAAGGTCTTGCTTGGTTCCCACTCAAGAATAATTATCTCCTCTAACCTTGGTTTGTTGAGACAAATTCGAGTTAAAACATCTTTTTATCCTTTTAATCTTTTTCAAAGATCAATAGGATTCCATTGCATTTAAGGTAAATTGGTCACTTTTCAAATCTTATGACTATCTTTTCCAATCTCAAGAAGTCTTTTGAAGTTGTGCCTAATGACCTTTGTATCCCTAATTTGTTAGAAAACTAGCCAAAGGAAGTGACCAAAGAGGACAAAAAGTTTCTACCTCATTACATATCATTTGGCATAGATCTTTCATAATTGACCCGAATCATAAGGTCCATGACCATTCTACTCCCACTAAGAATTCTTTAGAACTATGGGTGCAAAGAATATCCTATCTCTTAATCACTAAGATTGGTGTGACTTTACAAGACGTTAAAGACCATCAAGGTCAATGTTAGAATGTTGAATTGATACCTTTCATAAAGGATAATCAAGGTTTTAGGATAAGTTTACCCCCCAAGGATTTCCCAAAAATCCAAGGCAAATAGAAATAACTCATTTTGGTGATTCAAAATTCTACTCAAATCTCTCCCAAACCTCTTTAGCCTTCCTATTCTCTTAAACCATTCTCATAATCTATAAATAAAATACTCAAAAAGAAGAAGACCAAGGTGAGATTAAACCCTTCACTTCCCATCTAATCTCCCTACTTTTACTCTCTTATTCTTTTTTTACTTTCAAGCATTTTTCTTTATTAAATCTAGAGGTTTGGGGTAGATAGTAGAGGTAATCTCCCCCATTAACTCCTCAATAAGCTCATTGAGAGTATTATACTATGATGCTTTACTTTTATTTACTTTCATGCAATTTAAATTTCAAGTATAATTGTTTTACATTCCATTTTATTTTTTTGTTAATTTAATTTTCTAGACTAGATGTGTATTTTCTTCTCTTTTTTTATTGTAATAAAGTTGGAGAGTAAACCCTCTTAGGAGGTAATCTTCTCTTGATGAGTTTTTCACATGCATACACTTTTCACAAACTCATTTCTAAGATGTTACATGCAAGAGTGTAGGTCCTGTAGATACGTGATTTCATCATTACGACGACCACATCTACGATGATTTGGAGTCGCCACCATTCATATTGTAAGTGGGTGTGAATGGTCACCCGATGTACATTTTTTGAAAAAGTGACATTTTGGCGTTTAGTGACTCTCGATAGATAAGGTATGGATCAAATCTTTGAGATACGGTGTAAGCGGCTCGATTGGAGAAAAGGGAAGGTGTTAGACACCCTTTTCTCCCCACTAAATAGTGGTAACCTCAACTCAACTCGGTCATTTTAATCGAAATATAAGAATAAAAAAAAAAGTGTCACGTGTTGATAATGTGTACCATAAGTAGGGATTTATTTTTGGCTTGATTATAGGATCATCCCATTAAAGGGGATGACCCTTATAAACCTTTGCCTTGAGAAGAGATGAGGGGATAATAGAAGAGGGAGGATGAGAGGGTAGAGAGAGAGAGAGGGGGGGATTGCCTTGAACCCACCTTGAAGCTTCAATCTTTCTTTTTTTCTTCTTCTTTGATGTCTTCTAAGGTCCTTAGTAGTTTAGGAAAATGTTATTTTTTTTTTGTAGTTGAAGGAGTAGAAAAGAGATGAGAGAAGTGAGTGGAGTATAGTAATTTTTTTATGAGACTTGGGGGAGAGAATTGAGAGTATTTTTGTGGTGAGAATTGGGAATAATGGTTGGTAGTAAGAGTTGGGAGAATTTTTGTAGTGAAAAGTTGGGGCCTTTTTTGGGAAGAGGAGGAGGGTATTTATAGATGTTGAGGGGTTAGTTTAGGGATATAATGGGGTGAAATGAAGAAAAATGATAGAATGGTTATAAATTTGATAAAGAAGTGGGTGTAATTTAGAAGAGATTGGAGGGTATTTAGGGAAGGATGGTTAAATGGGTGAGTTTTGACCCAAATGGTTTAGATCCTACCCAACCCATTTGGGTGAGTGTTTGGTGAGGTGAGTTTAAGATGGTGGTTGAGATTAAATGGTATTTGGTTTAAGAGAATGAAGGATTTAAAGAGGTGGTTGATGATATTTTGGGAGGGTGAGGGAGATGATGCCATGTGTCAAAGTGGTTGGAAATGAAGGGTTGAGATAAGTTGATGGGAGAGGTTGAGTGTTTGACTTGAGAGGATGGTGTAGGTTTAGGTTGTAGATGTGGGTTTTGTAGGGAATGATGATGATTGATTAGGGGAGGTATAGGTTAGGGGTGTGGGTTGATGTGTTTGATTTGAGAGAAAAGGTGATGGGTTGATGTGTGGGTAGATGAGGTTTAAAGAGAATTAATGGGGTAGGTGGTTGGATGAGGGAGGTGAGATGGGGTGATGACATGTGTCATATTTGATTATCAAGATGGTAATTGGTTGATGTGGGTAGTGGTTTGTGGGTTAGGATTATGGTTTGGATAATGAATTGGGTATGGATAGTGGTTTGTGGGCTTTTAGTGTATTGGCCTTGGTTTTAGGAGGGTTGTGGGTTATTTTGGCTTGGATGGGATTTGTTTTGGGTTGGGTTTTCGATGGTAGGTTCATTTTAGGATTTAGGTGATATGGGATCGATTTTAGGTTGAGGGTAAGGTGAGAAATTAATTTGGGAAAGAGTTGAGGGCTTTGTGGGCTTTGAATGGGCTTAAGGTGTTTGCGGATTCGGAGGTGGAGCGGTGGAAGGTAGATGAAGGGTAGGTATCCCAAGTCTCACATTTTTAATTTTTTAATTTTTTTAGATTTTTACAATCATTAGTTTGATAAAAAATGTCACGTGTTGGCGAATCGGGCCTTTTAGGCCCGTTGGGGAATTTTATCGAAAATTTGGCGTTTTTGGTTTTGGAAGCGGAACGGTGAATATTGGGAAAACGTAAGGTAGGCCGACTCATTTTGGTGGACCCCCTAGACCCTTAGGGAGTCTTGAGGGCCTTGATTCGATCAAAATGTCACTTTTTAATGACTTAGGCCCTTGAGGCCCGTTGGCAATTCTTATTGAAAAATCTGTGTTTTTGGACCCTTTCGAGTATGGGCCCGTTCAAATTGGGGTGTCTATAGGTCCCTATGGGCTTTTATTCAATTTTTAGAGCTAACAAAAAATAGTTCAAGAATGGATAAAAATTTCATGCTTAAGGTTTGATTCCAATATGATTTTGTTAAATCCATAAACATCACTTAGGGACCAAACTAACAAATAAAATCTTTCAAGGGAACACATAAACTTGTTTTGAAGCTTTGGGACCCCAAATGATGAAATCCATATGGATTTCCATCAAAGTCTCAAGCTTATAAAAAATCCAACAAACGCCTAGTTCTAATAATGCTTTGTTCATTATCTTAATTTGCTCATTTTTCAAAACAAAATTATAATCAATTTTTCCTAACTTTCTCTATCTTCAAAAATCCAAAAAATCAATTTTAAAAGCTTCATTTATGGTCATATTGGTAATCATTTTAGGATGAGAGGGACAAGGACTCCCTCAACCGGACTCCCTTACTTAGAACTCTAGGTAGACCTTTACCTATCCATTTGGATATAAGAGTCACTACAAGCCAATGAAATGAATTTCAATTTTTTTATTATTATTTTATGGTGTCCATTCGTATCTTAATTCACTATGTGAAAATACCCAAATATCGACGGCCAAAAACCATCGAATTATGGATAATTCGACAGTCTCAACCATCGAATTGGGGCTTGTCGAAAAAATATTCGGCGGCTGAAAACCATAGAATTTTTTAAATTCGACGGTTTTAGGCCATCGAATATATATATATATATATATATATATATATATATGGAAATGTTCAGCACCCTAAGTTTTACCACACTTTAACAAACGTTTTTTGTCCTACATGGGTTAGAAGTTTTGGAATGGGCTGATTTTTGGTGAGGATGATCTCTATGATTAGAAGATCATCCTCCCTAAAAATCAGCCCATTCCGAAATGTTTAGCCCATGTTTACATGTTGAAAAATCGTGGATCGTCCAATTTTTGTAAACCATTTTTGATGGGGTTAGAAGTTTTGGAATGAGCTGATTTTTGGTGAGGATGATCTCCTCACCATAGAGATCATCCTCACCAAAAATCAGCCCATTCCAAAACTTCTAACCCATGTAAGACAAAACACGTTTGTTAAAGTGTGTGGTAAAGCTTAGGGTGCTGAACGGGACCCATATATATATATATATATAGGGGGCGGTTCAAGGGCCATATGAGAAAACATATGAAAAAACTTTCGTTTTTCAAAATAAGAGTTAGAGGTTTTGGATTGAGCTGATTTTTTGCAAGGATGGTCACTATGATGAAAAGATCATCCTCACAAAAAATCAGCTCAATCAGAAACTTATAAATCCATCAAAAGTGATTTACAAATTAGTGATAAAAATTGATCAAAAATCGACGGTCCACATTCTAAATCACTTTTAATGGGGTTAGAAGTTTCAGATTGGACTGATTTTTTTTTTTTTGGATGATCTTCCCATCATAGAGATCATCCTCACAAAAAATCAGCTCAATCCAAAATTTCTAACCCATATTTTAAAATTTTATTAAAAACGAAAGTTTTTACATATGTTTTCTCATATGACCCTTGAACCTGACCCATATATATATATATATATATATATATATATATATATATATATATATATATAGGGTCCCGTTCGGCACCCTAAGTTTTACCACACACTTTAACAAATGCGTTTTGTCTTACATGGGTTAGAAGTTTCCGAATGGGCTGATTTTTGGTGAAGATGATCTCTATGGTGAGGAGATCATCCTCACCAAAAATCAGCTCATTCCAAAATTTCTAACCCCATCAAAAATGATTTACAAAAAATGGATGGTCCACAATTTTTCAACTAGTAAACATGGGGCTAAACATTTCGGAATGGGCTGATTTTTGGGGAGGATGATCTTCTAATCATAGAGATCATCCTCACCAAAAATCAGCCCATTCCAAAACTTCTAACCCATGTAGGACAAAAAACGTTTGTTAAAGTGTGTGGTAAAACTTAGGGTGCTGAACATTTCCCATATATATATATATGGGGACGGTTCGAGGGACGTGCTGAAAACCAGCTGAGAAACAGAGGATTGGGAGTCGTTGGATATAAAAGAAACAATGGTCTGGATTGCATGACACATCAAATCGTTTCTTTTAAAACAAAGGTGATAAATTTCAAATACCTCCTTCATTTTTGTTTTAATTGTTTTTTATTTATTTATTATTATTTAAAACCCTCTTATCTCTCTCACTGTCTCACTGTCTAACACAAATTCTGAACTCCACCTTGACAGAAGAAGAAACTCATTGGACACCTATTACTATTTAAAACCCTCTTATCCACCAGGCTCACGTTAGCAGAGCCCGGTTTCAAACCCAAGCACTAGATCATGCTATTGACAACAAGAACCAATCTTTGATCCATCTCAGTCAACATCGTATTCCGACATCTCATGCAAAACTACCGAGTGCTATCAACTCAGATCGGCCATGAGCACCATTCCTAAGTGTTCTAAATCCACCTCTACTTGAATTTACGGTATCTAATATGGCGATCGATCATACTCTTTAGGATACTTTGCACAAGAAACACTAACCCTATCTCCATTGGATGTGTTCCTGAAATTCCAATTTGGTTGCAGGCAACAAAACAGAGGGCTCTTTGGGTTGGCTGCCGAGTTGCTTGGCCTCGACCATGACAAATTGTTGGTTGTGTCTCAGACAACTAAAAAATATGGAGGGATTTTCTCATATGGTCTTCCAACCGCGTCAAGCTCAACAGGATACCTTCCTTTTGGAGATAGGGGGTGTGTCCTCTAAGGTGAAATTTACTCCACTTTTGACAGATTCTCGAGGCCCCTCATTCTATTTTCTTGACTTGATGGATATAGGAGCTAGCAGGAAATCTTCCTGAGATACCATTATTGCTGGAATCTAAGAAAAAGAGGTTTTTTAGAGAACCCATGTTGGGAAACTCACATGATAGCTTGTTCTCTTGAAGTTCAAGCCTTTTTAAGCTCATCAACCCATTGAAGCTCTCTGGGATTGGACCTTGAAGACGATTGTTGGCTAGATAGAGCTCTTCAAGACTAGACAGAGACCCAATCAAAGTGGGTATCTTTCCAGAGAACAATTTCAATAAAAAAAAGGGTTTTAAATAGAAAAAAACAATTAAAACAAAATAAAAGGAGGTATTTGAAATTTATTACCTTTGTTTTAAAAGAAACGATTTGACGTGTCATGCAATCCAGACCATTGTTTCTTTTATATCTAACGACTCCCAATCCTCTGTTTCTCAGCTGGTTTTCAGCACGTCCCTCGAACCGTCCCCTATATATATATATATATATATATATATATATATATATATATATATATATCGACGGTTATAGGCTGTCGAATAACATATTTTCGACGGTTTAAGGCCGTCGAATATGGGATTCTACCATATTTTCGACGGAATAAGACCATCAAATTACTTTGAAGACCAATTATAACTTTTATTTCGTGCCCAAATGCTTTTTTTCAACCTATACCTGCGAAAAAAAATCACACATTTATATCTATATCCTATCCACATCGACATTCACATCCCATCCCATCCACTCTCATCCCCATCCATTCATATCCCATCTATACCAATTTGCATTCAATTCATAATAAGATTAATTTTTTTTTTAAAACTTATATAAGTCAAAATTTTAATCTCACATGTTGGAAGAATTCTTGAGATCATGTTCACATACATCAATGTAATTCTAAAAAAAAAAAATCCCACTTTCAATCGGAAACAAAGGAAACAGATCAAGTTCCTTGGAATGCATCCGTGCTAAACTTGACTTCATCAAAGTACATGTCTTGAAGTTGCTTCTCATCCGTTCTCAACGACAAGGTTGACATTAGAAGATTAAGAGCCTGACGCGTTGGAGAAGATACCAAGTTGCAGCCTCGTGAACATCAATGCCAAGTTCTTGAGCTTGTTCGGCTGCATGCTTTTTGGCATAGTTTTGGTCCTCTGGCTCCTCTAGTTCTGCCACCATCTTCTCCGCATTGTCCAAGAGGTTCAAATATGAAACATAAACAAACATCGATCATCAATGGAGAATTCTTACTCATAATTTGATTCTAAAATTCGATGATGTTAGTTTGACTCGGATTATCAAAATGATTTTCCCATAAGCAGAAAATTAAATCGGATAAAATCAGAAGCAATGCAGAACCCATTCATACATTTTTGGAAATATGTTTCTTCTTGCAATAAAGGGACTTTTTTGTGCTTAAGCATATAATATTTCATTATATAATACCTGTAGAAACAGGTTCAGCAAAACAATATTCTAATTCTAGATTCCGGAATCAGTTTCTATAATCAGTTTCTAACAATCAGAATCTAACAAAAGAACTATCAACTATGAAAGTACTTGATTGATGAAGAGATCTCTGAAAACACTAGAGCAATCGACGACAACATCAATCCTCGGACGTCCAAGCTCTTCAAGGCTGACGACCTCTACCTTGTTGACACGCCCAAACAATGTACATTAAAGCATAAGAAAAATTGCAATGAAAACACTAGTGAGGCTTAGTTACACTCAGAGTTTCAAGCAAAGATTGCGATTGTTGCTGAACAAGTATAAGAAAAATATCATAAATCAGAAAATGAAAAGCAAACAATGTACAGTAAAGCATTTGTTCTCTAATCACTCACTCACTCAAATGTAGTATGGTAGTGGTATCACATTTTTAATCACACTTGGGACAAGTGATGATGTTTCATTAATAGTGTAAGAAACAATAATTACCATCACTTTAATCATCACTTCACTTGAGTGAGAAAGGAAGCACTTACATCAGCAATTAGTAATTTTAGCATCACCAAGGATAATGACATCAGAATTCATCATCCTTACAAAAGCAACACATGCAAAAGAGATTGGGACCCTCCACTAATTAAATCAATAATCGTATGGTTTATAGTGTCTAGGTCGAGACTACGTTTTGATTTCTACTGAGAATTGATGATGGAACGGAACATTTGATCCCAAAATATTCAATGCTTTCAGACTGTCTCAATAGAGACTGTTTGGGTTTTCATCTTTAGACTACAACAGTGCCTCGAGATGAGATTTTAAACCCATCCAAAATAAAGATGATAGGTTTCTTCTCTTAATATATGCTTAAATAGATGGCATACTAGCTAAGAGAGCTCACACAGAACAAGTGGTTTTACCAGTAACCGACCAACCAACCACTTAATTATGAACTCCTACCATTACCTCTCCTTTTTGTCAAGTTACCATCTGATTAACAACCCCACCACAATCAATCCTTTGCTTTTCTTCTTCTTCTTCTCTCTCTAATCAAACTTTACAAACCACTTTCTCACTAACATTTTGCAAATACAACTCTACCATCATAACCACATCTCTTGTCTTTTCTTCTTAAGAATTCACATAATTGAGACAAGCCATATACATTCCATAGATGCATTTGAGTAAACAAAACGCCAAACATCATTGTTTGCAAACCATGTTAGGAACTAAAATAACACTATTATTCCATTGAACAAAAAGAAAATGTATACTTTAAAGAATAGAAAACTATACAAACCTGAACTGGGGATGCCGCTGTTAGAAGTCCAGCCACACCACCACCTAGAACATGACCATCCGGGCCAACTAGGGATACACTCAGTCCACCTGTTCTGCTACGTTGGCCCCCACTCTCAGAGAGTAGAAATGAACCAAAAAGTGATAGGATTTCAAATCATCCCTGCATAAGAAAAGAAGGGAGTTTCATACAACATGTTTCGTCTTTAAAGAAACAAAAACATGTAGAGCCAGAATATTCCACAAGAGGAACAATATCATTGGTTATTCATATGAATTGAAAATTGATGGACAAAACTGTACATGTAAATCCTTCTTAAGAAAAAAATAAAAAGAAAAGAATTGTAGATAGGCCAATAGATATTACATTGGATATAGCGCCATTTGCTGAAAGAATGCAAACAAACCGTGGACCATGATGAGGTATCCGCACCATCAATCCTTGACCTCTCGGATTTCCTTTGAAAAGAGTTTGCATCTACTCCATCCCTTGAAAAAACCCATGATTATCAAGATTGTAATTCAGTGGCAACCTAGGAAAATCTAAAACAGAATTGAGATTTATAGAAATTACCTCATGCTCATCAAAATACACGACAATGGCTCCTAGGCCATCTAATCACCTCACCACAAAGAATATTAAGTAAAGTCCCTTGAGGTCCAATTCTATCCATTAGCTCAGCCGAAGAGTCAATGATCTCATCGATACAAATTGAATAATACTCCAAATCTGGCTTCTCAGGAGCTACTAGTGCTCCTTTGGCGTAGATTACATTCCTTCTAAAGTTCATCAATAAGCATACCCTACCATTATTCAATGATGGTAATGGTTCTGATACTGGTTCTTTACTTTCTCGCCTATTAGGAATTGTGGAATCTGATGTCGCCTATAAAATAAAATTATTGTTTATGATTAGATATGTAAGCTGAAATCCATCTTTATATGAATTAAATATTAATGAGAAATTAAATGAAGAATCTCTAAAGCTAAAGTATTTTTACATTTTACCTGAGTAGAAGGACCTCCAACTTTAAATGTAGATGATTTTTTCTTCTTGTGCTTGTTTTTGTTCTTCTTTTTGTTCTTCTTATCTTCTATTAGTGCATAAATTAGTTGAGTTAAGTTAACCATGTCTCTTTCAAACTTATTCGTATAATTCCGACTTTGAGTTGTATAACGTAATGAAGTCTTTGAAACTCCACCTCCCATACCTCTTACTCTACCTTTTCCATCTTTCCCAAACAACTATGCACAACTACGATTAATATAATGTATGTAAATAAAAAATCAAAATTAAATAATATAAGTCATACATACAATGGAAATAGGATCTTAGTCGATATCTTTATGGGCAAAGCTAATATCTTCTTTCATAAGATTGTTTAATTGATCATACAAAACAATGAAAACATTACGATAATAAGTAATTTTTTCAAAAATAAAAATAAAAAATTTGACCAAAAAAATGACATCACTTACGAGGGATTTGGCTAACTCAGGAGTGAGAGCACTACCATCACTCCTCGTATGACTATCGACAAAGAGCTCTGTTCTTGTGAGCTTTCGACCACCCGTCTTATATTTTTTCTGTTTAGACCAAAAATGTGCCACATCAAAAATGTGCAAAATATTAAAAAACAAAAATACATTAATAAAAAGTAATACAAATTAATGAACATTTGAAACAAAGTATATAAATTAATAATTAGATTAATGCTTATCATTTCTTCAGCTTTTTTTGTTATACTCTTTCTACTGGTTGTTTGTGGAATTTTATTTTTCTTACGAAGCTTTTTCATTTTGTCACACTTTTCTTGGTCAGCCGATGTCGATTTTAAATCGACAAACTTCTCCCAATCATCCTGTTTGATCCATTTACTTTTGGGCTTATTCAACTTTCGCTTTGCATCAGTACTACCAATTCTGTAATATTCCTTCCCCAATCGATATTTCCAGTCTCTCCATGCATGACCGACTTTCTATAGGCAGAATTTCTTGTAATCCTTAGAAATGTCATAACGAGACTGTCGAAATATGAACAAATAAATCAATTATAATATAATGAAAATATTCATCATTATTACAAATAATCAATAGAATATTTAAACTACCTGGAGAAGACACCAAATAAGTTCAAACAACTCCGTCGGTACCTTCCTCCATGAAGCATAGAAAGGTGGCACGTGTGTCATCGCATAGCGGCTTATATTGGTCGATAAGTCTGTCGAATTATCCCCAATGTATTTCCCCATAGAATTGAATTCTAGATGGAGGCGTGAATCAGATGATGAATGTGGATCCGATGTCATCAGAGGTATGATAACTTTTCTGAGACCATTGATGTCTAGTCTTCGTACTCAAAAACTCAACTATAACTGACAGTTTTGTATCCTCTTTTCGATATGAGTTATATAAGAGTTGCATCGCTTCCTCTATCATTTGACGATATTGAGTATCATCTATTGAATCATCATGAACTTGGTCATCATTTCTATCAGGACACTCGTCTATACAAGTAACTTCATCTTCTTCGTTGGAAAAATGTCCAAGTGCATCATTCAAGATGTCTGTCATTCTTAGGACCATATCTTCATCACACTAACGAACAGACGTACTAGCCCCGACTGTTACATGATCCCCACCCCTCCAATGTTCTCCATGGAATATCCATATCGTGTAAGAAGTATCTACACCGTCATAAACTAAGTGTTCTACGATTGTTTCTATATATTTCCTTCCCGATAAAGTATTACAACATTTGACACAAGGACAAAAATAATGATCATCATAACTGAAATTCTATTTATTTGTTTTCAAATACACAATAAATGACACTACACCATCAATGTATTCCATTGATAACCTAGGTTTCGACATCCACTCTTTACTTGGAACTTCGAGCCTCTCCATCAAACATACAACTAATAAGTAAGAGGAAAAAACAAAGGATAAATTCACAAAATAAGCTGAAAATAAGAAAGATTGGACCTTAAGCGATGAAGACATATGCTACTACTTACTAAGTTGTACACGCACGCATGCACATGGTTTAAGAGGGATCACAATGTGGACCAAAACCGTCCCTTATAAACAACACATGATAAATTTACCTATACAAATCCATCATATATATGGTTTAAAAGGGACTACAAGGTGGATCAAAACCATTATTTATAGACCAAATATATGCTGAAATCATACAAACATGTTTTAAGAGTGCTCACAACTACTAATCATCGCTTGCCTAACCAAATTAAAAACGTAGCAAATTGCCCTCTAAACAATTCCTCTTGTTCCTTGCAAATTAAATGCATAGGCCACACGTACAATAGAATAAGCCAAGAGAGATTTCCAAGGCCCAATGACATTGCAATAGTGCAAGCACCCAGTTTGTTTCCCACTATTAGACAAATAGAGCAAAATAGGCATGGCAGAAGTCTAGGAATCGGATGGTAATTAGTCATATTGGATATAGATAATCTATTTAGTCACAAAGGACTCGTTGGCCATCCGAGATGTAGATAACAATTTGACAACACCAAGGTTTAGATCTTCTTTAGACAATGTTTCAGTCAAGACAAACATTGCAAGAGAGAACTTCAAAAACATTTCGAAGAAACAAAAATATTTTCAAAACCAAAATGAAGAAATATATCTTAAAAAATATAAAAATATAACTTACATAATGATATATCATTCTGATCTAAGTGGATATAGGAATGGATCCATATCCAACTCGGATGGACATCAACCCATATCAAAACTATTTTTTAATTCAGACATACTTGAAGAACAAAATCTGTTAAAATCAGATTCTTAAACATTTTAGGCTCTACTCGAAAGATCCCAAAACAGAACAAAGATTTGAACCATAGGAAGTACATGCATGAGAACACTAATGTACTACTTTCACTATTAATGAATTTTAGAAAGTAATATACAACTTTTATGCTTAATAACTTGATTTATACTACTAACAATTATGTAGAGAAAGTAATATACAACTTTTAAGTTACCATTTAATATTTCTTAAGCATCGCATGGATTGCAAATGAGGATGCTAATCGATATATGCACTTCCTATGTAATCTATGATTAATGGATGTATGTGTCCACCTTTTTTTTTTTTTTTTTTTTTTTTTCCTTTTGCTTTGGCAGCCCGCACGTACCAACTACCCTAACACGTGTTCAGCATTTTAAATATAACCACTTTAAAGTAGATGTATGTGTCCATCTAAAACAAGCTTATTTACCCAAAATATATACATGTAAGCATACATTCTCTCTACTAGTAGATATAAATGAGACAAAAAATTGGGAGAATTCAGAAACATACATTTGAACGATGGGTTAGAAAGAATTTGTCAAAACCTGAAACAGAAGAAAGACAACCAGAACACATATTATAAAATTGTGTGTTTCCATTGCAAATTCATTGAGGAATGGTAAACCCACTTCCAAGAGACATAAGATGCACTTCCTCTGTTAGAAGCGGAATGCAGACCTTTAATAGCTTAGTGGATATTTTAGGGGGAAAAAACACCAAAAAAATATGAATTTCAGAAAATAGGTTATTGCTGAATGTTTGAGGTAATGGATTTATGTTTCACTGAAAAACTTGTCAATATCATTGTGTTTATCAACAAATTTAATGGGTATTACAGCTCTGAAACTGTGCTTCAGAAAAATACTAAGGAATCGAAAAAATAAAGTTTAATTGCAAACAAGTGTAACATCAGAATCCAAATGATAGATTAAGTGCCTAATCAAACCCGAATTGTTGTTAGTAGTTCATCGTGGGTTGTATTGTTCCACCATGTTCATTTGGGTATTTGAATGACTCATGATAAACATAACCTCTAGGAAATCCTGTCACATTCAACACCTCTAGCAGAACCTCAGATTTTATTTTAAGGTATTGTGTATGTCAAATTGTTTTCATTTCAACTATATATATGATTATTTTAGTATAACTCCTTCACAAGATATGTGTATCCACATATATGGATGAATTGCAACCCTTTTAAAATACATAATATCATGCAAAAACAACACGATAACTAAAGTCACAGGATTGTGATAAATTCTACGGATTTTAGAGTTCTAATAGTATCAAGGACAATATAAAAATTAAGTATAAGTAACAAAGCTCGTTGTAATTCTATTGATCTTCAACAAGCAAACAATACATTAGTTATAAACTTCTAATATAATGTGAAATGTCGATAGTTAGATAAGTACACATAATCTCTAATTAGAGAGGCATGTCGCTCACCAACCATGCTAGGGGATCTAGCAATCCGATACGCCACTCTAGCTAACCCGAAATTCTTATCCATACCACTTTTGCTACTGTCCCATTGTAGTACTAGTCTGGGGGCTTCAATTGGGTCAACTTAAGCAAGGAAACAAAAGCATGTGCAGGATCTCATGGTATATTGTTCTTGTTAACCAGAACCTATTGGGCTTTTAAGTGTTGGCAGGTGAGACTGTTTAATATGGTGTTGTTTGAAACAATTCTTATTATATACAATAACATTGAAGTATTGGGTACTTAAAAACAATAGTTATTAAATACGATTATGATATGCTTGACTTGAAGACTGCACTGACTTGTTCTTTTTACAACGATTAAGAATCATCTTTAATCCCTTTTAGAAGCAAATTAAATTACGATAGATTTGTATGTATTTTGTATTTGTTATTATTGTCTTTCCAACAAAGATTAACCACGATCCAATCTAAACTTGAAAAACCTATCACGTTTTGCTCAAAAATCCTGTTTTTTTCTTCTCTCTCTCTCTCTCTCTCTCGTTTTGAACCTCTCAATAGAAGTTTAGAGATGATCGGTTAGTACATTAGACAATATCTTCCCCAATGTTGATTTTTTTCTTCAACCGTCCCAAAAACAAGACTTAATGAGATTTTATCTTCAATTATGCATCTTTTATAAATATAACTTGTTTTAAGAAACTCAACTCTTTATGTGTATAATGCACAAGTGAGTCTGAGATTCTTAAGAATCAACTATGAGGTGAGTGAAAATTAAGCAATTGTTACATCACTCATGTTCACATGTGTATAAACCAAGGAAACAAGAGGAGTCAACTTAAGCAATTGTTACATCACTCGGATTTTCATATAATATTCTCCATCCCACGTACGGTAGGCCCATATATTCCAGTCCAAGGAATACAATGAATTCAAAAGTCAAATTTGCCTAGAATTTGGTTGATCAATAAAAAGGGAAGTCATAGCCCAAGCATGTCATGGACTCAATGCCTCTACTCATTAACAATCACAGAGAGGCTGAAATGTAAAGATTGTTAAATTGCTTATTAATTGATTACCGTTGTTTTATTGATAAAATTTTCTATGTTTTTTGTGGTTGTAGTTGATGCATGTGATGAACAACCTAGGGGAGAAACTAACAGATGAAGAGGTGGAACAACAGATGATTAGAGAGGCAGTCTTGGATGGTGATGGTCAAGTTAACTATGAGGAATTTGTTTAGATGATGATGGCAGTTTATTAGCAATATTGATAAAAATGAATGGAATTGAAAGACATTAATTTGCTTTCATCTCTCCAGGATTCATAGATTGTAACTATTGTTATAGATGATAGAATCAAATTACCCAAATGTTCTTCTGTTCTGGTATCTTCAGGGGAGAAAAAACATTCACTTTATCAATTATAGTGATGTTTTGTATTTAGAGTGTTGAACCTAGCCTGGAATTTGTGTGTTCATGAGCTTCTACCAAAGGCTATTGCCACAAAATACACCTCAACCCCCCTCCCAACAATCCTTTCTCTTGAAATGAAAGGTGACTGCCAACATTGAAACAAGGCCAATATAGGAAAAAGAAAGCGCCAACATAAATTGAAAAAGTAAAGCAAGTGGAACCAAATTGAAGCAACAAAAGAGCAATGGATGAGCAGGACTCAATGCCTTTACTCATTAACAGCAAAATTAACAATCAAAAATTACAAACTTACAATTGACATGCATTAAATATGATCATGACAACATGATACACTTTAGCATGAAAAATAAAGACTAAACAAAATCAATCAAACTGTTAAAAAACCCTAAAAACAAGGGAAAATTGATGAACGATAAATAAGGAGAAGAAATATGAGACAATACTTACTGGAACTGAACCAATCAAATGGATATCTCAATTTGAGCTTCGAAAATAGTTGGCATAGAAGAGAAGATCAAGGATTTGAGCTTAATTTCTTCGATTTGAGCTTTAGTTCTTGGAAGGGGCAAATGATGACGAGATCGAGAGGATTTGAGCTTAAATCGAAGAAGACGATCAAAAATTTTATTAATCAATCGATTGAATAGGTGAGAGAGATATCAAAAACATAGAGAGAAGAGATCGAGAGATTCGGACAGATTGATCGAGAGGAGAGATGAGAGAATGTAGAGAGGAGAGAGGAGAGAGACTTAATTACATAGTGATCGAGAGAGATTTTAAAGAGAGAGGAGAGATCGAGAGAGACTAATACGGACAGATTGAGAGGATAGAGGAGAGAGGAGAGACTGGAGAGAGAAGACATGAAAAACAGTAAGAGGGAGAGTTCATTAAACGGGTTGGGTAAAACGATGGAAGAAATTCAGTAGGCTAGGCCCGTCGAATTATTTGATGGGGTTAAACGTGGGCTTTGGACCGACGAACTATAAACAACGGGTTAGGACCGCCGAATTTAATGCTACAGTAACGTCGAAATGTTACTATTTTGACGCAGTGAATTGAATGGTGGCAACTTCAAAATCCCAAGTAGATGAGTCGAACATTCGCAAGGTTTTGACACCACGTATCTACAAGGGTGGGTTCAATCTAGGATGAACTTTTGGTGATTGATAATATTTAGTAATCGAGTAAGAGGTGTAACATATGCTAAACTTGAGTTTTTGTTCACTAGTTACCATCTTTGGAAGGAAAGAAATAGACGTATTTTTTTAGGGGAAAGAAAATGATAGACTTATTCTCCAATGAGTTGGCCAAGATGTAAGGGTTTTTTTTATTTTTAATTTTATGGGTTGAAAATAAAAAATGATCATAAAGAAGATAGTCGCTCTTTTATGCAAAATTGGAATTGCTCGGGTAGATTTATGGGAAAAACGGCAAAGAGTATGTTTTGGTCTTGCCCACAAAAAGCAGGTGTGAAAATAAATAAAGATGGATCCATGTAATCTATGGGGACAGTTATTTCTTCAGTAGAAATCGTGACGGGAAATTTATGTTTGCAGGTTAGTCGTCTTTGAATGAAAATGACATCATTTCCATTGAGTTACAAGCAATAAAGGAAGCACTCTTATTTGCAATAAGGAAGAGGTACACAAAATTCCAGAATTGCTCGAATTCAATATACTCCATAGGCTGTTTAAATAATATGTTATCCCCATCTTGGAGGTATAAAGAATGAGGGAAATCCAGAGATTTTGGCGGCATCATTTCTAGTTTGTGGCTTTGACTTTCATTGGAGGGAAACGACTATATAGAGCGGCAGATTTCTTGGCATGCTTTGGAGCATGTGGTGCTGAGTTTTTTTTAGTTGAGGATAGTGATTCGATTCCTCAAGAACTTATGAACATTGTACTTGACGTTCTTATTTGTAACTATGTTCGTGTCTAAGGAATAAATAAAGGGTGGGGACCCTTCAACCCCAGCTTCCTGATCAAATTTTTTTATTAAGGGTGTTGTGAAGATGATTTTTTCCTAGTTATTTATTTGTTGATGCTTCTGTCTCTATTTTTTTCGTTTCCTATCGTCTTGTAACATCAATATAGTACTTACCAAAGAGTCTTTGATACTTAACTTAGTAAGATTCAAAGATTGATCAAAAGTCTTGTATTATAAGGAAAATTGGAAATGACAAAGTGAGTAGTGGTTTATAAATATGTTAGAGTTTGCTCGTGCTATGCTGTTTCGAGGTTAAAAGAGGAAAGATAATAAAATTAGAGGGGTATTATTAAAAAATCTTTAAGATTAAAGAGACAAAAAATAAAAAGAAAGATAATAAAGTTTAAAGGGTATTATTGAAAAAGAGAAAGAGTAAGGAAGATGAGAGTTAATATAATAAAGTTAAAAGGGGGAATGAAAGAAATAAAGTAAGGTCACTAGTTCAAACTAGAATGATTCATCTACCCCACACAAGTGTAATAAGAAGATGAGGAGATATAAGAAAAGAATAATGATGAATGCGTGCAGTCTTGATATGCGGTTGGATATATGGTTGACGTGACAAGGCACATAACCGCACAAATAACATTTTGAAATATTTACCAACCTAGTCCAATTTTAGCACTTTCATAAATAAATTTTTTTTAGTGAATTTAGCTTTATACCCCTCTGATTTGGGTATTAAGTAATTAGAGCAAAAAATTTATCTATTTCTGTATTTTCACCAAATTAGTGAAAATTAGAGAAAAAAATATTGAATTCTTGCAAGGGGAAATTAAAAAAATAAAATAAGATAAAATAAATAAAAATAAAAACCTAAAAAAAATTTACTATAAAAAAAGTAACATATTTTTTATAATTATTAAAAGGAATCCAAATTGTCACTTCAAGTGCCTAATTTTTTTATTTTTTAAACATATCAACATTTAAAGTGCCGAATTTGCCGATTTGTTTTTTTTAAATAAAATAAAATTTCCCTACTTTTTTTTAAACGATCCACACCCTATGAGGTTGGCTCACTGCCTAACAAACATTTGACATGTGGCGCAATGACATCAGTCATACAGAGAACTTCTCTCTCTTGCTTGCTGCCCACATATTAACTTTTTTAGATTTCAAATCTTAAAAAAGGTCGTTGGGCTCACATTGATTATCACATTGACAATCCAACAACACAGCCTTTTTGATATCACCAAAATATTTATATTAAAAAATAAAAAATTTAAATATTATTTTTTAAGCTTAATCCAAGGTGTTGAAAATGGATGGCCATCAAACATCCAAATTTCAAAAATAAAATTCAACGGTGAAAGGTAACTATTTAAAAAAAAAAAAAAATTTAAAGTTCATATAATTTTGTCTTCTACAACTCCATTGCATCACATCATATTTTTTTATTGTCACAAGGTGATCAAATCAGAAAGTTTTTTTTTTTTTTTCCACTATGGGCAAGAGAGAGAAGGGATATGGGAGGGAAGGGAGGGGGGGGGGGGTCCAAAAACGACGTCCATTTAGCTTTCAATTTAAAAAAAAAAACTTTTTTTGAATGATGCTAAATGGACATTACTTTTGGCTAACGCCTTTGATGCCCCTTTCTCTCTCCTAACCATGGTGAAAAAAAAAAAAAAAAACTTTATGATTTGATCACTTTGTGACATTTTAAAACATGATCCGATGCAATAGAGTTGTAAATGACTAAATTATATGAACTTTAAGACAAACAATTTTTTTTTTTTTAAATAATTAATTTTCACTGTTTAATTTTATTTTTAAATTTGGATGCTTGGTGGGCATCCATTTTCAACACCTTGGATTAAGCTCGAAAAATAATATTTTTTTAATTTCATTTTCTTTTAATATGAATATTTTCATGAAATCTAAAAGGTTGTGTTGTTGGATTGTCAATGTGATAATCAATGTGGGTCCAATGACCTTTTTAAGTTTGAAATCTAAAACAATAAATATGTGAGCAGTCGGCAAGAGAGAGAAACTCTCTCTATTGCTAATGTCATTGCATCACATGTCAAACATTTGTTGGGCTGTAAGTCAATCTCATAGGGCATTGGTCATTTAAAAAGAAATTAGGAAAATTTTATTTTATTATTTGTTTTTAAAATATTTTGGCAAATTCGACTATTTTTTAATTATGCTAAATGGACGTTGTTTTTGGCCAAGTGCCGATTTGGGTTCCTTTTAATAATTATAAAAAATATGTTACTTTTTTTTATAATAAATTTTCTTTTAAGGTTTTTTTTTTTAAAAAAAAAAATATATAATTTTCCCTTCTTGCAATCTTCATTCGTCATCTAATCGCTTAATTTGGTTGGCAACATTTATGACTTTCTCAGCAATATTCCAGAAAATTGACTATAGAGAAAATATATCCCCTCAAGATATATCTCAGTACCTAATCAAGTCTAATATTTTTTTGGAAAATGCTGAAATAACATTAAAATTGACTTCAATTCTCACATCGTTGACGTGGATGCATGTACGGAACTATAGATGCTTTTCACCGAGATACAAGTGAAAAACATCTATGAATATATGTGCACCTTTGCATCAGCCATGTGAGAATCGATGTCAATTTTAATGTTACTCCAGCACATCAAATTTATTTTTGGAAAATGCTGAAGCGACATTGGAATCACTACGTCAAAATCCCAAATTTATATTAAAAAAAATTTGTTGGGCCTGGCCCGTCAAATTTTAAAATCCAAAATCCGCGGCCCGTGGACCACGTTTTCATCGATCTCTTTCTCTTTCTCTTTCTCATCGATCCACTGTCATTGTCTCTTTCTCTTTCTCTCTGCCTCTCTCAGTCTCTCTGCCTCTCTCTCACTATCATCGATCTCTTTCTCTTTCTCTCCACCTCTCTCACTGTCATCTATCGATCGATCCACTGTCATCGTCTCACAGTCTCTGTCTCGGTCGATCTTGCCCTCTCTCATTGTCATCGATCGATCGATCGACCTCTCACAGTCTCTGTCTCGGTCGACCTCGCCCTCTCTCTCTCTCTCTCTCTCTCTCGATAGATCAACGTTTCCATCTCTTTCTCACAATTGATATCTTGATCGATCGACCTCGTTTTTTCACTCTTTCGCGATCGATCGACCTCTCCATCGATCGATTGACCTCTCCATCTCTCTCACAGTCTCTTTCTCGATCGATCTCTCTTTTGATCTGTCTCCCTCGACAGATCTCATCTCCCACTATTTGATCGATCGATCTCGATCTAGATCTGATCCTCGTTCTCACCTGCTGCATCACCTCACGCGACAAGCCAGGAATCATTGCGACTTCGGGCTAGGTACTCTCTCTAATCCGATATATTTAGATTTAGATTGAAGATTTAGGTTTTTTATCCGAAATATTTAGATTTGGATTGAAGATTTAGGTTTTTTATTCGATTTATTTCGTATCAATCTCGATACCTATAGATTCCTATATTTTGAAGCATGTAATTTGATGCTTCTAGGTAATGTCTGAATGTGGAGAATTTATTGAGACTAATTACGAAATTGTGAGAATTTATTGAGACTAATTTATTTTGTTTGTCTTAGAATTGAAAAATTCCGATACAAATTGAAACATAATAAAATTAAAAGGAGGGGAGGAATTGAAACAATGACCATTACAAGGGGAAACATATCCCTTCAACTTGGTCTTCTCTAAGAGACTAATTTAAATGACCTAAATTTTATGTTTATGTATCAACCATGCATTATGATCAATTAAAAAATATGAATACTTGGAATCTTGAATGTAATTTTTCTGTTTTTGCAATTCAGATTAAGCGAGAATAGGAAGAATAATTGTATATTTTGTGAGGAAGAAATGAAATTTAATGGTGATTATAAAAATACAAAATGATGTCAAATGGCCTAAAATGCCCTTTCAACTGTCATAAAATAATAAATTAAAAACATTTTAGGTATTTAAGCCATTTTCTCTCATTTATGTCAAGAGAGCTGCAATTGTGCCACACCAAGTCCTATGTAAATCACCAAAGAATGGCACACAGTTAGTGTGGCAATAGTAACTCTTTCATGTCAAATAAGGTCAAATCTGAAAAGGTACTTAGGGGCATTTAGTAAAAAAAAAAACCCTATACTGACATGTGTTAAATAATTGTACCTTAAAATCATCTAAATAAATGAGACTTTGATAGAGAGCTTGTTGAACTTATCCTTCCAAAGACAAAAAAACAAACATGTAGTTCTCCTTACTAAAAAAGCCTTTTGAAAACTTTAATAATGACCTAGAGTACAGGAATATCTGCACTGCACTAGTGTGCTATTAATTTAAGGTGAGGGTGCAGGAGGTATCATAATAGTTGATTTTAGCTGAAACAGTAATTTAATGAAAGATGGAAGCATGCCAACTGATGCATGAGACACCAAACTTCCCTTCCAAACACAAACAGTAGTATAGTAACAATAGTGTGATGTGATTGTGAGAAATGATAGTAGTTTGGTAAAAGTGAAACATGGATGTGGAGTGTGGGGTTTGGAACAAATTAATTGGAATAATAAAAAAGAGATTCGATTTGTGCGACCAATACATGGGACTGGGATTGGGGCTAAGGCTGGGAGGGAGGTATAGGGTTTGGAATTGGATTAAAACATAACATTGAAAGAGAGAAAGAAAGCAAGTGTGTAAGTAAGGGGTGTCTTGGATTAAGTAAAAATATAGTATGATAAGCTTGAAAAGATGGGTGATGGATTGTGAGGTGTGGTCAAAGTCCAATAATCTAAGGGAAAAAAGGGAAGTGTAGAGTCGTCAAGAATTTGATAAAAGTAGAAGAAACACAATAATACACCAAATGAGTTGTGACCATATTTATTAAAGTGGGGTCATACTCTGATTGTGGACCTATATATATTCCGCAATCCACGGTGATTGAACTTTCTCATCTGTTCTTGGATTGAGTTTTTGGACCTCCGGATTGATTTATTCTTTGTCCATCAACTTCTCTTCACTTTTAGATCTTCCTTCTTTGAATTCTAAGACATGCAATGAGCAATTTGCCTTTACTTCTAACTTCTTTGCCTTATTGTTGTGGTGTAATTAAACCATGACATTATACAATTTTTAACTTATTGCACCCCAATTAAAAAAAATGAATGGTTGAGAATAAGTAAAAGTTGGGGTGCCATTAGAAGCTCTCATTTTTTTTTTGTTAGATTTGTATTTTTAGGTTTTGGATTTTATATAGGCCTAATCCTAGTTGTAAGCAACAACTGAAATTATTTGAATGAGTGTTATAACATTGAGATAATAACTTGAGCCAATCCTTTGTATGTTTGAATAGTGTGTTTTAATCTTTAATTGGGGTGTGATAAATAATTTAAGAAATTGGGATGTAATAAGTAAAGTTGGGGTGCCAATAGCAGCTCTCTTTTTCTTCCTTTCTAATTTTTAGCAGCAAGAATTTGAAAGCTTGAATCTGGTTTAATACACATTGCTGTGGATGGATACTCTTTTTTCTGAAATTTGTCACTTGTCAGTGTTAACACTAGTGTGTTCATGTATTCATAAAAAAAAAAGGAAAAGTGTGTTCATGTCTCAAAAATAGTTTAGTCACATTGTAATTTATCCTCTATATTTTGTCTTTTTTTTCTCTGTTTTCAGCATATGTATATACAATTTTCCATTAAGTTGTATACCTTATGAAATTACTTAATTAAAAATCTCTCATAGACATGGAACAAACCGTGCTGGTGTATTGGAATATCAGTTTCTTAGGTTGGTGTCTGGCACCATATCCATGTTAAGTTACAGAGTTGTGATCATTCTCTTGTTTAGGAAGTAAGTGTTTATAGTGCAGGTCTTTATTTTGAATCGTATATGTTGTCTTAATTTGAACGATGTTTCTGTTGTGCCACGAAAGTTCTTTTACTGCAGCGCTGACAAGGATTGACTATGACAATGATAACATCAGACTAGTATCTCAGACATTATTTAAATCTAAGTCGTTACCCCTCTTTTTCTTTTTTCTTTTTTTTTCCCCCCATTTTTCTCTTGTATTTTTTCATGTAGTTAACCTTGGTAATGTTCAATAAAAGTTTCACTATCCTGATATGCACAATTCTTTATTAGACAATGCCTCCTTTTGATTCTGATGTTCTTTGGGTGTTATTTATCTTGGGTGGGCAGGTCGAGAAAGCTCATAATGCTGATTTTCACTGTGTTGATTGGAACCCTCATGATGTAAACCTTATTCTAACTGGGTATGGGAGTTCTATTAATGTTTTCTTCTTGTTGCAAACATGTTGTTATCAGCTAGAATTTGCAAATAGAAGTACATAAATGTATAATGCTATTTTTTCCTGACCTAGTTATATGCTTAATTTTAATAGATGTAGAGTCTTGAATAATTTACCAAAACGGTAGAGTTTTTGAAATTATTTACCTAAACGGTACACTATTCAAAATATTTCCGAAAACGATAATTTTACCATTTTCGGAATTATTTTTTTTTACCAAAATGGAAAAAACAGTAATATATATATATATATATATATATATATATATATATATATATATATATACCGAAAATACCCTTTTTTTGTTTTACATATGTATTTATAATTTTAACCTTAATAAAATGAAAATCCAACTAAAAAGATTCACTCTCTTTTTGTAATCCAACAATCATATGTATTTACAAATTTTTTTTACCGAAAACAATTTTATTTTCTTAATTTTAGTCAAAAAATAAAAAAGGGTATTTTCGGTAAAAAAAAAATACATTTTACTGTTTTTACCGTTTTGGTAAAAAAAATTAATTCTGAAAACGGTAAAATTACAGTTTTCGGAAATATTTTGAATAGTGTACCGTTTTGGTAAATAAACGAAAAGTTGTGCATGTTTTGGTAAATCTGTCTAGAATCTTTTACAGCATTTTTGGTCATTTACTATTCTTCATTCTTTTACTTCAGGTCGGCTGATAATTTCGTTCACATGTTTGATCGCCGAAACCTCACTTCTGGAGGTGTTGGGTCACCAATCTATAAATTTGAAAGTCACAAAGCTGCTGTTCTTTGTGTACAGGTATGGGATAATTTTCTTGCCTTATCTCTTTCTTACGATTGCATTGTTACACTTGCAATAACATAAGACATGGCTCCAATTTTTTGGGATTCATTCAGCTAACCCGTAGTTTTTGGGATAAGGCGATGGCGATTTTGATGATGAATTTGTATCTAGGGACCGAAGCGTCTAAGGATTTGTAATACAAGTTTATCCCAAAAAATAAATTATTGTTGTATCCACCAGCTATTTTTTTTCTCTCTCTATGACCCACTTTGAATGCTAAGGAACTTTTAGTGTACTAATAATATTTATGAACTCAATTTTGCAGAAGATAGAACCCAATATGTGCTTGATTCCACCATAGAGAAGACATTCAATCTAGAATAGTATCCATTATTATGACTTAGTCTCCTGTTGGACCTTAGTTTAATTTGTATAACCTAGTGTATGTCAATAAAATTTCTTCTCAAGTACCATTTGGTTCTGACTGTCATTTTAAGTTTTGGTGCTTCTAAATTTTAACTACTAACGAAGAACTGTTTATATTTGCTGACCTGTTACATTTTCTTTAATACCACAACAATCCCTCAGTCATTGTTTAAGCAAGGAATACTAACATCACTGATTTTGCTTTTAAAAGTGACAGATATATGGCCTTATCATTCACCGTCAATGAATGAGTTCACCTTCCTAGGCCAATGTTCCTATACTACATTATTCTGTTGGATTGTAATATGCATGGTTTTAAATCTCGTCCGAGACCGAGACAACTCATCCAATACATCTCAGTATCATCTACCAACAACGAGACAGATGGACTAGTCAAACGTATCGGATGACATTTAAATCCATGGTTCATTTTTCCCATTATTGAACGAGATAACTCAAACATAGTCACAAAGTCGGGGTTCATATAATGAAGCAGTATAATCCTATTCTACATGAAGCCATCTTTGTACATCTCCCCATTTAAACCGTATAAACTTCCACAAGAAGAAATTTATTCACTAGTATAGGAGGAACATTACTTTTCTTTCAACTTATATCTTCCTTATAACAGATGAAGATCATTTTTTTCAAACAGGACTCCACTGGTATCATTTCTCTATGAGAGGGGATGGCGTCAAATTTTATATGGGGTGGATTTCTTCGACCCGAGAAAGAGGTAATCTGATGTTCTATTAAATCTACAATATATGATTTGTTATTTAATTATTTTTTTTTGAGAAATTTTAAGTGCTTATTCATCACCCCTGCTGCTTATTGATGAAATCATGATGGTTTCTATCGTATTTTTAATATGTCAATGGTTATTTCTGCTCACCCACGTGACTTATGCTTCCACGTATTTCACAAGTCGTCCATCTAGTTAACAATCTAATAATTTGGTTACAGTTTGAAATGGCCAAAGATTACCTTAAGCCTGTATTAGGTGGAAACATAGTTGATGCCAGCTGTGGAAGCGGGTTATTTTCAAGACTTTTCACCAAGAGTGGACTGTTTTCTCTTGTTGTTGCTCTAGACTTCTCAGAGAACATGCTGCAACAGTGCTATGAATTCATTAAGAAGGAAGAAGGCTTCCCTAAAGAGTACTTTTTAACTTACTAATTTGAATTCATTTCTCAGTATATATAGGTTCTGGCTTCAATTTTTCTGAAAGTTGTTTTGATTAATCTATTAGTAGGAATACCTTTTTTTCACTACAAGAAAACAGATATATAGCGACGGCTGAGACCCTCGCTATATCTTTCAAAGTCCGTCGCTATTTTCATTATCGACGGCCAAAGTGATCATTGCTGCTCGTTGGTATAACTGAAGTCGCTATATCTTTCTGCGACGACCACCTTTACAATGACTGTCGCTATAGGCATTTTTTCAGGAAATTTTATTTTGGGAAAACTTTTTTTGTTGATGGAAAATGAGGTTATGGTGACGATCATGTTTGACCCTCGTTATAGGGTTTCGATTTCAAAAAAATAAAATTTGCAAAATAATTCCCTACAAAAAAAATTAAAACAAAAAGGATAAATTTCAATTGTTTCTAAAGTAAAACTAAAAAATGGAGAATCCAAAGGTGGAGAGAGAGAGAGAGAGAGAGAGAGAGAGATTCCTGGATTTTCAGATTTGAGTGGAGTTCTCAGCTTACCTCCCTTCTTTTTCTTCTTCTCGCCTCTGTTTTTCCCCAAAACGTCAGACTGAAGGAACGTTTTGATTTTGAATGCTTTTGAAATAATGCCCTTGACCTTGGTCTCCTTCCAAAGACCACTTATTTAAATAATCCCCTCACTGTTTTGATAAATATTTGAGATACCCTTTTGTTTTCAAACTGATGAATGCCCTTGACCTTGATCTCCTCCCAAAGACCATTATTTAAATAACACCCTCTTTGTTTTCGTACATATTTCAGATACCCTTTTGTTTTCAAATCGATGATATGCACCCTGACCTTGGTTTCCACTGGAAGATTTGTTTTTGAATATATCAAATGTAACCATTGTATCGAAATGTATCGGTATAGTTTCAGTTTCTAAAAAATATCGAAACATTGAAACAATACGAGATTTTAGACCATGGGTTGGCCATCTCCATCTTCTTATGCATTAACAGTTCTACCATGGAAGAGGCTACAACTTCATCTCTTCTTCCTCACTAAAAGTCCTCTTGTTAATCCTTGGATCTAGCTGGTTAAACCATCTTAATCCACAACTTTTCCCTACAAAAAAAATCCCAAAAGGAATACCATAAATAACCATCAAACCAAAGCATTGATTCCATGATGAATCAAGATTCAAAATTCAAAACAGAGGATAGGGAACTCAAAATCTTCATTTCCCAACCCCAAAAAATAAGGAAAATAAGTTAGGATTTTAGATTCCTTGAAGTTACTACAAATATTATTATATGGTTTGTCTTTAAATCCATAGCATGCTTTGAATTCAAAATCTAATGAACTTTCTTATAGCTTCAACAAATATACAATTTTACAAAGCGATGTTTCAATGTCTTCTTCATAATACGCTAAGGACATTGATCTTGGAGGCTTGTATGTAGATAAACACCTTCATCCTTTATAGTATGTAGAAGCTATTCATTGAATGCCCTCCTAAAGAGAAAATTAATCCATAAAGTCCATCAAATTGAATATTTTAGTTAACTAGTGTTTAACTAGTAAGAAATTCAAATTGAATTATTCTAGAGAAGCATACCTATTTAACTTATCTAATTCAGAGAGACAACAAACATCTTGAACTTATCTCCATCGTTCGCACCCACGAAACACTACAAAATCGGAACCAATTCAGCCATATAAGCAATGATATTTCTACATTCCCCATCCTCTTTCATGCATCTCGACAATGATATTTCTATATGTGCCAAACATCCTTACAATTATAGAAAGGGACATATTCATCATGTAGAGAACAAGATCAAGTGTAAATCTCATACCTGAACATTGTTGTATTGCCACAGCTTATGAACCCCATAATCCACAACCTGCACCCAAGAAACCAATCCATCAGTTTCACCAAACAAATATGCAAGAAAAAAATCAATCTCAGAAAATGAGGACAACTCTACACCTTTCACTGGCTATCCAAATCAAGACCACACAAGCTAGTATGATTGTTTTTGATGGGATCTCTTCACCAAGGAGCTCATCCTATAAAAAATCCAGCCAGTATCTATGAAATTTGAGGTATCAAGGTGTTAGTGGTGACAGAAAATCACAACAAAATATTAATTTAATTTAGAACATCAAATTAAGTTCCATAATGTTTATACTAGTCAATAGACTATAATGTATAGATTTGACAATGGTGGTTCAATGTGAGCTTATTTTGTTAGTAGTGGTGGCAAGGGGCTGCAAGTGTGCGAAAGCAGTATAGTATATATACATCATTAGTCCTGCTTTCTATCTATTTAAAAACGATTGTGGGCTCTATTAGACATATCTAATTAGCTCATTTTCCCCACTTGGAAATGAGAAAGGCGTAAGGGTCACCTAATGGACTGACACACAACTAAGCTTGTGGTATGTGCACTATTAATGACATGCCATAGTAAACCCCAAGAATACTAGAAAAGTTTCCAATACTAGGATATGTTCAATACTTGACATCATCCAGAACTCAGTCTTCTCTCGACAACTCAATACTAGGTGTTTCTATCCCACCTGTTAACAAAGACACCACTAATGAATCAAAGACAATGTCTTGTGCCAATCTCAATTTTGATAATTTACCAGGGCAGCATCATACTTATTACCTAGTATGATTCTCATATTATTTCTATAATGGGGTGACCCTTGACACAATAATCTTATCTTGAGTGCTTGATAAATATTCGAGGTTTGGTTCCTTAGTGTCTAGCCCCTTGTGTCAACATAATAGGTAGATTTTCAGTAACAACATGGTCCCATCTAAAAACAAAATCCTCAATAGATAGCCTTTTAAGTTCTTCAAGGACTAAAAACCATTGAATAAGAGCCCCATAATGCAAAATACAATTTTATGAAGACGTTACTCTTCATCTGTGAATACTCTTTTTTTAAATATGCCAAATTAATTGCATAAGAAAGAAATATCACCAAGAAACATAATACATCTTTAACAAAACATGATACAATTCAGTGAATAAGTGTGTAAAGAAAGATCCCTAAATCTTCCATGCCAAGTTGCAATGAAGAAGGAACATACTCAATGCTAACATTTCACTATGAACAAACGTTCATAACAATCTAGTAATGGGTAACTAAAAATATCCATTTTTGTAATTCTACCCAAAGAAGCCAGACCAAGCCAGAAAGCAATTACTTTTCCTTGGATGTGGATTCCACTTCCAAGTCAAAACTAGTTTGATATGAACCTATTGAGTTGGGAGTGATCAGGAAGTAACATGTTAACAGATGGAGCATAAAGAAGAGAAACCCCTTTGAGAGAGTTCAGTGGGTGTTAGCATAGTTTGGTTAGCTTACCCGAGTCCCACTATTGGGTGCATCCAACAACACCCGACCAACATAGTTTGGCCCTAAGACCTTGGGAAGCTGGCACAAAAAATCATATGCCATTAGTTCACGCGAATCCATAAAATTTTTGTGGAACTTCAAATAGGATAGAAATAACCATCGTACAGGTGAAATCAAGAGTTCTCAACTACCATCTTATAGATGGTAACTTCGAATATTTACAATAAGATCAAACAATACAATAACAACATTTAATTATAAAGATTGCCAAGGATCCAAATTAGAATACCATTCTCATTTAAAAAAAATAAAATTCTAGGCATTTAAAGATTTTGAATCACTGTAGTGAATCACATTCTTGTAAGACATTGTCCAAGGGAAGTGCTTACAAAATGGAACACTTATAGGAAACCATTCTCCTTTAGTAACCGAAAATTTGGAAATTGCAACATAAATTTTATTATTTTTAAAATTTTCTTTTATTGGTTTCTCTTCTTTTCAGACTCATGAACCATCCAAGGGACCAAAAAGTCACATATATGTTGAAAGCTAACTTGCCTATGACACCTAATTTAGCAAAATTCACAATCAAAAGAGTGCAGTAGTGACCAAATTAGGGATCAAATAATTTCTTCAAAGAAAAAAGAAGAAGCAAATGATCCAATAATTTCTTTACACGAATGGCCTTTTAAACTAAATTCTGTATATAAAGTTGAAAGGTTACCAAAATCCGTAGTTTTCCAAGAAAGGAAGTAATTATAAAACTGGGCAAATCATGACTAAGTGTTCAAACTCTAATATGTGGAATTTGAAAAGAATGTAACCACTCAAGTTAATAAAAACCAAAATTTGAATCTACCCGAACAAGATACAAAATGTCTATAAACTTACATCCGTAGAGAGTCTTCTAAAAAACTCCATTTTCTGAGGTTGCTGCAATTTGTAAAACATGTTGTAATTCCCAGTAAAACAAACAAAAGATGGAGATGATTCTTGAAACAAAAGCGGAGAAAGCTTGATTTGTACGTTGTAATTCCCACAAGTCTCGCCTTCTTCGAAGTAAAGCTCTTCTCACAAAAATTATAAAAATTGTACCCCAAAAATCCTGCATCATTGTCAATAAACAAATATTTGAAACACTTTAGAAATAAAAAATGGTGCAAAACTCGCCAAAGAATCACCCAAAACCAACATGATCAGATCCATCAAACCCTAGCAAAATTAAGAAACTCTCCATCAAAGATCTTATGATCATGAATAGTGCTATCGAAGAAAAGATTTCGAATCAGTTATCAGTAAAAGTCTTCTCACCTTAGATAATATGAAGCTCGATTCAACAATGGAAACTAGAGAAATTTCGTTAGCAATTAACAATCTGAAAAACCAAACCAACTCAACTACGAATCAATGAACTAATGAATCAGAAAATAAAATCCAATAAAATTGAAATCTCAAAACCCTAAATCTAATCTGTAGTATGAAGGATCGAGAGGGAAAATGTTGGAGAGTTTTACCCTCTTTTTCCCTTAATTTTCCTCTTCGATGTTGAAATATAGAGGAAAGAGAACTGAAACTAAAAACAGAGAAGGGGGAAGTCGAGAGTTTATGTCGTATAAATGCCCCTATAGCTATAGCCAAGTTTAATCGTCGCCATAGGATAATTTAGCGACAGTGAGCAGGAGTGGCCGTTGCTGAATGCACACACAAGGACGACAAAAGAAATTTCCATGAGAAAGACTTAAATCTGTTACGACGGTCAAGTGAAAAGCCGTCGTTAAATGAGTCCATAGAGACGGTCAAGAAATTACTGTCGCTAAATCTCGTCGCTACATGTGATATTTCCTGTAGTGTTTTAAGGGTAAAATTGTGTTTATTAGATTATATATGATGTGTTAATACTTGTTGCCTTGCAGGAACTTAATCTTGATCAGAGTTGATATCTCTCGGCTTCCTTTCGTTTCAAATTCAGTTGATGCTTTGCATGCTGGTGCTGCACTGCACTGTTGGCTTTCACCGTCTATTACTGTAAGCATTATTTTGCTTTTACTTAGTGTATTTGTATCAACACAATTTGTTATTGAATTACTAATCATTGATACTTGTACATTTTTCCATCGAGTGTTGATAATTTTTCACTACTAATGGTTTTGTTGTTTGTTCTTTAATGCAAAAATGTGTAAATGTTTAAAATTTTGTCAAATTCGGTGAGTGAAAATTATTATTGCTTGTAAACTATGTTTAAAGCCTGGCATGAACATGTTTAATGGGCCAAACTGCACTAGTCATACTCCAATGCCCTTATTATGGATTTGTGTAATTTATATTCTTTGTTTATTTATTTATTTATTAATTTATTTATCTATTTATTTTTATTTTGAGTAAAGCTCTGTAACCCATATTCATATCTGAGCAACTTAAAGCTCCACCAATAAGTATATTGCTTCAACAATAATAATTTTTTTACTTCTTAAAACAATTGAAGAATAGGATTATAATTGTTAGTTTCATTTCCTTTACTTTTTGTAATTAGTGATTCAAAACAAAGTTTTACATCCTGTTTTTGAACGTTAGTATAGTTGCTTCACACTAAGTTCAAACACATTCTTGTGAGATGACATGCGTCCATCCTAAACTAGGTGTAAAAACACTCCACACTAACATTTTTAAGCATTATACCTCTTAATGCAGGGCCCAGCTATTGGATTTGGCCATGTCACTTCTGCCTGGTTTGGTTGCCAAAGAGATTGATTTATTGTTTCTAGCAATAAAACCTACATTACAGGTTTGTTAGAGTTCTTGTATTATAGTTATTCCATTTTATTGCTGAGGCAACTTCTATAGATAATCCAACGCAATTTATTGCCTAGACTGTTGGAAGTATTTTGGTGCTGCCTCCATCCCACAGGGCCAACTTTGTGTATGGCTCACTCATCTTGTTGGGTCATAATTTCAAGTACTGTCACACCATTTGTGGTATGATTTTTGGGTTACTTATAACCAAGGTCTAAAATCTATTGAAACTATTTTGATCGAAACATTCTAGAACAAATCACAACATTCAAAGAGGTTTACATGTATATTGTCAGTTATTTGTAGCTTCGACAGAATTTTTGATAGTGTTGATGCACAACAACATAAATTAAGTTGGTGCGTTTTTATTTCTATTACTAATACTCTCTACTAATTTGGCATTGAAGGCTTTGTTCTTATACAGTCTAGTCTTCAGATTCGCCTAACAACAATTAAGTTTTATTCTTAATATTTCTTCAATGAAAAAAGTTTATTTGATTTTTGTGCCATTTACCTAAAATCAGCTTAAACGTATCAACTTTAGGTAATTTTGAGTCTACCATTGTGTTCGAGAACTTCACTTTCTATGTACCCCCTCCCCACCGATGTAATAGTAATCTAATTAACCCGGTTGCCTATCATGCTTCCCATTTTCGTTCTTTTTTTTTTTCTTTTAGTAAGTAGTTATAGTTCTTCCCCTTTGAATGATTTTTACTTATCGATGGATGCAATATAGGGAAAATGATTAATGAAATGCTGCATGCAGGAGGATGTGCTGGAAAAGGCGAAAAAGGCCAAGGAAAAAGCGGCATGTGAAGCACAAGGGTTCATTCCCCAATCTACAACGATAACAACACCGACCTCCACCAAAGATGTTGCCGATCCAATAATTTCAATATCATTTGGTCTTATTTAGTTTAATTATTGTTAGTTATTTGTACCTTTGACAGAATTTTTGATCTTAACAAAGAGGTTTACATGTATACTAATTTTGGGTTATTTAGTTTAATTTGGAGCTGGTTTTATGATTTTTCTTTTATTTTTTCTTTTTCTGATTTTTTTTATTATTTCGTCCATTGTGATTGGTGAATTAGAGAACCGTGCTATTATTTGTTAAACCTCCAAATTTGACGGTCATACTCTATGGATTTTTTTTTATTTTTTTTTGAAGTTCATTCTCCAATAATTTGATAGTCTAGAGTCGTAAAAAAAAAATTCTACAAGAGAATATTTGACGGGCTAACACTGTCAAATATGGGCCTTTTTCACATAGTGAATTCCCATCATTTCACACATTGTTGACTTGGATAAGTGTATAGATAGATGCTTTTCATCGAGATATGAGTAAAAACATCTATGGCCATGTGTGCACCTCCTAGTCAGCAATGTGTGGAACGATGTCAATATTGATGTCACAGCAGAACGACCCCATTTTGTTTTTCAAATTTCTATTGGCACCCCAACTTTTACTTATACACCCAATTAAAAATAAAGAAAATAAGTAAATGATTGAGAATAAGTAAAAGTTGGGGTGCCAATAGAATTTCTCTTGTTTTATGGCTAGATTTTTATTTTTTAGGCTTGAGGTTTTATATGAGCCTAATATAATTGTAAACAACTGCTAAAATTGTTTGAAGGAATGGTATTATTGAGGTTTTGTAATGTCGAGATAATAATTTAAGTCAAACCTTTGTAATGTTATAATGGCGTGTTTTAATCTTAATTGGAGTGTGATAAATAACTTAAGAAATTGGAAGCAGTAAGTAAAAGTTAGGTACCAATAACAGCTTTCTCCTTTTTCTTTTTCGTTTTTTTTTTTAAATAAATAAAAAATCAATAAAAAAAATTTGGTCAAGATAACGGTCAAGAAAAATCAAGTAAATCATCGCTCAAGACTATTTTTGACCGTTATCTAGACCCACTTTTTTTTTTTATTGAATTTTTGTTTAAGATCGATTGCCTTAAATTATTCTTGACTTAAAAAGTTGGGTCAAGATGGACCCGTAAATCACGGGTCTTCCATACTCCAATGAATTTTGGTTTTAAATATATTGTGATTGGATATTTATTGGCCTAACAAAAAAGAATAGATAATTACTATAACAATAGATATTAATTATCAATCTAAAAATCAAATAAAAAATTTACAATTACAATATCTTAGTAAAATTCTTAATCATATAATTCCTTGAGAAGATTTAAATAATCATAACATTTAAACTTAATTAAAAAAAATTACAACTTAAAAGTAAAGCAACCATAAAAAAATCTCAAGATATAATAAATTTAAAAAATTCAACAAAATATATGAACATCCCTTAAACTCGAATGAATGAATGAATGAATGAATGAGAAAGAGAGAGAGAGAGAGAGAGAGAGAGAGTGTGCTTATTCTTATTGTTAAAAGAAAGAAGAATACAAAAGGAGAATCAATAAAAAATAAAAAAAATCTAGAAAAGTGCAGAGATCAATTGGCAGAAAATAAAATAAAAAATAATAATTTACGAAGACAAATGATTTCGTTGTTCGTGAAAATAGTGAAATGATCTCATCACCACTGATGGATGATGGCAATCTTGCCCATCTATGTAAATTTTGTGTCATGTTTTATCTTTATTTTTTATTACAATATTATTTAATTTGACTGTTATCATTAATTGTTTTATTTTTTATTTTTTGATTTACATCAAACTGATAATTATCTATAAATATATATATATGGGTCAGGTTCAAGGGCCATATGAGAAAACATATGAGAAAACTTTTGTTTTTCAAAATAAGGGTTAGAGGTTTTGGATTGAGCTGATTTTTTGCAAGGATGGTCACTATGATGAGAAGATCATCCTCACAAAAAATCAGCTCAATCAGAAACTTCTAAATCCATCAAAAGTGATTTACAAATTAGTGATAAAAATTGATAAAAAATCGATGGTCCACATTCTAAATCACTTTTAATGGGGTTAGAAGTTTCAGATTGGGCTGATTTTTTTTTTTTTTTTGGATGATCTTCCCATCATAGAGATCATCATCACAAAAAATCAGCTCAATCCAAAATTTCTAACCCATATTTTAAAATTTTATTTACCGTCGAAAGTTTTCTCATATGTTTTCTCATAAGGCCCTTCAACCTGACCCTATATATATATATATATATATATATACTTTTATGCCTAAAAATAATTACTGATCTCTAAGATTTTCTTCCCCTCTTATTTGATATGGAGTCCTCAACTGTATGATTGGCTTTCTAGAAAAAGTCTAATAGATATTATTGAACATAAATGAATCTTATTAAACATTTGTTGCTCTTTTTTCATCCAATAATAAAGTGACACGTATACAATAATAAAATTAGGCAAACAGTCCATGGAAGCAAAATTTTTATCTTGGGAGACCAGGACTTGCTTTTCTGAAATTTCACTCTGATTAAACGCGTACTATACGTTCGTTGCCCCAGTTAACACTCCTGACTTTAGAACCACCTCTTTTAACTCCAACCTTAAATCTGTCTCCCTCCATACAACAATATAAATACTTCCCAACCTTATACTCTATTCTCATAACACATTATTTTCATTCTTCCTCCAAAACCCCATTATTATTACTCAAAAATGATATCCCCTTCTACCATGAAGACCTTACTAATCCAAATTTCCATCCTAATTCTGATCACCATTCTTTTGGAATCCGTTGTGGGTCA
Source organism: Akebia trifoliata (assembly GCF_017979445.1). Lineage (NCBI taxonomy): Eukaryota > Viridiplantae > Streptophyta > Magnoliopsida > Ranunculales > Lardizabalaceae > Akebia > Akebia trifoliata. Next base: position 3,000,402 of record NC_141390.1, on the reverse strand, counting down.
GAATTGTGGTTGTGCTCAAGACCTATGTTGTAGCCGGTTCGGGTATTGTGGCAAGGGCCCTGCCTATTGTGGCATGGGATGTCAGCAAGGCCCATGTGACACACCGACACCTACAAATGACAATGGTGTCTCGGTTGCTGACATTGTAACCCAAGGATTCTTTGATGGGATTATTAATAAAGCAGATGGAAGGTGTGCAGGCAAAAACTTCTATTCACGAGACAGGTTCCTTAAAGCCCTAGATTTGTACCCTCATTTTGGTACTGTTGGATCCAAAGATGACTCAAAACGTGAGATCGCAGCTTTCTTTGCCCATGTTACACATGGGACTGGACGTAAGTTTACGATCATAAATTTTCCTTTTTTTTATGTATGGATCGGGTTTGGTGATTCATAACAAAATTTTTAGAAGAAAATAAATTGGAAGTAATATATATTTGAAACTTGAACAATTCAAATTTTAGAATTAAATTTTTGCCTTGTGTTTATAGTTTATACTATATAGCTGTTATGCCTTTCCAACGAAAATAAAAGAAGAAGATACCTAAAAAATACTATTGATTTATTTTCAACCATTTATGAAATCGGAAGTCGATTGATTTTTGTGTTTTTTATATTTATATAAAATAACTATTTTTTAATTCATTTAAATGTTTGTTATTCACCTAATAATAAGTAAAGTTATAATTATTTAAATATAAATACATAAGATTTAATAATTTGAAACTATATTTGAAATAAATATTAGATATAATAGCATTACCCGATGGGATTTTGACTCGGTGCACATGATCTTTGTTGACTAGGATGCATTTTCTACTTGAATCACAGAGTTCATTCAAGCAAATTACGACTAAATCAACTCCAAATTTAACTGAGTCAACTCATCTAAGTTACTAGTCGAGTCAACCCATTCAAGTTCCGAGTCAATTGATGAATTTTAAACATAGCTTATGATATTAATGACCTTTTGATAACTAAACGACCCTTCTAACTGTTTTGCTTGTACAGACTTTTGTTACATAGAAGAGATAAATGGTGCCTCAAAGGACTACTGTGATGAGACCAAGACACAGTACCCATGTGTGGCCGGCAAGGGATACTATGGCCGAGGACCGATTCAAATCTCATGGAACTACAACTACGGCCCAGCCGGAAATAGCATTGGATTGATGGCCTAAATGCTCCGGAAACCGTGGCTAACGATCCGGTTGTGTCGTTCAAGACCGCCTTGTGGTTTTGGATGAACAATGTCCATTCGATCATAACATCAAACCAAGGGTTTGGTGCCACGATCCTAGCAATCAACGGTGGTGAATGTAATGGTGGAAACTCTGGAGCTGTTGAAGCAAGGGTTGGGTACTACACCGATTATTGTAACCAACTGGGTGTGCCGCCAGGTGACAACCTCAGATGCTAGAACCATAGCAAAATGATTATCTAAATATTGGTTCTTCTTTATGATGTATGAGAATAAATTACAAGGAAATAAAGAGCGGAATATGAAGTGAAAGTTGATTTAGCAAAGAATTAATGTCTTAATAGGTTAAAAATGATTGTCACTTTAATGTGATATCCCACTATATGTAGAAGATACACATTTTAATGAAATAAGATTTGAAATTTAAATTAGTGCAAATCGATGAATCGACCTATATTTACTCTTGCATATATGATTATAGGGAATTCCTTTTCAATGGATTTTGCACTCCTAGGGAAAATAGTAATGGGAAAATGAATTGAAATATTTACGAAAACGTGACTAACTTTTGATGAAATTACGATTTCGACTTATTGTTCATTTTAATTATCAAATTGTGAACAATAAAAGTATTAGAGGTTTTAAAGTTGTAGACACCCCAATTTTGAAAGGGACACATGCAAAAAAAGCCCAAAAAAATTATGTTTTAAAATCAAAATGTACTTAAAGTCTGAACTCTCCAAAATCGCTTTTATTCAAAATAAAGGATCCCTGAAACCCAATTGACCTAAAGGTCCACTATAAAACCCATTAATTCAATTCTTAACCTCATTTCTAGAGTCCCAAAGTCATTTCCCTTAATGCCCACCAACCTCCTAAAAGCCCACGAAATCCAAATCCAATCAATTTCCAACCTCACCTAACCCAATCTAATTTCATGGTTTCAATTAATTTCCAAACTAACCATAACCCAAACCTAAACCCAAGTCTAACCTAACCTAAATCACTAACCAATCCTAAGATTAACATATTAAAACAAATCATTTTAAATGAAATCTCTACCCAAATCATACCCATATCCATAATCTTAACCAATCATGACAAAGAGTCAATGACCATCAAGAGGGACACATGTCACCCCCATAACCAACCTCTTAAAAAAATTCATTTGCATCATCTCCATTATTACCACACCCCATGTCATAACCTACCCCTATCATTTTCTCTAAACCCTTATCACAAGCCGCACCCATACCCCTCTCCTTATTCAGGTCACCTAACCCACACCTTCATACTCCATTTTGTCAGGTGTCACCATTTCCTCTACCCTCTCAAAATATCAACACCTACCCTATTTACATTACCATTCTTATAACCAATATCAACACCCATTAACCTCATTTAACACTCAACCCAAATGGGTTGAAAGATCCAACCTATTTGAGAAAAAAATAACTTATTTACAATATTTTCCATATCTATCCCTCCCATAACTTCAAATTTCCTACATCTCATCCACAAGTCTTATGTTACTTTTTATCATTACATACTTTCACCCCATCTTAGCCCTAAAAGTCACCTTAATGTTACATAAAAACCTACCAATCTCTCACAAGCACCCAAAACTTGAACCTTCTTTCAAGCATCAACACTCCCATCTCTCATCTCTCTCAACTCTAAGAACTCCATCACCTTTCAACTCTCTATCAATTTCCCTGAAACCCTACTAAATTCTTTATTCATTCTTTATTCAACTTCATATAATAACCTCCCCAACCACCTTAATTCATACACTAAAATACCTTCCCACTTTATTCTCAAAATTCATAAGTTGAAAGTCAATAAGGTAACAATTTGAAGATCAAGAAGAGAACACAAAGAAGAAGCTTGAATCAAGAACGAGGTAGTATGAGAACGAAAAAATAAATAATAATATGCAGTTTCGAGGGTGGAGCGTTGATCTTGTTGGCATAAATTTGAAATAGATGGCATTTTTAGGCGTTTTGATAGCAATCATTTTCCATAGTCATCCAGTAGTATATTATTCTCATGATCTTCTTGGAGAGCATGTGATCCTTTATGTGGGGTCCACAGATTCTACCATGTACAGTCTCGCTCAATCACTTAGCTTCTACTTTTGCCATATATCGAAGAAGGATCTCATGGTGTGACTTCTTGTATATAATCCCGTTACTTAGAAAGAATTGTCCTACCAATTTTTGGATGGTTCTTTAATCATTATGTGTTGCATTTGGCAGGAGAGTTTGATCATTTAATTATGTTTTGATGCCCGAGTACCATGATTTCACTTCAAGTTCTTCTACTTCTATCGGTAGACGATAAATCAGCTCATCTTGAATGCCAATCTCAATAGAGTCGATAAGCAAATCTTCTGAGATGCTAATCATATAAACGAGTGTGACCAGTACTTCTACGAACTGATTATTGGCTCATGGCATGTATGTGAATAAAATCCTGGTGAAGTTTGAACTTAGTTCTTCGAGATACTCGTGATAAAGAACCAATCTCTATTTTCAACTCTTTCATTATCTAGTCGTTTGATGGATCACTAAGTTTGAATCTTCAAATACATAGATTTCATATACCTCAAAATCAATTGTTGCTTTCAATTATGTGATTTTTGCTTCATGTTGTACTTCATTGTTAGAGCATTGGAACTTCAATTGACTGGTGATCAGGACATGATAACCATCAAGTTTGATCAAGATTGCCTTTATTTCTTTTTTCTTTTGATTTGTAACCCCGTCGAAGAATATCTTCCAACTCAACTCTTCATTATCATCTTCGATTTCAATAAATAAAATGGCTTTATCTAGAAGTTTGTCTTTAATGCTTCATAGTTAGGAAGTGGATGCTTTGCTAAATGGTCACCAAAGGCTTGTCCATTTGATGGCTTTCTAAGTGACATAGGTGATATCAAACTCAGATAGGAGTAGTTTTCATTTTGCAACATGACCTGTTAGCGTTAGTTTTTCAAAGAGATACTTCAAAGGATCCATTCGAGTGATGATCATGGTTGAGTAACTAAATAGATAACGACGTAACCGTTGGGATGCCTAGACTAATGCAAAACAAATCTTCTCAAGTGCTAAATACTTTGCCTCGTAGTTAGTAAACTTATTACTAAGATTTCGACTTGACTTATCATGTTGTCCTAGTATGCAACCCATTAATGTTTCTTGTATTAAGATGTACATTAGAAGATATCATCATAAAGTGGGAGGGATCAAGACTGGTGAATTGATCATATACTTTTTAATCTTGTTGAATGCGTCTTAACGATTTTCATTCCATACTTTCGGTACATCTTTCATGAGTAGTTTGAAGATCGGCTCATAGATTGGTATGAGTTAAGCAATGAACCAACTGATATACTATATTTTGCCCAAGAATGCTCTGAAATCCTTTTTTGATATAGGTGCCTTCATTTCGAGAATATACTTGATATTTGTTGGATCTATCTCAATGCTTCTTCTATTGACGATGAATCACAATAATTTTCTCGATATTGCCCTGAAGACACTTTATCTTATTGAGATTTAAACAGTATTTTCTCAGTCGATCAATCAACTTTTTAAAATTCACCAAGTGGTTTCCTTCTATACTAGACTTGGCAGTCATGTCATCCATGTATACTTTCATCTCCTTATGGATCATATTGTGGAATAAAATTTTTATTGCACGTTGATAGGTTGCCCCAACATTTTTGAGCCCAAATGACATGACTTCGTAGTGGAAAGTACCCTAGGATGTGATGAATGCATTATTCTCTTGATTTTCTTCTACTATTTTTATTTGGTTATAGCTTGAGAAATCATTCATAAATGAGAACATGTCCTATCCTATCATACTGTCGGCTAGAATATCAATGTGTGACAGTGGAAATCGTCCTCAGGACTAGTTTTATTCAAGTCTTGATAGTCAATGCGCATGTAACACCCCAAGTTTTTAATTTATATCTCGAGGAAATCTAATTGTGAATTTCGATAAAATTCTAAAAGAAGGACTTAGGGTAGAATACTCGAATTTTAGTCCGTTCCTTTTTAATGAATATTGAATTCGTCATTAGGTTTAAAATGATCGAAATATACACTTTAGCCTGTAAGAACGTTCAAATTTGAGTTTGGATGAGAAAGTTATAAAATCTTCGAATTTCGTGTTAAGTGGGACTCAAAACAGTGAATTTTTTATAGAAGAAGAATCAGGAAAATTTAACTACACCATGAGGTCCGCAACAAAAAATTATTCAAAATGGAGTACTCATATGTCAATTTTCGAGTTTGAATGGTCAAGATTTTGTCGAAAATAGAAATGAAAGAAAAATACAAAAATACCCTCAATTTTTATTATAAAAAGAACCAACTTATTCTTTTATTCATTTACTCCTCTCCAACTCACAAAGAATCAGCCCATTCTCCAACCTTAGGGTTTCAACCCTTCCCATCAAGATCTATCGTAAGCGAGCCCGAGTTGATCATCGACGAAGGAGAGAAAGTTGTCGGCATCGACGAAGTCCACGCCTTCAACCCGTTTAACCTTCATTTTCCTTTCTTTCTTTTGCTATCTCACAAAAATTAGCAAGTAGATTTATTTATACCCACTTAGAGTCTCATCAAAATTAAGGGAGAGTTGTCCATCATCATTGAAAAGGGGAAGAACACCTTCAAAGAGGGTTTTGGAATCAACTCGACCATTGGTACCCGAGTTCAACCACTATCGGAACTTCGAGCTGTCGAACATTGACCATTTGTGTTGGTTCATCGCCATTGACAACCACAAACCAAGTAGGTGACTCTCAACTCTTATTAATAACCGTCGATTTTGAAAAAATTTCATTTAGGGATCTTTCGAAACTTTTGTTGTGTTTTAAAAATCGTAGAATGTTATTGTAGTTACTTCAAATTGATGCTAGACTTAAGGTATTTGATGTATTCTATCGTGATTTAATTATTGGATCCATGGGTGGGTTATTAGAATCGAAAACGAAGAAAAAATGAAAAAATTTGTGAAATTCCAACATTCTGACGGTGTCACCGTACACTATTCACAGTGCTACCGTGAGTCACCGTGCACTATTCACGGTGTTACCGTGAAAATAAAAAAGTGCTCAAAAAAATTTTGATATTTTTTTTTGGATTTCTCATGCTTTTAACATGCCAAATCGACTACTTATGCCCCCATAACTCCTTCAAACCAAGCGGAAAAAAAATAAACAAATTTTCATCACGACGAGAATGTTTTAAGTATTCGCATGATATCTTTTGCATTTCTTTGAATTAGGTTACAAAATTACATGCCTCTTCTTATATTATTGAGGCCTTCATTTACAAAAATTCATTTTCAATTTTGAAAACTTTGAAAAATCAAGTTTTCGACACTTAGCCAAATTTTCACCGATTTTTCTAATTTTGATAGTTTGCCTTTGCATACCTGTTGGGATCTCGTTTTGAATAAACTTTGATGATTTTCGATGGAAAGACCAAAAATGACTTTGAAAGACTGAAAATGAAAGGTTTGATTTGAAAAGACGAAAAGTGAGAATGTCGAGAGAATAAAAAAATGGATGAATCGGTAAAATGTCAGAATCACACCCGAGGGGTGATGTCTGCATTTTACATTGTATGTTGTATATAGGTTGGTGAAAGGATATCCAGGTTATTAATTAAAGGATTGCATGTTTATTTAAATTTATGTTGGCGCAGAGGTTCCGAGTATTATTGTTTATTTTAGGACGGGTGTCCACAGTTGCATGGTAGGAATTGGATATCCATTCTCAACCCTATTCTGTTAATTTCTTTTGTTTTAAATGGAAAACAATATATATGTAGCTATTTTGTGAGCTGTTAAAGAGTTTGTGAATGCCTGAAGAGATAGTGTATCATGTCATCCGGAGTGGTGTACTATCTTGGGATGTACGGTAGGGACCACCAAGCTCATACGTGGTATGGGACGCGTATGAGAGTGGAGTCACAACTGGAATCCGGGTCCATTCCCTTCAATCTTTACCAGTGAACGTGTATTGTAAAGGTGGTCATATCCAAATAGAATGTTTATTTTGGGTATCACATGCACTCATGATAGACATAGACGAAGATGATTGGTCAGTGATCACTAACAATCTAGTAGTAGTCGAACGTTCTGACACATCAAAAAGAGACCCATTGCTTATGGTCATGTCAAACGGCCTGTTGAAGTCGGATAAATGGTCACCAGTGTGGTAAGAGCAGAGACCGACTAGAAAATCAGGAATTAAAAGCCAGATTTATGTTGTAACATCATGTCCCGACTAGGAGCAATCCAGTCATGAATCCCAACTCTCTGATTCCACTACTCCACCAACTTGTATTATGTATCTGTTGTTATATTTTGAATTATAAACTGCAAAGCATGCTTGTTATTTCAATGTGATAAATCTTAGTTGTATAACAAAATGAAAATGTATAGTAAGTACTGATGATTGATGCCATGTGAATCTTTAAAATTGTTTAGTTGCTCATCCCTGGCTATACGTACCAGTTAACCGCAGTTTTAATAGTAAAACTTGCATGTATTGAAATATTTCAGTATGCTTACTCATACATATTAGGTGAGATTATTAGTAGGGGCTGTTTGTGGACCTACTGGGTAACCATTGTTACTCACCCTTTCCTTCATATTTTTTTTTAGTTTCAGAGCCTGCAGTAGGAGAGACAGTCGTAGATCCGTCTAGTGAGGACTACCTGGTGGGTTATATTGACGACCAGAGTCCGTTATCCGGTGAGTACCAGGACTACTTCTACTAGGAGTTCGTTCGTCTTAGGAGCGGTATATGTTCTTTTTGGGGCCGAGTGCTAGGTCTATGTTAGAGTGAGAAATTTTTTGTAATCCTGTATATTTCTTTCTTTTTGAGCAACTCTGATCAAATTCTACGTTATTTGCAGTTTACTGTCTTCCGTACTTTGTATATTTTGGTTCATTGTCATATGTAGGATCTGTTGGTTATCAGTTTTTCTTTGTTTTGAGTTCTGTAGAACGCTAACATAAACGGAGGAAACTGTTCAAACTTCAAGGTTCGACCTCGAGATTTGTGTTAGCATTTGGCGGGCTTCACAGCGCATATGTACTTTTCCATCTTTCTTTGGTATCGAAACAACATTAACAAGCCTTTCAGGGTATGTAAAGACTGCAAGAAATCTTGCCTAGAACTACTTCATTATTTCATCATTAACCTTGAGAGTTCATTTTGACTTTAGTTTTTCCAACTTTTATTTGATCGACTTGCTTCCAAGAGCAATTGGTAGTTTGTGAATGACAAGATCTGTATCTAAGCTTTATATATCTTTATAGGACCATGTGAATATGTCTTGATAGTTATGCAACAATTCAATCATTTCTTCTTTCTGTTGAGGTGTTAATAAGGCTCTAATCTTGATAACTCATGGGTCCTCTTTGGTATTGAGATTAATCCAGTCTATATCTTCAATGTTTGGCTAAATATTTTTTTTATGTTGTTCTATGAATTCTTTGATTTCTTTAAGAGGGTACTCCGCTCTATCTTCTGATTTTTCTTCGATTCTCATGACGTCAAAGTTGAGTTTAAAATCGAAGTCATACTCATCATTTTCAAACTTTATTCTATCTAAGTGTTCATTCAATTGAGACAAGTCACTTGAATCTTGGAAGAATACTTTTTTATTTTTGAAAATATATGTCCTTTTGAGATTTTTAAAGGTTTTTTTTTAAAATTTTTTTTTGACTTTTGATGAGTTTATTTATTTATTTTTTGTTTTTTGGAAAATATTTGATTTTTTGTTGCTTTGTGAGCTTTTTTATTTTTTTTCAAACATCTCACATAAGAAAAATAATCATTCATATTTATTAATAAGGATAGAGAGCTCTCAAAACAATCTTTTCTCAAGGACCAGGGCTTGTTATAATCCTTGAGCAAATGGTTCATCTAATGGAATTTTTTCAAAGGCTTCTACTGCCTCAAAAGTAATAGGGAATTCCTCCCAACTGTTCAAAACTTTCCCATTCTTTACGAGGTAAATGAAAGGGGAAGGTGGCTCCCTTAATAGTTAGAAAATGACTATCACAATAGTGAGTTTTTTTTTCGCTCATGGTGACTTCCACTTTCAGGGCTCTTTTTCTTTCTTTTGTAGACTCTCGTTGGAATCTCTGTTGAATAAGATATCAACACTATCCACAAAAGTAGATGGGTACTCAACAACCAAGTCTTTTTTATATGGGTCTTGGCTTAAAACTTATAGTCATTGATTTTTTGCTAGCTTTAGTAGTAGTTGCTCAGATAGGCCGTTGGGTTTGGCTTGCGATTTTGGAAAACTAACACTGATATGAGGAGCCTTACCCAGGTTCCAAATGTTTAGTTCATGATTTTGTTTCCTCGCTAACCAGAATTATTTCTTCTTCTTGTTCATATCAGCACTATCCTTTTTTGTGGGCCTGAATCAGAGATTGAAGTAAGGGGTATGTCTATTTGCAGTAATCAAAGCGGTTCTCCCCTTTCCTCATTGGCCTAACCCCTACTTAGGTCGATAATCTGCCTTTTATATTTACCCGTCCGATCATTAGATTTGTATTTGAAAACTCTACTTGCACATTTTCTTTCTCTTTCTCAACATGGTTGATAACAGTAAACTAGTATGAGTGATACATTATCTTGTTTTTGGTTTTCTTTATATCTATGAACGAAACGTCCGCATATCGATTAGAAGGGATTAGATTTTCTACTAGAACCGAAATCATTTTTTGCCTCATTATAAACTTGACACCCTAGTGTAGGGACTACTCCTTCTATGTGAATCTAAGGTCTTCCCAAAAGAAAGTTGTTGCTGGTATTTCCATGACTTTGAATATAACCTTGAATGTGCAAGGGCTGATAGGGACAAACAATTCCAACTTTCTAAGAAAATCCCTTCTTGAGCTATCGAAATCTTGGACAACCTTATTATTCAACCTAGTGCTGATATGAACAAGAAGAAGAAATAATTCTGGTGAAGACGATGTTAGCAACTATGATGCGCCCCTATCCTTTCGAGATAAATTTGATTTCGGTAAAGACGATCAAGTTGGATACCATGATTAGCCCCACTGTTTGTTCCAATTGTGTTGGTGAAGTATTTGTGGGCATGTATGACTTGCTTAAGACCTTGAAGAATGCTTCTTGATGCTCCTCTGAGCTTTGTAAGAGGCCTAAGTTGTTGATTTGAGCTAGTGTTTTGCTCAACTGCTTTACCATGTTAAACTCACTCTTGTGGACAAGCTTAATCATGAAGTTTGTTGCTTCCTTTTTTGAAACTCAGCCTTTTTTTCTTTTATGATTCATTTTGTCTCTCCATACTACTTTCCTCCTTGTTCTATTCTATTGCTTTCTGTTTTTTTTTTTTCTAATTTTTTATGCTTTATACAGTACCTTATGATACTTCCCTACCCTAGTCAAATGATCGATGTCTGCTATCATGGCTTTCTTCATATTTTCTATCCTTACTGATATAAAAATATTAGTTTCATAGCTCCATGGAATTACTTGGTTAAAGTTATACAAGAAGGGTTTGGAGGAAAACATGCTCATTTGGGAGGGTTCTGATTTTATGTGAAGGATAAGAGGTGGTGGACTTGACATGGGAGTAGAGATAGTAGCGGTGAAGACTTGCAGGGTAGATGGACTATAGAAAAGGATGAGTGGGAGTGTAAGGGATAAGAAGGGGAGGTCGAGTTGGAGGATATGATGAGAGGGGGTCGGGTTGCCACGTTGGGAGCTTGAGGGCTAGAGTAGATGCTTAGAACAACCATTCTAATTGGTAGTAGTGAGTTTTGAGATAATGTTGAATTTTTCATATATTGAGAGAGAGTAGTAACGGTTGGCGTTTCTGACTTCTTTGTTAAATGGATTCCGACCTTTGATCTTATGGAAGTTATTAAGGTTGGAGCACTATAGTTTGATTCTTCTTTCATAACTGCATATACCACTATGTGAAAAAATGAGGAATTTTGCAAAAACAATTGTCAAGACATAGCCGATGAATTTTTGAGACCGAAATTTTGGCTTCCAGACCGACAAATTTTGTGGGCATATTTTTTTAAGTCTAAAATAAGCCTCCCTATTAATAGAGAGAATTCTGAAATCAAGAAACAAAAAAACAATAGATGGAGTTTAGGGCAGAACCTTGGATTGAACCTTAATACTTTCTATTTGTTTCGATCGATCTCTCATTTTGTCTCTTGTCTTCCCTCTCATCTCGAATTATCCATAATCTTTCTCTTTCTCTTTCTCTTTGGAATTTCTACGATTTTCTAGAGATTTCATCAAAAATTATCTTTTAGGGATTTCAGGAACCAATCTGGATTGATTTTGGAGGCGATTTTGTCAAATTGAGGTTTAATTCTCGTTTGGAGCCATGTTTCTTCTCGATTGGTTATGTTGTGTGCTCGCATTGCTCGATTTATGGCAGAAAGAGTCCAAGATCTTGTTTTTAGGCTCGATGATCCTGGAAAGATAACATTGCTTCATATCTTGAAAGATGGGATTCTTCTCCTTTCGATCTTTGAAGTTCTGATTATTTCTTTCTACTATTCTTTGTTTTTTACTCTCTTATTTTCTTCATTTTAACTTATTTATAAATTTTGAGTGATATTCTTGTTGTATGATTTGTAGAGATTAGTTCAGCATCAACCAACACTGTATCTGTAAGAGGAATTGAGTATTGACCTTGGATTTGGGAGGGCATCAGATTACTCGCAGAGTTTGGAAAAATTATTATGCGAAGGTAGATTTGGTATTTTCCCCCATTTCTTGCTATGGTTTGTTAAACATAACATCTCTTATTGATATTGTTATTAGTTGCTACGTTGGACCTCTTTTGTTAGTTTTTTTAATCACCAAAAATGAGATTTATTTTGAATCTCATTTTTTCGGTGGCAAATCAGTAATCTATTGTAAGGGCTCTTGTGTTTATTTTGTATGTAGGTCTGAATTCAACTCTCATATGCTTTTTTTTTAAAACTATTAGATAAATATAGATTAAAATAAAGAAGTGATAGTTAAGACGACCAACCAAATATAGGACAAGAAACCAGGAAAACAATTACACAAGCAGCAAAACAAAACCAAAAGCCTATTATATATCAATTTGAGAGACCTGTTCCCATCTAAATATTATATCTAAATGAATATTTCACTAAATTCCTCAAAGATTTTATCCTAACGAAACATAAAGTCTATAATACTAGAAATGTTTTTCTAGATTGTGTGATCCCAACATTTAAAGTTATGATATCATCATGGAAATATACAATAAGAAAAACAGAGACATAATAACAATAATAATATCAATAAAGAAGAATATACTTATGATGTGTAAAGCACATGTAAAATTGATTTTATATGTTTCACTTTGGCAAAAGCTTAAATGCATGTGCAATAGCGCCTACTTTAAAGACCTAACACCTCCCTAGACCTTGATTTAGGCATTATATACTAAATCCACTGCAAGTTCAGCTTGCATTAGGCATTGTTGCATAGTGAGATCAAAGTTTTGAGTTTGCTAGTTCAACATGACAATGTTTAACCAAAGAAATACTACATTGAACCCTCCAACTATAATATCATAAAATGTATTACTTCTCAAGAACCAATTTTGAAAATGCGGCTACCTTGAACAAGGTGTATCCTGTACCAAGAACCTATTTTAAAAGTGAGTTCTAACACTTAATTGATCATGCCCTTTATTAGCTTGAAGTATCGATGCTAAATAGTTCAGTCCTTTAATTTGGTTTTGTAATTCCTCGCACAGTTTATATACTTATTCACTTATTCAGTAGATTGATGCCACTCTTCCCTATGCATTGGTGTTGCTCTTCCATTTGTAAGGGTTATTGTTTAGCAAGGTAAGGGGCCAACATTATTGTTGATCATCTTGCTTATATTTGCAAGATGTTTGTTGCCATTTTTGGATTGGTTGTGGTCAGATTCCTATCACCAACATTATTATTCAAATCCGATGCTATTACAATAATTTGCAATCATGTCGGTTATCTGTAATCAACATGATCAAAAGACCTATTAACCTAGGTCCCTTTAGAACAGATAATTCAAATCCGTTCAAGGATTATGGTTTGGTTCATTTCTTTTCTTTTTAGGTAGACCTTTTTAATTTTGTCAATGATATCACAATCATAATCCCTAGAACAATATGTTCTTGATCTCTATTATAGATTTTGATCATACTTTTGATGTTGGATACATCAATGTACATTTGCTAAATTATTGTTCATGGGAAAACTAAATGGAAAAAAAATAAACTAATAGAAAAGAAGTCAATGAATCATTGCAAATAAGACTAATTACTCAATGAGATATTATTTGTAAGAGTCCCTACTGCTCTTGATTTCTTCATAGCCTAACCTTCTAAATTTTTTATAGGTTAACTCCGTACACTTGGTCTTCCAAGTGATATTGTAGTTGAAGTTGGAGAGATGTCCTTCCATCTTCATAAGTTTAAATTCTCCCCTTTAAAATTAAACTAGTTTCGGTTGTTACTTCATGCATGGTTTCTATTAGTTGCTCTACTTAAGCGTTTTTTTTTCAAACCTAAGTAAATTGTTATGCACGTTGCAATATGAAACTTGTGCTTTCCCACCATCCAAATAAGGCAATAATGTAGGGGTGATGATATATAGGTAAATGACCTCTTGGATTACTAAGCTTCAAATATATTTCTGCTAGTGCACATGACTACAAGAAGGCATAGTAAATTGCTAAGCACTTCCAAGAACTATTTCCTAGAAATTTTTTTTAAACTTGAAAATTTTATAGGAATTAATAGAATTCTAGATGAATCCATGGCCACATGAATTTGCCAAATTAGACTTGTGCAAGTGAAGATATTGTGTGCCAAAGCTGTTGTTACCATTGTGCATCGTTGCTGCGACATCCCATGCTTTGTAGCCTTAAATTTAAATAAGGTGAAATAGACTCCCAGATGAATCCATGGCCAGTGAAATCACTCAATTTGGAGTTCTATTCATATTGTTATAAGTACTTGATGCTACTGCTACCCTTATGTTTTGAGACCTAGAAAACTTGAAGATTAATGATGTTTATGTGTTTATAGAGGAAGCACATGTATGGTCTGACTTGTAGAGGAATGCTTACATTAGAATATCCATAGAGTTCCACACTTAGAACCATCTCATAATGTACAACAAATAGCACCTACCTTATGGTGGACACTTTATCTATGTTTTAGAGATAGATTTACATTTATAGATTTATAATCGTACATAACTATTAAATAGAATTACATTACACAACTTTGTGTAGCTTCAGTAAATATTATTTTGTTTACCCTATAAAAATGGCGTCAATCCCTGTGTGTAATTATTTGTCTTAATTCTAGATTTCATGGGCATTGGAGGTATGCTTGATTTGCAAACTATTATATTGGTAACAATCATTATTTCCACCTTTCCCATGTGGTTATACCTAGAAATCCAAATTATATTGTCCTAACTCTAATATTCGTTTTTAATGTGATTTTCTTAAGTTTTAATAGTAAAAATTATGGTTGAATTTGTAACTTTGCAAAACAGATTGACTTGTCTTTTACTTCTAAGGTGGGTGGTGGTCTTTCTATTTAAGGCATAAGCAATAAAAGAAAAAAAAAAAAAAAAAAGATAATCACACTGAAATGTGTTATTTGCCTTGAGATCTGTCAGTTTTTTTAGATGTCTTACATGATTTGATGCCACCCTAACTACGCCATCTATTCAAACTTGACATATTAATGTAAACTGTTGAATTAGACAGCATCTATTGTAAATTGGTCCAAAACTATCAGTTTTTGTGATATCTTATATGATTTGATTCCACTGGATGTATTATTATAGACTGTTGAATTAGATTGTTTCTATCATGAAATAAACTAAAATTGACCACAGTTTAGAAAGTAGAAAAGGACCATGTAAATGACAGTGTCATTCCCTGACATAATTTCTCATATCATTTTACCATCCATGCAGACCTAGTTGACTTGTCCAGGTCATCTCGCCTTGGATGAGTCAAATCCTTTCAAATAAATTTACGGGATTTACATCATTCGAAAGGTAGATTTTGCAAACAGTTGGAGGTTTATGATGCATTCCCTTGTACTGTCAAATCTTTGAATGAAAAACTATTTCATTGCATACCTTCTTTGAAAAAGGGTGTTCTATTTGAAGTTAACCCAAATTTGTGATTTTCTTTGCAATCATCACAAACAAAAAGTGGATTGTAATGCATGCTCCTTACATCCTTTAAAATCATACAATAATTTGATACTTGAGCTTACGTGGTTCTCGATCAACATATGTAATCAACTTTAAAAATGATATAGAATGCATTCTACCTGCATAATTTTTTAAATTTTTTATGGAATATATTTCATTTCAAGTTAGTAATTTTATGGAACTAGGGGACAAAGTTGTTTACAAGCATTTGGGAAGTATGGTAACTATTGGCAAAATACAAGGTTCTTATGGACCTCAGAGCAAGCAATGTCAGTTGCTTGACACGTAAGCGTCCACCCATAAATTTAGTGGGCTTATATTGCCATGCCTACTTTTTGACAATACAAACAATGAAATATTAAATCTAGTGTTGGATTTAAGTAACCATTCTCCAAACAAACTCTTTGATTTGTGTGTATATCTTATTTGGGGATGTAGAATTGGTTGCCAGTTCACCAATTAAGAATCCTTAAAATTTATGAGCAAAGTATGATGAATGTACTTGTTTTTTTTTTTTTTTACTTTCCAGGTTTACATGTTCAAGTATGATTCAACCCATGGAGTTTTTAAAGGAACCATTAAGATTGTTGATGGTTCTACTTTGGAAATCAATGGGAAGCAGATTAAAATTACAAGTAAAAGACACTGTTTTGATGATAGTTTCTTTCTATATTTTCATATAGAGAATTTAATTTTTGTTGTCATAATGGGAAAGATTTTATTCTACGCAGTGAACACGTGTCAGTAATCCACTAATCACTTGCATGACATATGAATAATCTTGTATTAGTATTCTTATTTTGGTTCTGAGATTATTACCAACATGTTTGATCCATTGGAAATATTAATAACTTAAATTTATTCAGGGATCCAGAAGAGATTCATTGGGAAAATTATGGGGCCAATTATGTTGTTGAATCTTCTAGAGGATTTACCACAGTAGACAAGGTATCATCACATATAAAGGTTAGTTGTGGATTCAACTTATGTAGTTAGTTTTTTATATTCTCTCTCTTTCCTAATATTCTTACCAGTTTTTATTTCTTTGCTTCAATAGGGAGGTGCCAAGAAAGTGGTAATATTAGCCCCATGTGTTGATGCTCCTATGTTTTTGGTAGGAGTAAATAAAGGGTCATATAAGTTGAGTAATGGGTTTTGGAGGGCACACTAACGATTGGTGTCTTTGCATCTTTCGTGAGAAGTAGTTTTGAATTTGGAATCTGCATTTTTGTTTCCCATTCTTAATTTAAGTTGAATAATTTGTTTTATTATGTTCTTTGTGAATTAATTGGTATTGCGATGATATGTTTTGTGTTTTGTTTCTAATTAGATTTGATGTGAATTAAGTTTCTTTGGGTGGTTAAGATTTGATTTCTATGAGTGACCTTTGTTTTATGATTTTTTTTTTACTATTTTGTTTGTTGTGATTGGTAAATTAGAGGACCGTCCTAATGTTTATTAAACATCCATATTCGACAATCATATACTATGGATTTTTTTATTATTTTTATGCCCATCCTTCAATAATTTGATAGTTCAAGGCCGTCAAAAACAAATTCTACAAGAAAATATTTGACGAGCATATTTGACAAACTGAGGCTGTCAAATATGAGATTTTTCACATAGTGTATTGTGAGTCTATTTCCTATTTCATTATGGGTTAGGCAAGAGATTATGATAGATATTTTATTGTTGCGTATGGCTTGTAGGGTTGTCCAGTATGATGACCTTCCTATTAATCAAATTTTGTACCTAATGTTTGAATTGTCAGCACTGATTCGTTGAGTGCCCTAGTGCACCCATATGAAACTCACAAAAGAGTTGGAATTTTACTTTGGTCTTTTAATGACCTTTGGGTTCGGTAATCACTTAATAAGGTACTCTACTTTGAATAGAGTTGGAAGTAGTTTTGATGATATTATCGATAGTTTGGTGAATATTCTATTAACTTTGTTAGCTCATGCTTGTTGGTTTTAGTCGAAATATGGTACTTGTTGTGCTGGTGCGGGTTGTGGAGGATTTACTTGAAAAGGATTCTGAGGCGTAGGGTCCCAAATATTTTGAGGTACTAGCACCCAAGGAGCTTGTTGCACTTACTTTCTCTAGAGATGTATTGGGATAAAGAGGGGTTGTCTGGGTTATAAATTGTTAAGTCTCCTGTCTCTTCTAACCCAAAGGTATCGACTTTCTCTGAGTTGATGCCCTTGCTATCGTTCCTAGACTTGTGAAGTCAAATATCAGACCAGTTTGGATCCCATCTTCTACCCGATCTGTTACTTGTATTAAATTTGAAAAAGTATTGATAGTGTGTCCCACTAGGTGGGTGTAAAATGAATGCCCCAATATTGAGATGAATGTAGTGTTCATCTCTTGCACTGTCATGGTTGGCCTTTTTTTGGAAGTCGATTCTTTCCACCTTTAGGCGTATTCTTTCACAACTTCTCTCTATTCTGTGTCATTGTCGTATATCATTTATGTCTAACCTGACATTTTTGTTGAATCGGTAGTTATGCCAAAATATTTCTATCAGATCTTGCCAACCCTTAATGAGTGAGTGGTCCCTTCAGACTTCTTTGAAATAATTATACCAACATTCTGTCATCCTCGCCAAACTAGCATATTGACACACAATACAATTTTAGGTGTGAGAGAGGGCGTCCTATGCCATTGTATTTCCCAAATTCTAGGCATTTGAACTTGGCTGATAATTGTGTGTTGGGATAAAAACAGAGATTCTTGAACTTGGTCCCTCCTAGAATGTTTGTCCCTTTGATCCTTCTCATCTCCTTTTGGAAGAATTCTATATGTTGAGCAATCTTCTCATCCGTAGTGCTTTTGGCCTTAGTTGCCCTGAAGTCACATTCATCATCTGGGAAGATTAGAGGAGGTGGTCGATTCTATGATATGTAGAACGGAGGGCCTTGATACTCCGAGACCATGGGAGGCAGGATAGTTTATTTTCTTGATTGTTGCTACTCGAAGAGTTCAGGATTCAATTCGAATACTTGGTGTTGTGCGGTTTGGGCTTGTATGAACTGGTGTTAATAATCAACATTTTCTCTTGTCTCTTTATTGTTTAATAACGTTGTTATTCTTGCGTTAGCCACTACTAATTCTGTTGCTATAAGTTATGGGTCTTCTGAGGTACTCATTGTTGGTGAAGATCGAAAAAATATGGAGGCTCCTCAGGATATTTGTATTTCTTTTGTTTTATTACCTATGGGTATAAAAGTCGAGTGTTGGTATGTTATTTACGAAAATAATATGTATGATTTTTTATTAAATCTAATTCAATTATTTAGGGATGACACCCAATTTTTTAAGATGAATAAGATTAAAATGAGGTTTATCAGCGCAGAGCTGGCATCAACACGGAGTTGGGTTGGGTATGTTACGTAGAATTGGCATCAGTACAGAATTGATATCAACATAAAATTAGCATCAACATGAAGCTAGGTTAGGTACGTCAATGTAGAGCTAACATCGTCGCAGAGTTGGATTATATATTTTTTAACATGGGGTTACATCATAACAAAGCTGGCATAAGCATGGAACTAGCATTAACATGAAACTGGATTGTGTGTTTCTGAAGAAGAAAATTATATTAGCACAGAGCTGGCATTAATGTAGAGTTGATTACTTCTTGGATGTTTTACAAGATGTTTCATCAGTGTAGAGCTGACATCAATAGAGAGTTGTCATACTAGTCTTAAAATTTTAAGAGATTTTATTATCATGGAGATAGCATCAATCCAGAGTTGGAAACGTTCTCTTGCAACTGTTCAATCCTTAATTTCATTTTTAGAGAATTTATCAACATAAAACTGGCATCAACATGAAGTTGGAATGTTTGTAAAAAGGAGTCATAAGTATGTAGCTTTTTTTTTATTTATTTAAAAGGAGATACATCTATCCTTCTAACTAAGGATTTACACCAAAGAACAAAAATGAAAATTACAAAACATATAAAGTACTATAAGGTAGGGATTGATTCTGTGATCGATCAACCTCTATTGCTCTTGGGATTCTTCAAATGTTAAGTTAACAAGTTCGTTGTTCTGAATTTGCAATTCTTCTTCTCAAAGTCATGATTCATCTTTATACTCCAATAGTCTTTCAACCTCATGTTTGACTCTACGAAGTTCTTCCTTAACATTATCTCATTAGATCCTAGCTTCTATCTATTGAGATTTGACTTCCTCAAGTTCTTTCTGGAAGTTTTCTCTAACTATCATTTCTTCAACTAATCAAGAGTAAGTATTATCCATTTCTTTTGAAAGGCGGAGGATGACATTCGCTGCACGACTATCGATCTCACTTCTTTGCCTTTTTTAGGTGCGAAATTGATCATTTGTAGATTTTGAGGATGAATTTTGTGGTATGTTTGTTGGATCCATTGATCGTACTCTTTTGAAGTTCTAGTAGTAGTACTTAATTTGAGTTTAGCAGTTACATCATTGCTACTTACCCATAATTCTTGTGATCTTTGAAAAATGTCAGGTATTGTAGCGAGGTTGAAAGCATATAGATCCCCAAACACTATCCCAATCTGGGGGGGATCTTATAGAAAAGTGAATTGTCTCAATACTCAAAGAGGTACATATGGAGTGGAAGCATCGATGCTAACGAGGACCATATATTTACAATTTGGAGTAATGAATCTTTGAGATTGCGTGCATCATGTTCTATGCCAAATAACCTTAGATTGTAGGCAAGAGAGTAATGCTGAATATTCTTCAACTGAAGTCAAGGTTGGTTTTGGATATCCAAGCATATTGGTTTGTATTGGGATAGGCTTAGGTCGCACATTGATTATGAGCGTTGAAAGGGCCAATATGTGTTCTCTAAACCATGTTTGGAGAAATGTAGGACATCCATATAACTTTCCACCACCTCGGTGAGCATAGTGGTAAAGATTGAGGAGAAGCATTGTAATGATCATAATGGAAAGCGTCCAACCTTGTTGATGTTGAATAAGGATGTTGCACAATAATCAACTAACATGATGTTGACTTCTCGATAGTAATAGTTGTTTGACTACTGCTAAGGTAAAAGTCCCACATTTAGTGACATCTTGAAAATCTTCTAATGACATCCACCCTTTCGTCAATAGAAAATCGAAAAAACATACGTTATATCCTCCAAATGCTTTCTTTTCTATATGAGTTTTCGATATTTTTAGCCATTCCATGATGTTTAGGGTATATCTAGGCTTGTGTTTAGGGATGACTGCCTCTAACATAGGTTAGTCTATCTTTGAAATGGCTAGGGCCAAAGAGTCTCCTCTTATATTTTTGCATTTCCACTGCACCATTTCAAAAAATGGAATTCTGGTAATCAAATTAAAGAAAACTAGTGTGCATACAAAATGACGCGTAAGGTTGATCGAGCTCAGACTCATCCTATGGTGTTTGTGATGTGAGATGAATGCATAATATAAGTGAAATATCATGGACATGAATCCTCAGCTTTATTAAACACACAAGCACAAAAAAGGGGAAAAGATGCACCTTCCCGACTCAAATTTCTAAAAAATATCTATATTCTTATCCTAAGAAAATCTAGCCTAAGAATGTCTAATGTATGACTCAATTTTTCTTTCTCTAAGATCAGCTTTTCCATACCTTCAAACCTCGTTGATCTATTGTTAACTCGAGTTTTTGGTTGGTGGCTTGGGTTGGAGCTTTCTACTTGTCCTTTAGATGATAAAACCTATAAAGCTTCAGTTTTGAACCTCATATAAGTTTTTGGGTAAATCCAATTAGGACGTGAAGTGTAATGGATGGTATGAGTACGTAGTGCTTGTGACTTAATTGATCTTAGACTCGTTCGATACATCTACTCAAATAAAGTGTTTATGCTCAACAATTTGATGATCAATCAAATTACGAGTTCCTAAAGAAATATTTAGATATATAAGAAAGCTCATAAAATATATATACAAAGATAAATTATTTTTATTATTAATTTTTTAAAAATAAAAAAGTCATAAATTGATGAACTTGAACGATCAAAATTGATGAATTTGATGTGCCCAAAATCGAAAGTAGTGTAGCAAAATTAAGTGTATTGTCAAAATCCGAGAACAATGTTGGAGGCATAAACTTCTGCACAATATCATAAAACGATCACTACTTTGTACTCCAATGTTGGATTTCAGTAAACTTATTCTCCTTTCAAACATAATGAAAATAACTACAAGTGTCATGAAGAAATCGAGATCAGAAAATATCATCTTAGATGATACTTTTTTACCTAAAGATATATCAAATTTTGATTAAAAAATTTCAATTTTTTTTTTATGAAATATTAATCTCGATTTTTTTGTTCTCGGATTTTTTAGTACATTTCTTACTTATTTTGGAAACATTTTTACTGGGTTTTCTTTCTTTGAGCCAAATTATTTTTTATTTTTATTTTTTTTAAACATGGAGGGTGATTGTGTCATAAAATATGAGATTTTTGAGTCCAAACATCACTACTACTTAACATAGTGAAGTAGTTGAATAAAACCCCAGCTCAAATCGGCATCTTAGGCTTCTTAAAAGCTCAAAGGAGTATCAAAAAAACCTTCTTGAAGGTCTTAGGCAAGTCATACATGCCCACAAATACTTTATGAACACAACTGGAGCAAACAGTAAGGCAAATCATTACATCCAACCCGATCGTCTTCACCGAAAGTAAATTTATCCTAGAAGGATTATGGCATATAGAACCGTTGAACATCATGATCATGTGCAAAGGGATGATGATCGTGAGAGTGTTGATTAATATTGGCTCAACCATACATATTTGTCCTTTGGAAACCTTTCATAATCTAAATGTAGACTGGTTTAATATTAGACCAAATAATAAGGTTGTTCAGGATTTCGACAACTCAAAAAGGGATTCTTTTGGGAAGTTGGAATTGCCTATCATTATCGGCCCTTATACTTTTGTGGTTATATTCGAAGACATGGAAATACCAGTAATGTTCAACCTTTTTTTGGGAAGACCCTGGATTCACATAGCAGGAATAATCCCTTCGTCCCTACAACAGAGAGTCAAGTTCATAATGGGACAAAGAATGATATCGATTTTCTTAAAAAATCTGATCCCATCTAGTCAATCTCTGAATGGTCTATTTATAGATGCAGAGATGACCAAAGATAAGATGATGTATCACTCATACCAATTTACTATTATCAACCATGTTGAGAAAGGGAAAGAAAATGTGAAGGTAGAGTTGTCAAAGACAAATCTAATGATCGGATGGGTAATGAAAGAGGAAGACTATTGACCACTTTGATTATTGCAAATAAGTATACCCCTTACTTTGGTCTCTAATTCAGGCCCACGAAAAATAACATTGCTGATATGAATAAGAAGAAGGAGGAATCCCAATTAACGAGGGCACAGAACCGTGAACCAAACACTTAGAACCTAAGTAAGGTTCCTCATATCAATGTTAGCTTTCCCAGATCGCAAGCTAGACCCGATGGCCTATTTGAGAAACCACTACTAAAACTAGCAATAAAATCAAAGACTATAAGTTTCAAGCCAAGACACGTACGAAAAAACTTGGTTGTTGAGTCCCCATCCACTTTTGTGGATGGTGTTAATATCTTATTTAACGGGGATTCCATTGAGAGTATACAAGAAAGAGAAAGAGAGCCCACAAAAGTAGAAGTTTCCATGAGCAAAAAATAAGAGTTACCATTTCCCATTAGCTTCGATTGAGATTTAATTGTTACTCTGCCAAGCTTCGGAGGTACTATGCCCGGCCCTAAAAACAGTTAGCTGGATGTGATGGTCATTTTTGAACTATCAAGGGAACCACCTTCCCATCTCATCTATCCTGTAAAGAAAGGGGGAAGTTTTGAACAACTAGCAAGAATTTCTTATTACTTTTAAGGCTGTAGAAATTTCCAAAAAATGCCATTTGACAAATCTAATTGCTCGAGGATGATAATAGGCCTTCATTCTTGGGGAAAGACTGTGTTGATGGCTCCCTATCATTACTAATAAATATACATGATTGTTCTTTTTATTTTAGATATTCGAAAAAATAAAAAATAAAAAACTCGCAAAGTAAGAAAAAATCAAATATTTTCCAAAAAACAAATTAAATAAAAAAAATCTTCAAAAGTCAAAAAAATATTAAAAAAATAGATATTTTCCAAAAATAAAAATAAAAAGCTTTTTCAAGATTCAAGGGTCTTGTCTCAATCAAATGAACACTTAGACAGAATAGAGTTTGAAAAGATGAGCATGACTTCGACCTTGAATTTGACTTTGACCTCACGGAGATCGAAGAAGATTCAAAAAATGAATGGAGTACCCTCCTAAAGAAATTAAAGAATTCAAAAAGCGTCATAAAAAAATATCTAGCCAAACATTGAGGATATAGATTCGGTTAATCTCAATATCGAAAAGGACCCATGAGTCATCAAGATTGGAGCCTTGTTAACACCTTAGCAAAATGAAAAAATGATCGAATTGTTACATAATTAACAAGACATCTTAGTATGGTCCTACAAAGACATGTCGGGCTTAAATACAGATATTATCATTCACAAAATACCAATTACTCCCTAAAGCAAGTTGATCAAATAAAAATTGAGAAGACTAAAGCAAAATGGACTTTAAAGGTTAAGGATGAAGTAATAAAGTAGTTATAAGCAAGATTTCTTGTAGTCTTTACATACCTTGAATGGCTCGTTAATATCATTCTAATACCAAAGAAAAATATAAAAGTACGCATGTAAACTATTGAGAGTTGAACAA
Source organism: Akebia trifoliata (assembly GCF_017979445.1). Lineage (NCBI taxonomy): Eukaryota > Viridiplantae > Streptophyta > Magnoliopsida > Ranunculales > Lardizabalaceae > Akebia > Akebia trifoliata. The sequence continues at coordinate 2,976,149 of NC_141390.1, read as the reverse complement.
AACCAACCCTAAGGACGATTTTCCACTATCACACATCGACATTTTAGTCGACAATACGGTACGACACGGCATATTCTCGTTTATGGATAGTTTCTCAAGCTACAACTAGATAAATATATCAGAAAAAATCAAGAGAAGACCGCATTCGTCACATCCTAAGGTATTTTCCACTATAAATTCATGTCATTCGAGATAAAAAAAAATGTTAGGATAACCTATCAACGTGCAATGAAAACTTTATTCCATGATATGATCCATAAAGAGATGGAAATTTACATTGACGACATGATTGCGAAGTCCGATCTAGAGGAAGATCACTTGGTAAATTTGATGAAGTTGTTTGATCGACTGAGAAAATATAATTTAAGACTCAACTCGATAAAGTGTCTTTGGGGCAACATCAAGAAAACTATTGGGATTCATCGACAACAGAAGATGCATTGAGATAGATCCAGTAAAGATCAAGTATATTCTTGAAATAAAGGCACCTGTATCAAAGAAAGATTTTAGAACATTCTTGGGTAGAGTACAGTATATCAGTCGGTTTATTGCTCAACTCACACCTATATGCGAGTTAGTCTTCAAACTACTCAAGAAAGATTTGTCAAAAGTATGGAATGAAAATTGTTAAGAAGTATTCGACAAGATTAAAAAGTATTTGATTAATTTATCGTTTTGATCCCTTTTACTCCAGAACGACATTTGCTAATGTACATCTCAATACAAGAAACACCAATGAGTTATGTATTAAGGCAATGTGATAAGTCAGGTGAAAAAGAACAAGTCATTTATGATCTCAACAAGAAGTTCAACGACTACGAAGAAAAGTATCCAGCATTTAAGAAGACTTATTGTGCATTAGTATAGGCATCATAATGGTTACGTCATTATCTGCTCAGGTACTCGATCATGCTTTTCGTTCGAATGAATCCTTTGAAATATCTCTTTGAAAAATCAATGCTAACAAGTCATACCGCAAAATAGTAACTACTCCTATCTAAGTCTAACATCACCTATGTTACTCAAAAAGCCATCAAAGGACAAGCCATTGGTGATCATCTAGACGAGTATTTGTTGCCCGATTATGAACCATTGAAGACAAACTTTGTTTACTGAAGTCAAAGACGATAATGAAGAACCAAGTTGGAAGATATATTACGACGGGACTGCAAACCATAAGTAAAATGGAGTAGGGGTACTTGATTAAACTTGATGGATCTCATATTCCGATAGCTATCCAGTTAAAGTTCTAATGTTCTAACAATGAAACAAGGCATGATGCATATATCATAAGATTGAAAATAATGATTGATCTCGAGGTGGATGAAATTTATGTATTCGGAGATTCAAACCTAGTAGTCTACTAGATGACTATATAATAGAAGACTCGAGAATAGAGTTTAATTCTTTACCACAAATATCTCAAAGAACTTAGCTCAAATTTTACTAGAATGCTATTCATGTACATGCCACGAGCCAAGAACTTATTTGCAGATGCATTGGCCACACTCACTTCTATGATTAGCATCTTAGAATATTTGATCATTGACTCTATTGAGATGGACATTCAAGATGAGTCAACTTAATATCAACTGATAGAAGTATAAGAGCCTGAAGAGAAATCATAGTATTCGAACATCAAAACATACTTAGAAGATCAAACTCTCCTGCCAGATGTAACACATAATGATCAGATAATCATCTAGAAATTGACAAGACAATTCTTTCTAAGTAATGGGATTCTATACAAAAAGTCACACCATGAGATGCTTCTCCGATGTGTGGTAGAAATAGAGGCTAAGCGATTGATTGAGACTATACGTGGTGGAGTTTTAGACCTCATATGAATAGTCACATGCTTGCCAAGAAAATCATGAGAATGAGATATTATTGGATGATTATAGAAAATAATTATTATCAACATGTCCAAAAATGTCATTTATATCAAATTTATGCCAACAAGATCAACGATCCACCTTCGAAACTATGCAATAGTTTTTTTTGTTCTCACCCAACTTTGTTCTTGATGCAATCTTCTTTTTTGTGTTCTCTTTTTGATCTTCAAAATGTTAGCTTATTAGCTTTGAACTTTTGAATTTTTATAATGAAGTAGGGTTGCATTTTAATGTATGGATTAGGGTGGTGGTGGAGGTTATTTTATGAAGTTGAGTAGGGAATTTAATGGGGTTTTAAGGAGATTGAGAGAGAATTGAAAGGTGAAGGAGCTTTAAAAATTGAGAGAGATGAGAGATTTAGAAATGAGAGTGTAGAGACTTAAGAGAGGGTTCAAGTATTGGGAGTTTTGTGACAGATTGATAAGTTTTTATATAACCTTGATGTGACTTTTAGGGTAAGATGGGGTGAAAGTATTAAATGATAAAAAATGACATAAAGCTTATGAATGAGGTGTGGGGGATTTGAGTTTACAAGAGGGGTAGATATGGAAAATGATGTAAGTGAGTTATTTTTTTTACCCAAGTGGTTGGATCTTTCAATCCATATGAGTTGAGTATTAGGTGAAGTTAGGGGGTGTGGGTGTTGGTTAAAAAAATGGTTATATAAGGAGGGTAAGTGTTAATATTTTTGGAGGGTGGAGGAGATGGTGACACATGACAAAAGTTGTATGAAGGTGTGAATTAAGTAACTTGATTAAGGTGAAGAGATGTGGGTGTTGCTTGTCATAAGGGTTTGGAGAAAATGATAAGAATAGTTTATGACATAGGGTGTGAGAATAGTGATGGAAATGATGAGAACAACTTCTTTTGAGAAGTTAGTTATGAGGGTGACATGTGTCCCTCTGGTTAATTATTGACTTTTTGTGTTGATTGGTTAAGATCATGGATATGAGTGGGTTTTTTTGTATGTTGGGTTTATGATTAGCTAGTGGTTTCAGTTAGGTAAGGCTTAAGTTTGGGTTTGGGTTAGGATTAGTTTGGAAATTGATTGGAACCATGAGATTGGATTGGGTTAGGTTGGGTGGTTGGAAATTGATTGGATTTGGATTTAGTGGGGTTTTAAGAGGTTGGTGGGCTTTAAGGAAAATGGCTTTGGGACACTAGAAATGAGGTTAAGGATGGAATTTAATGGGTTTTATGGTGGAGTACCTATAGGTCAATTGGGCCATAAGGATCTTTTATTTTGAATAAAAACGATTTTGAAAGGTTCAGGTTTTAAACCCATTTTGATTTTAAAATATATTCTTTTGAGTCTTTTTGCGCGGGACCCATTCAAATTGGGATGTCTACAACTTTAAAGCCTCTAATACTTTTATTGTTCACGTTTTGTAATTAAAATGAATAGTAAGTTGGAATCATAATTTCATCAAAAGTTGTCATGTTTTCATAAATATTTCAATCCATTTTCCCATTACTATTTTCCCTAGGAGTTCAAAATCCATTGAACATGAATTCCCTATAATCATATATGCAAGAGTAAATATAGGTCGATTCATCGATTTGCACTAATTTAAATTTCAAACCTTATTTCCTTAAAATGTATATCTTTTACATATAGTGGGATATCACATTAAAAGGGCAATCATCTTTAACCAAATGAAGCCATTATTCCGCTCTTTATTTCCTTGTAATTTACTCTCATACAGCATAAAGAAGAACCAATATTTAGATAATCATTTTGCTATAGCTCTAGCATCTGAGGTTGTCACCTGGTGACACACCCAGTTGGTTACAATAATCGGTGTAGTACCCAACCCTTGCTTCAACAGCACCAGAGTTTCCACCATTACATTCACCACCGTTGATTGCTCGGATTGTGGCACCAAACCCTTGGTTCGATGTTATGATCGAATGGACATTGTTCATCCAAAACCACAAAGCGGTCTTGAACGACACAACGGGATCGTTGGCCACGGTTTCGGGAGCATTTAGGCCATCGAATCCAATGCTATTTCCGGCTGGGCCATAGTTGTAGTTCCATGAGATTTGAATCGGTCCTCGGCCATAGTATCCCTTGCCGGCCACACATGGGTACTGTGTATTGGTCTCATCACAGTAGTCCTTAGAGGGACCATCTATCTCTTCTATGTAACAAAAGTCTGTACAAGCAAAACAGTTAAAAGGGTAGTTTAGTTATCAAAAGGTCATTAAAATCATAAGCTATGTTTAAAATTCATCAGTTGACTCGGAACTTGGCTGAGTTGACTCAATTAAATTTGGAGTTGATTTAGTTGTAATTAATTTGCTATTATATCTAATAAGTTTTGATCTGTTTTCGTGAAAAAATGCGTAATCCCAACTGTTGAAAAGTATATCATGAGAATATAGCACGTACCCTTAAGATAAAGATAAATCTTATCTGTTGGATTTCATATTTCAACGGTTGACATTTCGTGCTTTGTTAAGAAAAAAGGAAAAGTTATGATGTTAAACTTACGTCCAGTCTCATGTGTAACATGGGCAAAGAAAGCTGCGATCTCGCGTTTTGAGTCATCTTGGGATCCAACAGTACCAAACTGAGGGTACGAATCCAGGGCTTGAAGGAATTTGTCTCGTGAGTAGAAGTTTTTGCCTGCACACCCTCCATCTGCTTTATTAATAATCCCATCAAAGAACCCTTGGGTTACAATGTCAGCAACCGAGCCACCATTACCACCACCCGTAGGTGTCGGTGTGTCACATGGGCCTTGCTGACATCCGGTGCCACAATAGTCAGGGCCCGTGCCACAATACCCGAATCGGCTACAACATAGGCCTTGAGCACAACCACAATTCTGACCCACAACGGATTCCGAAAGAATTGTGATCAGAACTAAGATGGAAATTAGGGTTAGAAAGGTCTTCATGGTAGAAGGGGAGATCATTTTTGAGTAATAATAATGGGGTTTTGGAGGAAGAATGAAAATAATGTGTTATGAGAATAGAGTATAAGGTTGGGAAGTATTTATATTGCTGTATGGAGGCAGAGATATTTAAGGTTTGAATTAAAAGAGGTGGTTCTGAAGGCAAGAGTGTCGACAGGGGCAACACGACTTTGAATTTTCAGAAAAGAAAGTCAAATTTTAACGATTACATGTCGAATGAAGATTGCAGGGGCAACGTCTTGAGGGGATGTGTTTTCCCTATCGTCAATTTTCTAGAATATTGTTGAAAAAGTCGTAAATGTTGCCAACCAAATTTAATGATTAGATGTCGAATGAAGATTGCAGGAAGGTGAAATTATAAAAGAAAAATCTAAAAAGAAAATTTATTATATAAAACAAGTAAAATATTTTTTTATTTTTAGGAAAAAAAACCCAAATTGACACTTGAAGTACTAAATTTTTTTAAATAAACAAAAAAAATATCGGCATTTAAAGTGTCAAATTTGCCAAAATTTTATATTTTTTCAAAAATAGAATTAAATTTTCCTATTTTTTTTTTAAATGACCCACGCCCTATGAGGTTGGCTCAGAGCCCAACAAACATGTGCCATGTGGCGCAATAACATCAACAATAGAGAGAGCTACTCTCTCTTGTCCATCGCCCACATATTTATTTTTTTAGATTTCAAGTCTTAAAAAAAATCGTTAGGCCCACGTTGATTATCACATTGACAATCCAACAACACAGCTTTTTAGATTTCATGAAAATATTCATATTCAAAAAATTAAAATATATATATTAATTTTCAAACTTGATCCAAGGTGTTGAAAAATGATGGCCATCGAACATTCAAATTTAAAAATAAAATTCAACGGTGAAAAATAACTATTTTTTAATTTTAATTTTTTTAAAAATTCATATAATTTTGTCCTCTACAACTCCATCACATTGAATCATATTTTTGAATGTCACAATGAGATCAAATCAAAAAAATTATTATTATTATTATTTTTTTCACTGTGGGCAGGAGAGAAAGGGATGCTCATATTTTTTATTGAATTTTTTTTTTTAATTTATTACATCTTGAATTTTTTTTGATAGTTGCTTTAATTCTAAGTTGTAATTTTTTTATATTAAATTTAGATGTTTTTGATTGTTTAAATCTTCTCAAAGAATTATAAGATTAATTATTTTATTAAAATATTGTAATTGTAAATCTTTTATTGAATTTTTAGATTGATAATTAAATCATTTTAATTGTTTAATGAATTGCTTGAGTGGTGGAGGAATTAATTATTTTTAAAATTAAATTACAGTTTGCCATGTATTTTTAAAGAATCATTAGAATATGATCATTATATTACCATATAAGTTGAATCCCTTTCAAAATATATCGACTTTTTTATGGGACGTATAAACATGTATAAAATGTATATCACATATTTTCCTTTGAATAATTTTTTAATTAATGTTTGCAACCTAAAATCCAATAAAACTTGAAAATTTCACCAATCAAATTTTTACCATATTCCGAATTGCTAACAATACATGCGACAAAACTTTACTATGATCTATGGAGGGACAGCCAAAGGAATGCAAATTTTTTTATGGATAGATTAGTATTTTTACAGTAAGGATCTAATGGACAGAGAATTATAAATATATTTCCTCGGGATACGTAACTGCAATCTTCTATTCAACCAAATTTTGAAGAAGACCCGTGATGTAAGGGTCGTCTTGGCCCAACCTTTTAGTCAATCAATATTAAACAAAAGGAAAATTCAAAAAATAGTTGGTTGAGATAACGGTCAACAATAGGGTTGAGACAATGATGATTTGACTCTATCATTCTTGACCGTTATCTTCACAAACTTTTTTTTTTTTTTTTTTGTAATTAACATTTTTATTTACTTTAAAAAATCATAATAATAAAAAAATAAAAAAATAAAAAATAAGTAGGAGAGAACTACTATTGCTACCCCCAACTTTTACTTATTACTTTCAATTTCTTAAATTATTTATCACACTCCAATTAAGGATTAAAACATACAATTTTAACATCACAAAGGTTTTGCTTAAATTATTATCTCAACATTACAGAACATAACTTAAATTATTTATCACACTCCAAGTAGGAGAGAACTACTATTGCTACCCCCAACTTTTACTTATTACTTTAAATTTCTTAAATTATTTATCACACTCAAATTAAGGATTTAAACATACAATTTTAACATCACAAAGGTTTTGCTTAAATTATTATCTCGACATTACAGAACATCAATCATACCACTTGTTCAAATAATTTTAGTAGTTGTTCACAATTATATTAGAATCATATAAAATCTTAAACCCAAAAAATAGAAATCTAATCATAAAACAAGAGAAATTCTATTAGCATCTCAAACTTTTACTTATTCTTAATCATTTACTTATTTTCTTTATTTTTAATTAAGGTGTAGACGTAAAAGTTAAGATGCCAATAGCAATGCAAAAAACAAAATGGGGTCATGCTGGATTGACATCACAATTGACATCATTCCACACATTGCTGACTAGGAGATGCAAACATGGTCATAGATGTTTTATACTCGTATCTCGATGAAAGCATCTTTGATTCTGTGCACATATCCAAGTCAACAATGTGGGAAATGATGTGAATTTCAATGTCATTTCAGCATTTTTCCACAAAAAAAAAAAAAAAAAAAAAAAAAATTAGTTGTACTAGATCAACATTACATTGACATCGATTCTCACATTGCTGATGTGGAGGTGCACATATAGTCATATATGTTTTTCACTTGTATCTCAATGAAAAGCATTTATTGTTCCATACATACATCCACGTCTGCAATGTGATAATCAATGTCAATTTTGATGTTATTTCAGCATTTTCCAAAAAAAAAAAAAGGCTCAAAACCGTATAAGAGTTTCCTAATCCATTTTGTTGTTGTAGTGAATGATAAAATAATAGAGATAGAATGTTGTTTGTTCCCTGTAATGATTATGTCATTGACATAGATGAGGAGGTAAATAGTACTGCCTTGGGTGACTCACGTGCTATAATGGATGGGATAAAGGATTGCGATCCAACGAGGGTGAGCTAACCCCAAAAATTCATCCTTAGTTCGGATTGCAGGCTACAATTCGCCTGCATGAAGTTTGAATCGCTAGTAATTGTCGATCAGTTATATGGTAGTGAATTCGATTCCGAGCCTTGTACGCACCGCTCGACACACTATGGGAGCGGACCATGCCCAAAGTTGTTACCTTAACTACAAGAAGGGGGATGTTGAAGTGTAACGGCCATATCATCTGTCACCTAGAGTTAGGTGTAAGCTCGCCTCGGAGCTACCCGGGAGCACCCATGTAACAGTATGTAAGGCTCGTTATGAAGTCATGTCAGCCCCCGTACCAGGGCATATCTGTTAGCTTAGGGTACATGTCAGCCCCGTACCAGGGCACACTTGTTAGCTTAGTGGCATTTTCGTAATAAGGGAGTATGACTGGCCTCCTCTTTTGATGTTTTCTTCTGGAAACCTGGGAAAAACTTAGCATACACTTTGTAAGAAGGGTGTCAGTGCTATCCCAATCCCCAGCCTACACCTACGTTGTTAAAGCCCTTGAAGCCCAGTTCCGTGGAAGTCTCGCGTGTCATAGGATCATCTATTGTTTTGTAACACATCTATTGCTTTTGTAAAACGTTACCCCGTGTACTTCAATATTATATCAACAAAGTTGCCTCCGGACTTTACCTCATGTTGCCTCATTTACTTGTTTGCTAGCTACGTATGTGTGGTGTACGATCATTTTATAGGTTTGTAGGTGGATTTGACCCCCTTGCGCTGCACGACCTCGCTTCGAAAGAATAGGACCGTGACAATTGGTATCAGAGCTGCAATTGTTTGAGCACAGTTGGTATTCTCCCGAGAATCCATTTAGTTCATGCGAACGATGGCAAGAGGAACTACTAGTACCGCGGATCAACCCGTTCCAAACACACCAGCACCACGTACAAACAAGGAATGCATTGAGGTATTAGAAGAAAATATAGGTATGCTATCCGGTATAGTTAATGGTATTGCGCAATTAAATGATCGTCAGAACACGCTGGAGGAAAGATCCGAGACATTAAGAGCTAGAGTGACAGACCTTGAGGAAGATACCCGAGGCAACCTAGCCGCCGTACAGGAACAGATTACGGAGCTCACTACGAAAGTAGGCCTCCTGGTCAGAGTCGTCGGTAATTAACGGCCTACCAGTAGTGATGCTTCTCCCTCGCGCTTGCGAGTACCCGAGCCACGCACCTTTGATGGTGTTCGCGATGCGAAATCGAGAATTCCTGTTCGACATGGAGCAGTACTTCCGTGCAGCTCGTCCGGATTTTGAAGAGGTAAAAGTAACAACTGCTTCTATGTATCTTGTAGGTGACGCCAAGCTATGGTGGCGGACAAAGTACACCGAGATGGAAAGTGGCCAATGTTCCATCGATACATGGGAGGACCTCAAGAAAGAATTGAAGCACCAGTTCTTACCAGAGAACGTGGAGTTCATTGCCCGTAGAAAGTTAAGGCAACTCCAACATACAGGTACAGTTCATGAGTACGTCAAGCAATTTTCCACCTTGATGCTTGATATCCGTGATATGTCAGAGAAAGACAAGTTGTTCTCATTCTAAGAAGGACTCAAGCCTTGGGTTCAAACAGAGCTCCAACGGCAACGTGTGGAAGATCTTGCTTCTGCAATTGCAACAGTCGAGCAGTTGACTGATTATACTCCCGCGGGAGGGAGCAAACAGTATGTATATCTTCAGTCGAAGGGTTACTACCAGCAATCAGAGTACACGAAGAAGTCTTTGAATGACAAGAATAGAGGGCACAGAAAGAGTTCTAGTCCGGGTTCCTCACGGAACTCCTCTCCTTCACAGAGCAGAAGTACCTCGCCAGTCAAGCGTCGTCACAAGCAAGTATGCCTTTTGTGTGGTGGGCCTCACAAGACAATTAAGTGCCCACAGTGAGCCAAACTGACTGCACTTTTAGCTTCCCAAAGTGACCCTAGTCACGAAAGTACGAGTGGGAGAGATCATGAAGATTCTCCTCACATGGGAGCCTTGCATCTTTTGAATGCAATGAAGCAGACATCTAAGACTCAAAATAGTCAGAAACGGAAGGGTTTTATGTATGTCGATATTGAAGTTGGTGGGAAGACCACCCAGGCAATGGTTGATACAGGAGCAACGCACAGCTTCATTACCCCTGTAGAGGCGAAGCGTCTTAATATTCGATTAGATAAAAGTTCAAGCCATATGAAAGTTGTAAACTCCAAAGCCACTCCTATCCAAGGTTCGGCCAAGTCAGTGTCCATCAAGATAGGTACATGGAAGGGTAAGCTTGATTTACTCGCAGTTACGCTCGATGAGTTCAGAGTTGTCATTGGGATGGATTTCATGCGACAGAACAGGGTAGTACCGATGCCATTTGCCAACACCATGGTCATGCTAGGCGAATGTCCAAGCTTTGTTCCTATCTCCACAAGCAAGGAAGAAGGAAATTTGATTTCAGCCATTCAGTTGAAGAAAGGGTTAAAGAAAGGTAAGCAACCGTACATTGCTTCCTTGAGAGATGAAGCTGAAGAACATGACCATAGTTCAACTCCCACACAAATTACACAGGTTTTAACAGAAGTTGATGACGTGATAGCGAATGAGCTTCCGAAGACACTACAGCCACGTAGGTCAATAGATTATCAGAATGAATTGCTACCTGTTGCCACACTTCTTATAGAGAGGCCTTTCAGGATGAATCATCCAAGACTACCTGAGTTGAGCAAGCAGCAGTATGGGTCTTCACGACGTTATGTCGAGTATCGAGCATCGAAGAAGATCACCATCAAGAACAAGTACTCTATCTAGTAGAGTACCGAATTGCTTGGTAAGCTTGGGACAGTCAAGTATTCTACAAAGTTAGGTCAGAGATCAGGTTACTGTAAAATTCAAGTTACAGAAAAAGCCCCTCAGTTACTTCGTCAGAGAGTCAGCAAGAATTGGGATGTACCTCAGAGTATTGTCAGCGTTAGAGATTCAAGAGTCATAGGAAAGTTATGGGACGGACCGTGCAGATTACTTGGATTCCAACTTGATTTTTCGAGCAGTGTGCATCATCAATCAGTTTGGCCAACAGAGAATTCAGTTCTGTGTTGGAGAATTTTAGGCATCTTGCCAATGCCGATCATCAGAATTGGGCGAATTTGTTTAATTCAACCTTTCAGAAGAACTCTTCCTCCAACAAGAGTACTTTTGAACTTATATCAGGCCAACAATATTTAACTTCTCACATTATTATTTCAGGCTACATGAGACACAGTCCGAGGAAGTACAGGTTTGCTAAACTCTGGTTACCATACAGGTTACGCAGCATCTACTCTATCATCCATGCAAGAAGTCTCAAGCCGTACCATGCAGATCTAGGAGATCCCGCGCGCAGCATTCCAACACGTACATCTTCTCATTCAGTTTTTCAGCCAGAGCATGTTATCGACAAAGTTCTCGAAGACGTCATTTCAGCAGCAATTCCATCCAGCAACAGCAGCAGCAGCACGTGGAATACTTCGTCACACAGGACATGCTAGAATTTGAAGCTACACAGGAGAGTGCAAATAACCTACAATCTTTCAAGCAGCCGATTGAAGAGTTTGCCAGGTCAATGCGACGAGGACGTCTGCATAATAGGTGGGGGAGTCTGTAACGATCATATCATCTGTCACCTAGAGTTAGGTGTAAGCTCGCCCCGGAGCTACCCGGGAGCACCCATGTAACAATATGTAAGGCTCGTTATGAAGCCATGTCAGCCCCGTGCCAGGGCACACTTGTTAGCTTAGTGGCATTTTTGTAATAAGGAAGTATGACCGGCCTCTTCTTTTGATGTTTCCTTCTGGAAACCTGAGAAAGACTTAGCATATACTTTGTAGGAAGGGTGTCAGTGCTATCCCAATCCCCGGCCTACACCCACGTTGTTGAAGCCTAGCTCCGTGGAAGTCCCGCGTGTCATAGGATCATCTATTGCTTTATAACTCATCTATTGCTTTTGTAACGCGTTATCCCGTGTAATTCAATATTATATCAACAAAGTTGCCTCCGGGCTTTGCATCGTGTTGCCTCATTTACTTGTTTGCTAGCTACGTGTGTGTGGTGTACGATCATTTTACAGGCTTGCAAGTGGATTTGACCCCCTTGCGCCACACGATCTCGCTTCGAAAGAATAGGGCCGTGACATGAAGACAGGGCTAGTGACTGGAGTGAAGTTGTAACAAGGTAGTAGCCGTACTAGAAGATGCAAAGGGATCACCTCCATTTCAGGGAAAGCTAATGCTTAGTGGGAATTTTGGTTTTATATATATCTATATAAATGAAGTTATTGAGATTTATATGACTTGCATATTTCCTTGTAGATATACCACTATAAACTATATCCCATTCATTATGGCTACTATACATTGAGATTTTTCCCGGCTAAATGTCAAAATATAACACATTTCCCTCTATAATGAAATGAGTTTAAAGCTGATTGAAACCATGATTTTAAAAGTCGGTTTAGCGTCTCGTCTTGTCCATACTAGATACCGAGTCGTCTTGGATGAGTTTTCCGATATGTTTCTCGTTCCAAATTTTGAAAAATGAAGGTGAGGTCATAAATCTCGATCGAAAAATTGACTTATGCATCTGTCTCATCCATGCCTGATATCGAGACGACTTGGGCAAGACGTCTAGGTCTCAGACGAGTTTTGAAACCATGTTTGAAACCCATCCTATGTGATTGGAAATTTCAAAATCTAGGTGTATTTATAAGGAAAAAAAACTTTTTAAATAATATTTAAGAGTGTTATGCAGATGATTTTTTCCTTCAACTCTAGCACCTCAAAATTATCAATGAGCAATTCTTGATTTGTTAAGGCTATTTTCTTGATCATTTTCTATTGCTACTATCTTGAAGCATCAGTATGGTACTTATCAGAGAGTCTTCGATGTTTAAGTTGTAGCTTATTAATAGGAAGATGATGAGATAAAGGTTGAATGATACCGTTAATTTTTGTTTCCTTCATGCTTCAAAAAGCAATATTAAAATAAATTTACTTCTTTCTAGAATCACCTTCCTTAAATCATAATTTTAGTAGTTTTCTTACATCTTGGATTGGCAATTATTATATAAAAAATCCCAAGGATCCATGACTGTTAATATCCAATATTTTTCCTTCGTCAGTTATGTACACTCACAGTATAATGGAAAAACTGCCTTTGATTGATCAAGATTGATAAACTATGAAGTTTCAAATAGAGAAAAACAAAATAAAACACAAGAGATTTACAGGGATTGGAAAGATTGCCCAAGTCCACAGGTAATGATGAAAATTCTTTTTTTTTGAAAATTGTGAAAATATAAAACAATCTTAGGTTTCTGAACTTAGAATACATATTGGTGTCATAGGGCGAAACACACATTTAAAAAAAAATGAAAGTACCCCTAGAAGTTATAGGACACCCAAAAAAATTCCATTCCTCGAAACCCCACACACTCGACCGAAGATACATCCAAATATAACTCAAGTTAGGGTCATAAATCAACCTGCGAGACAATCAATTTTCTTACCTCCATTTTAAGGTACTATCTCTTTGAACCATCACAATGATGGTCCTTAAATCGGTCGGTCCTGCTCATTCAGCTTCCTCTGTGGGTTTATTGCAATGTGCAATCATCTTGACCACTCCTACCTCCCTTCCAGGCATTTTCCCTTACTCTTCCCTCTTTTTTTTTTTTTTTAATTCTATATCTTTTGACTCAAGGGTATTTTAATTTTTACTAGTCAAATAAGAGTTTAGGTGAAACATTTTGAAACATTTTTTTTTTTTTAGCTAAAATAAAAAAAAAAAAAAAATTCTGTATTTTAAGACCTAAAGTAGGTTAAAGAAAACAAAAACTAATTGCTAACCTTGCTTGGTTGGTCATCTCGCCCAACCTTTCTTTCCCTAACAATACATTTGGTTATCAAAAAAAGAACTAATTGTCGGGTCCTGGTTATCCCTTGAATTTTTTTTTTTTTTTGAGTTATTTATTTTTATAAAATAAGTAGCAACATAATCTGATGACCTCAGCACCTTTGTGTTTTCTTCATTATTATTTTTTTCATATTTCTAGTCTTTCTAATGAAATTTTTTCCAAGATATTATTCATCCTATTAACTCTTGGATATAAATATTTTGTTATTCATGTCTTTGGCTTCGTAGATAATATTTGTTGTGTCTAGAGGAATCGCAGACCTCTCTTACGATGCAGTGAGATATGCATGGCAAATTATGAATTGTGTTCTCACAACAAGTTACTCAGTATGTATCGTTTACATCCCGATACTATGATACTCAACTTCAAAATATACTTTTTCAACTCAATTGGTTTGTGAAATATTGATATTGGCTTATTGATTATTAAACACTCGAAATATTTAAACAAATGCAATTTTTAGGGGAAAGAGCTCACGATTCACAGCCTATTATTGTCCATTTTGGGTCTATTGTTCTTTTGTGGTAAATTGTATAGTCTTCAAAGGAATCTTCTTTGAGGACTTCGTTGATAGGTGGGATATGGTTTGTAATTTAGAGGAGGCCATCTCGTCCCCTTTTTAATAAAATTTTAACTTATAAAAATAAAATATTGTTGACACATTTGGGTGCTTTCTATTTATCATGTATATCCAAGAAATTAGAACATGAATGATAGTATGCGTAACATTCTAAAATGTTTAGATTAATCCAAGTTTAGTTAACACACGTTTAGTTGTGCAGCTTATTATGAGCTACATGATTAAATGAGGTATCTCTCTAATAAATTGGAAAAATGTAAGGCTTCTCATAGTTTCAGTTGTTACTGTTCACAGTTGAGCCAATGGGACTACCTTTTTAAGCCAATCAAAATTGTTTTGTGCTACATAATTTAACATTTGATGGACTTTTTAAGAATGTTTTGTACTACTTAGAGTTAGAGGCATGTTTGTTTGTTATTAATTATTGTTTCTCAACTATAGGAAACAATTGGTAAAGAATATTTAATAATATATTTAATATATTATTAATATAATTACCGGCGGCTCCCAGAAAATACCGTTAATATGATCCATTATAGGCGGTTTAGACAAGCGCCTCTGATACATTATTTACCTGCGATTTCAAAAAAATGCCGTTAATAGAATATATTACCGACAGTTTATAAAGTGCCACTAAAACGGTATTTAACAACGGTTTCCATGAAATGCCGTAAATATGATATATTACCAGTAGTTTTTAAAGCACCTCTAATACATTATTACAGTGGCAGTTTTCAATAAACACTATTTATATTATATATTGCCGGCCGTTTATAACCGCCAGTAATAGAAAAATACACATGGACCAAGATTTGTATCAGTATTTCATAATCGCCGGTAATTGATAATAAAACCGCTGAAAAAAATATATTATTGCTGGCGGTTCTATAACCGCCGTTTAAGCGCCACTATAATTTTCCTCGATGCTATAATTGCTAGTTAAACGCTAACCGCCATTGATATATAATACCGACGCTTCTTTATAATATGGCGGCGATTTGAAAACACCGGTGAAGACCGTTTATTTTGTAGTGTACTTAACCAAATAAGATTTTGAAATATTTACGTACTTAGATAAATTTTAGTTAATTTGTAAAACTTTTGACGTGAATTTAGCTTTATACCCACCGATTTCTAAAAAAATTTACATAACTGATATTTTAAAATCAAATGGTTTCAAATGTAAATTCACTACAAAAATTTTCACACGAATAATAAAGTTATCTAATTAGAGCAAAAATTTTATCTATTTCTATATTTTCACTAACTTAGTGAACACCACGTGAAAAAGGGGTAAATTCAACACCAAGATCAGTCGAATTTAACCCTTTTCAAATAGTGTTTAAAAGAATTGTATCGAATTTACCCTTTTTTTAACACAGCGGAAGATTAGAAAAAAATATTGAATTCCTCCAATCTTTATTGGACATCTAATTGGTTTGAATATGGGATTAGTAAGGTTTTGGGTGAACCTCCATTTTGTGAGCTAAAAATGAGTTATTTATCCATTCTCAGGACCTTGGATCAAGCTCAAAAATCTTCTGAATTTGAGTTTTTCCATGAAACCTAGAAGCCTGTGATGTTGGATTGCCAATTTGATAATTTATGTCGGTCGTTGATTGCCAATTTGATAATTTATGTCGGTCCAACTACCTTTACTAAGATTTCAAATCATACTAAGTTAGTCATGTTATCCAATAAAGGTAAAATACTATGAGGGCAGTCTCGGGATACCCTTATTCTTCTTCCTTTTTTTTTTTTGTTTTTTAAATATTCACGTCTTGGTAATTAAAATGAACAATTAGCCGGAATCGTAAATAAGTGAAAAATTGGCCACGTTCACATAAATATCTCTAAGGTTTTTATCTGATCAATGGAAGCTTTTCCCTCTCAAACATTCCTTAGGGCTCTTGGCTTCCTCATTCTGTCTCCTGGCCAAATGGTTGGGAACATTGACCAGTTTGTCAACAAAATTGACTCTAGAAAAAATACATCCCCTTAAGATGTGGTATCTCGAGCGGTACCTAATCAAGTCTAGTCATTTTTTTTATAAGTAAAATTTGGTTAAAAAGAACTAGTCAAGATGACCATCAAGAAATAATAAAGCCTTGTCATTGTTTTTCTCTCTTTTTGTCTCAAGATGGACCCTACATCATGAATCTTCCATACATGGACAAAATTTAGTTTAATATCCACTTGAATTATTTGGAAATTGGGAGTTTATATCCGATCCTTCCCTAGGCTTTCGTGTTCCTCTGATATTTCGTGTTAACTTTGAAATAAATACCATTTTAAAATTAAATTTTGTAACCTACATATTTTGTAAGCTACTAAAATATTTTGAAAAGAAATTTACAGTAAAAATACTGTAACCCATCAATAAAAATTTGCATTCCTAACGTACTTGGTTGTCCCACCGTAAATCGTAATAAATTTTTGTTGGGTGTTTTATTGCAATCTATCGAGTGTTAATCTTTGCAAATATATATATAAAACTTTCCCATATATATAAATGTATCAAAAATCTATAAGCAAACAAACGCCGATGGCAAACATTATCTGTTGTTAGGCAGGAATATCTGTACATGAATGGCTCCACAGCCAAATTTGACTTTAAATTTTGAATATTCAAACCCAAAGTAGACACGTATGGTTGCCTTATTCAACAATCTTAACTCCATCACTAACTACTTTTTCCTCCAAACAAAACTATAAATACCTCTCAACCTTTTACCACATTCTCATAACCAATTGTTCTCAATCTTCCTCCAAAACCCTATTAGTATTGCTCAAAAAAACAAAAAAATGGCATCCCCCTCTGCCATGAAGACCTTACTTATAACCCTAATTTCCATAGGAATTTTTGTTACCATTCTGTCGGAATCCGTTGTGGGGCAGAATTGTGGCTGTGCTCCAGGTTTATGTTGCAGTAAATTCGGGTATTGTGGTACTGGCCCCGAATATTGTGGCACCAGCAGCCCGCCTGCCACCAACGGTGGCTCGGTTGCTGACATTGTAACACCAGGGTTCTTTAATGGGATTATTAATTAGGCTGCTGCTGGGTGCGCGGGCAAGAACTTCTACTCACGGGACGGGTTCATCCAAGCCCTAAAGTCGTACCCTAGTTTTGGTACAGTAGGGTCCCAAGATGTCTCAAAACGCGAGATTGCAGCTTTCTTTGCTCATGTCACCCATGAGACTGGACGTAAGTATATGGTCATAATTTTTTTTTTCCTTACTTATATGGATGGGGATCGAGTGACTCACAAAAATACACGCAATCTCAACCGTTACATTACAAAATTAAATTATAAATCCTAACTATATGATTTCATGTTTCGACCATTAGAGATTGCGTGCTTATTAGGAGTCAATGGAACCCAACCATTTTCTTTAATGATCAAACCAAATGTTTAAAAGGGTACATTATATGGATATAAGTAAATGTATTACATTGCAATATTTGTTACCCACATAAAATATAGATTTTGTGACCGAGTCTACTACAATCCACCTTAAAGATAGTTATTTAAATATAAATATCTAATATTAAACAATTTGACTCATTCGAGACAGAGATAATCTAATTTAAAACTACGTTTAAAACAAACATTAGATAATCGATCAAATTACTCAATAGTGTTCCCAATCCCACTCGATGTATTTCTATGTTGACTTGGGTGTATCTATTTCCTACTTGAATGACTAAGTCCACTTGAAAATTAACTAAGTCAACTCATTTAAGATTCATAAGTTGACTCATTTGAGTTTTGAGTCGACTCTATGAGTTTTAAACATAATTTTATGGGGGTAAATTACATTTTCACACCCTATAGTTTGGTGTAATTCTATATTAACCCCTTAAAGAGTCATTTCAAAAAATCTTACTTTTTTTTATAAACAAAAATATCCGGAAGCAAATCCTCGATATAACACTGTTTCTTTGGCATGTATAGCATAGATCAAATAATTGAAAGAATATCACATCAGCCATACACTTAGATCCCATTATTAAAGTATTGGCTGTTCAGTAGTCATTCATTTTCAAAGACATGGATCTAAAGGAAAAAATTATTTTTTGAGATATTTTTTTTAAATCAGATCGAAATCATAATCACGAGAGCTTGAGACGTTAGTTTTTTTATATTCCAAGATAGCTCTCTCTCCTCCATTGACGTGAAAATATATGGGAACTATAGATGCTTTTAATCGAATAAGTCAAACCAAAGGGGTAAAGTGTAATTTACCCTAATTTATGATAAGTTGGCCCCAAAAACAATCACTTTTTGCTAAACGACTAAAATACCATTTAATTATCTTGCTTGTACAGACTTTTGCTACATAGAAGAGATAGATGGTGCATCTAAGAACTACTGTGATCCGAAAAATACTCAGTACCCATGTGTAGCCGGAAAGAGTTACCACGGTCGAGGACCGCTTCAACTCACATGGAACTACAACTATGGTGCGGCAGGAAACACCATTGGATTCAATGGCCTAAATGCTCCAGAAACCGTGGCCAATGATCCCATCGTGTCGTTCAAGACTGCCTTGTGGTTTTGGATGAACAATGTTCATTCAAGCATAACATCGGGCCAAGGATTCGGTGCTACAATTCTAGCGATCAATGGGGCTATTGAATGTAACGGCGGAAACCCTGGAGCTGTTGATGCAAGGGTTCGATACTTTACCGATTATTGTAACCAGTTCGGTGTGTCACCGGGTGACAACCTTAGATGCTAGAAGTATAGCAAATCGATAGGACCGGCCATCTAATTAAGTAATAGTTTTTCTTAATTTATGGAGTATGAAAATGCATTAGAAGGATTTAAAGGGCAATATATATGTAATAAAAGTTGAGCTGGCAAGAAAGTACCGACAATAATGTCTTCATCCAAGAAATATTAATGAAAGATGGTTTGAAATTTAATAACATGCATTGACTCTTTCATGTATCATTATTTCTTGAAAATGCACAATGGGTATGTATGATATGGCATGGAATTCATTTTAAATGTAATATGACTACGTCAAGAAAATAAAATGAAAAAAATAATTAATGAGGAAAAATGATATCGTTGATAGATACCACTTAGGGTGTCAATGGGTACCCAATTACCTGTTTACCCAAAACGATTAATATGTTTTGGGTCCACTATGAGAGACGTGACTAATTTTCAGCTCGGGTATGGGTAATAATTTTAAAGATCCATTAAGAACCACTTCTCCATCGGGTACCCCATTAGATAAATTGCCCCATTAGGTAATTATTTGAAATGATATTTATATTTATTATTTAATAGTAAAATTAATTAATAGTAATTTATAATTATGAAGAGATATTTCAATGTTTAATAATTTCTCAAACAGATAACTCAATTCTCAACCTTTTCTATTTTCTAAACCTCTATCTTTAATTCCCTCTGTCCTTCTCAAGTTTCGACTTCAAAGAAGAATAGAATTGCACTCACAATCTTTTTAATTAAAAATTAAAACACTCTATTCAAAGTTCAATAATACAAACAAATATAAGAGTTTGACTAATCCTACTGAGTTAGTAATGATTTCACCTTTACCAAGGTTCCTTGGTCTCAACTTGTCTGATAAAAAAATATGATTCGTTGACTTAGAGTCGTAGAGGACAAATTAAATTCTATGAACTTTAAAAAAAGTATATTCAAAAATATTTAGGTGTAAGTTTGGTAGTCGTCCATTCTCAAAACCTTGGGTCAAGCACAATATATATATATATATATTGTGTTCTTGGTGAAGTTTTGAGGGCTGTGGTGTTGGATTGCTAATGTGGTAATCTATTTGAATAAAACAACTCTTAGAAATTAAGTCAAATTAATTTTTCTTTTTATTAACGGGTATCCAATGGGTATCGGGTACTTGTTGGGTGGTTCTGGTTCTAAGGATCTCATACCTGAAATCAGAACCAAAACCGATGTTCAAGTTCGGATCCGATTCTAGGTATACATGGAACCAACCCCCACCTAGGAAAATGTTGAAAGGAGAGTAGGTTTTCTGATTTGGAGGTGGGGAGAATCTTGAAAGAATAACATTAGGAAGTGGGATAATAATTTTCATGGGGCCACGGGTGTAATATTTCTGTTTTGGTAGGAAAATGATTTTTAGGGAACATGCTATTGCACTTGAAAAAGTCATATTTTCTAGGGATAATCGCATTTTCCAAGGGAAATCGTTGTTTCTTTCATTTTTCATGTGCAATCATACAGACCTTAATTGAAGATGTATAGATTAATTCATCATTAAATCTGAACAATTTTCCTTAGAGTTCAAGCAAAAGTGCTTTGGTTTTTTTTTTTTTTTTTTTTTTTTTATAGATATAATCTAATATTTTATATTGTGGGAGGTAATTACTAATGGATAAAGTAGTTATATCTAATTGACTAAAGATTTGAAATATATGACTATTAAAAAAGAGCGGAATATGTAATGAAAGTTGTTTTAGTAGAGAATTAATTAATAACAATAATGTCTTCATTTGATTAAGAGGGCAGATAATATGACACGGTTTTGACACACCCTTGATGTGTTTGCTCACAGGCCAATAAATATTTGACATGTGGCATGAATGATATCGCAATAAAGAGATTCTCTTTCTTGCTCGCTGCCCACATATTTATTTTTTAAATTTCAAATCTTAAAAAAGGCTGTTGGGCCCACATTATTTATCACATTTACAATCCAACAACACAGCCTCGTAAATTTCATGAAAATATTCATATTAAAAAAATATTATTTTTCGAGCTTGATCCAAAGTGTTAAAAATAGACGGCTAGTGAGCACCCAAATTTAAAAATAAAATTCAATAGTGAAAAATAACTATTTTTTTAAAGTTCATATAACTTTATCCTCTACAAATCCATTGCATCAGGTCATGTTTATGAATGTCACAAGGTAATCAGATCAGATTAGAAAGGTTTTTTTTTTTTTTTTTTTTTTTTCACTATGGTCAAGAGAGAGAAAATGGCATCAGAGGCATTAGTAAAAAACTGCATCATATTATCAAAATTATTTCATTAAAGATGATTGCCATTTTAATGTGATATCCTACTATATGCAGAAGGTACACATTTTAATGAAATAAGGTATGAAATTTAAATTAGTGGAAATCAATGAATCGACATATATTTATTGTTGCATGTATGATTATAGGGAATTCGTTTTCAATGAAATTTGAACTATTAGGGAAAGTAGTAATTGGGAAAATGAATTGAGATATTTACGAAAATGTGACTAATATTTGATGGAATTACGATTCCAGCTCACTGTTTATTTTAATTACCAAAACGTGAACAGTAACAATATCGAAGCAGGTTTTAAAGTGAAAATTTCACACGTTTCACTACTTTTAGCAAAATTGTCACTATACAAACCAGCGAGTTTGTCACTTTAAATCTGCGATAACATCACTTGTAAAATCTATGATTTCGCACCTTCAGATTTTGATAATTAAAATGAACAGTCAGCGAAAATCATAATTTTGGCAAATTTGGCTCACGAAATGGTAATTTTCTCAAATGAAGTCTTATTTGCACCTATAAGAAAGTGTAAGAGGCGATTGAGGGTAATCATGAGAGAATATTATGAGGAGGTGGGAAAATGATTTTTCCAGGGAATGGAGTCGGAAACAATTATCTCATCAAGGGTGGAAAATCTCTTTGGGAGAGAAAATATGCAATTATACATATGAAGATCACTTTTTTTTTAGGAATTTTTTTTTTCCTTCATTTTCCATGCATAAATTATGTAAATCAAAGGAAATATGCATATTTCACTTCATCATCAAATCTAAAAAATTCATGTTTAAGATTTCAAAAGAAAAAATAAAATGATTAATTAAGAAAACATCTAGTATGTAAATTATCTTGTTACACGTATGAGATTATTCTCCTATCATTATTCTTACTTGTATGTATTATGTTTGATTAATCCAATGCAATGAAATTAATCAAAATGCCATTTTAAGAATATTAAACAAAAATACATTTTTAGAAAGTACTATAATATTTAATATTGTGAGGTAATTGATTTAGCGGTAGCATTATTATAATATGATTCACAAATAGAATTAGCTAACTATATATATAGACATATCACTATAAACCATATCCTATTTATTATTGCTACCATACATTGAGATGTTCTAGACACTATCAAAATATAGAGTCGTAATAAAATTACTCCCCCATGTGGCATACTCAATCAACTCCTATAAGGTGACATGTGCTAAAACCGTTCTGTACTCCTTAAGATACATAACTACACATATTTATGGGGATGTGCAGTTGTGTATCCATAGGAGTACAAATTTATGATTCCAACACATGTCACGTCAGGGGAATCGATTTAGTATGTCATGTGGGGGATTCATTTAATCATTACTCCAAAATATAACATAACATCTCCCACAATAATGAAATAAGTATAAAGCCGGTTGAAACCTGTTGAGTTTAGTCCAACATCGGGCACTCAGTGTCTTGTCTCTCTCCTTATATGCTCCTAAGCCTCTCCATTCATTGCAAATTGATTTTGAGTTGGACCCTCAAATTTATTATGGTATTAGAGCGGGCCCTTCTCTCTTTCACATCACTCAGTTCATATCTTCACGTGCTTTGACCCATTCCGGCCCACACGTTCAGGGCATGTTGTGTTTAGTCTCACATCGGAGACTCATTGCCTTGTCTCTCTCCTTATAAGCTCCTGGGATTCTCCCTTATTTCTAATTGGTTTTGAGTTGGACCCCCAAATTTATCAAAACCCAACCTGTATAATTGCAAATTCGAAAATCGAAGTTTATTTATAAGGAAAAAAAAACAACATTTTAAATAATTATTAAGGGTGTTGTGCAAGTAATTTTTTCCTTCAACTCCAACACCTCAAGATCATCAATGAGCAATTCTTTATTTGTTGATGTTGCTTTGTCAATCATTTTGTATTACTACCATCTTGGAGCATTAGTATGTTTCTTATCAAGAAGTCATCAATGCTTAAGTTGTAGCTTATAAATAGGAAGATGAAGAGATAAAAGTCGAACGATACCATTATTTTTTGTTTCCTTCACACTTCAAAAAGCAATATTAAAATAAAATTTACTTATTCCAAGAATCACCTTCCTTAAATTATAAGTGTAGTAGTTTTCTTACACCTTGGGATTCTCTAATTATTATATAAAGTATCCCAAGGATCCATGACTTTTAATATCAAGTATTTTTGCCATCGTGAGTTATGCATGCCCACAATATATCGGAAAAACTCCCTTTGATCAATCAAGATAGATAAACTATGAGGTTTCAAATAGAGATAAACAAAATAGAAAATAAGAGATACGGGATTTGGAAAAATTGCCTACGTCGACGGGTGACGATGATAATTCTTTAGTTTTGAAAATTGTAAAAATATAAAACAATTTAATTAGGTTTCTAAACTTGGAATACACATGGCGTCATATGATGAAACACAAATTTTTTAAAGATAAAAATACCCCATGAAATTGTACAGAAGCCCAAAAAAATCCCAATCCTAAGCCCTCAATACCCTACACTCCCGACCAAAGTTACATCCAAATATAACTCAAGTTACGGTCATAAATCAACACGCAAAACAATCAATTTTTCGTACCTCCATTTTGAAATACATCGATTTGAACCATCACAATGATGATCCTTAAATCATTACATTGGTGGGTCATGCCCATTCGACTTCCTCTATGGATTTATTACGACGTGCAATCATCTTGACCACTCCTGCCTCCACTCAGGCATTTTCACTTACTCTTCCTTTTTTTTCTTCTCAATTCTATACCTTTAGACAAAGGGTATTTTAATACGGAGGACACCTTGACGTGGTGGCGTGCATATGTCCGTAGATGCGTTTTACTCGTATCTTGGAAAACACATTTACAGCCATGCGCGCGCCACCATGTCAAGATGTACCCTGCGTGTTCCCCACTTAGGTCACTCCAGCATTAATCTTTAATTTTTATAAGTCAAATAAAGAGTTTTGATAAAATTATTTAAGCAAATAAGATTTTCAATATTTACGTACTTAGATAATTGTTAGCGCATTTGTAAAACTTTTGTAATGAATTTAGCTTTATACCCATCCGTTTTCTAAAAAATTACACAATTGATATTTTAAAATCAATAGGTACAAAGGTAAATTCACTATAAAAAATTTCACACAGCTAACATAGTTGTGTAACAAGAGAATTTTTTTTAATCTGTTTCTATGTTTTTGTCCGTTGAATGTAACCCTTTTTTCATGTAGTGTTTGAAAGAATAGTATCAAATTTACACCTTTTTTCCATATAGTGAAAGATTAGAAAAAACATCGAATTCCTCCAATCTTTATTGGACATCTAATCGGTTTGAATATGGGACTAGTAAGGTTGTTATCTGGTCAATGGAAGACTAGTATGGTTGTTATCTTGTCAACAAAATTCTTGAGAAAATTGACTCCAGGAAAAATACATCCCCACAAGATGTGGTGTCTCGATCGGTACCTAATCATTTTTTTATGTTAAATTTCATTAAAAAGAATTGGTTAGGATGACCATCAAGAAACAATCAAACCTAATCGTGATTGTCATGACTTGTGACGTTATTTTCTCTCTTTTTATCCCAAGATGGAACCTTCCTCGGGCTTTCGTGTTAACAATGAAATAAATCCCATTTTAAAATTAAATTTTGTAACTTACGTATTTTGTATCCTACTAAAATATTGTGAATAGAAATTTACAGTAAAAATACTATAACCCATCAATAAAAATTTGCATTCATAATGTACTTAGTTGTCCCTCCGTAAATCATAGTAAAATTTTGTTGGGTATTTTATCATACTCTATCGAGTGCTAATCGATGCAAATATGTATATATGCTCTCAAGATTTTCCTTGAGAAATTATTTAAATCTTTCCCATACAAAGCAAGGATTTACCATTTTTAAAATCATGTATACTTATCACAAATTTGATTTTATAAAATATAAATGTATCTGGTTATTATGCAACATTTGTAGCATTTTTTTTTTTCATAAAATGAACAATTAGCCAGAATCATAAATAAGAGAAAAGTCGGTCATTTTTATCTGGTCAATGGAAGACAATCTTTCCCTCTCAAACACTCCTTATTGCTCTTGGCTGCTTCATTCTGTCTCCAGGCCAACATTTACCAGTTTGTCAACAAAATTGACTCTAGAAAAATACATCCCCTCAAGATGTAGTATCTCGACCGTTACCTAATCAAGCCTAATCATTTTTCTATAAGTAAAATTTTATTAAAAAGAACTAGTCAAGATGTCCATCAAGAAATAATCAAGCCTTGTCATTGTCGCGACATTATTTTCTCTCTTTTTGTCTCATGATGGACCTCTACACCATATGGGTCAGGATCAAGGGACATATGAAAAAACATATGTAAAAACAATGTAACATTAATAAATTTTCAAAATATAGGTTAGAAGTTTTGGATTGAGCTGATTTTTTGTGAGGATGATCTCTATGATTGGAAGATCATTCAAAAAAAAAAAAAAAAAAAAAAACCAGTCCAATCTGAAACTTCTAACTCCATTAAAAGTGATTTAGAAAGTGGATCGTTGAATTTTTAACAATTTTTGTCAATAATTTGTAAATCACTTTTGATGGATTTAGAAATTTCAGATTGAGCTGATTTTTTGTGAGGATGATCTTCTTATCATAGTGACCATCCTCGCAAAAAATCAGTTCAATCCAAAATCTCTAACCCATATTTTGAAAAATCATTTTTTTACATATCCCTTGGACCGCCTCTCTCCATATATATATATATATATATATATATATATATATATATATATATATATATATGGGTCCCGTTCAGCACCCTAAGCTTTACCACACACTTTAACAAACGTGTTTTGTCTTACATGGGTTAGAAGTTTTGGAATGGACTGATTTTTGGTGAGGATGATCTCTATGGTGAGGAGATCATCCTCACCAAAAATCAGCTCATTCCAAAACCTCTAACCCCATCAAAAATGATTTACAAAAAATGGACGGTCCACGATTTTTCAACGTGTAAACATGGGGCTAAACATTTCGGAATGGGCTGATTTTTGGGGAGGATGATCTTCTAATCATAGAGATCATCCTCACCAAAAATCAGCCCATTCCAAAACTTCTAACCCATGTAAGACAAAAAACGTTTGTTAAAGTGTGTGGTAAAACTTAGGGTGCTGAACATTTCCCTATATATATATATATATATATATATATATATATATATATTTATATATATATATATAGGGAAATGTTCAGCACCCAAGTATTTACCCAACCATTTGCCCAACATGTTTTGCCAAACCAGAGAGATCATCCTCACCAAAAATCAGCCCATTTCAAAACTTCTAACCCCATCACAAATGACTTACAAAAAATGGACGGTCCACAATTTTTCTACTTGTAAATATGGGGTTTACCGATCTCTAAGATTTTCCCCCCTCTTATTTGATGGAGTCCTCAACTATATGATTGGCTTCTAGAAAAAGTCCACGATATTATTGAACATAAATGAATCTTATTAAACATTTGTTCCTCTTTTCTATCCAATAACAAAGTGACACGCATACAAAGATAAAAGTAGGCAAACAGACTATGTAAGCAAAAAATTTTATCTTGGTAGATCTGGACTGCTAATAGATGGTTCCACATGCATCCAAATTTGAAAATTCAAAGTGTTATTAAACGCGTATTATACGTACGTTGTCCCAGTCAACACTCTTGACTTTAGAACCACCTCTTTTAATTCAAACCTTAAATATCTCTCCCTCCATACAACAGTATAAATACTTCCCAACCGTATACCCTATTCTCATAACAACTTATTTTCATTCTTCCTCCAAAACCCCATTATTATTACTCAAAAATGATATCACCTTCTACCATGAAGACCTTTCTAACCCTAATTTCCATCGTAATTCTGATCACAATTCTTTCGGAATCTGTTGTGGGTCAGAATGGTGGCTCGGTTGCTGACATTGTAACCCAAGGGTTCTTTGATGGGATTATTAATAAAGCAGATGGAGGGTGTGCAGGCAAAAACTTCTATTCACGAGACAGATTCCTTCAAGCCCTGAATTCGTACCCTCAGTTTGGTACTGTTGGATCCCAAGATGACTCAAAACGGGAGATCGCAGCTTTCTTTGCCCATGTCACACATGAGACTGGACGTAAGTTTACGATCATAACTTTTCCTTTTTTCTTAACAAAACACGTAATGTCAACTGTTGAAATGTGAAATCCAACAGATAAGATTTATCTTAGGGGTACGTGCTATATTCTCATGATGTACATTTCAACGGTTGGGATTTCGCATTTTTTCACGAGACAACGGATCAAAACTTATTAGATATAATAGCAAATTACGACTAAATCAACTCCAAATTTAATTGAGTCAACTAAGCCAAGTTACAAGTCGGGTCAACTGATGAATTTTAAACATAGCTTATGATTTTAATGACCTTTGGATAACTAAACTATCCCTTTAACTGTTTTGCTTGTACAGACTTTTGTTACATAGAAGAGATAGATGGTCCCTCTAAGGACTACTGTGATGAGACCAATACACAGTACCCATGTGTGGCTGGCAAGGGATACTATGGCCGAGGACCGATTCAAATCTCATGGAACTACAACTATGGCCCAGCCGGAAATAGCATTGGATTCGATGGCCTAAATGCTCCAGAAACCGTAGCCAATGATCCCGTTGTGTCATTCAAGACTGCTTTGTGGTTTTGGATGAACAATGTCCATTCGATCATAACATCGAACCAAGGGTTTGGTGCCACAATCCGAGCAATCAACGGTGGTGAATGTAATGGTGGAAACTCTGGAGCTATTGAAGCAAGGGTTGGGTACTACACCGATTATTGTAACCAACTGGGTGTGTCACCAGGTGACAACCTCAGATGCTAGAGCTATAGCAAAATGATTATCTAAATATTGGTTCTTCTTTATGATGTATGAGAATAAATTACAAGGAAATAAAGAGCTGAATATGTAGTGAAAGTTGTTTTGGCGAAGAAGTAATTAATAACAATAATGTCTTTCATTTGGTTAAATGTGATAGCCATTTTAATGTGATATCCTACTATATGTAAAAGACACATTTTAATGAAATAAGGTTTGAAATTTAAATTAGTGCAAATCGATGAATCGACCTATATTTACACTTGCATATATGATTATAGGGAATTCATTTTCGATGGTTTTTGAACTCCTAGGGAAAATAGTAATGGGAAAATGGATTGAAATATTTATGAAAATGTGACAACTTTTGATGAAATTACGATTCCAACTAATTATTCATTGTAATTACCAAAATGTAAACAATAAAAGTATCAGAGGCTTTAAAGTTGTAGACACCCCAATTTGAATGGGCCTGGTGCAAAAAAGGCTCAAAAAATATATTTTTTAAAATCAAAATGGGTTTACAGCCTGAACCCTCTAAAATCGCTTTTATTCAAAATAAAGGATCCTCAATGCCCAATTGACCAAAAGGTCCACCATGAAACCCATTAAATTCAATCCTTAAGCTCATTTCTAAACTCCCAAAGCCATTTTCCTTAAAGCTCACTAACCTCCTAAAACCACACTAAATCCAAATCCAATCAATTTCCAACCTCACCCTAACCTAAACCTAAACCGAACTCAATCTAATCCCATGGTTCTAATCAATTTCCAAACTAATCCTAACCCATACCCAAACCCAAACCCAAACCTAAGCTTAACCTAACCAAAACTACTAACAAATCATAAACCCAACATACAAAAAAGCCCACCCATATCCATGGTCTTAACTAATCAACATAAAAAGTCAATGATCAACAAGAGGGGCACATGTCACCACCACAATCAACTTCTAAAAAGAAATCATTCTCATCATCTCCATCACTATTCCCACACCCTATGTCATAAACTACCCTCATCATTTTCTCTAAACCCTTATCACAAGCAACACCCACACCTCTTCACCTTAATCAAGTCACCTAATCGACACCCTCATACAACTTTTGTCATGTGTCACCATTTCCTCCACCCTTAAAAAATATTAACACCTACCCTCCTTATATAATAAATCTTCTAACCAATACCCACACCCCTAAACCTTACCTAACACTCAACTCATATAGGTTGAAAGATCCAACCCACTTGAGTAAAAAATAACTCACATCATTTTTCATATCTACCCCTCCTATAAACTCAAATTCCCTACACCTCATCCATAAGCTTTATGTCATTGTTCATCATTTGATAATTTCACCCCATCTTACCCCAAAAGTCACCTCATGGTTATATAAAAATCCATCAATTTGTCACAAATCCCCAATACTTGAACCCTCTCTTAAGTTTTAACACTCTCATTTCTAAATCTCTCATCTCTCTCAACTTTAAGATCTCACTCGCCTCTCAACTCTCATTCAATCTCCCTAAAACGCCACTAAATTTCCTATTCAACTTCATAAAATAACCTCCCGCAACACCTTAATCCATACATTAAAATGCATCTCCACTTCACTATCAAAATTCAAAAATTCAAAGCTAATAAACTAATATTTTTAAAATCAAGAAGATAACACAAAAAAGAAGATTGCATCAGGAACAAAGTAGGGTGGGAACAAAAAAGAAATATTAGATAGTTTCGAGAGTGGATCATTGATCTTGTTGCTATAAATTTGGCATAGATGACATTTTTAGACATGTTGATAACAATTACTTTCCATAGTCATCCAATAGTATCTCATTCTCATGATCTTCTTGGCGTGTATTTGACTATCAATATGGGATCCATAGACTCCATCATGTATAGTCTCAATCAGTCACTTAACTTCTATTTCTACTACACATTGAAAAAGGATCTCATGGTGCGAATTTTTGTATAGAATTTTGTTACTTAGAAAGAGTTGTCCTATCAATTTTTGGATGACTCTCCGATCATTATGTGTTGCATCTGGCAGGAAAATTTGATCTTCTATGTATGTCTTAATGTCCGAGTACCATGGTTTTTCTTCAGGCTCTTATACTTTTATTAATAAACAGTAACTCGACTCATATTGAATATCCATCTCAACATAGTCGATGGTCAAATATTCTGAGATGCTAATAATAGAAGTGAATGTGGCCAATGCATTTGTAAATAGGTTCTTGGCTTGTGGCATGTACATGAATAAAATTCTGGTAAAATTTGAGCTTAGTTATTCATTATCGTCTTTGACTTGAGTAAATAAAATGACTTTATCCAAGAAGTTTGTCTTTAATGGTTCATAATCGGGCAACAAATGCTCAGTTAAATTATCACCAATGACTTGTCTTTTGATGATTTTCTGAGTGACATAGGTGAGATCAAACTCAGATAGGAGTAGTTGTCATTTTGCAATATGACCTGTTAGCGTTGTTTTTTCAAAGGATCCATTTGAACGATGAACATAGTCGAGTAGCTGAGCAGATAATCACATAACCATTGGGATGCCTATACTAATGCACAACAAGTTTTCTTAAATGCTGGATACTTTTCCTCGTAGAGATTGAACTTCTTGTTGAGACAGTAAATGACTTAATACGCAACCCACTGGTATTTCTTATATTGAGATGTACATTAGCAAATGTCGCCCTTAAAGTATAAGGGATCAAAACTATAAATTGGTCAAATACTTTTTAATCTTGTCAAATATTCTTAACAATCTTCATTCCATACTTTCAATACATCTTTCTTGAACAGTTTGAAGGTCGACTCACAAATAGGTGTGAGTTGAGCAATGAACCGACTGATATACTGTATTCTACCCAAGAATACTCTAAAATCTTTCTTTGACACATGTGCCTTCATTTCAAGAATTTACTTGATCTTTGCTGGATCTATCTTAATGTCTCTT
Organism: Akebia trifoliata; assembly: GCF_017979445.1. Taxonomy (NCBI): domain Eukaryota; kingdom Viridiplantae; phylum Streptophyta; class Magnoliopsida; order Ranunculales; family Lardizabalaceae; genus Akebia; species Akebia trifoliata. Next base: position 2,944,765 of record NC_141390.1, on the reverse strand, counting down.
TTGTCAACGATGAATCCCAATAGTTTTCTCGATGTTTTCTTAAAGACATTTTATCGTGTTGAACCTTTAACTGTATTTTCTCAATCGATCAAACAACTTCTTCAAATTTACCAAATGATCTTCCTTTAGACCGGACTTGGCAATCATGTTATCAACGTAAAGTTCCATCTCTTTGTGGATCATATCGTGGAATGAAGTTTTCATTGCACATTGATAGCTTGTCCTGACATTTTTTATCTCGAATGATAGGAATTTATAGTAGAAAAGTGCCTTGAGATGTGATGAATGATGTCTTCTTTTAGTTTTTTTGATATATTTATGTGGTTGTATTCTAAGAAACTATCCATAAATGAGAATATGCCGTGTGCTACCGTACTGTCGACTAGAATGTCTATGTGTGGTAGTGAAAAATTATCCTTAGAGTTGGCTTTGTTCAACTCCTAATAGTTGATGCACATGCGTAATTTTCTATTTTTCTTTGGCATTAGAATGACATTAACGAGCCATTCAAGGTATGTAGAGACTACAAGAAACCTTTCTTAGAACTACTCCATTATTTCATCTTTAACCTTGAAAGTCTATTTTGGCTTTAATCTTCACAATTTTTATTTGATCGACTTGCGTTCGGGAGCAGTTTGATTTTGTGAACGACAAGATTTGTATCTAAGCCTGACATATCTTTATAGGATCATTCTAAGATGTCTTAGTAATTGTGTAACAATTCGATCATTTTTTCATTTTGCTAAGGTGTTAACAAGTCTCCAATCTTGATGACTCATTAGTTCTTTTCGATATTGAGATTAACCAAATCTGCTTCCTCAATGCTTGGCTAAACATTTTTTCATGACGTTTTATGAATTCTTTAATTTCTTTAGAAAGGTACACCACTTCGTTTTCTGAATCTTCTTCGATCTCCAGAGGTCAAAGTCGAATTAAATATCGAAGTTATACTCATCTTTTCAAACTTTATTCTGTCTAAGTATTCATTTGATTGAGACAAGTCCCTTGAATCCTGATTTTTTTTTTTTTTTTTGGAAAATATCTATTTTTTAGATATTGAAAGGTTTTTATTTTTATTTTTTATTTTTGAAAATATTTGATTTTTTCTTGTTTTAAGAGTTTTTTTTTTCGAATATATAAAATAAGAACAAGCATTTATAATTATTAGTAATGATAGGGAACCCTCAAAACAGTCTTTCCCCAAGGATGAGGGCCCGTTATAATCGTCGAGCAATTGGATTCGTCTAATGCAATTTTTTTAGAAGCTTCTACAACCTTAAAGGTAATAGGAAATTCCTTTTAGTTATTCAAAACTTCCCCTTTTCTTTACGGGATAGATGAGATAGGAAGGTGGTTCCCTTGATAGTTCAAAAATGACCATCACATCTGGCTGACTATTTTTAGGGCCGGACATAATACCGCCGAAGCTTCGTGGAGTGATAATAAAATCCCAATTGAAGCTGATAGGAAATGGTGATTCTTATTTCTTGCTCGTGGCAACTTTTACTTTCGTGGCTCTTAGTGGAATCCCCATTAAATAAGATATTAACACCGTCCACAAAAGTAGATGGGGACTCAACAACCAAGTTTTTTCATATGTGCCTTGGCTTGAAACTTATAGTCTTTAATTTTCTTGCTAGTTTTAGTAGTGGTTTCTCGAATAGGCCATCGGGTCTAGCTTGCGATCTTGGAAAGCTAACATTGATATGAGGAACCTTACCCAGGTTCTAAACGTTTGGTTCACGGATCTGTCTCCTCGCTAATTGGGATTCCTTCTTCTTCTTGTTCATATTAGCAATGTTATTTTTCGTGGGCCTGAATTAGAGACCAAAGTAAAGGGTATGATAATTTGCGATAATCAAAGTGGTCAATAGTCTTCCATTTTCATTACCCGTTTAATCATTAGATTTTTCTTTGACAACTCTGCCTTTACGTTTTCTTTCCATTTCTCGACATTGTTGACAATAATATAGGGGTATGAGTGATACATGATCTTGTCTTTGGTTATCTCTACATCTATAAACAGAACGTTCAAAGATCAACCAGACAGGATCAGATTTTTTACAAAAACCGATATCATTCTTTGTCCCATTACGAACTTGACTCTCTGGTGTAGGGACAAAGGGGTTGTTCCTACTATGTAAATCCAAGGTCTTCTTAAAAGAAGGTTGAACATTGCTAGTATTTCCATGTCTTCGAATGTAACCTCGAAGGTATAAGGGTTGATAATGATAGGCAATTCCAAATCCCCAAAGAATCCCTTCTTGATTATTCAAAACCTTGGACAACCTTATTATTTTGTCTAATATTAGACCAGTATACATTTAGCTTATGAAAGGTTTCCAAAGGACAAATGTTTAAGGTTGAGTCAATATCAATCAACACTCGATGATCATCCCTTTGCACATGATCATGATGTTTAACGGTTCTATATGCCATCATCCTTCCAAGATAAATTTACTTTCAGTGAAGACGATCGAGTTGGGTGTTATGATTTGCCTTACTGTTTGCTCCAGTTGTGTTAGTGAAGTATTTGTGTGCACATATGACTTGCCTAAGACCTTCAAGAGGGTTTCTTGATGCTCCTCTAAGCTTTGTAAGAAGCCTAAGATGCTGATTTAAGCTGGGGTTGTATTCAACTGCTTCACTATGTTAAGTAGTAGTTATTTTAGGACTCAAAAATTTCATGTCTACAACTTGGCGACTCTACTAGTGATAGCTAGTAGGCTCAACCCTTACGCATCATTTTGTATACACACTAGAGTTCACTAATTTGATTATTCGAAATCCATTTTTTTAAATGGTGCAGTGGAAACGCAAGAGTATAAAAGGGGACACTTTGGCCTTAGCCATTTCAAAGATAAACTGGCCTATGTTGAAGGTAGCCATTGCATTCGAGGACCCATCTCATTATGTCTTCCATTTTAATGGACATGAACTATGTCTTACGATTGAGGAGCTGGAGACATTCTTGGACATCCCATCTAATGAGGGCAAAGAAGCAGTCATCCCTAAGCACAAGCCTAGAAATACCTTAAACATCATGAATGGCTAAAGATATCAAAACCTCATATAGAGAAGGAAGCATTTAGAGGATATAACGTATGTTCTTTTGATTTTCTATTGACGAAGGGGTGGATGTCACTAGAGGATTTTCAATATGTCGCCAAATGTGGGGCTTTTACCTTAGTAGTAGTCAGACAATTACTACTATTGAGAAGTAACATCATGTCAGTTGATTATTGTGCAACATCCATATTCAACATCAGCAAGTTCGGACGCTTCTCTATGATCTATATAGTGCTTCTCCTCAGTCTTTCCCACTATACTCGCCGAGGTGGTGGAAAGTTTTATGGATGTCCTACATTTCTCCAATCATGGCTCAAAGAGCATATACAAGCCCATTAAAAGCTCATAATCAATGTGTGACCTAAGCCTAGCCCAATCCAAACTAATATGTTTGAAGATACGAAACCAATCTTGACTTCAGTTGAAGAATATTCAGCATTACTCTCGAGCCTAGAATCTACTCAGAAACATGCCATCGCACTTGAAAAAGTCATATTTTCTAAGGATAATCGCATTTTCCAAGGGAAATCGTTGTTTCTTTTATTTTTCATGTGCAATCATACAGACCTTAATTGAAGATGTATATATCAATTCATCATTAAATCCGAACAATTTGCCTTAGAGTTCAAGCAAAAGTGCTTTTTTATTATTATAGATATAACCTAATATTTTATATTGTGTGTGTGTGTGGGGGGGGGGGGGGGGGTGGTAATTACTAAAATATAAAGCAGTTATATTGATTGTAGTATGTCTTAAGCTTCAATATCTGATTAACTAAAGATTTGAAATATATGACTATTAAAGATGAGTGGAAAATGTAGTGATAGTTGTTTTAGCAAATAATTAATTAATAACTATAATGTCTTCATTTGATTAAGAGTGCTGATAATATGGCACAGTTTTGACGCACGCCCTCGATGTGTTTACTCACAGACCAACAAATGTTTGACATGTGGCAAGAATGAGATAAGCAATAGAGAGATTCTGTCTCTTGCTCGCTGCCCACATATTTATTTTTTTAGATTTCAATTCTTAAAAAGGGTTGTTGGCCCACATTGATTATCACATTTACAATCTAACAGCACAGCCTTGTAGATTTAATGAAAATATTCATATTAAAAAAAATATTATTTTTTGAGCTTAATCCATGGTGTTAAAAATGGACGACCAGCGAGCACAAAAATTTTAAAATAAAATTCAAGGGTGAAAAATAACTATTTTTTTAAAGTTCATATAATTTTGTCCTCTGCAATTCCATTACATCAGATCATGTTTTTGAATGTCACAAGGTGATCAAATCGGAAAGGTTTTTTATTTTTATTTTTTATTTTTTTTTATTTTTTATTTTTTCTTTTTATTTCACTGTGGTTAAGAAAGAGAAAATGACATCAAGGACGTTAGCCAAAAACTGTAACGTATTATCAAAATTATTTCGGAAAAGATGATTGCCATTTTAATGTGATATCCCACTATATGTAGAAGATACACATTTTAATGAAATAAGGTATGAAATTTAAATTAGTAGAAATCGATGAATCGACCTATATTTACTCTTGCATATATGATTATAGGGAATTCGTTTTCAATGGAATGTGAACTTTTAGGGAAATTAGTAATTGGGAAAATGAATTGTGATATTTACAAAAATGTGACTAACTTTTGATGGAATTACGATTCTGGCTCACAGTTCATTTTAATTACTAAAACATGAACCATAACAATATCGAAGTAGGTTTTAAAGTGAAAATTTTGCATGTTTCGCTACTTTTAGCAAGATCGTCACTATACAAAAAATTAAATCTGTGATCACATTACTTGAAAAATCTGCTATTTCATACATTCAAATTTTGGTAATTAAAATGAACAGTTAGCCAAAATCATAATTTTGGCAAATTTGGCTCACAAAAAGGTAATTTACTCAATTGGATTCTTATTTGCACTAAAATGTTAGAGGTGATTGAGGGTAATCATGAGAGAATTATATGAGGAGATGGGAAAATCATTTTCCCTGGGATTGGAGTAGGAAAACATTATCCCATCAAGCGTGGAAAATCTCTTTGGGAGAGAAAATACACAATTATACACATGAAAATCACTTATTTTTTTAGGAAATTTATTTTTTTTCCTTCATTTTCCATGCACAAATTATATAAATCAAAGTTAATATGCATATATCAATTCATCATTAAATCTAAAAAATTCATGTTAAAGATTTCAAAAGAAAAATATAAAATGATTAATTAAGAAACCATCTAGTATGTAAATTATCTTGCTACACGTAGGAGATTATTCTCCTATCATTATTGTTACTTGTATGTATTATGTTTAATTAATCCAATGCAAGGAAATTAAACAAAATGCCATTTCAAGAATATTAAACAAAAGTACATTTATAGAAAGTACTATAATACTTAATATTGTGAGGTAATTGATAAAGCGGTAGCTTTATTATAATATGATTCACTAATAGAATTAGTGAACTATATATATAGGGTTCACCAGACAACATTAGGGAGACCACATTTGTCTTGTTTTGGTTAGAAGTTTCGGAATGGGTTGATTTTTTTGTGAGAATGATCTCTATGGTGAAGAAATCATCCTCACGAAAAAAAAAATCGTCCACACAAAAAATTAGTTTAGAATTGTGAATTGTTTAACTGTTGATTTGTAAATCACTTTTGATGGGGTTAGAAGTTTCAAATTAGGCTGGTTCTTTGTAAGGAAGATCTCACCACCATAGAGATCACTCTCCATACAAAAAAAAAAAACTTCTCAATTCGAAACTTTTAAACTATATAGGACAAATAGTGTTTCCTACCTTTGTCCCCCTAATGAGGTTTGCCGAATGCTACTCATATATATATGGTCATGCTCGGCCTCCAACGTGTTTTGTCCTACATGAGTTAGAAGTTTGGGAATGAGCTATTTTTGGTGATAATGATCTCTATGGTGAGGAGATCATTTTCACCAAAAATCAGCCCATTCTGAAACTTCTAACCCTTACAAAAGTGATTTACAAAAAATAGGCGGTCCACAATTCTTAAACTTGTAAAATTGGGGTTAGAAGTTTAGGAATGGGTTGAATTTTGGGAGGATGATCTACTCACCATAGAGATACTCCTCATAAAAAATCAACGCATTCCAAAACTTCTAACTCATGTAAGACAAAATACATTGGCCAAATAGTTGGCTCTTGAACATTGTCCATATATATATATATGGTGGGGGATGCTAAAGTTGTTAGATGTTGGGTTAAGTCTCGCAAGGAATGCAATCCACATGTTTAGTTGTCACCGTTGAGTTTAGAACCCTGAACAAATTTCCCATGATAAGCCAGAGGAAAGTGAGGGTGATGTAAAATCATCATGCCCCTAATGCCCTAGGCGACTCTTGTGCTACAATGGCTGGACCAAAGGATCGTGATCCTGCGAGAGCCAGTTAACCCAAAAATGCGTCCTCAGTTCAGATTGGACACTGGAACTCGCCTACATGAAGTCAAAATCGCGAGTACCGCCGATCAACCATACAATAGTGAATTCGTTCCCGGGCCTTATCCACAATGCTCGGCACCCTATGGGAGTGGGTCATGTCTGAAATTGTTACCTTAACCGCAAGAAAGGGGATGCTGAAGGCAGGACTTGTAACTAGAGTGAAGTCGTAATAAGGTAGCCCTACTAGAAGGTACAACTGGATCACCTCCATTTCAGGGAGAGCTAATGCATGTGAGTTTAAATGTAGTTAATGAGATTTATATGACCTACAATTTTCCCGGTAGACATATTACCATAAACCATATCCTATTTATTATGGCTACTATACATTGAGATGTCCTAGACACTGTCAAAATATTGAGTCGTGATAAAATGACTCCCATGTGGCATACTCAAGTGACTTCCATGAGGTGACATGTGCTAGAGCTGTTCTATACTCCTCAATATACAAAATTACACATATTTATGGGGATATGCAGTTGTGTATCCCAAGGAGTACAAATCAACGATTCTAACACATGTCATGTCAAGGGAATCAATTGAGTATGCCATGTGGGGGATTCGTTTAATACTCAAAAATATAACATAACATTTCCCTCTATAATGAAATGAGTCTAAAGCCAATTGAAACCTGTTGAGTTCAGTCTTACATCGGGCACTCATTGTTTTGTTTTTCTCCTTATATGCTTTTGAGCCTCTCCACTCATTGCCAATTGATTTTGAGTTGGACCCCAAAATTTATCACGGTATCAGAGCAGGCCTTTCTCTCATCCACAACACTCAGTTCATATCTTCACGTGCTTTAGCCTATCCCGACTCATATGTTTGGGGCGTATTGCGTTTAGTCCCACATCGGAAACTCATTGTCTTGTCTCTCTCCTTATAAGTTCTTGGGCCTCTCCCTCATTGCCAATTTGTTTTGAGTTGGACCCCCAAATTTATCAAAACCCAACCTATATGATTGTAAATTCAAAAATCTAAGTTTATTTATAAGGAAAAAAAAAATAAACAACATTTTAAATAATTATCAAGGGTGTTGTGCGGATAATTTTTTCCTTCAACTCCAACACCTCAAGATCATCAATGAGCAATTCTTTACTTGTTGATGTTGCTTTATCGATCATTTTCTATTGCTACTATCTTGGAGCATGAGTATGCTTCTTATCAGGGCGTCTTCGATGCTTAAGTTGTACTTATAAATAGGAAGATGAAGAAATAAAGGTCAAACCATACCATTATTCCTTTTTTTCTTTGCACTTCAAAAAGATATATTAAAATAAATTTACTTTTTTTTTTCTAGAATCACCTTCCTTAAATTATAATTTTAGTAGTTTTCTTACACTTTGGGATTCTCTAATTATTATATAAAATATCCCAAGGATCCATGACTTTTAATATCCAATAATTTTGCCATCGTGAGTTAGGTACGCCCGCAATATATCGGAAAAACTCCCTTTAATCGATCAAGATGGATAAACTATGAAGTTTCAAACAGAGATAAACAAAATATAACACAAGAGATTTATGGGGTTTGGAAAAATTGCCTACGTCGACGGGCGACAATGATAATTCTTTAGTTTTGAAAATTGTATAAATATAAAACAATTTAATTAGGTTTCTGAACTTGAAACACAAATTTTTTAAGGATAAAAAAACACTAAGAAATTGTATAGACACCCAAAAAAATCCCAATCCTGAGCCCTCAAAATCCCACACACCCAACCCTAGTTACATCCAGATATAACTCAAGTTAGGGTCATAAATCAACACTCAAGACAATCAATTTTTCGTACGTCCATTTTGATACACATCTATTTGAACCATCACAATGATGGTCCTTAAATCTTTACATTGGTGGGTCCTGCCCATTTGACTTCCTCTAAGGATTTATTGTGATGTGCAATCATCATGACCACTCCCGCCTCCACTTTAATGATTTTACTCTTACCCTTCCCTCTGTTTTTTTTTTTTTTTGCTTTTTTGTTTTTGCAATTCTATACCTTTAGACAAAGGGTTTTAATTTTGAGTCGAGCTAGAATGAGCTTAGCGGAGGTGGACATATGAGGGACTCCTTGACGTGTTGGCGTGTGCATGTCCATAAATGTGTTTCACTCATATCTCGGAGAAAACACATCTACGGGCATACGCATACCACCATGTCAAGATGTCCCCCGTGTGTCCTCTACTGAGGTCACTCCTACATTAATCTTTAATTTTTACAAGTCAAATAAAAAGTTTTGGTGACATTACTAAACCAAATAAGATTTTGAAATATTTTCGTAATTAGATAATTGTTAGCGCATTTGTAAAACTTTTGTAATGAATTTAGCTTTATACCCTTCCGATTTCTCAAAAATCACACAATTGATATTTTAAAATCAATGGGTACAAAGGTAAATTCACTATAAAAAATTTCACACGGTTAATATAGTTGTGTAACTAGAGAAAAAAATTTATTTGTTTCTATAATTTCATCCATCGAATTTAGCTCTTTTTTCATGTAGTGTTTAAAAGAATCGTATCAAATTTACACCTTTTTCCATATAGTGAAAGATAAGAAAAAATACCGAATTCCTCCAATTTTTATCGGACATCTAATCGATTTGAATATGGGACTAGTAAGGATTTTATCTGGTCAATGGAAGACTATCTTTCCCTTGGGGCTCTTGGCTAAATGCTTGAGAACATTTACCAGTTTGTCAACAAAATTCTTGAGAAAATTGACTCCAGGAAAAATACATCCCCCCACGATGTGGTGTCTCGATCGGTACCAAATCATTTTTTTATGTTAAATTTCATTAAAAAGAATTGGTTAGGATGACCATCAAGAAATAATCAAACCTAATCGTCATTGTAATGACTTGTGACATTATTTTCTCTCTTTATCCCAAGATGGAACCTTCTTGGGGCTTTCGTGTTAACATTGAAATAAATCCCATTTTAAAATTAAATTTTGTTACTTACATATTTTGTATCCTACTAAAATATTGTGAATAGAAATTTACAGTAAAAATACTATAACCCATCAATAAAAATTAATGTACTTAGTTGTCCCTCCGTAAATCCTAGTAAAGTTTTGTTGGGTATTTTATCATACTCTATCGAGTGCTAATCGATGCAAATATGTATATATGAACTCAAGATTTTCCTTGAGAAATTATTTAAAACTTTCCCATACAAAGGAAGGTGAGGATGATGTAAAATCATCATGCCCCTAATGCCCTAGGCGACTCTTGTGCTACAATGGCTGGACCAAAGGATTGTGATCCTGCGAGAGTCAGCTAACCCAAAAATGCGTCCTCAGTTCGGATTGGACACTGGAACTCGCCTACATGAAGTCAAAATCGCTAGTACCGCCGATCAACCATACAATAGTGAATTCGTTCCCGGGCCTTGTCCACAATGCTCGGCACCCTATGGGAGTGGGTCATGTCTGAAATTGTTACCTTAACCGCAAGAAGGGGGATGCCGAAGGCAGGACTTGTAACTTGGGTGAAGTCATAATAAGGTAGCCCTACTGGAAGGTACGACTGGATCACCTCAATTTCACGAAGAGCTAATGCATATGATTTTAAATGTAGTTAATGAGATTTATATGACTTGAAAATTTCCCGGTAGACATATCACTATAAACCATATCCTATTTATTATGGCTTCTATACATTGAGATGTCCCAGACACTGTCAAAATATAGAGTCGTGATAAAATGACTCCCCCATGTGGCATACTCAATCGACTACCACGAGGTGACATGTGCTAGAACTGTTCTATACTCCTCAAAATACATAACAACACATATTTATGGGGATATACAGTTGTGTATCCCAAGGAGTTCAAATCAATGATTCTAACACATGTCACGTCAGGGGAATGAATTGAGTATGCCATGTGGGGGATTCATTTAATAATTACTTCAAAATATAACATAACATTTCCCTCTGTAATGAAATGAGTCTAAAGCCAATTGAAACATGTTCAGTTCAATCTTACATCGGGCACTCATTGTTTTGTTTTTCTTCTTATATGCTTTTGAGCCTCTCCACTCATTGCCAATTGATTTTGACTTGGACCCCCAAATTTATCATGGTATAGCTGGCCTTCCTCTCATCCACAACACTTAGTTTATATCTTCACGTGCTTTGGCCTATTCCTTCCCACACGTTCGGGGCATGTTGTGTTTAGTCCCACATCGGAGACTCATTGTCTTGTCTTTCTCCTTATAAGTTTGTGGGCCTCTCCCTCATTGCCAATTTGTTTTGAGTTGGACCCCCAAATTTATCAAAACCCAACCTATATGATTGTAAATTCAAAAATCCAAGTTTATTTATAAGGAAAAAAAAAAAATAACATTTTAAATAATTATCAAGGGTGTTGTGCGGATAATTTTTTCCTTCAACTCCAACACCTCAAGATCATCAATGAGCAATTCTTTACTTGTTGATGTTGCTTTGTCGATCATTTTCTATTGCTACTATCTTGGAGCATCAGTATGCTTCTTATCAGGGCGTCTTCGATGCTTAAGTTGTACTTATAAATAGGAAGATGAAGAAATAAAGGCCGAACGAAACCATTATTCTTTTTTTCCTTTGCACTTCAAAAAGAAATATTACAATAAATTTACTTTTTTTCTTTTTCTAGAATCACCTTCCTTAAATTATAATTTTAGTAGTTTTCTTACACTTTGGGATTCTCTAATTATTATATAAAATATCCCAAGGATCCATGACTTTTAATATCCAATAATTTTGCCTTCGTGAGCTATGTACGCCCGCAATATATCGGAAAAACTCCCTTTAATCGATCAAGATGGATAAACTATGAAGTTTCAAACAGAGATAAACAAAATATAACACAAAAGATTTACGGGGTTTGGAAAAATTGCCTTCGTCGACGGGTCATAAATCAACACGCAAGACAATCAATTTTTCGTACCTCCATTTTGAAATACATCGATTTGAACCATCACAATGATGGTCCTTAAATCATTACATTGGTGGGTCATGCCCATTCGGCTTCCTCTATGGATTTATTGTGACGTGCAATCATCTTGACCACTCCCGCCTCCACTCAGGCATTTTCACTTACTCTTCCTTATTTTTTTCAATTCTATACCTTTACACAAAGGGTATTTTAATACGGAGGACACCTTGACGTGGTGGAGTGTGCATATCCGTAGATGTGTTTTACTCGTATCTTGGAGAAAACACATTTACAGCCATGCGCACGCCACCATGTCAAGATGTACCCCGCGTGTTCCCCACTTAGGTCACTCCAGCATAAATCTTTAATTTTTACAAGTCAAATAAAGAGTTTTGATGAAATTATTTAAGCAAATAAGATTTTGAATATTTACGTACTTACATAATTGTTAGCATATTTGTAAAACTTTTGTAATGAAGTTAGCTTTATACCCATCCGATTTCTATAAAATTACACAATTGATATTTTTAAATCAATAGGTACAAAGGTAAATTCACTATAAAAAATTTCACACGGCTAATATAGTTGTGTAACTAGAGAAATTTTTTTTATCTGTTTCTATGTTTTCGTCCATTGAATTTAGCTTAGCCCTTTTTTCATGTAGTGTTTGAAAGAATCGTATCAAATTTACACCTTTTTTCCATATAGTGAAAGATTAGACAAAAACACCGAATTCCTCCAATCTTTATTGGACATCTTCCCGGTGTGAATACCGGACTAGTAAGGTTGTTATCTGGTCAATGGAAGGCTATCTTTCCCTTGGGGCTCTTGCCTAAATGCTTGGGATCATTAATTACCAGTTTGTCAACAAAATTCTTGAGAAAATTGACTCCAAGAAAAATACATCCCCTCAAGATGTGGTGTCTCGATCGGTACCTAATCATTTTTTAATGTTAAATTTCATTAAAAAGAATTGGTTAGGATGACCATCAAGAAATAATCAAACCTAATAGTCATTGTCATGATTTGTGACATTATTTTCTCTCTCTTTATCCCAAGATGGAACCTTCCTCAGGCTTTCGTGTTAACATGGACATTAATCCCATTTTAAAATTAAATTTTTTAACTTACATATTTTGTATCTTACTAAAATATTGTGAATAGAAATTTACAGTAAAAATACTATAACCCATCAATAAAAATTTGCGTTCATAATGTACTTAGTTGTCCCTCTGTAAATTGTAGTAAAGTTTTGTTGGGTATTTTATCATACTCTATTGAGTGCTAATCGATGCAAATATGTATACTTATCACAAATTTGATTTTATAAAATCAAGATGACCATCAAGAAATAAACAAGCCTTGTCATTGTCGCGACATTATTTTCTCTCTTTTTGTCTCATGATGGACCCCTACATCATGGATCTTCCATACATGGTCAAAATTTAGTTTAAGCTCCACTTGAATAAATACCATTTTAAAATTAAATTTTGGAACGTACATATTTTGTAAGCTACTAAAATATTGTGAAAAAATCAGCTCAATCTGAAACTTTTAAATCCATCAAAAGTGATTTATAAATTATTGACAAAAAAACAACGGTCTACATTCTAAATCCCTTTTAATGGGGCTAGAAGTTTCAGATTAGACTATTTTTTTTTATTTTTTTTATTTTTATTTTTCGGATGATCTTCCCATTATAGAAATCATCCTAAAAAAAAATCAGCTCAATCTGAAACTTCTAACTCATATTTTGAAAATTTATTAATGTTACATTGTTTTTACATATGAGGAGATCATCCTCATCAAATATTAGTCCATTCCAAAACTTCTAACCCCATCAAAAATGATTTACAAAAAATGGACAGTCCACGATTTTTCAACTTATAAACATGAGACTAGAAGTTTTGGAATGGGCTGATTTTTGGTGAGGATGATCTCCTCACCATAAAGATCATCCTCACCAAAAATCAGTCCATTTCAAAACTTTTAACCCATGTAAGACAAAAATAATTGCTAAAATGTTGGCCAAAATGTTTGGTGCTGAATGGAACCCATATATATATATATATATATATATATATATATAGGGAAATGTTCAACAACAAACATTTTGGCAAAACATTTTTCAAAACATGGGTTAGAGGTTTTGGAATGGGCTGATTTTTGGTGAGGATGATTTCTACGGTGAGGAGATCATCATCACCAAAAATCAGCCCATTCCAAAACTTCTAACCCCATAAAAAATGGTTTAAAAAAAATGGACGGTCCACAATTTTTCAACTTGTAAATTGGGGTTAGAAATTTTGGAATGGGCTGATTTTTGGTGAAGATGATCTCCTCACCGTAGAGATCATGCTCACCAAAAATCAGCCCATTCCAAAACCTCTAACCCATGTTTTGAAAAATGTTTTGCCAAAATGTTTGTCAAAATGTTTGTTACTGAACGGGACCCATATATATATATATATAGGGGTAGCGTTCAATGGCAAACACATTTTTTAAAACATGGGTTAGAAGTTTTGGAATGGGCTGATTTTTGGTGAGGATGATCTCTACGGTGAGGAGATCATCATCACCAAAAATCAGCCCATTCCAAAACTTATAACCCCATCAAAAATGGTTTACAAAAAATTGACGGTCCATGATTTTTCAACTTGTAAACTGGGGCTCGAAGTTTTGGAATGAGCTGATTTTTGGTGAGGATGATCTCCTCACCGTAGAGATCATCCTCACCAAAAATCAGCCTATTCCAAGACCTCTAACCCATGTTTTGAAAAAATGTTTGCCAAAATATTTGCCATTGAACAGGACCCATATATATATATATATACTTACTTACTTTTATCCTCAAAAATAATTACTGATCTCTAAAAATTTTTCCCACTCTTATTTGATGGAGTCCTCAACTGTATGATTGGCTTCTAGAAAAAGTCCACTAGATATTATTGAAGATAAATGAATCTTATTAAACATTTGTTCCTCTTTTTTTATCCAATAATAAAGTGACACGCATACAAAGATAAAAGTAGGCAAACAGACCACGTATCCAAATTTGAAAATTCAAAAGTGTTATTAAACGCGTATTATACGTATGTTGTCCCAGTCAACACTCTTGACTTTAGAACCACCTCTTTTAATTCAAACCTTAAATATCTCTCCCTCCATACAACAATATAAATACCTCCCAACCTTATACTCTATTCTCATAACACCTAATTTTCATTCTTCCTCCAAAACCCCATTATTATTACCTAAAAATGATATCACCTTCTACCATGAAGACCTTTCTAACCCAAATTTCCATCCTAATTCTGATCACAATTCTTTTGGAATCCGTTGTGGGTCAGAATGGTGTCTCGGTTGCTGACATTGTAACCCAAGGGTTCTTTGATGGGATTATTAATAAAGCAGATGGAGGATGTGCAGGCAAAAACTTCTACTCACGAGACAGATTCCTTCAAGCCCTGAATTCGTACCCTCAGTTTGGTACTGTTGGATCCCAAGATGACTCGAAACGGGAGATCGCTGCTTTCTTTGCCCATGTCACACATGAGACTGGACGTAAGTTTTCGATCATAACTTTTCCTTTTTTCTTAACAAAACATGCAATGTCAACCGTTGAAATATGAAATCCAACAGATAAGATTTATCTTAGTGGTACGTGATGTATCCTCGTGATATACTTTTCAGCGGTTGGGATTACACATTTTTTCACGAGACAACAGATCAAAACTTATTTTGACATGATCTAATCAAAATTTTAAGAAAGTATATCATAACAACATGATTGGGGGCTTATCTCTAATGGTATTATGTTAATAGTGAAAATTTCATGCAATAAAATTTTTAGAAGAAAATAAATTGGAAGATATATATTCGGAAGTCGACTGATATTTGTGTTTTTTATATTGATATAAAATAACTATTTTTTATTCATTTAGATGTTTGTTATTCACCTAATAGTTAGTAAAGTTATAATTATTAAATATAAATACATAAGATTTAATAATTTGAAATTATATTTGAAATAAATCTTAGATATAATAGCATTTCCCGATGGGGTTTTCCAACCGACTCGGTGCATATGATCTATGTTGACTAGGATGCATTTTCTACTTGAATCACAGAGTTCATTCAAGCAAATTACGACTAAATCAACTCCAAATTTAACCGAGTCAACTTAGCCAAGTTACTAGTCGAGTCAACTTATTCAAGTTTCGAGTCAATTGATGAATTTCAAACATAGCTTATGATTTTAATGACCTTTTGATAACTAAAGTACCCTTTTAACTGTTTTGCTTGTACAGATTTTTGTTACATAGAAGAGATAGATGGTCCCTCTAAGGACTACTGTGATGAGACCAATACACAGTACCCATGTGTGGCCGGCAAGGGATACTATGGCCGAGGACCAATTCAAATCTCATGGAACTACAACTATGGCCCAGCCGGAAATAGCATTGGATTCGATGGCCTAAATGCTCCAGAAACCGTGGCCAACGATCCCGTTGTGTCGTTCAAGACCGCTTTGTGGTTTTGGATGAACAATGTCCATTCGATCATAACATCGAACCAAGGGTTTGGTGCCACAATCCGAGCAATCAACGGTGGTGAATGCAATGGTGGAAACTCTGGAGCTGTTGAAGCAAGGGTTGGGTACTACACCGATTATTGTAACCAACTGGGTGTGTCACCAGGTGACAACCTCAGATGCTAGAGCTATAGCAAAATGATTATCTAAATATTGGTTCTTCTTTATGATGAATGAGAATAAATTACAAGGAAATAAAGAGCCGAATAATGTCTTCATTTGGTTAAAGATGATTGCCCTTTTAATGTGATATTCCACTATATGTAAAAGATATACATTTTAATGAAATAAGGTTTGAAATTTAAATTAGTGCAAATCAATGAATCGACCTATATTTACTCTTGCATATATGATTATAGGGAATTCTTTTTCAATGGATTTTGAACTCCTAAGGAAAATAGTAATGGGAAAATGGATTGAAATAGTTATGAAAACGTGACAACTTTTGATGAAATTACGATTCCAACTTACTATTCATTTTAATTATCAAAACGTGAACAATAAAAGTATCAAAGGCTTTAAAGTTGTAGACACCCCAATTTGTATGGCCCCATGCAAAAAAGGCTGAAAAAAATATATTTTAAAATCAAAATGGGTTTAAAACCCGAACCCCTCCAAAATCGTTTTTATTCAAAATAAAAGATCCTTATGGCCCAATTGACCTAAAGGTCCATTATAAAACCCATTAAATTCAATCCTTAACCTCATTTCTAGAGTCCCAAAGCCATTACCCTCAAGATGTTGCCCCTGCAATCTTCATTCGACATCTAATCGTTAAAATTTGACTTTCTTTTCTGAAAATTCAAAGTCGTGTTGCCCCTATCGACACTCTTGCCTTCAGAACCACCTCTTTTAATTCAAAACTTAAATATCTCTCCCTCCATACAACAATATAAATACTTCCCAACCTTGTACCCAATTCTCATAACACCTTATTTTCATTCTTCCTCCAAAACCCCATTATTATTACTCAAAAATGATATCACCTTCTACCATGAAGACCTTTCTAACCCAAATTTCCATCGTAATTCTGAGCACAATTCTTTTGGAATCCGTTGTGGGTCAGAATGGTGGCTCGGTTGCTGACATTGTAACCCAAGGGTTCTTTGATGGGATCATTAATAAAGCAGATGGAGGGTGTGCAGGCAAAAACTTCTACTCACGAGACAGATTCCTTCAAGCCCTGAATTCGTACCCTCAGTTTGGTACTGTTGGATCCCAAGATGACTCAAAACGCGAGATCGCTGCTTTCTTTGCCCATGTCACACATGAGACTGGACGTAAGTTTACGATCATAACTTTTCCTTTTTTCTTAACAAAATACGCAATGTCAACCGTTGAAATATGAAATCCAAAAGATAAGATTTATCTTCAAGGGTACATGCTATATTCTCATGATATACTTTTCAACTGTTGGGATTATGCATTTTTTCACGAGACAACGGATCAAAACTTATTAGATATAATAGAAATTTACGATTAAATCAACTCCAAATTTAATTGAGTTAACTAAGCCAAGTTACAAGTCGGGTCAACTGATGAATTTTAAACATAGCTTATGATTTTAATGACCTTTGGATAACTAAACTACCCCTTTAACTGTTCTGCTTGTACAGACTTTTGTTACATAGAAGAGATAGATGGTCCCTCTAAGGACTACTGTGATGAGACCAATACACAGTACCCATGTGTGGCCGGCAAGGGCTACTATGGCCGAGGACCGATTCAAATCACATGGAACTACAACTATGGCCCAGCTGGAAATAGCATTGGATTCGATGGCCTAAATGCTCCAGAAACCGTAGCCAACGATCCCGTTGTGTCGTTCAAGACCGCTTTGTGGTTTTGGATGAACAATGTCCATTCAATCATAACATCGAACCAAGGGTTTGGTGCCACAATCCGAGCAATCAACGGTGGTGAATGTAATGGTGGAAACTCTGGAGCTGTTGAAGCAAGGGTTGGGTACTACACCGATTATTGTAACCAACTGGGTGTGTCACCAGGTGACAACCTCAGATGCTAGAGCTATAGCGAAATGATTATCTAAATATTGGTTCTTCTTTATGATGTATGAGAATAAATTACAAGGAAATAAAGAGCTGAATATGTAGTGAAAGTTGTTTTGGCAAAGAAGTAATTAATAACAATAATGTCTTTCATATGGTTAAATGTGATTGCCATTTTAATGTGATATCCCACTATATGTAAAAGACACACATTTTAATGAAATAAGGTTTGAAATTTAAATCAGTGCAAATCGATGAATCGACCTATATTTACTCTTGCATATATGATTATAGGGAATTCATTTTCGATGGATTTTGAACTCCTAGGGAAAATAGTAATGGGAAATTGGATTGAAATATTTATGAAAAAGTGACAACTTTTGATGAAATAACGATTCCAACTAATTATTTATTGTAATTACCAAAATGTAAACAATAAAAGTAGCAGAGGCTTTAAAGTTACAGACACCCCAATTTGAATGGGCCTGGTGCAAAAAAGCTCAAAAAATATATTTTTTAAAATCAAAATGGGTTTACAGCCCTAACCCTATAAAATCGCTTTTATTCAAAATAAAGGATCCTCAACGCCCAATTGACCTAAAGGTCCACCGTAAAACCCATTAAATTCAATCCTTAACCTCATTTCTAAAGTCCCAAAGCCATTTTCCTTAAAGCCCACTAACCTCCTAAGACCCCACTAAATCCAAATCCAATCAATTTCCAACCTCACCCTAACCTAAACCTAAACCGAACTCAATCTAATCCCATGGTTCTAATCAATTTCCAAACTAATCCTAACCCATACCCAAACCCAAACCCAAACCTAAGCTTAACCTAACCAAAACTACTAACAAATCACCTCCACAATCAATCTTTAAAAAGAAATCATTTTCATCATTATTCCATACCCTATGTCATAAACTACCCTCATCATTTTCTCCAAACCCTTATCACAAGCAACACGCACACCGCTTCACCTTAATCAAGTCACTTAATCGACACCCTCATACAACTTTTGTCATGTGTCACCATCTCCTCCACCCTCCAAAAATATTAATACCTACCCTCCTTATATAATCAATCTTCTAACCAATACCCACACCCCTTAACCTTACCTAACACTCAACTCATATAAGTTGAAAGATCCAATCCACTTGGGTAAAAAATAACTCACATCATTTTTCATATCTACCCCTCCTGTAAACTCAAATTCCCTACACCTCATCCATAAGCTTTATGTCATTTTTCATCATTTGATAATTTCACCCCATCTTACCCCAAAAGTCACCTCATGGTTATATGGAAACCCATCAATTTATCACAAATCCCCAATACTTGAACCCTCTCTTAAATCTCAACACTCTCATTTCTAAATCTCTCATCCCTCTCAACTTTAAGATCTCACTCGCCTCTCAACTCTCATTCAATTTTCCTAAAACCTCACTAAATTTCCTACTCAACTTCATAAAATAACCTCCCGCACCACCCTAATCGCCTCAGTTGTTACTGTTCATAGTTGAGCCAATGGGACTACTTTTTTAAGCCAATCAAAATTGTTTTGTGTTACATAATTTAACATTTGATGGACTTTTTAAGGATGTTTTGTACTAGAGTTAGAGGCATGTTTGTTTGTTATTAATTATTGTTTCTCAACTATAGGAAACAATTGGTAAATAATATTTAATAATATATTTAATATATTATTAATATAATTACCTGCGGTTCTCAGAAAATGCTGTTAATATGATCCATTACAAGCAGTTTAGACAAGCACCTCTAATAAATTATTTACCAGCAATTTCAAAAAAATGTTGTTAATAGAATATATTACCGACAGTTTATAAAGTGCCGCTAAAACAGTATTTAACAGCGGTTTCCATGAAATGCCGTAAATATGATATATTACCGGTAGTTTTTAAAGCGCCTCTAATACATTATCTCAGTGGCGGTTTTCAATAAACACTATTTATATTATATATTGCCGGCTATTTATAACCGCCAGTAATAGAAAAATACACGTGGACCAAGATTTGTATCAGTATTTCATAATCGCCGGTAATTGATAATAAAATCACTGAAAAAAATATATTATTGCTGGTGGTTCTATAACCGCCGTTTAAGCGCCGCTATAATTTTCCTCGATGCTATAATTGCTAGTTAAACGCTAACCACCATTGATATATAATACCAACGCTTCTTTATCATATGACGGCGATTTGAAAACACCGGTGAAGACCGTTTATTTTGTAGTGTACTTAACCAAATAAGATTTTGAAATATTTACGTACTTAGATAAATTTTAGTTAATTTGTAAAACTTTTGACGTGAATTTAGCTTTATACCCACCGATTTCTAAAAAAATTTACATAACTGATATTTTAAAATCAAATGGTTTCAAATGTAAATTCACTACAAAAGTTTCACACGAATAATAAAGTTATCTAACTAGAGCAAAAAATTTATCTGTTTCTATATTTTCACTAACTTAGTGAACACCACATGAAAAAATGGGTAAATTCAACACCAAGATCAGTCGAATTTAACCCTTTTCAAATAGTGTTTAAAAGAATTGTATCGAATTTACCCTCTTTTTAACACAACGGAAGATTAGAAAAAAATATTGAATTCCTCCAATCTTTGTTGGACATCTAATTGGTTTGAATATGGGATTAGTAAGGTTTTGGGTGAACCTCCGTTTTGCGAGCTAAAAATGAGTTATTTATCCATTCTCAGGACCTTGGATCAAGCTCAAAAATCTTTTGAATTTGAGTTTTTCCATGAAACCTAGAAGTCTGTGATGTTGGATTGCCAATTTGATAATTTTTGTCGGTCCAACGACCTTTACTAAGATTTCAAATCATACTAAGTTAGTCATGTTATCCAATAATGGTAAAATACTATGAGGCAGTCTCGGGATACCCTTATTCTTCTTCTTTTTTTTTTTGTTTTTAAATATTCATGTCTTGGTAATTAAAATGAACAATTAGCCGGAATCGTAAATAAGTGAAAAATTGGTCACGTTCACATAAATATCTCTAAGGTTTTTATCTGATCAATGGAAGCTATCTTTCCCCCTCAAACATTCCTCAGGGCTCTTGGCTTCCTCATTCTGTCTCCTGGCCAAATGGTTGGGAACATTGACCAGTTTGTCAACAAAATTGACTCTAGAAAAAATACATCCCCTTAAGATGTGGTATCTCGACCGGTACCTAATCAAGCCTAGTCATTTTTTTTATAAGTAAAATTTCGTTAAAAAGAACTAATCAAGATGACCATCAAGAAATAATAAAGCCTTGTCATTGTTTTTCTCTCTTTTTGTCTCAAGATGGACCCTACATCATGAATCTTCCATACATGGACAAAATTTAGTTTAATATCCACTTGAATTATTTGGAAATTGGGAGTTTATATCCGATCCTTCCCTAGGCTTTCGTGTTCCTCTGATATTTCGTGTTAACTTTGAAATAAATACCATTTTAAAATTAAATTTTGTAACCTACATATTTTGTAAGCTACTAAAATATTTTGAATAGAAATTTACAGTAAAAATACTATAACCCATCAATAAAAATTTGCATTCCTAACGTACTTGGTTGTCCCACCGTAAATTGTAATAAATTTTTGTTGGGTGTTTTATTGCAATCTATCGAGTGTTAATCTTTGCAAATATATATACAAAACTTTCCCATATAAATGTATCAAAAATCTATAAGCAAACAAATGCAGAGAGTAAACATTATCTGTTGTTAGGCAGGAAATTTTTTTCATGAATGGTTCCACAGCCAAATTTGACTTTAAATTTTGAATATTCAAACCCAAAGTAGACACGTATGGTTGCCTTATTCAACAATCTTAACTCCATCACTAACTACTTTTTCCTCCAAACAAAACTATAAATACCTCTCAACCTTTTACCACATTAATCTCATAACCCATTGCTCTCAATCTTCCTCCAAAACCCTATTAGTATTGCTCAAAAAAACAAAAAAATGGCATCCGCCTCTGCCATGAAGACCTTACTTATAATCCGAATTTCCATCGGAATTTTTGTTACAATTCTGTCAGAATCCGTTGTGGGGCAGAATTGTGGCTGTGCTCCAGGTTTATGTTGCAGTAAATTCGGGTATTGTGGTACTGGCCCCGAATAAGGTGGCCCCAGCTCCTTGTAATAGTAAAAGATAGTTGTTTAAATATAAATATATAATATTAAGAAATTTGACTCATCGAGACTGAGATAATCTAATTTAAAACTATGTTTATAACAAACATTAGATAATTGATCGAATTACTCAGTAGTGTTCCCAATCCGACTCCATGTATTTCTATGTTGACTTGGGTGTTTCTATTTCCTACTTGAATGACTGAGTCCACTTGAAAATTAATTGAGTCAACTCATTTAAGATTCGTGAGTTGACTCATTTGAGTTTTGAGTCGACTCTATGAGTTTTAAACGTAATTTATGGGGGTAAAATTACATTTTCACACCCTATAGTTTGGTGTAATTCTATAGTAACTCCTTAAAGAGTCATTTCAACAATTCCACTTATCTTCCCTATAGTTATATGTAACGGGGTCACTTCTCCCTATAGTTCTTTATATAAGAACTGTTTCTTTGGCACATATAGTATAGATCAAATGATTGAAAAAGTGCCACATCAGCCATACACTTAGATCCCATTCTTAAAATATTGGGTGTTCACTAGTCATTCATTTTCAAAGACATAGATCTAAAAGAAAAAATTATTTTTTGAGATATTTTTTTTTAAATCAGATTGAAATCATGATCACGAGAGGCTGAGACGTTAGTTTTTTTTATATTCCAAGGTAGCTCTCTCTCCTCCATTGACGTGAAAGTATATGAGGACCATAGATGCTTTTAATCGAATAAGCCAAACCACAGGGCTAAAGTGTAATTTACCCTAATTTATGATAAATTGGCCCTAAAAACAATCACTTTTTGGTAAATGATTAAAATACCCTTTAATTGTCTTGCTTGTACAGACTTTTGCTACGTAGAAGAGATAGATAGTGCATCTAAGAACTACTGTGATCCGAAAAATACTCAGTACCCATGTGTAGCCGGAAAGAGTTACCATGGTCGAGGACCGCTTCAACTCACATGGAACTACAACTATGGTGCGGCAGGAAACAGCATTGGATTCAATGGCCTAAATGCTCCAGAAACCGTGGCCAACGATCCCATTGTGTCGTTCAAGACTGCCTTGTGGTTTTGGATGAACAATGTTCACTCAAGCATAACATCGGGCCAAGGATTTGGTGCTACAATTCGAGCAATCAATGGGGATATTAAATGTAACGGCGGAAACCCTGGAGCTGTTGATGCAAGGGTTCGATACTTTACCGATTATTGTAACCAGTTTGGTGTGTCACCAGGTGACAACCTTAGATGCTAGAAGTATAGCATATCGATAGGACCAACCATCTAATTAAGTAATAGTTTTTCTTAATTTATGGAGTATGAGAATACATTAGAAGGATTTAAAGGGCGATATATATGTAATAAAAGTTGATTTGGCAAGAAAGTAACGACAATAATGTCTTCATCCAAGAAATACTAATGAAAGATGGCTTGAAATTTAATAAATTAGTCCAAATTGATGGATGTACATGCATTGACTCTTTCATGTGTCATTATATGAAAATAATAATTTATGAGGAAAAATGATCTCGTTGATAGATTCCACCTAGGGTGTCAATGGGTACCCAATCACCTGTTTACCCAAAACCAATTAATTGGTTTTGGGTCCACTATGAGAGATGCGATTCATTTTCAGGTCGGGTACGGGTAATAATTTTAAGGACCCATTAAGAATCAGTTCTCCAATGGGATAATTGGTTTTGGATCCACTATGAGAGATGCGATTCATTTTCAGGTCGGGTATGGGTAATAATTTTAAGGACCCATTAAGAATCAGTTCTCCATTGGGTATCCCATTAGGTAATTATTTGAAAGGATGTTTATATTTATTATTTAGTAGTATAATATGAAGAGATATTTCAATGTTTAATAATTTATCAAACAACTAACTTAATTCTCAAGTCTCAACCCTATCTATTTTTTAAACCTCTATCTTTAATTCTCTTTGTCCTTATCAAGTTTTGACTTCAAAGAAGAAGAGAATTGCCATCACAATCTTTTTAATTAAAAATTAAAACACCCCATTCATAGTTCAAAAAATACAAACAAATATAAGAGTTTGACTAGCCCTACTAAGTTAGTAATGATTTCACCTTTACTAAGGTTCCTTGGTCTCAACTTGTCACATAAAAAAATGTGATCCGTTGATTTAGAGTTGTGTAGAGGACAAAATTCTATGAACTTTGAAAAAAATATATTCAAAAATATTTAGGTGTAAGTTCGGTAGCCGTCCATTCTCAAAACCTTGGATCAACCACATATATATATATTATGAGTTCTTGGATGAAGTTTTGAGGGTTGTGGTGTTGGATTGCTAATGTGATAATCTATTTGAGTAAAACAACTCTTAGAAATTAAGTCAAATTAATTTTTCTTTTTATTAACAGGTACCAAATGGGTAGCGGGCATTTATTGGGTGGTTCTAGTTGTAAGTTTCTCATACCTGAAATCGGAACTGAAACCGATGTTCAAGTTTGAATCTGATTCTGGGTATACATGGAACCAACCCCCACCTAGGAAAATGTTGAAAGGAGAGTAGGTTTTTCGATTTGGAGGTGGGGATAATCTTGAAAGAATAACATTAGGAAGTGGGATAATAATTTTCCTAGGGCCACGGGTGTAATATTTCTGTTTTGGTAGGAAAATGATTTCTGGGGAACATGCCATCACACTTGAAAAAGTCATGTTTTTTAGGGATAATCACATTTTCCTAGGGAAATCATTGGTTCTTTCATTTTTCGTGAGCAATCATACATAACTTAATTGAAGATGTATAGATCAATTCATCATTTAATCTGAAAATTTTACCTTAGAGTTCAAGCAAAAGTGCCTTTTTAGTATAGATATAATCTAATATTTTATACTGTGGGGGTAATTACTAATGGATAAAGCAGTTATATTGATTGTACAATGTATGTCAAAAGCTTCGTTATCTGATTGACTAAATATTTGAAATATATGACTATTAAAGAAGAGCGGAATATGTAGTGAAAGCTGCTCCAGCAAAGAATTAATTAATAACAATAATGTCTTCATTTGGTTAAGAGTGCTGATAATATGACACAGTTTTGGCGCACGCCCTTCATGCATCTGCTCATAGGCCAACAAACGTTTGACATGTGTTACGAATCATATCAGCAATATAGAGATTCTTTTCTTGTCCGTTGCCCACATATTTATTTTTTTAGATTTCAAATCTTAAAAAGGGTTGTTGGCCCCACATTGATTATCACATTTACAATCTAACAACACAACCTTGTAGATTTCATGAAAATATTCATATTAAAAAAATATTATTTTTCGAGTTTGATCCATGGTGTTAAAAATGGACGGCCAATGAGTGCCCAAATTTGAAAATAAAATTCAATGGTAAAAAATAATTATTTTTTTAAAGTTCATATAATTTCGTCCTCTGCAAATCCATTGCATTGGATCATGTTTATGAATGTCACAAGGTGATCAGATCAGAAAGTTTTTTTCTTTTTCTTTTCAATATGGTCAAGAGAGAAAAAATGACATCAGGGTTGTTAGCCAAAAACTGTCATATTACCAAAATTATTTCATTAATGATGATTCCTATTTTAATGTGATATCCCACTATATGTAGAAGATACACATTTTAATGAAATAAGGTATAAAATTTAAATTAGTGGAAATCGATGAATCAACTTATATTTATTATTGCATATATAATTATAGAGAATTCATTGTCAATGGAATTTGAACTCTTAGGGAAAATAGTAATTGGGAAAATGAATTGAGATATTTAAAAAATGTGACTAACTTTTGATGGAATTACGATTTTGGCTCACTGTTCATTTTAATTACCAAAACGTAAACAGTAACAATATCGAAGCAGGTTTTAAAGTGAAAATTTCGCACGTTTCACTACTTTTAGAAAGACTCTCACTATAAAAAAAAAAAATAGTTGTGCTGGGGTGACACAAACGGAGACACAAAGGTGATAAAATGATGTGGTTCGTGCACATTACCGTAGATGTTTTTCCACGAGATACAAGTAAAAAGCATCTACGATTATGTGCATGCCACCACATCATTTTTGTCACCTTCGTGTCTCCGTTTGTGTCTGTCCAGCATTTTCCATAAAAAAAAACAATGACAGCAGTCAAATTAAATAATATTGTAATAAAAAATAAAGAGAAAACATGACACATAATTTAAGTAGATGGGCAAGATTGCCATCATCCATCGGTGTTGATGAGATGATTTCACTATTTTCATGAATAGCAAAATCATTTTTCCTCATAAATTATTATTTCTTAATTTTTTATCTTCGAATCGATCTCAGCAACTCTTTAGATTCTTATTTTATTTTTATTGATTCTTCTTTCTTTTAACAATAAGAATAAGCTCTCTCTCTCTCTCTCTCTCTCATTCATTCATTCGAGCTCAAGGGCTGTTTCATATATTTTGTTGAATTTTTTTTAGTTTATCATGTCTTGAATTTTTTCGATGGATGCTTTACTTCTAAGTTGTAATTTTTTTAAATTAAGTTTAGATGTTTTGATTGTTTAAATCTTCTCAACGAATTATATGATTAAGAATTTTAATAGAATATTATAATTATAAATTTTTTATTGAATTTTTAGATTAATAATTAAATCATTCTAATTGTTTGATGAATTGATTAAGTGGAAGAGGAATTAATTATTTTTTTAAAATAAGTAAATGATTGAGGATAAGTAAAAGTTGGGGTACCTATAGAATCTTTCTTGTTTTATGATTAGATTTCGATTTTTAGGGTTTAAGACTTTATATGAGTTTAATATAATTGTAAACAACTACTAAAATTTATTGAACAAATCATATTATTGATGTTTTGTAATGTCGAGATGATAATTTATGTCCACCCTTTGTCATGTTATAATGTTATAATGTTGTATTTTAATCTTAATTGGGGTGTGATAAATTATTTAAGAAATGGGAAGCAATAAGTAAAAGTTGGGTACCAATTGCAGCTGTCTCCTTTTTCCTTCTTTTTTTTAAAAAAAAAATAATAATAATAAAAAATCAATTAAAAAATTAAAAATTAGTCAAGGAAAATCAAGTCAAATCATCATCTCAACATTATTCTTGACCGTTATCTCGACCTACTTTATTTTTTTTTATTGAATTTTAGTTTAAGATCGATTGACTTACATTATTCTTGACTTAAAAAATTGGGTCAAGACAGACCCCTACATCACGGGTCTTCCATACTCTTTTTTTTTACGATTATTGCACTTATGATTAATGCATTACATCCTAAGGGATTTATCTAAATAAAAAAAAGAAAAATAATGTTAGAAGTAAAAGATGCAAACTTTGAAAATAAACTTAATCTACATCTAATTTTGTCAGAGTATGAAAAACCCGTGATGTAGGGGTCCGTCCGATTCTTTTTTTTATAGTATTTAAATGAACCAACCCCCACCTAGGAAAATGTTGAAAGGAGAGTAGGTTTTCCGATATGGAGGTGGGGATAATCTTGAAAGAATAACATTAGGAGGTGGGATAATAATTTTCATGGGGCCACGGGTGTAATATTTCTGTTTTGGTAGGAAAATGATTTATGGGGAACATGCCATCGCACTTGAAAAAGTCATATTTTCTAGGGATAATCACATTTTCCAAGGGAAATCATTGTTTCTTTCATTTTTTGCGTGCAATCAGACCTTAATTGAAGATGTATAGATCAATTCATTACTAAATCTGAACAATTTACCTTAGAGTTCAAGCAAAAGTGCTTTTTTTTATTATTTATAGATATAATCTAATATTTTATATTGTGGGAGTAATTACTATCGGATAAAGCAGTTATATTGATTGTAGGATGTATATCAAAAGCTTCGTTATCTGATTGATTAAAGATTTGAAATATATGACTATTAAAGAGGAGTGGAATATGTACTAAAAGTTGTTTTAGCAAAGAATTAATTAATAACAATAATGTCTTCATTTGATTAAGAGTTCTGATAATATGAAACGATTTTGATGCATGCCCTTGATGCGTTTGCTCATAGGCCAACAAATGTTTGACATGTGGCATGAATGATATCAACAATAAAGAGATTCTCTCTCTTGCTCGCTACCCACATATTTATTTTTTTAGATTTCAAATGTTAAAAAGGTTTGTTGGGCCCACATTGATTATCACATTTACAATCCAACAACACAGCCTTGTAAATTTCATGAAAATATTTATATTAAAAAAATATTGTTTTTAGAGCTTGATCCAAGGTGTTAAAAATGGACGGTTGTTCGAGTTGTAGATGATGATAAAATTATGAACAAAAGAAAACCTTGGCAAGTAAGGGTCGAACCACAGAGACAAGTGATTTAATCCAAAGTATTTTTACTTCCAATAATCCAATTCAATTTCAACAAGTAATTTAAAAACATTTTGCGAGAGATGATTTATCTAAAATAAAAACTAAAAAATTACAATAGAGAAGTATAGATCAATTGGATCCACCTTCACAAGTTTTATCAGTGAATTCTGATTCTCTTTTTATCTCAATCCACTACAAGCAATTAAAATATAAACGAGATCAAAAGTATGCAATAATTTAGGTAGAGATTATTAGATAAACATTAATTGTTCTCTGTGAAGCATGGTTCTTCTTGAACTTATTAAAAAAAAGAAACCATCAAAACTATTAGAAACATTTAATATTCAACCTAATAATAAAAACCTACATTATCTCAATAACTCAGGTCGTGATTATTAGATAAACATTTATTGTTCTCTGTAAAGTATGATTCTTCTTGAGCTTATCAAAGAGAGAAACATCAGAACTTTGAAAAATATTCAATGGTTAGTCTAATAATACAAACCTAACATTATCACAATAAAACTATGTAGCAATTTACGAACAATCAAAATATTGACAAATCTTGCTCTGACTTCTTCAATCGATCTAACAGAGATTTAACCAACGATTATTGTAAGAATAATAAAGAAAATAAGAAAAAATAAGAGAGATGACAGAAAGAAATTATATTTATTGCTTGACTTGAAATCGACAGAGCCTCCTTACAACTTTCATGGAATTCAGAAAGAAAAAAAATAAAAATCTAAACTAAAATAAAAAGAGAAGTTGACCTCCGGGGGAGATTGGAGATTCCTCCCAAAAGATCTCTCCCCATCAAAAGATGATAAGCTCTTTGGTTTGGTCTTCTATTTATAAAGAGACCAAATTAGGGTTTCTTGGGTAATTAGAGTTTTGAAGACACTCCGTGATTACAAAAATACCAAAGTCCAACTTCAATACGAATGTCTTTCAACCGCCAAGCTTTTGTACAAATCTTGAGGTTTGACCATGGCGCTGCCATAAAGTTTTGATCAATTGACTTGACTTTTGATCCACGGTTTTTTTTTAATCCTAGATCATAGTGGTAACTTCGGTTTTTCTTGATTTGTCTTGAAATTTTGCGAATAATTCCTGTTACACGTAAATAACCATAATTAGTTCTGAATTACATAATTAAATGGAAAACATGAATTATTATGGACTAACAATGAACTATATGCAATTAGAGGGTTTAGTGTATAATTTACTGATAAAGTCTATGTAATTAAGATTCTATAAACGACTTTCTAGAACCTGATCACACCCTCAAACCTACATTTTGCTAGTCTTGAGCAAAAATAAATTAAAAACTAAGTTACAAACCACTTTCGTAGATTACACGATTGTATTTAACGAATGTAGGAAGCCCTTAAACCCCTAGGTTACCCCTAGTGAACGAGTTTGACTCGTGAGGGTTTGCAGTGAATATACCTACAAAATTCTAACACTTTAAAAAAATATCAACGTCAAACTCAATATATGTAAGGAAAATATAACGATATTTCATAAATTAGTCAAAGGTCCATACTTTTAAGCAAAGTTCTCGTTTTCACTCCTTAATTTAGAAATTTTCAAAGATAACTTGAGTGCTCGTGCAATTTTTTTGATTTTTTTTAAAAAGTAACATCTTTTGTAGGAACAAGATTTCACCTCCTAACTGCTAAGAATGGTCGGTTCTTCCTCAGTTCTAACTCGAAACTAAGCATCTTGTCTGGGATTGTGAGAGGTGTGGATGTTCACTTTAATACCTCTAAGGGGCTTTATCTGTGATATTCCAGCTTACTCACGTTTTTACCATTGATGGCTTTCACTCTACTGAAACTACTTGGTTTGGTCACATTGGACTCTTTTCTTTTTGTACTTTTTCAGCTCAAGTAGTTTTGCTTTGATTTGATCTTTTTCATATATTTTTATTTTTTCTTTTCTCAACTTCACACTCTTCTGATTTATTTTTCAATTTCTGCACACATCATCATTTTTTGGTGTTCTTTTTACAAAAAGGAGGTAGCCATTTTCAAGGTATCCAGTCTAATCTTATAGTTGTTGTCCAAGGCATATTATCTTCAGTTTTGTTTTTCTTCTAACCAACCAACTAAAGGACAAGGAAGTCATAGTTCACTAGACTCGACGTTCCCTAACACTCTAGATAGATAAGATGATCAACACTTATTCCATAAAACTTATTATTACTCAATCAGAAGTGTCGTGAATTTTTCAAAATATTCTTTTGATTTTCTTTATGAGAAATACCAACGAAAACTTATGATAAAAAATTAGGACATGAACTTGAAATTTGAAATTCATATGTAAACAATAGATAAAAAAAGTTTGAAGAAAATATTTCAAAAGTGCTCAATTTTTTTTCTGAATATATGAAACTAAACTAGCAATGAATTAAATATGAAACTAAACTATCAATAAAATGTAATGCAATTATGAGCTAACATTGTCCTCAATATGCAAGCAGTAAAGAAAAAAAGAAAATGGTTAAATCACAACTGAATTGATTTTGTCATTAATTAGCAAACTCTTGTTATAACTAATCTAGAAAAAATGAGAGTTATAACAATGATAAATTTTTAAATAGGATTGCATAAAATCCTACTTAAGAATTAAAAAACAACCTAACTAAGAAATTCTAATCTAAAAAAAAATCGTAATATAATAAAGATATCTTAACTATACTATTCAAAAATAAAAACACATGGGTTACCTCCCAAGCAGCGCTAAGTTTAACGTTTTTAGTTAGACCTATCAAAAGGTTTGATTTTTAGGAATTTTCCTATCATCTAATTTGTGGACACATCGATTGATTTTTCACCCCAGATGATAGGCAGGATTGACTTACCATCTCAAATGATAGGCAGACATATTTTGATCATCAATAGGACACGAAATCGATTTTGTAAAATGATCAACAACCCTCGTTTGTCCTCAATTCTAAGTGTCATCACCTTTTTCAAATAATTTTCATCCAACATATTCCCAAAGAGAATGGAAGTTGTAAGACAGAGAGGGTCTTTACAATCTTGCAAAATGATAAGCTGGATGGGATACGAAGTTGGATTGGTGGTGGTTGGAACATTTTCCTCTGATAATGGATCAATTTCCTAAGTCAATTTTGTACAATCAACTTGCTCTTTGGGAATTCGGAATACAACTTGATTCTCGAGGACTATCTCATTTGAAAATTGATTATTCTGTCTTTCTTTTAAAAGCAAAGTAAGTTGACCTAGTTCGATTTTCATCATTTTTTCAGTTGGAATTATAACCTTATTGGTTTGAGTTTGAGCTTCAATTGAAATAGGGTTATCAATTATTGATGGATAATCATCGAAAGCCTCAAAAGATTGGAACTGGTCACTAAGGTTATTTTGAAAAAATTTTAGATTTTCGAATATTGAGATATCCTCAATTTCAAATTGATCAATTTACCCTTCTTCTAAAGGTAGTTCAAGGTGACTCTTGAATTGAGCTAGTTGGACCTAAAGATTTTTAATTAATTGTTCATGCCTTTGACTCCTTTGATCCTAGTCCTGCACGAATTTTTGTTGTTGCTTGAACATTTCTGTCACAATTGTTTCTAATGCAGAGTTTGTTTGTGTAATTGGAGGAGGATAGTTGGTCATAGGGTTGACAACAATCACCCTTTGATCAGACATGTGGGGTGAAGAGTAAGATGCTTATGGAACCAAAAAAAGATTCGCATTGGATTGAGATTGCCTATTATAGCATTTTTGAAAACCTGGAGCACCACCCTGTTGGATAGGTTTGTTCTAATGATAGGAGAAGTTGGGGTGAAACCTATTGTCAGGGTAGTAAGTTTGATTATACAAGTTTGGAGTAGGTTTCCTGAAAATGCTATATGACCTAATGCCATTGGCTTATTCTGTATTGGTAATAAGACAATTTTTCGTGAGGTGGTCAAAAGTTTCGCATATGTTACATGTGAAAGGCATCTCTAAATTTACTTAGAGTGCAGAATGTACCTCTTGTTGGTTAGTTTTGATGATAAAATCATCAAATTTTTTATTTAAGTTTTGCATAGTACTAACTAGAGTAGTCATTACGTTTTTGAGATTCGGATCACTTTTGATATCGTACATTCCTGATTTATTGGTTCCAAAGTCACTCCTATCAGAGTCTCCTAAATAGATGCTTTAGTTTCGAGCATTTTCAACAAGTTTTACGAAAAAATCGTAAGCTTGATTTGGAGTCGAATTCATGAATTTTCCTTTTTGCGTAGACTTCAAAATGATATGTCGTGTTGTCGTAAGACCACGATAGAAGAAATTGACCAGCTGGACTTTATCAATCCCATGATGTGGGCATTTTACAAACAGGTCATTAAATCTTTCTCAGGTTTGGGAAAATTCTTCATCGGTTTCACCTTGAAGTTCCTAATGGCATTTTTTATTTGTTCTGTTTTTGCCATTGGAAAGAATTTAGTCATGAATTTATGGGATAATTCATTCCAAGTAGTGATCGAGTTAGAGGGCATCGAGTTCAACCATGCTGCTGCATGATCTTCTAGAGATAGAGGGAACAACCTTAACTTGACGTTTTCATCATCAAGGTGACCATTTTGAAAGGTTTGACATATGATTAGAAATTTATTCAAATGGTTATAGGGTTGTTCACTCTCGAACCCATGAAACTTAGGGAGTATATTGATAGTGGCTGTCCTAATTTCGAATTGTGCCACATTAGTTGCTAGCAAAGCAATACATGAAGGGGAAGTGGCTGTAGTGGGTGCGAATAACTCGTTAAGAGTTCGTTGATCTTCTTGGATCATTTGAGGTGGGCCAATTGGTTGAGCCATCTCGGATGGCTGAGAGATAGGTGAGGAATCGAATTCTCTTCTAATTCTTTGTGATCTCGGGGTCGAATGGTTCAAGTGAATTTTTTTGAGATATCATACCTAACATGCACTAATGATGAACACATATAGTAGGGAGGAATTTCACACGTGCTTGATGGGTTCCTATTAAATTATACAGCTCCTAACTATTTTAAAAGGATAGCTTAAGCCTCTAATCCAGTTTTCTGAAATCAAAATCAGCTAGTTTAATCCCCAGATGAGAGGTGGTGCACGATGCTGAAAAATGGTACTCTTAAATCACCTCTTTGTCTATAATAGACGTAGTCTATCCCCCTCCTACAGTAGGGTACAGCGGTGTAGGATTTTGCTTAGGCACTGACTTCGATCAAGAAGTGCAATTGGTGCAACTCAGGCTAACTTTGCCTATTGAGCTCGATGGGACCTATGGTCAAGTCTAATAAGATTTTAATTAAATTTGAGCTTGTGTGAATTAATTTCCTAATAGGGAAAAAATGCGGTGATGAAATTCGATTCTTATGTTGTTAGTGTCATCCTCTTAAGGGTGCCCTTCTTACTAATTGTAGACGCCCCATTTTTACACTCGCTTAATTAATCAATTCGTCAACCCGATCGCAACGATTCCCAATGATGGATGTTTATTCCAATGCTTTATTTTGTTACCAGATATATTTCAGAAATCCGAATGAGGTATCTCGAACTAAAAAAACCTTAGAAACCACGTTACGTTAGGAAAATACGACCCTAGAAACATACAAATCATCATCTTACAGACCAAAAAAAAGCTTCACGATAAAAATCACTAAAAATGATCAAATTACCAAAATACTCCTAACATCAAAACAACCCTAGAGCCTACGTTACGATTAGAAAAATTCATTCAAATACATAAAATAACAAATCGAAACCAAATAAATCATTTCACTAATTTTCACAGAATTCGGCAAAATTATGAAAATGCCCCTCATAAAGTTCACGATCATTTCATACAAAAAAATTCATAAATGACAAAAACCAACATTCTCATTGAATTCCTTATGAAAAATTGATTCTAAAACATCCTAAAAAATATAAAAAATCGATTTAAAACGTGAAAAGTCCTCTTCGAAGGCAAAACGGTAATTTCACAATTTTCATAATTAAAAATTTTAAAATTAATAAATAAAATATTAAATAATTAAAGTGAAACATTAGAAAAATTAATTTAAAATTTTAAACTAAAAAAATCGATTAATAAGGCTCTCAGGCAAAATTGTTGAAGGTTGCTAAGATATTTATTCAAGGACCCCTCCATTTTGGGATCCAAAGAATTAAAGATATAATAGAGGGGGGGTTCTCCAAAAAATTAAAGTCAATCAAGAAATACTAAAGTCAAGGTATTAAAATCAATCAAGTAAGACTAAAGTCAAAATTAAAGTCAATTAAGTAAGACTAAAGTCAAGATATTAAAGTCAATCAATTAAGACTAAAGTCCAAATCTTAAAGTCAATCAAATAAGACCAAAAGTCAAAATCCTAATAGATTTCTAATTAAATAATAATTCTATTTAATATAATTCTAACTAAAATATAACTCTACCTAAAACAATTCTAATTAAAATATAATTCTACCTAAAACAATTCTAATTAAAATACAACTCTAACTAAAAGAATTATAATCAAACACTAATTCTATCTAAACCAACCCTTAAAAAAATCTATAAATAGGGGTCCTCACACTCTATTTTCGTATCAAATCATAAACCCTAAGAGAAGTAGGTCAAAAGGCCTCTCATAAACCCTAATTTTAAATCTCCAACTCCTTACCTAACACCCATACTTCAATTTTAGCTTGAAAAACACCTAGAAGCCCTTTAAAAAACATCTCAAAATTCATAACAAATTCAAAGAATCCAGATCCAAGAAAGAGATACCTTACCTCGGAGATCAGAAATCAGATCAGAAGACAGAACGAAGCAAGGAGTACGGTACAAGGAGCAGTTTTTGTCAGATCTGAGGGAATAAGATCTTTGCGTATCGAAAGTAAAATTCCTGTTATTTTTTTTTATCTAGGTTTTGTTGTTAGCAACGTAGTCTTATTTGGGATAAGTAGAGACCGACATTGGCCGGGCGGGGTTGGTGCCTAACACCTTCCAATCCCGTAACGTGATCCTCGGACTCGTATTTTTCTTTCGTAGATTAGTTTATTTGCTTTTTAGAGTCAAAGTTCGGTTCCTAGACCGTAATAACTAGGTGACGACTCCCAAACCTCAAAGGTCAAAAGTGGATCCGCGCACCCCACGGATCGAGGGTGTTTTCAATGACGACTCCACTGGAGACCATTGAGGATTAGACTTGAAAAACCCCAAGTATGGGAGCATTGCTAAAGTGATCTAGTTTTTTTAGCTGTTAGCTTATTTGGTTATTTATTTATTCACTTGTTTATTTTAGTTTTTTTATCATCTTATTGTTCGATGTTTGATCATGTGTTTAGATCGTGAATATTCTGTCATTGCATGTTCGTTTTATTTTATTATTATGGCTCAATCAAGGGTTATTTAGAATGATCCTAAATAATTAAGAGGATCAAGAAGTTTAATTGAGGATGGAGTGATGATTAAGGAATCACGTAGGTTTGGTCTTTTTTTTTTATTTTTTAAATAAAAATAAAAAAATAAAGTTTTTTTGAAGGCAATGTATCTTTCAACATGTTTTTATTTTTTATTTTTATTTTTCAATTTTTTTTCTAGGTTCTATTAACAATAATAATGGGTTGGGAGAGTTGATTTGTGACAAAGAAGGCCAATTCTTTTAAAATCTCCCATATTTAAAAAAAAATAAAAAATTTTAACATTCTGTCAACAGAAATAGCATGTTGTTTGTGTAGTGTACTGCGAGTGATTCTGTTTTTTATCTTGTCTCACAGCACTTTGACAGCAATAACGTTGATGATTGAGAGGTGTGTCATACACAAAATAAATATGTTCCTTTTTGCACACCATCTTCTTCAAAAGATCAACCTTGCTCCAGCGTTTTTTAACAGAGAAGCCGAACCAGTCTCTCCGTACGGTCGGCTGGAATCTCAGCCCAATCGATTGGCAACCCTTTGTTGAAATAGCTGATTTTCCTTGATTCATAGTTTGGAACCAATGGTTCCTGTCAAAACCGACTCAAATCAGGTGATCACGTCAACCTCTCTTCTCTCTGTCGAAGAGAAATTCAAAATTTGGCAGTTTAGATTATTAAAAACGCAGAGATTTGAACGACTGTTGGTTGAGAGATCAAGCTTAAAGATATCCCAAATCGATTCTTACTCGTACCTTAGAGGAGTTTGAACCGCGGTGATCAGTCCCATTTGTGTTTTCACTGCTCTGTTTGACTGAATCATGGGTTCATTCGTTCCAAAATTGGTAATAGACATTTTGAGAGTCTTGCATTTTTTTTCCTGATCTTAACGTGTTGGAATTTCTTATACGTTCTAGAATGATCGCTGGTGCTCGTGTTCTTAGGTCCAAGTTCTATCGATCGGGTAATTTATGAACTTCAAAGGAATTTTTTTATAAGAAATTTATAAATTTCTTAGATCCCATGCTCGGATTCAAATAGAACTATTGACTTCGTGACCGATTGGCCAGTTCATCTCAGTGTTGGATCGGTTTGTGTAGTTGTTTGTTTTGGTTGAAATTAAAGAGAAGTTTGCAATCGATCCTTCTTTTGAGGAAATTGAATTTGAAGATAAATCTAGTCTTGCTGTCTTGAAGTTTTGCGAGCCGAATTTGTCAATTACGTAGAAATTCTCCTTCCTTTTCTTTATATGGCGACCTAGAGTTAAGATCAATGATCCATTGTGTAACAATTGAGAATGGGATTAGACCTCACATCGGACACGGATCATTCTAACTTAGGGATATTATCGTAAAAATAAAAAAAATATGTTATGATTTTTTTCGAGTTTTTTTTTCTTTTTTAGATCTTCTAGGCCGAATATTTATGTGCTGTTTTAGGTTTTGTGAATGTTTCAAGTTTGATTTTGAATTATTTTTATTAAGCAATTATCACGCTAATTTTTGTTTTATGAAGCACCTCATATCATGATATTAATCAATGTTTCATTTACTTGGTTGCAAGCAAGTTGGTATAGCAATAAACAATTTTTTTTTTTAGGTTGTGATTTTAGTCTTTTTTTAGCAACAGTTTTTGGGTTTTGAAACCATGTTTTTTTTTTTTTTAAAGAGAGAATTTTTGGTTTCCTTGGCAAAATAAAAAAAAAGAAGACTTTCGTTACTGTGGGTTCCCAGAGGCATTCATTGATCACATCACAGGTACTCGTCTGCCGGGGTTTGAAATCTTCTTTGGCATTGAATGACCTGAAAAGGAAGCAAGCACAGAAGTTAAAAAGAAGAAAGTTGAAGACTGACAGCTCGATCTGGACTCCCTCAACATTGATCAGCTATTCATTGAAGATCATAGTGTCTTAGTGTTGTTAGTTGAGAAAGGGATCCCAAATCCTAAGTCTGTAATCAAGTCCGTTGTTGGGTGTCTCTCAAATTATCATGTAATTAGTTTTGTGTTGCATGTTAAAGCTGGGTCTGTCGGTCCCATTAGTCCTGTTCAGTCTAACATGCCAGTTGAGTCATTTATTTCTGTTGAGTCGAATAAGTTAGTTGTTTCTGCTGAGTCTGTTATTTCTAGTGAGTCTATTTTTCCTGCTGAGTCAAGTGAGTCTGTCAAGTCTGCAATGAGTCCTATTACCCCATCTCTTTTTAATGAAATGAAAGAAAATTTTGATTATCCCGAGTGCAATAATAATTTAACTAATAATCTGGCTTCGGAGGGAGGATCTTTTGATGAAAAACCTCCCCCTGAAATGATCAAATTACTTGAACAAGAAGAGGAACGTCGGGTTCAACTTCTAATAGAGGAAGTAGAGGTTATCAACCTCGGAACAAAAGAAAATCCTCAAGAAATTCTGATAGGGGTCACTTTATCTCCCGATGAACGCAAATGGATAGTAGACTCGCTCAGAAAGTTCAAAGACGTGTTCGCGTGGTCTTACGAGGATATGCCGAGAGTAAGCACAGATAATGTTCAACATCGAATTTCGTTATATCCTGATGCTCGACCAATCAAACAGAAACTTCGACATATGAAGTCAGAATGGACTCTGAAAATTAAAGAAGAAGTTATAAAGCAGATTAACACTGGATTTTTGGAAGTAGTAGAATACCCTGAGTAGATTGCTAATGTCGTCCCAGTGCCAAAAAATGATGGAAAAGTTAGAATGTGTGTGGATTTCGGAGACCTAAACAAAGTAAATCCAAAAGACAGTTTTCCTTTACCACACATAGATGTTCTAGTGGACAGTACAGCAGGACACGCTCTGTTATCCTTTATAGATGATTTTTCGATGTACAATCAGATAAAAATGGATCATCGAGATATGCAAAAAACGTCATTCATTACATAGTGGGGAACCTTTTGCTACAAGGTCATGCATTTTGGTTTGAAGAATGCTGGAACCACCCATCAAAGAGCAGCCACGACTTTACTACATGACATGATACACAAGGAAGTCGAAGTCTATGTAGATGATATGATAGTCAAATCTAAGGAACGACTGGGGCACGTTGCTGGGTTTGAAAAGTTCCTCACAAGGATTCAAAAGTACCAACTCCGCCTCAACCGGTAGCAATGTGTATTTGGAGTAACTTCTAGGAAATTGTTGGGATTTGTGGTCAGTCAAAGAGGGATCAAAGTAAACCCTGTGAAGATTAAATCTATCCAAGAGATACCACCGCCTGAGATTGAAAAGTAGATTCGAGATTTTCTGGGCAGAATCCAATATGTTAGTAGATTCATTGCTCAACTCACCAACATCTGCGAACCTATTTTCAAACTTCTCAAGAAGAATGAACCAACAGTTTGGAATGAACAATGTCAAAAGGCTTTCGACCAAGTCAATGAGTATCTCTTGAACCCACCTATTTTGGTCCCACCTACACTAGGTGAACCATTTCTTTTTTATCTGTCAGTCACAGAAGAATCTATGGGATGCATGCTTGCACAGTATGACAAAGATACTCGCAAAGAGAGGGCTATATACCACATAAGCAAAAAGATGTTAGAGTATGATCGAAAGTATTCGGCCCTCGAAAAAACTTACTTAGCACTGGTATGGTCTACTCAGAGACTCCGGCACTATATGCTGTCTCATTCAATTATCCTATTATCTCAGATGGATCCTCTCAAGTATCTTTCGAGAAGCCAACGTTGACAGGGAGAACCGCACGATGGTTATTGTTGTTATCAGAGTTCGACATCACGCATGTTACACAGAAATCTATTAAGGGGAGAGCTGTAGCAGAATACTTGGCAGATCACCCTGTAGTAGAAGGAATAAGGCCTGTTGATCAATTTCCAGATGAGAACATCTTGCATGTTAAAGAAGAACTGCAAAACCAAACATGGCAGTTGTACTTTGATGAAGCCGCCAATCAAAATGGGTATGGAATAGGGGCAGTCATATTTTCTCTTGAAGGATGCCACATTCCTATCGCTATTATATTAGCATTTTCGAACACCAATAACATGGCTGAATATGATGCATGCATCGCGGGGCTCGAAGCCGCTTTGAACCTAGGCATTACAAAAATTGAAGTTTTTGGAGATTCAGCCTTGGTCATACATCAGTCATTGGAAGAATGGAAGACTAGGGACGAAAAGTTGAAGTCTTATCATGATTATCTATTAAACTTAGTGAGTAAGTTTAAAGCTATCCTGTTCCAACACTTGTCAAAGGAAGATAACAGATTTGTTGACTCTTTAGCCATCCTATGTTCCATGATCCATTTACCCCCTAGCATGGAATTGAGGCCGATCACTGTTGAAGTTAAAGACAAACCCACATACTGCCATCAGATCAACATTGCTACTTGACTACCCGATGGAAAGCCATGGTACACAGACATAAAGAAAGTGTTGGAAAAATAAGAATTAGTAAAATATCGCCTAAGGCATCAAATGGGCATGAATATATTCTAGTTGCTATCGATTATTTTACCAAGTGGGTCGAAATCGCCTCTTATGCTGTCCTCACTGCGTTTCGAGTTGCAAAGTTTATCCAAACCAACATAATCAGTCGATACGGGGTACCTTCGGAGTTGATCTCTAATAACGGATTGCACTTCAAAGCTGAGGTTATTAAATTGTATTCAAAGTTCAAAATCTCACACCACAAATCATTTCCTTACCGCCCTCAGACTAATGGAGAAGTCGAAGCAGCTAATAAGAATTTCAAGACTATCATCAGGAAAATGTGTCAATCACATCAAGATTGGTTAGAAAAACTACCATTTGCATTATGGGCATATCGAACTTCAATTCGATCCTCTACTAGAGCTACTCCCTACTCCTTAGTGTATGGCATGGAAACAATCTTGCCAGTTAAAATGGAGATTCCGTCTCTCAAGGTTTTATTGGAAAGTCAGTTGTCAGAAGCAGATTGGGTTCGTCAACGGTATGAAGAATTAAGTTTGATCGAAGAAAAATGACTAAGAGCTTTGTATCACGTGCAAACTTATCAAAGAAGAGTTGCCCGTGAGTTTGACAAGAAGATCAAGGCTCGTCACTTACAAGTTGGGGATTTAGTACTCAAAGATAATCGGACACCTATCTTTGACCCTAGAGGGAAGTTCAAACCAAATTGAGGAGGGCCGTTCATCATCAAGGAAATGTTACCAGGAAAAGTTGCCAGGCTTCAAGATCATGATGGAATCGAATTACCAAAATCAACCAACCTTGACCAAATCAAACGGTACTACATTTAAGGAGGTCATCTTTGACCGAATCAATCCACATATTACCCAGTTACCCAATTCAATATATCATTTCTCAACCCCTTTGCAGTCTTTTTAAAAAGAAAAATTATGCATTTTTCTTTCTCAGCCCAATCACCTAACCTAGGGGAGGGAAGACTCGAATTACGTTTTGGTCTGATCCTAAAATTCTAGACGTAGGCAACCCGAGAAGTTACTTCAGGCCTGACCACATCAAAATAAAAAAATAGATTCCCTGACAAAGAAAAAATCTAAAAGGAAAAAAAATTCAAAAGAAAAAAAATATCTTCAAAATGGGGAAGAAAATTCAAGGCAAAATAAAAAAAATGCCACACAAGGGGCATTCGGATTTTTGAGCCTCAAAATCTTTTCTTTTTATACCCAGTCCTAAGCCTGCCTATTATAAAAGTCCTCTTAAGTACCGTGCAAAAAGTCAGGGAAGATACAAAACATGATCAGACAGCAATTCAAAAAAAAAAGAGCCTGCTAAGTTGAAAATCCAAAAAGGACGACTTAGGCAAAAATTAAGGAAAGCTCGTAAGGTTGAAAATTCGAAAGGACGATCTTGACAACAATCAAAGAAGAGAAAAAAAAAATAAAGGGGCTCGATGGATTGAAAACCTGAAAGGGCGATCTAGGCAAAAGTTAGAGCAAGCTCGCTAGATTGAAAAT
The DNA here is from genome assembly GCF_017979445.1 of Akebia trifoliata. NCBI lineage: Eukaryota > Viridiplantae > Streptophyta > Magnoliopsida > Ranunculales > Lardizabalaceae > Akebia > Akebia trifoliata. The sequence continues at coordinate 2,902,845 of NC_141390.1, read as the reverse complement.
CTGAAAAGACAATCTAGGCAAAAATTAGAGTAACAAAGGAAAACAGAAAAAAATCTCCGGGGAGTTAAAAACTGAGAGCGGTCCGACCTGAAACATCAGAAGTCCGAATGATCAAGTTCAATACTTAGCTTAAACCAGGCACAGACTCAGAAGTCACAAGCATCTTGTCTACAATCGATTTGAAAATGTTTACTTCCCCAAGTGAACCAAAGGAGATAAGGGTGAATTCTATGATGAGTCTCAAAAGGAAATATTTTGTTCTCTTGAGCCTGACTCAAAATCTTCAATAAAATTAATTAAAATTAAAAGTTGGATCTTTATTGCGCTTGTGGTAATCAAATATTTCAGACCTTCATACAAGGGGCATTTTCTTTTCCCTCTAAATATGTAGTTTCCCCATTATACTAGGGGCATTTTTTTAATCTTTGCATGATGTGTTCAATTATCTTCAATGCCATATTTATTGTTAAACTAGGGGCATTTTCTTTTTGAGCAATGTTAATCCTAAAAGATAATGAGAACCCCAAACTTAAGGTTACTCTTTTGATAATAGTTTTTCGAAAAATCCTTGAGGTTCAAAAGAAATAAAAACTCAGGTTTTAAATTCATAGAACTTTTGGGTAAAACCTTGAGGCTCAAACAAAAGCATTTCAGATCTCACATTTGAGTGTACCCAGAGATTAACTAATAATTCATTTACCTAGAATAGGAGATATGGCATTCATTCGTTCCCCGATTCAAAGTTATTCTCCAGATTCATTTTCAATCTCATTTATATTCATTTTAATCATTCTTCTCCAGATTTATTATTTCTTTCCCAAAATTCCTTCATTCCTCTACCAGTTTTGCTCAGATGTCACCAAGGGTTATCTTGGATTTTGCTCAAATGCCGCCAAGGGTTATCTTGGATTTTGCTTAGTTGCCAACAAGAATTATCTTGGATTTTGCTCAGTTGCCAATAAGAATTATCTTAGATTTTGCTCAGTTGCCAATAAGTTATCTTAGATTTTGCTCAGTTGCCAATAAGTTATCTTAGATTTTGCTCAGTTGCCACCAAGGGTTATCTTGAAATTTGCTTAGTTGCCGCTGTAGACACCCCATTTTTGCACTCGCCTGATTAATCAACTAATTAACCCAATCGCAACAATTCCCACTGATGGATGATTATTCCAACATTTTATTTTGTTACCAGATATGTTTCAGAAATTTGGATGAGGTATCTCGAAATGACAAAATTGTAGAAATCACGTTGCACTAGGAAAATACGACCCCAGAAACATAGAAATCATCATTTTGCAGATAAAAAAAAGCTTTACGATAAAAATCACTAAAAAATGACCAACTTACCAAAATACCCTTAACATCAAAACAACCCTATAGCCTACGTTACACTTAGGAAAACTCATTCAAACACATAAAACAACAAATCGAAACCAAATAAATCATTTCGCCAATTTTCACAGATTTTGACAAAATTACGAAAATACCCCTCATAAAGTTCACGATCATTTCACACAAAAAAAATTCATAAATGACAAAAATCAATATTTTCGTTGAATTTCTTATGAAAAATCGATTCTAAAACATCCTAAAACATCAAAAACTGACTTGAAACACAAAAAGTCCTCTCTGAGGCAAAACGGTAATTTCATAATTTTAATAACTAAAAATTCTGAAATTAATAAATAAAATATTAAATAATAAAGTGAAATATTAATAAAATTAATTTAAAATTTTGAACCAAAAAAATCTATCAATTAAGCTGTCAGGCAAAATTGTTGAGGGTTGCCAAGATATTTCTTCAAGGACCCCTCCATTTGGGGATCCAAAAAATTAAAGATATAATAGAGGGGGGGTTCTCCAAAAAATTAAAGTCAATCAAGCAAGACTAAATTCAAAAAATTAAAGTTATTTAAGTAAGACTAAAGTCAAGATATTAAAGTCAATCAATTAAGACTAAAGTCAAAATCTTAAAGTCAATCAAATAAGACCAAAAGTCAAAATCCTAATAGAGTTCTAATTAAATAATAACTCTATTTAATAGAGTTCTAACTAAAATAATTCTAACTAAAATATAACTCTAACTAAAAGAATTCTAATTAAACACTAATTCTATCTAAATCAACTCTTAAAAAAAATCTATAAATAGGGGTCCCTACACCCTATTTTCGTATAAAATCATAAACTCTAAGAGAAGTAGATCAAAAAGCTTCCCTAGCCTCCCTTAAACCCTAATTTACTCCTTACCTAACACCCATAGTTCGATTTTAGCTTGGAAAACACTTAAAAGTCCTTCAAATACACCTAAAAATCAACAACAAATTTGAATAATCCAGATCCAAGAAAGAGATACCTTGCCTCGGAGATTAGGAATCAGATATGGGGACAAAATGAAGCAAGGAGTACGGTACAATGAGCAATTTTATCAGATCTGAGGGAATAGAATATTTGCGTATCAAAGGTAAAATTTCTTTTATTTTCTTTATCTAGGTTTTTGTTAGAAATGTAGTCTTATTTGGGATAAGTAGAGACCGGCATTAGCCGGGCGGGGTTGGTGCCTAACACCTTCCAACCCCATAATGTGATCCCCGGATTCAGTTTTTCTTCAATAGATTAGTTTTTTTATCCGTTTAGAGTTAGTATCCGATTCCTAGACCGTAATAACTAGGTGGTGACTCCCAAACCTCAAAGGTCAAAAGCGGATCCGCACACCCCGCGGATCGAGGGCTCTTTCAGTCATCAAAGGTTATCTTGGATTTTGCTCAGTTGTTGCCAAGGGTTATCTTGGATTTTGCTCAATTACCATCGAGGGTTTTCTCGGAATTATGCTCAGTTTATGCTCAAATTATACTCAGATTATGCTCAATTTATGCTCGGCCTATGCTCAATTTATATTTATTTTATGCTTTGATTTTACTTAGTTCCAACTTAAACTCTTTGAAATTTATCTCAGATTTTAAGTCACATACTTGCACAGTTGTTACATCAGTTAAGGAGAATTTTCTAAAATTCAAGGATCTGACACTGCCAGTGAGAGCTCGCGCTCAAGGACCTGACATTTTTTTAGTTCGATGAGAACTTTACCCTCAAGGATTCGAACACCTCGACGAATTGCTAAATAAGACTGCAAAATGAACTGTCACTAGCTTTGGCATTCGGATATCGCACTATCTACTAAAATAGATTTGCTATTTAGTTTGCTTAAACCCTCTGTTAAAGAGGGGCATCTGTAGACACCCCATTTTTGTACTCGCCTGATTAATCAACTCGTCAACCCGATCGCAATGATTCCCAATTATGAATGTTTATTCCAATGCTTTATTTTGTTACTAGATATGTTTTAGAAATTTGAATGAGGTATCTCGAACTGACAAAACCTTAGAAACCACGTTACGCTAAAAATCAATCAAAATGACCAAAAAGAAGTTTCACGATAAAAATCACTAAAAATGATCAAATTATCAAAATACCCCTAACATCAAAACAACCCTAGACCTATATTACGATTATGAAAACTCATTCAAACACATAAAATAACAAATTGAAATCAAATAAATCATTTCACCAATTTTCATATAATTCGACAAAATTACGAAAATGCCCCTTATAAAGTTCACGACCATTTCATACAAAAAAATTTATAAATGACAAAAACTAACATTCCCATTGATTTCCTTATGAAAAATCGACTTAAAACGCGAAAAGTCCTCTCCGGGGGCAAAACGGTAATTTCACAATTTTCATAATTAAAACTTTCAAAATTAATAAATAAAATATTAAATAATTAAAGTGAAATATTAGAAAAATTAATTTAAATTTTAAACTAAAAAAATCGATCAATCAAGCTCTTAGGCAAAATTGTTGAAGGTTGCCAAGATATTTATTCAAGGACCCCTCCATTTGGGGGTCCAAAGAATTAAAGATATAATAGAGGGGGGGTTCTCCAACAAATTAAAGTCAATCAAGCAATACTAAAGTCAAGGTATTAAAGTCAATCAAGTAAGACTAAAGTCAATCAAGTAAGACTAAAGTCAAGATATTAAAGTCAATCAATTAAGACTAAAGTCCAAATCTTAAAGTCAATCAAATAAGACCAAAAGTCAAAATCCTAATAGAGTTCTAATTAAATAATAACTCTATTTAATAGAATTCTAACTAAAATATAACTCTACCTAAAATAATTCTAATTAAAATATAACTCTACCTAAAACAATTCTAATCAAACACTAATTCTATCTAAACCAACCCTTAAAAAAATCTATAAATAGGGGTCCTCACACCTTATTTTCGTATCAAATCATAAACCCTAAGAGAAGTAGGTCAAAAAGCCTTCCTAACCTCCCATAAACCCTAATTTTGAAGTCCCAACTCCTTACTTAACACTCATACTTCAATTTTAGCTTGAAAAACCCCTAGAAGCCCTTTCAAAACACCTCAAAATCCATGACAAATTCAAATAATCCAGATTCAAGAAAGAGATACCTTGCCTTCGAGATCAGAAATTAAATCTGGAGACAGAACAAAGCAAGGAATACGGTACAAGGAGTAGTTTTTGTCAGATCTGAGGGAATAAGATATTTGCGTATCGAAGGTAAAATTCCTGTTATTATTTTTTATCTAGGTTTTGTTGTTAGCAAAGTAGTCTTATTTGGGATAAGTAAAGATCGACATTGGCTGGGCGGGATTGGTGCCTAACACCTTCCAACCCCGTAACGTGATCCCCGGACTTGTATTTTTCTTTCGTAAATTAGTTTATTTATCTTTTAGAGTCAAAGTTCGGTTCCTAGACCGTAATAACTAGGTGGCGACTCCCAAACCTCAAAGGTCAAAAACGGATCCGCGCACCTTGCGGATCGAGGGCGCTTTCACTAATGTGCAATCGGAAGTGTGCAGTTAACTCACTCAAATTCAATACAGAAATCCACTGGCAAGGGATGCGTGGGGGTTTAGAGTTTTACCTCCTGTTCTAGACGGGCGTTGATCGAGTTGAATCGACTCGGGCCACCGACACCAAACTCAGTGTATGAACCCGAGGAGTCGAGACAGTTACGTCCCACTATTATCCTCCCTTAATTTTATTACAATTCGAGCCTTCTCGGAATAATTAAAATTAAATTAAAATAAATTAAAACTTTTAAAAAGAAAATCTTATTTTAGTTCTACTTAAAATAAATATAAATAAATAAATTTCTACTCTTCGTCAAATAATCTGATCTAGGTGGTAAGATAAAATTTTTGAACCACGTTGCTCCTCGTTGAATCCTTCGATTGAAAACAGAAGAGAAATCAAAATTAGAATTCCAAAAAAATTATATGTTCATTGAAATCCAGAAGTTTGAAGAAAAATTCTACAAAAATTTGTAGTGTGAATCTCGAGGTTTGACCGCGGTGCCACAGTTGACCTAGGCGACGTAGAAATTTTTTGATGAAATTGACTCAAATTTTAGGGTTTTGTTTGTGCTGACTTCAAGAATCCAACAATATTTTTTTCAGATTTTTCTGAAATAAAAATTTTGATTGATAGAAAATCGAATTAGATTTTCGGATAATAAAAATATTGGATTACACCGTTGTCCCCGGTAGTGGCGCCAATTTGTTCGAGTTGTAGATGATGATAAAATAATGAACAAAAGAAAACCTTGGCAAGCAAGGGTCGAACCACAGAGACAACGTTAATCCAAAGTATTTTTACTTCCAATAATTTAATTCAATTTCAACAAGTGATTTAAAAACAGTTTGCAAGAGATGATTTATCTAAAATAAACTACTAAAATAAAAACTAAAAAATTACGATAGAGAAGTATAGATCAATTGGATCTACCTTCACAAACTTTATCAGTGAATTCTGATTCTCTTTTTATCTCGATCCACAAAATAAAGCTAATGTTTGTGAATCGAAAAATCAAGCAATTAAAATATAAATGAGATCAAAAGTATGCAATAATTTAGGTAGAGATTATTAAATAAACATTAACTGTTCTCTGTGAAGCATGATTCTTCTTGAACTTATCAAAGAAAGAAACCATCAAAACTATGAGAAACATTTAATATTCAACCTAATAATAAAAACCTACGTTATCTCAATAACTCAGGCCGTGATTATTAGATAAACATTGACTGTTCTCTATAAAGTATAATTTTTCTTGAACTTATCAAAGAGAGAAACATCAGAACTTTGAGAAACATTCAATGGTTAGCCTAATAATTCAAACATAACATTATCATAATAAAACTATGTAGCAATTTAAGAACAAGCAAAATACTGACAAATCTTGCTCTGACTTCCTCAACCAATCTAACAGAGATTTAACCAACAATCATCGCAAAAACAATAAAGTAAAAGTAAAATAAAGATAATAAGAAAAAATAAGAGAGATGAGAAAAAGAAATTATATTTATTGCTTGATTTGAAATCGACAGAGCCTCCTTACAACTTTTGTGGAATTCAGAAAGAAAGAAAATAAAAATCTAAACTAAAATAAGAATAGAAGTTGACCTCCAGGGGAGATTGGAGATTCCTTCTAAAAGATCTCTCCCCCCCAAAAGATGAGAAGCTCTTTGGTCTGGTCTTCTATTTATAAAGAGACCAAATTAGGATTTCTTGGGTAATTAGAGTTTCGGAGACACTCTGTAATTACAAAAATACCAAAGTCCAACTTCAATACAAATGTCTTTCAACCTCCAAGCTTTAGTATAAATCTCGAGATTTGACCTTCTTAATTGACCATGCCGCCGCCGTTGACCATGGCACCGCCGTGAAGTTTTGATCAATTGACTTGACTTTTGATCTTGGATCACAATGGTAACTTCGATTTTTCTTGATTCGTTTGAAAACTTTGCGAATAATTCCTATTACACGTAAATAACCATAATTAGTTCCGAATTACATAATTAAATGGAAAACACGAATTATTATGGACTAACAACGAACTATATGCAATTAAAGGATTTAGTGTATAATTTACTGATAAAGTCTATGTAATTAGGATTCTAAAAACGACTTTCTTGATCAACGGCCAATTAGCATCCAAATTTAAAAATAAAATTCAATGGAGAAAAATAACTCTTTTTTTAAAGTTCATATAATTTTGTCCTATACAAATCCATTGCATCAGGTCATGTGTTTCAATGTCACAAGGTGATCAGATCAGAAATTTTTATTTATTTTTCACTATGATCAATAGAGAGAAAATGGTATTAGGGGCGTTAGTCAAAAACTGCATCATATTATCAAAATTATTTCATTAAAGATGATTGCCGTTTTAATGTGATATCGAACTATATGTAGAAGGTAACACATTTTAATGAAATTTAAATTAGTTGCATATATGATTATAGAATGCGTTTTCAATGAAATTTGAACTCTTAGGAAAAGTAGTAATTCGGAAAATGAATTGAGATATTTACGAAAACGTGACTCACTTTTGATGGAATTATGATTCCGGCTCACTTCATTTTAATTACCAAAACATGAATAGTAACAATATCGAAGCCGGTTTTATAGTGAAAATTTTGCATGTTTCACTACTTTTAGCAAAATCATCACTATACAAACCAGCGAGTTTGTCATTTTAAATCTGCGACAACATCACTTGTAAAATCTACGATTTCGCACATTCAGATTTTGATAATTAAAATGAATAGTTAGCAAAAATCATATTGTTGGAAAATTTCGCTCACGAAATGGTAATTTACTCAAATGAATTCTTACACCTATAAGAAAATGTAAGAGTGATTGAGGGTAATCAAGATAAAATTATATGAGGAGGTGGCAAAATCATTTTCCCAGGGAATGGAGTACGAAAACATTATCCCATCAAGGGTGAAAAATCTCTTTGGGAGACAAAATATGCAATTATACACATGAAAATCACGTATATTTTTAGGAAAATTATTTTTTTTCCCTTCATTTTCATTGCACAAATTATATAAATCAAAGTTAATATGCATATACCAAATCATCATCAAATTTAAAAGATTTCAAAAGAAAAAATAAAATGATTAATTAAAAAACCATCTAGTATGTAAATTATCTTGCTACACGTATGCAATAATTCTCCTATCATTATTGTTACTTGTATGTATTATGTTTGATTAATTCAAAGCAATGAAATTAATCAAAATGCCATTTCAAGAATATTAAAATGTACATTTTTAGAAAGTACCATAATATTTAATATTGTGAGGTAATTGATTTAGCGATAGCTTTATTATAATATGATTTACTAATAGAATTAGCTAACTATATATAGAAGGTTCACCAGACAACGTTAGGGAGGCCATGTTTATCCTATATGGGTTAAAAGTTTTGGAATGGATTGATTTTTTGTGAGAATGATCTTTATTGTGAAGAGATTATCCTCACAAAAAAAAAAAAAAAATCAACCCGATAAGAAACTTCTAACCACATCAAAACTGGTTTAGAATTGTGGATCGTTTAATTGTTAATTTGTAAATCACTTTTGATGGGGTTAGAAGTTTCAAATTGGGTTGATTCTTTGTGAAGAAGATCTCCTTACCATAGAGAGATCCCTCACAAAAAAAAAAAAAAAAAAACACAATCCGAAACTTTTAAGCCATATAGGATAAATTGTGTCTCCTACCTTTGTCCTTTTAATGTTGTTTGCCGAATGCTACCTATATATATATGGTCATGTTCTGCATCCAACATGTTTTGTCCTACATGAGTTAGAAGTTTGGGAATGGGCTATTTTTGGTGATAATGATCTCTATGGTGAGGAGATCATCTTCACAAAAAATGAGCCCATTTTGAAACTTCTAACCCCACAAAAGTGATTTACAAAAACTAGGCAGTCCACGATTCTTAAACTTATTAAATTGGGGTTAGAAGTTGAGGAATGGGTTGAATTTTGTGAGGATGATCTACTCACCATAGAGATACTCCTCATAAAAATCAACGCATTCCAAAACTTCTAACTCATGTTGGACAAAATACATTGGCCAAATAGTTGGCTCTTGAACATTGTCCATATATATATATATATATATGGCGGGGGGGAGGGGATGCTAAAATCAGTAGGTGTTGGGTTAAGTCTCACAAGGAATGCAACCCTCATGTTTAGTTGTCACTGTTGAGTTTAGAACCCTAAACAAATTGCCCATGACAAGCCGAAGGAAGGTAAGGATGATAGCAAGTCACTATGTGAAAATTGGAAAATTCGACAGAAAAAAGTGATAAGCCAAGGCTTACGAATTTTAGAAACTGAATTTTGATGGTCTAGGACAATCGAATTTCTTAATGTTCCCAAATTTGATGGCTTAGAGTTGTCAAATTTCTCTCATCCTTCATTAATTCGATAGTTTAAGCTTGTTGAAAAAAAAAATTGACAATAAAAAAATCGATACCAATTCTACCTCTTGGTCTGTCAAATTTGGGTTTTTTTTCACATTGTGAGCCATCATGCCCTTAATGCCCTAGGCGATTGGACTAAAGGATCACGATCCCGTGAGAGTCAGCTAACCCAAAAAATCGTCCTCAGTTCAGATTGCGGGCTGGAACTCGAGTGCATGAAACCGAAATCGCTAGTAATCATCGGTCAGCCATACAGTGGTGAATTCATTCTCGGGCCTGAAAGCGCCCTCGATCCGCGGGGTGCGCGGATCCGCTTTTGACCCTTGAGATTTGGGAGTTGCCACCTAGTTATTACGGTCTAGGAACCAAATTGACCCTACAATGGATAAAAAGAACTAATCTACTATAGAAATCTGAATCCGGGGATCATGTTACGGGATTGGAAGGTGTTAGGCACCAACCCCGCCCGGCCAATGTCGGTCTCTACTTATCCCAAATAGATCTACATTGCTAATGATAAAACCTAGATAAAAAAAAATTATAATAATAATAAAAAAACCTTACCTTCAATCTGCAAAAGCACTATTCCCTCAGATCTGAAAAACAGTTCCTTGTACCGTACTCCTTGCTTCGCTTTGTCTCCGGATCTGATTTCTGATCTCCGAGGCAAGGTGTCTCTTTCTTGGATCTGGATGCTTCGAATTTGTGGTGGATTTTTGGGGTGTTTTTGAAAGGTTTTTGGGTGTTTTTTTAGGCTAAAATCGGAGTAGGGGTGTTAGGGAAGGAGTTGGGGCTCCAAAATTAGGGTTTTGGGGAGGCTATGGAGGCTTCTTTACCTACTTTTCCTAGGTTTTTTTCTTTGATACGAAAATAGGGTGTGGAGGCTCCTATTTATAAAGTTTTTAGAAGCATTAGGGTTTGATTAGGGTTTCTTTTAGGGTTTCAATTAGGGTTTTGACTTAGTCTTTAGGGTTTTAGGGTTTTGACTTTAGTCTTATGAGATTGACTTGATTAGTTTTAGATTAGGGTTTGGATTTAGGGTTTTGACCTTAGTCTTATGAGATTGACTTGATTAGTTTAGATTAGGATTTTAATTTAGGATTTTGACTTTAGTCTTATGAGATTGACTTTAATTTTGACTTCAGTCTTGCTTGATTAACTTTAATTTTGACTTCAGTCTCACTTGATTGACCTTGACTTCAGTCTTGCTTGATTTACTTTTATTTTGACTTTGGTCTTATTTGATTGACTTTAATATCTTGAATTTAGTCTTGCTTGATTGATTTTAAATTTTTGGAGAACCCCTTTCTATTATATCTTTAATTCTTTGGACCCCCAAATGGAGGGGTCCTTAAAGAAATATCCCACGAACCCTCAACAATTTTGCCTGAGAGTCCAATTAATCGATTTTTTAGGTTCAACTTTTTAAATTAATTTCATTAATGTTTCACTTTAATTATTTAATGTTTTATTTATTAATTTCGAATTTTTTAATTATGAAAATTGTGAAATTATCGTTTTGCCCTCGGAGAGGATTTTTTACGTTTTAAGTCATTTTTCAATGTTCCAAGATGTTTTGGAATCATTTTTTCGTAAGGAATTCAATGGGAATGTTGGTTTTTTGTCATTTATGAAGTTTTTTGTATGAAATGATCGTGAACTTTATGAGGGGTATTTTCGTAATTTTGTCAAATTTTGTGAAAATTGGCGAAGTGGTTTACTTGATTTCGATTTATTGTTTTATGTGTTTGAGTGGGTTTTCCTAAGCGTAATGCAGGCTCTAAAGTTGTTTTGATGTTAGGGGTATTTTTGTAATTTAGTGATTTTTATCGTGAAGCTTCTTTTTTATTTGCAAGATGATGATTTCTATGTTTCTGGGGTCATATTTTCCTAGCGTAGCGTGGTTTCTAAGTTTTGTCAGTTCGAGATACCTCATCCGGATTTCTGAAACATATCTGGTAACAAAATAAAGCATTGGAATAGACATCCATCATTGGGAACCTTTGCGATCGGGTCGACGACTTGATTAATCAGGCGGATGCAAAAATGGGGTGTCTACAGGGCCATGTCCACAATGATCGGCACCCTATGGGAGCGGATCATGCTTGAAATCGTTACCTTAACTGTAAGAAGGGGGATGCTGAAGGCATGACTACTGACTGGAGTGAAGTTGTAACAAAGTAACCGTGTATATATATATATATATGAGTTTAAATGTAGTTAATGAGATTTATATGACTTGCATATTTCCTAGTAGACATATCACCATAAACCATATCCTATTTATTACAGCTACTATACATTGAGATGTCCCAGACACTGTCAAAACATAGAGTCGTAATAAAATGACTCCCCCATGTGGCATACTCAATCGACTCTCATGAGGTGACATGTGCTAGAACCGTTCTGTACTCCTCAAAATACATAACTACACATATTTATGGGGACAAACAGCTATGTATCCCAAGGAGTATAAATCTATGATTCCAATATATGTCACGTTAGGGGAATCGATTGAGTATGCCATGTGGGGGATTAATTTAATCATTACTCCAAAATATAACATAACATTTCCCTCTATAATGAAATAAGTTTAAAGCCGGTTGAAACCAGTTGAGTTTAATCCTACATCGGGCACTCATTGTCTTGTCCCTCTCCTTATATACTCCTAAGCCTTTCCACTCATTGCAAATTGATTTTGAGTTGGACCCACAAATTTATCATGATATCAGAGTGGGTGTAACACCCCAAATTTTTAATTCGTATCTCGAGGAAAAATAAATAGTAGAATTTTAAGAAAATCTTGAAAGTGGGACTTAGGGGTAAAATTTTAGGATGTTTCTGATCGTTTTTAATGGAATCTGACCTCACCGTTAGATTCAAAATGATCAAAAAATATAGTTTAGCCTGTAAGCACGCTCAAATGCGAGTCCAAATATAAAAGTTGCAAAAACCTCGATTATTGAGTTGGACCAGACTAAAATAGTGACTTTTTGTTAGAGGAATAATTTTAAAAATTCGATCATACCATTAGATTCATAACGAAAAATTATTCAACATGGACTATTTATTCGTCATTTTTAGAAATTAAGAAGTCGAATTATTGTCAAAAATGAAAACGACATCAAGTTTAGGGGTCACCTCAGGTCAAAAATGTAAATTTTTGTTGAAGACATAATTTGTAGAAATTGACTGCACCATTAGATCCGGAACGAAAAATTAGGTGAAATAGAGTATTCATTCGTCATTTTTGGAATCCGGACGATCAAATTATCGTCGATCAAAACAATTGACAAAATACCGAATTCGTCCCAAATTTTATATAAATAATATTTAATTTTTTTTTTAATCTCATCTTCCCCAACTCGTCATTTCAGCCGAGACATATATGGGAAAAAAAATTATTTTTCTTTCGACCTTCCACCTCAGATCCTTCGCAAACGGTCTACTTTAGACGATCGCCGCAGAAGAGAAAAAGATCCGCAGCTGCATTCTCTACAAAACCCACCCATCCTCTTTTCATTTCACTTTCTTTTTCATTCAATATCATCAAAAATCAGTCGCTTTGAAGTTCGATCCATCTCTATTTTTGTGTTGATCTCCTCGATTTTCGCGCACATTGTAAGAAATTTTCAATTTCTATTAGTAATCGTAGATTGTGAAAATTGCATTTATGATTTTATTAAAAATTTGTGGTGAGTTTTCAAAATATAGAATTCTTATGTTATTTAAAAATTCACGCCAGAAATTGCATGTTTGATATGTTTAATTGTATTTTTAACAAATTATACGTGGGTAGGATATTTTATTGTGTTATTTCTGCCAGTTGGGTCCTGTGCACCGCTCGGACCCTGTTTTAATGTAAGTTTTGTATTTTTTCGAGGTTTTTGATAGAAATGAACTTCATAGTTAGAAAAACGATTTACTATTCAATTAACTCATGTTGAGTTGATGAATATCAGAAAATAGATGTTTTATTGAAGAGATTGAAAATTGTAAAAATCAGAAAAAGGGAAAAAGGGTATGAAACGGTAAAATGTCAGAGTCACACCCGAGGGGTGATGTCTGCATTTTACGTTGTTGTGTTGTGTGTAGGTTGGTGAACAGATATCCAGGGATAATATTATTGGTTGCATGCTTATTTCCTTTCTGTTAGCGCGAGGCGTTGTTTACGTTTCCGTTATGTTATTTATTTTAGGCCGGGTGGCCACACTTGCATGGTAGGAAACTGGATATCTATTCTCAACCTTGTATTGTTAATTTCTCTTTTGTTTTCAAATGAAAATAATATATATATGTAACTATTTTGTGAGCTGTTAAAGAGTTTGTGAATGCCTGAAGGGATAGTGCGTCATATCATCCGGAGTGGTGTACTATCCTGGGATGTACGGTAGGGACCACCTAGCTCATACGTGGTATGAGACGCGTATGAGAATGGAGTCACAACTGGAATCCGAGATATTCCTCTCTATCTTTACCAGTGAACTTGTAATGTAAAGGTGGTCGTATACGAATGGTTTGTATATTTGGGAATCACATGTACGCCTAATAGGCATAGACGAAGATGATTGATCAGTGATCACTAACAATCTATAGTAGTCGAACGTTCTGACACATCGAAAAGAGACCCATTGCTTACGGTCACGTCAAACGGCCAGCCTGAGCCGGATAAATGGTCAACCAAGCGTGGTAAACAGCGACCAACCACAAAATCAGGAACTAAAAGTCAAAGAAGAATTGTAACATCATGTCCCGACTGGGAGCGATCCAGTCGTGAATTCCAACTCTCTAATTCCAATACTCTACTACTGTGTATTATATATCTGTTGTCTTATTTTGATATATAAAATGAAGTGCATGTTTAATGTTTCCATTTGATCAATTAAATTTGTAGAAGAAGAGAATGTTATAGTGAGTAATGATGATTGATGTAATGTGAGTTTTAAAATGTTTAGTTGTTCATCCCTGGCTATATGTACCAGTTAATCGTAGTTTATTCTGTAAAATTTTATATATTTTAAAATGATTTAGTATGCTTATTCGTTCATGTTAGAAGAGGTTATTGGCAGAAATTGTGTTATTCCTTACTGGGTAAGCATTGTTACTCACCCTTTCCTTCTCTATTTTTTTAGTTTCAGATTCAGAGTTTGGCAAGACAAGTATAGAGCACGAATGAGGATCATCTGGTTGGTCAGGTAGACAACCAGAGTCCGTCACCTCGTAAGTATTAGGGCTATACCCCCTAGTGGTGTCAGTTCCCCCAGGTAGTCTTATGGATTCTGTCTTGAGTGTTAGGACTTTTGTTAGAGTGAGAAAATCTCTGTATAATCCTGTATATAAATTTTCTTCTTCCGCACTCTGATTTATCGTACGATATTAGATGTGTATAAGCTTCCGCTAGTATTCTATTTTATGCGTATATATGCAGGATTGTATGTCGTTTATCAGGTGCAGGTTATTCGCCTTGGAATGCTAACATAAACAGAGGAAATCATGCCAAAATTTCGAGGTGCCACCTACTACCTCGAGATCTGACATGGGGATTTGTGTTAGTGTTCGGCGGAGCGCCACAGTGGGACTTTCTCTTCTTCACATCACTCAATTCATGTCTTCACGCGCTTTGAACCACTTTGGCCCACACGTTCAGGGCGTGTTGCGTTTAGTCCCATATCATAGATTCATTGTCTTATCTTTCTCCTTATAAGCTCTTGGATTTCTCCCTTATTTCCACTTGGTTTTGAGTTCGACTCCCAAATTTATCAAAACCCAACCCATATGATAGCAAATTCGAAATTCCAAGTTTATTTATAAGGAAAAAAAATAACATTTTAAATAATTATTAAGGGTGTTATGCAGGTACTTTTTTCCTTCAACTCCAACATCTCAAGATCATCAATGAGCAATTCTTTATTTGTTGATGTTGCTTCGTCAATCATTTTGTATTGCTACTATCTTGGAGCATTAGTATGTTTCTTACCAGGGAGTCATCAGTGCTCAAGTTGTAGCTTATAAATAGGAAGATGAAGAGATAAAAGTCAAACGATACCATTATTTTTTTGTTTCCTTCGCACTTCAAAAAACAATATTAAAATAAAATTTACTTATTCCTTGAATCACCTTCCTTAAATTATAATTTTAGTAGTTTTCTTACACCTCGGGATACTCTAATTATTATATAAAATATCCCAAGGATCCATGACTTTTAATATCAAATATTTTTGCCATCGTGAGTTACGTACGCCTGCAATATATTGGGAAAACTCCCTATGATCAATCAAGATAGATAAACTATGAAGTTTCAAACAGAGATAAACAAAATAGAACATAAGAGATACGGGGTTTGGAAAAATTGCCTATATCGACGGGCAGCGATGATAATTCTTTAGTTTTAAAAATTGTAAAAATATAAAACAATTTAATTAGGTTTCTAAACTTGGAATACATTTGGCGTCATATGATGAAACACAAATTTTTTAAAGATAAAAATACCCCAAGAAATTGTACAGATGCCCAAAAAAATCCCAGTCTTGAGCCCTCGATACCCTACACTCCCGACCCAAGTTACATCCAAATATAACTCAAGTTAGGGTCATAAATCAACACGCAAAACAATCAATTTTTCGTACCTCCATTTTGAAATACATCGATTTGAACCATCACAATGATGGTCCTTAAATCATTACATTGGTGGGTCATGCCTATTCGGCTTCCTCTATGGATTTATTGCGACGTGCTATCATCTTGACCACTCCCGCCTCCACTCAGGCATTTTCATTTACTCTTCCTTCTTTTTTTCAATTGTATACCTTTAGACAAAGGGCATTTTAATACGGAGGACACCTTGACGTGGTGGTGTGTGCATGTCCGTAACTGCATTTTACTCGTATCTCGGAGAAAATACATTGACAGTCATGCGCGCGCCACCATGTCACGATGTATCCTGCGTGTTCCCGACTTAGGTCACTCCAGCATTAATCTTTAATTTTTATAAGTCAAATAAAGAGTTTTGATGAAATTATTTAACCAAATAAGATTTTGACTATCTACGTACTTAGATAATTGTTAGTGCATTTGTAAAACTTTTGTAATGAATTTAGCTTTATACCCATCAGATTTCTAAAAAATTACACAATTGATATTTTAAAATCGATGGGTACAAAGGTAAATTCACTATACAAAATTTCACACGGCTAATTTAGTTGTGTAACTAGAGAAATTTTTTTTATCTGTTTCTATGTTTTCCTACATCGAATTTAGCCCTTTTTTCATGTAGTGTTTGAAAGAATGGTATCAAATTTACACCTTTTTTCCATAGGGTAGGGTGAAAGATTAGAAAAAAACACCGAATTCCTCCAATCTTTATTGGACATCTACTCGGTGTGAATACGGGACTAGTAAGGTTGTTATCTGGTCAATGGAAGACTTATCTTTCCCTCTTGCCTAAATGCTTGGGAACATTAATTACCAGTTTGTCAACAAAATTCTTAAGAAAATTGACTCCAAGAAAAATACATCCCCTCACGTTGTGGTGTCTCGATTGGTACGTTAAATTTCATTAAAAAGAATTGGTTAGGATGACCATCAAGAAATAATCAAACCTAATCGTCATTGTCATGACTTGTGACATTATTATCTCTCTCTTTATCCCAAGATGGAATCTTCCTCAAGCTTTCGTGTTACCATCGACATAAATCCCATTTTAAAATTAAATTTTGTAACATACGTATTTTGTATCTTACTAAAATATTGTGAATAGAAATTTACAGTAAAAATACTATAACCCATCAATAAAAATTTGCGTTCATCATGTACTTAGTTGTCCCTCCGTAAATTGTAGTAAAGTTTTGTTGGGTATTTTATCATACTCTATCGATTGCTAATCGATGCAAATATGTATATATGAACTCAAGATTTTCCTTGAGAAATTATTTAAAACTTTCCCATACAAAGCAAGGATTTACCATTTTTCAAATCATGTATACTTATCACAAATTTGATTTTATAAAATATAAATGTATCTGGTTATTATGCAACATTTGTAGCAATTTTTTTTTCTTTTTTCATAAAATGAACAATTAGCCAGAATTGTAAATAAGAGAAAAGTCAGTCATGTTTACGTAAATATCTCTAAGATTTTTATCTGGTCAATGGAAGACAATCTCTCCCTCTCAAACACTCCTTATTGCTCTTGGCTGCTTCATTCTGTCTCCAGGCCAAATGGTTGGGAATTTGTCAACAAAATTCACTCTAGAAAAATACATTCCCTCAAGATGCAGTATCTCGACCGTTACCTAATCAAGCCTAATCATTTTTTTATAACTAAAATTTCATTAAAAAGGATTATTCTAGATGACCATCAAGAAATAATCAAGTCTTTTCATGGTCGCGACATTATTTTCTCTCTTTTTGTCTCATGATGGACCCCTACATCAGGGATCTTCCATACATGGTCAAAATTTAGTTTAAGCTCCACGTGAATAAATACCATTTTAAAATTAAATTTTGTAACGTACATATTTTGTAAGCTACTAAAATATTGTGAATAGAAATTTACAGTAAATATACTATAACCTACACAATGTGAAGAAAGCCCAAATTTGACAGTCTTGGGCTGTCAAATTTCATAAAATTCGACGGATCAAAAGGTCAAATTTATCATTGTCAAAATTTTTTTTTTCGACGGGTTGAAACTGTCAAATTAATAAAGGATGAGAGAAATTCGACAGCTTTAAACCGTCAAATCTGATAACATCAAGAATTTCAACGGTCTTAGACCGTTAAAAATCAGTTTCTAAAATTCATGGGCCTTGACCGGTCAATTTTTTATGTCGAATTTTCTAATTTTCACGTAGTGCTATCGATAAAAATTTGCACTCCTAATGTACTTGGCTGTCCCTCCGTAAATCGTAGTTAATTTTTGTTGGGTGTTTCTACGCACTCTATCGAGTGTTAATATTTGCAAATATATATATATATATATGGGTCAGGTTCAAAGGACAACCATTTCTACACACATATAGACAACGTGTTTTGTCTTATATGGGCAAAAATGTTTGGAATGGACTGATTTTTTGTGAGGATGATCTCTGTGATGAGGAGATCATCCTGGCAAAAAATCAGCTCATTATGAAACTTCTAGACCGTCTAATTTTTGTTGAAAAATTATAGACCGTCCAATTTTTGTAAATCAATTTTGATGGGGTTACAAGTTTTGGAATGGGATGATTTTTTGCCAGGATGATCTCCTCATCACAGAGATCATCCTCACAAAAAATCAGTCCATTCCAAACATTTTTGCCCATATAAGACAAAACACGTTGTCTATATGTGTGTTGAAATGGTTGTCCTTTGAACGTGACCCTATATATATATATATATATATATATATGGGTTAGAAGTTTTGGATTGGGCTGATTTTTAGCGAGGATGGTCATTATGATGAGAAAATCATCCTCACAAAAAATCAGATCAATTTGAAACTTTTAAATCCATCCAAAAGTGATTTATAAATTATTGACAAAAAAACAACGGTCCACATTCTAAATCCCTTTTAATGGGGTTAGAAGTTTCAGATTAGACTGATTTTATTATTATTATTTTTATTTTTATTTTTTTCGGATGCTCTTCCCATTATAGAAATCATCCTAAAAAAAATCAACTCAATCCGAAACTTCTAACTCATATTTTGTAAATTTATTAATGTTACATTGTTTTTACATACGAGGAGATTATCCTCACCAAATATCAGTCCATTCCAAAACTTCTAACCCTATCAAAAATGGTTTAAAAAAGATGGACAGTCAATGATTTTTCAACTTATAAACATGGGACTAGAAATTTTGGAATTGACTGATTTTTGGTGAGGAAGATCTCCTCACCGTAAAGATCTTCCTCACCAAAAATCAGCCCATTCCAAAACTTTTAACCCATGTAGGACAAAAATGATTGGCTAAAATGTTAGCCAAAATATTTGGTGCTGAACGGACCCATATATATATATATACTTACTTTTATCCTTAAAAATAATTACTGATCTATAAATTTTTTTCCGCCTCTTATTTGATGGAGTCCTCAACTGTATGATTGGCTTCTAGAAAACGTCCACTAGATATTATTGAAAATGAATGAATCTTATTAAACATTTGTTCCTCTTTTTTTTATCCAATAATAAAATGGCACACGTACAAAAATAAAAGTAGACAAACAGACCATGTATCCAAATTTGAAAATTCAAAGTGTTATTAAACGCGTCTTATACGTACGTTGTACCAGTCAACACTCTTGACTTTAGAACCACCTCTTTTAATTCGAACCTTAAATATCTCTCCCTCCATACAACAATATAAATACTTCCCAACCTTATACCCTATTCTCATAACACCTTATTTTCATTCTTCCTCCAAAACCCCATTATTATTACTCAAAAATGATCTCCCCTTCTACCATGAAGACCTTTCTAACCCTAATTTCCATCTTAGCTCTGATCACAATTCTTTTGGAATCCGTTGTGGGTCAGAATTGTGGTTGTGCTCAAGGCCTATGTTGTAGCCGATTCGGGTATTGTGGCACGGGCCCTGACTATTGTGGCACCGGATGTCAGCAAGGCCCATGTGACACACCGACACCTACGGGTGGTGGTAATGGTGGCTCGGTTGCTGACATTGTAACCCAAGGGTTCTTTGATGGGATTATTAATAAAGCAGATGGAGGGTGTGCAGGCAAAAACTTCTACTCACGAGACAAATTCCTTCAAGCCCTGGATTCGTACCCTCAGTTTGGTACTGTTGGATCCCAAGATGACTCAAAACGCGAGATCGCAGCTTTCTTTGCCCATGTTACACATGAGACTGGACGTAAGTTTAACATCATAACTTTTCCTTTTTTCTTAACAAAGCACGAAATGTCAATCAACCGTTGAAATATGAAATCCAACAGATAAGATTTATCTTTATCTTAAGGGTACGTGCTATATTCTCATGATATACTTTTCAACAGTTGGGATTACGCATTTTTTCACGAAAACAGATCAAAACTTATTAGATATAATAGCAAATTAATTACGACTAAATCAACTCCAAATTTAATTGAGTCAACTCAGCCAAGTACTAGTCGAGTCAACTCATTCAAGTTCCGAGTCAACTGATGAATTTTAAACATAGCTTATGATTTTAATGACCTTTTGATAACTAAACTACCCTTTTAACTGTTTTGCTTGTACAGACTTTTGTTACATAGAAGAGATAGATGGTCCTTCTAAGGACTACTGTGATGAGACCAATACACAGTACCCATGTGTGGCAGGCAAGGGATACTATGGCCGAGGACCGATTCAAATCTCATGGAACTACAACTATGGCCCAGCTGGAAATAGCATTGGATTCGATGGCTTAAATGCTCCTGAAACCGTGGCCAACGATCCCGTTGTGTCGTTCAAGACCGCTTTGTGGTTTTGGATGAACAATGTCCATTCGATCATAACATCGAACCAAGGGTTTGGTGCCACAATCCGAGCAATCAACGGTGGTGAATGTAATGGTGGAAACTCTGGTGCTGTTGAAGCGAGGGTTGGGTACTACACCGATTATTCTAACCAACTGGGTGTGTCACCAGGTGACAACCTCAGATGCTAGAGCTATAGCAAAATGATTATCTAAATATTGGTTCTTCTTTATGATGTATGAGAATAAATTACAAGGAAATAAAGAGCCGAATAATGTCTTCATTTGGTTAAAGATGATTGCCCTTTTAATGTGATATTCCACTATATGCAAAAGATATACATTTTAATGAAATAAGGTTTGAAATTTTAATTAGTGCAAATCAATGAATCGACCTATATTTACTCTTGCATATATGATTATATAGGGAATTCTTTTTCAATGGATTTTGAACTCCTAAGGAAAATAGTAATGGGAAAATGGATTGGAATATTTATGAAAACATGACAACTTTTGCTGAAATTACGATTCCAACTTACTATTCATTTTAATTATCAAAACGTGAACAATAAAAGTATTAGAGGCTTTAAAGTTGTAGACATCCCAATTTGAATGGCCCCGTGTAAAAAAGGTTCAAAAAAATATATTTTAAAATCAAAATGGGTTTAAAACCCGAACCCCTCCAAAATCGTTTTTATTCAAAATAAAGGATTCTTGTGGCCCAATTGACCTAAAGGTCCACTATAAAACCCATTAAATTCAATCCTTAACCTCATTTCTATAGTCCCAAAGCCATTACCCTCAAGATGTTGCCCCTGCAATCTTCATTCGACATCTAATCGTTAAAATTTGACTTTCTTTTCTGAAAATTCAAAGTCATGTTGCCCCAGTC
Organism: Akebia trifoliata; assembly: GCF_017979445.1. Taxonomy (NCBI): domain Eukaryota; kingdom Viridiplantae; phylum Streptophyta; class Magnoliopsida; order Ranunculales; family Lardizabalaceae; genus Akebia; species Akebia trifoliata. Next base: position 2,881,202 of record NC_141390.1, on the reverse strand, counting down.
GACACTCTTGCCTTCAGAACCACCTCTTTTAATTCAAACCTTAAATATCTCTCCCTCCATACAACAATATAAATACTTCCCAACCTTGTACCCTATTCTTATAACACCTTATTTTCATTCTTCCTCCAAAACCCCATTATTATTACTCATAAATGATATCACCTTCTACCATGAAGACCTTTCTAACCCAAATTTCCATCGTAATTCTGATCGCAATTCTTTCGGAATCCGTTGTGGGTCAGAATGGTGGCACGGTTGCTGACATTGTAACCCAAGGGTTCTTTGATGGGATAATTAATAAAGCAGATGGAGGGTGTGCAGGCAAAAACTTCTACTCACGAGACAGATTCCTTCAAGCCCTGAATTCGTACCCTCAGTTTGGTACTGTTGGATCCCAAGATGACTCCAAACGCGAGATCGCTGCTTTCTTTGCCCATGTCACACATGAGACTGGACGTAAGTTTTCGATCATAACTTTTCCTTTTTTCTTATCAAAACACGAAATGTCAACCGTTGAAATATGAAATCCAACAGATAAGATTTATCTTAAGGGCACGTGCTATATTCTCATGATATACTTTTCAACGGTTGGGATTACGCATTTTTTCATGAGACAACGGATCAAAACTTATTAGATATAATAGCAAATTACGACTAAATCAATTCCAAATTTAATTGAGTCCACTCAGCCAAGTTACTAGTCGAGTCAACTGATGAATTTTAAGCATAGCTTATGATTCTAATGACCTGTTTTGAGTCCCCTTAAACTGTTTTGCTTGTATAGATGGTCCCTCTAAGGACTACTGTGATGAGACCAATACACAGTACCCATGTGTGGCCGGCAAGGGATACTATGGCCGAGGACCGATTCAAATCTCATGGAACTACACTACGTGAAAATTCCGAATTTTAATAAAAAAAATTTGTTGGGCCTGGCCCAACGAATATAAACTCAGAAACCACGGCCCGTGGACCACGTTTCCAGTCTCACTCTCACGCTCTCTCTCTCTCGATCTCATCTCTCTCACTATAACACTCACTGTATCTCTTTCTGTCTCACTGTACTCTCGGACGACCTCGCTCTTTCTCTCTTTCCATCTCTATCTCTCTCGATTGATCGATCTCTCCATCTCTCTTTCCATCTTTCTCTCTTTTTAAACTACCCCTTAAACTGTTTTGCTATCCACCTCGAATGGGGTATGGGTTGGCAGGTAGTGCCTATGGTGGCATGGGTGCAGGGTTTGGTGGTGCAAGCTTTGCTCAGGTGATTTTTTTTTAGCTCATTAACAAAAGTTGTAGCACAGTTTCTGTTTGAATGTAAATAAATAGTAACTTGTGATTCCACTTGGGGACACAGCCAAGTGGAGTATTATTATGTGTTTTTTACATTTCTGATCTTGAATTATGTTTATTTTGCAGCCACTGATACATGGCAGGGGGCCCACTCCTGCTGGCATGGCAATGATGCCCATGCTTGTGCCTGATGGACGGATCGGATATGTCCTGTAAGCATGTAGATTTTCATTTTATTTTTGCATGTCTATTCATACAATTTATCACATCTTATGCCTTTGCCTCACTCACTCCACATGGGAGAAAGGCATGTAGTCAATGTTTCCATGGTCTGATCCAGTGACACAGACCACTGACAGTTATAGATATTAACATGGTCTTATAATTTTTTGATTGGATTTTATCATATTTGCAGTTCTTGTTGAGAAGATTTTAAGGACTGTGCTTGAGGTGGATAAGATTTTTTTATTGATGAGGGCAAAAAGCAATGAAGAAGCAATGGGGAGATTGAAAATTTTTTGTAGATGATTTCATCTTATATGTATAAACTCAAATTAACTTCTTAATTTCTTAATGCTCTAAATATCATGCATGTTTTACAATGTGGTTTTGTTGTTTAGATCATGAACACACAACTTTTCAAGTCTTTCCGACAAACCCATGGAAACTCCTACGAGTCTTTCATGCTCAACAAGTTGGTTCCTGTGGCGGGAAATGTTTGTGAATCCAATCTTGGAATCGAAACAGACTTAGCTGATGAGATTGCAAATGAAGTAAATATAATCGTAAATTCAGCAGCGAATACAAATTTCCATGAGAGGTCTATCCAATATATCCTTGAGTATATATGCTTGTGTTCATGATGATTGTAGTCTCATTTTGGTTCTTATAAAAGTGAAGGTATGATGTTGCTCTGGACATAAACACAAGAGGACCTTGTCGGCTTATGAACTTCGCAAAGAAGTGGAAGAAACTTAAGCTCTTCTTGCATGTATCAACTGGTAAGTAAATGTGAGCATATGAAACTCCGCGTAGATCACATAAATAAAACCACCAAGGCAATAATAGACCCACCAACCCTACCAAGTACGTACGATAGATCACCAACCACAATCCAACATTGTTATCTTTCTTTCTATCTTTCTTTATTTATTTCTTTATTTCTTTAGTTTTTTCAATTTTCTTCATGAGTATTTATTGGAAAACACACACAAAACAAAAAAATTGAAATGAAATGGGTATGTATTTGTGATGGAAATATATATATTGGTCTTCACAGGGCAAGAATCTACTGTTGGCAAGACACTTACGTATTTACAAAGGCCATGGGTGAGATGATGATAGACAACATGATAGACAAAAGTTGTAAGATGACAGTTTGAGGATTTTATTGATGACTACAGAATATGCATATTTGTGTGTGCGTGAGTGTGTAAATTTTTTGATTATAGCATATGGTGACTCTTTTATGCAAGCATATATAATACAATTCCTCCATCCTAATTTTGTAGAGATAAATGCAATTTTCTTGGAATTGTTGGCTCTTCTTCTATGAAATTATTAACAAGTGATTGTTACTAAAATTTTGAAATTTTGAAATTACCTTGAGTTATGTACCTTGCAGTATGATCTAAGTAAGTTCTGCCCATTCAATACTGTTTTGATGGATCATGGTGACCCTTCAATAAATACTGGTAGCTGTGTGTTTCAACCTCTCAACATATTTTTATTAGATAACATAAAAGCAAATAATCTTTGTGTTCATATACACTTCTTGTTTAAGTTGTATTGTTTTTTTTTCTAACTGAATGGCAGTATTGACGGCGCCATCTAAGAAGCTTGGTATTGCATTGCATGATTTTGTCATTTTCCCACCTCGATGGTTGGTTGCTGAGTATACGTTTTGCCCTCCATATTACCATCGCAATTGTATGAGTGAATTTATGGGTCTAATTTAAGGCAAATACGAGGTAAAAAAAAAAAACTACAGTTCATGACTTCTGTATATAATTTTATTATTAAGCTTGTTGTTTATGAAAGAAGATGACTCACTCATTAGTTTGTGAAGATGGATGTAATCCCTCATTTTTGCCTCATTGGCTCCTGCCATCCAATCTTTGTTGTCATTTTAAATGGCCAGGAAAAAATTTAGTGATGACTCCCATGGTTTTAAAACACGTTTTGATGTCTCATCTCGTCCGTGAATGAGATCAAGTCACCTTGGATGAGTTTTTCGATAAGTTTGGGTCGTCTCGTTCAACGATGAGAAAAAATGAACTGTGGTTTTAAATCTCATCCGATATGCTTGACATGTCTATCCACTCATTCATGGATGATACCGAGACATATCGAATGAGTCATCTCAGTCTCCGACGAGATTTAAAATAATGATGTCTCCAACAAAACTCTATACATCATTGATTTAGATCATCTAACTGGGTATTGTTTCATTCAATGATATGCTTGTTATATTTTGTGGAAAATTAACATTTTGAAATGTGAATTTTCCAAACATAAGGGATTCTACTTTGTTCAGTTTTGGTATTCACACAGATAACCTTATTGACCTCATTGTAGGCCAAAACTGATGGATTTCTTCCAGCAGGGGCAAGCCTTCACAGTTGCATTACGCCCCACAGTCCTGATACCAATTCATTTGAGGTATAAAACTTGTTCTAATAAAATAAATGTGTAATTAACTGTGCTTCACTTTGGATCCTTAATGTTCACTTTATTGTCGACAGGCCACAATTGCGAACGGAGAGAATGCACCACCATTTAGAATAACTGATTCCTTGGCTTTCATGTTTGAGTCAAGTCTGATACCTCGAATCAGCCCATGGGCCCTCGAGTCTCCCTACATTGATCACAACTACTACCAGTGTTGGATTGGACTGAGCTCCCACTTATCTCAATAACAGAGAAGGTGAAATTAATGGAGAAGACGGCATTGGAAAAGGATGCTTTCGTTGGTGCAAAATTTTGTTACGGCATAGCTGTTGATCTAACTACTGGAAACATCTCTGGGTTGAGATGTGCTGTAGAGTATCTTGAGATGACAGAAGATTTAGAAGAAGGAAATCTTATATTCAAGACCGAAGCTTTTCTAAGGTCTTGTAAGAAACTTTAGACCTCCTAATATGAATTTTGGGTTGTTTAGTTTAATTTGGAGCTCATTTTATGATTTTTCTTTTATTTTTTCTTTTTCTGATTTTTTTTATTATTATTTCGTTCATTGTGATTGGTGAATTAGAGGACCGTGATATTGTTTGTTAAACCTCCAAATTCGACGGTCATACTTTATGAATTTTTTTTTTTAAGCCCATTCTCCAATAATTTGATAGTCCAGGGTCGTCAAAAAAATTCTACAAGAGAATATTTGACGGGAGGGTCCGTCAAATTTCTCAATATTTGACGGGCTAAGACAGTCAAATATGGGCTTTTTTCACATAGTGCTACAACTATGGCCCAGTCAGAAATAGCATTGGATTCGATGGCCTAAATGCTCCAGAAACCGTAGCCAACAATCCCATTGTGTCGTTCAAGACCGCTTTGTGGTTTTGGATGAACAATGTCCATTCAATCATAACATTGAACCAAGGGTTTGGTGCCACGATCCGAGCAATCAATGGTGGTGAATGTAATGGTGGAAACTCTGGAGCTATTGAAGCAAGGGTTGGGTACTACACCGATTATTGTAACCAACTGGGTGTGTCACCAGGTGACAACCTCATACGCTAGAGCTATAGCAAAACGATTATCTAAATATTGGTTCTTCTTTATGATGCATGAGAATAAATTACAAGGAAATAAAGAGCTGAATATGTAGTGAAAGTTGTTTTGGCAAAGAATCAATTAATAACAATAATGTCTTCATTTGGTTAAATGTGATTGCCATTTTAATGTGATATCCCACTATATGTAAAAGATACACATTTTAATGAAATAAGGTTTGAAATTTTAATTAGTGCAAATCGATGAATCAACCTATATTTACTCTTCCATATATGATTATAGGGAATTCATTTTCGATGGATTTGGAACTCCTAGGGAAAATAGTAATGGGAAAATGGATTGGAATATTTATGAAAACATTACAACTTTTGATAAAATTACGATTCCAACTAACTATTCATTGTAATTACCAAAACGTGAACAATAAAAGTATCAGAGGCTTTAAAGTTGTAGACACCCTAATTTGAATGGGCCCTGTGCAAAAAAGGCTAAAAAAATATGTTTTAAAATCAACATGGGTTTACAGCCTGAACCCTCTAAAATCTCTTTTATTCAAAATAAAGTATCCTCAAGGCCCAATTGACCTAAGGGTCCATCATAAAACCCATTAAATTCTATCCATAACCTTATTTCTAGAGTCCCAAAGTCATTTTCCTTAAAGCCCACTAACCTCCTAAAACCCACTAAATCCAAATCCAATTAATGTCCAACCTCACCCTAACCTAAACCTAAACCGAATCCAATTTAATCCCATGTAATCAATTTCCAAACTAATCCTAACCCAAACCCAAACCTAAGTTTAACCTAACCAAAACTACTAACTAATCATAAACCCAACGTACAAAAAAACCCACCCATATCCATGATTTTAACCAATCAACACAAAAAGTCAATGATCAACAAGAGGGACACATGTCACCTCCACAATCAACCTCTAAAAAGAAATCACTCTCATCATCTCCATCACTATTCCCACACCTTATGTCATAAATTACCCTCATCATTTTCTCAAAACCCTTATCACAAGCAATACCCACACCTCCTCACCTTAATCAAGTCACCTAATCGACACCCTCATATAACTTTTGTCATGTGTCACCATCTCCTCCACCCTCCAAAAATATTAACACCTACCCCCCTCATATAACCAATCTTCTAACCAATACCCACACCCCTTAACCTCACCTAACACTCTACTGATATAGTTGAAAGATTCAACTCACTTAGGTAAAAAATAACTCACATCATTTTTCATATCTACCCCTCCAGTAAACTCAAATTCCCGACACCTCATCCATAAGCTTTATGTCATTTTTCTTCATTTGATAATTTCACCACATCTTACCGCAAAAGTCACCTCGTGGTTATATAAAAACCCATCAATCTATCCCAAATCCCCAATACTTGAACCCTCTCCTAAGTCTCAACACTCTCATTTCTAAATCTCTCATTTCTCTCAACTTTAAGAACTCCCTCACCTCTCAACTCTCACTCAATCTCTCTAAAACCCAACTAAATTTCCTACTCAACTTCATAAAATAACCTCCCGTACTACCCTAATCCATACATTAAAATGCATCTCCACTTCACTATCAAAATTCAAAAATTCAAGGCTAATAAGCTAACATTTTGAAAATCAAGAAGATGATACAAAAAAGAAGATTGCATCAGGAACAAAATAGGGTGAGAACAAAAAAAAATATTGCATAGTTTTGAGAGTGGATCATTAATCTTGTTGGTATAAATTTAGCATAAATGACATTTTCTGCATGTTGATAACAATTGTTTTCCATAGTCATCCAATAGTATCATATTTTCATGATATGGTTGGCGTGTATGTGACTATTAATATGGGATCCATAGACTCCATCATGTATAGTCTCAATCAGTCGTTTAGTTTCTATTTCTACTACACATCGAAGAAGGATCTCATGGTGCGAATTTTTGTATAGAATCCCGTTACTTAGAAAACATTATCCTGGCAATTTCTGGATGACTCTTTGATCATTATGTGTTGCATCTAACAGGAAAGTTTGATCTCCTAAGTATGCCTTGATGTCCGAGTACCATGGTTTTTCTTCAGGCTCTTTTACTTTTATCAATAGACAGTAAGTTGACTCATCTTGAATATCCATCTCAACAGAGTCGATAATCAAATCTTCTGAGATGTTAATCATAAAAGTGAATGTGGGTAATGCATCTGCAAATAGGTTCTTGGCATGTGGCATGTACATGAATAAAATTCTCGTAAAATTTGAGCTTAGTTCTTCGAGATACTCATGGTAAAGAGCTAATATCTTTTTTTGAGTCTTCCATTTTCTAGTCATCTGGTAGACTACTAGGCTTAAATCTCTAAATACATAAATTTCATCTACTTCATCCACTTCGAGATCAATCATAATTTTCAATCCTATGATATATACATCATGCCTTACTTCGTTGTTAGAACATTGGAACTTCAACCGAATAGTGATCGGAATATAAGATCCACCAAGTTTAATCAAGACTATCCCTATTCCATTTTTCTTTTGGTTTGCAGTCCCGTTATAGTATATCTTCCAACTTGGTTATTCATTATCGTCTGTGACTTTAGTAAATAAAATGACTTCATCCAAGAAGTTTGTTTTTAATGGTTCATAATCGTTCAACAAATGCTCGGTTAAATGATCACCAATGACTTGTCCTTTGATGGCTTTCTGAGTGACATATATGATGTCAAACTCAGATAGGAGTAGTTGTCATTTTGTAGTATGACCTGTTAGCGTTGATTTTTTAAAAGAGATATTTCAAATGATGTATTCAAATGATGAACATAGTCGAGTAGCTAAGCAGATAATCACATAACCATTTGTTCTTTTTTACCTGACTTACCACATTGCCTTAATACGCAACCCACTGGTGTTTCTTGTATTGAGATGTACATTAGCAAATGTCGCCCTAGAGTAGGAGGGATCAAAACGATAAATTGATTAAATACTTTTTAATCTTGTCAAATGATTCTTAACAATCTTCATTCCATACTTTCGATACATCTTTCTTGAGTAGTTTGAAGATCGACTCACATATAGGTGTGAGTTAAACAATGAACCGACTGATATACTGTATTCTACCCAATAATACTCTAAAATCTTTTTTTGATACACGTGCCTTTATTTCAAAAATGTACTTAATCTTTGTTGGATCTATCTTAATGTCTCTTTTCTTAACGATGAAACCCAATAAGTTTCCCGATATTGCCCTAAAGACACTTTATCGAGTTGAACCTTTAATTGTATTTTCTCAATCGATCAAACAACTTCTTCAAATTTACCAAGTGATCTTCTAGATTGGACTTGGCAATGATATTGTCAACGTAAAGTTCCATCTCTTTGTAGATCATATCGTGGAATAAAGTTTTCATTGCACATTGATAGGTTGCCCTGACATTTTTTATCTTTAATGATATGAATTTATAGCCTTAGGATGTGATGAATGATGTCTTCTCTTAGTTTTTTTTAATATATTTATCTGGTTGTAGCCTAAGTACTGTCCATAAACTAGAATATGCCGTGTGTTACTGTACTGTCAACTAGAATGTCTATGTGTGATAGTGGAAAATCATCCTTAGAGTTGGCTTTGTTCAACTCTTAATAATTGATGCACATGTGTACTTTTATATTTTTCTTTGGTATTAGAATGAAATTAACGAGCCATTCAACGTATGTAAAGACTACAAGAAACATTTCTTAGAACTACTCCATTACTTCATCTTAACCTTGAAAGTCTATTATGGCTTTAATCTTCTCAATTTTTGTTTGATCGACTTGCGTTCGGGAGTAATTTGTATTTTGTGAACGACAAGATCTGTATCTAAGCCCAACATATATTTATAGGACCATGCTAAGATGTCTTGGTAATTGTGTAACAATTCAATCATTTTTTTCTTTTTACTAAGGTGTTAACAAGTCCCCAATATTGATGACTCATTGGTTCTTTTCGATATTGAGATTAATCGAATATATTTCCTCAATGCTTGGCTAAGCATTTTTTATTACGTTTTATGAATTCTTTAATTTCTTTAGGAGGGTACTCCTCTTTATTTTTTGAATCTTCTTCGGTCCACGTGGGGTCAAAGTAGAATTCTAGGTCAAAGTCATACTCATCTTTTCGAACTTTATTTTGTCTAAGTATTCATTTGACTGAGATAAGTCCCTTGAATCCTGAATTTTTTTTTTTTTTTGAAAAATATATATTTTTTAGATTTTGGATGGTTTTTATTTATTTATTTTATTTTTTGAAAAATATTTGATTTTTTCTTGTTTTAAGAGTTTTATTTTTTTATTTTTTTGAATATCTAAATATGAAGAACAATCATTTATATTTATTAGTAATGATAGGGAACCCTCAAAACAGTCTTTCCCCAAGGATGAGGGCACGTTATAATCCTTGAGCAATTGGATTCGTCTAATGGCATTTTTTTAGAGGCTTCTACCACCTTAGAGGTAATAAGAAATTCCTTTTAGTTCATCAAAACTTCTCCCTTTCTTTATGGGATAGATGAGATGGGAAGGTGGTTCCCCTGATAGTTCAAAAATAACCACCACATCCAGCTGACTGTTTTTAGGGCCGAACATTAATACCACCGAAGCTTCGCGGAGTGATAATTAAATCCCAATCGAAGCTGATAGGAAATGGTGATTCTTATTTTTTTCTCGTGACAACTTCTACTTTCGTGGGCTCTTTTTCTATTTTTTTGTATACTCTTGGTGAAATCCCCGTTAAGTAAGATATTACACCATCCACAAAAGTGGATGGGGACTCAACAACCAAGTTTTTTCATGTGTCTTGGCATGAAAGTTATAGTCTTTAATTTTCTTGCTAGTTTTAGTAGTGGTTTCTCAAATAGGCTATCGGGTCTAGCTTGCGATCTTGGAAAGTTAACATTGATATGAGGAACCTTACCCAGGTTCTAAACGTTTGGTTCACGGATCTGTCTCCTCGCTAATTGGAATTCCTTCTTCTTCTTGTTCATATCAGCAATGTTATTTTTCGTGGGCCTAAATTAGAGACCAAAGTAAGAGGTATGCTTATTTGCGATAATTAAAGTGGTCAATAGTCTTCCTTTTTTATTAACCGTTCAATCATTAGATTTGCCTTTGACAACTCTGTCTTCACATTTTCTTTCCCTTTTCTCGACATGGTTGATAATAGTATAAGGGTATGAGTGATACATGATCTTGTCTTTGGTCATCTCTATATCTATAAACAAAACGTTCGGAGATTGACCAGACAGGATCAGATTTTTTGCAAAAATCAATATCATTATTTGTCCCATTACGAACTTGACTCTCTAGTGTAGGGAAAAAGGGGTTGTTCCTGTTGTGTGAATCCAAGGTCTTCTCAAAAGAAGGTTGAACATTGTTGTTATTTCCATGTCTTCGAACATAACATCAAAGGTATAAGGGTTGATAATGATAGGCAATTCCAACTCCCCAAAAGAATCCTTTCTTGAGTTGTCAAAACCCTGAACAACCTTATTATTTGGCCTAATATTAGACTAGTATACATTTCGCTTATGGAAGGTTTCCAAAGGACAAATGTTTAGGGCTGAGCCAATATCAATCAATACTCTCACGATGATCATCTCTTTGCACATGATAATGATGTTCAACGATTCTATATGTCATAATCCTTCTAGGATACATCTACTTTCGGTGAAGACGATTGAGTTGGGTGTTATGATTTGCCTTACTATTTGTTCCAATTGTGTTAGTAAAGTATTTATCGCCACATATGACTTGCCTATGACCTTCAAGAGTGTTTCTTGATGCTCCTCTAAGCTTTGTAAGAATCCTAAGATGTTGATTTAAGCTAGGGTTTTATTCAACTACTTTATTATGTTAAATAGTAGTTATTTTTTGTCTAAAAAATCCCATGTCTATAGCTTGACAACTCTATTAGGGATAACTAGTAGGCTTGCCCTTCTTCGACTTTGTCATTTAAAAAAAAAAATGTGTCGTCATTAGTTTGTCTTTTTACTATCTATTAATATTTTTATGTGTCTTATTCATTTTGTTCAAGTTGGTGGGATGAATGATTGTAATATTTATTTATTTTCATGTTCATTATTTTTTGTATTTAAATTGTGGATATTTACACTTGCACATGCATTTCATATTGTATAACACAATCACCCTCCAAGTTTAAAAAAAGCAATAAAAAAATAATTTGGCTCAATGAAAAAAACCTAGCAAAAATGAACTCAAAATGAGTAAGAAATGTACTAAAAAATTCGAGAGAAAAAAGAATCAAGATTAATATTTCAAAAAATAAATCTGAATTTTTTAAATCAAAATTTGGTATATCTTTGGGTAAAAAAGTATCATTTAAGATGATATTTTCTGATCTCGATTTCTTCATGGCACTCGTGGATATTTTCATTATGTTTGAAACAAGAATAAGTTTGCTAAAATCAAATATCGGAATACAAAGTTGTAATTGTTTTATGAATATTGCATAGAAATTTATGCCTCCAACATTGCTTTCAAATTTTGATAATACAGTTCATTTTACTACACTACTTTCGATTTTGAGTATATCAAATTCATCAATTTTGATTGTTCAAGTTCATCAATTTATGACTTTTTTTGTTTACGAAAAAAATAATAACAATAATTTATCTTTGTATATATTTTATAAATTTTCTTATATATCTAAATATTTCTTTAAGAACTCGTAATTTGATTGATCATCTAATTGTTGAGCATAAACACTTTATTTGAGTAGATGTATCGAACGAGTCTAAGATCAATTAAGTCACAAGCACTATGCACTCATACCATCCATTACACTTCACGTCCTAATTGGATTTACCCAGAAACCTATAAGAGGTTCAAAATCGAAGCTTTATCGGTTTTATCAACTAAGGGACAAGTAGAAAGCCCCAACCCAAGCCACCAACCAAAGACTCGAGTTAACAATGGATCAACAAGGTTTAAAAGTATGGAAAACTTGATCATAGAGAAATAAAAACTGAGTCATACATTAGACATTCTTAAGTTAGATTTTCTTAGGATATGAATATATATATTTTCTAGAAATTCGAGTTTGGAAAGTGCTTCTTCTCTCCTTTTTTGTGCTTATGTGTTTAAAAAAAGCTGAGGATTCATGTCGATGATATTTCACTTATATTATGCATTCATCTCACATTACAAATACCATAAGATGAGTCTGAGCTCGATCAACCTTACGCATCATTTTGTATGCACACTAGAGGTCGCTAATTTGATTATTAGAATTCCATTTTTTGAAATAGTGAAGTGGAAATGCAAGAGTATAAGAGGAGACACTTTGGCCTTAGCCATTTCAAAGATAGATTGGCCTATGTTAAAGGTAGCCATTGCATTCTAGGACCCATCTAATTATGTCTTCCACTTTAATGGACATGAACTATGTCATACGATTGAGGAGATGGAGACATTCTTGGATATCCCATCTAATGAGGGCAAAGAAGCATTCATCCCTAAGCACAAGCCTAGATATTCCCTAAACATCATGGAATGGCTAAAGATACGAAAGCTCATATAGAGAAGGAAGCATTTAGAGGATATAACGTATGTTCTTTCGATTTTCTATTGACGAAGGGGTAGATGTCACTAGAGGATTTTCAATATGTCGCTAAATGTGGGGCTTTTACCTTAGTAGTAGTAGGACAACTATTACTATCAAGAAGTCGACATCATGTCAATTGATTATTGTGCGACATCCATATTCAACATCAGCAAGGTCGGACGCTCTTTACTATGATCATTGTAGTGCTTTTCTTCAGTCTTTCTCACTATACTCGTCGAGGTGGTGGAAAGTTATATGGATGTCCTACATTTCTCCAATCATGGCTTAGAGAGCATATATTAGCCCTTTAAAAGCTCTTAATCAATCCTAGCCCAATCCAAACGAAAATGTTTGGAGATCCGAAACCAATCTTGACTTCAGTTGAAGAATATTCAACATTACTCTCGAGCCTACAATCTACTCAGGAACATGTGATCGCACTTGAAAAAGTCATATTTTCTAGGGATAATTGCATTTTCCAAGGGAAATCGTTGTTTCTTTCATTTTTCATGTGCAATCACACAAACCTTAATTGAAGATGTATAGATCAATTCATCATTAAATCCGACCAATTTGCTTTAGAGTTCAAGCAAAAGTGCTTTTTTTTTCTTTAATATACATATAACCTAATATTTTATATTGTGTCTGTGGGGGGGGGGGGGGGGTAAAGCAGTTATATTGATTGTAGTATGTCAAAAGCTTCGTTATCTGATTAACTAAAGATTTGAAATATTTGACTATTAAAGATGAGTAGAATATGTAGTGATAGTTGTTTTAGCAAATAATTAATTAATAACAATAATGTCTTCATTTGATTAAGTGTGCTGATAATATGACACGATTTTGACTCACGCCCTTGATGCGTTTGTTCACAGGCCAACAAATGTTTGACATGTGGCACGAATGAGATCAGCAATAGAAAGATTCTTTCTCTTGCTCGCTGCCCACATATTTATTTTTTTAGATTTCATTTCTTAAAAAGGGTTGTTGGCCCACATTGATTATCATATTTACAATCCAACAACACAACCTTGTAGATTTCATGAAATATTCATATTAAAAAAATATTATTTTTCGAGCTTAATCCATGGTGTTAAAAATAGACGACCAACGAGCACCCAAATTTTAAAATAAAATTCAATGGTGAAAAATAACTAATTTTTTAAAGTTCATATAATTTTGCCCTCTACAAATCCATTGCATCAAATCATGTTTTTGAATGCCACAAGGTGATCAGATCAGAAAGGTTTTTTTTTTTTTTTTTTTTACTATGGTTAAGAAAGAGAAAATGACATTAAGGACGTCAGCCAAAAACTGTAACGTATTATCAAAATTATTTCATTAAAGATGATTTTCATTTTAATGTGATATCCTACTATATGTAGAAGATACACATTTTAATGAAATATGGTATGAAATTAAATTAGTAGAAATCGATGAATCGACCTATATTTACTCTTGCATATATGATTATAGGGAATTAGTTTTCAATGGAATTGGAACTTTTAGGGAAAATAGTAATTGGGAAAATGAATTGTGATATTACAAAAATGTGACTAATTTTTTATGGAATTATGATTTTGGCTCACAGTTCATTTTAATTGCCAAAACATAAACCGTAACAATATCGAACCAAGTTTTAAAGTGAAAATTTTGCATGTTTCGCAACTTTTAGCAAGATCGTCACTATACAAAAAATTAAATCTGCGATCACATCACTTGAAAAATCTGCTATTTCACACATTCAAATTTTGGTAATTAAAATGAAAAGTTAGCCAAAATCATAAGTTTGGCAAATTTGGCTCACAAAAAGGTAATTTACTCAAATGAATTCTTATTTGCACCAAAATGTTAGAGGTGATTGAGGGTAATCATGAGAGAATTATATGAGGAGGTAGGAAAATCATTTTCCCTGGGAATGGAGTAGGAAAACATTATCCCATCAAGGGTGGAAATTCTCTTTGGGGGAGAAAATACACAATTATACCCATGAAAATCACTTTTTTTTTTTTTTCCTTCATTTTCCGTGCACAAATTACATAAATCAAATTTAATATGCATATATCAATTCATCATCAAATCTAAAAAATTCATGTTAAAGATTTCAAAAGAAAAAATAAAATGATTAATTAAGAAACCATCTAGTAAGTAAATTATCTTGCTACACGTAGGAGATTATTCTCTTATCATTATTGTTACTTGTATGTATTATGTTTAATTAATCCAATACAATGAAATTAAACAAAATGCCATTCAAAAATATTAAACAAAAGTACATTTTTAGAAAGTACTATAATATTTAATATTGTGAGGTAATTGATAAAACGGTAGCTTCATTATAATATGATTCACTAATAGAATTAGCGAACTATATATATAGGGTTCACCAGACAACGTTAGGGAGACCACATTTGTCCTGTATGGGTTAGAAGTTTTGGAATGAGTTAATTTTTTGTGAGAATGACCTCTATGGTGAAGAGATCATCCTCACAAAAAAAAAAAAAAAAAAAATTTCAGCCAAATAAGAAACTTTTAACCCCATCAAAATTGGTTTAGAATTGTGGACCGTTTAACTATTGATTTGTAAATCACTTTTGATGGGGTTAGAAGTTTCAAATTAGGCTGGTTCTTTGTGAGGAAGATCTCCTCACCAAAGAGATCATCTTCGAAAAAAAAATAGCTCAATTCGAAACTTTTAAACTATGTAGGACAAATTGTGTTTCCTACCTTTATCCCCATAATGTTTTTTGGCGAATGCTACTCATATATATATGGTCATGCTCGGCATCCAACGTGTTTTGTCCTACATGAGTTAGACGTTTGCGAATGGGCTATTTTTGGTGATAATGATCTCTATGGGGAGGAGATCATCTTCACCAAAAATCAGCCCATTCTGAAACTTCTAACCCTTACAAAAGTGATTTACTAAAAATAGGCGGTCCACAATTCTTAAACTTGTAAAATTGGGGTTAGAAGTTTAGGAATAGGTTGAATTTTGGGAGGATGATCTACTCACCATAGAGATACTCCTCATAAAAAATCAACGCATTCCAAAACTTCTAACTCATGTAGGACAAAATACATTGACCAAATAGTTGGCTCTTAAACATTGTCCATATATATATATATATGGGGGGGATGCTATAGTTGTTAGGTGTTGGGTTAAGTCTCGCAAGGAATGAAACCCTCATGTTTAGTTGTCATCGTTGAGTTTAGAACCTTGAACAAATTTTCCATGATAAGCCAGAGGAAGGTGAGGATGATGTAAAATCATCATGCCCCTAATGCCCTAGGTGACTCCTGTCCTACGATGGCTAGAGCGAAGGATTGTGATCCTACAAGAGTCAACTAACCCAAAAATTCATCCTCATATCAAATTGGAAGCTGGAACTCGCCTACATGAAGTCAAAATCGCTAGTATCATCGATCAACCATATAATGGTGAATTCTTTCCCGGGCCTTGTCCATAATGCTCAGCACCCTAGTGGATCATGCCTGAAATTGTTACCTTAACCACAAGAAGGGGAATGCCAAAGGCAAGACTTGTAACTAGAATGAAGTCATAATAAGGTAGCCTTACTGGAGGTGTGATTGGATCACCTCCATTTCAGGGAGAGCTAATCCATATGAGTTTAAATGTAGCTAATGAGATTTATATGACTTGCAAATTTCCTGGTAGATATATCACTATAAACCATATCCCATTTATTATGGCTACTATACATTGAGATATCCCAGACACTATCAAAATATAGAGTCGTGATAAAATGACTCCCTCATGTGGAATACTCAATCGACTCCCATGAAGTGAAATGTGCTAGAACTATTCTGTATTTCTCAATATACATAATGATAAGGTTCCAATAAACCAATTTTGGGACCATAATTCCACAAAGATTATCAACGTATAAGTGTTAGTTCCCTTTAAATAATAGTGAATTATATTAAACTACCGAATTAATGGAGCTAATATGGATTCCTTACTATTTAAAGGTAAAAAGGGCATATTTGGAAGTCAACAATTTTTGTTACAACATACGAGTAAAAAAGGAGCAACCAACCAAAACTAAGTAGCAAAATCTGCCACGTCACCACACCGCGACATCACCCTACCGTGTCGCGGCCTTCTCGAGGAATCATGCCTCAAGAATTGAGCTAAAAACAGTATTTTGAAGTCTAAATCTCAAGGCAAAAGCATTTGGGCTCACTTTGGAATTCCCTAATCCTTAACTCATCTACTCATCTTTTGTCTTCTTATAAAAAGAAAAATAGTGACTACTTTTGGACTCTACACACATTTTTCTCTATAAATAGAACCTCAATTTGTAGAGAAAGGGTTACTCTTATCTCTATTCTTCTTTCTAATTTCTTTGTAATTGTTTAGTTTTTCTTTTAGAGAGAGAGTTCTTGATTGTAGTGAGAGCATCAAGAGTGTTTCTTTCATCTTTCTTCTTTAGTTCTATTTGTAATTTTATTGTGAGATTATCAAAGAGGAATCAAAGTGCAACATAGTTCTTCATCTTCTTCTCTTCCACATTTTACTGGTTTTACTGTTGTTGTAATTTATTCCTCGCGATAATCTGCTAGACTCTCCCTAGAGAAATCAATGACGCTGGAGCGAGCTCATCTTATTATTGTTGTTTTAATTTCATTATTTCTACTTTAATTATATTCTTGCGAAGCCTCTTAAGGTGAGATCATTCACTTTGTATTTCCAATTCTAACTTTGATGATTATTGCTTACATGAGTTGAAGCTTAATTATGATTTGTGATGAATTTGAGATATAAGTTAGACAATCACATCTAAGTCTAGGATTCACAATTGATATTTTCTAGTTACCTTTTAATGTTAATCAATTTATCTTCCAATCCACGAATAATGATTTGTTACGTGGATAGAGCTAAAATGAGAATTATTTAGCAATAGGATGACTTACAAAGATTGATTTGAACTCTTTAAACTCTTTTACATTATTTTAAATTTCTATTCTAGCTTCAATTTTATTTCTTAGCTACAATTTTAAATTTTTTTTAAAAAAAATAAATTTTAAATTTTAAATTTTGTTTTAAAAATCAATTTTCAATTCTGTTTTAAAAATCAATTTTCAATTCTGTTTTGGTTTCAAATTCGAAAAGAAACTTCAATCACGATTGTCCCTATGGAACGAATCCTACTTACCCAAGTTTTATTCTAATATTTTTTCAATTTACATAACATCGATCAAATTGGTGCTGCTGCTGGGGATAGTGATTTGATTCATTTCCAATTCTAAAGAACTCGAGAGAAATTTGAAATAGAATCAGCTTCTTTGCCAAGACAACAGCAGAAATTAAACTGACTGTAACTATTTGCTCTGATCTTCGATTAAATATTATAGTATATCGATTTGGGGTAAAACAAAATTTTCTTTCAAATGTGACAAATTCTGCAAAATTTTGATGAGTCAGAATCAGTTTTTATGTTCGTTTACTATCATTTCTACTAATATTTCTATTCTGTTAGGTTCATTTTTCTATTTTAGAAACTCTTGTATAGGATTCCTTGTAATTTTTTTTAATTATCCAAGAAGGTTAGGATTGTAATAGTTCTAGGGAAGAACGATAGTGGGACGAAACTGTCTCGACCCCTTGTTGTCGTATATCGAAAGTGGTGTCTGTGGCCTAAGTCGACTCAGATTGTTCATCCCCCATCTAGAATAGGAGGTAATTTTCACACCTCTTGTTAGTGAGTCTTTATGTTGACTTTGAATGATTAATCTTTACATCTTGATTTGCACATAGTAATAAGGGCACCTTTACGAGGATAGCATCATAAGATAAGAATTGGATTTCATCGTCGATATATTGCCTTTTTAGGAAATTGAATTCATAACCACATAGTCAATTAAAATTGGTTAAACTTGACTTTAGGTCCCATCGAGCTTATTAATCAAAGTTAATCCAAGTTGTACCAATTGTACTTCTTGATCGAAAACAATGCCTAAGCGCAATCCTGCCCCGTAATACCACGTGTATTCAAGGGATAGACAACGTCTATTCTAGACGAAAAGTGATTTAAGAGTACATGTGCCACCTCTCAACTGGGATTAAATTGGTTGTTTCTGATTTCAGAGATTTGGGTTAGAAAGCTTAGATAATTCCTTTGAACTAGTTAGGAGCTATCTAGTTGTAGGAACCTAATGATCACACGTGAATTCCTCCATCTTTTGTGTGCAATTCTTTAGTGTATGTTAGGTAGAAGATCTCAGAAAAATTTGATTGAATTGTTTGATTCGAAAAACAAAAGATCTCATCCACTACCTTGGATTAAAAGAGAAATCAACACCGTACCTACCCCATTAGTTGTAGAAATGAATCCACATTCAATTCCACCTCATCATCTTTATGAGGATCAGTAGACTTTCAATGAGTTGTTCATCACTATTACAACCAATCTTCCTTCTTGTATAGTTTTACCCGCCATGAATGTAGCACAGTTTGAAATAAGGGCAGCCACCATCAATATGCTTCCCAAATTTCATGGTTTTGATAGTGAATAACCATACAATCTTCTCAATAAATTCTTGACCGTGTGTCAGACATTCAAAAATGGTCACCTCAACGAAAAGAATGTCAAGCTTAGGTTGTTCTCCCTCTCCCTCGAAGATCATGCTACGGCATAGTTAAATTCCTTGGCCTCCAACTCTATCACCATGTGGGATGAGTTATCAAAAAAATTTATGGCCAAATTATTTCCGATGGTAAAAACGAAACAATTCAAAAATAGCATTTGGAGCTTCAAGGGAAGACCTGATGAAAAGTTCTCCAAATGTGGGAAAAATTCAACAATCTTTTTATCAAATGTCCGTATCATGGGATAGATAAAGCCCAATTAGTCAACTTCTTTTATCGTGGTCTCCCAATAGCTCAACGTATCCTTCTAGAGTCTATGCATCAAGGAAAGTTCATGAATCAGACTCCTAATCAGGCATACAAGTTCCTAGTCGAATTGGCTGAGAATACTCAAAATTGGAGCGCCAACTTAGGAGATTTTAATACAGAAGAGTTGGGAACAAAGAACTCGGGCATGTATGAGATCAAATTTGATCCAGGTCTCAAGAATGTCATGACTAGCCTTGTTAGTAGCCTGCAAAGTCTCAATAACAAGTTTGACACTTTTAATGTCCAAACCAATTTTCAAGAGCCCAATATTCAAACCGATTAGATGTCCAACAATGATTGGAGGAATTCGGTGTTTTTTTCTAATCTTTCACTATATGGAAAAAAAAAGGTGTAAATTTGATACGATTCTTTCAAACACTACATGAAAAAAAGGTTACATTTGACGAACGAAAACATAGAAACGAATAAAAAAAAATTTCTCTAGTTACACAACTATATTAGCCGTGTGAAAATTTTTAAAGTGAATTTACCTTTGTACCAATTGATTTTAAAATATCAATTGTGTAATTGTTTAGAAATCGAAAGGTTATAAAGCTAAATTCATTACAAAAGTTCTACAAATGCGTTAACAATTATCTAATTACATAAATATTTCAAAATCTTATTAGGTTTAGTAATGTCACCAAAACTCTTTATCTGACTTGTAAAAAGTAAAGATTAATGTTGGAGTGACCTCAGTGGAGGACACATGGGGACATCTTGACATGGTAGCATGCATATGCCCGTAGATGTGTTTTCTCCGAGATATGAGTGACACGCATCTATGGACATGCGCACACCAACATGTCAAGGAGTCCCCCGTATGTCCACCTCCACTGAGGTCATTCCAGCACGACTCAAAATTAAAATACCCTTTGTCTAAAGGTAAAGAATTGTAAAAATAAAAAATAAAAAATAAAAAAAAGAGGGAAGAGTAAGAGTAAACTCATTAAAGTGGAGGTGGGAATTGTCAAGATGACTAACCATCAGAATAAATCCTTAGAGGAAGTCGAATGGGCAGGACCAACCAATGTAATGATTTAAGGACCATCATTGTGATGGTTCAAATAGATGTATATCAAAATGGAGGAACGAAAAATTGATTGTCTTGAGTGTTGATTTATGACCCTAACTTGAGTTATATTTGGATGTAACTTGGGTTGGGTGTGTGGGGTTTCGAGGGCTCAAGATTGGGATTTTTTTGGGTGTATGTACAATGTATTGGGGTATGTCTACCTTTAAAAAATTTGTGCTTCGTCATATGACGCCATATGAATTTCAAGTTCAGAAACCTAATTAAATTGTTTTATATTTTCACAATTTTAAAAACTACAGAATTATCATCGCTGCCCATCGGCGTAGGCATTCTTTTCAAACCCCGTAAATATCTTGTGTTCTATTTTGCTTATCTATGTTCAAAACTTCATAGATTACCTATCTTAATTGATCAAAGGGATTTTTTATAGTAATGGGAGAATCGCTAGGTGTAAGAAAACTACTAAAATTATAATTTAAGGAAGGTGAATCTAGAAAAAAAAAGTAAATTCATTTTAATATTTCTTTTTGAAGTGCAAAGGAAAAAAGATAATGGTATCATTCGACCTTTATTTCTTCATCTTCCTATTCCTATTTATAAGCTACAACTGAATCATCAAACACTCCCTGATAAGAAGCATACTAATGCTCCAAGATAGTAGTAATAGAAAATGATCAACAAAGCAACATCAACAAGTAAAGAATTGTTCGTTGATGATCTTGAGGTGTTTGAGTTGAAGCAAAAAATTATCCGCACAACACCCTAAATAATTATTTAAAATGTTGTTTTTTCCCTTATAAATAAACTTGGATTTTTGAATTTCCAATCATATAGGTTGGGTTTTGATAAATTTGGGGGTCCATGTAAAATCCCGAGTTTTTTATTCGTATCTCGAGAAAATATAAATAGTGGAATTTTTAAAAAATCCTGAAAGTGGGACTTAGGGGTAAAACTTTAGGATGTTTCTGATCATTTTTTTATAAAATATGATCTCACCATTGGATACAAAATGTTAGAAAACTATATTTTAGCCTGTAAACATGCTGAAATGTGAATCTGAATAAAAAAGTTGCAAAATCCTCCATTAGCGAATAAGATCAGGCTAAAATAATGACTTTTTACTAAAGTAAGAATTTTTAAAATTTAATCGTACCATTGGACTTGTAACGAGAAATTATAGAAAATGGACTATTTATTTGTCATTTTTGAGGCATAGAAAGTCGAATTATCGTCAAAAACGAAAAATGACGTCAATTTTAGGGTCCCATTGGGCAAAAAATGTAAATTTTTGTTAGAGACAAAATTTGTAGAAATTGATCAACGCATTAGATCCAGAATAAAAAATTAGACAAAATAAAGCATTCATTCGTTACTTTTGGAGTCCGGATGATCAAATTATCATCAAACGAAACAATAAGTAAAATATCAATTTTGTCCCACAATTATATAAATAATTTTTTTTTCTTTAAAAAAAACACCATTCATCTTTCAAAGTAGTCTAAAAACCAGCCACAATTTTTTAAATTTTTTTTATTTTTCTTCGATTTTTTACCCCAAATTAATCATGAGCGGGTCGCCATTGATTTCTGTCGTAGAAGGAAAAAATGTTCGCCCTCTACCCAACTTTTTCTCGTTTCCTTTTCTCTTTCGCCTCGTATCATCAAAAATTGGCCTATATATATATATATATATGGGGGTTTCATAACTTCGATATCGAATTTTATCTGTTTTAGGGTCAAACCGTTCTCTGCTGTAGAAGGGAGAAAGGACGACAACATCGAGTTCTTCGAAATCACTAGGTCAAATTCAAAAATCAACAGTCTTGAAGTCCAATCCACCTCGATTTCTGCACTGACCTTCTCGATTTTTGCACACGAATTTCAATCCTTTCGCATAGAGATTGTAAGGACTCTCAATCTTTATCAATAACCGTAGATTTATGAAAATTGTATTTGAGATTTTATCAAAAATTTGTTATCTTATATTTTCAAAATATAGATTTCTTTTTTGTTGTTTCAAATTTACGTCAGGACTTACATATTTAATATGTTTAATTGTATTTTATAACAAATTATACGTGGGTAGGTTATTTCACTAGGTTATTTTCGTCAGTTTGGTCTTATGCATCGCTCGAACCCCATTTTGATCTAAGTTTTGTACTTTTTCAATGTTATATTAAGTTGATGAATATCAGAAAGTGAAATTTTATTTGAGAAATTGAAAACTGTAAAAAAAATTGAAAAAAAGGGTATGAAACGAAAAAATATCAGAGTCACACCTAAGGGGTGATGTCTACATTTTACATTGTTGTGTTGTGTGTAGGTTAGTTGATGGATATCTAGGGATAATGTTACTGATTACATGTTTATTTACTTTTCCGTTCCGTTATTTATTTTAGGTCGGGTGGCCATAGTTGCAGTAGGAAACTGGATATCCATTCTCAACCTTGTATTGTTAAATTCTCTTTTATTTTCAAACGAAAATAATATATATATATATATATAGGGTAGCATTCAATGGCTAACTTTTTGGCAAACTTTTTGACAAAACATTTTTCAAAATGTGAATTAGAGGAGATCATCCTCACCAAAAATCAGCCCATTCCAAAACTTCTAACCTATGTTTACAACTTGAAAAATCGTGGATCGTCCATTTTTTGTAAACTATTTTTGATGGGGTTAGAAGTTTTGGAAAGGGCTGATTTTTGGTGATGATGATCTCCTTGCCGTAGAGATCATCCTCACCAAAAATCAGCCCATTCCAAAATTTCTAACTCATGTTTTGAAAAATGTTTTGCCAAAAAATTAGTCATTGAACGGGACCCATATATATATATATATATAGCTATTTTGTGAGCTGTTAAAGAGTCTATGAATGCCTAAAGGGATAGTGCGTCATGTCATCCGAAGTGGTGCACTATCCTGGGATATACGGTAGGGATCACCAAGTTTATACGTGGTATAGGACGCATATGAGAGTGGAGTTACAACTGAAATCCAGGTTTATTCCTTTCTATCTTTATTAGTGAACTTGTAATGTAAAGGTAATCGTATATGATTTATATATTTGGGAATCACATACACGCCTGATAAGCATAGACGAAGATGATTAGTCAGTGATCACTAATAATCTATAATAGTCGAACATTTTGACACATCGAAAATAGACATATTGCTTACGGTCAAGTCAAACGGCCAGCCTGAGCCAGATAAATGGTCCCGCAAGTATGCTAACTAGCGACTAGCCACAAAATCAGGAACTAATACTTTATTATGAAACATCATGTCTCAATTAGGAGTGATCCAATCGTGAATCCCAACTTTCTAATTCTACTACTCCATCATTGTATATTATGTATCTATTGCCTTATTTTGATATATAAAATGAAATGCATGTTTAATGTTTTCATTTGGTCAATTAAATTTGTATAAAAAGAAAATGTTATAGTGGGTACTGTTGATTAATGTAATGTGAGTTTTAAAATATTTAGTTGCTCATCCCTAGCTATATGTACCAGTTAACCATAGTTTCTTCTGTAAAACATTGCACATTTTAAAATGATTCAGTATGTTTATTCGTTCATGTTAGGAAAGGTTATTGGTAGAAATTATTTGCTTCCCTACTAGATAAACATTGTTACTCACCCTTTCGTTCTCCATTTTTTTAGTTTTAGATTCAGAGCTTGGCAAAACAGGTATAGAGCACGAGTGAGGATCATCTGGTGGGTTAGATAGACGACTAGAGTCCTTTTCATGGTAAGCACTGGGTTATACCTAGCGGCGTCAGGTTGTCCAGGTAGTAATATAGATTTTGATTTTGAGCGTTAGGAATTTTGTTAGAGTTAAGAATTTCTGTATAATCATGTGTACAAACTTTTTCTTTTGCACTGTTATTAGATGTATATATGTTTCCGCTAGTATTATATTTTGTATATATATATGCAGGATTATGTATGTCATCTATTAGGTGCAGATTGAACGCCTTGGAATGCTAACATAAATAGAAGAGACCATATTGAAATTTTGAACCGCCACCTTATGCCTCGAAATCTAACATGAGGCTTTGTGTTAGCATTTGGCGAGACGCCACAGATGGTATCAGAGCATAGCATTAAATCCATATGGGATATAGATCTACTATGTTTTGAAGAGTGGGCTGATACCACAGATATTATAGTTATATTAAGAATCTGATATTCGAGCTCATTAATAGTTTCGTATTGGAGTTACGAGTTCTTCCGTGTCTAAAAGTCTATAAAACCTAGTAAGCCTAGGATAGGATTCTAGGTATGTTCTGTTAGTAATGGAAATGTAGTCAATTACTAAGTTCTAAGCTACGGTAGTAATTTATAATTACATAAGAGCGATTTTGGCTTTATTCTGATAAGAGTCTTGTTACGGATAAACACAAGCGAAGGCATTGGACGAGGTAGATACCGAAATGCAATAAAAACGAGATAAATTTTAGATCAAACCACTGACCTAATAGGATAGCTAATGTCATTCATGGGACAGATGGCAGAATTTCATGTCAATTTCAGAGGGAAAATATAAATAATACAACTACCACAACCTCAAAGCCAAATGGAAGAAAGACAATTAGATATAATAAGAGATAAATAATTACGAACAAGCTAATGTTGTCCGAACATATAGCACATACAAGAAACTCACTGCTAACTCTTACAGTCAAACGTACCATCTCGACAATAGGTTTCACCCAATTTTTCATATCGACAGAGTAAACCTATTCAACCGGAGGTCTTCCAGGTTTCTAAAAAAATTACAACTACTAAGCTTATTCCAAGGCAAACCTATCATTGGTTCCGCAACTATCCTATTCTTCACCTCAAAATTCTGACTAGCGGATGATCGTTGTCAACCTTATGACCAACTACTCTCCCCCTGTTACTCAAATAAACTCAGTATTATAATCAATGATGGTTGAGATATTAAAGCAACAATGGCAGCTCATACAACAACAAATCCAAACCAACTAGAACCAATCTCAGATCAATCAAGTTAATGTGCAAGCAATTAACAAACTAGAGGTTCAATTAGGTCAATTAGCTTCAACTATAGGGGAGAGAAACAAAAGAAAATTTCCTAGTCAAACAGTGTCCAATCCTGGAGGAACTATCCCAAGGGGGCAGTATGAAATATCTAGTCTGGTAGGTCCATCTAATTCTGTTCAAGCCATCCACACCTTACGATCTGGTAAATTGGTGGACAATAAAGTAGCCATGCATGATGAAGTTCTAAACAAAGGAACAATCTCTAGTACACCTTCAACAGAAAAATATGACCAGTCCAAGGTAACACCTCTATCACTCGAAAGGCAAATAACTATTCCCAAAGTCTCATTCTCGCATAGACTCATAAACAACAAAAAAAGGAAATAATTGGAAGGAATTTTAGAAGTTTTCAAAAATGTTCAAATCAATATTCCCTTCCTTAACACAATCCGTCAGATTTCCTCTTACGCCAAATTTATCAAAGAACTTACCACTGTGAAATGCAGAACTCATGTGCTAAGGGAAGTTGTAGTAATAGGTCAGTCTTCCTGTCTGATTCAGCAGACAATTGTACCCAAATTCAAGGACCCTGGTTGCCCTACAATTTTTGTGCACATCGAAGACACGATGATTGAGAAATGTCTATTAGATCTCAGGGCTGGTGTGAATCTTCTTCCTTTTCTATCTACTAGCAACTAGGTTTAGGGAAACTTAAACCCACTGATATCACTTTGAGTCTAGCAGATAGATCAGTGAATATTCCAAAGGGAATAGTGGAGGATGTGATCATCAAAGTTAAGGACTTCTACTTCCCTGTCGACTTCGTGGTTCTTGACACTGAACCTATCATCAACCCAAACACTTATATTCCAGTCATTCTAGGAAGACCTTTTTTTGCAACTTCTGATGCAGTCATCAAGTGTCAGAATGGTATCATGACCCTAGCATTTGGGGACATGAATGTCTTCCATAATAAATTCCAATCCACTGACATGGATGATTTGGAAGAAGTCAACAAGATCGATATCTTGGTCAGTAGCACCTTTGAAGAAGTGGAAAACAAGGATCCGTTAGAAAAGTATTTTGGCCAATTGGGCTTTGAGTTTGATACAAAAAAATCCATTCTGTAAGTGAACTCCCTTCTTGAGTTTGTCCTTGTGATAGATTGGCAACCCAAAATCTAGAGTCTCTCCACTCTCTCGTCATCTCCATCAGTTGAAAAACTTTTGAAGCTTGAATTAAAAAAATTACCTGATACACTAAAATATGTTTTTCTAGGAAAGGTTGAGACTTTCCTCGTCACCATTTCCCCCAATCTAGAAAAATCACAAGAAAATCCGTTACTTGACGTTCTGCGTGAATATCGTGAAGCTATTGATTGGACCTTAACTGATAAAAAAGGCATCAGTCATTATGTGGTTATGCATCAGATACACCTTGAAGAAAATTCCAAACCTTCAAGAAAACCACAAAGGAGACTCAATCCAATTTTGTAAGAGGTAGTCCAAGGAGACGTCCTCAAACTTTTAGATGCGGGTATTATATACCTAATCTCTGACAGTAAATGTCCAGTTCAAATTGTCCCCAAAAAGTCGGGTGTCACAGTTGTGGCAAATCAGGACAATGAACTCATACCTACTCGTGTCCAGACTAGATGGAAAGTTTGTATAGACTATCAAAAATTGAATGCGATGATACATAAAGATGATTTTCCTCTTTCATTCATCGATCAAATGCTCGAACGTTTAGTCGATCATGCTTATTATTATTTTCTTGACGGATATTTGGGATACAACCAAATCCCAATTGCTCTTGAAAATCAGGAAAACACTACGTTTACCTATCCATTTGGGACCTTTGCCTATTGACGCATGTCTTTTGGGCTATGTAATGCCCCTGCCACCTTTTAAAGGTGCATGTTGAGCATTTTCTCTTATATGATTGAAAATTTTCTTGAAGTCTTCATAGATGACTTTTCTGTGTTTGGATCAAGTTTTGACACCTGTTTGCACCACTTGAAGCTAGTCTTAGCTAGATGTCAAGAGAAGCACCTTGTGCTAAATTGGGAGAAGTGTCATTTCATGATTACCTCTAGGATAGTTTTAGGACATATTATTTCCCATAAGGGAATTGAGGTAGATAAAGCCAAAAACGATTTTATTGGAAATCTACCTCCTCCTAAAACTATGAAGGTAGTCCACTCATTTCTAGGATATGCAGGATTTTATAGAAGATTCATCAAAGACTTTAGAAAATTTTCAAAACCCTTGTGTGATCAGCTAACCAAAGACACCACTTTCAAGTTCTCTACTGCTTGCTTATCAGCTTTTGACAAGTTAAAAACTGAGTTGACTTCAGTACCTATTATTCAGCTACTCAATTAGGACCTCACATTTGAGGTGATGTGTGATGCATCAGATTATGCAATAGGTGTTATTTTAAGGCAACGAGTTGAAAAACTCTCCCATATCATTCAGTACGCTAGCAAAACATTAAATAATGCTCAGTTCAATTATTCCACCATCGAAAATGAACTACTAGTAGTAATGTTTGCCTTAGACAAATTCTGCTCCTACCAAATCGAATTCAAAGTAGTTATCTTCACAGACCACGCAGCACTAAAATACATTCTTGCCAAGAAGGATGCAAAGGCGAGGTTGATACGATGGATCCTTCTCCTTCAAGAATTTAATCTCGAAATTCAAAACAAAAAGAGATGTGAAAATGTGGTCGCAGACCACTTATCTAGGCTAGTGGTTGAAACTACTTCTGATTCTCTCCCAATTTCTAAAAATTTTCCTGAGAAGCAAATCATGATGATTTTCAGTCTTAACATACCTTGGTATACTGACATTGTCAACTACCTGGTGACAGGTCAAACCCCTACTTCTTGGAAGAAATAAAATCATCTGCAATTCATTGCCCGAGCCAAATGGTTTTTTTGGGACAATCTGTATTTATTTAAATATTGTCCTGATCAGATAATTCGTTGATGTGTTTCTTAGAGATACTAAAATAATATTCTCAAGTTTTGCCACAATCATTCCTGTGGTAGGCATTTTGGAGGAAAAAAAAACAATAGCTAAAATCTTACAATGTAATTTTTATTGGCCCACAATTTTTCGTGTCACCCATCTTTTTACTAAATCTTGTGATAGATGTCAATGTCTAGGAAAAATGAGTTGAAGAAATGAAATGCCCAATATCCAATTTTGATCATTGAAATCTTTGATGTTTGGGGCATTGACTTCATGGGTCCCTTTCCCATTTCACATGGATTCCAATACATCCTAGTTGCAGTCGACTACGTGTCAAAATGGGTTGAAGTCACAACTTGTCGAACCAATGATCATAAGGTTGTTGTTCAATTTCTCAAAAATATTGTGTTTTCCTGATTCGGAACTCCTCGTGCCATCATTAGTGATGGAGGAAAATATTTCTGTAATCGAGTTTTTGAAAGCTTTATGCACAAGTATTCTATCACTCATAAGGTAGCCACCCCGTATTACCCACAAACTAGTGGGTAAGTCAAAATTTCTAATCATGAAATCAAAATCATTCTTGAAAAAATTGTTAATCCAACTTGAAAAGATTGGTCTTTACGATTATCAGATGCCTTATGGACCTATAGAACAGCTTTCAAAAATCTTATCGGAATGTCACCTTATCGGTTAATTTTTGATAAAGCTTGTCATCTTCTAGTTGAACTTGAGCATCGAGCTTATTAGACAGTCAAGCATTTGAATTTCGATCTAGGTAAAGTAGGAGAGCTTAGGAAACTTCAACTTACTGACTTGGAAGAATTACGCAATGATGCGTATGACAGTGCTAAACTGTACAAAGATCGGACAAAAGTCTAGCATGATAAGCACATCCAGAGAAAGTCAATACAAGTAGGGCAAAGAGTATTACTTTACAACTCTCGTCTTCATCTTTTTTTAGGGAAATTGAAGTCCCGCTGGACAGGACCCTTTGTGGTCCGCAATATTCACCTTCATGGAAACATTAAAGTTTTCAATCCAGCCAATGATAATATTTTCTAAGTAAATGGCCAATGACTTTAATCATTCCATCATCTCCCAAACTCTCAAGAGAAAGACTCATTTCTAAGCAATCATATGTATTAGGATTAGATTCAAAGTCCATGTCTAGCTAAAGACATTCAACTTAGCACTACTTCGGGAGGTAACCTTTGATTATTGTAAATACTCTTAAACAAAAACTTAGTCTT
Organism: Akebia trifoliata; assembly: GCF_017979445.1. Classification (NCBI taxonomy): domain Eukaryota; kingdom Viridiplantae; phylum Streptophyta; class Magnoliopsida; order Ranunculales; family Lardizabalaceae; genus Akebia; species Akebia trifoliata. Next base: position 2,851,381 of record NC_141390.1, on the reverse strand, counting down.
GTGTTTTTATGTAAGTAGTATAGTTAGGAAATAAAGTTTTCTTTCAAAAAAATATATTTCAAAAATTATAACTGTTATTCCTGCCCAATCCAATTCATGTATGATCTAACTCTTCTCTTTCATGTTCTTTATTTATTGAGGACAATGTTTTATTTAGGTTTGAGGGTATGGGTTAGCTCATTTAATTTTTGTTATTTGTATATTTTTAGAATATCTTCAAAATCTTTATATGTACGGTCATCTTACAAATTTTTAAAACTAGGCTCATATCTAATTTGTGTTTATAAGTTCTTATTCCTTAAAAGAAACATAATATTTTGAAAATAAAATTCACGTCACCTTTGATTGTAGTGAAGAAATTCATTTTGGAACAAAAATTGTCTTCTTTACTGTCTAGCATGATAGAGAAAACTTGAAACTGTGATTAATAGGACTTGGACAGCAACTATAGGATTAGATTGAATACGTTAAAAAGAACTACCTACTTTTTGAAAAAAAAAAGAACATTAGAAAATGGTAAAGTATGAAAAAGTTGAAAAAAAAACAGAAAAATATGAGAAAGATGTCAAAGTGACTAAAACTGCAAAAATAGAAAAAGTCCAATGAGACCAAATAGTGTAGTAAGGTAAAAGCCGTCAATGGTAAAAATGTGAATACACTGGAATATCATAGATAAAGCCCCGTAGAGGTATTAAAGTGAACATTCACACCTCTCACAATCCCAAACAAGAAGCTCAGTTTCGAGTTAGAAATTTGGTAGACCCAACCATCTTAGCAGTTAAAAAGGGAAACCTTGTTCCAAAAAATTTATTTTACAATCAGAAAAAATTTTGCACACACTTAAAATATTTCTGAAGGTGAGGAATAAAAATAACCTTTACTTAAATGGACATTTGACTGGATTTTAAAAATTGGTGTAATGGCATTATATGCAATAATTTTGAAGTTGATATCTTAAAAATATTTTGAATTTTATGGGTATATTCTCTGCAACCCTCACGAGTCAAACTCGTCCACTAGAGGTAACCTAGGGATTTAAGGGCTTAATGTATATGCTAAATGCAATCGAAAACCTCACGAAAGAAAAGTTATGTAAATATTAATTTTTTATCAGGAATAGTAAAATCTAGGTTTAAGGGTGTGATAAGATCCCAATAAACCAATTTTGGGACCATAATTCCACAAAGATTATCAACGTATAAATGTTAGTATCCTTTAAATAATAGTGAATTATATTAAACTATTGAATTAATGGAGCTAATAAGGATTCCTTACTAATTAAAAAGTAAAAATGGCATATCTGGAAGCCAACAATTTTTGTTACAACATACAAGTAAAAAGGGAGTAACCAACCAAAGTTGAGCAGAAAAATCTGCCACGTCACTGCACCGAGACATCACTTTACCGCGTTGCGACCTTCTTGAGGAATCATGTCTCAAGATTCAAGCTAAAATCAGCATTTTGGAGTCCAAATCTCAAGGCAAAAGCATTTGGACCCACTTTAGAATGTCATAATCTTTTGGAATGCCTTAATCCTTAACTAATGTTCTCCTATTTTGTCCTTTTATGCAAAGAAAAATGGAGGCTACTTTTGGACTCTACACACATTTTTCTCTATAAATAAAGTCTCAATTTCTAGAGAAATGGTCCCTTTTGTCTCTTTTCTTCTTCCTAATTTCTTTGTAATTTTATAATTTTTCTTTTAGAGAGAGTTCTTCATTGTAGTGAAAGCATCAAGAGTGTTTCTTTCATCTTTCTTCTTTAGTTCTATTTGAAATTTTATTGTGAGATTATCAAATAGGAATCAAAGTGCAACATAGTTCTTTATCTTCTTCTCTTCCACGTTTTACTTGCTTTACTATTGTTGTAATTTGTTCCTCACAATGATTGGCTAGACTCTCTTTAGAGAGGTCAATGATGTCAGAGTGAGTTCATCTTATTATTGTTGTTTTAATTTCATTATTTCTGCTTTAATTGTGTTCTTGTGAAACCTAATAAAGTGAGTTCATCCACTTTGTATTTCCAATTCTAACTTTGATGATTATTGTTTAGATGAGTTCAAACTTAATCATACTTTGTGATGAATTTGAAATATAAGTTGGATAATCTCATCTAAGTTTAGGTTTTACAATTGATATTTTCTAGTTACTTCACTGTTAATTGATTTATCTTCCAATCCACAAAAAATGATTTATTACATGGATTGAGTTAAAATGAGAATTATTTAGCAATATGATAACTTGTAAAGATTGATTTGAGCTCTCTAAACTCTTTACATTGTTTTGAATTTCTATTCTAGCTTCAATTTTATTTCTTAGCTACAATTTTTAATTTTGTTTTAAAAATCTGTTTTCAAATTCTATTTTGGATTCAAATTCGAAAGGAAACTTGAATCGCAATTGTCCCTATAGAACAAATCCTACTTACCCAAGTTTTATTATAATATTTGTTCAATCTATATAGCATCGATCACATAACTACACATATTTATGGGGATATGCAGTTGTGTATCCCAAGGAGTTCAAATCTACGATTCCAATACATGTTACGTCAGGGGAATCGATTGAGTATGTCATGTGAGGGATTCATATCATTACTCAAAAATATAACATAACATTTCCCTCTATAATGAAATGAGTCTAAAACCAATTGAAACTAGTTGAGTTTAGTCTTACATCGGGCACTCATTATTTTGTTTTTCTCTTTATATGCTTTTGAGCATCTCCACTCATTGCCAATGGATTTTGAGTTGGACCCCCAAATTTATCATGGTATCAAAGCAGGCCTTTCTCTCATCCACAACACTCGGTTCATATCTTCACATGCTTCGGCCTATTTCGATCCACACGGTCGGGGTGTGTTGCGTTTAGTCACACATCGGAGACTCATTGTCTTGTCTCTCTCCTTATAAGCTCCTGGTCCTCTCCCTCATTGCCAATTTGTTTTGAGTTGGACCCCCAAATTTATCAAAACCCAACCTATATGATTGGAAATTCAAAAATCCAAGTTTATTTATAAGGAAAAAAAAATAACATTTTAAATAATTATTAAAGGTGTTGTGCGGATAATTTTTTCCTTCAACTCCAACACCTCAAGATCATCAATGAGAAATTCTTTACTTGTTGATATTGCTCTGTCGATCATTTTCTATTGCTACTATCTTGGAACATCAGTATGCTTCTTATCAGGGAGTCTTCGATGCTTAAGTTGTAGCTTATAAATAAGAATAGGAAGATGAAGAAATAAAGGTCGAACGATACCATTATTTTCTTTGTCCTTTGCACTTCAAAAAGAAATATTAAAATAAATTTACTTTTTTTTTTCTAGAATCACCTTGCTTAAAATATAATTTCAGTAGTTTTCTTACACCTTGGGATTCTCCCATTACTATATAAAAATTTCCAAGGATCCGTGACTGTTAATATCCAATATTTTTGCCATCGTGAGTTACGTACGCCCGCAATATATAAAAAAAAAACTCCCTTTGATCGATCAAGATAGATAAACTATGAAGTTTCAAATAGAGATAAACAAAACAGAACACAATAGATTTACGTGGTTCGAAAAGATTGCCTACATCGATGGGCGGCGATGATAATTCTTTAATTTTGAAAATTGTGAAAATATAAAACAATTTAATTAGGTTTCTGAACTTGAAATACATATGGCGTCATATGACAAAACACAAATTTTTTAAAGAAAAAAATACCCCAAGAAATTGTACAGACACCCAAAAAAATCCCAATCCTGAGCCCTCGAAACCCCACACACCCAACCCAAGTTACATCCAAATATAACTCAAGTTAGGGTCATAAATCAACACTCAAGACAATCAATTTTTTGTACCTCCATTTTGATATACAACTATTTGAACCATCACAATGATGGTCCTTAAATCATTACATTGGTGGGTCCTGCCCATTTGACTTCCTCTAATGATTTATTGTGATGTACAATCATCTTGTGACATTATTTTCTCTCTCTTTATCCCAAGATGGAACCTTCCTCGGGCTTTTGTGTTAGCTTTGAATTAAATCCCATTTTAAAATTAAATTTTGTGACTTACATATTTTGCATCCTACTAAAATATTGTGAATAGAAATTTACAGTAAAAATACTATAACCCATCAATAAAAATTTGCATTCATAATGTACTTGGTTGTCCCTCCATAAATCGTAGTAAAGTTTTGTTGGGTATTTTATCATACTCTATCAAGTGCTAATGGATGCAAATATGTACATATGCTCTCAAGATTTTCCTTGAGAAATTATTTAAAAGTTTCCCATACATAGCAAGGATTTATCATTTTTCAAATCATGTATACTTATGACAAATTGAATTTTATAAAATATAAATGTATCTGGTTACTATGCAATATTTATAGAAATAAAAATTTCCATAAAATTAACAATTAGCCGGGATCGTAAATAAGTAAAAATTTGGTCATGTTTACCTAAATATCTCTTAGATTTTTATCTAGTCAATGGAAGACTATCTTTACCTCTCAAACGCTCCCTAGGGCTCTTGGCTTCTTCATTCTGTCTCCTGGCCAAATGGTTGGGACATTTACCAGTTTGTCAACAAAATTGACTCTAGAAAAAATACATCCCCTCAAAATCGACCGTTACCTAATCAAGCCGAACCATTTTTTTATAAGTAAAATTTCATTAAAAAGAACTAGTCAAGATGACCATCAAGAAATAATCAAGCCTTGTCATTGTTGCGACACTAGTTTCTCTCTTTTAGTCTCATGATGGACCCCTACATCATGGATCTTCCATACATGGACAAAATTTAGTTTAAGATCCACTTGAATAATTTGGAAATCGGGAGTTTATATCCGATCCTTCCCTAGGCTTTCGTGTTCCTTGATCTTTCGTGTTAACTTTGAAAGAAATTCCATTTTAAAATTAAATTTTGTAACCTACATATTTTGTAAGCTACTAAAATATTGTGAATAGAAATTTACAGTAAAAATACTATAACTCATCAATAAAAATTTGCATTCCTAATGTACTTGGTTGTCCCTCCATAAATCGTAGTAAAGTTTTGTTGGGTGTTTTATCGCACTCTATCCAGTATTAATCTTTGCAAATATATATGCAATCGTGATTTTCCTTGAGAAATTATTTAAAACTTTCCCATATAAATGTATCTGGTTATTATGCAATATTTATAGCATTTTTTTTTTCATATAAAAAAAAATTTTAATAGTTGTCAAAAAATCTATAAGCAAACAAACGCCGATGGCAAACATTATCTGTTGTTAGGCAGGAATATCTGTACATGAATGGCTCCACAGCCAAATTTGACTTTCAATTTTAAATATTCAAATCCAAAGTAGACACGTATGGTTGCCTTATTCAACAATCTTTATTCCATCACTAACTATTTTTTCCTCCGAACAAAACTATAAATACCTCTCAACCTTTTACCACATTCTCATAACCCATTGTTCTCAATCTTCCTCCAAAACCCCATTAGTATTACTCAAAAAAAAAAAAATAGTAATAATGGTATCCCCCTCTGCCATGAAGACCTTACTTATCACCCTAATTTCAATCGGAATTTTTGTTACAATTCTGTCGGAGTCCGTTGTGGGGCAGAATTGTGGCTGTGCTCCAGGCTTGTGTTGCAGTCAATTTGGGTTTTGTGGTACTGGCCCCGAATATTGTGGCACTGGCACCCCGCCCGCCACCAACGGTGGCTCGGTTGCTGACATTGTAACGCCAGCTTTCTTTAATGGAATTATTAATCAGGCCGCTGCTGGGTGTGCGGGCAAGAACTTCTACACACGGGACGCGTTTATCCAAGCCCTAAATTCGTACCCTAGTTTTGGTACAGTAGGGTCCCAAGATGTCTCAAAACGCGAGATTGCAGCTTTCTTTGCCCATGTCACACATGAGACTGGACGTAAGTATATGATCAAATTTTTTTTTCCTTTCTTATATGGATTGGGATCGAGTGACTCACAAAAAACACGCAATCCCAACTGTTACATTACAAAATTAAATTATAAATCCTAACCATATGATTTCATGTTTCGACCCTTGGAGGTTGCATGTTTAGTAGGAGTCAATGGATCCCAACCATTTTCTTAAATGATCTAACCAAAGGTTTAAAAGGGTGCATGGATTACATTACAGATGTGTGTCACACACCCACATTTCATGTTACAATATTTGTTATCCACATAAAATATAGATTTTGTGACCGAGTCTACTACAATCCACCTTATAATAATAAAAGATAGTTATTTAAATATGTATATATAATATTAAACAATTTGACTCATTGGAGACAGAGATAATCGAATTTAAAACTCTGTTTCAAAAACAAACATTAGATATAATCGAATTACTCTATAGGGTTCCCAATCCCACTCGATGCATTTCTTTGTTGGCTTGCATGCATGCATCTATTTCCTACTTGAATGACTGAGTCCACTTGAAGTTTAACTGAGTCAACTCATCTAAGATTCATTGAGTTGACTCATTTGAGTTTTGAGTTGACTCTGAGTTTTAAACATAATTTATGGGGTAAATTACACTTTCACCCCCTATAGTTTGATGTAATTCTAGGGTCATTTCAACAATTCCACTTACCTCCCCTATGGTTTTATAACGGCTTCACTTATCCCCTTCCATCTACTTGTTGTCAACCAAACAGTTTTACCCTTTTTAAAAATCTTACTTTTTGTATAAATAAAAATATCTGAAAGCAGATCCTCTGTATCACACCTTTTGTATAAATAAAAATATCTAAAAGCAGATCCTCTGTATCACACGATTCATGTAGCACAGATCCAATGATTGAAAAAACGTCACATCAGCCATACACTTAGATCCCACTATTAAAATATTGGGTATTCAATTAATAGCCATTCGTTTTCAAAGACATGGATTTTGAGGAAAAAATTATTTTTTGATATAGTTTTTTTTTTTTTTTAAATCAGATCTAAATCATGATGACAAGAGGTTGAGACGTTAGTTTTTTTTTTTTACAAGATAGCTCTCTCTTTTCCATTGGATTTGTGATACTAGAATCGTGTACTACACAGGATCCACTTCCAAAATATCTGTGTGGAAAAATGGGTTTTCTCTTTGCCAAGTCGGGAATATTTTTATAGTTATGAATTTTTTTTTCTAAATATATAAAATGAGGGGAAAATGGGTTTTCTTGTTTCCTAGTTGGGAATATTTTTATAGTTTTGAAATTTAATTTTTTTTTTAATGTATAAAATGAAAGGGTAAAATAACGAGTCGTCTTGGAGTGACCTCAAGTTGGAACCTCACATCGCACTTCTTGACGTGAAAGTGTATGGAACCATAGATGCTTTCATCAAATTATGCCAAACTACAGGGGTAAAGTGTAATTTACCCTAATTTATAAGAAGTTGACCAGAAAACAATCACTTTTTGGTAAAGGACTAAAATATACCCTAATTTATAAGAAGTTGACCAGAAAACAATCACTTTTTGGTAAAGGACTAAAATACCCTTTAATTATCTTGCTTGAACAGACTTTTGCTACATAGAAGAGATAAATGGTGCCTCCCAGGACTATTGTGATGAGACCAATACTCAGTACCCATGTGTAGCCGGAAAGAATTACTACGGCCGAGGACCACTTCAACTCACATGGAACTACAACTATGGCGCGGCAGGAAACAGCATTGGATTCAATGGCCTAAATGCTCCAGAAACCGTGGCCAACGATCCCATCATATCGTTCAAGACTGCCTTGTGGTTTTGGATGACCAATGTTCATTCAATCATAACATCAGGCCAAGGATTTGGTGCAACAATTCGAGCAATCAATGGTGCTATTGAATGTAATGGCGGAAACCCTGGAGCTGTTGATGCAAGGGTTCGATACTACACCGATTATTGTAACCAATTCGGTGTGTCACCTGGTGACAACCTCAGATGCTAGAAGTATAGCAAATCGATATGATCGGCCATCTAATTAAGTAATTATTTTTCTTAATTTATGGTGTATGACAATAAATTAGAAGGAAATAAAGGGAAGTATATGTAATAAAAGTTGATTTGGCAACAAAGTAATAACAATAATGTCTTCATCCAAGATATATTAATGGAAGATGGTTTGAAATTTATGAAATTAGTCCAAATTGATGGATGTACATGCATTTACTCTTGCATGTATCATTATTTCTTGAAAATGCACTAAGGGTATCTGCGATATTGAATGGAATTCATTTCAATGTAATATGACTATGCAAGAAAATTAATTGAAAAAAATAATTTATGAGGAAAATTGATCTTGTTGATCAATTCCATCTAGGAAAATGTTGAAAGGAGAGTAGGTTTTCAGTTTTGGAGTTGGTGGTAATCTTGAAAGAATAACATTAGGAGGTGGGATAATAGTTTTCGTATGGCCAAGGGTGTAATATATCTATTTTGGTGGGATAATGATTTCTAGAGAACATGCCATCGCGCTTGGAAAAATTATATTTTCTAGGGATAGTCACATTTTCCGTGGAAAATTGTTGTTTCTTTCATTTTTCATGTGCAATCACACAGACCTTAATTGATAATGCATAGATCGACTATCACTAAATCCGAACAATTTACCTTAGAGTTCAAGAAAAAATGCAGATATAATCTAGGGAAAATTACTTAATAGTTCATGGTGCTAACTTCTCTTTCAATTTAGTCCTTGACTTTTGTCCGTTATGAAAATAGTTCATTTAGTAAATACATTTTTTCAAAACATTCCCTAAACCTCACTCTAGACATTTCTCACGATTGAAATGTTGAAATTCCCATAACCATTCAAACTCACCATTTTTGACCAAAAAATTGGATTTCGGCATCTTGATCAAGTTTTAGATGAAATTCCGGGCTTTGCATTGTGTCTAAACCTAGAGGGGGGGAGGGTGAGTAAGTAAAATAAAAATTCTGTTTTAAAATTCACTTGACGAAACTAACCTATGTTTCACCATTACGTTAACTTAAGTAAATACATAAATATGCACAAATTTAACTTAACCTATTCATGGCATTGCATACATTACTAAAATATGAAGTATGCATTTTATCAAATACTTGATATGCAAGTCATGTCATTCATTTAAAATAGAACACAAGCATAATCGAAAAGTGGAAACAAAGTTTATGGCAGTTCAACAACTTGCCTACATCTATTACCAAGCACCTTACTCTCGAGTCTTGGGTTTCACTATCAATAAAGGTTTGTGGTTTACCTCAAAACCTTATACAGAATTTTATACATAGGATAAATTCAAAAAACCTTAAGACCAAGAGAACCGCATCCTCTTGAAATGAAAATTTTTCATTGGTTGAATCCCTTAACCTTCTTGTTCATGAGAGGTAGCACCTCACTCATACTCTAATTTTCTCCTTAGGAAACTTAGACCCTTGATCTCTTGAGTAGAGTCATCAACTCTTCTCAAAAGCTTGGTTTTGTCTTGGAACTAAGAACCTCTTTTTTTTTTAAAGAAAAAGAAACTAATAAAAATACTCACAATGACTAGACTCAATGGATCGATTTACCAATACGGTGCTTAGAATTTTTCACGTCCTTGAGAGTGTCATCTTCATCTAGATATGTTCCTTACTTCAAGTGGATGCTCCAAGCTTCTTAAGATTTACTACTATGTGTGCAAGCAAGGGTAGATGGATGAAGGGGTTCAACAATGGGAGAGGCTTAGGTTGAATGTGTTTTCAAATAAGTATGGAGCCCCCCTTGACTTGAGAAAACTTGGAGAAGATGGGAGATCAATGTAGGTTTTCTCTAAAGTTGGAAACTTGAGAGAAATGAGCAAAAAAACTCATTGTAAGGGTTATTTTCGAGCAACCAATAGCTCTATCATAGGTACCAATTTTCAAAACACTGCCACCGGTTCCATCTGCCAATTGTTGCTAGTGCCACTGATTTTAGTGAACAGTGCCATCAGTGTAATTACAAAAATGTCATTGAGGGGTATTTTGGTCATAATTTTCAAACAATATCTCTGATTGACATGCCGTTCGAGATTTTGATAGATCTTACTATGTAGAACATCCCCAAACTGCTACCAATGGGTGGCCATGGCATAAATAGTTGAAATAACTAAAATACCTTTTTTTTTTTTTTTTCAGGTCAAAATGAACTTTCGAAAAGTCCAATGATGAAATGATTCGGAGGGGTAGTAGATTTTACCTATGTAATGTCTTCAAAAAAATATCGAGCATAGTGGATGGTCTTAGGGTGGTCAAATTTATAATGTCCCCAATATGATTATTTTCGATTTTCAAAAAGTTCGATGAGTGACCTGGTTGAGGAAAGAGTTTTCCTAATCGCTACGAGTCGACTTATCAATAATCTAAGTATTGGGAAATGATCTTAGGTGGTCTTATTACCTTTTAGGCTTTGTGCACACACATTGGAGCTTTTTGTCGAGGTGCGTGCAATTGAGTAATTTTACCGGAGTCTTCATATATCTTCAATGACAAATAGATTTGACACTCAAGATATGTCTCAGGATTTACAAAATATGGAACTAACATTGGAGACTCCATTTCGATGAAAAGGATTTGAGAATGAAGAAAAAAAAACCATTTTCATGGATTTCTTAAAGCATTTTGAAGATGCATGTATAAAAAACCGACGTTTTTTCAATTGTTTTCCTTCCTTTTTGGAAAATCTGTTAAGGATGGTTCTTTTGGTTTGAAATTTTACAAGTTGTTCTGTCAAATTTTAAGATGATTTGTCTATGTATTTTAGTTGGAAAAGCTTGAAAAAACAAAATCAAGTGGTTTTATAGTGTCAAGGTTAACAATTTTTTTTTTTTTAATTATTGGTGAGGTTGACAATAATTAAAAAATATGTGACCTCGACAATAATTTTTTTTTTTTTTTTAAAGTTTGGACCTCCACTCTATAAAACCCACTTGATTTTATTTTTCGAGTTTTTCCAAGTAAAATACATGAAAATATCGAATTTCATCCAAAAAGAAAGCAAAATGATTGAAAAATTCTAGTTTTTTACATGCATCTTCAAAATATTTGAAAAAATAAAAATAAAAACCCCTTGAAAATGAATGCTTCTTCTTTCTCAAATCCTTTTCATTGGAAATGAGTCTCCAAAACTTGATCAGGATGTCGAAAATCCAATTTTTTGGGCGAAAAATTGTAATTTTGAATGATTAGGGCAAGATCGACATTTCAATTGTGAGAAATGTCTAGAGTAAGGTTCAATGACTATTTTGAAAAGAGGGATTTACTAAATGGACTATTTTGACGATTTACAAAAGTCAAAGACTAAATTGAAAAAAAAGTTAGCGTCACGGAGTATTAAGTAATTTTTCCTATAATTTAATATTTTATATTGTGAGGTAATTACTAATGGATAAAGCAAGTATATTGATTGCAGAATGTCAAAAGAGTAGCTTCATTATCTAATTGACTAAAGATTTGTTTTATATGACTTTTAATAAAGTTAAAAGGGAAGCATATGACTTACATATTTCCTGGTAGACATTCTCTCGAATCTAATTTGGAATTTATTTTATCAAATCTCAATATTAAGACCAAATCAATCTAATAACAATCGGATCATATCCTAGTCGGACTAAACCCGATTTGATGTACAAAATCTAAATAAACCTCATATATTTAAACAAATATTTAATAGAAATGCCTAAGTAACATTGGTGTCAAATTCAATGTTACTCCAGCAAATGACTTTATTTGATACAGTCACTACAAGAAATTTGTTCTGTAGCAACGGATTACAACGACGGCTTCATTTAAACCGTCGTTATATCTATCTATAGCGACCCAAAATTAATATCGTCGCTGTAGTGCGTGAACAAAATGGTAAATTTTTCTCTTTCTCCCTTCCTACATTTCTTAGGTTTCTCCAATGATGAGGAAGAAGAGCTCAGTCTCCATTTTCTTCCATCGTTGGCAACAGGTTCTCTCTCTCTCTCTCTCTCTCTCTCTCTCTCTCTCTCTCTCTCTCTCTCTCTCTCTCTTTCTCTCTCTCTCAAACAAATAAACCTCCTGAGTCTCGCTGAGTTTTTCTGAAAAAACCTCTTTGTAACATTTCTGAAAAAAAATCTAATTTTCTCCTTTTGCTCCCAATTCAGATTGGTATCTTCCTCTATGGAACTCAAAACTAGACGAATTGGATCAAAAATCCCCTAATTTTTGCGCCAAATCAGTCGTTTTGCCTTCTTTCTCATTCAACTCGATCTCTAAGGTTTATATCAAATTTTTACCTCACACGATTTATCTTCTCTATTCAACTCGATCTCTCTCATCGACTTTCTCAGACTCTATTGGATTTCACCTATCTAGGGTTTCGATTTCTCAATCGGATTTCAACTCTCCAGGGTTATGGATGTTCACATTGAGAAAGCGAGGTGTTTGTTTTGTTGTTGAATCTCAATTGTTAATCTTAAAAATCAAATCCAATTGAGGTTTAATTGGTCGATATTGTTTGAATGTAGGAGGGTTTTGAGGTGTTAGAGGGATCTTCGAAGGTTGTTCCTCCTCGCAATTTTTCCAAGAGAAGCCGAGCTGTAGAAGTCCACAATTTATTCGAAAAGGTGAAAATTTTCATTCTTAATTATCTCTGTTTCTCAGGATTTTGATTTGAAGTGGTTTAATTATTGATATTTGTAAATGTTGGACAAAGGAGGAGGAGTCGAATTAATGAGAAAATGAGAGCCTTACAGAATCTACTTCCAAATTCTAACAAGGTTTTTAAATTTTTTTATTTTATATTAATTTTCTTAATTTCGGAATCCAATTCGGTTTGAGCTCAAGTAGCTGACCGAACAATTTGATGTTCTGTTATGATAGACAGATAAGGCGTCGATGCTTGATGCAGCCATCGAATATCTCGAACAGCTTCAACTTCAAGTTCAAGTGAGTAGTTTTCACTTCTCATTGGTAGTAAATCTCAATCCTTTTGGTAATTTCTTTGACTATTCCTTTCTTGGTAATTTTGGTGTTGTAGAGATTATGATGATGATTAAGTTTTTAGTTTAAAATTCCAATTAACTGGGTTTCTTTTTTTCCTTTTCAAATTCCAATTTTTCTGATGAGGGATTTTAAAGCTTTAGTAAGTTTGGATCGACAAATGCATTGTCTGAATATACTGATCAAAGCAATTAGTTCAATTTTCCATTACAACAAGTTCAGGATCTTAGAGTCAAAACTTCTGATTCCAAAGGGTCAGTAATTTTATTGCTACTTGAAAAACAAGGAGAAGTCAATTCTCTTATTAGTAAAGTTGGAATGATTAACTGAATGAAAAATACATCTAAGCATCTCCTTAGTTTTGGCCTTTTCCCCTCAACTAGAATTGTTTTTATCTTATTTTTCATTGGAGTAAGAATCATGTCCTTGGTGCTAATTCTCTACTGAAATTCTAAGGAACAGTAACTCAATCCTGGTTTCAAGAATCCTTTGCTCTGTAGCGAAAACTGAAATTTTAAATCTTTCTTCATGCATTTTAACATTTCTATCCCAAATTCTCTATAGGGACTTCGGGCACCTCTAAAGAGCTTGTTACATAAACCAATAAACAGACATACACATTTTTCTATAGGGAGGTTATCTGGTTTTAATTCTCATATACGCTGGCCACATATGGGCATTCTTGTTTTGTTCTATAGGTCAAAAGAGATCCAATATCCAATGAGATGCAAAGAATGCATCAGCAACTAGAGTACTTACAGGCAGAACTACTTTGTGCTCGTGGAGAAGGAGCTTTGTCTGTTCTCGGAATGCAATTTCTTGTATACATGTGAGTCACATGACATTAATAAACCTATTTCTTCTTTATTAAAAGTTTGGGGGAGTCATTTATATTTATTCATTGCATGTTAAGTCTTAAGATTCTTTACCATTGGTTTGCCAATATCGATTTTAGTAGTTTTGTTAAATTGATGTGTGAAAACAGAACATCTGTGATATAAATTTATATTTTAATGAAATGCTTAGTACCCTTGTCTTGAGGTTGTTTGTTAAAAATGAAATGCTTAGTACCCTTATCTTCTAGGAAGGATAAAAAAAAAATGAAGAGTTGTATCCTAAGTCTCTGTACCAATGTCCATATCTTTTGTGATGCTTACTCATTTTGTCAAAAATTTCTGAAGAAATGTGGCAAATAAAAATAAAAAAAAAAAAAAATTGTTAGACATTATTGGCAGCAATTCTGGACAGATAAAAATAAATAAATAAATAGATAAAAATAATTTTTTTCTTACTTCTAGTAAGTAGTAATGTAGAACAGAACCTTGTTGGCCTATAGTTCTAGTACAACATATATAATCTAAATCTATGTTGGTCATCTTTAATCTACTCTTATCAAAGTACTTCAATCTAATCTTAGAGGATACACCTCTTGTCAAGCATGGTTCTGATCTCATCTCCATGATGTTTTAATTTCTAACATTTTTTCAAATTGGGACATAGTCAATCTAGATCTGATCAAATAAGATTTCAGATCAGAACCTTATCAAAATCTAAATCATCGGTCCATACCAAAAGTTATCGGATGAGCACATATCAGATTTCAAATCTGGTCTGATCCATTAACAACCCTAAGACATTTATATAATAAAACACAATTGTAGGGCCCACTTTTGTGGGAAACAAATCCAATTAGGATAAACATCCTAAACACTTTTCTCATCTCTCCACCCCTCTAACTTTACTATATTTCCTAATTTACTCCTTTAACACACTTTATTAGTTTTCCTCTTTTACCCCTTAACCTTAATCTGTTTTTAATAATACCCTCAACTTTATTTTTTCCTCTTTTTCACCATTAATCCCTCTTAAATTTTATTGTCATAACTCTTCTCCTCCCCCCCTTTTCAATAATACTCTTTTAACTTTACTATATATCCTCTTTTACACTTTCCATCCCAAAGTTAATTTTAATAATACCCTTTTAATTTTATTATTTTTATTGTTTACCCTCTTAACCCCCAAATAGGATGCCATGTCGTAGGCACGAACGAACTTTAGTATCATTATAAAATGTATCCTATTTATTGTGATTGTTATATATGTATATATGGGTTGGGTTCCATTGACTCGTGAAGATTGGCTCATGAAAAAAAGAGCACATCATCAACCTATTCCAAAACTTCTAATCCCATCAAAACTAATTTACAAAAATTAGACGGTCCACGATTCTTCAACTTGTAAACTAGGGTTAGAAGTTTCAAAATGAGCTGATTTTTTGTGAAGATGATCTCTTCACCGTAGAGATCATCCTCACAAAAAATCAGCTTATTCCAAAACTTCTAACCCCATCAAAAGTGATTTACAAAAACTGATTGGCACAAAACTTGGCAAACTTTAGGGCTACCGAACCACTCCCTATATATATATATATGTGTGTGTGTGTATATATATATATATATATATATATGGGAAATGTTCTGCAACAAACATTTTGGCAAAACATTTTTCAAAACATGGGTTAGAGGTTTTGAAATTGGCTGATTTTTGGTGAGGATGATCTCTACGGTGAGGAGATCATCATCACCAAAAATCAGCCCATTCCAAAACTTCTAACCCCATCAAAAATGATTTACAAAAAATTGACGGTCCATGATTTTTCAACTTGTAAACTGGGCTAGAAGTTTTGGAATGGGCTGATTTTTGGTGAGGATGACCGTAGAGATCATCCTCACCAAAAATCAGCCCATTCCAAAACATCTAACCCCATCAAAAATGATTTACAAAAAATGGACGGTCCACGATTTTTCAACTTGTAAACATGGGGTTAGAATTTTTGGAATGGGCTGATTTTTTGTGAGGATGATCTCCTCACTGTAGAGATCATCCTCACCAAAAATCAGCCCATTCCAAAACTTCTAACCCATGTAGGACAAAAATGGTTGGCTAAAATGTTGGCCAAAATGTTTGGTGCTGAGCGGGATCTTATATATATATATATATATATGTGGGTCCCGTTCAACACCCTAAGCTTTACCACACACTTTAACAAACGTGTTTTGTCTTACATGGGTTAGAAGTTTTGGAATGAGCTGATTTTTGGTAAGGATGATCTCTATGGTGAGAAGATCATCCTCACCAAAAATCAGCTCATTCCAAAACTTCTAACCCCATCAAAATGGTTTACAAAAAATGGACGGTCCACAATTTTTCAACATGTAAACATAAGGCTAAACCTTTCGGAATGGGCTGATTTTTGGGGAGGATGATCTTCTAATCATAAAGATCATCCTCACCAAAAATCAGCCCATTCCAAAACTTCCAACCCATGTAGGACAAAAAACATTTGTTAAAGTGTGTGGTAAAACTTAGGGTGCTGAACATTTCCCTATATATATATATATATATATATATATAGGGTCCCGTTCGGCACCCTAAGTTTTACCACACATTTTAACAAACGCGTTTTGTCCTACATGGGTTAGAAGTTTCGGAATGGGCTGATTTTTGGTGAGGATGATCTCTATGGTGAGGAGATCATCCTCACCAAAAATCAGCTCATTCCAAAACTTCTAACCCCATCAAAAATGATTTACAAAAAATGGACGGTCCACGATTTTTCAACTTGTAAACATGGGGCTAAACATTTCGGAATGGGCTGATTTTTGGGGAGGATGATCTTCTAATCATAGAGATCATTCTCACCAAAAATCAGCCCATTCCAAAACTTCTAACCCATGTAGGACAAAAAACGTTTGTTAAAGTGTGGTAAAACTTAGGGTGCTGAACATTTCCCATATATATATAAATGGAAATGTTTGAACAAACATTTTGACAAACATTTTTCAAAACATGGGTTAGAAGTTTTGGAATGGGCTGATTTTTTGTGAGGATGATCTCTACAGTGAGGAGATCATCATCACCAAAATTCAGCCCATTCCAAAACTTCTAACCCCATCAAAAATGGTTTACAAAAAATGGACGGTCCATCATTTTTCAACTTGTAAACATGGGCTAGAAGTTTTGGAATGGGCTGATTTTTGGTGAGAATGATCTTCTCACCGTAGAGATCATCCTCACCAAAAATCAGCCCATTCCAAAACTTCTATCCCATGTTTTGAAAAATGTTTTGCCAAAATGTTTGTTGCTGAACGGGACCCATATATATATATATATATATATATATATATATGGGAGGATGCTAAAGTTGTCAAGTGTTGGGTTTAGTCTCGCAAGGAATGCAACCCTCATGTTCAGTTGTCATCGTTGAGTTTAGAACCCTGAACAAATTTCCCATGATAAGCCAGAGGAAAGTGAGGATGATGTAACATCATCATGCCCCTAATGCCCTAGGTGACTCCTGTGCTACAATGGCTGGACCAAAGGATAGTGATCCTGCGAGAGTCAGCTAACCCAAAAATTCATCCTCAGTTTGGATTGGAGGCTGGAACTCGCCTGCATGAAGTCAAAATTGCTAGTATCACCAATCAACCATACAATGGTGGATTCATTCCTGAGCCTTGTCCACAATGCTCGGCACTCTATGGGAGTGGGTCATGCGCAACAAGGGAGATGCCAAAGGCAGGACTTGTAACTAGAGTGAAATCGTAATAAGGTAGCCCTACTGAAAGGTGCGACTGAATCACCTCCATTTCAGGAAGAGCTAACGCATATGAGTTTAAATGTAGTTAATGAGATTTATATGACTTGCAAATTGCCCGGTAGACATATCACTGTAAACCATATCCCATTTATTATGGCTACTATACATTGAGATATCCCTAACACTATCAAAATATAGAGTCATGATAAAATGACTCCCCCATGTGGAATACTCAATCGACTTCCATGAGGTGACATGTGCTAGAATTGTTCTGTACTCCTCAATATACATAATGATAAGGTCCTAATATACCAATTTTGAGACCATAATTCCACAAAGATTATCAACGCATAAGTGTTAGTTCCCTTTAAATAACAGTGAATTTATGTAACAATTTGCAGGTAAAAAGGGCATATTTGGAAGCCAACAATTTATGTAACAATTTTTGTTACAACATACGTGTAGACACCCTAATTTAAACGGGCCTTCAATTGAAAGGGCCCAAAAATAGCAATTTTTCAATAAAGTTGGCCAATGGGCCTCAAAAGCCCAAATCATTGAAATGTAGCACTTTTGTCAAAATCAAGGCCCCTAAGACCCCCTTAAGGGTCTAATGGACTCACGTGAAAAGGCTCAGTATGCTCCCATCTACTTCACTCCACTCAAAACATCGACTTTTAACAAAGTGGCTAACGGGCCTCAAGGGCCCAAATCTCTGAAAAATGGCATTTGTAATTGGACCGAGGCTCCTAAGACCTCCCAATGGTCTAAGGGACCCACCGAAAGGGTTTGACCTATCCTCCACATGCCCAACCCTCACCGCTCCGCCTTTTCATCCAAGAATACCCAAAGACTCGATAAAATTCTCCAACGGACCTAAAAGGCCCGATTTGCCAACACGTGGCATTTTTTATCGAACCAACAATTGCAAAAATCTCAAAAAAATTAGTAAATTAAAAAAGTGAGACTTGGGACACCCACCCTTCCTCTACCTTCACCACTCCATCTTCCAAACCCCCAAGCACCCTAAGCTCATTCTAAGCCCACAAACCGTAACCTTTCCTAAATCAATTTCTCACCTTACCCCTAACCTAAATTCAATCCCATGCTACCTAAACCCTAAAAATAACCCAAACTCTCATAACCATTTCCAAGGTAACCCCTAACCAACTTCTAAAATCCAAAGCCATCTCTGAAACTCAATTCCAATGCCCTTAAGCCCAAATCCATATCCAATTCATATCTAACCCACAATCCTAACCCATAAACCACAACCCACATCAACCAATCACTCTTTTATCATCAAAAGGTGACACATGTCATCACCCCCTCTCACCTCCTTCATCAAACCACCCACCCCATCATTTTTCTCCAAAAAATTAACTACCCACATCACCTTTTCTTTAAAAAATCACATCAACCCACACCTTCCCCTAACCTACCATCATTACTTCCTATAAACCTCCATTCTCTCAAATCAAACACCATCAACCCATACCCCCTAACCTACCCTCATAATTTCATAACCCCTATTCTCTCAAATCAAACACTTCCAACCCACACCTCCCCCTAACATACCATCACCATACCTCTCCCTGATCTATCATCATCATTTCCTATAAACCCATCTCTATAACTTAAACTTACACCCATCCTCTCAAATCAAACACTCAATCTCTCCCATTAATTAAATATAAACCTCTAACCTCCACACATCTTGCCACATGTCACCATCTCCCTCACTCTCTCAACCACCTTCTTACACCCTCCATTCTTTTAAACCAAACACCACTCAATCAATCAATCACCTTCTTAAACATCCATCATCTCACCTCACCAAACACTCCACTCAAATGATTTGGGTAAGATCCAAATCATTTGGATCAAAACACAATCCATTTACCCTCATTACATAATTACCCATCTCCCAACTCCTAATTTCATATCCTCCACTTTTAAAACATATGTCATTCTCTACTTTCCCCCACTTTAGCCCATTATATCCCTAAACTAATCCCTCAACATCTATAAATACCCCCCTCCTCTTCCCAAAAATGGTTCCGAACTCTCACTACAAAAATCTCTTACCCAACTCTCACTATAAAAATGTCTTACCAAGTCTCACAAAAATCACTCTACTCCCTACTCTTCATTCTCTACTCATCTCTTCACTACTCTCTCACACTAATCTCAAAAGAGTTACATTCTCATGATTCATTAAGGACTCAACTCAAGAAGACATAGAAGAAGGAAGGAAAGAAAATAAAAGAAAACCTTGAAGTTTCAAGGTGGGTCCAAAATACCCCTCCCCCCCTCTCCTCCTCCCTCTTCTATTATCCCCTCTCCTCCTCATTTTTTTTAAATGAACTTAGGGTGAATGGTTCTCAAGGAAAAAGTTTACAAGGATCATTTCCCATTAATAGAATGATCCTATGATCGAGCCGAAAGAAAACCCCTATTCAGGGTACAAATGCACACACGTGGTACTTTATTTTTTTAACTTTTTTTAAAATCAAAATGACTGAGTTCTTTGAGGTTACCACCACTTGGCGGTGAGAAAATGGTGTCTAACACCTTTCCTTTTCTCCAATCGAGCCGCTTACCCCGAATCTCAAGGTTTGATCACCCCTTATCCATCGCGAGTCGCTACGTGCCAAGACGTCATTTTTTTAAAAATGTACATCGGGTGACCATTCACACCCACTTACAACATGAATCGTGGCGACTCCAATCCTTAGTAGATGTGGTCGTCGTAATGACGAAATCCACGTATCTACAATACGAATAAAAATATAACAACCAACTAAAACTGAGTAGTAAAATCTTCCACGTCACCACATCGCGACATCACCCTACCCCATCGCGGCCTTCCACTACATCATTTATAAGAAAAAAATGACTAAATAAGGCGGAAAAAACGACGAACTAAAGTCGTTGTTTATTTACAACAGGTTTTGTTAGTTGTTTAGTCCTTAACGACGTCTATAATTGTCGATTATAAACAACTAATTTAATCCGTCATTAAATAACTAAGTGAGTTACTATTGCCGCACCCACTTTTACTAATGCTACACTGTTTAGTGCGGCGTTAAAAAAAATTATGCTGGCAAAATTATTTATATCGATTAAAATTCAGACTCAAAACTTAACAACAGTCGATTCGAATGTTCTTCTCCAAAAAACCCTAGAATCTCAAAACTTAGACTCAATTCGATTTCCTCTATCAGGATTCTAGGTTTTTTATTTTCGATCTCTACTCACAATATCCCATTTTGTGATTTAGCGTTTCGGATTTACAATCGTCTCTCTTTCGATCCCAACCAAGAGTCTTCAGCAATCCAAAGAGATTACGAAATCAGGCAAGGTTCGACACCATCTTCTCCGGCACAAGCTTTCCAGGTAATTCTCTCTCTCTCTCTCTCTCTCTCTCTCTCTCTCTCTCTCTTTCTCTCCACGTTGTTGTATTTGTAACCCTAAGAAGAGGAAGAGATGATGGGGCTGGTAGGGATTCACTGTATATGGAATTTTTTCAAGTAAATTTGATCTAATAAGATCTGTTTCAAGTCGAGACGAATGACATTAAGAATAATTTTAGAAATATTAAACAATTTAATAATTTCATAAATTCGATTAGTTTCGATTCTTGAGAGGGATCTATCTTTGCGATTATTGATTAGTTGGTATTTTGTGTTTCTTCTGCTCCTTTCCCTGTATTTTGGCCTATTTTGTCAAACAAGTTTGTCATGTATGGTTAGTGTGTTTGTTGCATCACATTGGAAGCTGTGTGTTGATGAGGTTGAGCTAATTTTTTGTTGGAGTTTTGGTTCTGACCCTTTGATCAAACTTTGGCTAAACAATCCTTCGATTTTTTGTTTGTTGAAAAAGCTCTTAAGAGAATTTTTATTTATTCTTTTTTTCTTTGTTTGTTTTTTATAAGTAAGCTTTAAGGTTTGCAAGGTGTGCATCTCAATAATTCTGACTGTAGATATACTTGCTCAAGAATGGCTTACCGTCATTGTCACGCATGAGATCTGACATACAGTATGGACCTATGTGTTCTTTTTTTTATCATTTTTATGTATTTATAAATGTATATGAAAAATAAAGTATAAACTCCTATTTTCAGTGTCGTCTTCATAGAGTGGTTGAACAGTTTTATTTGGATTAGACAAGGGTTTTATTTTAGTTTGAAATTGATTACTTGATTGTTCTTTCATCCTAGTTTTATTAGTTTTGATTTGTTTTGTTGTTGTTTGTAGTCTACCTTTTGAGACCTTTGTTAAAGCTTGATTGATTATCTATATGCTTATTTTAATTGTTATTTAATTATGGAGTTAGCTTGTGCTGCTACTTCTAGTTCATTCTGAAACGTCAATTTTTAGTGGTTGGGGGGATGCTCTTGGATCTTCAAATTAGGCGTGGCAATGGGTGGGATTTTAGACATTCCATCTCTCTAGTAGTTGGGTTCGACTATTCTTCCATATTGGTGTCTTAGAAGCAGTTACGGGCTTGTCTTGATCAAGGCTATTATGAAAAAAATCATATTTCAACTAACTAAGTTGGCTGTTTTTTTTTTGCTTTCTTCATGCATCCACAAAAAAGTGGGCCAAACTTTCCACAGAAATGTCTATGATAGGATTGGAATGATCATATTTGGTGGAAGGATGGGGGGGGAGGGAGTATTATTTTTCTAGCTTGTATTACATATAAAGTTCTTTAATATGAGATTTTAGCATTACTTAATTTGACAAGGTTCTGTCAATGGATGTTCAAATGAACGATCTTTCAAAAATAGATACTTACATAATCTATATTGATCATTAAGAACTCTATGCTTTTTCCTCCTTTCTCTACCTGGTTGCACTATAAAAGTTTCCGTTGTCTAATACAGTGTATTGGACTTGGGGCTAGAGTCACTCATGCAGTTAACCGTGTACATTACAGTCACTACGTCATAACAAGCAAAGTGCGACCCTGATTTTACGGAAAAAACACTATTATAAGCAGTCGTTTTTGTCCGACGGATTTCATCAGTCGCTCCAATAAAAATGACCCTATTTTTAGTTGGATTTATAGTTAATGTTAACTACAAATCAGGACCATCTCCATTGATGAAGTCATTTGGGATCGATCATCAGCTGTATTCGCTCCCCACACCAAAGATTTACATTCTCTCTAAGGTTTTAAGTTATCTCGCTGTCTCGCCCTTTCTCTCTCTCTCTCTCGCAAACGCTCCTCTCTAGGGTTTTTATCTATCTGAGACGCAATCAGATTTCGAACCTCTAGGGTTTCGATCTCTCTCAGATGCTATCGAATTTCAACTTTCTAGGTTTTGATCTCTCTCATCAAGTTTCTGCTAGGATTTTCTTACTCTTTAAGGTATGATTTCTTTAGATTTTTTCCCCCAAATCTTATAAATTTCTAATACAGCGGAATTCTAGGGTTTTACAGATTTCCAAGTTCAATTATCTCTTAGATCAAATCAACATTGCTTTGCTTCTGGTGAAATCTCTCAATCGAATCCTTTAAAGTTCTTTTAAATGTAGACATAATGTTTTGGATCTGATATATGATTGCTTAGAGAAAAATTCCTATTTTTATTTTAAAAATTTTCGTTGATAGAAATTCTTGTTTCAGAATTATTCTTTTATGTTTATTATCAATTTCATGATCTATGAGTAGTAAATTTGTTGCAATATTCTAATGTGTTTATTACATTTTAGACCTAGGGCAGAGCATGTAAACAAATGGAGCCTCTATATATGAACATATTTAACCAGTAAAACATAAGGTAATAAGGATGTAATTATAACTAAGAAAATATATATGGATATGTTTTCACTTTAGTCATAGCTCTGAATACCTTACATTCTAATACTTGGATTATTGTTTTGAATCAATTATGGATTGTTGATTCCATGCTACTCCTGCAACTACAGTTAAATGATCATCAAAGGAAGTGGGATCACCAATAAAGATTGCCAAAAAATTTCGATTGGAAGTTGGAAAAGGAATTCAAAGGTAAACATATACTTTAAATTAGTTCTTTTTTACTAATACTGTAATTCTAGTATGGTAGTTGAAAGAGTACCTCTGTTCTTTGCTGCTTTTAAAAATCTGTAATATTTCAATGATTTGTGAGTATGATGACTCCTACCTCCTACACATGAATATCTTGTAGCACCTGCCATCAGGCATTAGTCTTACCCTTATACCGGCAAAACACAATTAAATTGATCATTTTTTAATCAATCGCTTTATCTAGATTAGTTTCCATGAAATGGATACATTTCTTGTTGTATTTCATTAGAAGACATATTAGACATCCTTGTTGCTCAGTTGAAAATTGAAGAAACAAAACCCTGACAACACGGTCATAGTATTTATGTCAATCACTCAATCTTAATAGCAGCTTCATCATTTCCTTGTGTTCTCTAAGAAGCAAATTGTTAATTATGACATGATCCTCATGGTCTCTCCAATATTAATTTTTGGCTTGTACAATAAAAGGCTCTATAGGATTTTCACATTTACTATAATAGTTGTGCATATTCTTGTATAATATTGAATTATCATATAGTATTAATTTATGGATTTTGTGGGTGCAATGTGGCACACATCATTGTATATTGCTTGTTTCCATACATGCATAGGACTCTCCTATGGATCACATGGATCATGAGCAATGGGGTAAAACAAGCCCATTTTTTTCTGCCATCTCTCACATATGAATCAAAATTTTGTCATGCATTTGGTCTATATAGGGACACTATATTATACTACTATCACTACTTCCTACAATAATGAATGTCTCCAATATATTTTTTTTTTCACTACAATGTTTGGACATTTTCACTGCTGTAAAGAAGCTTGGGGTGGACAGGGCTGAAACAGGATCATATTTATTTTGATCACTAATAGCTAGAAATGCACGAGTAGCATTTGTTCAGATTGGCCAGTAAGAACTTTTTTTGTTTTTTATTTATACGTTTATCATCAAGTGATATGCACAATTGTTCTGGACTTAGTGATAGTTCCATTATTTCAGGTGGCAAACATTAATCCTTTAGAGGGGATCAAGACTGCAATGAAGAGAATACCTCCGGGTTGGGAGAACTCTTGGATACCATCTGAGTGTGTTACATTGATCAATGCTTTAAATGCGTAAGAAAAATGTCATCTTTCAATTGTTTTTCTTCTCTACCTTGATCAATGATGTTCCTATTGCATTGTCCTAAGAATCTGTTTTGTTGCAAAATGAGTCAGAAATCTTAGATTAGCAATGAAGTTCCTATCGCATTGTCCAGATAAATCTAACACCTTGGTGTTGGTGTTAATGCTTGATTAGTGAGTTATTTTGTAATATAACACCTTCACAGTGTTGGTGTTGATGCTTGATTAATGAGTCATTTAGTACTCTTGAATCTTCATAGTACTGTTAGTGCTGGTGTTGATGCTTCCTTAGTGAACCATTTGGTACTTTTGCTTGATCTTGCTGATAGTACTGTTGGTGTTTATTTTTTTTATTAGTGAGCCATTTGGTACTCTTAAAATTTGGTATGTATTGTTGGTGTTGATGCTTAATTAATGACTCAACCAGAGCCCTGGTTGTCATTCCATCAAGCATGGAGGCACTGTCTGTCATCCCTTTGCATAGAAAATCTAAGAGATCAGAACTCCTTCAGCGGCGTATCAGGAGACCCTTTTCTGTCTCAGAAGTAAAAGCAATTGTTCAAGCAGTTGAAAAGTTTGGAACTGGAAGGTATGTTCAATGATTACCACCACCCTTAATATGACCATAAAGCCTTTGGCCTTTTTTTTTCCCTGGTATAGGTGATGATTCCCATAGTAACCAACTTTAGATTCTGCAATTATTCGATGTGGTGGTCAGTTTGGTTAATAATTCAAATAAATCTGGGAGAATTCCAAA
This sequence comes from Akebia trifoliata, assembly GCF_017979445.1. Taxonomy (NCBI): domain Eukaryota; kingdom Viridiplantae; phylum Streptophyta; class Magnoliopsida; order Ranunculales; family Lardizabalaceae; genus Akebia; species Akebia trifoliata. The sequence continues at coordinate 2,825,894 of NC_141390.1, read as the reverse complement.
TTGGTCTTGGAATGCTTGCTGTTCGTTCCGGTCACCTCATGTCTCCACAGGTATGACCATATACTGATTATTTGCATGAACTTGGAGTATGTAAAAATAAATGTTCTGTATTTTTTTCTGGTTGAACAATTTTGGAGTTAAGGGATTTTGTTTTTTGTATGGTTCAACTAGTGATTAAAACCTGCTGGTAATTGCTGTACAGGTATTTGAAGCCATTCAGCAGGCTGTACAGCGTGCACCTCAGCCATTCAACAGGCTATACGGTGAGTTATTTAATTTTCCAATCCACCTAGCAGAGAAAGTTCATCTTTGCCATTGCGATTTTTCCTGTGTTCTTTGAAATATGGGTTTAACTTTTCAATTTTCTAGTTCACACATACCTGAAAAAATAATAATTCCAAACCAATTGTTTTTGCTGGTATGCAATAGTTTCCATTGGTTTCCATTGTTTCTTTCTCTTTTTTTCTTTCCTTCTTATTTCCAATTTTTAAGTTAAAATGATCAACTTTGTTCAGATACTAGGATTAAGTTGTTGATTTTGTGTGTGTGTGTGTGTGTGTGATTGTAATGTGATGTCGAGAAGATGACAATGAAAGGGTGCTCTGTGAAAGAAGTTTGAATGAAGGGGGTCGAATCAGAAGTTCAACAAAACAAACGAGGATCACGACCTTTCACTGGTTCGGATGGATTTGTGTGCATGGGTAATAGTAGTGAACCTCTTGTTGCCTCATTATATGTACCTAAAAATGACAAGCTTGGAAGATTGATGGGAATTTGATAATTCACTCTGTTATGGCTAGCAAAAAAGACATGGCATCTTCACGTTACAATGCCACTGTACCTTCAGCTAATGAAGATACACAAATTGGTTTGGCAATTGTTGGAAATTTGGGTTCAGCATTGGCAATAGGTGGAAGGAATGCAGAGAGAAGTTCTAACTTGTATAGAAGCCCAACTATGGGATAGAATGCACTTCCTGCTAGTTCAAGAAATGCTACAATGACAACCCAAAGTCAATTGCAGCTGATGGGTTGCTGCAAAATTGGTTCCGTGAAGGTTTGGTAGGTAATGATTATAGCTCTTGTACATGTCATTTATGTTATTTTCATTATGGTCTGATAAATGAACTGTAGATCCACTCGAGATTAATGAACATGATGACCAGCCTCAAGGACTATGTCACCCGGATGAAGGAGGTCAGAATGATATTTACTATATCAATGGTGAAAGCAAGAAAGCTGTTGAGAACTCCCCATTCCTTGAGAAGCTCAAGAAGAAGGGGTATGCAGTACTTTACATGGTTGATGCTATTGATGAGTATGATGTGGGTTAGTTGAAGGAAGTTGAAGAAAAGAAGTTGGTTTCTGCTTACAAAGAGGGATTGAAACTGGATGAGAGTGAAGATGAGAAGAAAATGAGTGAAACCATGAAGGAGAAGTTTTTAGCAGTTGTTGATATGTATAAGATGTTTGTGAAAATGGTTGTTACAACAATATCTTGATTAATTTTTCCTTTACTAATTTCAGAATTATACTTTTTTTAATGATCCATTTTTTTCAGTTTATAAATTCAGATTTCTGTTTTTTTTTTTTTTAAGTATTATAAATCAAGAAAAACGACTGTCTAAGACAGTCGTTTTTACCGTCGTTTTTTCCGATTGTCAAAGACAGTCGTTTTTAAAAAACCACTCCTTTTAAAACGACTCACTTTGCGACTATAGGAGCAGTATTTTTTTTAAAAACGACTGTCTTGGACAATCGTTTTTTATGCATTATGACGTAATGAATGTCCATACAACTTTTTTTTTTTTTCGTTAAACGAGAAGTATATTAAAATGAAAATCAAAGGGCATAGCCCTTATGTTACAAGCCCGTAATTCTTTTGGCACGGGCAAACTCTAGTATCCCAATAGACTTGCACACAGATAATTTCAATATATCTGACAAGTCAATGGATGGACTATTCACATTGACTATCGGGCTCTCTAAGACTGGAATGGCTTGCCCAAGTTCGTATTTCGAGTTTTTTTTTTTTTTTCTTAACTAAAACAGCAGTCCCACCCATTGGAACCCAAAAAGTTGACTTGGTTGATCAGGTCCAAGTTTTGACTAGTTACAAACTTGAAACTTGTAGAAGTGTATCACGCTTCCTTCTATGTCTCTGCTCTCTCAAGTCTCAACCATATTTATGAAATTCAAAGTGCATGGAATGTAGCATTTTCTGAGACATTGTTTGTTCAAACTTCTTCCACCAGATTCTACCATTCAAAGTCCAATGAAATCCCATTATCTTAATGAAATATAGAGTAAAAACATGCACACCATAAAAAATATTCATGCAATGGGCCACGGCAATTCCAACGGCTTTCTCAATACTCAAAGGAGGCCGACTTTGAAGGAACCCTCCTTGTTACAAGACACATGGTGTTTTAAATTTATTTCACACCCTTACATTTCTGCCAAAATTTGAAATACCTCCTTGGAAATGCCACGTGGAATTCAATTGGGCTGATTCCTTCAAAATTTTGAAGTAGGCTGCCCAAAGTTTTTTTTCCATACTCAAAGCATCAGGGGTGGAGCCAACCTATGTGTACATTTCTTTCTTTCTTTCTTTCTTATAATTCTTTTGGCATTACCTAGGACATAAAATAGATTAGATATATATATATATATATATTCAGATTTGGATTTTTTTATATTGAATCAATTTTGGATCCAACTCAGATCCAATTGAATAAAACTATATTCAATTGAATATATCCCAACATGAATTGCTTGATTTGGGTTGGGTTGAACCGTTCAGTCTTTTCTCATGCATTACTTTTTTTGTATTGAATACTTAGAAGATGTCTTCGAAGCCCGTACCCCCAAGTAAGACATGGATGACTGCGCCAAGGCTTTCTGTTGAATACTTGGAAGGAATCAATTCATTTTTTAATTTTATAAAGGCTAATACACATAAATTAAGGGAGGATGATTGGTATTGTTGCCCTTGTGTGAAGTGTTGTAATATGATCGAGGAGAAGAAAACGATAAACGATATTCGCACTAATTTGATTTGTGATGGTATCGATACATCTCACACTACATGGATCCATCATGGAGAAACTCATCCTAGAAGTTTTGTAAACATTGGGGACGATACACCTGCTAGTGATCATATTGAAGATATAGTCCCAAAAATGGTTAACACCAAGGTTGCAAAAAATGTATAATATACTGTGGATTGCGGAAAATATGACATGACATGCAAATCCTGACTTAGTATCAAATGTATTAACTATGAATCATCCAAAAGATTCTTCTTGTTGGAAACAAGTAAATCGTAAATAGAGTAATTTTGGTGATGAGGCACGTAATGTTCAGTTGGGCTTGCAACTGATGGATTCAATCCTTTTGGAAACAATAATAACTCTTATAGTTGTTGGCCTGTTATGATTGTTCCATACAATCTTCCTCCATCATTATGCATGCGAAAAGAGTTTACTATCTTAACATTATTGATTCCGGGAAAAAAAGGTCCAGGATACGATATTGATGTCTACTTGCAATCATTGATCGCAGAGTTGAAGGAATTATGGTCCACAGGAACTATAACGTATGACTCTTACACTAAGAGTAAGTTCACCATAAAAGCAATTTTGTTGTGGGCCATACATGATTTTCTAGCATATGGTCATTTGTCAGGTTGTAAGACCGCGGGAAAGTATGGTTATCCTATATGTAGTGAAAAAACAGAATCAATGTGGCTAAAACATGAAAAAAAGTTTGCTTACATGGGACATAAAAGATTTTTATCAGATTCAAGACATCCATTCAGGAGCAAAAAATCACAATTTAATGGGCATGAAGAACATGGAAAACATCATCTACGTTTGAGTGGTTTTGAAGTATTAAACAAAATATAAACCATTCAGACTAACTTTGGAAAGGTAAAAGACAATAAAAAAAAAATGTCCGCAAATCAAAATGAATCTAGTGCATGGTCAAAAAGATCGATCCTTTTTTAATTATCGCATTGGAAGGTACGTTAGGATTATCTTTCTAAACATTAATGTAATGTGGTATATATTAATTCACTCATGCTAATCTATGTTTTGTCAATCTATAGGATCTATCTATTCGTCACAATTTGAATGTAATGCATGTGAAAAAAAATGTGGCAGAAAATCTGTTAGCAACAATTATGAATACAAAGAATAAGACGAAGGAAGGTCTTCAAACTCGTAAAGACCTAAAGGCTATGAAAATAAGGAAAAAATTGTGGCCTGTAGAGATGAATGGTAAGTTAACTTATCTAGAAGTTCCTTTCTTATTGTCTCAATCGGAAAAGGAATTAATTTATACAACTTTGTATCATTTGAAGGTTCCTATTGGATATAGTGCAAATTGGATACATAATGTGAGTTTAGAGGACAACGAATTCAAGAACCTAAAGTCACATGATTATCACATCCTTATGTACCAATTGTTACCAGTGTTACAATTGTAACCTGAACATGTAACACCCCGTTCTCATTCAAAGTCCCTCCTATCACCGTATCTCCTTTCCTTTTTGCTATTGGTCGGGCTTCTCCTGCTATCATACTCTCATTGACATGACTTTGCCCCCATATAACAAAACCATCTGAGGCTACTTTTTCTCCGGGAATTACCTTAACCACATCATTCTTTTGTACCAATCGAGTATCAATTTCTTGCTCGTTTGTCACATTTCCTTCACTATTAATAGTTAACAACATTGCCGTCTTGGGTGCCAAGTCCATAAGCTTCGCAATGGCCTCAGATGTCTTCCCTTTGGCTAACACCTCCAAATATTTTCCAAGTAGTATAAACGTAATGAGCATCGAACTGGTCTCAAAGAAATCCATAGACTTGAAATTCTCTGAAGTTACTGCTCACAATACTGTATAGACTGAATAGAAGTAGGCTGCATTGGTTCCCAATGCAATCAACACATCCATGTTTGCAGAGCCATGTCGCAATGCCTTGTATGACCTAGTATAGAATCGCCGACCAATGATGAATTGTACTGGTGTTGATAATATCCATCTCAAAAGCTCCCCAATACTCAACATGTTGACCACTTTAGTATCTAATCCGTGTTTAATACCAGGGATATACATGAACACAATGGAGGTTAGGAATACTGGGATTGTACAAACCATACTCCAAAGGAAGGAATTATAGTAATTCTTAATCTCTTCGCGTCTGTGAGGTTGTCTTTCCCCTCCTTCGGGATATATTGATCCCCTTAAATGCCCCGATCCTGTTGACTCAATAACGTGGATGAAATTTCTGGGTCCTGTTTGATCTGGTCTATAAGAAATTGAAAATTTATGAAGCATGTGATCGATATTTATATCTTCAACTCCTGGGAATGCTTGAAGAGAATTTTCAACCATCCTCATTGACCGATCAGTGCATATTCCATCTATTTTGATATTTATCTTGCTTCTATCTTCCCCTATACTAATAACTTCAAAACCAGTATCCTCGATTGCTTCCGATAGTTGGTTATGGTTTACGATCTTGGGATCATATCGGATTTCTGCCTCTTCAGTTGCTAATGCAACTCGGGCTATTTGTACACCATGAATACCTTGTAAAGAAGATTCAACTGTTCTTGAGAAAGAAGTGCAAGTCATTCCTTTTATACGTATTCAACATGTTTGCGAGGATCTTTCATTAAGTTCCTCCTCAATCAATGTGGCCTCAAATCCAACGCCCGCAATATATCGTAAAAACTCCCTTTGATCGATCAAGATAGATAAACTATGAAGTTTCAAGCGGAGATAAACAAAATAGTACACAAGATATTTACGAGGTTCAAAAAGATTGCCTACTTCGATGGGTGGCGATGATAACTCTTTAGTTTTGAAAATTGTGAAAATTCTTTAGTTTTCTTTAGTTGTTTATCTGGTAATTGGAAGACTCTCTTTCCCTCTCAATTACTCCTTAGGGCTCTTGGCTTCTTCATTCTGTCTCCTGGCCAAATGGTTGGGGACATTTACCAGTTATTCAACAAAATTGACTCTAGAAAAATACATCCTCTCAAGATGTAGTATCTCGACCGTTACCTAATCAAGCCAAATCATTTTTTTATAAGTAAAATTTCATTAAAAAGAACTAGTCAAGATGACCATCAAGAAATAATCAAGCCTTGTCATTGTTGCGACACTATTTTCTCTCTTTTAGTCTCCTGATGAACCTCTACATCATGGATCTTCCATACATGGACAAAATTTAGTTTAAGATCCACTTGAATAATTTGGAAATCGGGAGTTTATATCCGATCCTTCCCTAGGCTTTCGTGTTCCTCTGATCTTTCGTGTTAACTTTGAAATAAATACCATTTTAAAATTAAATTTTGTAACCTACATATTTTGTAAACAACTAAAATATTGTGAATAGAAATTTACGGTAAAAATACTATAACTCATCAATAAAAATTTGCATTCCTAATGTACTTGGTTGTCCCTCCAAAATCGTAGTAAAGTTTTGTTGGGTGTTTTATTGCACTCTATCGAGTATTAATCTTTGCAACTATATATATGCAATCGTGATTTTCCTTGAGGAATTATTTAAAACTTTCCCATATAAATGTATCTGGTTATTATGTAATATTTATAGCATTCTTTTTTCATATAAAAAAAAGTTTAATAGTTGTCAAAAAAATCTATAAGCAAACAAATGCAGATGGCAAACATTATCTGTTGTTGGGCAGGAATATCTGTCCATGAATGGTTCCACAGCCAAATTTGACTTTCAATTTTAAATATTCAAATCCAAAGTTGACACGTATGGTTGCCTTATTCAACAATCTTTATTCCATCACTAACTATTTTTTCCTCCAAACAAAACTATAAATACCTCTCTACCTTTTACCACATTCTCATAGCCCATTGTTCTCAATCTTCCTCCAAAACCCTATTAGTATTTACTCAAATAAAAAAAAATAATGGTATCCCCCTCTGCCATGAAGACCTTACTTATAACAATTTTTGTTACAATTCTGTCGGAATCCGTTGTGGGGCAGAATTGTGGCTGTGCTCCAGGCTTGTGTTGCAGTCAATTCGGGTATTGTGGTACTGGCCCTGAATATTGTGGCACCGGCACCCCGCCCGCCACCAACGGTGGCTCGGTTGCTGACATTGTAACGCCAGCGTTCTTTAATGGAATTATTAATCAGGCCGCTGCTGGGTGCGCGGGCAAGAACTTCTACACACGGGACGCGTTTATCCAAGCCCTAAATTCGTACCCTAGTTTTGGTACAGTAGGGTCCCAAGATGTCTCAAAACGCGAGATTGCAGCTTTCTTTGCCCATGTCACACATGAGACTGGACGTAAGTATATGATCAAAATTTTTTTTTTTCCTTTCTTATATGGATCGGAATCGAGTAACTCACAAAAACACACAATCCCAACTGTTACATTACAAAATTAAATTATAAATCCTAACTATATGATTTCATGTTTCCACCCTTGGAGGTTGCATGTTTAGTAGGAGTCAACGGATCCCAACCATTTTCTTAAATGATCTAACCAAAGGTTTAAAAGGGTGCATGGTATTACATTACAGATGTGTGTCACACACCCACATTTCATGTTACAATATTTGTTATCCACATAAAATATAGATTTTGTGACCGAGTCTACTACAATCCACCTTATAATAATAAAAGATAGTTATTGAAATATGGATACATAATGTTAAACAATTTGACTCATTGGAGACAGAGATAATCTAATTTAAAACTCTGTTTCAAAAACAAACATTAGATATAATCGAATTACTCTATAGGGTTCCCAATCCCACTCGATGCATTTCTTTGTTGGCTTGCATCTATCTATTTCCTACTTGAATGACTGAGTCCACTTGAAGTTTAACTGAGTCAACTCATCTAAGATTTGTTGAGTTGACTCTTTTGAGTTTTTAGTTGACTCTATGAGTTTTAAACATAATTTATGGGGGTAAATTACACTTTCACCCCCTATAGTTTGATGTAATTCTTTTTTTTTTTTTTATAACGAAGGGTATCCGGGCCAATTTGCTCGCACCAGACTAGTCCCTACGCCCCGTACTCAGGCTATACCCCACTACGTGGAGCGGTGCGTGGCCACTTGATGTAATTCTAGGGTCATTTCAACAATTCCACTTACCTCCCCTATGGTTTTATAACGGCTTCACTTATGCCCTTCCATCTACATGTTGTCAACCAAACAGTTTTACCCATTTTAAAAATCTTACCTTTTGTATAAATAAAAATATCTGAAAGTAGATCCTGTGTAGCACACGATTCATGTAGCACAGATCCAACGATTGAAAAAACGTCACATCAGCCATACACTTAGATCCCACTCTTAAAATATTGGGTATTCAATTAATAGCCCTTCATTTTCAAAGACATGGATTTTGAGGGAAAAATTATTTTTTGATATAGTTTTTTTTTATATTAAATCAGATCTAAATCATGATGACAAGCGGTTGAGACGTTAATTTTTTTTTTCCAAGATAGCTCTCTCTTTTCCGTTAGATTTGTGATACAGGAACCGTGTACTACAGAGGATCCACTTCCAAAATATCTGTGTGGAAAAATGGGTTTTCTTTTTGCCAAGTTCGGAATATTTTTATAGTTATGAATTTTTTTTCTAAATATATAAAATGAGAGGAAAATGGGTTTTCTTGTTTCCTAGTAGGGAATATTTTTATAGTTTTCAAATTTAATTTTTCTTAATGTATAAAATGCGAGGGTAAAATAATGAGTCGTCCTGGAGTGACCTCAAGTTGAAACCTCACATCGCAATTCTTGATGTGAAAGTGTATGGGAACTATAGATACTTTCATCAAATTATGCCAAACCACAGAAGTAAAGTGTAATTTACCCAAATTTAGGAGAAGTTGACCAGAAAACAATCACTTTTTGGTAAAGGACTAAAATACCCTTTAATTATCTTGCTTGTACAGACTTTTGCTACATAGAAGAGATAAATGGTGCCTCCCAGGACTATTGTGATGAGAAAAATACTCAGTACCCATGTGTAGCCGAAAAGAATTACTACGGCCGAGGACCACTTCAACTCACATGGAACTACAACTATGGTGCGGCAGGAAACAGCATTGGATTCAACGGCCTAAACGCTCCAGAAACCGTGGCCAACGATCCCATCATCTCGTTCAAGACCGCCTTGTGGTTTTGGATGACCAATGTTCATTCAATCATAACATCAGGCCAAGGATTTGGTGCAACAATTCGAGCAATCAATGGTGCAATTGAATGTAATGGCGGAAAACCTGAAGCTGTTGATGCAAGGGTTCGATACTATACCGATTATTGTAACCAATTCAGTGTGTCACCTGGTGACAACCTCAGATGCTAGAAGTATAGCAAATCGATATGATCGGCCATCTAATTAAGTACTTATTTTTCTCAATTTATGATGTATGAAAATAAATTAGAAGGAAATAAAGGGAAGTACATGTAATAAAAGTTGATTTGGCAACAAAGTAATAACAATAATGTCTTCATCCAAGATATATTAATGGAAGATGGTTTGAAATTTACTAAATTGGTCCAAATTGATGGATGTACATGCATTTACTCTTGCATGTATCATTATTTCTTGAAAATGCAATAAGGGTATCTACGATATTGAATGGAATTCATTTCAATGAAATATGACTATGCAAGAAAATTAATTGAAAAAAATAATTAATGAGGAAAATTTATCTTGTTGATCAATTCCATCTAGGAAAATGTTGAAAGGAGAGTAGGTTTTCAGTTTTCGAGTTGGTGGTAATCTTGAAAGAATAGCATTAGCTAGGAGGTGGGATAATAGTTTTCGTATGGCCAAGGGTGTAATATATCTATTTTGGTGGGATAATGATTTTTAGAGAACATGCCATCGCACTTGGAAAAATTATATATTCTAGGGATAATCACATTTTCCGTGGAAAATCGTTGTTTCTTTCATTTTTCATGTGCAATCACACAGACCTTAATTGAAGATGCATAGATTGACTATCACTAAATCCGAACAATTTACCTAAGAGTTCAAGAAAAAATGCATTTTTTTAGATATAATCTAGGGAAAATTACTTAATAGTTCATGGTGCTAACTTCTCTTTCAATTTAGTCCTTGGCTTTTGTGGGTTATGAAAATAGTCCATTTAGTAAATACATTTTTTCAAAACATTCCCTAAACCTCACTCTACACATTTCTCACGATTGAAATGTTGAAATTCCCATAACCATTCAAACTCACCATTTTTTACCAAAAAATTAGAGTTCGGCATCTTGATCAAGTTTTACATGAAATTCCAAGCTTTGCATTGTGTCTAAACCTAGAGGGAGGGAGGGTGAGTAAGTAAAATAAAAATTCTGTTTTAAAATTCACCTGACGAAACTAACCTATGTTTCACCATTACGTTAACTTAAGTAAATACATAAATACGCACAAATTTAACTTAACCTATTCATGGCATTTCATACAATATTAAAATATGAAGTATGCATTTTATCAAACACTTGATATGCAAGTCATGGCATTCATGTCATTCATTTAAAATAGAACACAAGCATAATCGTAAAGTGGACACAAGGTTTATAGCGGTTCAACAACTTGCTTACATCTATTACCAAGCACCTTACTCTAGAGTCTTGGGTTCCACTATCAATAAAGGTGATGAGTAGGTTTTATACCTACGAATTAACCACTTTTAAATATAATATTTTGTTAATTTTAGAGTCTTTTAGTTGTTTTTATTTAAGTTTAGTTAGTTTTATACTTTTTATGTGTTTATATGTTTTTATTAGAATTTTATGCTTATTTTACAGATTAGGAACAATATGGAACATTGGGATCGGTGCATACGTTTAGGAGAAATTCTGACTCCAAATTGGTTCACTCTCGGAAGAAGGAAGCTAAGCATACAAGCTAAAAAGTCTTCAAGCCGCAGCTTGATAGAAAACGAGGCCGCGGCGGGAATTCAAGAATGGCATAACAGAAATATAGAAATACAAGCCACGGCATGATATATTGGGAGGCCATGGCCTGCTTACGTTTTCAGCTTTACACGTTAATTTATGGTGACCGAATTAGAGACGGATTTTGGGACTCTTAAACCCTAATGACTCCATATCTATAAATAGAAAAGTTTAACCCTTATTTGAGAAGAGAAGTTTTAGGATTTTTCTTGGAGGCACAAGATCGAGAAGGAGGACGAGAGCTGGAGATTCGACTTTTGAGTTTTATCTTTCTAAACTTTATCTCTTCTCTTGATATTTGTAATCTCTAAGAATGGCTGAATACTTTTGTGATTTTATTTTCTTTTCAATGAAGAACTAATTTCTATTCTAGGGTTATAATGGAACCCATTCATGATATTTGATTAGTTTTTTTTCTTTCTTCTATGATCCCACATGTGATTGTTTATTCTATCCAATGTTTAATGCGATTTGATTAACTGATCATTGATTGAATTGATTTGGTGAACTTTAATAATATCGGCAGAGTTATTTTGTGTTCATGACCTAGATAGATTAACATATGCTAATTTGAGATAGGAATATACTCAGGTTGCATGTGCATTCCTTATGAGAACTTATTCTTAATGAATTCTTCTTGATTTGATTCTCATAGGCATATAGGGAATTAGTCTAGAAGGGTATTTTTACATGACCATCGGAAGAGGCTTGTAGAGAATTTAGTGTTCTTGGATGACAACCATATTGGATTAATTTATCATAGAGGGAAGGAGAATTAAATCAAGTGGATTGTTTGGGGGAAATTATAAACCTAGATTTTATCACTCATTGATTTTAAATCTGCAAGTTTATTTCCTCCATTAGTTTTCTCGTTTAGTATTAAATCCTATTTTTACTTTTGTTTGGATAAAATTAGATTGAGATAAATTGGTAATTAATAATAGATTGATATTTAGTCTCCGTGGGAACGATACTTTCTTATCACTTTATTACTTGTTTCGATACGTATACTTGCGTGCGTAAAATTAGACAACAAGTTTTTGACGCCGCTGGCGGGGACTAATTTATTAATCTTTTTGTTAATATTAATTCAATCATATTTGATTTTAGACCAAACTTTTCTTTATTTTGTAGGTGTTTGGCTAGTGTATGCGTAGTACAGGAAATTCAGAGCTTGTTCCTTTTGATTTTGAGATCGAGAAAACTTGTCGAAGAAATAGAAAGAATAAGCGAGAAGCTTCTCAACACCATACAATGGCCGACCAAACTAATGGTAATGAAGGTCCTAAGTCTATGCGGGACTATGCTGTTCCATTAATGGATGGGATTCACACTAGTATTCGTCGTCCAACGATACAAGCCAACAATTTTGAACTCAAGCCGACTACTATTCAGATGGTACAAGTATCTCAGTTTGGGGGTTCACATGTTGAAGACCCCAATGCACATTTAGCTAATTTTCTAGAGATATGTGACACGTTTAAGTATAACGGTGTTGATGATGATGCTATTCGGTTACGACTATTTCTGTTTTCATTGAGGGACATGGCGAAGAATTGGTTGAACTCATTGCCAAGGGAATCTATTATCACTTGGGATGACTTGGTGAAAAAGTTCCTTGCTAAATATTTTCCACCGTCAAAAACTGCAAAGTTGAGGAATGATATCACTACTTTCGTGCAGTTGGACAATGAATCTCTTTATGAATCTTGGGAGAGATACAAAGATTTACTTCGGAGATGTCCTCATCATGCTCTATCGGAATGGTTGATCATCCAAATTTTCTACAATGGGTTGGTTGGATCTATTAGAACGATTGTTGATGCTGCAGCAGGTGGATCTCTTATGGCGAAGACATTTGAGGATGGGTATAATTTATTAGAGGAGATGGCCTCTAACAACTTTCAATATCATACAGAGAGGATGAATCCAAGAAGAACAGCAGGAGTGCATGAATTAGATATTCTTACGGCTTTGACTACTCAAGTGGCATCCCTATCTAAGAAAATTGATTCATTTGGAGTTCATGCCATTCAAACTCCTACCATTACATGCGAGATTTGTGGAGACAATCATTCGGGAGATATGTGCCCTAATAATCCAGAATCTCTCAATTTTGTTGGTAGTAGGCAGAATAACCCATATTCTAACTATTACAATCCGGGTTGGAAAAATCATCCGAATTTCTCATGGAGTAATAATAATCAAGTTGAGGCCTCTTCTTCTGCAAAACCCATGTTTCAATCAGGCTATCATCCTCAAGCTCTCCCTAGAGAAAAGAAGCCTTCTTTGGAAGATCTAGTACATCAAATGGGAACTAACACTAATCAATTCATGACAGATACTAAGCAGTTTATGACAAACACTAATCAGATCATGACAGAGACTAGACTTCAACTCCAAAGCCAAGCAGCTTCTATTCACAATATGGAAATTCAATTGGGTCAACTTGCTTCAACAATTAACTACCGTCCCCCAGGAACCTTGCCTAGCAACACCGAGACTAATCCAAACAGAGATGGTAAGGAGCACTGCAATGCTATCACATTGAGGAGTGGAAAAGAGTTGAATGATGTTGTCAAGGAACCAAAGGAACCAGATGTTTTAGTGGCAGAAGAAACAGTCTCTAAAGAGAAGGGTGAGCAAGAGAAAGAAACTACAAACCAGGATCATAACAAGCCGGGCTTAGAAAATATTACTCATTACAACCCACCCCCACCATTTCCTCAACGTTTCAAGAAACAAAAACATGACGAGCAGTTTGCAAAGTTTCTAAATATCTTCAAGAAGTTGCATATTAATATCCCATTCGCTGAAGCTTTAGAGCAAATGCCAAGTTATGCCAAGTTTTTGAAAGATATCTTGACTAAAAAGAGGCGATTGAGTGAATTTGAAACAGTGGGTTTGACTGAAGAGTGCAGTGCTATCATTCAAAGGAAACTTCCAGCAAAGCTTAAGGATCCAGGGAGCTTCACTATACCATTCACAATAGGTAACCACTTCTCTGGTAGAGCTTTGTGTGATTTGGGGGCTAGTATTAATCTAATGCCGTTGTCTATATTTCGAAAATTGGGATTGGGAGAAGCTTGGCCTACTACTGTGACACTCCAGTTAGCGGATAGATCATTAAAGTATCCACGGGGAAAAATTGAAGATGTGCTTGTTAAGGTTGACAAATTTATATTCCCTGTGGCTTTTATTGTTCTTGATATGGAGGAAGATAAGGATGTTCCAATCATTCTTGGCAGACCATTCTTAGCCACAGGTAGAACTCTTATTGATGTGCAAAAGGGAGAGCTTACTATGAGAGTTCAAGATCAAGAGGTGACGTTTAATGTTTTCAAAGCTACGAAGTTCCCCACTGAAGAGCCTGAAGATTGCTATAGAATTGATGCAGTGGACACATGTGTTCGACATGACCATGAAAAAATACTCCCATTTAACCAGCTTGAATTAGCAATCATTAATACTTACAATGAGAAAGATTTTAAGTGTTTTGAGTTGGTAAAATCCTTGGAGACTGCATCAAAATTCTCTCGTTCTAAACCAGAATTTGAGTTGTTAGAAGTACCACCATTTAGGCCGGTCAATGGATAGCCGAAATCCGAATTCGAATTCGAATTCGAATTCGAAAAATCGGATATTATCCGAAATTTTCGGATATCGAATTCGGATTCGGATAGTTTTCAATATCCGATAGCGTTTCGGATACGAATTCGGATATAGGTGAATTCGAATCCGATAATATCCGATTCGAAAATAATAATTTATTTGATTTTTTTTTTAAAGTATAAATCAATTACGAGGTAAAACTTCAGTTCTGTCGAAGTCGAACAGAACCCAACCCTCTGCCCTCTGCCCTCTGCCCTCATCCTCACCTCATCGTCTTCAACCTTCATCGACAGCCCTATGGCTGGCCTGATCTGGTTACGACAGCCCTCGTGTCGTCTTCAACCCTCATCGACGGCCCTCATCATGCTCAATCCTCAACGAGACATTATCGTCTTCAACCCTCAACGAGACATCGACAGCCCTCATCGTCATCAACGGTTCAACCCTCATCGTCTTCAGTGGAAAACACTTGTCACCTCTCTCAACGGCTCACCTTCGGTAACGGCGTCCATTGACAGGCTGAATCGGCATCGGAGTCTCTCTGTCTCTCTCTCCCTCTCTCTCTCTCAAAAGCTTTTTACAGATCTCATCGTCTTCCACGATCTCAACCCCTCGCGGTCACCGTCGGAATCTCTCTCGGCGGCTCACCTGGGGCATCAGCGTCCATGGATAAGCCGATCGGAATCTCTCTCTCGTCAGGTTAGGGTTTTTTTTTTCGATAAATTTCGGATAATTTCAGATAATTTCGGATAATAAATAATTTCGGATAATTTCGGATAGTAAATTTCGGATTCGAATCGGATAATATCGGATATCCGATAATTTATTCGGATACGAATTCGAATATTCGTTAGTGGTATCCGATCGGATTCGAATTCGAATTCGGATATCACTAAAAAATTTCGGATTTGAATTCGAATACACCACTATCCGATCGGATATCTATCCGTTGACAGGCCTACCACCATTAGGTTCTCATTTGAAGTTGTCAACTCAAGAATCGTCATCATTAGAGCTCAAGTCTCTTCCTAGTCATTTGAGGGAGTTGAGAGATTATAAGAAAACATTGGGATGGTCCATAACGGATATTAAGGGGATTTGTCCTTCTACCAGCCTGCAGAAAATCCGCATGGATGAATATCATAAGCCCTTTATTGAGTACCAATGTCGGCATAACCCAATCATGAAGGAGGTGGAGATCTTTGATGTGTGGGGAATTGACCATAAAAAAAAACCCACCATCACTCTAGCAGACCCGACGTGATTTCAGAGAAAGTCAAGCTGAAGACTTTAAAACAAGCGCTTCTTGGGAGGCAACCCAAGTGCTCTAAACTCTCTCTTCGTTTATGTTGATTTTCATTATTCTTTGTTATTTTTTTTTTTTTTTCAAAAAAAAAAAAAAAAAGTTATTTAGTTTGCTTTTATTAAAATATTTAGAATTCTTTTTAACTTTCTTATGTTGTGTTGAAACATGTTGGGAGTCTCTAAGCAAATCAACTACATTAGCAACATGGCACAAGTCATTGGCAGCACATATTTTAATAGCTGAAGCCTTTCTTCAATCCCAATTGCTACATCTAAAACAGACAGCAGTTCTGATCTTACAGTTCGAAGATGCCATGGCTTAACTCTTCTCAAGCCAAGGCATTAATCCGTGGCAGAACTGATCAGAAATGTTAAAAAAGGAGGCCATGGCTTAACTCTTCTCAGGCCAAGGCATTAGTTCGTGACAGAACTGATCAGCAACATAAAAAGGCGGGCCATGGCATGATATTCTAACAAGCCTCGGCCCGAACTCGTACCCACATAGAAAAGGGGTATATTTGCCCTACTATTTCTATTGTTACCCAATTTCACAACCAACAGTCTCTTCGCGTCTCAACGAAAGAAAAACTCTTCATCTCTCTTCCTCTTCTCCAGCATTATTTTTATATCTCCCTCTCAATATCCAAGGGTGTCAAAAGAGAGATCAAATCCGTGAGCACGATTTCACCAAATTTCAATAGATATTCCAACTACTCTCTTTACCAATTTGACCAAATCAAGTGAAGCACCATCAGGTTTTGTCTGTAAGTCTTACATTCAATTAACCTATGTTGCATATTGTGAATAAATATTTGATTATTTGGATTGAAAAATTCGAGTTTTGATTACACTTGTGGTTGTTTGAAAGTGTTTGATGGATTTAATCGATGATTGATGTTAAGTGATTGATGGAGTGATTGATGTTGGAATGGGTGTGTGGATTGTTTGATTGGTGGAGTACTATGTGCTGCAATATGTACGGCCCTTTGTGACAGTAGCTGGTATTACTAAATTTTGGAGAGATCATTAAATTTTTGTGCATACCAGGTGTTTGTGAAAAATTCAATGACAATGAGAGAGGTTGGGAAGGTTAAGTTGCTGAAAAGTTTGGGGGTTGTTTGATATACATGGTGCTTGCTGGATATAATTGAGTGTAGTTGCTATACTTGTCATCTTGGTTGTAGGTGATTGGGTTACTATTACTTATTGTGGAGTCATGATTTTTAACCACCGATTGTGAAAAGTAACAGAACACGAACTTCAACATTTCATCACTACCACCAGGACTGAATGATAACAACAATGAAGATGGCGCGGATGATGCTGATGACTCCTGACCACCAATAAATATTTCAGGGAAGTTCTTTCACCTACCTTTGATTCTAATTGATTACATTGGGGACAATGCAATAACTAAGTTTGGGGGTGGGAGTAGTATTTTTCTGAAAACTGTTCTTTGATTTTTTGTGTTTGCTTTCATGCGTTAAGTTTAGGTCTTGATGTGTTTAAGTTAGTAAATAAATAAATAAAAAAATTTGTGTTTTGTGATGATTTTTGCCTGATAATCTGCAGCCAATGATAATGATTTTGATTTAGTACATACATGATTCTTAGAAAATGATGGAGGTTGAACTTGTCTGTGTGCTTAACTCTGATGAAATTCATCCTTATTTTGAACTCTTTTACATTGAGTTTATAATCTTGATGCACTTGGTTGTTTGATACACTTAGAGAATGTTTATGCTTTTGAAAGTAATCCATGATCTCAATGAACTCTAGAACTTATTTGATTGTTACTCGAGGCGAAATCCTAGGTTGCACTTGATTAGGGACATGATTTAGGCCATTCTTGGATCGATTGAGCCTTTTAAGCTTACCTATGTTAATTTTATCACTAGTCTTCCTCATTGAGCCTTGTTTCCAATTTTCTTTGGCACCCACAACTCTAACCAAGCCTTTTTGTCTAATTTTTCCAAGATTTGACCCATCACCTCTTAGGCATATTGATTGCTACTGGATAATTTTGAGCTATGCAAATAAGGGTTGAAGGTGAAGTTCATGGAATGTGGAAGGCAAAGTTTCAAGAATATTTAGTTGAGGGTTCGGAAATACTTATGTTGAAAAAAAAAAAAATTTATTATTACATCCCTTCTTGTAAAAGAATGCATTGAATCAGATAAGTTTGGGGGTGCAGTGGGCTATATAAAAAAAAATGGTGAATAAAAGGTTGTCAAGGGAATGAAGTGAAACAAGATTGAGAATGCGGAGTGACTTGATGTTGAAATGTAAGTTTGTGCTCTGTGAGAATCCTAAGAGATTGATGTGTTTAAGGGGTGATCTAGCCATAAAATTTCCTTTTATCCTACCTTTAACCTAGTCACACATTACAAGTCGAATTAAAGTCCTATTGATTCTTGATTGAGTGACAACCTACATTAGTGGAGAATAGCATGAAAAGTAAGCCTATGGAGTTCATCAATTTCAATATCTAGAGATCATCTGTGTTTACTCTTGATTGCATAAACTGATTTGAGTTGAAAACTGATTAAGTGATAAGGGGTTATTTGCACATATGTGGATGGTTCAAGGTGAGGTTGAATGACATTTGGGTTGAAAATCTAGACTGTTTCAATTTCTAAAGTTTTCTTTTGAATTGTGAAATTTGTACAATCTTTGAAGCAAGTGTGGAGAATCAAGCTAATATCATCACTTGTGTTTTCTTTATTTTAGATTTCTTTCCCGTAGTTAGGTTTTTCTTTGTTTTTGTTTTGCTCGAGGACTAGCAAAATGTTAAGTTTGGGGGTATTTGATGAGTAGGTTTTATACCTACGAATTAACCACTTTTAAATATAATATTTTGTTAATTTTAGAGTCTTTTAGTTGTTTTTATTTAAGTTTAGTTAGTTTTATACTTTTTATGTGTTTATATGTTTTTATTAGAATTTTATGCTTATTTTACAGATTAGGAACAATATGGAACATTGGGATCGGTGCATACGTTTAGGAGAAATTCTGACTCCAAATTGGTTCACTCTCGGAAGAAGGAAGCTAAGCATACAAGCTAAAAAGTCTTCAAGCCGCAGCTTGATAGAAAACGAGGCCGCGACGGGAATTCAAGAATGGCATAACAGAAATATAGAAATACAAGCCACGGCATGATATATTGGGAGGCCATGGCCTGCTTACGTTTTCAGCTTTACACGTTAATTTATGGTGACCGAATTAGAGACGGATTTTGGGACTCTTAAACCCTAATGACTCCATATCTATAAATAGAAAAGTTTAACCCTTATTTGAGAAGAGAAGTTTTAGGGTTTTTCTTGGAGGCACAAGATCGAGAAGGAGGACGAGAGCTGGAGATTCGACTTTTGAGTTTTATCTTTCTAAACTTTATCTCTTCTCTTGATATTTGTAATCTCTAAGAATGGCTGAATACTTTTGTGATTTTATTTTCTTTTCAATGAAGAACTAATTTCTATTCTAGGGTTATAATGGAACCCATTCATGATATTTGATTAGTTTTTTTTCTTTCTTCTATGATCCCACATGTGATTGTTTATTCTATCCAATGTTTAATGCGATTTGATTAACTGATCATTGATTGAATTGATTTGGTGAACTTTAATAATATCGGCAGAGTTATTTTGTGTTCATGACCTAGATAGATTAACATATGCTAATTTGAGATAGGAATATACTCAGGTTGCATGTGCATTCCTTATGAGAACTTATTCTTAATGAATTCTTCTTGATTTGATTCTCATAGGCATATAGGGAATTAGTCTAGAAGGGTATTTTTACATGACCATCGGAAGAGGCTTGTAGAGAATTTAGTGTTCTTGGATGACAACCATATTGGATTAATTTATCATAGAGGGAAGGAGAATTAAATCAAGTGGATTGTTTGGGGGAAATTATAAACCTAGATTTTATTACTCATTGATTTTAAATCTGCAAGTTTATTTCCTCCATTAGTTTCTCGTTTAGTCTTAAATCCTATTTTTACTTTTGTTTGGATAAAATTAGATTGAGATAAATTGGTAATTAATAATAGATTGATATTTAGTCTCCGTGGGAACGATATTTTCTTATCACTTTATTACTTGTTTCGATACGTATACTTGCGTGCGTAAAATTAGACAACAAAAGGTTTATGGTTTACCTCAAAACCTTATACAGAATTTTATACCTAAGATAAATTCTAAAAACCGTAAGACCAAAAGAACCGCATCCTCTCGAAATGGAATTTTTTCATTTATTGAATCCCTTAACCTTCTTATTCAAGAGAGGTAGCACCTCACTCAAACTCTAAGTTTTATCCTTAGGAAACTTAGAACCTTGATCTCTTGAGTAGAGTCCTCAACTCTTCTCAAAAACTTGGTTTTGTCTTAGAACCAAAAACCTCTTTTTTTTTAAAGAAAAGAAACTAATAAAAATACTCACAATGACTAGACTCAATGGATCGATTTACCAATACGGTGCTTTGAATTTTTTACGTCCTTAAGAGTCATCTTCATCTAGATGTCTTCCTTGCTTCAAGTGGATACTCCAAGCTTTTTAAGATTTACTACTGTGTACAAGCAAGGGTAGATGGATGAAGGGGTTCAACAATGGGAGAGGCTTAGGTTGAATGTGTTTTCAAATAAGTATGGAGCCTCCCTTGACTTGAGAAAACTTAGAGAAGATGGGAGATCAGGGTGGGTTTTCTCTAGAGTTGGAACCTTGAGAGAAATGAGCAAAAAAACTCATTGTAACGGTTATTTTCGAGCAACCAACAGCTCTATCATTGGTACCAATTTTCAAAACAATGCCACCGGTTCCATTTGCCAATTGCTGCTAGTGCCACTGATTTTAGTGAATAGTGCTATCAGTGTAATTACAAAATTGTCATTGAGGGGTATTTTGTTCATAATTTTCAAATGGTAACTCTGATTGACATGCCATTCGAGGTTTTGATAGATCTTACTATGTAGAACATCCCCAAACTACCACAAAAGGGTGGCCATGGCACAAATAGGTGAAATAACTAAAATACCTTTTTTTTTCTTTTCGAGTCAAAATGAACTTTCGAAAAGTCCAATGATGAAACGATGAGGAGGTGTAGTAGATTTTACCTATGTAATGTCTTCAAAAAAATATTCAGGATAGAGGATGGTCTTAGGGTGGTCAAATTTATAATGTCCCCAATATGACTATTTTCGATTTTCAAAAAGTTCGATGAGTGAACTGGTTGAGGAAAAAGTTTTCCTAATCGCTACGGGTCGACTTATCAATCATCTAAGTATTGAAAAATGATCTTAGGTGGTCTCATTACCTTTTAGACTTTGTGCACACACATTGGAGCTTTTTGTCGAGGTGCGTGCAGTTGAGTAATTTTACCAGAGTCTTCATATGTCTTCAATGACAAATCAATCTGACACTTAACATATGTCTCGGGATTTACAAAATATGGAATTAACATTGGAGACTCCATTCCGATGAAAAGGATTTAAGAATGAAGAAAAAAAACCATTTTCGTAGATTTCTTAAAGCATTTTGAAGATATATATATATATATATATATATATATATATATATATAGGGTATATATTATAATATGTATATTGCTTCCTTTTTGGAAAATTGATTAAGGATGGTTCTTTTGGTTTGAAATTTTTAAAAGTTGTTATGTCAAATTTTAAGTTGATTTGTCTATGTATTTTAGTTGGAGAAGTTTGAAAAAACAATATCAAGTGGTTTTATAGTGTCAAGGTCAACAATTTTTTTTTTTTTAATTATTAGTGAGGTTGACAATAATTAAAAAACATGTGACCTCGACAATAATTTAAAAAAAAAATTGTGGACCTCCACTCTATAAAACCCACTTGATTTCATTTTTCGAGTTTTTCCAAGTAAAATACATGAGAATATCGATTTTCATCCAAAAAGAAAGCAAAATAATTGAAAATTCCTAATTTTTTACATGCATCTTCAAAATACTTGAAAAAATAAAAATAAAAATCCCTTGAAAATGAATGCTTCTTCTTTCTCAAATCCTTTTCATTGGAAATGAGTCTCCAAAACTCGATCGGGATGTATAAAATCCAATTTTTTGGGCAAAAAATAGTAAGTTTGAATGGTTAGGGCAAGATCGACATTTCAATTGTGAGAAATGTCTAGAGTAAGGTTCAATGACTATTTTGAAAAGAGGGATTTACTAAATGGACTATTTTGATGGCTCACAAAAGTCAAAGACTAAATTGAAAGAAAAGTTAGCGTCACGGAGTATTAAGTAATTTTTCCTATAATTTAATATTTTATATTGTGAGGTAATTACTAATGGATAAAACAAGTATATTGATTGCAGAATGTCAAAAGAGTAGCTTCATTATCTAATTGACTAAAGATTTGTTTTGTATGACTTTTAATAAAGTTACAAGGGAAGCATATGACTTACATATTTCCTGGTAGACATTCTATCGAATCTAATCTGGAATTGATTTTATCAGATCTCAATATTAAGACCAAACCAATCTTATAACAATCGGATCGTGTCCTAGTCGGACTAAACCCGATTTGATGTACAAAATCTAAATAAACTTCATATATTTAAACAAATATTTAATAGAAATGATTAAGTAACATTGGTGTCAAATTCAATGTTACTCCAGCAAATGACTTTATTTGATATAGTTTACATAATTTCTAACATTTTTTCAAATTGGGACATGGTCAATCTAGATCTGATCGACTAAGATTTCATATCAGAACCTTATCAAAATCTAAATCATCGATCCATACCAAAAGTTATCGGATGAGCACATATCAGATTTCAAGTCTGGTCTGATCCATTAACAACCCTAAGACATTTATATAATAAAACACAATTGTAGGGCCCACTTTTTTGGGAGACAAATCCATTTAGGATAAACATCCTAGACATTTTTCTCATCTCTCCACCCTCTAACTTTACTATATTTCCTAATTTACTCCTTTAACACACTTTATTAGTTTTCCTCTTTTACCCCTTAACCTTAATCTTTTTTTAATAATACCCCCAACTTTATTTTTTCCTCTTTTTCACCATTAATCCCTCTTAAACTTTATTGTCATTACTCTTCTCCTCTCCCTTTTCAATAATACTCTTTTAACTTTACTATATATCCTCTTTTACTCTTTCCATCCCAAAGTTCATTTTAATAATACCCTTTTAATTTTATTATTTTCCCTTTTAACCCCCAAATAGGATGCCATGTCGTAGGCACGAACGAACTCTAGTATCACTATAAAATGAATCCTATTTATTGTGATTGTTATATATGTATATATGGGTTGGGTGCCATTGACTCGTGAAGATTGGCTCATGGAAAAAAAAGTACATTATCCCAACCATGCAAACATAAAATCCATCGATCGATTGAGATTTATCCTTAAAATAAGTATCCTCGAGATTTCTATTCTTAATACAAATAAATCATCATAGTTGGATTCCATGTTTGCATAGTTGAGATCATGTGTTTTCTCACTAGTCACAGGAGCCCGACTATAAATATATGGAGATGTCCCAACATACATATCAATGACATTATTGGGTGAAATTTGTTAAAAAGCAAACTTGAACATAATTGTTGATATATTGATGAGATGAGGCTAAAATTGATAGAAAATTTGTTACTTGACATTTGAAATCAAACCTATGTAATTGGAGATCCTAAGATTTAGATTTATTGAGAAAAAAATTAAGTTTTTAATAATTATTTAAGGTACCATATAAAGAATAGATTTATTAATATTTCATGCTCATCCCTGGTTAGTCTCATACTCTCAACGCTTTTCATATAGTGCAATGGAATCACCTAAATGAGTGTATAAATAAGGGTGTTTTTTTTTTCAAGAATTTAGGATGATTACGTGTAAAGTGACCAAGCACCTAAAAAACTCATGACTGAATAGTGCAATTGAAGAGTTCACAATGGACAACCCCAAGGGATTGTCTTAATAGCAATTTCGGACCAATAAGCGGTTAATGTCTATAGGTCTTGAGTTCGACACCCAGTACGTGTTAGAACAAAATAGAATAACAAAGAAGAAAAATATATATAGTTAATCCAAAATGACGATTTTGAGGCGCGGACGAAACACTGTCTTTAAGGTGTTATTTGTCTCAACTCCAAATAAAGTTTGTTATCCGATTCTTGACAAAACACCTCCAAGATACAATAAAGTCTGAACTCTACAATTAGCAATATTGAAGAAGTTCCTAGAATTCTTTTAAAAAACTATGCATGATTATTATAGTGAGAGAGAGAGAGAAAGAGAGAGAGAGACAAAAAAATAATGTAATTTTCATCTCTAGAGAATGACATATATATATAAATGTCAATGTGCCCATTCGATGGGTTGCTTCTCTTTAATGAAGAGGTTTTACCAATTCAAAAATTATACCTCTTCAAAGTACACTTATTAAAGTAAACATTGTACATATTTAAAGTATATCCATTAAAGTAACTATTGTTCATATTCAAAGAATACCTCATTAAAGCAACCATCTATTTGAATACAACTTTTTAAAATTTTGGCCACAACTTTTCAAAAGGTAATTATTGCAAATCTTCAATATGAGACACAATATTTCAAATAGTATAATACATGTTACAATCCCCCACTAGATTGTAATAATAGAAACATAATCATACTGACATTATCATGCAAGTATCTTTCGATTTAAACCTTTAGTTAGTGTAAGTATTTCAAAGTTTTAATGAATACAATGGTGGTCTAAGCTTAAATCAAGTCTTCTTAATGTCAAAATCGGAAACAACACACACATGATAACATCTAGTTCTAATAAGAAGTTCATATTAGTTTTAGTACTATTATGGCCTTGTACTACATCCTAGTTTTGTAAACACTTACAAGAATAAATCTTGAGTTATTGTTAGAAGTGACACCACTTCTATGTTCATATAGGGGTGAAGTTTCAAAATATATTTCTACTTTGAACTTTATTAAAAGTTTAGAACTCATCATCTAACTCGTAGTAGTCTGCATTGAACATCTTAAAAAGGGGTACTTAAATTTAATTTTAGTGCCTATAACAATCATATTTCAGTAACTTATTATTATCCATTAACCTTTAGACTAGTGGTATTCTAATATAAAATCGGGTTACCATTACTGGTGATTTTCAAGATTTCAACCCCATTCCACTAGATGTAATTTTTATAATGTCTCTCATAAGTCTTTTAGTAAACGGATCCGCTAACTTGACATACACAATGTTAATAGTGCCTTTTATTATTAAATGTTTGACATATTCATGTCTCAAGCTAATATGTCTAGACGTTCCATTATATATCTTATTATAAACTCTAGACATAGTTGCTTCACTATCACAGTATAAAGAAATAGACGGCATTGGTTGTGGCCACAACTCTATATCCAATAACAAACTTTTAAGCCATTCAACTTCTTTGTTTAGCACTGCTAATGCTATGAACTCTGATTCCATGGTTGAATATGATATGCATGTTTACTTCTTAGAAGCCTAAGAAACTAAACCACCTTCAATTGTAAACACCTATCCTGACGTAGACATGTTATTATTGACACTAATTATCCGACTAGCATCTGAGTATCCTTCTAATATTGCTGGATAGTCACCATAAAACAATCCTAGTCTAATAATTTTCTTAAGATATCCAAGGACTCTTCTAATTATTTTTCAATGATCTATACTAGGATTGTTAGTATGTCTTAAAAGTTTACACAGTAAAAATGCTATATCCGGTCTAGTACAATGCATAGTATACATCTTACTTCCTATTACACTAGCATACTCAAGTTGTGCATAGAATTCTCACATATCTTAACATTTGAATTATAAGGGGTATTTACTTCTTTTATATTTAAATGATTATATTTCAAAAGTATTTTCTCTATATAATATGTTTGACATAAGGCATAACCCCCAATATGCTTTTAACGTTAATACCGAAAATTGTATCTGCTTCATTTAGATCTTTCATCTTGAAACTTGAAGTCAGATATTCCTTGGTTTTAAATATACCTTCCAAATTAGTCCCAAAAATTAACATATTATTGACATATAAACAAATAATTACACCATAATGATTTGCAATTTTGGAGTAGATACATTTATCAACACTATTATGTTTGAATTCATATGATAAAATCACATAATCAAACTTTTTATGTCATTGCTTCAATGTCTACTTCAAATCATAAAAGGGACTTTATCAATTTGCAAACTTTCTTTTCATTTATAGGTAGAACAAACCCTTCAGGTTGTTCCATATAAATTTCTTCTTCTAGATTACCACTCAAAAAAGTAGTTTTTTACATCCATTTGATGAATATATAAATGATAAATGGATGCTAGAGTCATCAAGATTATAATGGATGTAAATCTAACCACTGGTGAGTATGTATCCAAATAATATATCTCGTGTTTCTGTTTTAAACCCTTGGCAACTAGCACTATTTTAAAAGTTCGAATAAATCTATATGTGTTGTATTTTCTTCTGAATACCCATTTACAACTTATTGGTTAAGATCTTAGACGTAGATCTACTAAAATTCAAGTTTGATTTGATAAGATTGAATCCATGTCATCATTAATTGCCTATTTCCAAAAGGCTGACTCTCTAGAAGCCTTGCTTCAAAAAAGGTTTTAGATTCATCATTTTCAATATTTAATATAATTAGTATTTTATTGAGAACCTTATCTCTACTTTCTTCTACTAGAAAAATAATTAGTTGAGAAAAAATAAAGTCATTATCTAATATTTTTTCTTTCCTAACTCGTTGACTTTTCGTAGGTTCAACACTTGTTTTAGATACATTTCTCTTATCATTAAGTGATGTATTAGAATCTAAGTCAATAGTTGGAATAAGAGTAAAAACTATTATTGGGTTAGAATCACTGTAGAATTTATTATCAATAAATTCAACATCCCTAAATTCAACTATAACATTTAAATTCATCTCTAATAGTTTATATGTTTTAGAATTTTCTGCATACCCTACAAAAACATTTTTGATGCTTCTTGGACCCAATTTTGATTTCTTTGGATCATGAGACTTATAAAAAATCAAATAGCCCCACACTCTAAGATATTTCAAATTTGGCTTTCTTTCCTTCCATAATTCATGTGGTGAAACATATGTTTTCTTGGAAGTAATCATGTTATGTACATGACAAGTAGTGAGTAGTACTGTACCCCATAAATTGATAAATAACTTAGCATGTATAATCATTGAATTGATCATATCTATAACTATTCTATTCTTCCTTTCAACCAATCCATTTTGTTGTGGAGTACGAGGAGCACTTTTTTAATGTATGATCTCATGTTCTTCATAGAATAATGAAAACTCATTTGAAAAATATTCATCTCCTCTATCACTTCGAAGGATTTTAATTTTCTTTTCTTTTTAGTTTTTAACTTTAGCCTTATACCTTTTAAATATATTGAAGGCTTCATCCTTATTAGTTATTAAATAAATAAATAAATCCACACACACATATATATATATATGGGTCAGGTTATTACGACCCCCTTTGCGATACACCATTTTGTCTTATATGGGCAAAAATGTTTGGAATGGGCTGATTTTTTGTGAGGATGATCTCTATGGTGAGGAGATCATCCTTGCCAAAAATCAGCTCATTATGAAATTTCTAACCCCATGTTTACAAGTTGAAAAATTTTAGACCGTCCAATTTTTGTAAATCAATTTTGATGGGGTTAGAAGTTTTGGAATGGGATGATTTTTTGCCAGGATGATCCCCTCATCATAGATGATCATCCTCACAAAAAATCAGCCCATTCCAAACATTTTTGCCCATATAAGACAAAATGGTGTGTCGCAAAGGGGGTCGTAATAACGCCATCCTACATATATATCTATATATATATATATATATATATATATATATATATATATATATATATATATATATATATATATATATATATATATATGGGTCAGGTTCAAGGGCCATAAGAGAAAACATATGTAAAAACTTTTGTTTTTAATAAAATTTTAAAATATGGGTTAGAAATTTTGGATTGAGCTGATTTTTTGTGACGATGATCTCTATGATGAGAAGATCATCCAAAAAAAAAAAAATCAGCCCAATCTGAAACTTCTAACCCCATTAAAAGTGATTTAGAATGTGGACCGTCGATTTTTTACCAATTTTTATCACTAATTTGTAAATTACTTTTGATAGATTTAAAAGTTTCTGATTGAGCTGATTTTTTGTGAGGATGATCTTTTCATCATAGTGACCATCCTTGCAAAAAATCAGCTCAATCCAAAACCTCTAACTCTTATTTTGAAAAACGAAAGTTTTTTCATATGTTTTCTCATATGGCCCTTGAACCGCCCCCTATATATATATACATATCCATGTACACACATATCTACTCATATATCTACAACGTGTTTTGTCTTATGTGGGCTAAAAGTTTCTGATTGAGCTGATTTTTGGTAAAGATGATCTCTATGACAAGGAGATCACCCTCACCAAAAATCAGCTAATTCTAAAATTTCTAACCCCATATTTATGAGTTGAAGAATCGTGGACCGTCCATTTTTTGTAAATCACTTTTGACGAGGTTAAAATTTTTGGATTGAGCTGATTTTTGGTGAGGACGATCTCTATGATGATCTCCACATCATAGAGATCGTCCTCACAAAAAATTAGCTCAATCCAAAAATTTTAGCCACTAGGACAAAACACGTTGTAGATATATGAGTAGATATATGTGTACACGGAACCCAACCTTATATATATGGGGCGGTTCATAGGACATATGTAAAAACAATGATTTTTCAAAATAAGCTGATTTTTTTTCAAGGATGATCACTATGATGAGAAGATCATCCTCACAAAAAATCAGCACAATCTGAAACTTCTAAATCCATCAAAAGTGATTTACAAATTATTGTCAAAAAAATCAATCCACATTCTAAATCTTTTAATGGGGTTAGAAGTTTCATATTGGACTATTTTTTTTTTTTTTTTTTTTTTTTGATAATCTTCCCATCATAGAGATCATCCTTACAAAAAATCAGCTCAATCCGAAACTTCTAACCCATATTTTGAAATTTTATTAATGTTACATTGTTTTTTCATGTCCCTTGATCCGTTCCCTATATATATATATATATATATATAGGTCCCGTTCAATGGCTAACTTTTTGGCAAAACATTTTTCAAAACATGAGTTAAAAGTTTTGGAATGGGCTGATTTTTGTTGAGGATGATCTCTACGGTGAGAAGATCATCATCATTAAAAATCAGCCCATTCCAAAACTACTAACCCCATCAAAAATAATTTACAAAAAATGGACGGTCCACGATTTTTCAACTTGTAAACATGGGTTAGAAGTTTTGGAATAGGCTGATTTTTGGTGAGGATGATCTCCTCACCGTAGAGATCATCCTCACCAAAAGTCAACCCATTACAAAACTTCTAACTCATGTTTTGAAAAATGTTTTGCCAAAAAGTTGGCCATTGAACGCTACCCATATATATATATGGGTCCCGTTCGCCACCCTTAGTTTTACCACACACTTTAACAAATGCGTTTTGTCTTACATGGGTTAGAAGTTTCAGAATGAGCTGATTTTTGGTGAGGATGATCTCTATGATGAGGAGATCATCCTCAGCAAAAATCAGCTCATTCCAAAACTTCTGACCCCATCAAAATTGATTTACAAAAAATGGACGGTCCACGATTTTTCAACGTGTAAACATGGGGCTAAACATTTCGGAATGGGCTGATTTTTGGGGAGGATGATCTTCTAATCATAGAGATCATCCTCACCAAAAATCAGCTCATTCCAAAACTTCTAACCCCATCAAAAATGGTTTACAAAAAATGGACGGTCCACAATTTTTCAACTTGTAAGCATGGGGCTAAAAGTTTTGGAAAGGGCTGATTTTTGGTGAGGATGATCTCCTCACCGTAGAGATCATCTTCACCAAAAATCAGCCCATTCCAAAACCTCTAACCCATGTTTTGAAAAATGTTTTGCCAAAATGTTTGTTGTTGAAAGGGACCCATATATATAGGGTCACGTTCAAGGGCCAACTTTTTGGCAAAACATTTTTCAAAACATGAGTTAGAAGTTTTGGAATGGACTGATTTTTGGTGAGGATGATCTCTACGGTGAGGAGATCATCATCACCAAAAATTAGCCCATTCCAAAACTTCTAACCCCATCAAAAATAGTTTACAAAAAATGGACGGTCCACGATTTTTCAACTTGTAAACATGGGTTAGAAGTTTTGGAATGGGCTGATTTTTGGTGAGGATGATCTCCTCACCGTAGAGATCATCCTCACCAAAAATCAGCCCATTGCAAAACTTCTAACTCATGTTTTGAAAAATGTTTTGCCAAAAAGTTGGCCATTGAACGCTACCCATATATATATATGGGTCCCGTTCGCCACCCTTAGTTTTACCACACACTTTAACAAATGCGTTTTGTCTTACATGGGTTAGAAGTTTCAGAATGAGCTGATTTTTGGTGAGGATGATCTCTATGATGAGGAGATCATCCTCAGCAAAAATCAGCTCATTCCAAAACTTCTGACCCCATCAAAATTGATTTACAAAAAATGGACGGTCCACGATTTTTCAACGTGTAAACATGGGGCTAAACATTTCGGAATGGGCTGATTTTTGGGGAGGATGATCTTCTAATCATAGAGATCATCCTCACCAAAAATCAGCTCATTCCAAAACTTCTAACCCATGTAGGACAAAAAACGTTTGTTAAAGTGTGTGGTAAAACTTAGGGTGCTGAACATTTCCCTATATATATATATATATATATATATATATATATATATATATATATATATATATATATATATATATATATATATATAACTATCATCTATGAAAGTGATAAAATATCGCTTTCCTCATGTAATTAAAACACCATTAAACTCACAAATGTTAGAATGAATCAATTCTAATAATTGTGAATTCACTACAAAATTTTAGATTTTTAGCTGGGATCAAAAACCGTCGCAAATACCAAAAAACCGCCGC
Source organism: Akebia trifoliata (assembly GCF_017979445.1). Lineage (NCBI taxonomy): Eukaryota > Viridiplantae > Streptophyta > Magnoliopsida > Ranunculales > Lardizabalaceae > Akebia > Akebia trifoliata. The sequence continues at coordinate 2,794,912 of NC_141390.1, read as the reverse complement.
TATTATTAATAGTGATGGCCACGTGTAACACCACTATAGCTGGCGTAGCTACAGACCATATGGAGCCCTATAGTGGCGGTCAAAAACCACCGCTAATTGATTGTATTACCGTCGCTAAAAACTCATAATTTTGTAGTGATTCCTTTCAACCCTAGGAAAAGGTTTCCTAATCAATTTAGCTTGAACACATATTTCACACTTGTTATTATTAAAATTATTACAAGAAATCAAACCATGTTTAGACATATATTTCAAAGATCTAAAATTTAAATGTCCTAAACGATAATATCAAATAGAAGAAGACTCGATAATATAAACAAAAGAATCTTTATTGATACTTAATTTGAACGTTCCATCACATGAATATCTTGTCCCAACAAATACTCCATTTTTTGTAAGTCCTATCAGATTCTAATACAGTTTTGATATCGTTTTTATACAATAAATTTGCAGATACAAGATTCTTCCTAATTTCGAGGATATAGAAGTCATTTTGGAGAGTCAACTTCTTTCCAGAAGTATATGAGTTCCACCTTCCCTGTTCTCAAAACTTTGACAAAGTTATAATTTCCCATAAGAGCTCATTGGGATTTTGATTCCTCATAAGTCTTGAATTGTATTTTATCATTGCACACATATAGCCCTGGAATCAAGCCACCAATCTGAAGACTTTGTAACGGCTATCATGTTTAATTTAGTAATCATACCAATTTGCACTTCAGACACCATTGCAATAATTTCATCAATCATATGTTTCACAAGATCTGCATTATTATTGTTATTTTCATTCTTCTCAGATTTCTTATGTCTGCACTCACCTGCAAAATGACATTTCTTACCATAATTAAAACAAGTTTTTTGCCTTCTTGTTGGATTTGGGGGATTCTTCTTGAATCCTTTATTATTTCGCTTGAGATGATTGTGATATTTGTTTGAACCATTTTTGTTAACAAAATTCATATGTGAAGAATTAATTTTCACAAAGTCGAGTTTCTTCTTCAATTAGCAAGTGCTTTTATATTTCCTCTAAGGAAAAATCCTCTAATCTGTGCAAAACCTTTTTTCAATAATCACTCCAACTAAGAGGTAATTTAGCAATTATTGTCCAAACTTGGAATGACTCGGAAAGAACAATCTTCACTTCTCTAAGTTTTGGAACTAAAATTTATAATTCATGAACTTGGTCCAAAACAGATTTGTGATCAACTATAGAAAATTCAAAGTACTTGAAGATAAGAAATTTGTCCATACTTAATTTTTCAGTCTTGTACTTGAATTGCAAACCATTTCAAATATCCCGCAGAGATGTCATTGGAGTATATAGATCATAGAGATGATCTGATAATGTATTCAGAATATGTCCTCTGCACACCAACTCCTCTTCTTCTATTTTGTTTCTATCTAACATTATTATTTTTTTTGTATCTTGTGGATTCAATTTTGGAAAAGGCTGTAAGTTAGGATCCAAGACATGAGATCTTTAGTACAGTAAACAGAAACATAATTTTATCTTGTGAAGTTTGTTCCATCAAATACGTCCAACTTCACAAAATCTTGATTCATCACTTTGAATGTTGTCATTTATGATTCTTTTTCCATTTTGGATTATTGGATTAAGTTACCACCTTAAAATTGTTAGAACAAAATAGAAAAACAAAGAAGAAAAAAAATATATGTAGTTAATCCAAAATGACAACTTTCAGAGCCGCACGAAACACTATTTTTAAGGTGTTATTTGTCTCAACTACAAATAAAATTTGCTAGTAGATTCTTGACAAAATATCTTCAGGATACAACAAAGTCTGATCTCTATAGTTAGCAATACTGAAGAAGTTCCTAGAACTATTTTAAATAACTATGTATGATTACTACAGTGAGAGGGAGAGAGAGAGAAAAATAAGGTAATTTTCATCTCTAGAGGATGACATCTATATAAATGTCAATGTGCCTATTAGATGGGTTACTTCTCTTTAATAGAGAGGTTTTACCTATTCAAAAATTATACCTCTTCAAAGTACACTTACTAAAGTAACCATTGTACCTATTTAAAGTACATCCATTAAAGTAACTATTATACCTATTCAAAGAATACCTCATTAAAGTAATCATTTATTTGAACACAACTTTTCAAAACTTTTGGTCACAACTTTTCAAAAGGTAATTATTGCAACTCTTCAAAATGGGACACAACATTTCAAATATTATAATATATCTTACATATGAGCGTTAATTCGCCACCAGTGAGGACGCACCCTCACTTACCTAGCCACATGATGTGCAAGCGTTGCACGTGCCCCGAGACTAGTCCTTGGACAAGACAATGGGCTAGAAAAAGCCCAAATATGGGCCTAGTAGCATGTCTACAAGGATACCCCGTTATCAAAAACACAGAATTCACAATGGACCATGGGTCTCTAGTGTTTGTATAAAAGAAAATAAGAATGTTCAAGCAAGAAGTTCTCTAGACGGCTAATGTATCCCCGATAGGCTTACATTAGGTAAATGTTTAAGCCCCAAAGACATGTTTGCCCATGCACAAGATTTTTAATTGAATAATGCTAAAGTGACCTCAGGCTAGAACCTCATATAACAAATCTCAATGAAAAGCATCTATGGTTCCTATCCACTTTCACGTCAAGAAATGCGATATGAGGTTCCGACTTGAGATATATCACTCCAGCACTACTCTTTTTAATTTTAACCTTAATTTTGTTTTTCTATATTTGGTACGAATGGGGATCATTGTTTTGTTTATGAACTTGAATGGATTTTTAAGATGTTGACTATGAGAACTAAATGAAATTTAATTTAGACATGACACATTTTCTTTATTTTTTAGAACAATTTTATGTGTTTTTGACATTTTTTTATTTTATTTTATTTTTGAACATGGTTTCCCCATTGATGGCTGACTGGGCTTCGCCCAGTCATGCCCATCAGGTCTGGTCCATGGTCACATGTGACCTACTCAACACATGCAAAATTAATTCAAGAAGTGGTACCAGTTTGAACACACAATCAATAGGAGCACACTCTTTGTCACTATGTCTTCCCATGGTGGGTGATGTTGACATTAATTGTTTGAGTTGTGATAATCTGACGCTCTTTGTACGCTCCCATGATAGAATCATAGATCATTTATTTCGGGATATATAAGAAAAAGACTTATGGTTTTGTAATTATTAGGTCAGAGAGTGTCTGAAAAAAGAGCGTCTGATTATCATTAGTCATATTGTTTTGATTGACTAACACAATGTGAAAAAAAACCCAAATTTGACGGACAAAAGGGTCGAATTGGTGTCAAATTTTTCATTGTCAAATATATTTTTTTGACGGGCCGAAACTGTTAAATTAATGAAGGATGGGAGAAATTCGACAGCTCTAATCCATCAAATTTGGGAATATCTAGAATTTCGATGGTCCTAGACCATCAAAATTCAGTTTCTAAAATTCTTAGGCCTTTGCCCGTCAATTTTTTCTGTTGAATTTTCATGTTTTCACGTAGTGTAATGAGTTCTAATTTACTATTATTTTTTTATTATGAGAATGAGTACTCACGATCTGTCCCAACCATACTGTAATGTATGGTGTCAAACATGGCACATTATGGATGGTGATTAAATACATCGAACTGCATGCAAATATAGTAAACGGCTTGGTTAGGAGCCCAATGTGTTTCAAACTCCAAGTAAAACAAAAACACTTTCTTGACTAACATAGTAAGGGAAAAAAGCCTTACTAAAACATATTACATGCCACGTGGACACCATTCCTATGAATAGAATACCTTACCTGATCCTGATTCATTTTTTAATTATGTATAGTTTGGACTTCCAAAACTCGTCATATATCAAAGTGAGATTCCAAACATGGCAAAGTGATTTCAATTAGGAACTCAAGCAAAAATAATAATTATTTCATTAATAAAATTTAAAAGAATTGTAATTTTGATGTACAATTTTCCTTATAAATATTTTCCAACATGGCTACATGGCTAAGTTACACCATGCGTGCTCTTGTTGCTTCAAGAGTTCCAAAACATCCAATCTTTTCTGACATGGCTACATGGCTAAGCTAGTGACCAAGGCCCCTAGGGCTCGGCCCAGATGCCAATATACCAAGCCAACACGGTCGATCTTGCTTGCTCGTAAACCGAGGGTTGCATAGACAAGTGATTTATAGTTGTGAAATCCCCGACCAAAATCCTACTTGCCTCAACACCACTTTGACTTAAAACCACAACAACAATAATGATGACAAGCGAAAGGGTACTTATTCGTTGGAAGTTCATGGTCGAAGACACCGTCAAAGTAGGAAAATTTAGAAACTTTTGTGATATTGGGATTGGAATGTTGGGAAGATGAGTTTTTTTTTTGGGCTTAGGGGATGTGTTGAGAAGATAGATGTTTTGAAGTATTTATAGTGTTAGAGGAAGTTTGCCCAAGTCTTTTGAAAGAAATATTTTGGAAATTTTATTTAAGTATTTTCGCGTGTTGACCAGTATAGTTGAGGAGTCTAGGTTTTGGTCGGTAGACGAGAAAACAAGGGATGCAAAGCGTTTGAATGCGTCAACAACGGCAATAGATTTTCAAATATTGAAGTTTACCGAAATGCCCCTTCTCATTTGGCACACCTACTTCCCAGTTTTAAGGGTAATTTAGCCATTTCACTTTAGAGTATTGTAATATATTACAAGATCATGAATTTTATGAACCTTGGATTTGACGGACGATTTGGACTTAACAGTGGGAAATAAAGCAACTATTTTGGAATTTTCAGAGAGAAAGCAGAAGTCACCAAGATGCTTATGAAGCTTTTGAAATGACCAAAATGCACTTTTGACATTTTAAAAGTGGAGTTGTGTTGGACAATTGAAATTGGGAGGGACTACTTGCACTCCTTAAGTCTTTCTTCCTCTCTTTTTTTCCCTTCAACAAAAAGAAAAAAATCAAAATGAAATATAGAAAGCTTCTCCTTCATCATCCTTCAAAGGAGAGAGAGAGAGAGAGAGAGAGAGGAGTGCAACTAGTAAGAATTTAAAAACATCTAAAAATATAAGTTATTTTAAGATTGGGTGCAAGGGGTGACTTGTGGTGTGCAAGTAGTTTTTTTTTAATCGATAAGCAAGGGGCTATAAAGGTAAAAGAGGTTACATTCGACTTTACTTACAAGTTAAATCCTCCAACATAATTAAGGACAAGTCATGAGGAATGACCTATTTAGTCAATGCTCCTTTTCGAAACCTATTTGGGTTGAATTTCTTTGTCGTTGCCTTGTGACTAGATCGCCTGGGAATTGTGTTGCATCAAACCTCAAAGGGAACTCTATAATACAAAGGATGAAACAAGTGGCTCTTTGCGCATTCATCTACCACACATGTAAAGAAAGATGCAATTGCCTCTATCAGAACCAATTGAAGTTGGAGGATGTTTGATTCAAGCTCGAAGAAGACTTTGAAAACATTGAAGATTCAGACTACAATAGAGCAATCTTAAATGCTTGGGACTTCAAGGCTTCCTTCTCTCATAGAAGAAGTGTTCATTGATCTTAGAAGGAGCCCCAACATGACTATTGGGCTATTAACTTGGATGGTGCCTTTTTCAATACGTGTGGTGGCTATGGTGCCATAATTTGGGATTCAGAAGGAAGTATGAAGGTTGCGATAGCTAGTTGCAATCATCCCAATTATGTCATCCATCATGAATTACAAGGCATTCTTGAAGGTATCAGATTGGTTGCTTCTCACGAGTGTGATATAATTGAGGTCCAATCTGATTCCCTTGTCATTATAAGGATCCTCATTCAGCGATGGAACTCCCCTTGGCATGTACATCATTTAGCCTTGTCCATTGTAAGGCTACTCCTATCCTTCCTGAAGGTTATTTTCATCCATATTTTTAGAGAAACCAATAGGAATGCGAACAACCTAGTTTCGTTTCAAGGCTCTTTAGGATGCTATATGTTGGATCCTACATCATTCTCTACCGATTTGTTCCTAATCTTAAATCAGGATTCTAGTGGTGCTCGTTATTTAAGGTTGTAGCTGGTTTTGGTCTGCCTTAACCTAGATGATCTTTTAAAAAATAAAAATAAAAACTCATGATGAATATCAACTTGATCTACAATAACAAACAAACCCTATCTTAAAACTCCACTTTTTGTCATGCAATTAGTAATTCTATTCAATTCTTTAAAAATATCAATCTTAAAGCTCTTGAATTTATTTCTTCTTAATTTTGTTGATGGATCACAACAAAAATATATGTTTCTAAGAAGCCATTATCTCTTTATCCAAAAAATTTGCTTCCATGGGAGTTGATCCTACATTATCTCTATGGATTCCAAATCGTCTTAATGTTAGAACTCTATGTCGTGTGGCCAAATTGACTTTACGATTTTTGTTGTTTAATTGTACAAGGATTCTATATACATTATAGATATCAATATTAAAGAATCCCAATATCTTTAGAATTAGAAATATTTTTTAGAATTAGTAAGAAACCTTAATGAATAGGAAACTTACTAAAAGAATAATTTTAGGCCATCAACCTTTATCTATACAAGAAGATTGGTAATCTCATATTTGTAAATAAGAAACGAGAAATAAAACGAATAGAAGTGTGAAAAAATGCACATAGTGGAGAGTTCTAATAAGAGTTATATCCATCAATCACGGGTACCTAGTCAATCCATATAGAAAGAATGGACAAGGTAAGTCTAGAAAAAATGATCAATTTGATTAGGGTTTCAAAAGATTCAAAGAGCACATGGATAGAAAAGCATACCTCCAACGTTTTGAATCAATGACTTCATAATAGCACAATGTAAGTACCATTAACTTGACTTGCATTAAATGAGTAGTATATGTGAGATATAAAATAAATTAAATCCTATTGGGAAAAATCAAGATATATTAAAATTATGTTTTAGGATTTTGAATGTGTAAAATCTAACATATGGTATCAGAGCCATAGGTTCTTAAATCTCCATATATTGGCTACAAACTATTTATATATAAAGGTTGTCATAGTTTAAGATAAAATTCTTATTACAATTTATTGATGTCGTTGTATATATATAACCATGATTATTATGATAGAAATTTGATTTTAATATTTTATTCAAATAAGAGATTTACATTTTGTTCCAAGATTATGATCCACTGAATTTAGTATTTTTGTTATGAAATTTTCTATTTAATAAATTCAAAATTTTCGGTTTAATGAATTCAAAATTTTAGTTATAAAATTTTGATTTTATGATTTCAGAATTTTGGCTATAAAATTTTCAGTTTAATGAATTCAAAATTTTAATTATAAAATTTTCGATTTAGTGAATTCAGAATTTTGGTTATAAAAATATTCGATTTTATGATTTTAGAATTTTGGTTATAAAAATATTGGTTTAATGAATTTAGATTTTGGTTATAAAAAATTTCAGTTTAATAAATTCAAAATTTTGGTTATATAATTGAATTTATATTTTGGTTATGCATTTGATTTCGATTTTGCTTAATGATTCAATTGATTTCGGTTTTGCCTATATATAGAATGATCTAATTTATTTCAATTTTGCTTATGATTCAATTGATTTCGGTTTTGCCTATATATAGAATGATCTAATTGATTTCAATTTTACTTAATGATTCAATTGATTTCGGTTTTGTATATATATAGAATGATTCAATATCTTAACATTTGAATTATAAGGGGTATTTACTTCTTTTACATTTAAATGATTATATTTCAAAAGTATTTTCTCTATATAATATGCTTGACATAAGGCATAACCCCCAATATGCTTTTAACGTTAATACCGAAAATAGTATCTGCTTCATTTAGATCTTTCATCTTGAAACTTGAAGTCAGATATTCCTTGGTTTTAAATATACCTTCCAAATTAGTCCCAAAAATTAACATATAAACAAATAATTACACCATAATGATTTGCAATTTTGGCGTAGATACATTTATCAACACTATTATGTTTGAATTCATATGATAAAATCACATAATCAAACTTTTTATGTCATTGCTTCAATGTCTACTTCAAATCATAAAAGGGACTTTATCAATTTGCAAACTTTCTTTTCATTTATAGGTAGAACAAACACTTCAGGTTGTTCCATATAAATTTCTTCTTCTAGATTACCACTCAAAAAAGTAGTTTTTTACATCCATTTGATGAATATATAAATGATAAATGGATGCTAGAGTCATCAAGATTATAATGGATGTAAATCTAACCACTGGTGAGTACGTATCCAAATAATATATCTCGTGTTTCTGTTTTAAACCCTTGGCAACTAGCACTATTTTAAAAGTTCGAATAAATCTATATGTGTTGTATTTTCTTCTGAATACCCATTTACAACTTATTGGTTAAGATCTTAGACGTAGATCTACTAAAATTCAAGTTTGATTTGATAAGATTGAATCCATGTCATCATTAATTGCCTATTTCCAAAAGGCTGACTCTCTAGAAGCCTTGCTTCAAAAAAGGTTTTAGATTCATCATTTTCAATATTTAATATAATTAGTATTTTATTGAGAACCTTATCTCTACTTTCTTCTACTAGAAAAATAATTAGTTGAGAAAAAATAAAGTCATTATCTAATATTTTTTCTTTCCTAACTCGTTGACTTTTCCTAGGTTCAACACTTGTTTTAGATACATTTCTCTTATCATTAAGTGATGTATTAGAATCTAAGTCAATAGTTGGAATAAGAGTAAAAACTATTATTGGGTTAGAATCACTGTAGAATTTATTATCAATAAATTCAACATCCCTAAATTCAACTATAACATTTAAATTCATCTCTAATAGTTTATATGTTTTAGAATTTTCTGCATACCCTACAAAAACATTTTTGATGCTTCTTGGACCCAATTTTGATTTCTTTGGATCATGAGACTTATAAAAAATCAAATAGCCCCACACTCTAAGATATTTCAAATTTGGCTTTCTTTCCTTCCATAATTCATGTGGTGAAACATGTGTTTTCTTGGAAGTAATCATGTTATGTACATGACAAATAGTGAGTAGTACTGTACCCCATAAATTGATAAATAACTTAGCATGTATAATCATTGAATTGATCATATCTATAACTATTCTATTCTTCCTTTCAACCAATCCATTTTGTTGTGGAGTACGAGGAGCACTTTTTTAATGTATGATCTCATGTTCTTCATAGAATAATGAAAACTCATTTGAAAAATATTCATCTCCTCTATCACTTCGAAGGATTTTAATTTTCTTTTCTTTTTAGTTTTTAACTTTAGCCTTATACCTTTTAAATATATTGAAGGCTTCATCCTTATTAGTTATTAAATAAATAAATAAATCCACACACACACACACATATATATATATGGGTCAGGTTATTACGACCCCCTTTGCGATACACCATTTTGTCTTATATGGGCAAAAATGTTTGGAATGGACTGATTTTTTGTGAGGATGATCTCTATGGTGAGGAGATCATCCTTGCCAAAAATCAGCTCATTATGAAATTTCTAACCCCATGTTTACAAGTTGAAAAATTTTAGACCGTCCAATTTTTGTAAATCAATTTTGATGGGGTTAGAAGTTTTGGAATGGGATGATTTTTTGCCAGGATGATCCCCTCATCATAGATGATCATCCTCACAAAAAATCAGCCCATTCCAAACATTTTTGCCCATATAAGACAAAATGGTGTGTCGCAAAGGGGGTCGTAATGGGGGTCGTAATAACACCATCCTACATATATATATATATATGGGTCAGGTTCAAGGGCCATAAGAGAAAACATATGTAAAAACTTTTGTTTTTAATAAAATTTTAAAATATGGGTTAGAAATTTTGGATTGAGCTGATTTTTTGTGAGGATGATCTCTATGATGAGAAGATCATCCAAAAAAAAAAAAAATCAGCCCAATCTGAAACTTCTAACCCCATTAAAAGTGATTTAGAATGTGGACCGTCGATTTTTTACCAATTTTTATCACTAATTTGTAAATCACTTTTGATGGATTTAAAAGTTTCTGATTGAGCTGATTTTTTGTGAGGATGATCTTTTCATCATAGTGACCATCCTTGCAAAAAATCAGCTCAATCCAAAACCTCTAACTCTTATTTTGAAAAACGAAAGTTTTTTCATATGTTTTCTCATATGGCCCTTGAACCGCCCCCTATATATATATACATATCCATGTACACACATATCTACTCATATATCTACAACGTGTTTTGTCTTATGTGGGCTAAAAGTTTCTGATTGAGCTGATTTTTGGTAAAGATGATCTCTATGAACAGGAGATCACCCCCACCAAAAATCAGCTAATTCTAAAATTTCTAACCCCATATTTATGAGTTGAAGAATCGTGGACCGTCCATTTTTTGTAAATCACTTTTGACGAGGTTAAAAAATTTGGATTGAGCTGATTTTTGGTGAGGACGATCTCTATGATGATCTCCGCATCATAGAGATCGTCCTCACCAAAAATTAGCTCAATCCAAAGATTTTAGCCACTAGGACAAAACACGTTGTAGATATATGAGTAGATATATGTGTACACGGAACCCAACCTTATATATATGGGGCGGTTCATAGGACATATGTAAAAACAATGATTTTTCAAAATAAGCTGATTTTTTTTCAAGGATGATCACTATGATGAGAAGATCATCCTTACAAAAAATCAGCACAATCTGAAACTTCTAAATCCATCAAAAGTGATTTACAAATTATTGGCAAAAAAATCAATCCACATTCTAAATCTTTTAATGGGGTTAGAAGTTTCATATTGGACTATTTTTTTTTTATTTTTTTTTTGATAATCTTCCCATCATAGAGATCATCCTTACAAAAAATCAGCTCAATCCGAAACTTCTAACCCATATTTTGAAATTTTATTAATGTTACATTGTTTTTTCATGTCCCTTGATCCGTTCCCTATATATATATATATAGGTCCCGTTCAATGGCTAACTTTTTGGCAAAACATTTTTCAAAACATGAGTTAAAAGTTTTGGAATGGGCTGATTTTTGTTGAGGATGATCTCTACGGTGAGAAGATCATCATCATTAAAAATCAGCCCATTCCAAAACTACTAACCCCATCAAAAATAGTTTACAAAAAATGGACGGTCCACGATTTTTCAACTTGTAAACATAGGTTAAAAGTTTTGGAATAGGCTGATTTTTGGTGAGGATGATCTCCTCACCGTAGAGATCATCCTCACCAAAAGTCAGCCCATTACAAAACTTCTAACTCATGTTTTGAAAAATGTTTTGCCAAAAAGTTAGCCATTGAACGCTACCCTATATATATATATATATATATATATATATATATATATATAGGTCAGGTTCAAGGGCCATATGAGAAAACATATGTAAAAACTTTCGTTTTTAATAAAATTTTAAAATATGGGTTAGAAATTTTGGATTAAGCTGATTTTTTGTGAGGATGATCTCTATGATGGGAAGATCATCCAAAAAAAAAAAAATCAGCCAAATCTGAAACTTCTAACCCCATTAAAAGTGATTTAGAATGTGGACCGTCGATTTTTTACCAATTTTTAACACTAATTTGTAAATCACTTTTGATGGATTTAGAAGTTTCTGATTGAGCTGATTTTTGTGAGGATGATCTTTTCATCATAGTGACCATCCTTGCAAAAAATCAGCTCAATCCAAAACCTCTAACTCTTATTTTGAAAAACGAAAGTTTTTTCATATGTTTTCTCATATGGCCCATGAACCGCCCCCTTATATATATATATATATATATATATATATATATATATATATATATATATATATATATATATATATATATATATATAATATATATATATATATATATATATATATAGAGAGAGAGAGAGAGCGAGAGAGAGAGAGAGAGAGAGAGAGATCATCCTCACCAAAAATCAGCCCATTCCAAAACTTCTAACCCATCAAAAATGGTTTACAAAAAATGGACGGTCCACGATTTTTCAACTTGTAAGCATGGGGCTAGAAGTTTTGGAAAGGGCTGATTTTTGGTGAGGATGATCTCCTCACCGTAGAGATCATCTTCACCAAAAATCAGCCCATTCCAAAACCTCTAACCCATGTTTTGACAAATGTTTTGCCAAAATGTTTGTTGTTGAAAGGGACCCATATATATAGGGTCACGTTCAAGGGCCAACTTTTTGGCAAAACATTTTTCAAAACATGAGTTAGAAGTTTTGGAATGGACTGATTTTTGGTGAGGATGATCTCTACGGTGAGGAGATCATCATCATCAAAAATTAGCCCATTCCAAAACTTCTAACCCCATCAAAAATAGTTTACAAAAAATGGACGGTCCACGATTTTTCAACTTGTAAACATGGGTTAGAAGTTTTGGAATGGGCTGATTTTTGGTGAGGATGATCTCCTCACCGTAGAGATCATCCTCACCAAAAATCAGCCCATTGCAAAACTTCTAACTCATGTTTTGAAAAATGTTTTGCCAAAAAGTTGGCCCTTGAACGCTACCCATATATATATATATATATAGGGAAATGTTCAGCACCCTAAGTTTTACCACACACTTTAACAAACGTTTTTTGTCCTACATGGGTTAGAAGTTTTGGAATGGGCTGATTTTTGGTGAGGATGATCTCTATGATTAGAAGATCATCCTCCCCAAAAATCAGCCCATTCCGAAATGTTTAGTCCCATGTTTACACGTTGAAAAATCGTGGACCGTCCATTTTTTGTAAACCATTTTTGATGGGGTTAGAAGTTTTGGAATGAGCTGATTTTTGGTGAGGATGATCTCCTCACCATAGAGATCATCCTCACCAAAAATTAGCCCATTGCAAAACTTCTAACCCATGTAAGACAAAACGTGTTTGTTAAAGTGTGTGATAAAGCTTAGGGTACTGAACGGGACCCATATATATATATATATATATATATATGGGTCCCGTTCAGCAACAAACATTTTGACAAACATTTTGGCAAAACATTTTTCAAAACATGGGTTAGAGGTCTTGGAATGGGCTGATTTTTGGTGAGGATGATCTCTACGGCGAGGAGATCATCCTCACCAAAAATCAGCCCATTCCAAAACTTTTAGCCCCAGTTTACAAGTTGAAAAATTGTGGACCGTCCATTTTTTGTTAACCATTTTTGATGGGGTTAGAAGTTTTGGAATGGACTGATTTTTGGTTATGATGATCTCCTCGCCGTAGAGATCATCCTCACCAAAAATCAGCCCATTCCAAGACCTCTAACCCATGTTTTGAAAAATGTTTTGCCAAAATGTTTGTTGCTGAACATTTCCCTATATATATATATATATAGGGAGCGGTTCAGCGGCCCTAAAGTTTAACAAGTTTTGTGCCAAGTTTTTCCGACCGTTCGATCAAAATGCATCCGACGGGTCAGATTGAATACACGGTTTTAAGTTAAATAATTGCATTTTTACAAGTTGCCCCCTCAAACATCTTTGTTTTCTGTTTGGAGGCCCTCTCCCTTAACAGAACCTCTCATCTTCGACTCTCTTCTTCTTTCGTTCAGAAACGAAGACGAGCTCTACTTCAAATCCCTCTCCTTCTCTCTCTCTTGTTACAACTCAAAAAACCCTCCCATCTTTCTCTCTCTCTCTCTCTCTAGAACCCAGTTCGAACGACCCTAGATCTCGCCATCGTCTGTTTTAAGTCCCTCACAAATCCCTCTCTTCTTCCTTCGTTCAAAAACAAAATACAAGCAGAGACCCCAACGAATCAATCTCTCTCTCTTTCTCTCTATCTCTCTCTCTCTTTGGTTACAGTTCAAAACCCCCTTCGGAACCTTCGTCAGAGAGAACGACCGAACGAACGATTCTCACCATCGCCGTCTTCACATACTCTGGATTTTTTTTTTCTTCTTTTATATAATATCTGCCCTTCAAAACATCTCAATATAGATGTATGGAAATCTAAATATTCAGTCAATCAAGGACGCAGGACTTTATGATTCCATTTGGCAAGCTTTTGCAGTGTTTTTGCCAATTAAGATCAGTTGGTGTGCAAGGCGATCAAAGAACAATTCTCATGTTGTTGCTCTTAGAGCTGTCACAAGCCAGGATGGAATGACATCAGACTGGTGAGTTTGTTTGTTTTTATTGCTTTAATTTATCTTATTTTTTATTTCATAGTTGTGTGAAGGCATGTCTGGAAGCATTTCATAGTTGGTTTTCAAGAATGCAAATACATATAATGACTTTCATGATATAGGCACATGTTAACATTCAAGGCTGGTTGCTTGCAGGAAACCAAACGAAAAGAATAGGAAGCAGAGGCCCATATGGATATGCAGCTTGCTCAAGAGGCTACTAATGCAAAAATGACTAGAGATATAAGTAATAAGGTATGTTCCTTTAGACTATTGGACATTTTCTTATAGTATGTGCATTGCAACTCATACCTTATGTACTACATGTTTTTACAGGAGAGGCCTCACCGATGAACTTGGTGCAGAGGCTAAGATAATGGACGCATTGGAGAAAGTTGAAAAAGAGCTTGAGAAGTCACTTATGAGGTCTGACAAGAAGGGGATGGTTGTTCTTCTAGCAGAGTTTTATAAGATTTATAAGAACTAAGTTTTGGTCCCAAATTCTGCAACTTGTAGCATTGTGATGCTTGTGTGAAAACTCTATTGATGATCTTCAAATTGATATAATTCCAATCAAAATTTTAATGTTATTTTTGCTAATCAATATTTTCTTAGATATGGGAGAACATGCTTCTTATTGCTCTTCTTGCACTTGTTAATTTTAAATCAGACTCAGCTTTCAGAAAGAAGAGTTGCCAAAGTATGAAGAAGAGTTGGAGCTTAAAATTGCGAAGGCTCGGATAGGTCTTTTGGTGGCTGGTACCCTAGCTGAAACCATGGCAGCAAATCATTACTATATGCAGGCACTCAAGCATCATATTTCAGATCTTCAGGATAGAATTGAGTTGCTAAAATCTGAATTGGTATGATTTCTTTTCATTGATAGGTAATTTATGTTTGATGACATGAACATACCTGTCTTCTTATGACCATTTTTCCCGACAGCATGAATTTTACAGGATCAGATCAAGATTGTTAAGGAAACGGGTAACAAAAAATTGTACTGGAGGTTGAATGATGCTTATAATTCTGATGATGACTTTGAGGAGGTGCGTGAGTGTGTTTTGTAGCCTACCATATCATATTAATAACATGTTAACAGGAATCCCATCTTTATTTTGAGATTGGCCTTTCTTTGTGTATATAATGAACTGAGTTTCTCTTATCAGGATGAAGGTGAAGAGGCATATCTTGGAACATATAGGGATGATGACGAAGAGGATACACTGATTGAGAAGCTCACCTGAAAGAGATTTTCTTTCGAGGCCAATTCAAATTATAAAATGAGTAAGAATTTGAGATTCCTGCAAAGGAAAAGATGAACATTTCTAAATCTTCGTTGGGAAATCCATGATAGAAGATATGCGCTCAAGAAGACTCAAGCATTTAAGTTTACACTCTATGAGTCTTTCTCATAAACCATCCATGGGAGATCTTAATGGCGTGATAAGCCAATGGCTTTGCATTTTCGGCTTGGGCATCAAATCCTGGAATCTTTGTTGGGGCAAATGAAAAAGAAGTATTTAATCTGCAATTCTTGTTTACATGAATTACGATTTTGTAAATAAAGACTCCATTGGCAACAAAACTTGCATCATTTATTCCATTATGAAAATTTGTATATTGCGCTTGAGTTAGATTTTTTTTTTTTTCCAATTGTGGTAGTCAGAGAGCTCCCAACATGTGGGATCTCTATTTCCAGTGAAAATCAGATGGGGGTTTACAGCCAAAAATAAAACAAGATTTTGTAGAACTTGCCACAAAGATCGGTGTGTACCAAAAGTGAACTGGGTTGAAATGGTATTGACGGACTCTGGGTTTCATTTGGAAAAGCACTTGGAATACCTACTGGATGTATTCATAAGTCATTACTTCACGCTATCTGCACTCCCTGGTGAGGTGGTAATGTACTTGAAATAGAACCCCTTAATGCTAAAGTCAGACAAAGAATAATGCAGTATTCAGTTGATGTAAGGAGATTGATTTATGTTCCATTGGCTCATTTTAGTTTTATAGGTTTCTTGAAGTTTTCTTCATATTTCTTTGTGGAGATTCTCTTAATTTCTGTTGATCTTCCTGTTTCTCTTGATCTTTGGGATTTTGGTGTTTTCTTCAATGTGGATTATCAATAGAACCCCAAGGAATTGAGGTGGCAACAGCATGTTTTGGGACATATTTTGCTAGCAATGCCGCATTTTATGGGCCTCAACTCTATGTTTCTTAGGTTGTACGATCCCTCGAATGCCATATATAAGGCATCAAGGACAGAATCAAGGTATTATAAAATACAAATAATCTGAGATGAAGGAATGCAATTATTAACCGATCAACCAAAAATAAAGGAACGTAATGATGGCTCAGTTTGATACACAACATTTATCAAGTAAACTAAATCCTCCAAACGAAACGATGGCTCAGCCACCCTAAGAACATAAGAAATTTGGAAGCTAGACGATTCCATCTCAGCCATTCATTCTAATCAAAGAGTGTCCCACTTTGAAACAACAACAAAGAACTGATTGTATCTGATTGGAACGGGCTACTACGAAGCTTTGTCCATCAATTGTATCGGTGACAGAATGGTTGATGTGTTTGTTTCAATGACACCCATTCATGACCATTTCCTCCAGCATGAAATGTGCCTTCTCTAGATGGAACATGATGTCTAGTTCACACTGCATAATTTAGTTTATCAGAGAGAATGTGGCAAACAAAACAAATTCCAAGAATATTAATCAAAAGAGCAACAAGTGAAAGAATTACCACATTCCCAATATGGCGATCCATGGTTTCAACTAACAGATGTATGAATTCCAGAATAGCTAGCTCATTCTGCAAAATGGAAATAAGGAAATTTAATGTAATATTGCACAGCCATCCAAGATAGAAAAATCCATAAATTGGTACATAAACAAAACTGCCAGTTAACTGACATACTTCTCAAGGTTGAAAAAAAAAATTTTGTTTAGTGAACCATGGGACTGACTGGATGCCGAAAAACAGCAAAAACATCTAAACCAAACTGCACAAGTTATGGATTTTAACACCATGGATCACCCCAAAAATGTATGAATGTATTCATGTGGGCAGCCAAAATTTGATGCTTGTACCACCCAGAGTTTAAACACCATGGGGGACGGAGAACTTCAAGCACACTAAAAACTGAGTCGCCAAAAAGTGGGCGGGGAGGGGGGGGGGGGTAATATTTTCTTCCCTAACAAATCCATTGCCCCTTCCCACTCTAGATCTAATACCTTTTGCATACTCTAGGTAGACCATGAGATACTTTTCCACACACGCTCTCCACTGCTAGACTGAATCACCCCATTGAGCCAACCCTTTGCGTCATCACCATATTTAACTGTAGTAATAACCTTCCTCTTAAAGGTTTAAAATCTCGTATCAAGGCAATGTTTTCAATCAAGAGAAAAATCGAAATGGTCTTCGACCGAAGCTTTCCAAAACAGAAAGAAACTTTGAACCATGTTTTTGAACAGACAATCGTTCGAACCAGATCTAGAACCGTTCGGTCGTTCCGAAACTTTTGAACAGATGGTTGTTCTAACCAGATCTAGAGAGAGAGAGAGAGAGAGAGATGGGAGGGGTCTTTCGAGCTGTAACGAGAGAGAGAGAGAGAGGGCATCTATCTGTTTAGGTTACAGGGAGAGGCCTTCAGGGCTTTGTTTTACAAAAGAGGGATTTCAAACAAAAAATTAAGAATTGACAGGGAGTCGATTGTAATTAAATACATTTTTGTTTTAAAACAGTAAAAATCCCGTTGAACCGTCGGATGCGTTTTGATCGAATGGTCCGAAAAACTTGGCATAATACTTGTTAAACTTTAGGGCCGCTGAACCGCTCCCATATATATATGAGTACCGTTCAATGGCCAACAGTTTGGCAAACATTTTGGCAAACACATTTTTCAAAACATGGGTTAGAGGTCTTGGAATGGGCTGATTTTTGGTGAGGATGATCTCTATGGTGAGGAGATCATCATCACCAAAAATCAGCCCATTCCAAAACTTCTAACCTCATCAAAAATGGTTTACAAAAAATGGACGGTTCACGATTTTTCAACTTGTAAAATGGGGCTAGAAGTTTTGGAATGAGCTGATTTTTGGTGAGGATGATCGCCTCACCGTAGAGATCATCCTCACCAAAAATCAGCCCATTCCAAGGCCTCTAACCCATGTTTTGAAAAAGTGTTTGCCAAAATGTTTGCCAAACTGTTGGCCACGGATAGGGACCCTATATATATATATATATAACTATCATCTATGAAAGTGATAAAATATCGCTTTCCTCATGTAATTAAAACACCATTAAACTCACAAATGTTAGAATGAATCAATTCTAATAATTGTGAATTCACTACAAAATTTTAGATTTTTAGCTGGGATCAAAAACCGTCGCAAATACCAAAAAACCGCCGCTATTATTAATAGTGATGGCCACGTGTAACACCACTATAGCTGGCGTAGCTAAAGACCATATGGAGCCCTATAGTGGCGGTCAAAAACCACTGCTAATTGATTGTATTACCGTTGCTAAAAACTCATAATTTTGTAGTGATTCCTTTCAACCCTAAGAAAAGGTTTCCTAATCAATTTAGCTTGAACACATATTTCACACTTGTTAATATTAAAATTATTACAAGAAATCAAACCATGTTTAGACATATATTTCAAAGATCTAAAATTTAAATGTCCTAAACAATAATATCAAACAGAAGAAGACTCGATAATATAAACAAAAGAATCTTTATTGATACTTAATTTGAACATTCCATCACATGAATATCTTGTCCCAACAAATACTCCATTTTTTGTAAGTCCTATCAGATTCTAATACAGTTTTGATATCATTTTTATACAATAAATTTGCAGATACATGATTCTTCCTAATTTCGAGGATATAGAAGACATTTTGGAGAGTCAACTTTTTTTCAGAAGTATATGAGTTCCACCTTCCCTGTTCCCAAAACTTTGACAAAGTTATAATTTCCCATAAGAACTCATTGGGATTTTGATTCCTCATAAGTCTTGAATTGTATTTTATCATTGCACACATGTAGCCCTGGAATCAAGCCACCAATCTGAAGACTTTGTAATAGCTATCATGTTTAATTTAGTAATCATACCAATTTGCACTTCATTGCAATAATTTCATCAATCATATTTTTCACAAGATCTGCATTATTATTGTTATTTTCATTCTCCTCAGATTTCTTATGTCTGCACTCACCTACAAAATGACCTTTCTTACCATAATTAAAACAAGTTTTTTGCCTTCTTGTTGGATTTGGGGGATTCTTCTTGAATCCTTATTTCGCTTGAGATGATTGTGATATTTGTTTGAACCATTTTTGTTAACAAAATTCATATGTGAAGAATTAATTTTCACAAAGTCCAGTTTCTTCTTCAATTTGCAAGTGCTTTTATATTTCCTCTAAGGAAAAATCCTCTATTTTGTGCAAAATCTTTTTCAATAATCACTCCAACTAAGAGGTAATTTAGCAATTATTGTCCAAACTTGGAATGACTCCGAAAGAACAATCTTCACTTCTCTAAGTTTTGGAACTAAAATTTATAATTCATGAACTTGGTCCAAAACGGATTTGTGATCAACTATAGAAAATTCAAAGTACTTGAAGATAAAAAATTTGTCCATACTTAATTTTTCAGTCTTGTACTTGAATTGCAAACCATTTCAAATATGCCACAGAGATGTCATTGGAGTATATAGATCATAGAGACGATCTGATAATGTGTTCAGAATATGTCCTCTGCACACCAACTCCTCTTCTTCTATTTTCTTTCTATCTAATATTATACTTTTTTTGTATCTTGTGGATTCAATTTTGGAAAAGGTTGTAAGTTAGGATCCAAGACATAAGAGATCTTTAGTACAGTAAGCAGAAACATGATTTTATCTTGTCCACGTGTGAAGTTTGTTCCATCAAATATGTCCAACTTCACAAAATCTTGATTCATCACTTTGAATGTCGTCATTTCTGATTCTTTTTCCATTTTGGATTATTGGCTTAAGTTACCACCTTAAAATTGTTAGAACAAATAGAAGAACAAAGAAGAAAAAAAATATATGAGTTAATCTAAAATGACGACTTTTAGAGCCGCACGAAATACTATTTTTAAGGTGTTATTTGTCTCAACTCAAAATAAAATTTGCTATTAGATTCTTGACAAAATATCTTTAGGATACAACAAAGTCTAAACTCTATAGTTAGCAATACTGAAGAAGTTCCTAGAACTATTTTAAATAACTATGTATGATTACTATAGTGAGAAGGAGAGAGAGAAAAAAATAAGGTAATTTTCATCTCTAGAGGATGACATATATATAAATGGCAATGTGCCTATTAGATGGGTTACTTCTCTTTTATAGAGAGGTTTCACCTATTCAAAAATTATACCTCTTCAAAGTACACTTACTAAAGTAACCATTGTACCTATTTAAAGTACATTCATTAAAATAACTATTATACCTATTCAAAGAATACCTCATTAAAGTAACCATTTATTTGAACACAACTTTTCAAAACTTTTGGTCACAACTTTTCAAAAGATAATTATTGCAACTCTTCGATATGAGACACAACATTTCAAATATTATAATATATCTTACATATGAGCGTTAATTCGCCACCGGTGAGGACACACTCTCACTTACCTAGCCACATGATGTGCAAGCATTGCACGTGCCCCGAGACTAGTCCTTGGACAAGACCATGGGCTAGGAAAAGCCCAAATATGGGCCTAGTACCACGTCTATAGGGATACCCTGTTATCAAAAAAATAGAATTCACAATGGACCATGGGTTTCCAGTGTTTGTGTACAAGAAAATAAGAATGTTCAAGCAAGAAGTTCTCTAGACGGCTAATGTATCCCCGATAGGCTTACATTAGGTAAATGTTTAAGCCTCAAAGACATGTTTGCCCATGCATGAGATTTTTAATTGAATAATGCTAAAGTGACCTTAGGCTGGAACCTCATATAACAAATCTCGATGAAAAGCATTTATGGTTCCTATCCACTTTCACGTCCAGAAATTCGATATGAGGTTCCGACTTGAGATATATCACTCCAGCACTACTCTTTTTTAATTTTAACCTTAATTTTGTTTTACTATATTTGGTACGAATGGGGATCATTGTTTTGTTTATGAACTTGCATGGATTTTTAAGATGTTGACTATGGGAACTAAATGAAATTTAATTTAGACATGACACATTTTCTTTATTTTCTAGAACCATTTTATGTGTTTTTGACATTTTTTTATTTTATTTTATTTTTGAACATGGTTTCCCCATTGATGGCTGCGCCCAGTCATGCCCATCAGGTCTGGTCCATGGTCACATGTGACCTACTCAACAAATGCAAAATTAATTCAAGAAGTGGTACCAGTTTGAACACACAATCAATAGGAGCACACTCTTTGTCACTATGTCTGCCCATGGTGGGTGATGTTGACATTTATTGTTTGAGTTGTGATAATCTAACGCTCTTTGTACACTCCCCTCACAGAATTATAGATCATTTATTTCGGGATATACAAGAAAAAGACTTATGATTTTGTAATTATTAGGTCAGAGAGTGTCTGAAAAAAGAGCGCCTGATTATCATTAGTCATATTGTTTTGATTGACTAACACAATGTGAAAAAAAAAATCCAAATTTGACGGACAAAAGAGTCGAATTGGCGTCAAATTTTTCATTGTCAAATATATTTTTTTCGACGGGTCGAAACTGTTAAATTAATGAAGGATGGGAGAAATTCGACAGCTTCAATCCATCAAATTTGGGAATATCTAGAATTTCGATGGTCCTAGACCATCAGAATTCAGTTTCTAAAATTCTTGGGCCTTGACCCGTCAATTTTTTCTGTTGAATTTTCCAGTTTTCACGTAGATAATAAGTTCTAATTTACTATTATTTTTTTTATTTTGGGAATGAGTACTCACGATCTGTCCCGACCATACTGTAATGTATGGTGTCAAACATGGCACATTGTAGATGGTGATTAAATACATCGAACTGCATGCAAATATAGTAAACGGCTTGGTTAGGAGCCCAACGTGTTTCACACTCAAGTAAAGCAAAAACACTTTTTTAACTAACATAGTGAGGAAAAAACGCCTTACTAAAACATGTTACATGCCACGTGGACACCATTCCTATGAATAGAATACCTTACCTGATCCTCATTCTTTTTTAATTATATCCCAATGCAATGTAGCTTGGACTTTCAAAACTCTTCATATATCAAAGTGAGATTCCAAACACGGCAAAGTGATTCCAATTAGGAACTCAAGCAAAATAATAATTATTTCATTAATAAAATTTAAAAGAAATGTAATTTTGATGTACAATTTTCCTTAGAAATATTTTCCTACATGGCTAAGTTACACTATGCATGCTCTTGTTGCTTCAAGAGTTCCAAAACATCCAATCTTTTCCTACATGGCTAAACTAGTGACCGGGGCTCCTAGGGCTCAGCCCAGATGTCAATATACCAAGCCAACACGGCCGATCTTGCTTGCTCGTAAACCGAGGGTTCCGTAGACAAGTGATTTATAGTTGTGAAATCCCCGACCAAAATCCTACTTGCCTCAACACCACTTTGACTTAAAACCACAACAACAATAATGATGACAAGCGAAAGAGTACTTATTGGTTGGAAGTTCATGGTTGAAGACACCGTCGAAGTAGGAAAATTTAGAAACTTTTGTGATATTGGGATTGGAATGTTGGGAAGATGAGTTTTTTTTTGGGCTTAGGGGATGTGTTGAGAAGATAGATGTTTTGAAGTATTTATAGTGTTAGAGGAAGTTTGCCCAAGTCTTTTGAAAGAAATATTTTGGAAATTTTATTTAAGTATTTTCGCGTGTTGACCAATATATTTGAGGAGTCTAGGTTTTGGTCGGTAGACGAGAAAACAAGGGATGCAAAGCGTTTGAATGCGTCAACAACGGCAATAGATTTTCAAATATTGAAGTTTACCGAAATGCCCCTTCTCATTTGGCACACCTACTTCCCAGTTTTAAGGGTAATTTAGCCATTTCATTTTAAAGTATTGTAATATATTACAATTACAAGATCATGAATTTTATGAACCTTGGATTTGACGGACGATTTGGACTTAACAGTAGGGAAATAAAGCAACTATTTTGGAATTTTCAGAGGGAAAGCAGACGTCACCGAGATGCTTATGAAGCTTTTGAAATGACCAAAATGCACTTCGGACATTTTAAAAGTGCAGTTGTGCTGGACAGTTGAAATTGGGAGGGACTACTTGCACTCCTTAAGTCCTTCTTCCTCTCTTTTTTTCCCTTCAACAAAAAGAAAAAAATCAAAATGAAATATAGAAAGCTTCTCCTTCATCATCCTTCAAAGGAGAGAGAGAGAGAGAGAGATAGAGGAGTTCAACTAATAAGAATTTAAAAACATCTAAAAATATAAGTTATTTTAAGATTGGGTGCAAGGGGTGACTTGTGGTGTGCAAGTAGTTTTTTTTTAATCGATAAGCAAGGGGGCTATAAAGGTAGAAGAGGTTACATTCAACTATACTTACAAGTTAAATCCTCCAACATAATTAAGGACAAGCCAAGAGGAATGACCTATTTAGTCAATGCTCCTTTTCGAAACCTATTTGGGTTGAATTTCTTCGTCGTTGCCTTGTGACTAGATCACCTAGGAATTGGGCTGCATCAAACTTCTAAGGGAACTCTGTAATACAAAGGATGAAACAAATGGCTCTTTGCGCATTCATCTACCACACATGTAAAGAAAGATGCAACTGCATCTATCAGAAGCAATTGAAGTTGAAGGATGTTTGGTTCAAGCTCGAAGAAGACTTTGAAAACATTGAAGAGTCAGACTACTATAGAGCAATCTTAAGTGCCTGGGACTTCAAGGCTTCCTTTTCTCATAGAAGAAGTGTTCATTGATCTTAGAAGGAGCCCCAACATGACTATTGGGCTATTAACTTGGATGGTGCCTTTTTCAATACGTGTGGTGGCTATGGTGCCATAATTTGGGATTCAGAAGGAAGAATGAAGGTTGTAATGGGTAGTTGCAATCATCCCAATTATGTCATCCATCATGAATTACAAGCATTCTTGAAGGTATCAGATTGGTTGCTTCTCACGAGTGCGATATAATTGAGGTCCAATCTGATTCCCTTGTCATTATTAGGATCCTCATTCAACAATGGAACTCCCCTTGGCATGTACATCATTTAGCCTTATCCTTCCTGAAGGTTATTTTCACCAGTATTTTTAGAGAGACCAACAGGAATGCGACCAACCTAGTTTCATTTCAAGGCTCTTTAGGATCATATATGTTGGATCCTACATCATTCTCTATTGATTTGTTCCTAATCTTAAATCGGGATTCTAGTGGTGCTTGTTATTTAAGGTTGTAGTTGGTTTTGGACTGCCTTAACTTAGATGATCTTTTAAAAAATAAAAATAAGAACTCATTGTAGACATGAGAATGTTTATCCTTGAACCTCAATCTAGGTTGTTTGGAGTCGCCACCATTCTTTTTTGGAAATGGGTGTGAATGGGCACCCGAATTGATTTTTTTGAAAATCATTTTTTCATGGCATTATAGTGACTCTCAATCATGGAAAATGTATGGTCTACCTAAGATCTAGGTAAGGGGATTCGATTAGAGAATGGGGAAGGTGTTAAGCACCCCATTCTCTCCACCTTTGGTGGTTACCTTTAGATTTGGCCATTTTTTTAATAATTAATATAACAAGTAAAATGCATGAGATGCATGAAGTGGGTGGGTGCACATAGTGTGTATGTGCCCCTTTTGAAAGAGGATTTAATATTTATGTAGACATGAGGAATATCCTATAGGAGAGGATATCTCATAAAGTCATCACATTTTTACATGAATTGGAATGTTGGTTTAGGATTTTAGAGAAGTTCCATGAATGGAGTTCCATTTAGATCCACAACCTTAATGCATGCATACTTAGCTAGAAACTTAGTGTTTTAGTCCCATCAAGAGAGCTACACAATTCTTCATCATAACCAAACATGTGTGATGTGTGTGCATAGTGTACATTATGATGCATGACATGGGAATAGGTTAAAAAAAGACTTCAACCTCCATCCTTTCAACCAAACCACCTCAAGCATTCCATGCCCAAGGTTGAGGTTCAATCTACTTGGGATGAAGGAGAGTTCTCCATTACATCCTAAAGACTTCTAAAAATAAAAAGAGAGGGATAGAAGAAGAAAATGCAAGTTAAAAGATAAATAAATAACTATTGTCCCACCTTGTCTCTTTTGGAAGTCTTAATGAACTTGAGCTTGAGAGATGAACTTGAGAGTTGAAGGGTAGAATTGAGAGGTGAAAGAATTGAAGGTTAGGAGATGATGGATGAGTAGAGATTTTGATAAAGTTTTAGGTTGAGAGATAGGGGCTTAAGAGTATGAATTGTTATTAGAAAATAAGGGTATTTATAGAGTTTTTAGAGAACTTTTGGAGATAAAGTGGTCCAACCCTAAAAATAAAGAAAATGGACATAAGATTTAGGTTATTTCTTTTTGAATTTTTCATTTGTATGAGGGCAAAAATGACATTTATGAAAAAAATCCTAAAAGCATTCTTGGATCTTTGATTTTTTGGTAAATAGAGGTGAGAGAACAAAAGTGTTTTTGGGAGGGTGACTAAGGAAGTGACATGTGTAAAGGTGGAGTGGTAGGTAAAAAGTAAATCTTGGTTCATTTGTAAATAACTCATAAAACAAGGGTGGAAGTGTATTTTTGAAATGAATCAATGGAAGAACAAAAGTACTTTTGGGAGGGTGAATGGAAGTATAACATGTGTAAAGGTGAAGTGGTAGGTGAAAAGTAGCCCTTGCTTCATTTGTAAATAATTCATAAAGCAAGGGTGGAAGTGTATTTTTGAAATTGACCAATTGGAGAACTCCATGTATGTATTTGGAGATTCCCACATTTTGAGGGCATAATGGGAAGTTATCCCACCTTTATGGACTATTACCAAAAATCAAATAACCTTTTTGGTTTGACCAACCTTTTTGGGAAGGGCATTCTTGAATTTTTATAAGAAAGAGTTGACTCTCCAATTAGATGATGCATTGGGTATTGAGGGCTTATGGGAGATCAATATGTGTCATCTTTTGAGGGGGTGTGAAAGAATGGACTTGGTATTGGACTTAGGTAATGGACTTAAGTTATGGACTATAGACTTTAAGAGTGGGCTAAAAGAATGGACTTGAATTTGGGTTAGAAGGTAAGTTTTGTCTTGGGCTTAGGTTGGGTTAGGAAATGAACCTTGGTTGTGGTATAAGTGATGGGGCGGTGAATGGAGAACGATTACGGATCCGGATTGGATCATAGAGGTGGAGTGGATTTAGACCGGGTTAGGGACAAGGTTGAGTATACAAAATTATGTGGTATGTATGTATGGAAAATGATGCCACGTGGCAATGCGAGTCCGTCAAAAATCTTGAGTTTTAAATTAAAATAAATTCAAGAAAATTTGGATTTTTCCAACGGGTTCGTGCAAATTGGGGTGTCTACACTCATGATGAATATTAACTTGATCTACAATAACAAACAAACCTTATCTTAAAACTCCACTTTTTGTCATGCAATCAGCAATTCTATTCAATTCTTTAAAAATATCAATCTTAAAGCTCTTGAAAATTTCTTCTTAATTTTGTAGATGGATCACAACAAAAATATATGTTTTATAAAAAGCCATTATCTCTTTATCCAAAAAATTTGCTTCCATGGGAGTTGATCCCACATTATCTCTATGGATTCCAAATCGTCTTAATGTTAGAACTATATGTCGTGTGGCCAAATTGACCTCATGGTTTTTGTTGTTTAATTATATAAGGATTCTATATACATTATAGATATCAATATTAAAGAATCTCAATATTTTTAGAATTATAAATATTATTTAGAATTAGTAAGAAACCTTAATGGATAAGAAACTTACTAAAAGAATAACTCTAGACCCTCAACCTTCATCTATAAAAGAGGATTGGTAATCTCATTTTTGTAAATAAGAAACGAGAGATAGAACGAATAGAAGTGTGAAAAAATGCACATAGTGGAGAGTTTTAATAAGAGTGATATCCATCAATCACTAGTACCTAGTCAATCCATATAGAAAGAATGGAAAAGGCAAGTCTAGAAAAAATGATCAATTTGATTGGGGTTTCAAAAGCTTCAAAGAACACATGGATAGAAAACCATACCTCCAACGTTTTAAATCAATGACTTCATAATGGCACAAGGTAAGTACCATTAACTCGACTTACATTAAATGAATAGTATATGTGAGATATAAAATAAATTAGATCCTATTGGGAAAAATCAAGATATATTAAAATTGTGTTTTAGGATTTTGAATGTGTAAAATCTAACATATGGTATCAGAGCCATAGGCTATTAAATCTCCATATATTGGCTACAAACTATTTATATATGAAGGTTATCATGGTTTAAGATAAAATTCTCATTACAATTTCTTGATGTCGTTGTATATATAAAACCATGATTATTATGATTGAAATTTGATTTTAGTATTTATTCAAATAAGTGCTTTCCATTTTGTTCGAAGATTACAATCCATTGAATTCAATATTTTTGTTATAAAATTTTCGATTTAATAAATTGAAATTTTTGGTTACAAAATTTTCGGTTTAATGAATTCAAAATTTTAGTTATAAAATTTTGATTTTATGATTTCAGAATTTTGGCTATAAAATTTTCGGTTTAATGAATTCAAAATTTTAATTATAAAATTTTCAATTTAGTGAATTCAAAATTTTGGTTATAAAAATATTCGATTTTATGAAATCAAAATTTTGGTTATAAAATTTTTGGTTTAATGTAGAGGAACATAAATTCTATTAATTTTGTAGTCGCCAAAGTCGTCTTAATTAGTAAAATTTATGAAATATCTAATTATATTAAATTTGGTCATTGGTATAATATTAAAGAACATTAATATTTATAATTATAGACTCAATTAAATAAATGGGATTAGTCCGAAGGAGAACTTCATTTAACTAATTATATTATGAATAAGGTAATATAATTTACATGAATTTAATATAATTAGGGTTGGATACGTAAAAGTAACAAAATTGATTAAATAAATCATATAAATTATATTCGTCTTATAGGATAAATAAATTAGTCATTACCCTAAAGTGAGTAAACAATAAATATACATAATTTAAGCCAAAGGATATTTAGGTGATATTGATAAAGTAATCATTATTCAATCAAAGCACTTATTTTATTTCAGTTCTTGGTTCTTTGCACTCCCATGCATCCATTATTTCAATCCTTATCAGATTAAATTTTTTGAAATGGTATGACTACTTCCAATTTATTCTAGGTGTTCAGGATCTTGACTTAACGCTCATCTCCATAAAACTTACAGACCTAACTGAGAGTAATATGGTAGAGCAAGAGAATTTGTTCATCGCTTAGAAAAGATTGAATAGGCTTAGTTTGATGTTCGTTAGAATGATAATCGCTAATAACATCAAGACAGTGCATAGAAGTATTTGAAAAACGTGGAAGAAAATTTTAAGCATGTTGATAAATTGCTTGCGGACACTTTGATGGATAAGTTGACAACTATAAAGTACGATGGGCCGCAAGGAATACAAGACCATTTCCTAAATATGATAAACAAAACTGCAAAGCTTAGAATATTAGGAATGAACATAGATGATTCCTACCTTGTACTGTTCATCATCAACTCTCCCATAGCTCAGTTTGATCCCTTTAAGATCCACTATAACACTAATAAAGACAATTAGAATATAAACGAATTGACTAACATATTCATTCAAGAGGAGATGAGATTGAGATAGGAAGGGAAATAGTCTATTTTCATGATAACTCAAAGAACAAGAAAGAAATGAAGAAAATAAAATAAGTAGAAGAAAAATCCATTAGGAAAAGGTAAAATGTTTGAGAATACAAATCAAACTGAAGGGAAGAATGACAATGGTGTCAAGTACTACTTTTGTAAAAAATATGACACATAAAGAAGGACTACGTAAAATGCAAAAATTGATTCGAAAAAAAAGGTATGTCGTTTTCTTTTGTATGTTATGAACAAATTTAACTGAAGTATCTTCTAATGCCTGGTGGATTGATTCTAGAACCACAAATCATATTACGAATTCAATGTAAAGATTTCTTTTAAGTAGGAAACCAATGTAAAGTAAAATATCTATCTTTATGGGAAATCGTCTTAGAACACAAGTGCTAACTGTAGGGATCTATCATCAGATAAATCTGGAAAACACTTTTATGTCTCTACCACATCTAAGAATTTAATTTCATTATTTAGATTAGATAGTTTAGGATATTCGATTTATTTTCAATGTGGACGATTAAAATTATTTTTGTATTTTATAGTAGGAAGAGCTATCTCATGGACGAGCATGAAGTAGAGCATTACTGTTTCATCCACTATAAGGTTGAATTCTTACATGCTTTAAGACTACGAGTCATGCTCTATGATTGCAGAATTTTATCTCAGGACTTGAGATTGTCGACTGTATAGTCAAGTTGTTGAAGATATATTGTGATAATACCGTAGTTATATTCTTCTCTAAGAATTGAAAATACTCGAATGACGTGAAAATCATGGAGTTCAAGTACTTGGTGGTTAGAAAAAGAGTCTAGAAATAGTTAGTATCATAGAAAACATTAGCACCACTCAAATGATAGTTAATCCATTGATAAAAAGATTATCACCAAAATCGTACATAAAACATATTATCAGGATAAGCCTTTTAAAAAAATCTTTTATATATTTGAAATTGATTACTTTGAAGTGGTTAAATAATTGACATTAAATACATTAATACTAAATAAAGTTTGTTTCTACTTATTTTCTGTTCCCATTTTTACTGTGCATATTTTGTTTAGATTTAAGTAATACTAAAAATATCTTGACA
Source organism: Akebia trifoliata (assembly GCF_017979445.1). Classification (NCBI taxonomy): domain Eukaryota; kingdom Viridiplantae; phylum Streptophyta; class Magnoliopsida; order Ranunculales; family Lardizabalaceae; genus Akebia; species Akebia trifoliata. The sequence goes on along the minus strand of NC_141390.1, from coordinate 2,764,784 downwards.
AGACAAATGAAATAGGCATAATTAAAAGTTATATCAGAAAGGGTATTGATAGCGTGTTATATAAAAGGAAGCGTGGCATAGATGACATACAACCGTCATGATTCACATTAATATCTAATCAAAATATGACATTAAATAATTTAATTGAATATTGATAATTTTAAAATTCGTGATCATGTATAAAAAAAAATTGATTATAGAATCCTAAAGTTGAATCTTTTTTAAAATGTTTTGAAAATTTACTATTAGCATAATCAATCTAACGGGCCAAGTGACAGAATGTTAAAACTTTATATCGTGTGATCCAATTGACCTCGTGATTCATTATTGTTTAATTGCACAAGGATTCTATATAAATTATATATATCAGTATTAAAAAATCCCAATATCGTTAGAATTATAAATATTCTTTAAAGTTAGTAAGAGATCTTGATGGATAGGAAACTTATTAAAAGAATAATTATAAGCCCTCAACCTTTATTTATAAAAGAGGATTGGCGAGCCCATATTGGTAAGTAAGAAAAGAGAGATAGAATGAATAAAGTGTGAAAACATGCATATAATGGAGAGTTCTAATAAGAATGATATCCATCAATCACTAGTACCTAGTCGATCCATATAAAGAAAAGGGAGGAGGTAAGTCTATAAGAAAGAATAATTTGATTGGGGTTTTGAAAGCATCGAGAAACACGTGAATAGAAAAGCATACTTCCAACGTTTTAAATCAACGACTTCATAATGGCACAAGGTAAGTACCATTAACTCAATTTGCATTGAATAAATAGTATACTTGAGATATGTGATAGATTAGATACTATTAGGGAAAATCAAGGTATATTAAAGTTATGTTTTAGGATTTTTAATGCTTAAAATCTAAAACTTAAAACTTATCTCCCTACTATAGAGCACTTAAAAGGTAAAAAAAATCATTCTCTTCGAGCAGAATCCACACTTTAATAGGTTCTCAATGGTAAATAAATTTCTCCTCACAACCATCCAAGCATTATTCCAAATAATTTTGTGCCATGGAATTTTTGTTTTCACTCGTTTTATAGAATCCCAAGCTGAATTATAAGATAAACAACCTATAGATGTACAAATCCACGCAATTCTATCATTTTCATTCAGCCAAGAAGGATGGTGGTCTTTAAGATTTTTGTTGTAGCCCCAAGGCTTCTCCCTCCAACCCATGCCATTCATTCCCACACATGAAATCTAAAACCATCGCATTTTAGTTGGAAAATTGGTGGTCTTCTCCTGATTCCATTTTGATATTGTATTCTCTGTTAGAAAATGTGACATCTAACGAACAAAAAAATAAGCTCAATGTCAACTCCAACATGGGCTCAATCATTGGTAATGACCTTTATTGGGCCTTAAAATTGGGAAAGTGTCTCTACAAACCATGATGCATGTCATCATAAAGGATTCAGAAGCTCTTTTTGATAAGGAGAGACTTGAGTGGTATATGCCTAAAAGTAATTTACAAAAATAATAATAATAATAATCACAAAATGGATGACGGACTTAAAAATATGGAACAATGGAAAATACCTTGGTTTGGAAGTATTGGTTTGGCTTTTCTTTTGATTGTTTTTAAAGAATATTAAAATTGGATGCATCATCTCGATTATTAATTACATGAATCCTGTGAAATTTATATAGAAAATAATAAAGTAAAACACATTTTAAAATAAACTCTATCTCTAATGAATCTAGTCAAGATCTTATTGATTTTAATACGATTCTCATTTCTATTAAAAGTGATTTAATGTATTGCAGTACCCCTTATTAAATTGCATCATACATAATACTCTAACAATTTTAAGTTAATTTTCAAGCTTGAATACAAATAGGTCTTTCTTGATTTTTGCATTTAATTGTTTTGTATATACAATCAGATTTTGATTCATTTTGAGGCCCATTTCATTGAAAGATTAAAAAAAATTGAAAACTTTGGAACTTTGACCCATGAGTAATTTTTATGTTACACCGACCGTGTCACTCAAGAAAGAAGGGAAGAGGAAAACTAAACCGATTTTGTAGTAAGTAGATAAACAAAGGATATATAAATGATTTTATCTAGACTCCTGTAGACACCCCATTTTTTCATCCGCCTGATTAATCAACTCGTCAACCCGATCGCAATGATTCCCAATGATGGATGTGTATTCCATTGTTTTATTTTGTTACCAGATGTGTTTTAGAAATCCGGATGAGGTATCTCGAATTGACAAAACCTTAGAAACCACGCTACGGTAGGAAAATACGACCCTAAAAACATAGAAATCATCATCTTGCAGACCAAAAAGAAGCTTCACGATAAAAATCACTAAAAATTGACCAAATTATCAAAATACCCCTAACCTCAAAACAACCCTAGAGCCTACGTTACGCTTAGGAAAACCCATTCAAACACATAAAATAACAAATAGAAACCAAATAAATCATTTCGCCAATTTTAACAGAATTTGACAAAATTACGAAAATGCCCCTCATTAAGTTCATGATCATTTCACACAAAAATTTTCATAAATGACACAAACTAATATTTCCATTGAATTCCTTACTAAAAATCGATTCTAAAACATCCTAGAACATTAAAAACCGACTTGAAATGTGAAAAGTCCTCTCCAGGGGCAAAACGGTAATTTCACAATTTTCATAATTAAAAATTTCAAAATTAATAAATAAAACATTAAATAATTAAAGTGAAACATTGATGAAATTAATTTAAAATTTTGAATTAAAAAAATTGATCAATCGGACTTTCAAGTAAAATTGTTGAGGGTTCGTGGGATATTTCTTTAAGGACCATTTGGGGGTACAAAGAATTAAAGAAATAATGGAGGAGTGGTCTCCAAAAATTAAAAGTAAATCAAGCAAGACTAAAGTCACGGTATTAAAGTCAATCAAGCAAGACTAAAGTCAAAATTAAAGTCAATTAAGCAAGACTAAAGTCCAGATATTAAAAGTCAATCAATTAAGACTAAAGTCAAAACATTGAAAGTCAATCAAATAAGATCAAAAGTCAAAATCATAATAGAATTCTAATTAAATAATAACTCTATCTAATAGAGTTCTAACTAAAAAATAATTTCACCTAAAACAATTCTAATTAAAACACAACTCTACCTAAAACAAGTCTAACTATAACACAATTCTAATTAAAAGAACTCTAATCAAACACTAAGGTGGTGTTTGTTTGTGCTATTTTTGAGCACTTATTGCTGAAAAAAATTAAATTCAGCACTTTTGTTAAAATAGCGCGTTTGTTTACTCGTGCTTATTGCTGAAAATAAGTGAAAAAAATTCAGCACTATTTTGATGCTGAAAAAAAGTGCTGAAGCGGTAACCACTTCGCTTTTTTCAACACGGACAAGTATGCCCTTTGTTTTTTTGAGCATGGACAAGTATGCCCTTATTCTTAAAAGGATATTACCTCTTATATCCCATGGATAAGTATATGAACACCCCACAAATTAATAAATCCACACCATAGCTAAATTATTTTGTCTTATATGGGTTAAAAGTTTTGGAATGAGTTGATTTTTGGTAAAGATGATCTCTACAATGAGGAGATTATCCTTGCAAAAAATCAGCACATCTTGAAACTTCTAACCCTATCAAAACAAGTTCAAAAATCGTAAATTGTCCTTTTTTTTTTTTTTTTGAAAACTATTTTTAACGAGTTAGAAGTTTCAAAATAGGATGATTTTTTGTGAGGATGATCTCTATACCATATAAACCATCCTCACTAAAAATTTGCTCATTCTAAAAACTTTAATCTATATAAAACAAAACAAAAAATGGCTATAGTGTGGGTTGCCCTTATTAATTCATAGGGTGCTTTTATAATTATACATCCTTCATTTCCATCGAATATTATTCATCCAAAATTAAGTTATTTTAAAATTGATTTCAAATTTTGGTGACTTGTATGACATTATTATTTTTAATTTGAAATTTGTGGGCTTTTATAAATAGAAATTATTATTTATAAATTGAAGATTTGAGCATTATTTATTATTTAAAAATAAATTATATTTTAATTTTATAAAAAATAATATATTTTATTGTGTTTGATAATAAATAGGCATTTGAAACATGCAAACAATGTATAATATGACTGTAGGGTAACAAAGATAATTTATCAGTTTCAGCAATGTGTAACAAACATGATTCAGCATCTAAACAAACAACTTTTTCAGCACTTAAATTCAGCGCTTATAAGTTTCAGCGCTTAATGCTATTCAGCACTTATTTTTTTCAGTTTAACAAACAGCACCTAACTCTATTAAAATCAACCCCTAAAAAAATCTATAAATAGAGGTGCTCACACCCTATTTTCGTGTCAAATGATAAACCCTAAGAGAAGTAGGTCTAAAAGCCCCCCTACCCTCCCATAAACCCTAGTTTTGGAGCCCCAACTCCTTACCTAACATCCCTCATTCGATTTTAGCCTAAAAAACACCTAAAAACTTTTCAAAAACATCCCAAAATCCACAACAAACTTGAAGAATTCAGATCCAAGAAAGTAGAGATACCTTGCCTCGGAGATCAGGAATCAAATCCGGAGACAGAACGAAGCAAGGAGTACTGTACAAGGAGCAATTTTTGTCGGATCTAAGGCAACAAAGTATTTGCTATCGGAAAGATATAACTTTTTTTATTTATTTATTATTATCTAGGTTTTTAGCAATGTAATTTATTTGGGAAGTTAGTAGAGACTGGCTTTGGCCAGGCGGGGTTGGTGCCTAACACCTTCCAACCCCGTAACATGATCTCCGAATTCAGTTTTTTTTTGTTCTAGATTAGTTTTTTTTATCCGTTTAGAGTCATTGATCGGTTCCTAGACCGTAATAACTAGGTGGCGACTCCCAAACCTCAAGGGTCAAAAGCGGATCCGCGCACCCCGCGAATCGAGGGCGCTTTCAACTCCACTTTAGTAAAAATATTTTTTTAACGATTTTTTCCATAATCGAATCAAATTGTTGACAAACGTTGTAACTGATTTACGAAACATAGACTTAGTCTCTTAAAATACTAATTTTGTAGTAGGAGTAGTTTAAAACTAGGCTATCCGTTCACTTGACGGTGAACCTACATACTACGTAAACCAATAGTATAATCTTGACTTCTACTTTTAAAAAAAATTCTTAAAATAAATGTATATTAAAATTAAAACTAACATTTTCAATTAACCTAATTAAACACATTTTTTATTTTATTTTTTTGCAATTTTTCCTACTTTTTTAAGTCAAATTGTAGAAACACGTTTTTAAGGATTTACCAAACAAAGTCTTGGTCTCTTAAAAGACTAATTTGAGTACTTAGTATTTAGTCTTGGTGTTGAATTCCTTTGATACATTTTTGCGTGTTAGAACAAAATATTTGAAAAAGTCGAAATTAACGTTTGAAAGCCCTAACAGCTGTAAATTTCAAACATCAAAGTTTTCCGAAATGGACTGTGGTCATGGCACTCCCACTTCCAAGTTTGAAGGGTAGTTAAGTCATTTCATTTTATGAGGGTAGGGTGTTATGTTCTTGTTGTAGTCAAAGGTATTTGGTCTAAGAGTTGACTAAGAGACCAAAGAAAGCTTTGGAATTTGGAGTTTGGACTTTAGACTTTAGAGAAGTACTGTGATGCCAGCTGAAGATGATGAAATGACCAATATATCCTTTGAATTCTTAACTAGCCAAGTTTGTACTTTGGGTTTGCCTATAGTTGGGTGAGTCTTCAAGAAATAAGCTCATTGGATGGCTAAAGCAATTGATCAAGCCTAAACCCAGAGAGATTTTTTCCTCACTACATTTTTTTATTAGGAATGCATTCAATACATGCGGGCTCATGTGATTGGCCGATGTTGAATCTTTTGAGATTTGTGATGAAAAATTTTCAACCGGTTGCGGCCGGCCATCAAATTGACTTTTTGGGATGTTAAGGATTTCCAAAAACATGAATCTCTAGGAAAATGTGTTAATCCTTAGAAGGTTGGAATTGATCTCTAAGAAATTTGTATTTTCCCTCAAATCATATTGATCATGCTGAAGGAGAGGTTAGAAAAGTCTTAAATTAAATTTTAAAAGACACATTTTTGTGTATGAAAATTTAAATTTTATTATCAATTTTCATTTATTATAAATTTCTTATCTATATAATAAAACACAATCGTAAGACCCACTTTACTATAATTTTATGAGGAATGTGCCTTGAAGTCAGATACGGGGTCTTTATGATGTACTTTCAAGTCAGACTCAAATCCTATGAGGATTTCCAATCTAGGATAGATCTGAAATATGAGAAGATAGGATAGTCCTGATAATCTCGTAACCGTTATGCTAATCAAGGCAAGAATCATGAAAAAACGGACATTTGGGATGAATCAATCTATAAATCATAACAAAGAAATAAGATTCTCGAAAAATTTGTGCCATTTTCTCTTTAAAACTCCAATCATTTTCAATAGCAAGTAACTTGGGCATCGGAGAATCTTTTGAAAGTGTACCCCCAACTCATAACGTTCAACATTGAAAATAGTCAACATCACTAGGAGAGCACACTTATCGATAATCGGGTCAAATTTCAGCACCCTACGTACAAGACTCATTTTCTTTTTTAGAAAAATTAATAATTTTTGTGTATTGAGTTCTAATTAAATATATTATTTGAACATCTTTTCTCCAGTTCCATTTTATTTGCATTTTTTTTTTTTTCATTTTGTATATATATTTCTTGGACTTTCTTCTTTATAGGAGAAAAGGTATGTGAAGCTCCATCTAATTAACCTCCCATTCTCTTTAGTTCATTATATTATTCTGGACAACAAAGGCCTTTCCAAAAAATTGATAAAAGAGAAAATAATAATTATTTCATTAATAACTTAAATGCACCATACTTTTGATGTAATATTATTTTTCTTTACAAATATTTTCCAATATAACAAAATTACACTATGCCCGCTCTTATGACTTGAGGAGCTCAAAATAAAAACTCATACAATCTAGTTACCAGGACCTTTAGGGCTTGGCCCAGATGCCAATCGGCCAAGCCAACATGCCATGGTTGATCTAGTTTGCTCGTAAATTGAAGGGTACGTGGTCAAGTGATTCGTACTCGCAAAATCCTCCAACAAAACTCTACTAGCCTCAACACAACTTTGACTGAAAACCATGACAACGAGAACAAAAACAAGCAAAAAGGTTGTTTTTTGTCGGAAGTTTGTCATCGAAAAATAAGGAAAATTTATAAGCTTTTGAGAGGAAGGTTTGGGGTGTTGGAAAGAAATGTTGATATATATGTCTTTCAAGAGAGCTTTCTTTTTCTTTTTCTTTCTATGGCTTAGGGGATGTGTTGAGAAGGTTAATGTTTTGAAGTATTTATAGTGTTGGAACGTTGGACTGTTGATGTACTTAGCATTTGGTCTCCGATGTTGAATTTCTTTGATGCATTTTAGGTGTTTTTTAAAGAATGTTTAAGGTCTTTTGCGTGTTGAGCAAGTTATATGAGAAATTCTAGGTTGGGTTGGTAGATTAAAGACAGATCACAAAATGTTTGAATTCGTAATCAACAATTTCATGGAAATGCTTCTCTGGTCAAGGCACGACTACTACCCAGATTGAAGGGTGGTATACTCGTTTAAATTTACTAGATGGTGGTACACGTATCAAAAGGACTTATTTGTAAATTAAAACATTGATTAAAGAATTTTTGAAGTTTTCGTAGTAAAAAAGAATACTTTTGTAATTTTGTTGATTTTTCATCAAAACGACCCTTATCATATTAAAATTAAATATAAAAGTTGGAGAATTTAGGAGCAATCAAATTTTGTTGCCGAACCTACTCCTCCTTCTCTCATTAAATTTTTGTAATTTAAAATATTAATTAATGGGTTTCTAAAAATTACATAATAAAAAATATATTTTTTATAATTTTTAAAACTAACCAACATAATTATAAAGTGTGTGATTGTAATTTTCTTGATTGTAGTCAGTTTAAAATTAACATTGTGTACATTTGTGAGATCTAATTTTTGATGTCAAACCAATTCTACTCCGCCTTCTCTCATTATTATAGTAAATATAAGAGTAGAGTATTGAAAAAGTTTAGAATTATGTTATCTAGTTGGTTGGTTCAAATTAAGATTCGTGGATCATGGTTCACCACTTTAGAATAAAATCCATTCATTGAGGGCATTTATAGGTTATTTATTTTAGTTTCTGAGAAGAAGACCTAGGTCAAGGTGGGCATGTAATCAATTTTAAAACACGTGTATCTCTAATATCGATCAAAACATGGAGGGATATATTACGATCTAGTGGGAGTGAACAACTCGTAAAGGAAAACAAGTTAAACTTTTAGTTTAGGATCTTCATTAATGAAAATGAGAAGTTTCTTTAATCATTTACATCAAGAACTATCTAATCATGGTTATAATATAAGGGCTCCCACCTAAATATTCAATCATCTCTAGTATATATTGAGAGAAGAAGGGAGGAAATTGAACAAAGATTTGTGACTCACAATAAAGCTAGGGTTATGTTCGAGCAACCATTAGTCCTATCTATTTATGTATACCTACAAACACAATATCTTGAGTACCAATAATGACCATGTGATGTTTTGACATAGAATCAAGTCACTATGATCAAATAGAATCAAGTGATCTAATTTTACAATGAAGGCAACGATTCTTAAAAATTTATTGCAATCCATCCAATATCCGGGATGATACAAACTCCAACCATCTATGTACGAAGTACATGATACTTCTCTCTAAATGTGCCATGGGTTTGAGATATAAACTAATATGAGCCAACAACAAGCATTTTGAAAAGTTAATGAACCCTTCAAATGATACTTTAAAAACATGAGAATTCAATCAAACAATGAAAAGTGATTCAATTTGCAAAACCTAAAAATTTATTTATTTCATTAATAAAATTTAAAAGAATTACAAAGTTTCTTGTACATTTTTCCTCAAAAATCTTTTCCTACCTAATAAAATTTCACTATATGCCAACTCTTGTGACTTGAAGAGTCCCAAAACATCCATTCAACCTAGTGACTGGGTCCTTTAGGACTCGGCCCAGCCAGATGCCAATTGACCAAGTCAACATGCCATAGTTGATCTTGCTTACTTGTAAACTGAAGGGTATGTAGTTAAGTGATTTTCACTAGCAAAACCCATGAACAAAACCCTACTCGTCTCGACACAATTTTGAGTTGAAACCATGACAACAATAACGAAAACAAACAGAAGGGTACTTGCTTGTCAGAAATTCATGGTTAGAAAAATCGTCGAAGCAAGAAAATGTAGAAGCTCTTGTTAAAATTGGGTTTGGGTTTTTAAGAATAAATGTTGATATGTTATTTAAAAGTGACGTTTTGCTTAAGAGATGTATTGAGAGGGTTGAAGTATTTTTATATTGTTGGATTAGTACTTCTTGTTAAATTCTTTTGATACATTTTTTTCGGGTTTTTGGACGATTTTCCTTTTTAAGAGTATTACGTGTTGACCAAAATACTCGTGTAGTTTCTTTTGGTGGGTAGACGAGAAAAGGCGAGAAAACGGGCGTCAACGTTTGTAAACGGCAATAAAAAGTCAAATATATATTTACAGAAATGCCCATAATCGTGGCATGATCACTTCCCAATTTTAAGTGTAATTTATTAATTTGAGGGGCGGGGGCGGAAATTATCAAAATAAAATTAAAAAAATTTAAAAAAATAATTTTTTAATTAATTACTAAAAAAAAATACTTATTTTTAAGAAGTTACAAAAGTCAATTTAACACGCTGGACCGCCCAGCTTTTCCTACGGCTTCGCTTACCAACTTTGTAAGATATCAAATCTTACTAAGAGTGCTTGAACTCATATATATGGACTATTAAATTGGCAAATCTAACACCACAACCCTATTGATTTCATAGAAAAATTCAAATTGAAAAATAATAATAATAATAATTTTTAACTTTAATCCAAGATTTTGAAAATTAATAGTTACCAAATTTCCAAAATTTAAATTTAAAAGATGACCTTTATAATTTTTATTTTTTTCAAGGTGATAGAATTTAGCTCTTTAAATTCTTATGTCATTGTATCATGTTTTTGGATGACACAAGGTGAACTCAACGGCCCTTGGTAAGAGTTGAAATCTTACTAAGTTTGTAAGATTAGCCTTACTCTCTATAGTCATCAAATAAAAAATAATTCTAAATTAGTATTTTTTTTAATAATTAATTAAAAAAATTAACTCATTGTTAATAATTTTCCTTTTTTTTTATTATTTGTAAGAGTGAAATATTGTGGGATGTGTGATCATCATTTTTGACTGTCGATTTGAGCGAAAGCATCTTAGAATCTTTGAAAAAAGTTCATATAAATTCCTGAAAACACAATATATTGAGTATGAATAATGGTCATATGATGTTTGGACATAGAATCGAGTCACTTTGAGCAGATAGAATCAAGTGATCTAATTTTAAGAAGAAAGGAACAATTCTTAAAATTTTATTGCAATTTATCCAATATCCTGGATAATACAAACTCCAACCATCGATGTACGAAGTACATAATACTTTTCTCTACATGCAGCATAGGTTTGAGATATAAACTAATATGAGCCAACAAAACACATTTTTGAAAAGTTAATGAACTTTTCAAATGATACTTTAAACATAAAAATTCAATCAAACAATGAAAGGTGATTCAAACTTCCAATAAATAATAATTTATTTCATTAATAAAAATGGAAAGAATTGCAAAGTTTCATATACATTTTTCCTACGTAACAAAATTTCACTATATGCCAGCTCTTGTGGCTTGAAGAATCCCAAAAAACATACATTCAATCTAGTGACCGGGGCCTTTAGGGCTCGGCCCAGATGCCAATTGACCTAACCAACATGCCATGGATGATCTTGCTTTCTCGTAAATTGAAGGGTACGTAGTTAAGTGATTTTCACTAGAGAAATCCCCAGACAAAACCCTACTCGCCTCGACACAATTTTGAGTTGAAATCATGATGACGATACTGAAAACAAATAAAAGGGTACTTGTTTGTCGGAAATTCATGGTTAGAAATAACGTTAGACAATCGTCGAAGAAAGAAAATTTAGAAGTTCTTGTTAAGTTGGGCTAGTGGTGTTAGGAAGAAATGTTGATACGTTCTTCAAGAGTCTTTTTGCTTAGGGGATGTGTGTTTGAGAAGTTGGAAGTTTTGAAGTATTTATAGTGTTGGAGAGTTTGTGTTGGTCTCTTGAAAAAGACCCATTTAAAGCTATTAGCCTTTGTTATTAAATTGTAGTGGACCGTGGGTAGATGAGAACACGTTTTGAGGCGTTTGAATGTGTAAACGGCTACAAAAATTCAAAACATCGAAGTTTACCGAAATGCCCATGGTCATGGGAGGACCACTTTTTCCAATTTTAAGGTAATTTAGTCATCTTATTGATTTTAGGAAAAATTACTTAAAGGACCCTGGTAGTGGGACTTTTTTCTAAATAACCCTAAGTTTTGAGCAGTCTCTTAATGCTCATTTAGTAAATTTTTCTTTCTTAATAGTCCCTCAATAATGTGTTTGAAATATTCAAACTACCTTTTCTCATCTCTTTCATTTAGTTAGGGTTTTTAATGGTGATTGTGATTATTTTTATGATCTTTGATCATGAATGACGAATTGAGGATGATGTTCTCTTAATTTTGAATATTTAGACGTATTCTTATTATTTATCTCGATATTTCATTAAAATAAAAAAAAATGAAGAACGAAGTTAAGATTTTAAAAAAATTTATGATTACATCGTAACTTTCGATTTGCAAATATGATTTATGCATTTTGAGTATTTTGATGAGATTTAACAAGTATTGAAGTCGAAAACACAAAAAGATCTGATTCATATCACAATGTCTAATTCACTACTTTTTATTGTCTAGTTCAACATTTTTATTATCGAATTCACTACTAGTGTCGTGTTCACCACTTTTTATCATCTAGTTCAACATTTAATTATACTTAGTGTTGAACTCACCATTTAGTATCGAGTTCACCACTTTATTTGTAGTGCAGTGTCGAACTCATCACTTGGTATCGAGTTCACCACTTTTTATTGTCTAGTTCAACATTTAATTATTGTTGAGTTCAATAATATTTTCATTAAAAAAAGTTTTCGAACTCAACAATAATTAAATGTTGAACTAGACAATAAAAAGTGGTGAACTCTACATTGTAACTATGATCGAGATTTTTTCATTTTTCAATTTTTTTTTAGTCGATACTAGATAAATCTTCTCAAACTATCCAAAATGCATAAATCATAATTGTAAATAAAAAATTATAACATAATTATAAAAAATAAAAAAATTAGAATCTCAACTTTATTTTTCATTTGTTTTTATAAAACATCAAAACAAATCAAAAAAATATGTCTAAATATTCAAAATTAAGAGAATATCCAATTCAAATCGTCAAAAATTATCTAAATCGTCATTGAAAAATCTAACTATGTGAAGAAGATGAGAAAAGGATAATTTGAATATTTCAAATACATTATAAACATGAGATGAGGTCAAGGGAGTACCGAGAGACCGCCCAAAACTAAGAGGTTATTTAGAAAAAAAAAACCCTCCACAAGGGGTCTTTAAGTAATTTTACCTTTTTATATTAGAGTTTTGTGATACATGCGAAGATCATGGTCGTCACCATTTGACTGTGATTTGTTCAAAGTTTTGACTAAGCGAGGGCTTTTGGACTTTTGGAGAACACACGAAGATGCCACCTGAAGTTGATGAAATGACAAAAACACCCTTTGATACATTTTAAGTTTCATAGAAGAATGTTTAGGATTTTTTTTAATGATTTGTTTTTTATATGAATAGTGATAATCTGACTTGCCCACGTGGCATATTCAATCGACACCTCTAACATGATAGGTTGAAGAACATAGATCTGCTCTCCTCGAGATACAATTCATGTAGTTGTGTATCTCGAGGAGAGTATATCTACAATTCATGTACCTATCACATCAGAGGTGTCGATTGAGTATGTCACGTGGGTAAGTCAAATTATCACGATTCTTTTTATAGACAAAGCAATTCATTCAAAGGTAGAGAAAATAAGCTACAAAGGTCAAGCTGACCCCCCAAAAAATGCAAATCATGGTTATCACATTAGGACTCCCACCTAAATAAAAATCTTTATAGAAAATCATATAAATTCCTTCAAACATGGGCATAAAACAATAAGATTCATTTCCAACCAAATTGTACAATACATCGTTGAAGTCCTTATAATCCCAAGAATAATCTACATCGAACCGACAAGGTAGCAAAGCAACAAGAATAATGGAATAAAGAATAAAGATACTCCATAATGAAGGTGCAAGGAACAATGACGACAGAAATAACTCCTCAACAAGCTAACTTAATGAAATTTCAAATACATGGAATCCGCTCATCTCTAGTATTGTGGGTAGAAGGGAAGGGGATTCAACCAAGATTTGTGACTCACAATAAATTTAGGTTTTTGATCGAGCAACTTTTAGTCCTATCTATCTATGTACACTTACAAGCACAACATCTTTAACTTCTATAATGGTCATGCGAGGTTTTGACACAATGTGAAAAAAGCCCAAATTTAACGCACTGGACCATCAAATTTCATAAAATTCGACAAACCAAGAGGTCGAATTGATGTCGAATTTTTCATTGTCAAATTTTATTTTTCAACAGGCCAAAATTATCAAATTAATGAAGGATGGGAGAAATTTGAGAGCTTTAAACCATCAAATTTGGGAATATCAAGAATTTCAACGGTTCTAGACCATCAAAATTTAGTTTCTAAAATTTATGAGTCTTTGTCCGTCAAATTTTTCTATCGAATTTTTCAGTTTTCGCGTAGTAGACATAACATTGAGTCACTTTGAGGCTTGAGCTAATAGAATCAAGTGATCTAATTTAAGATGAAGGGGACGATAATTAAAAATTGATTGCAATACCTTTCTCTACATGTGGCATAGATTTGGAATATATCTATAAACTAATTTGAGACAATCAAAACACATTTTTGAGAAGTTAATGAACTTTTCAAATTAAATGATACTTTAAACATGAGATTTCAAACAATGAAAAGTGATTCCAACTTGCAAAAAATAATAATTTATTTTATTGATAAAATTTAAAAAAATTGCAAAGTTTCATGTACACTTTTCCTACATTACAAAATTCACTACGCCCGCTCTAGTGGCTTGAAGAGTCCCAAAACATCCATCCAATCTAGTGACCAGGGCCTTTAGGGCTCGGCCCGGATGCCAATTGACCGAGCCAACATGCCATGGTTGATCTCGCTTGCTTGTAAACTGATGAATATGTAGTCAAGTGATTTTCACTAGGGAAATCCCCGAACAAAACCCTACTCGCCTCAACACTATTTTGAGTCGAAACCATGACAACGATAATAAAAACAAACAAAAGGGTACTTGTTTGTCGGAAATTCATGGTTAGAAAACCGTCGAAGCAAGAAAAATTTGAAGCTTTAGTAAAGTTGGGTTTGGGGTGTTGGGAAGAAATGTTGATGTGTTCTTCAAGAGTCTTTTTTGCTTAGGAGATGTGTTGAGAAGGTAGAAGTTTATGAAGCATTTATAGTACTGGAGAGTTTGTCTTAGTCTCTTGAAAAAGACTCATTTAAGCTATTAGTTTTTGTTGTTACATTACATTCTTTTATTCATTTTTTAGGGTTTTTTCAAAGGGTTTTACGTGTTGACCAAGACACTTTTTTAGTCAAAGTGTTGACTAAGAGAAGGCACCGAGATGCCACGTGAAGTTGATGAGATGAAAAAACACCCTTTGATACATTTTAGGTTTTTTTCAGAGAAATGTTTTGGATTTTTTTTGCATGTTGAGAAAGATTTTTGAAAAAGTCTAGAATTGGGTTAGTAGAGGAAAAAATAAGGTCACAAAGGTTTGAATTCGTAATCAACTAGTTCACCGAAATGCTTCTATGGTCAACCATTTCCCAGTTTGAAGGGTAATATAGTCATTTAAATTTATAAGGGTATGGTATTATAATAGTTTATAATCATGATTCATGCAACCTGCTTTGTTAGTTGGCTCTGATCAAAATGGAATTTAAATTATTTTCTCAGAGAAGAAAACTTAGGCCAAGGGGCATGTAATCAATTTTAAAACACGGGTATCTATGATAATAACAAAAAATAACGATTTTTTGAAGAAAAAAAAAAAAAAACCAAAACGCAACTTGCATTTCTGAGAATCTGAGGATTAAAAAACGTGACATTTTCATTTATAAACAAAAAAAAAAATTCATAAGAAAAGAAAAATTAAACACTTTCTTGTTTTTTCAATGTAGGATTTGATACATAATAGAATTTGGTAGTTCATAAATGTACAAATATGAGATTTGATGATAATAAGTTGATTTTATAAATTTTCATTAGATATATATTTTATTTATTTTAATATATATATATATATATATATATATATATATATATATATATATATATATATATTATCTTTTATTTTTATCGTTTTTTCCCCACTTTTTTCTTTCTTTTTCAATATTTTTTTCAAAATTTTCCCTTAACGATTTAAATCTGTACTTCGACTTTATGACCATGGTATCGATAATATCGATCAAAATACGGAGGGATTTTTATTTTTCAAAATAAGAGTATCTCTAATATTGACCAAAATGTGGGGCACGTGGGCGGAATCAGGATTTTCTTTTAGTGGGGGCAAACTTATAATTAATTGAAGGGGGAGGGGCAAAAATTGGAGGAAGATGAGAGGAGTGGGGGCAATCCGGTCAAACAGGGCATGTCATTAGTTCAAAACGTAGGGGTATCTCAAATTTAAGCATAAATTCAAGAGTATCTAAAATGCCCAAAAAAATTTATTGGGGGCAATTGCCCCCAATGCCTCCATACTAGCTCCACCCATGTGGGGGCACATCTCTTATATCACAAAAACAGGGATCCAGTGGGTTCAATGTTTTCCACTAACCAACTTCGAACCGAATTGCAAACTGATTCGTTGCGTAATTATTCACAATTCAGCACAGTAGAAATGAATATGGGAGCACGAGCACTAGTTTAGAACATCACCATTGTATCTTGGAAGGTGTACTGGAAGAAAAACCGATGGCACGGAGGGTTACGATCAAGTGGGAGTGAATAACTAATAAAGAAAAACATGTTAAACTTGTAGTTTAGGGTCTTCATTAACATATATGATAAGTTTCTTTAATAATTTATTTTGTTAAGTATATGGATGTTTTACGTATTTCAAGTTATACCAATTTAATGATTTTAAAATAAAATAAAAAACTAATCATGATTAATACATACAGACTCCCACCTAAATAGAAAATGTTCGAAAAAAGTTCATTTAAATTTCTTAAAACCCCAACACCAAAAAAATTAACAAACCCAAAATACTAATAGTGATCTCCTACAGAGAATGTTCCTTACGTTCGAAGACCCTAGGATTCGTTTCCAAACAAATTTTACAATAAATCATTGAAGACCTTATAATCCCAAGATTGACACAAGGACATGGCGAGGTGGGAAAGCAATAATAATAATAATGGAATAAAGACTAAAAATTAACCCAAATCTCTCCCAAAAACTCTACAATGTTAAAGGGTGAGGTCGGCAAATTCTCCCCATTGAAGGGACAAGGAACAATTTGGAAGCTCTTGCAAAGTTTGTTTTGGGTTATTAGGAAGAAATGCTAATATTTTCTTCAAGACAGTCGTTTTGCTTTAGTGGATGTGTTAGGACGGTGGAAGTTTTGAAGTATTAATAGTGTTTGGAGGGTTTGTCTTAATCTTTTGAAAAAGATTCATTTAAGCTATTAGTCTTGAGTCATGAAAATATGACGCTCCCTTCTGACAAACGCCCTCTACGCCCTCCATCACAGAATTGTAAATCATTTGTCTTGGAAAATGTAGAATCATAAATCTTTTTCTTGTGTATCCCAAGGCATTTGATCTACGATTCTATGATGGGGCATTTGTTAGAGGGGAGCATTATATTATCACGATTCATTAGTCTTTGTTGTTGAATTCTTTTGATACATTTTTTAGGGGTTTATATATATATATATATATATATATAGGATTTTAAGGGTTTTGCGTGCTGACCAAAATACTTGAGAAAGTCTTGTTGGTTTTTTTTTTTTTTTTTTTTCTTTTTGTTGGGTAGGCGAGACTAGTCGATCACACATTCACAATTGTCAATGTTAAGGGTAATTTAATCATTTAATTGTTTTGTATAAGGGTAGAGTATTGTCATATACTCATATGTGAGAAGATCATGGTCGTCACTATTTTAACTATAGCTTTGGTCAAAGTGTTGACTAATCGAAGGCGTTTTGGACTTTTGGAGAAGGTTGATGTTTTGAAGCATTTGTAGTGTTTGGAGAATTTGTCTTTGTCTCTTAGTCCTTAGAAAGACTCATTGGACATAATAACTAGCATTTGGACTCTAGTATTGAATTCCTTTGTTACATTTTAGGTTTTTTGGAAGGATGTTTTAAGGCTTTTTTGTGTGTTGAGCAAGATATCTGTGAAAGTCTAGGTTGGGGTACGTAGATAAAAGAAGGGTCACAATCGTTTGAATTCGTAAATAACAAGTTCATCGAAAATGCTTCTACGGCCATGGCACGACCACTTCCCATATTGAAGGGTATTATAGTCATTTAAATTTATAAGTGTAGAGTATTGTAATAGTTTAGAATCATGGTACCTGGTTGGTTGGTTCACTCTGTTTGAATTAAGGTTCGTGGGTCATGCATGATTAACCACTCTAGAACAAACTCGATTCATCAAGGGCATTTAGGTTATTTATGTTAGTCTCTACCAAAATGACCTAGGTCGAGGTGAGCATGAAATCGATTTTAAAATATGGATATTAACCCAAAAATCTATAAGCTTAAAGGAGGTTGTTGACAGATTCTCCTGAGTGAAGACCACAACCAACAATGATTGACAGGTATAACTCCTAGGCAAACTAATTTAATGAAATTTTGAATTCGTTTATCTCTAGTATTGAGGGTAGAAGGGAAGGATATTCAACAAAGATTTATGATTCACAATAAAGCTAGGGTTTCAATAGAACAACTAGAAGTCCTATCTATCTATGTATATCTACAAATACAAAATCTTTTTTTTTTAACGATTACATACACAATATCTACTTTTTTTTCTTTTTCATTTTTGTATATATGATGGGGGTGCTCGGACTTATCTCTGACTAGGGGATCCGGATGAGGTAGGGTCGGAGCCAAGGCAAATAGGTCCCTCCCTCAAGCACGTGCGATGCCCACACATCACATGCACCAGGTAAGTGAGGGAGCTCCCTCACGGGTGGCACCAAGGAAATATTGCTCATACTGAGTATAGAACACACAACCTACGGATTCTCACCATTTATGGGATCCGAAATTGCTATTGAGCATATATATAATATCTTGACTACCATTAATAGTCATATGATGTTTGGACATAGAATCGAGTCACTCTGAGTAGATAGAATTGAGTGATCTAATTTTACGATGAACAGGACGATTCTTAAAAATTTATTGCAATACCTCTCTCTTCATGTGGCATAGGTTTGGAATATATATATATATATATATATATATATATATATATATATATATATATATAAAACTAATATGAGTCAACAAAACACATTTTTGAAAAGTTAATGAACTTTTCAAATGATACTTTAAACATGAGATTTCAATCGAACAATGAAAAGTGATTCCAACTTGTAAAAAATAATAATTATTTCATTAATAACTAAAATGAATTGTAAATTTTCATGTACATTTTTCCTTATAAATCTTGTCCTAAGTAACAAAATTTCACTTTGCCTACTCTTGTGGCTTAAAGTGCTTCAAAACATCATTCAATCTAGTGACCAGGGCCTTTAGGACTTGGCCCAGACGCCAATTGACCGAGCCAACATGCCATGGATGATCTCACTTTCTCATAAGCTGAAGGGTATGTAGTCAAGTGATTTTCACTAGCGAAATCCCCAAACAAAACCCTACTCGCCTCAACACCAATTTGACTTGAAACCATGATAACGATAACGAAAACAAACAAAAGGGTACTTGTTTGACGGAAATTCATGGTTAGAAATAAGGTTAGAAAGTCGTCGAAGCAAAAAATTTAGAAGCTTTAGTTAAAGTTGGCTTTGGAGTGTTGGGAAGAAATTTTGATATGTTCTTCAAGAGAGTCTTTTTTGCTTAAGAGATGTGTTGAGAAGGTTGAGGTTTTGTAGCATTTATAGTATTGGGGAGTTTGACTTGGTCTCTTGAGAAATACACACTTAAGCTAGTCTTTGTTCAATTCTTTTGATATATTTTACGTGTTGACCAAGATGCTTGGGTAGGTTTTGTGGTGGGTAGATGAGAACACAGGTTCAAGAGTTTGAACGTGTAAACGGCTATAACAATTCAAATATTAAGTTTACCGAAAGGCCCATGGTAATGGCACAATCACTGTAAGGGTAATTTAGTCATTTAATTATTTATTGTACGGGTGTCAATAGGTCGGTTCCTATGATATTTGGAATCATAATCTTTATATTTTATCGGTTTTGGTTCTTATCGATTTTGGTTCTGATTTTAAAATAAATGAAATCGGAACCGAAACCATTAAAAATCATGGGTACCCGTCGGCTCCGATTCTCAAGAATCGAAAAAGAAAAATTATTTCAAAATCATTAGAATAAAAAATTCTTTCTAAAAAATAACATATTATTTATAAACTATCAACTTTATAATAATTTGTTCCACTAAAATAATGATTTAATTATTTTTATTTTTAAATATTAAAATGTATTTTCTTTATAAGTATTAAACTTAAAAAGAAATGACACATCTTAAGATAAAATATTTAGTTTATATAAAATTTAAAGAATTTTATATCGTATATACTAATTTTAAAATATAGGATTATCTTGAATCATGTATAATGTAAAAAATAAATGATAAAATAAATCGATTTTGGGTACCCATCGAATATAACCTAATGATTCCGGTTCGATTTCATATTAGACCTGACTCTAATCAATTTCAATAAAAAAGAAATCAGAATCGGAATTTTCGATTTCGATTTTAGCTCGATTCCGGATAAATGGGTACCCATTGATACCCATAATTTATTGATAAGAGTAAAGTATTATGAAATGTGTGAAGATAATGGTCGTCACAATTTGGACAGACGCATTAGTCAAAGTGTTGACTAAGATGAGGTGTTGTGGAGGCTTTTGGGGGTAGGCGCCGAGATGCAATCAATGAAATGACAAAAACAAACTTTGACGTTTTAAACGGTCAATTTTTTGACTTTTGGTGGCAGGCCCGCAGATATCATCTTTTCATAGCTCTTGTACCTTAAGGAGTTGGCTAGCAACACTACTTCTGCTCCTCTTTGTGTGCCACGTATTACCTTAGAGCCCACTTATGATCTATAGAGCCCACTTATGATCTATCTCACTACAGTTTCGAGACTATCAAAAACCAAGAGGTAAGTAAAGAGCCAAATCTGATTTTGGAGAATATTCAATAAATTAGAAATTTTAATTGATCCATCCTAGTTTAAAGACAGCACTCGAGGCATGGTTTTAAAATCGGAATGGAATTAGAGACTAAGTTGATTCATACTTGTAGTGGGGAATTTCTTAAATCACTTCCTTATTCATTGACCCTTCGTTAGCAGTAACGAAACCAGGAGTTTCTTATAAAGGAGGCAAATTATGATTGACCGATAAAGTAGAAATGCTTAAAGATGAATGATTTTGGGAGAAAATTCAATGATTTTTTATTATAGATTGAAGAAAAATATATTTAAATTATTTCTCATTAGTTTATGAGAGAAAGCCCAAGTTAAGGGGGTTAATGTCATTCGGTTAAAAAGATTTATAAGAATCTCAAATGATGACTAAGAACCATATAAGCTTTTTGAAATATAAGATGAGTTTTTTTTTTTTTTTTTTAATTATTATTCTAGAGTCTTTTACGAGAACAAATGATTTTTAGTTACAGGTTGAAGATAAAGGATTTATTTTTAATTTTTTAGTGTAGAAAGACGTACAAGGTGAAAGGGACAAGTCCTTGATTTGAAAACATAGAGGTATATCAAATATTCACTCAAATGTGGAGGGGTGTCCAAATCAGTCAAATCTTGGTGAGAGGGGGGCACATGTCATCAGTTTAGAAATATAAGGTTATCTCAAATATCCATTAAAAATTGAGGGGTGTTACATTGTCAAAATATGTATGTCATCTGTTGGAAAACACAAGTAGTATCTCAATATGAACTAAATTGAGAGGGTCTAAAAGTTCAAAAAGTTGAAGGGAGGAGGTAGCTACCAAAAATCAAAGTCGTGGGGGCAAGTTCAAATCATATTAAAATTACAAGTCCTATAAATAATTTTTAACATTTATTATGGGGACAAATGCCCTTGTGAAAGGATAAAATCATCTCTCATCTGGATCGTTCATTTACACCATCAACATACATTTCAAGGTGGACACATGGCATCGTTTGAAGAAGATTTTATCTTATTAAAGAAGAATATAAATTTAAAAAAATTCTTTTCCTTTTAGATAACTATTAATTTAGATAAGAAGTAATATGGTCAATTGTAATTAAACTAAAATTATAATTCTTTTTAGGATTTTTCCATTTAAAGGGTCAAAGGCCATTGTAAAGAGGAGAACAAAAGGGAAGGTGAGGAAAGGGGAAGACTGAGACGAGAAAGTCATGTAACCATGAGATTTATAGTAAAACGACTTTTCAAACTCGTTGATGAGAGCATGTTTGCTGAACCATGTAAAAATTCTTGTATTGTTTTCTTTTCCATGCTTTTTCATTTATTTTGTGAATTTAATAACAAAATCGTGATCGATGCCGGATTATCACAAAATCGACCTCCACAGCTAGTGGAGTTTGGTCTCAATTTCCCCTCTTTATTCCATAGCTCTTGGTGGTTGCGCCTTTAACACCTTTTCGCATAGAATGTGTTCTTTAATTACTTTAATTATTTATTGAGGCATTTGGAAAGAAATGAATAACAGTCCTTGGTAGGAAATGAAAATGAATAGTATTTCTTAAAAGTGTTAATCTCGACAATAAATATGTCAAATTCGATAAAAAGTGGTGAACTCGACACTGTAAATATGATTTAGTTTTTTTTTTTTTTTTTTAAATTCAACCTCAACACTGAATAGATTTTCTAAAAATATCCAAAATGCATCTATTATAATTGCGAAACAGACACTAGAATCAAACATTATAATGAAATCTCTAAAAAAATTAAAATTCCAACTTCCTTCATTTTTTTTTATTACAAATTGTTAAAATAGATCAAAAAATACATTAAATATTCAAAATTAAAATATATTATTCTCCATTCATAATTCATTGTAAACATAATATCGGAAATGATTACCATCATCATTGAAAAATTCAAATATGTGAAGAAGATGAGAAAATAGTAGTACTTGGACTAATTTTATCAGGGGAGATGCGGTTGATAACCATTTAGATATAAAAAATTTACTGGATAGACAATCGACATACTACGCGAATTATTTGAGAGATTCTATTGCCACACCAATTCAGATGTAAATCACCAAAGAATTATCACACTTGGGGTGGCATTAGCAAAAGTTGGTGTGGCAATTGCAACTCTCTTAGTTAAATAGAAAGAAACCCTCCGAGATGGTCTATTAAATAATTTTCCCTTAAAATTAAGAGGTATCTCAAATAATCTCAAAAGACAGGTCCACGTGGCCTTAAGTGGGGGCAAGTTTGACGAGGGTGATGCTAGCATTCCTCTTAATTTAAAATACGTCCAGAGGTTGTTTTAGAAGTGGACCCAGCATGTGAGATGTTTGGTTACATGTCTTAAATTGCCCTTCCCAAGGTTAACCCTAAGCCCATTTAACGTGACATTTTTAAAACAAGGTTTTAAAAAGTTTTTCACTTGTGTTGGCTTTTAACCCTAGAAAAACATTACGTAGCAAGTCGGCTGAGAGGGTCTGGACATGTGCTTAATAAAGGCAGATTACAGTTTCAATTAGAATAAATATTCAAATTAAAGGTCATAAAATAGATACAAAAGAACATGGATGAAGATTAGGGGGTAACAATCTTAATACGACATGAAATTAGTGAGTTTGGGTCAAATCTAATTAAACTTGGGTCATAATAGTGTCAATACGTCTAACATAATTATTAAATGGGTTGAGCTCAGGTTAGGGGCATCAACCCATTTTGAAAAGTTTAATTATTTTGCCATTAAAGTATAATTTTAAATATATTAATAATTATTTAAGAGTTTTTTAAATTATCCTTTTTTTTTTTCTTTTCAAGAACTTCCTACAATTTTTTCATAATATTATTTTCAGATATTTTTCAAATAATTAATGATTAAACTTTTAGTTTAGAAGAGAAAAAGAAAGTATTTTCTTTACTAAGTAAGACTAGTATTTCTATGTGATAATGAAATACACTTTGCTTAATCAAAAATATATTATAATAATAATATTAATAATAAAAAATACTTTCCTTGCTTAGTTAGGAAAGTTTTCTGACCATATCACTTTATGACATCCAAAAACATGATTTGATGCCATCTAGCTCTAAAGGGCAAAAGTATACAAAGTTTTATTAAAAGAAAAAAATCAAAAGAAATTTAGTTTTACTATTGAGCTTAGTTTATGGTTGTGTGAATTTATTTTTAGTTATGGTGGAAATGTAACTTCCTTTTTTCAATAAAGATTAAAATTTTAATAAACTGGTTATATATATATTGATTGGATCACGTATACCCATTTATAAATGGGTTGGGTTTAGACCATGGTTTTTTTACTCAATATCTCGTCTAGTCTCGTTCAGCTCCGGTACCGAGTCGTTTTGGATGAATTTTCCGATACGTTTGAAACATTTTGTGAGACAAATCAAAAAATTGAACGTGACTTGTAAATCTTGGTCAAAAAATGACTTTGTGAGTAGATCTCATTCTGCTCTGATATCGAGTTAACTCGGACGATACGTCTCGGTCTCGGACGAGTTTAAAACCATAGTTTAGACTTAAGTTTTTTATATGATTATAAAATGGGTTGGGTTTTGGTTTAGTAAATTTTCATAATACCCTTACCTCAACACAACCCAACCCATTGCCACCCTTAATGAAGATAACAGATATAAACTCACTTTCAATAAAAAGAAGACTTACTTTATATAAGGTGGAATAAAGTAACAAGATTCATTTAATTGACCTCAAATCTTTAGTATAAAACTTTGTTGCTAGTAATTATTGTTGTTGTATTATTTAATGTTTCTTTTCTTGATAGGTAAATTGGACTTTTTGCATCCCAAAGAGCATACATGAAGGGTAAATCGTACAACATGTACGGCATTTAATTAATAATACATAAACTAAGATAAAGTCAATTAAGATAACTTGAGACTGGACCAATTGAAGATTCCAAAAGAAGAGAAGAAAGACCCAAAAGAATGTGGATTGAAGTAATGGAAGCATATATATGAACACACCTGTAATAACATAAAACATGACCATAGACAATTGAATGGAGGAACAAAATTTATTCATCCTAACTCAAACCTTTAGGATGAGGCTTCGATGATGATGATGATTTCATAATCCAAAAATCATTCGTGCATAAACATAAATGTACATCATTAGGCTTGGTTCGATATCTAGCAAAAACAAGGCCATTCGTAGCTACATAATTTACACGATGTTTGTAAAATGTTAGAAAACTTGCATCATTTAATAATCCATGTTCCACGCACAACGAACTATATACCCATCTATAGATCTAAATTTAAAAATCAAATTTGGCCCTTGGAACCATATATTGTTAAAACTTTCAGCTGTAATACGTTAGATAACAATCAAAGAAAGGATGGATTTCAGGCCACAAACATGGGGAAAAAAAATACAGAAATCTAGAAGTCCTGGGCCTTTCTCCTCAGTTCGTTGAGCTCCTTCTCGATCTCTGTGTCTTGAAAAGGGAACGCAGAGCTTGAGCTACTAACGGCTGTTCTACCAGGCGGAAGCTCTCCTTTCTATAAAATCAAGGAACAAAAAAAGGAACTTAGAATGGTATGAGTGTCCCTAATTCCTTTAGTATCATATACAATATGGCCCCTTATAATGAATGTTCATTATTTTGTTCAAAAGATATGTTAATATATATATATATAGTATAGTATGGCCAATGTATGTTAGCATCATAACATGTATAATTTGTGTGAAAACATACAATCATGCATAGATATTCAATAGCGTTTTTTTGCTTAAAAAATATATTGAAAATTAAATAAATCTTTCTCTATCTATCTATAAAAAATAAAAATAAAAAATCGTAATTGTTAATAGTTTTTTAATTTTTTTATTTTATCATACCTCTTTCCCATTTTTGTCATTTCTTTCCCCCATTTTTTTCCGAAGATTTCCCTTGCCAGATAGGTGTTTTCAACTTGATTCCCATGATTGGACTCGAGTATTTCCAGGGGACATGGGTATTGAATTCTTTTAAAGGTTTTCTAAAGAAATTCTATATTTTATCCTCTAACTTGGGAATCGAAGTATCTTTGGCAGATCTCCCCTACCAACACAAAATTGTAAGAATCAGAGGGAGGGCATCTTAATAGAGTAGTTCAAGTTCTCGGAGTGTGCAAATTTGCCTGGTAAATCTCCCCACAATGATCTTATACGTAATCTTTTATTGCCCAATATCTGATTATTAATAAAATATATAATTTATAGTAAAAATAATACAATAGTACTAAAGACTATTCAAACGCCAAAATGGTCCTCAAGTAATGGAAACTAGAATGCTTGTAACCGTCGAACAATCACGAACATAGCAGAGGACCAACTTCTACTAAAACCACATCAAGGTAAGAGAATATAATACCTTTGAGCTTCCCGACAGTTCTTTCTTCAAGCTTGCAAGATCATCATCGACTGATGAGCTCTCTAGCAATGCAAACTGCAAAGGACATACAGGGTTTAGAATGCTTACTGCTTAGAACAATGTGATTAACTACATAATATTTTTAAAGTATTCCTCATTTTAGTATCCTTAGCACTATATCTTGTAAAGATGAAGAAAAGCTACCTTCCCTTCAAGATCATCTGTTGTTAACTGATTAAGTGCATCTGCTTGGGACTCCATAGCCATAACTATCATGAAAATGAAACAAATGTTATATAAGCATTTACTACTAAGAATTCAGATTAAAGCAAAAGCAAATAAAGAGGGACAACTTGGTTTTGAGCACACTCAAGCCAGGATAGAAAGCTTTCAGCCGCTATAATGTATGCAGTAACTACCATTGATAGTGTCCCAACTAGGGCTGTCAATAGATCGGGTTCAGATCGGATCTGTGTCGATTTGGTACCAATCTGATGAGTATCAGATTGGATCTGGAACTGATCCGATAAGTATCAGATTGGGTTTTATTGGATCTCAATATTAAGATCAAATAACAATCGGGTCCGGGTCGGACCAAACCCGATTTGATGCATAGTATCTAAATAAATTTCATATATTTAAATAAGCGGCCGACTAGTTGCACACCACCCATTACCAATTGCACTCCATCACTTAAAAATTCCCTTTGCACTTCATTTGGATGATTCCACTCCAAAAATAATAATAAAATATTGCTCTTCTTCTTCCCCAACTGTATACCCACATAAATTATTGTTGGTTCCATTATTTTTGTATAGTCTAATCTATGAACAAATATCACAAATCCCTTGTAATCACCATGTATCCAGAGTGATAAACCAAGGAAGGATTGGCTTTGATGATTTTAGCATGCTTAAGAAACTTGTTGGAATCGAAGATGAATAAGCCCCTAAATTATAAGATTATCATAATGAGATGCAATTAGTAAGTTAAAATTGATTTTAGTATATAAAAAAAACATTTTTGTAATGTTACAATGCAACCAAGGACTAGTGATGTGCAACTAGTCAGTACCTTCAAATAAATAAACAATATACTTTCTAACATTTTATTGGATCGGGAGATGGTCATTCCAGATCCGATCCAATAAGATACCAGATCGGATCCTTATCGAAATATAAATCATCAATCTAGACCCGAAGTTTTCGGCTCAGAACAAATCGGATGTTGGGTCTGATCCAATCCATTGACAGCCCTAGTTCCAACAACCTTCCCCCCCGGCATGAGTATAATTCCTTGTCTCTTCTTACATTATTATATATGCAAGTGGAAGTTAGGTTACTAAAATACAAATTGAACAACATTTTTTTCAATTTTAATCTTGCAAGGAGCTCTTATGAACTAGGATATTGTATAATCTGAGTTAAAATATTGCAAGGATTTGAAGGTGGGAGCAGTGATATTTGCAGAAGGTTCAGACAGATATGCATGACCTCAACAAGAGGATTTGTAAGAACCTACAGAAATCAACGTAGAGAGAGGTTGGTTTAAACCTTCCGTTGAGGATCTTTTATAGATTCACTAATGGAAATCTATGTGAATCATTGTTGAGTAATCATGCTGCAACAAACAAAGCTAACTAACTGCCCTATGAGTCTGTAGTTGAAATTCTCGTAAAATGGGGGAGCCATTGTCATAATGACTAGTAGTTAGCCATGAAAATACACATTAAGAAATACTCCAACAATTTAAAAAGTTACAAGAAAAGGTTCTCATTACATCTAATAATACAAACCCTAAAAGAAGGAAAGAAACGCTACAAGTGAAGTGCTGAAGAAGTAGTGGTCAAGAATATGAAAGTCATCATTGCTCATGGGGATATAATTTCAAACAGTTCAAATAAGTAGACTTAATGGATTTTGTAATTTTTTTGAAAAGCATGAACTAGGGCATTAACCAAAGTTTATCATTTATCTTATTTGTGAGATAAAGGGGTCTCCCCTATTTAGCTTTCTTTTAGGTAATCTTGCAATTTCCCTCTTTCTTTAATACAAATTTCTTTACAGATGAGTCGATCATTAAAACACAGATAAAGTGACAAACACATAAGAAAAAAGGCAAAGAAAAAGAAAGGAGGTTATGAGGGAACTCAACTCCAAAACACCAACCCAAACAAATTATTAAGGAGATTTATTGGGTTAATTCAAGACCTAAGCCTGTATCTAAACTGCTCTTAAGTCATTAAAAAAACAAACCTCTATAATAGCTTAGCTATATATGGTCTGAATGTGATAAGTAATTTTTAGAGACTCAGCAATGCATGATTCCCCATATAGTCAATAATATTGACTACTCCTGGTTTGGATTAGAGAGATTCTAAGAGATGTGCATTACGTGCCCTCAAAGTGTGGTTTTGTGATGTTTACAACTTTAGTAGATATGCCTCGAGGGAAAAATTATTTTCTTTTTGTGCAAGAAAAATTCTACAGGTGGAATTTTTGCAATGCAAATCATTTGCCTTGTGTAACCAAGCACCCATAAAATTGAATTCAGAAAATCTTTTTGCATTTGCAAATTATCTGCAATGTACCTAGTAGGGTCTAGAGAAACTCCAATGGCAATGTTATATTTGCCTTAATTCCATCTTTTGAGACAATAAAGTGGTAAAATGTTATATTAGGCACGATGCACTCCAATGCTTCATATAAAAAATGTCATTTTCTCAATTTTTCTCCTACCAACCACCCATCATTTACAACCATTCTTCCCACCAACCATCATTCCTTCTATTTTCTATAAATTCAATATTTTTTTACCATCAATATTCATATTCTCACATTACAATTTTTAATTTGAGGAAAGTCATTTTGAGATGAGGCATCAATGAATATTCATCCGATGAAGATCGAAGAATGAATGTAGTGCAACTTATTACGTCAAAATTGTACAAAATAAAAAACGCAATAAGACTATTTAGAACTCAACATATTGGTATTATTTCATAAGGTCAACGACACATTTATTGTGATAGTCTCTCCGGCAACGAAAGTCTAATTAAAGATTACTTCGCTGAGAATCCTGTCTACCAGCTATTATTTTTCGAAGGCATTTTCAAATGGGTAATCCAGTTTTTCTTCCTCTCCTAAATGCTAAACAACATGGTTATTTCGTCCAAAAATGGAGTCAACGAAACTATCGGGTTATCCGATCAGCAAAACATGATAGCAACAATTAAGAAACTTGCTTACTGCATGCTCGTGTTGGAAGTGTCCATCATAAAAAAAAAAAATTAGCTTTTGTAAATTTTAGAACCATTGAATGGTATTTTATTAAATAAAAATCTAAAAAAGTTTAATTTTTGCAAATTTCGAGATATTCTAAAATCAATGCCAAATATAACATTGATTTTTGCATATTCCGTTTTTGAGTGTCCATTTGGCACTTACTTTGACGAGCATTTATGAGAGGTGGTGCCAAAATTTGGGTGGCAACACCATAAGGGTGTGTTTGATTAACATGAAAAATATGGTGAAAAACCATTTTCCACCCTTTCCGAAAAATCCAGGAACCTGTGGATTTTATTTTCCAAACTATACCCATGGGAAAATAAAATCCCCATATTTTCTTCCCTAAATCAAAACCCTAATTTCCTCTCTTCTTCCCCCACCACCACCACCATCACCATCACCATCACCATAGCTATGACCATTACCTCCCCCCCCCCCATCATCACCAACCACCTCCCTTCTCTCTCTTCATCCTTTTCCTCTTATCTTTCTCTTTTTCTCTCATTTTCTTTTTCTTCGTCGTCCTCCTCATCCTCCCTCCGCCTCCATCGCTGCCTCCTCTGCATTTCTTCTTATCCTCCTCCCCCTCTCTCCTTCTTTTCTTTTTCTTCTTTTTTTTCTTCTCCCTCTACCCCAACCCTCTCCCTCTCTCTCTATATTCTTCTTTTTTTTCTTCTTCTTCATCCTGCTCTTCTTCCTCAAATTTGTTTCCTCTTAATTTTGTCTAAATGCAATCAAACAATGGAAATTGATTTTTCAAACCTACTTTTCCATGGATTTCAAATTTCATGGAAAGTGACTTTTCATGCAATCAAACACACCCTAAATGCAATATGCTAAAACCAAAACTATATTTGGCACTAGCACTTGCATTAGAGAGCGTTTATCATACGTAGGTCGTGTCAAATTTTGTGTAGCAACACTCATAAATGGAATACGCTAAAACCAATGCTATATTTGGCATTGACACTTGCATTGGAGTAATTATGGGAGGTCGTGCCAAAATTTGAATGCCAACACCCATATGGAATATACTAAAATCATTGCTATATTTGACATTACTTTTAGAATATCTCAAAATTTTTAAAAAATGAAACATTTTTTGGGTTTTTATTTACCAAAATACCATCGATGACTCTAAAATTTGCAATAATAAAAAAAATTGGATTTTTATTTAGCTAAATGTCATCCAATAACTCTAAAATGAGTTTTTATTTACCAAAATGCCACCCAAAATACCAAAAATTATTTTTTACTATTTTTTCTCCAAATCTAATAGCTATAAAACAACTTTTAAATGAATTTTTATCATTTTCCCCTCTAAGAACATCTCAATGTAAATATTTATTATAAATATCCCATGAAATCCATTTATTCTCTTGTGTACTTTCTATTGTGCTTTCTTTTATTCTATTTTTTCTCGACAAACTTTAATATTTCAAAATCATGAAAGACAATCAACAACTCAATAAGTGAAGAAAATCATTAACAGTGGCTCAAGAAAAAGCAATTTACAATGCTTAGTTGAATCTCACTTAAGATCCAATTGTTGGTAACTCACAAACACAAATCAATTTTTGAAATCATGCGTTCCAAAATTACATCGAAAACACCTTAATTTAAACTACACAAAGACGAGTTTCAATCCAATCTTGTTAGGGCATATTTATGCAAACTTATAATAAGTTTCGTAGGTACCTCATACAGATTGAAAATAGTCAATAAAGTGGAATCACAAAAACGAACAACGAGAGATTTTTATTTGTATTCCTAAAATTAACTTTTATATGTTTTTATGTTTTTATATTTTTATGTTTTAATGTTTTTAAGATTTTAAATCATCTTCAGGTTCTTTAAGAAAAATTATTGTATCAAAGATTGAACAAACAAAATTTTCTTTGGAGTATTATTAGGCAATCTTGCAACATATCATGAAATTGCAAGAAAATGTGTTCCCCAAGAAGACAACTCTTACAACAATTTTTTTCTCATCTTCATCCTCTCAAATTCCCAAAACACCTGTTTCTCTCGATTCTGACCAAAATCCAGAGAGATATAGCATCGACTTCCCAAGAACTAAAAGACATTGGAATGAAGGTCGAAAAAGAGTTACGTAGAAAGAGCAAGATTGCAGATACTTCGAGCTCTCATTTTTTATTTAATGAAAGAATTTATCAAATAAACATGTGACACTAGAGAGGAGAAGGCCTAGATAGAATAATAAAAATAACAGTAATAGAAAAGATGAATGAAAATGAACAAAAATATAAAGATGACATAATTATGAGGATGGACACTTACAACATGGAACATCGAGCAAAAGCCTTTTATGAGTACCACAAGAATAAGATATTTGCAAACTAGAGGCATGTTCAAGAAATATGAATTCTTATATTCTCCATCCTCCTTCTCCATGATTATGAGTATTTTATTTCATTTTATTTTATTTATATTACTTTGAATTTTTTTTGAATTGAAGCTTTTCATTTTTTTATGAATCAAAGCGATTTAAAACATCGAACATCACAATAAGAACATTTTAATTCAAAGTACAATAGATATTGCAAATACAAACAGTTAAGGACTTCTCAAACTCTTTTTCTTGATCACACATTTTTTATAAGGTCATTACGGAGTGTATAATAGATTCCAAAAGATCGAATCATACGATGGTGAGCAATGAACTCAGTGAATATGGTGTTGGCTCTCGTGAACGTGAACGTGAGGTTTTATTTCAAGTGCATCATACTCGTTATCCATTGAATCATCTCATTCATCTTCAATGATCATGTTGTGCAAAATAATTCATGTCTTCATGATGTCGAAAACATCTTCATGACTCCAAAATCGGGTTACCCTCATAAAATAGAAAAATGTGCTTAGAGTACCCTAAATGCTCTTTCCACATCTTTTCAATATGCCTATTGCATAGTTCCAAATAGTTTCTTCTTCAACCCTTGCAGCTAGGAAATCGTTTGGACAATGGTTGCCAATAGAAGATATATAACACCAGCAAAATAATACCCCATGGTGTATTGGTGATCATTGATTGTGTAATTGGCATGAGAGGCACAGCCTTTCAACGAGCTCGGAAAAGATATAGGACCGATCAAGGTCATTGTGAGACCTAGGCATACTAAAAAAGGTATGTCATATTCACAAGTCATATGAGGTCACTATTTCGAGTATAATTGTAGGTTCATGTACATGGTCGATTTATTGTCCAAGCCACGCAACTTTCATTTCTAGTACATACAATCCAAGCTCTCCAACATTCCAAGAAACACATGTTTTTCCCA
The DNA here is from genome assembly GCF_017979445.1 of Akebia trifoliata. Lineage (NCBI taxonomy): Eukaryota > Viridiplantae > Streptophyta > Magnoliopsida > Ranunculales > Lardizabalaceae > Akebia > Akebia trifoliata. The sequence continues at coordinate 2,732,207 of NC_141390.1, read as the reverse complement.
CTCTTATAGTAGTCTAGCAACATCTGTCTTTGTTAGTGATTTTAGATACTCTTCTTCAAAAATATTGATAATTGTTAAACAAATTCTCTTTGAAGACTCGATTGCCATGTTTTTGCCAATTCTCACATACTCATCCACAACATTGGCATGCATATCATGAGCAAGCATCCCAATTGTCGCTATCATTGTTTATACACCAGATAACTCAACACTTCCAATAACCCCAATTTTTCTTACGAGACAATCATATTGTTGTATAACATTTAAGATACGAATAAATATTGTGCAACCCATTCGAAAATGCTCCGAAAAATATTAGTTGAGTAGACAAGATTTTCAAAGAAGAGATCTTTCGAGACTCTATCAAGATAAATGTATCGCCGACCTTTTAAAGAATCAATATGTCGAGTTGATTGATTAATTGTCTTGTTGCATTTTTATCTTGTAGAACTTTGATGCAATAAGTTACACCACATTCATTCTCCAATCTTCACCGAATGAAGATTTATCGAAGTCTCAACTCAAAATGATCCTCAAATTACTCATTGTAGTGTGGAAATATAAATATTGATGATAAAAAAATGTTGAATTTATAAAAAATAGAAGGAATGGTAATTAGTACTTGGTAAGATAAATGATAAGTGGTTGGTAGGATAAATTGAGAAAATGACTTTTTTTAGATGAAGCATTCAAATGCATCATGCCAAATATAACTTTTTTTTGCACTTTATTGTCTCAAAATATGGAATTGAGTAAGGACAATATAACATTGTCATTGGAGTTGCTCTAAATGCAATACATATTTCAAGACTTGAGCCTTTTGACAATTGTCAAAAGACATTAACGTGAAATGCAAGGGACATTGAAAAAGAAGATGGGGGATGAGGAGTGAGCACACCAGGTCGCCTAATGGATTCGACTTTCAAACTAAACTCAAGCCTTTAAATAAACGAGCTTGGAAAACTTAATGGACTAACTTGCAGTATCAAGCTCGATCCATGGCGGGCTGGGCTCTTTGACATCCCTAGTGCATGTCATTTGTAGCCATTGATCAATTCTCCTACCAACGTTGCCAAAGGTACTTAATTTTCCATTCCCACATTCATTTTCTCAAATATTGACCCAACAGCATTTCTTTTTTATCCAACGGCATTTTATAGAAGGCATTTTGGTAATATCCTTATATAGACGACTAAATATGTACAAAACAGGGGAAGTTTTGTAAACTAAATGGCTAAACATATAGTCAGACACTAGCTGTCCAACTTCTACAGGTTCCTTTTGATCCATAGGCGGCTAAACCATAAAAGTTGCTTCAAGGATAGACTATATTTTGAAAATCATAGTAACTTGATGATCATAGCAATCCAGTTAGTTGTGTGACTCAGAATCATTTAAAAGTGCAGGATTAAGTGCAAAAAACAGTAATACTCAGATGACTAGGACCAACTGATTGTCATGATTTTGGATCTACAGCATATCCAAGGCACATAATATCAATCTAGAAGTCCAGATAAGCAGCAGTTCAAGAATAGTAGCCGACTATATGAATAAACCATTATATATTTCATAAGAATTTCATCTATATAATAAAAGATAACTGTGGGCCCCACTCTCTATCTCAAGATTTATACCACATAAACAACGTATCTCCAGGACAGGTTTTACCTTTTCTCTTCTTCCTCTTTCCAAAAATATCCCTATCTTTATTCTCTTTCTTCTTCTACCTTTTTCTAATATTACCCCTCCAACTTTATTGTCTTTCCTCTTCTCCCCTGTTCTTAATGATACCTCTCCAAATTTATTATTATTCCTCTTTTACCCCATAATCCCAATAATTTTTAATAATATCCCTCCAACTATATTATTTTTCCTCTTTTACCCCCTTAACCCCAAAGAGGATGCCCGTGCCGTAGTAAGATTATATGATTTAACCATTATATCATTTGTGAGTTGCACCTATTTCTAGAAAGGGAAAAAAAAAGGATGCAAGTGAAACTTTATGGTAAGTTATAGAGTAAGGTAAAAGATGAACTTAGAGAGAGAGGGGAAAAAAAGCCGATGAATCTTACCCTTTTCCTCCATTTTCTCAAAAGCTGAAAGAGCACTACTCGTATTGACATTCCCCAACATCTCGCTCACTTTGGTTGCAGTCCTAAGAAACAGTGAAGTATCCATTTAACATCAACTTCAAGGATCTGGCTGATCTGGGGAGAAGGAAAATCAAATACAAATGATAAAACAAGATTTGAGGACAAACTTTGCAGATTGAGCACGTGCTTTGAGAGTATCTTTCTTTGATTTGGCTTCTTGTATCTTGCTTTCCAAAAGCTATGCAAAAAAACAGAATTCAGTGAAATTACAATTGCATCAGCTCATTAACCAAGTTAGCAAAATGCACAAACCAAAAAATAAGCTCCCATTTATTACTCAACTTTGCAGATTGTGTGCGTGTGCGTGTGCGTGTGTGTGTGTGTGTGTGCGTGCGCGCGTGTGTGTGAGTGGAAGAGTAGAAATCTACTAAGAAAGGAGGTCGAGAACACATTCCTAGAAACAAAGGGAAAAAAAGCACAGCGTTTAACCTGGAACCAACACATAAGGTCCCACTTAAAGATAAAATCGTCAAAAATACAGCTCTAAACTCTCCAAACAGTTAACACCAAAAACAATAACCCTACATTCTGATGATGATTTCCTGAAGGCACCTATGCAACAATGACACAAACAAGTGTGCTGGTCCCTGACACAGTTACTAGTTATCTAACACAGCATTTTTGAACATTCTGAAATGCCATTGAGCTGTGCACACACATTAAAAATGTACAATATAACAGTTTTTCTCTACTTAAATTAGAATATTAAAAAAATGGAAGAACTATATGAAAAGTAAAAGAAAATACTATCATACACCATAGATCTATACAAAAATTTAGTAAATAAATGTAGACTTATACTATTGAACAAATATAGTTGTGTTCGAAAAGTTAGAGAATGGAGGATATAAAATCATTAAAATAAGGGGTGACATTGCCTTGCATATAAGGACATGTCAACATGGATACGCTTGTTGGGTGCATATCTACTAAAAGGGAGCAAAGCACTAAAAGCTATATGCTAATATTACATGACACTGCAAATATATAGGTGTAAGTGACCTAGTAAAAAAAAAACACGCAAGCAGAATAAACCCTTTGATAATTGTAATACATATTTCTAATTAAAATATTCTACCATTATTCTGATTTCTAGCCACTTTTAATTATTTTTAAAAATCAAACAAGAATTTTTTTAGTTATAAGCCCCATACCATTTGAATGGAATAAAAAGTTCCTAATTGGAGTGTGTTCTTGCAAGTTGACCAGCCGTGGTATTCTCACATCCCATTGGGATTAAGGTTTCCAATGAAACAGGGGAGGAGTCAGGATTTTGTCTACGTGGGAGCAACTAATGCACTAACAAATTTTTAAAAATTCTTGTGGGAGCAATAGTGACAGATTTTTCTTTCCGTTGCTGTTATTAGTCGCAGTAGCATATAAAATCTTACGATTCTTAAAAAAATTGTGGGGGCTAGTACCCCCACTGTAAATATGCCCCTGCAATGAAGCATTCACTAACCTCTAGTAGAAGATACGAGACCAACAACAACTCTAATAAAAACAAAATAAAACTAGTGGGTAAGGACATGAAGGAAACAGAAATAATCACACACCCGTGTATTGGAAACAAGATTATCGACAACACTCTTCTGCTGATCAAGTTGAGCCTTCATAGCATTTGCATTATCCTGTCAAACAATTTGAGAAGATAGAAGTTATCAGACTTGAAAAGACGGAATCATATACCAGTTCTTTCTCCCCCCCCCCCCAACAGTTCTTAGACCAAGAAACGCAGGATTCATTTAGCCAACCCCAAATCTTTGTGACCAGGCTTTTTTTTCGCTTTTTGGTGTTGTTTAGAAATGTAATATGAAGCAATGATGCATAAAACATTACATCTTAAGCAACGATGAAAGCATGATCATGGAGGCCAGCGAATTTGTTGAAGAATATCTATGATATTTCATAGATGCCACTTCTCATTTATCTACACTCGAAGCATAATGAACATTCCGTCTTGCAAGCTAAAGAAGGACTTGCACTGCCCTTTATTGTATGTTAAAGAGTTGGTTCATTAGCCTTTCTTCTATTTTGATAAACTCACCTACCATATGAAAGATACAGAACCGAAAAGCAAGAAAAATGACAATCTAATGCAAATGTGCCTCCAAATTAAGTAAACAAACAATCAGCATACACTCTTTAAAAGAATACCTACAGCATAAGATTTACGCCTTTTAAGAGCTTCACGAGCAAGATTTTCATCTCCTTTTCCAAGAGCAAGTTGAGCCCTACGATACCTGTACTCAAAACGAAAGATCAAAGGTACATTTACACACAAGACAATATTCCTAGGTACTAAAAACCAAACACTTCATGCCAAATATTACCAATCTTCAGAAGCTTGTTGGGAAGCTTTGTATTTGTTTTCCAACTGCTTCTGAGATGCCAGCACCTTCAAAAAAAATGACAAGTATTAGAAAGACAAAGAGGCGAAGAAAAAACAAATAACAAGGTATAGGGGAAGGATTTCAAAATATTTGACTTTGTAAATTGGGAGTTAATCTACCTTTAATAAACTATGAGAGCTGCTATTGGCACCCCAACTTTTACTTGTTACACCCCAATTAAAAATAAAGAAAATAAGTGAATGGTTGAGAATAAGTAAAAGTTGGGGTGCCAATAGAAGCTCTCCTTTTTCTTTTCTTTTTTTGCTAGGTTTCTAATTTTTGGGTTTAGGATTTTATAAGAGCCTAATCATAAGTGTAAACAACTACTGAAATTGTTTGAACGAGTGTTATAATGTTTTGTAATGTTGAAATTATAATGTGAGCCAAACCTTTGTAATGTTTGAAGTATGCGTTTTAATCATTAATTCGGGTGTGATAAATAATTTAAGAAATTGGGGTGTAATAAGTAAAAGTTGGGGTTCCAAGAGCAGCTCTCTAAACTATATTTGCAACTTTTTAATATAACTGTGTTATTTATCAGGAAACAAAGAAAATAGAAAGGCGCAAAAGTAACAAAAATAATATGGAAGAATAAAAAGAAAAAGAAAGAAAAGACTAAAACCAACATGAGAGTAAGATTTACCTGTGCTGTGGCCTGACGCATCTTTGTTAAGTCGTCATTCATTTCAAGCACGGTTTGTTCTAAAACCTTCTCAGGGTCTTCAAAGGAGCTTATAATTGCATTTGCATATGACTACATTTATGAAACAAAAACTAAATCATGCTAGTTGCGTAAGAATGGAGCATAAATTTCAAGTCACAAGTATTGCATAAATAAATTTCCGACAAGTCACCTTGACAACTCTAGCAAACCGATCAAAAAGGTTCATCCGGGTACCAAGAGCTCCCCCGCCATAACTATTACATCTTGATCTATTGGGATGGGCTATCCGCAACTCTGAAACTTTTAGAGCTCCAACTGCAAGCAAAATTAATATACTATTAAGGTCAATGGATAACTTAAGAGTAGACACAGAACGAGTTTGAGAATAAGCAAAAATAGATCAAAGGTCATGCACGTCTTGTGAAATTGACTTCATGAAGTCATGCCGATGTTAAATTTCATAATTACGGTACTATCTCCATTTTGTGCATGAAAACTTCTCCAACTTTTATTCGTCCTAGGCAATATAAAAAGGGGCTTCCCCTCATAGAATGAGAACAAAACCTTCATTACAACCATGTTGACTTGACAATGTTTATTTATGTCCTCAACAGCCTTGCAAGGTGTGCATTATATCATTTCCATCTTCATTCAAACTACTACTCTGATTGTAACATAGGAGGTACTCTGGTTCATATAACATAGCTTTATCTTGTGTCAGTTTCATTAAAGATTTTTTATTCTTTTAATTTAAAGAAACGTGCATGCACATATACATTCATGGATTGTTCCTTAAAATTTATTGCATGTATTATAAGCTAAATAGAAGAATGCTATTATAATGGCCAAGTGTAATTTATAATATGAGTGTGGCAACTAAAAAACAAAGGCACCATTTTGCATGTTGGGAAATCAATAGACATGTCAACACAGTGTCATGCTCTCCCTCCCCTAAAACCCACGTTTATTTTTATTAGTGAAGAATTTATTAAATTAAAAAGAACTATCAAGCTATCCACAAGGTCAAGGAGAGCTTCCAAAAGGCCAAAATGGTAATAAAAGATACCACACAAAAGAAAGGGAATGTGCAAGCCCTCCGAAAGTCCTACTCTATTACAATGAGATCATATCTGGAAATAAAGTCTTCAAAAAATAATAGCCAAAGAGCTTTAGACCACTCATACAAGAGCTTTGGTATTAGGAATAATAGCATGGATTTGTTCTCTCTCTCATCCCCATTCATTCATTTCCTTCCAAAACCCCATAAGATTGAAAAGGAAGCAATAATCGCACCAATCCAACTCTGCGGGAGAAACAAATGGTGTGCCAACTACAAAATAAGTATAAAACCAACCAAGGAAACCAGGAAATCTCAAAATGGCTGTTGCCAAAATCATAATTATGCAGAAGATGGTCGATGAATTTTCCATTAACCTTACACATAGAACAAATGACCAAGTCACACAAAACATATGCACAAATGCATTTGTCTGCATTTATACATTTTTATATGTATTGCAAAAGATAGAAGATAAAATATAGTCACATCAATCTTCATCGACACTAAAAGAACACAAAACATAAACACAAGAAAATGAAAATTATACAGCACAAACAGACTTTGAATAGTCATTCCCAAACCCTATCAAGATTACAACTAAGCAATCGTCGATACTCATCTAATCACTCCCCGAAGTTGTATGAAGCTAATCGTACAATGACTTGGTGCTTGTGGTTCGTATTCTTAATAGCATATTGTTTACAATTTGAATCCTACAATTCAAATAAAGTGATTAGAACCTTAGGTATGAATCTATTTACATAAAAATACTAAAATGTCCTTGAGAACCTAGAGTTTAGTACGATTCACTATTTGAGTTCTTACAATTCCCTCACGTCTTACGATTTAAATAAAAACATCTGGCACATTATGAGAAAAAACAATGACTTGATCTTTGGAATGTTATGTTTTAACATAAACACAACCTGGGCCATTTAATTTTATTTTTGACATTTATATTCCTCTATACATTTAAGCAAAAGGTGTTCTTAACGAGAAAGAGGGGGGAGTGGGGGAGAGTGGGAGGGAGAAGGAAAACACCATCCCTCGACAGGGAATTTCTAAGTGGTAGGGGTCAGGAACATGAAATTAAATGGGATTCCTAGCACAAGCAATGTATGGATGATATTATCATCTCCATTTCAAGGTATTAAGTCAATTCAACTTTCGCATAAGATGTATAAACCCAATATTCTAAAACAACAATTCTTGAATGCAATTATTGTCAAAAAAAATAATTTCTTAGAGATGGAAAATCCTTTAATTCTGATAATGAATTGATGATACATTATTTTGATTTTCCAATTATTAAAAAGAAGTTTTATTTGTATGACTGAATTTGAAATGGTGCCTTTGTAGTTCATACTTCATACTAGTTATTCTTATTATTTGAAGTATTTGTACATAAATCTGTTATTATTTCATGAGTTGTTCAATTTTTAGGAAAGCTAAATATGTAATATTTTCTAATGCTTTTAACAGGTGAAGTGATCGGTCTACCAAACTGATTGTTTGAATATTGCAGAACCAACCATGCTGGATCGGGTTAACCCTTTGGAATAAAGTGACTTCAACTCCACCAAGGAAACTTTCTCATCATCAAATTGAACCCACTACCTCTTGCATGGTTGGATACACACCAACCGTTTGGGTGTCAATTTTTTTTAATATTATTTCACATTATTTCTCTTAACTCATAAAGGAAAATCATATTGAATATCACAATCTTATGATTTGCATCCTACTATTTACAACTTTAACAATCCAATTTTAATTTTGTCAACACTGCTACGATCATGCACAACATGACTAAACAAAACATGTTATTACAATTCATGCATAGCATGAACAGTACACACTTCAAGGACGAGTAGGTTTGCAGATTCAATTGTCGATAGAACTAAAGCTTTAGCTTTTCTCCATTTCACATCAATTGTAAAAGAATTTAAGGAATTTTCTTCATAGTTGGGACACCATAGGCTATAGTTCATTTAGAACATAACTCAAACATAGGAAACCACTTTGTTCATGTACTTTAGTTGCTAGTAAGGAATGAGGCTGTATAACCCAAGCAATGTAAAGTTTCATATACCCAAGTTCCTACTTTGGATAAATATAATTATCATTATTAGTTGTATTAGTGTTTTACATTTGATTATACTTTTACATGTTAGAAAGGGTGTACATGCAATTCCATTGTTTATAGTAATATTTGTGTGTAAGAAAGGATAACCGTGCGACAAGGTTATGTGCACTAGTCTTCTCCTCTCTCCCATTCTCTCACTTCTCTCATTCTTTCTCTTCCCTACTTTTTTCTCTCTCTCTCTTTTTCCTTCTTTTTTATGCAACATGGTGTCCCCACCCCCTTTGGAAGTGGGACTAATCCCTGTGATGCCACCACCACAAACGAGCAAATCATGAAAATAAACTTCTATTTCTATCAAATAATAATATATCCTCAAGTTCACAATGCCAGAAAACCCGAAGTCTACTCAAAGTTCATTTAATTTGTAATCGCTATACCCAAACATTCCAACTAATATTGTGTCAAAAACATTATTAAAAATGAAAGTTAGAAAGGGTGTGCAATCCCTAACATACACATCACATGGAAACCCCCAATCCTAGGCTCTAAAGCTCAAATGCATCCTAGTGAAGTACAACCCAACTCCTTAGCCGGGACAAGATATTCCAAAGGCCCTACTCCACTAGCTGGGAGGCACCCCAAGACAGGAGATTCACACCTCCAAAGGCAAAATGAATCTCAAACAACGGCATGACCCCGAGATCTCAAACAAAGAGGTATTAGATCAAATCCCTGAAATCACGAGGAATTCTAAAATCCTGAGCCTTTACTAGGCCAAATTGTGAGCTGACTTGTGCATCCTAGTGAAATTCACAGGCACCCCAATAGAGTTAATCAGGAGAACAGATACCCTCACCATCCAAGTCACGAATCTCGAGAAATGGGACAAGAATTTATAATTCCCAGTACTAATAATCACCCATCAATCACATAAACAATTCAAGCAATCCCCACAAATATAAGCACTCCACAAACAAACCCAATTTCTTAATTCAGTACTTAGTGTCACAAATAAATGAAAAAACAAAATAAAACCTCAACCAATACAGCAACAAGAACAAAAACTTTTAAGAATGACGAAATTGCATGAATATCAAATACTGTAATTTATCAACTTTACTAATTCCAGTCCATAATAAAAACATAGAACAAGATGATCAAATATAAATAAATAAATAAATAAGACGAATACCCATTTAGAAAGAGAGGGGCATACCTCCGCCATTAAAAAACGATGTTTTGAGGGGTCTTCTCAAGATGACAAGCTGGTTAGAGGAAGCTTGTAATGAAGAAGACGATGAAGAAGAAGAAGATACCAAACTAAACCCAGTTATTGGTGGAGCTCTCATCGCCATTTTTAGAGCAAACCCACCCCTACTATTGCAACAAAAAAACAAAAAACAAAAAAAAATGAATAAAGAAGAGTAGGAAAAAGGGGAAAAAACTCAGTTTGCAAATATTTTCCTCTGTGAAACTGACATTTAGTCTACAGAGCAAATTGGAACTCGAATTAGGATTTTGTGATGAGGTTTTGGATTGGCCATCCACACAATCAGACAATATCATGGCTTTTAAACTCGGTATTACGTCTCGTCTCGTTCAGCTCCGATACCGAGTTGACTCGGACTAGACGTCTTGTCTCGTTCAACATTGAGACAATGGTTTTTAACCATTTAAAAAATCTAAAAAATTCTGAAATAATTCAGAAATAATTCTTATAAAAAAATGAATCTAAAAAAATATAAAATTAAAAAAAAATTGATTTGGGAGTGAAAAAATTGAGGGTTGAGCCTTTTAACTTGTTTGTATTGATTAACTCGGACGAGATTTTGAAAATCTCGTCCGATACGTCTCATTTAACTTGTGAGTTAAATCATTACTGCGTTGTCTCATTCATATCGTCCGAGATAATCAAAAATATCATTCAAGAAGACTCGCTTATCTTATGATACGCAGTCATCTCATAACACTTTGTGAGTTGGTCTCGTTGGGCTCCGATACCAAATTAACTCGAGCAATTCGTCTCGGTCTCGGACGAGTTTAAATACCATGGACAATATACATCGACAAGACTCAACATATCGAGGGTATTCTCGTAAATGTGCTACATATATGTTGTTGGGAGAATTACTTAATAGACCCAAATATGGGGTTTCTTTCTGAATGCCCACCAATATATGTTAATTTCAAGGAGTGAAGTTTTTTTTCAATTAAATGTCCATTTTTAAGATTCAATTGGTTGAATTTTTTTAGAGGGGAGTGGGGATTGCTATTCATTTCAACAATTTGTGATGGTTAATGACTATAAAACACCACAAATATGACAAAGAACAAGAGTGGAATTTCAAGGAATACTCGCTAGTACGACTACAATAAATAGCTTACACTTACTCGCAAGCGTAAACGATAGCTATGGTTTCGGGTTTAGTTGTGGGCAGTGGATCAAAATATTATAATGCCCACCTGTTGGGGGAACATAAGGATGGGGCAAAAACAATAATATGTTTATCAATATTCTTTTGTGTTGATTAGGCCCTTCTAGCTTTCTCGTTAGAGAAGGTCTGTTGTCACATGTAACATTGTTTTAGTCTCAAAGACCTACTCTCCCTCACTTAGGACATAAAATGAGTTGGATTCTATCTGAATTTAACGAGTTTGGTTCATTCGAGTATATTTGAAGAAAAAATGGGTTGAATATTGGTTGACGTCCCTTGACTCGAGTCAAATTCAGGTCGAATATCAATCCATGACTATCCGCCTAGATCCAAATGATATATTATTTTGAAATTTATATTTATATTTTTTCAAAATATCTTTCTTCAACCAATAAGTTTTGGATGCAGAAGTTAAAGCCTCCCTCCACAAAGGGAGAGGTCTTGAATTCAAGCTTCATTTTGGCAATCTTTAGGAATTTTCCTTGAAATAATCTGATACGTGTCTAGGGGAGACAGTTCAAAATTATCTAACCCGACCCGTATCAATTAATTCGGTCCAGTCAAATACGAGTTTAGTAAAAACAAAATAGTTCAGATATGATTTTAGTCAAACGTGGATATGGATATATTCATAGCCGTCATGAACCTGACTCATTTTAAGCCCTACTCTCATTATTTCAGAGTGAGAAGTGCATAGCAATACTAATCATTCTTATAAAAAATGGCATAGGCCTAGTAGTACTTAAAGAAGGATAAGGGATTATCAATGGAAAACTTATGGCTTCAAAAACCTGTTACTCTATCTTTGGTGATTATGTTGGCCCTTATGCCTGAATGATGCACTTCTTTGACACTTGTAGGTGGGGTAACTTGTGATCTCAAGAATTCTTTCCTTCCACATTCTAGCATATGTTAGGGTAGTGTCAAGTTGTCAATCCTTCCATTCTCCAACAATGATTATTTTTGCTTGTTTACGTGAATGATTTCGTTTGTCTAAATTGATCTTCAAGTGAACTTTGACACTCCTGTTCCTTGATTTTTAAATTAATAGCCTTTAACCACTTATTATCTTGACAATGTTGGCTAATGATGGGATTCGAGATGCAATACATAAGACAATCTTATGGAGGTGGTTCATTAGAAAGGATACACTAAGCCGGGCTAATAGTACACTCTAGAATCAACACTAAGTATTTTAAAAACAACCTCATGTAAAATTGGTGATATTAGGTTTACCCCCTGAAAACATCATAAGTCAATGATGTTTTGTCTTCGATGATTTAATAATGAAATTTTGATATTTTTCAAATTTGATTTAATAATTTAAGTATTTAAAGCACATTTTTTAATCCTTGACTTACAGTCAATAGGGGTAAGCCTAATCTTGCATATTTACAAGGGGTATACTTAATATCACCAATTTTACAGGGGAGTGTTTCTAAAATACCCTATTTGTAACTCTTGCGCAAAACTCATGCCACCCATGATTTTAAATCTTGGTTTTCGCGTTTTGTCTTGATCATGAATGATATCAAGATGAGATTAGAAGAAAAAATAAAATAAATAAATCAGAATTTTTTTTACATCCTAATTTTGACATAAAGAGAAGATGAATCATGGTACCACCAATTATTGGTATTTAATGTATAAGAGCAATTCCAATGCATCTTCCGAAACTCCTTTTATTTTCTTCAACTGCCATTTTGGAGTGTAGAATCCACTAGGGATGCAACTTGGTCTAGTTCAAACCGAGAATCAAACCACACTGATAGCTTTAGGGTAGTTTGATTCAATTCTTGGCTCAAGTTTGTATAGAACTGAACCACTATTCAATATATATATTGTTTTAATAATTATTATGAATTATTTTAAGAGTTAGGACATATATTAGTGATTTTGTTGGATAAACTAATGATTTTTTATGGATAGATTAGTGATTATTGTATGAAATTTTATGTTTATTATAATAAAAAAAAATTCATTAAAAAATATTACTTATGTAATATTGGCAATCCGTAGAATCGAACCGAACCAAACTGATTTTAATCTTGGGTAATGGGCATAGGCCCAGATCAATATCTATTTTTATTTGAAACTGATAGAAAGAAAAAGCCCCGCCTCCTGCGGTGGGAAGAGAACGAAAAGTGTTATTACAAGCTTTGAGAGTCCCGGAGTTGAGCTGTTTGAGTGGACATGAGTAGTTCTTCACTTCAGAGTTTTCTTTGTTAGGAGTATTCATCTCTTAATAAACTGAACCAGTCGCTTTCTTCTAGGAAGCGGGTCCTTGCCTTCCCTTGAGCGTAACACGGAATTGATCGATTTGAGAAGTTTGCTACTGGCACGCCCCTTCATGGAAATGGTAAACCAATTCGAGGAATTTCTCACACAAGTATTCAATTGGTTCAAACTTGTACGGTTTGGGTTGGCTTGGTTCTAATGGAATTTGGTTTGGTTCCAATTTGACCACAAATCGAATCAAGTTGCACCCCTAGAATCCACTAGAGTGGTCTCCAATGCAATCTTCCCAAATCTCTTTTATTTTGAAATTTCAAGTTTTCAAACTCTAAAATGGAAGACATGTACAATAACTCCGTTTTTTTTACTCCAAATTTGTTTAGACATTGGGTAGGATTTTCAACCTATGGATTTTATTTTAGTTTTATATTGAATAAAAGAATATTAAAATATTTAAGGATCGGCATTTTGGAAGATGCGATTGGAGTGTAAACACCTTGAAGAGGGAAAATGGTGGTAAAAAATGCTCACATATTCCATTATGAAATATTAAAATGGAGTTTGCCCTTAGAGTTGCTCTAAGACCACTTATTATTTTAAAATTTGGATGATGATCAATTTACAATGTCCACCCTGGGGCGGATTTATGGTGGGGGCACTTGATTTTACAATAATTTTCAAAGTTTGTAAATTAATGAACTATCACGATAGATATTAGCGGTGAATAAAAAAATCCACCACTACTGTCCCCACAAAAAAATTTCCTGACTCTTTGTTGTACCCACTCACAAATATATGATGATGAATATATTTAATCATTTTCTTTGAGAGTTGCTATAGACACTCCAACTTTTAATTATTATGCCCCCAATTTCTTAAATTATTCATCACAACTCAATTAAAGATTAAAACACACCCTTCAAATATTACAAAGTTTGGCTCAAATTATAATCTCAACATTACAAAGCATTACAACACTGGTTCAAACAATTTCACGAGTCGTTTACAATTATGATTAGGTTCATATAAATCATAAACCTAAAAATTAGAAAGATCTAGTCAAAATAAAAATAAAAAATGAGAAAGTTTCTATTGGCACCCCAACTTTTACTCATTCTCAATCATTCACTTATTTTGTTTATTTTTAATTGAGGTGTAATAAGTTAAAGTTGAGGTACCAATAGCAGCTCCTTTTTTTTTTTTTTACTTGAATCAAAGAAATTTACTCTCTTCTATTCCAATCACGGGTTTCTATAGCTCCAATGGGACTATCGGCATCAAAGAGGGTCGAAAAAACCCTTCAAGACTCGCCGGAATTCGACAGATCATGCAATTCCGTCTACGAAGAATGCCTGAATCTGACCCAACACGCCTTCTCCGGCGTTCGACCTTACCAGCTCTCTGACGCTTCCTCTCGCCTTCATCTGACACTCTTCACTGTCAATCCTCTCGTCAATAAGTGGGTTCCATCACCTCCCAAACGAATCCAGATCGATAGAGCTCTCAAGATCGTGATCGAACGATCCACAGATCCCAAGGAAGAAACCCTAGATCGTGCAATGTTCAAGGCCTTTGCAGTGGAGCTTTTCAGGGACGCCATCGTTACCAATGCGGGAAAAGCGGTTCTTCAGCGAGTCCCGGTTGGGATCGCTGGAATCGTTGGAATCGGGTTCGTGACTAGGTCTGGAAGAGATTTGGTTGGGACACTGATGGGGGTTTACGCCTTGGGCGTTGCTACAGCCGTTTATCTGAGTTTGTCTGGCTAAGATATATTTTATTTTTCCTGTAAATATACAAGATTTCGACACGTGTAACAAATTTTCTGTTCTGGACACGTGGGAGTAGTCTACTGGTTTATATAAGAAACAAGGTTTACCAAGAAATATTATTCAAGAAGTATCACAAAAATGACACTAATATCAAAAAAAAAAAAAAATTTCAATCCTTAGATTTTGTATTTACTTCATCAAGATGTCATGTTATTTATTAAGTCAACAGATACCCTCAATTTGTTGAATATTTAAGTAATCCCTCATTTTCACAAAATTAGTGTAACCCCCCAAATTTATAATGAGAGACTAGTATGGATCCTCATTAGTAATCTCCAGTTTAATTTACGCTCTGTGAAGCCTATCAAGTTAATATCACTAGTCTCAATATTAAGAAAAAGTGTGAAAAAAGTAAAAGACATGAATGAAAATAGCGAATAAGTAAAAACAGATATGAACTTACTCTCAATAACACGAACTTAACCGTAGACAAAGTGCAATGGAGGAATAAGATTCATTCAGACGATCCCAAATCTCTGGAATAAGATTCTATTACTGTTGTTGTTGTTTGATGTAAAATGCATAAAATGGTCGCTAAGGCATAAAGGGAAGATTTGGTCACCCTTTGGATTCACCGACGAAATCTTAGTTTGGTTTGTATTGCTTTTTTTTTTTTTTTGGTGGGTTGCCGGGGGGGGTGGACATGTGATCAAAGGCTCGGCTTTGATTTAGCAAAATAAAGACCAAATTGATGTTCTAGACATTGATGTTCTAGACAAGGCAATGAGATTTGCCAACTATTTTTACAAAAGAATAAACAAAAAGAATGATTGAAGGATCGAAGGTACTTGCAGAGCAAACCTTTGTGTCAAGACCCAATAAATAGGAAATAATAATATAATCAGACATGAGTCTCTTCTTACTCTTCATCCACTTCGAGGCCTGGAATATACTCCAAACTTACATCGAAAATCACCGGACTGCTTGGAGCTACCCTTGGCCTTCCAGGAGCCGAAGTGAGACCTTTCGGGAATGCCAACTATATATAAAAGGGAAAAAAGAAACGAAAAAGGAACCATCGTTAGCTTTGCATTACTATCATTTCTCCAAAAAATGTACACAAGAGATCAAGTATTAGTAAGAATTATATTTATATTACTAAAATTTGTATTGCTTTCTAAAAGAGCAATACTAGGACACAGAAGAACACGGATTGAGATAGTGAAAGTGAACATGAATAATCTTTCAATAAACTCAAAATCTTTGGGATAAGGTTGATGATGATGACACCAATAAAATTACTGCAAATAAAGCTAATTTTGACAAGCGAGGGAAGGGTCCTTAGCAATCTAATGTAACAATTTGAAATTAGGTGACAGGTTGATGGATCATTTAGCAATCTTTGGCATCCATTACATGAAGGATCCTTGTCCGTGAAATAGCCTTTACTGGATGGTAAACGCATGGTAGTATCTGATTTTTTACCCACTTTTGCTAAGAATAGTCATATCTGATTATTTATCCAATTTTTTGAACGATATCCGTATCTGACTTGTACCAAAATTTTAAACAGATATCCGAGTCAAATATATATACCTCATTATAAAGATGATGGAAGAACCTTAATTTTTGTTTATACATATATCTTATCATGAATTATTGTATTAAACTGAGATAGACAGATACTCGGATTGGATGGGATGCACATCCATATCCAACCCTAAAAAAAAATTCGGATAAATTAATTACAAATAAATCTACCTGAATTCTTAATCGGATAAAAAATTGTACCCATACCCGAATAACTCGGGTCAGGTGAGTCGGGCAAGCGGATATTATCAGACCCATTGGCAGCCCTAGTCCTTGGCCACTAGTTTCCATCTCTGCTCATGGAAGAAAAATTGATCTTTTTTTTTTTTTTTTCAATCAGATAGAATACTTACAGATCCTGGAATGAAGAGTCGGCGTTTTCCTCCAATTTTCATGCTAAGGATCCCTTCATCAAGCCCCTTGATCACCTATTCTAGCCAAAAAGCATGATAATAATCAGCCAAATCAACTCTACAACTCAACAGAGTTCCATGTTAATTGACTTTTGTTCTTGAATGTAGCATTAAAGTAATTTCATGGTATATTCACATAATTACCTTTTTTAAACTAAATTAGGAACTGATGGGAAATATTTGTACAATTTTAATTATTAAATTAGAATCAACAAGAATAATATACACATAATACTTCAAAAAACAAGAAAGAAAGACTGTCCTACTCCCCGTCTTATATCCGTCTGTGAGGCATAAATGTCCATAATATTTCTTCTTCCAATATACCAAAAATCAATAAGTATAGTTGATACGTCAGCCAAGTTGCATCTCAAGAATCCAAGTCAAAAGAATATATACATCAAGTTGGAATTTGGCTGAGTTTAGATCCAATGCTCAGTTGGTTGACATATAGCAGAACAACTTTGAGGTCATGGGTTCAAGACAAGCTTAGCATCCAAAATAAAAATGTTGGAATTTGGCCAAGTTGACTCAGATCGGTTGCAATGCCATAATTATCTCTGAGATTTCAACTCTCAACTACATAATTTTCTAGAGTTGGCAAAGTTATTATTGACTCAGCCAAAAGATTTAAAAACCCAAAGATTCACTAGGGGATGACACCAAGTTTTTGAACAATGAAATGAAATGGTTGGGGTTCAATGGCATACCTGACCAGAGCCGACACGAAAAATATAAGGCGTGCCCTTCTCCAAAGAACTGGAATTCAAAATGGGAAGAATTATAAGAGATAAAAAATGGTAACATGAAGTTAGAGAAATTTTAGTTATCTGAGCATTTGAAAACAATGGCATTTCTAATACAATTAAGAAAAAATACAAGAAATATTCTTAGACACCAATGAATTAAGACATTAACTAAATCTGCAAGTTAGAGATGTAAATGCCTGTCAAATATTTGTCCAGACGGTACCATGGCAACATAATTTGCAGCGACCTATGAAAAATGAAAGACAAACAGAGTGAGTAAGAGACAGATTGATCTGGCGAAAATAATTAATAGGTAATTTAAGGAAATCAGAATAAATTGCAAATAAATATTAAAAACAAGGAATCCATGAGTAATTAAACGAGCCCACAATCCAAATGTATGTACATTTGGCGCACATGCAATTGCTCAATCTCCCATTTGAAGTTTCCCCCACTTTATCTTTCATGCAAGGTTCCAATATCAGGCATAATAACCATAATAAATATGTCTTTCTAACCGTCTAGAGACATACATCATGAATTTACTCTTGTCCGCCATTATCCTATTAATAATGACTACTACAATGTTTTTAATATTGTTTATAATGATATAAAACCCAGATCTGACCTGCTGGAAGAACTTGTGACCTGGTTAATAGGTCCTATAACCGGGTTGGGTCAACATTGGCCAGGTAGTTGATCATGAACTGTTTGATCTGCTCAACCAGGACGGGTTGAAGCCAAACTGCCCAATTTCGAAAGAAAAATAGAGGAAAAAAATGAAACTAAAAAATCTGAAATATAGGTTAACAAAATTTATAAACCATAGTTACTTATCCAATATATATATATATATATATATATATATATATATATATATATATATATAACCATAGTTAAAGCTTAAAAAAAAAGAACGCAGCAAAGATAAGGATGTTGAGATGGATGTGACCAAGACATTCATCTTCGAAATTCACTCCATTCCACACTTTGCTGACGTGCAGGTGCAAACAACACCATAGGTGCTTTTCACTTGTATCTCAATGAAAAGCTTCTATGGTTCTGTATACATCCACATCAGCAAAGTGTGAAACGGAATGAATTTCAGTCACTCCAGCATTTTCCTTCATCTTAGCATGTTCATATCCCTAATCCTTGAGGTTCTTGGAAGCTAGGGCATACAAATTTTAGACCAATTAGCCTAGTTGGGGGAGTGTATAAAATCATTTAAAAAATAATGACCCAAGAATTCCTCAAGATTTTTTCCTTTTGTCCTTGTTGCCCCAAAGTGGCTTTTATTAGAAACATACAAATCTTGCATGATGTGCCATTGGCCAACAAATGCATTTATTTTAGGTGAGATTATGACTATGAGAAATTATCGATACGATCAATATGGAAAAAAACTGTGGTCACATTAATTGGGGTTTCCTGGATGATTACCACCTTGGGAGATTTTCAGCCTGGAATGGTGGAGATGCATAGTTAAATGTGCCTTAACTTATTTTCACTGATGATCAATGTTTTCTTGCTAGTTAATTTGGGACTTCTAGGGTGGTTGTTGAAGCACAAAGGAAGATGGTGAGGAGAGTGGTAGAGAAAGGGGCCTAGGGTGGTTTCAACGTTGATAGAAAGGAAACTTGGAACTCTCACCCTCACTTTGTTGATAATGTTCTTCCCTTTCTAGGTGCATCAAAAGGTAAACTTAGTTTCTTAGAGGTTCATTGTGTTCTTTTGAGTCTATCTCAGTTTGAGCATTAACTTGAGAGAAACTAAGGATATTAGAGTGGGTTTTATAGCGTTATAGACAACATTGATCAATTCTCTCCCTTTGGCTTCCCTTGATCTTCCCCATGGGCTAAGCTATATATACATGGTTAAATGGGATCTCATTAGCAAGTAATTTTGTCAAAATTGGCATTTGATAAATTTAGGTATTTATTAGAAGGCACAAATATTGTTTTTATTAAAGGTACCTTTTCCAGCCTTTCATTTTACAGCGTGACTCTCTTCTCTATTCTCGTTAGCATATTATCGTAAGGATGGGATATTCATGAAAGATTTTTTTTTTAATGCCAAAAATGAGTCCTTTAAGTACTAGTCAAATTGGAAGCACATTTGCCTATATAAGAAAGGAAAAGGTTCAGCGATCAAGGTCCTTAAGAATATGAACTTTGTTCTTAAGGAAAGGTGTCTTTGATGGTTCAACAAAGAACTATCTAGTCTTAGGAGGAAGGTCATTACTTCAGAAAGCGGTGAGACGAATTTTAGTAGGAAAAGTAGTAAGCCCGTTATCCTTACCAATGTAGTGTTTGGACTCTGGAGAGGAATCATGAGGGCGCATTCTGAGTTCACTCAGCATCAGGTTTTCAGATAATAGATGGTGTGGGAGTTTCCTCTTAAAGAGAGTTTTCAGGTTCTTTTCTCACTCTTTTTTTATAGTTAAAAAAAAATGTTGAAGGAGTTCTTGATATGTGAGGGGGGCATTTTATCATGGAATTTTGGTTTCAGAATGAATTTAAATTACTAGGAGAACGAATTATTTATGTCATTTTTCTTCGTCCAAATAGCTCCCCTTATCCACTATGAAGGCATGCAAGCAGTTGTGGACCTAGAATCATAGTTCTATGTTCTTAGTAAGATCTTTCTATTCTTTTCTTCATTCTTTAACCACTTAAGCTTTTCATGCATCTCCTTTAGAGTTAAGGAACCACGCCAAGGGGTTCTCCATTGGGATTTGTTGGACTACGCTGAATTCTGCTTCTGAGGTGTTTTGTAGTTGGTTTCATCGGCTTTCCCATCTTTAGGCAAGTTGACTATTCCCATTTTCTCTTCAGAGAGTATAGGAGAAAGCACATAGTGGAACAACAGTGTCTTATCCATTAAGAACCATTTTTTAAGTGGACTTTGGTCTTTCTGGACATAAAAGGTTCTTTTTTTTTAGGATTTTGTTTTTCATTAGACTTTGATTGCATACAGAGAGTTAATTCTCGTTTCCTTGTTATTTTTTGCTTTTTCTTCCACTTCAATAGTCACCTCGACCTCCTAGGTTCGTCTTGTATTGTTTCTTGTCATTTACTTTTCTTGTAAATGTTCTATTTTCCGAAAAAATGTTGCAAAAAGTCAGAAAAGGCATCCACTTATGATGATGAAAAACAAGATAGGTTCACCATCACTAACCCATTACTCGTGGTATTTAAAACCATGCATTTTATGCCAAAAATTAATCCCATCAGAAAATTGTAATAATCCCAGTTAAGGCACACTTTGGAATAATAAGAAATGATATGGTAAATGGCCCGGAAAAAAAATCCATAAATCAAATGGTTAGAATCATCCTACTGGGTCTACTTCTATAACATGGGACCCATCAAATGGTCCCGTGAAGTCTGTAGCCGCACTATTAATATGCTTATGAAAATTATACATGCAATTATCTTCTATAAAGCTCAAACTACAAATCATCCGTCCTCTATATTGATCTTAGTCTTTTGATAACAGAACTAGATAATTAGCAACAAAATACTAAAGGGGCTCAAATTTCATACCTGAAAGCCTACGGGAGGACTAGGACCTTGTCCAAGTACAATGTCCTTGTACTGCAAACCCGATTCCGTTGTTACCATAGGGACCTTCATAGACCAAGAGACTCCCACACTTAGTTTCTTGGAGTTTAAAGAATTCAATCATTGATATTAATCGAAGTAAATTGTAAGAGAATGCATGATGATAACAGGTTACATGGAAAGGTCAGATCAACATTAGTCAATGACACTTTCAACCACCTAGGTATGAGGAAACCTAAGGTACATTCTACCAATATGCGGTTCAAGTAGCACATGTGCCTTGAGGCAGGAGATACCATTAGATGTGTCCCAATATGCAGTTCAGGAATACTTGGGCAATAGAAAGCTTTGGCAAAAATCAGGAAAACATTAGATATGTATTTCATATATTAAATGATAAATTAAAAAATAAAAATACGTCTTTTTAATTATAAAAAAAATATGTATTTCATATATTAAATGATAAAAAAACACTGAAAAAAAGGCTAAAATAAAAATAATCTATGATTTTTTTTTAAATCATGATTAATAGTGATTTTTTCAAAAACTTCGCGATTTTTTGAAAAAAAAAAACATGATTTAATCTACAACTATTAAAATCGTGATTTAATAGCCTTTTAAAAAAACCCGCAGATTTTTGTCACTATGGTCCCATCCTACAGACCTTGTAGGAGAAAAACTGAGTTAATGGCAAGATGAACGAAACTACATAACCGTCAGAAAAGATGATATTTTCCAAATGATTAGTCATCTAGTTTGGTTGATTTTCAGTCAAGGAGGTCAGTTTGCAACCCCTTGAGGCTTGAACAAAACGTCACATTTCCCATGCATGCCACTTGCCATGTAATGCAGTTGGCAGAACTTCTTTTTGCTCTAATTGACTTCAATTTTGGTCTCCTAAATGGTTATTATTTAGAACTTAAAAGTACATATTTAATTTTCATTTAGTCATATCCTACATCAATTGCAGTATCAGTGAATCAAAACTGAACTGTAGGGTTATACCCTTTGTGAAACCAAATTTTGTAAACTACATCAATAACACAAAATTTTACCAAGTAGATGTGGCTTGATTGAGAATTTGAGATCATAATGACAAATCTGTGATTTTTTTTAAAAATCACAATTAATCATGATTTAATCCACAATTTTTTTCGAAAATCACATATTATTTGTGACTTTTTGTATCTTCGTATTATTTTTTTATTTAATTTATAAAATACATTTGTTTTTTACATTTTTAATTCTTAGAAAATTATTTTTATTTTCAATTTATCTGATGTTTTCCCAACTTTTTCAATCTTTTGTCGACTTTTTCTGAAGCTTTCTCTTGTCGAATCGTTCCTGAACCCCGACTTTGTCACTATGATTAAGATATGAGTTTTAGATAACAGGATAGTATGGGGTTCCTGCAGAACAAATAAAACCCGATCTAGTAGTCTGAAAAATCAAATGTTCTGTGATCACAAACATAAATTCTAAGTACTCGGTTTTGGGGCCTTATCCCGTCTAAGTTGAGTTTTAAGTTTCAAACCTTGACCCAAACACGAAGTCCCCAATTCCAGATTCTTTAGAGAATTTTGCCTTATTTTCCTTGTTAGATTTTGCAAGACATGCTAAGATAAAAACATAAAAAAAAAATAAATAAATAAAAAAATTCTATAGATGTATAGGTTAGGAAAGCTCACCATACATTTTCTAGATCCTTCTCACAAGCAGAATCGCATAGTCTTGGCTTTTCCTCCGGAGGCAAACCAGCTCCGTTGGCACTAAATGAGGCTGCAACAAGACCGGATATCCCAAAAACCAAACCAATCATATCCCTTCGTTTAACTAGATTGCCTTCATCTTCATATTCTTTAGTGCAGACAGCAATAGTTCTAAGTTCTTGAGTTGAGCTTCGTGTCATCGAACTTTGGATTCTTTGTCTGGTTGGGGATTGACAATTGGGAGATGTTCTCTTCACAAAAGTAGAACCTAAACACAATGAAGTTTTCTATAATTAAGATAAATGAAAGAACCATTGTGTGTCAATGAAAGTTTGATGAGTTTACGCCATTTGTGAACAATGAAGAAATGACCTGATACCGAATGAAGAGCAAGAAAAACCTCAATTGAAAGCTAAATTCTTAAACAGATTGGTTCATAGAAATACATGAGCAGAATTTATTCTAAGCAGTAATGTTGCACCTAGTCTCTACATATAAATTGTTTTCAAAACAGGCACTTTATGTCTATAATACACTCATGTAGTTGGGATGTTTATAAAGTAGATGCTGTAATGCCAATGCAGTAATACTCTGATGGCCTATGACCCAAGACCCAATAGTATGCTTGGATCTTTAAGTATTGGAAAGCTCTTGGGTATTTTTTTTTTTTTTTTTTTTTAATTTCATTTTCTTTCTTCTTTCTTCTTTCTTCTTTCTTCTTTTGTGTTAACATTTCACGAGAACTTAAAAGAAAGTGACATTAAATCTTCCTTCATTTTTTTTTTTTTTTGCTAGTTGTGATTTTCAATCACACCTTAAAAGTCCTTTATTATTTGTTTCCGTTTTCTTTTATAGGTAAAGAAAAGGACATGTGTCATTGTAAATATTCAAGTAGCTTGTGATGTTTGCATGTAATCAAGTGTGAAATCATTTTTTAAGAGAATAAGGATTTTCTGACGCCCCCCTCTGACATACACCCAAATCACAGAACCGTAGATCATTTGCCTTGGGATACACAGAACCATAAATCTGATTCTTGTTTATCCTGAGGCAAATGATCTACGGTTCTGTGAGTGTCAGAGGGGGGAGTCAGATTATCACGACTCTAGTTAAAAAGGAGATATTTTCTGACAGAGAAAGTTCTTTGACACTTTTGATAAGTTTTTGCTACTATATTCATCCAAAAGGTTAAGAATGTTCTTGTGTGGGACTTTATTTAGGGGCATGTGGTTTGCATAAGGAGGTATCAGACCTTCTGTTAAACTTTGTCTTATACGACCAGTGTATATTATTAATACAAGTTGAGGATATGATACTAGTTTTTATGTGATAGAATTTACGAATGTGGTAAAATATGATGAACGAAGAACCGTGGATTATTGTTTGTGTCTGAGGTGATTGTAAAGAAAAAATGATTTTTGTCATTTTAGCCGAGCAAGGTATGTG
Organism: Akebia trifoliata; assembly: GCF_017979445.1. NCBI lineage: Eukaryota > Viridiplantae > Streptophyta > Magnoliopsida > Ranunculales > Lardizabalaceae > Akebia > Akebia trifoliata. The sequence continues at coordinate 2,707,939 of NC_141390.1, read as the reverse complement.
TTATGTATAACTCCAAGATAAATGTCCTCGGTTCTTTGTCATGACCGAGGTTGTTATATAGTTGACTATAATAACGACATCAAATATAAACTTTGTAATGTGAATTGGTGTATAGTCTTCAATATATGCTTTTGACCAATGTATTGCAATTTAATAAGTACTCGAGATGCTCGTGCCATAATTGCCCGTGCCATCCTCTTTGGGGTTAAAGGGGTAAAAGAGGAATGATAGTAAGGTTGGAAGGGTTTTATTGAAAAAGGGGGATCAAGTTGAAGGGATCTCTTTGCAAAGGGGAGGAAGGAAAAAAAAAAGGGTAAAAGGAATCCTCAAGATACATTCTTTGTGGGGTATAAAGATCGAGACAAAGAAGTGGGATCCACCATTGTATTTTATTATATAGATTATAATTTTAAGTTCTATCACGAAATAGCTCGTGTACAAGGAGACAAGTGTCATGTTCTTAAGGTGGGTGAAAATTTGCACGCACACTAGGCAAGTGAGATTAGTCGTCAATAATTAGTAAGTGAAGGTAGCCCTTTGAATCCACGTCATGGTATCTCCCTTTATTTCTTGCAACACTGAATTATTTCAAAGCCAGGAAAAATAGAAAAAACACCTATAATGCAAGGGTTTTCCAAGAAGAATGTTGACACAAATCTATATTACAGAAATTTTCCTGAAAAATTACTCACATAAGAAACTTTTAAACCAGAAAATAAATAAATAAATGCGAAATTTACCCACTAATTCAGAAATCAGGATAAAACATAAACAACACCTACAATGCAAAGGGTTTTTTTTAGAAACAATGTTGATACACTGAATTTCACAGAAAAATTACTCACACAAGAAATTTTAAACCATAAAATAATGTTGATACAATGTTGACACACTGCAATCTATATTACCCAAATTTCACTGAAAATTACTCACAAAAGAAAGTTTTAAAGCATAAAATAAACAAATGAGAAAATTACTCACACATTCCAAAATCAGGAAAAACAGAAACAAAGCCTAAAATGCAGGGGGGTTTCAAGATATTAAAGAAATCTTAATGAAAATTTTCTCTCATAAGAAATATTTAAACCAGAGAATAAATAAATGTGAAAATTACCCACTAATACTCATAAAAGGATAATTTTATGAGTTAAGAGAACACATTGAAAAACACACACAAAGACCCAATAAGAAAATAAGACGATTTAATTCATAAAAAAAAATGGCAGAAATTTTAACTTATAAATGTGAATATTACCCACTAATGAAAGAAAAAAAAAATAGAATTTTTAACAGATTAAAACTCGTTATAAATGGAGGATAACGAGCTTAAGCTATGCCCACACTACATTTAGAGAGACAAAAAAGAAGAAGTAAAGAAGTTTGATTACTTACCTAATGGAAGAAGAAGGGACGAAGAAGACGAACAAGAAGCCATCTCTTTTGGATTTGGAAGTAGACAAGAGTTTTCTTCTTGAGCGGATAACGGTAAGTTACACTCATACATAGAAGCTAAAGAGCTTCATTGCCAAGATGAAAGTACCAAAACAGTCCCACCTTTATATCGAAATGACATGTCCATCCTTCACAAACTTAGCAAAGTTTTTAGGCCTTTACGATAGTTTTGCTCAAATGGATTACCACATTAGCAATTCAACGCCACAGCCCTTTAAATTTCATCGAAAAATTGAGATCAAAAAACAAATTTATTTTTTTTGACTTGATCAAAGATTTTTTGAAAATAGATGGGTACCGAACTTTCACTTAACTCCAAAACTTAAAATTAAAATTCAACGGTGAAATATAACTTATTTTTTAAAGTTCATAGATTTTATCCTCTACAACCCTGACGTATTGGATCATGTTTTTTTTTTATGTTGCGGGAAATTCTTACTTAGTAAGGCAATCAAAATGATCTTAATTCATCTACATGTGTCACTTTGTTATTGGTTAAGAGTTAGGGTTATTTAGACGTGCCCGTCCATGTTTTTGTTAAACATTAGAGATACCCTTCAGTGTTTTGAAATTGATAAGATGCCCCCTTGACCTAAGTATTCTTCTCTGAAACTATTTCAAATGATAAAAGTACCCTCCTCATCTTCACCATCTAGATGTACATGTTATATTTAAAGAATTGTTGTTGGCACCCCAACTTTTATTGGTAAGTAAAATTTGGAGTGCCAATTGAAGCTCTCCTTTTTTATTTTTTTTTTTTATTTTTTTTTTTATTTTTAAGATTTTTTTTTTTGAGTTTAGGATTTTATATGAGTCCAATTATAATGGTAAACAACTACTCAAATGTTGAGATTATATTTTGAGCCAAACTTTTGTAATGTTTGAAGAGTCTTGTTTTATCTTTAATTGGGGTCTGATAAATAATTTAAGAAATTGGAGTGTAATAAGTAAAAGTTGGGGGGCCTTTAGTAGTTCTATTTATTTATTTGTGTCTTTTATGTCAGCTGTTAGATTAGACTTTAATCCAATAGTCAGGATAAGTTTCTGTTTTTAAACCCTGTAGACATAATGTAATGGGTTTTTTAAATGATTAGGGTTTTCTTAAAAGTTGGGGCTATTTACGTAGTAACAAAAAAATCCATTTTTTTAAAAAGTCTAATTTAAAACACGTTTCGTATTTCTAAAGATTAAAACAATAAAAAAAAATCTCGGCATTTTCAGGGAAAAAAGTTTTAATGTTTTAAACACATTTTTTTAATAAAATGAATTAAATTAAAAACCAAAACAACACATATTTTGCAGGTCTATGGATAGCCTTATGGTTGTTTGTACTGTGGTTCATTGTTTAATGTAGGATTTGATGATAGTGCTTGATTTTATTTTATTTTATTTTTTTTAATTTTTAATTTTTAATATTGTGTTATTTTGCTCAAAAGATATATCGATGGTTAGATTCTCTTTTTTATCATCATAAAATGTATAATTATGTGTAGGAACATGTTATCATACATGGATATTCGCTAATATTTATTTTGCTTAAAAATATTTTATAAGCTTAGAATAAATGTTTAATGTAATATATTTTACATTTAATATATATATATAGGGAGCGGTTCGGCAGCCCTAAAGTTTGCCAAGTTTGGTGCCAAACATTTTTTGTAAATCACTTTTGATGGGGTTAGAAGTTTTGGAATAGGCTGATTTTTTGTGAGGATGATCTCCACGGGGAAGAGATCATCCTCACAAAAAATCAGCTCATTTTGAAACTTATAACCCTAGTTTACAAGTTGAAGAATCGTGGACCGTCCAATTTTTATAAATCACTTTTGATGGGGTTAGAAGTTTTGGAATAGGCTGATTTTTGGTGAGGATGATCTCCTCATCATAGAGATCATCCTCACAAAAAATCAACTCATTCCAAAGCTTCTAACCCATATTTTAAAAAATGTTTGGCACCAAACTTGGCAAACTTTAGGACTGCTGAACCGTCCCCATATATATATATACTTCTTGATTTTTTCTCATTTCTTTCCCATTTTTTTTCGAGGTTTTCACTTTCCGTTTTAAACCCGTTCTCCGACTTGGTGACTTTGGTTATTTAGATATGCCCCTCCAGGTTTGGGTAAACACTAGAGATAACCTTCTATGTTTTCAAATGATAAAAAAACGCTCCTCATCTTCAACTATTTATTTGTGTGTTTTGTCAAATATTTATTTGTGTGTTTTTTCTCAATTGTTAGATTAGGTTTTAATCTAATGGTTAGGATGAGTTCCTCTTCTGAAATCCTATAAATATAATATTATGGGATATTTAAATATTTAGGATTTTCTTCTTTTAGGTTTTGAAAGAGAAAAGTTTCAGGGTGTATAAGGGTTTCAGGACTTGGATTCGGAATTAAAACCTTCGATATTTTTTCTTGCATTGTCTTTCTTTGATTTTGTTTTGTGAAGAAGATTGGATCAATCTACAGATGTAAGCATCATTGTCGAACCACGTAAATGTGGATGGTTTTTTAGTTTGTTTCTTGATCTTCTTTGTTATTTTCTTCTTAATCGTATTGAAAGAGTATCTCCAAATTTTCTAATGAAACCCTCTTGATTATCTATCTTAAAAAAATAGTCATTTTCAACCTATTGTTTACCTTCATTATCAACATTGAAATTCATAGCTTCTCAACCTATAATTTTATTTTTTTTTAGTAACTGAGACAAAGGTCAAAGTAGAGGTGCAAACAAATGAAGTTGCTCCCACTTTTCAAACTTCAATTGAACAAGCGCATCTCATCTGAAAAATGTGTGTTAAATAGGCTTTTTTCATTGTAGATAATTTTGTCAAATCTGTGACAAAAAAAGACATAAAATCACCTAAGGAATAGACATTTTACCAAAAAAAATGCTTAATCAACAGGTGTTTTGATTTCTTTTTCACAAATTCAAAAACTTAGTTCATTTTTATAAATATATTTAAGTCATTTAAAAAAAAAAAAAGATTTTCCGTTACCTCAAATATTCACCAAAACATGGAGGGTATGTCCCCCCAAACAAGGAAAAAAAAATACTTCTTGTTAGGATACGTCATTTTAGTAAGAGTTTATTTTAGTATTTAGGATATGTGTGCGCTATTTAGTAGTTTAGTTACTAATTAATTATTTTAGGATTTTTTTTTATATTATTAATTAGAAAGTTTTGTTAATATAGGAGTGAATTTCCAAATCATATCGTCATAAACTCTATACATAAGATCCCCCTTGAAGTGGATCAAAATTATCTATAGGATCAAGGATCCTATCATCTGGTATTAGAGCAAAGATCGTGGTGCTCAAGATGGTGATGGTAAGGAGTTAAGCGACAGACTCGAATCATGGGAGCCATGGTTAAACAACTAGTTATCAATATTCACAAGTTGAATGAAGGGATACGAGCGCTCCGAATAACTCTGGAACGTTTGGTTGTTAATCAACTATTAGTTCAAGAAGTGTCATATGTTCTTGTTATTGTGCAACAAAGAGTAGAAAATCAATAAGGCAACATAACAATACAAGATCATCCACTTCGTATCGATTTTCCAAGGTTCAATGGAGATAATCCAAAATGCTGAATTTTTCAAGCTAAATAATATCAACAGTTAAATGGCTTGCCCGATGAACAAATGGTTTCCTTAGCCTCAGTTCATCTAACCGGAGATGTTATAGCATGGTATCGTTGGATGACTCCATTGATTGGGTTAATGTCATAGGCCCAACACTCCAGCCTTATGCTCTCGCTTTGGTAGTCGAGAGTTCATAGATCCGAGTGCAGTGTTATCTAAACTCAAACAAATTGATATGGTTCGTGAATTTCAGGCCTATTTGAAAAGCTTCCCAATTGGATTACCAATTTACCAGAATCATTTTTAATTAATTGTTTTGTCTCAGGATTATGTGACGACATACGTGCTGGAGTTCAGTTACTTAAGCATGCCTCACTAACCGAAGCATTTGACTTGGGCATTTGTCAAAAAGAAACGATTAAGGTAATCTAAGAAATTTTTTTGTGCCGAGCAATAATTCTTGAGCCAAAAGCACCTTTTAGGTTTCCTCGTATTCAAAGATTTTTCTAACATAACAAGCAAAGCGTCGATCGAAAGGTCTTTGTTTCAATTGTGATCAACTATTCAAATTGGGACATCGTTGCAAAAAACCTTAACTACTCCTATTGGAGACTGACATGGACACGCTTATCGACAAAGTCACTTATGAAAATTTTCTAGATTGAGGACAAGTCGTTTTGAATGGGGGATGGATGTTAGGATAAGTTATTTTTATACATTATTTATTAGTTTAGAAGTCTAGTTGCTAATTAAGTATTTAATTATTCTAGGATTCTTTTTATTTTATTAATTAGGAAGTATTTGTTAATTTAGGAATCTAATTTCAAATCGTAGTCATAAACTCTATATATACTCTCAAGTAATAAATAAGAAAAATGCTGAAGTGACATTGAAAATAACATCGATTCACACATTACTGATGTGAATGTATATACAAAATCATAAATGCCTTTCATCAAGATACTATGGAAAAGCATTGATGGTTCGTGCTCACCTCCACATTAGTTATGTGTGAAATGATGTCAATTTTAATGTTGCTACAACACGACTTATAAAATAAGTAAATTAGTATTTGCAAGAAGATTTCCTTTCAAGTGGATCAAAATTGTCCATTAGAATCAAGGATCCTATCACTTCTACTTTAAGCCATAGTTGTAAAGCCTGATTTTTTATGTAATGAGATTTCTTATTCTTAATCATTCGGCCTATCCTTTATTTCCTTTGTTCTTTAAATCCTAATCTCTTTTATTTCCAACATTCTTAAATCTCTCTTTTTTCCTAATCTCTTTTATTTCCAACATTCTTAAATCTCTCTTTTTTCCCCATTTTTCAAGGTTCTTTTTCCTATCTTGTAAATTAAATTCTAATGAACTATCTCATCTATGAAGATCTAAATCTAGGTGGGAATAGGAGAGTATTGCAATCATGATTTTTAAACTTGATATCACGTCTCGTTCAACTCCGATATCGAGTTGTCTTGGACGAGTTTTCCGATACACTTGAGACGTCTTGTGAGACAAATAAAAAAATTGAACGTGAATCGTAAATCTTGATCAAAAATGATTTTGTGAATTGATCTTGTTTAACTTCGATACCGAATTAACTTGGATGACACATCTCGATCTCGAACGAATTTAAAAACCATGATTGCAATGGAGTAGGTAAGTGTTTTTTCTATCATGGGGTAAAGGAAGCAAAATTGCACCCATGTTTTTAAAACTCATTTTGATGTCTCGTCCATAAACAAGACCGAGTTGTCACATACAAGTTTTCTAATACATTTGAGCCATCTCATTCAATAATAAGATAAATGAACCAATACGTTAGCCTTGTCTATTTGTTTTGTTGGTGAACGATACCGAGACACATCGGCCGAGTTGTCAAGAGATTTAAAACCATGATTGAACCAAACAACATGGATTTTTCACTACAAAACATTGAAGATTTTTTCTTTTCTTTCTCCTAATAGGCTATGCTTAATAATGAAAGATTCTACTGCCACACCAATTTTTGCTAAAAGTACCCTAATTCATAGGTAAATCATAAGGAATTAGCAAACATCTTGGGGTGCCATTAGTAAGAGTTAGTGTGGCAATATACACCAACTCTTGTTTACACCACGCCAAGGTGAATTTCCTTTTGTGATTTACGTAGGAATTGGTGTGGCATTAACAAAAATTGTTGTGTCAATAGTAGCTCTATAATAATCTAGGGTTCGATAAAACCAAATTCATTGAAAAAAAAAAAAACTAATCCGAACATTTGATTGATTCCTACATTATTACACAACACACAAAAACATAATCTCCTCACAATTGTCGATCCGCAGCATCAGCCACAAAAGGCAAATAAGGAGTCCTCCCAAGAACACAAAACCCTAAACTATACAAAAAGCAAACCACAATAAACACAAATATCGCATTATAACCCATCACAAGAAATCGAAGCCCTAATCCTTTACCAGGATTAAAAACCCTCTGAATCAACAATGGAAGAACCAATAGAACATCCAACACTACTGCTTGCATCGAATTAAACCTCACAAATCGACTAAAAATAGGGTTTCTCACCACACCAAGATACAGAGCAAAGAAAGCGACGAAGCTTGCATAAGGTATCGATCTATAGAAGCTCAATAATGGGAATATTGGTTCGAATAGAAACCCTAGATTTGGATACTTGGCGAAGAGGAATCGTCCGTACTGAAGACCATTGAAGAATGGGAGGAAGTAAGCAACGGCTGAGATTATTCTCTCGGTTGCTGGAACTGTTTGATAAGACATGCATATTGTTTTCTTTGATGATGGTCGAGGAAGAATCTTGACCGTTGGTTTGATAGAATTGGGGAATCGGACGGTTGGCGATGGTGGAAGGAAATAGGGCTTTTTTAGGGTTTGTGGACGGAGAGAGAGGCGAATGAGAGGGATCGAAGCCATTTTTTTTATATTTTTTAACAAAATGGTTTGATAAGATTAGGTTTTATTGAAGAGTCTCGTGTTAACATGCATTCGGTTGTTGTTTTGTAAAGTTACCTCTGACTTCACTTTTTTTTGCCAGTTTCCACTAGTGACAATCTTGTGGAACCACAAAACGTGGTTTTGAAACTCGACCGAGATGACTCGGACGAGTCATCTGATTTATGAGGTTTACTGAGTGAGATAGTCTATATATGGGTCGTCCATTAGTATCACAATGACTCGTCCAAATCTGAGATGATAAGAGCTGCTATTGGCACTTTTCCTTATTACACCCCAATTTATTAAGTTATTTACCAAACCCCAAATAAATATTAAAAGACACCCTTCAAACATAAAGGTTCGGCTAAAATTATAACCTCAACATTTAACAATGGTTCAAATAAAATTTCCATAGTTGTTTACAATTATTATTAGGCACATAAAATCCTAAACCTAAAAAAATAGAAATTATTAAAAGAAAAAACTAAAAACAAAACAAAAAAAATTTGAGAGAACCTCCCTTGGCAATTTTTATTTATTCTCAATTATTAACTTATTTTCTTTATTTTTAATTTGGGTGTAATGAATAAAAATTAATGTCTAATCAATCTCTTAAACCTCATTAAATCCCCATTTTCTCTATCTTAAGTTTAAATGAAAGTAAGTGTGGTATATACACTTGTTGTCCAGGTAAAGACTTATCAAAATTATGCGTTCTTGCACATTTTGTTACTTGTCAAGAGAATTATCTGTAATCCTAAGAAATTTTAAGTTCAACTCACGGCGGAGTTAAACTTGCCCAAGTTCCACTCATAAGTTCGAACCATTAACATGGAGAAGGACTCATTTTTAACATTTCAGTCTAAATCGAAATCAAAAGTGCACTTCGATACAATTGTTACTGGACTCATTTTTAACATTTCAGTCTAAATCGAAATCAAAAGTGCACTTCGATACAATTGTTACTGTGATCATTTTGATTCTTGGAATCAAAAGTTCATTAATAGTTTTTGCATTTATAAAATTAAAAAATTTAAAAAAAATCACAAAAAAATCAGTTTGCAACATATCTGTGATCTTCTTGGTCAGACATCAATGAAAATGAGCTTCTACTTCTATTTTATTTTTTCACATAAGTAAAATTTAGAGAGTTGTTATTAGCACCCCAACTTTTACTTATTATACCAAATTTCTTAAATTATTTCACCCCCCTAATTAAATATTAAAACTCACTCTTCAAACAGTACAAAGGTTTGGCTTATGTTTTAATCTCAGCATTACAAAACATTATAACATTTGTTCAAACAATTTCAACAATTGTTTACAATTATGATGATATAAAATCCTAAACCCAAAAATAACAATCTAATGAAAAAAAAAAAGAAGAGAGAAAGATCTCCTTTTGACACCCAACTTTTTTACTTATTCTCAACCATTCACTTATTTTCTTTATTTTCAATTGGAGTATAATAAGTAAAAGTTGGGGTGCCAATAACAACTCTTAAAATTTATTAAAGGAAAAATAACCACACACATGGTCAAGAAGATTGATCTGCAAGAGAACATGACAATACCCCTTTAGAGTTGTGGCACGCTACATAGAGAAGACTCATGGTTAATATCAGCAAAAATAATTAGTGCATTTTTAGCTATATTTGTGCCATTGTTGATTAACTATACGAAATTGAAATAAATCCTATGACATAAACATACTTATACATTTGAGTGTCTGTATGGCATAATACGTTGAGTGTTGTATTATCGGCCTCCGCTTCTGAGAGTCACGTGCACATGTTTCATGCCCCAATTTGAACTGTGACCCTCTTATATTTATAGTTGCACCTTTCAGATAAGATCAATCTTTTGGGATAAATGATTGTCAACATAATAATGTATAAACATACTGTAGATACCCAAATTTGGATGGATCCTCCATGCAAAATGCCCAAAAATTCATAAAACTTAAAATGGGCCTCAAAGCATAAACCTTCAAAAAAATTATCTTTCTTTTACTAAATGGCTTAAGGCCATTCCTACATGGCCCATGAACCAAAAACCTACCTCACCCCTCCTTTACACCATCGTCACTCCTCAACCCTAGTCCAATTTAACTCAACCCATTACTATTGTAAAAACCCGAGTTTTCAATTCGTATCTCGAGGAAATAAATAGTGTAATTTTAAGAAAATCTTAAAAGTGGGACTTAGGATAAAACTTTAGGATGTTTATGATCATTTTTAATGAAATCCGACCTCACCATTGGATTCAAAATAATCAAAAAACATACTTTAGCCTGTAAGCACGCTCAAATGCGAGTCCAAACATAAAAGTTGTAAAATCCTCGATTATCGAGTCGGACCAGGTTAAAATAGTAACCTTTTGCTAGAGAAAGAATTATTAAGATTCAATCATATAATTGGTTTCTTAATGAAAAATTATTTAATATGGACTATTTATTTGCCATTTTTAGAGCACAGAAAGTCGAATTATCATAAAAAACGAAAATGACGTCAATTTTAAGGGTCACCTCAGGGTAAAAATGTAAATTTTTGCTAGAGATAAAATTTGTAGAAATTGACCATACCATTAGATCTGAAATGAAAAATTAGATAAAATATAATATCTATTTGTCAGTTTTGGAGTCCAAATGGTCAAGTTATCATCAATCGAAACAATAGACAAAATACCGATTTCATCCCAAGATATATATAAATAAATTTTTTTAATTTTTTCACTATTCACTTTCGTTTTAAACGACCCAAAACCAGCCAACCCATTTTTTTTTAAATTCATTTTTCTTCGATTTTTAACCTCAGATTCGTTGCAAATCGTTCACTGTCGACTTCTGAAGTAGAAGGGAGAAAGGTCCGCAGCCTCGACATCTACAAAACCCACCCAAGATCTCTTCATTTCATCTTCTCTTTCACCCCATATCGTCAAAAATTAATTGTATTTATATACAGAAATTTCGAAACTTCGACCTCGGATTTCATCCGTTTCGGAATCAAGTCGTCATCCGTCGCAGAAGGGAGAAAGGACGACGGCATCAAGATCTTCGAAACCACCGGGCCAAATTCAAAAATCAGCCACCTCGAAGTTTGGCCTGTCTCGATTTTCACACCGTTTATTCTCGATTTTCGCGCACATGCTTCAATCATTTCACATAGAACTAGTAAGGAACTCTCAATTTCTATTAATAATCGTAGATTGTGAAAATTGCATTTTGATTTTTATTAAAAATTTGTGGTGAGTTTCCAAAAATATAGAATTTAATCGGTTATTTAAAATTCACGCCAGAACTTGCATATTTGATATGTTTAATTGTATTTTTTAACAAATTATACGAAGGTAAGATATTTCAACGGGCTATTTCTGTCAGTTGGGTCTTGTGCACCGCTCGGACCCCATTTTGATCTAAGTGTTGTATCTTTTCAATATTATTGATGAAAATGAATTTCATAATTGAAAAAAATGATTTAATATTTATTGAACTCAAATTGAGTTGATAAATATCAGAAAGGGGATATTTTATTTGAAAGATTGAAAGCGGTAAAAATCGAAAAAAGGAAAAAATGGTATAAAACAGTAAAATGTCAGAATCACACCCGAGGGGTGATACCTGCATTTTACATTGTTGTGTTGTGTGTAGGTTGATAAACAGATATCCAGGGTGAAAGAGTAATGAACTAAATTTTTTTTTTTTTTAGAAGTTCTACTCTACCTACTCGGAATGAAAGAGTAATGAACTATTTTTTTTGGAAAGTTCTACTCTACCTACTCGGAGTAAAAGAGTTATGAACTACTTTTTTCTTTTTTAGGAAGTTCTATTCTACCTGCCTAGGGTGCAAGAATAATGAACTAAGCTTTGAGGGAACAAACGGGGGATTAACCTCGCATTTGATTTTTTTTTTTTTAATAAAAAGTTGGATTTTACGAAGGTCTGGTAAACATTTTAACTCTCTTTGAATCTGAGGAGTTTTCAAAATTGCTATCAAGAGGGTAACCTTTAATTCAAAGTTAACCTTATCCTTTGGAGTTGAAATTGACCAGGCATCAGAACAAAAATGCCCCAAGTTTGACAAGGAACATTGCACTGGGGATAATTGAACATAATTTGAAAATACATGCCCCTAGTGTAAGGGGGGAAACTGTACTCTTTAGAAAAAGGAAGTGCCCTTATTATGAAAGTTTGAAATCCTTGATTACCGCAAGCGCAATAAAGGTTTAACTTTTAATTTTGACTTTTTATATTGAAGATTTTGAGTCATGCTCAAAGACATTTGAACAAAATATTTCTTTCTGAAATTCATCATAGAATTTGTTCTTTCTCCCCGTCGGTTCGCTTAGGGACATGAAACTCTTCAGATCAATCATAAACGAGATACTTGTATCCACATAGTCTATATTTGGTTCAAACTGGGTATTGAAACTTGATCATTCGGACTTCTGATATTTCGGCTCGGACTACCTTTTCAGCTTCTCAACTCAACGGAGATTTTCTTTTATTTTTTGATAGCTCTAAGTTTTGCCTAGATTGCCTATCCAGGTTTTCAATCTAGCGAGCATGCTCTAGCTTTTGCCTAGATCGCCTTTTTAGATTTTCGATCTAGCGAGCTTACAATTTTTTCTTTTTTCCTTGCTTTGATTGTTGCCAAGGTCATCCTTTCAGATCTTCAACCTTGCGAGCTTACCTTAATTTTTGCCTAAGCCGCCCTTTTTGGGTTTTCAACTTAGTAGATTTTTTTCTTCTTCTTCCCTTCTTCCCTTCTGGAGTTGCTGTCTGATCATGCTTTGCTATCTTCATTGACTTCTCGCATGGTACTTAGGAGGACTTTCATGGGTAAGCTTAGGACTAGGTATAAAAAGAAAGGGATTTTGAGGCTCAAAAACCCAAATGCCCCTTGTGTGACATTTCCTTTTAAATTATTTTCTTTTTCCTTGAATTTTCTTCCCCACTTTGACAATTTTTTTCTTTTGAATTTTTTTTTTTAGATTTTTTCTTTGTCGGGGAATCTATTTTTATTTTTTTGATATGGTCGGGCCTGAAGTAACTTCTCAGGTTGCCTACGTACCCCAGAATTTTGGGATCAGACCAAAACGTAGTTCGAATATTTTTCCCTCCCTTAGGTTAGGTGATCGGGCTAAGAAAGAAGAAGGCATAATTTTTTTCTTTTTGAAAAGGCTGCGAAAGGGTTGAGAAAGGATATATTGAACTGGGTAATAAGAGAATTGATTCGGCCAAAGATGGCCTCCTTAAATGTAGTACCGTTTGATTTGGTCAAGGTTGGTTGATTCTGGTAATTCGATTCCATCATGATCTTGAAGTCTAACAGTTTTTCCAGATAATATTTCCTTGATGATTGAATCTCTCCAATTGAGTTCAAACTTTCTATGATCGAGAAGAATACTCAAAAAAAAATTTGGGTAGTCTGATGCTTAGATCTTTGACTTATAAGTGATGAACTTTGACTTTCTTGTCAAACATGCAAGTGACTCCTCTCCATTGACAGACCCAATCTGTTTCTAACAATTAACTTCTATCAAGACCTTGAGATACAGGATTTTCCCTTTTAACCCGTAAGATTGCTTCCATATCATATTATAGTGACTCTAGTAGAAGACTGTATTGAAGTGTAATATGTCCATAATGCGAATGGTAACTTTTCTGGCCAATCCCGGTGTGATATGTGATTGACACATTTTCACGATGATTGTCTTGAGATTTTTACTGGCTGCTTCAACTATTCCATCGATTTTAAAATTCCAGCACTGATACATTTTATAATCCCTCCTCTGACTATGTTAGTCAATTCTGGTTTGTATTTGTGGTGTTCTCATAAGATGGGTATATATTTCATGTTGAACAACACTCCAAATTTAACTGACATCCTCATAGGACCATGTAAGCAAGTCTTTTGAATTTTCTGAATAAATTCATCATCTCTTTGTGATCCTCTGGGGATAAGTTAGTTCCAATATGAATTTCTTGGGAATTATTTTTGTTCCGAGGTCAATGACCTTTAGTTCCTCGAGCAAGACATTTATCTTCTCATTCAAGAGGGGGTTCCTTATTAGAGGAATTTCTCTTTGAAGCCAGTTATTAGTTAACTCGTTAATGCGCTCAAGGTATTCAAAAATTTCTTTATTCAATTAAATTTAGATGGGACGACTGACACCATTGCAGACTCAACAAACTAACTTGACTAGAACAAAATAAGAAATAAAAAGACAGATTTGATTACTAACTTGATAGAAAGAACCGAACTCAACACTCATAAACAACTAAAGACAATTACCCACAACGGGCTTGATTACAGACTGAGAATTCGAAAAACTATTTCCAAGCGGTTAGACTGAGTTTTCTTCTTCAGATTCTTTGCATTCTTCAGACTTACTTCTTCTCTCTTGGCCAAGACTGCATTTGGTGGTGAAAACCTCATTAGGGACCGTCACTTTGGTAAAAGGAGGGCTAGGAGGTTTATGATTAACTGATCGGATGAGAAGGATTGGGTCAAACAAGAGTTGAGTATTGGATACCATGTTCAAAGTCTGAGGAGGTTGGTAACTGTGTAGAGGGTTGGTAGTAACATTCGGTTGCTCAGGGGCAGGGACAGTAATTTTTTGGAGTCCATGAGGTCTTGAACTGTATGACGAAGAGCGACACAACGATTAGTAAGATGATCGGAATTTTGGTGAAACTCACAAAATAGGTTGGGATTGTGAGAAGTGGGGAGTGGATTTGGTAAAGGTAGAGGTTAGAGAGGTGCAATGAGCCCTTTACTTAATAGGTTTTGAAGGACAATGCTCAAAGGCATCCCAAGATTGGTGAATTTCCTACGCGGTCGAGGTTGATTAGGGTTAACTTGGTTACTAGGCAAGATAGTAGATTGGACGGGTGTAGTAGACGTATTGGCTACATAAACGTGATCAGTACTAGACTTAGAATTGGTAAAAGGCTTTTTGAACTTGTTGTCAGAAGGATTGGAAAGGATTCCGGAAGCGAAAGCATCTTCCAATTGGCTACCAGCTTGCAATAGAGACTCGAATGTAGGAAGGTATTGGGAAACTAGATGTCGGGCATACCCTTGCGAGAGGTTTTTTAAGATAATAGCCACTTGTTCTTTCTCTGAAGGTCTATCCCACATTTGTGCAGCTTGGCCCTCCAGCGACCAATGAAATCAGTGAATGTCTCCCCATTTTTCTGTTTAGTTGCTTCCAAATCCCTTCTTGAGGTCTCAATCTCAGTACTGTATTTATACTGATGCCAGAAGGCCTTTGACATGTTTTCCCATGTACCCACAGTAACTGGATCTTGAGACATTAACCAACGTAGTGCTGATCCCGATAGAGTTCTTTGGAACAACAATGTCATTTGTTCGTCGCTGAGCCCCATAGTGCGCATGTTGGTAACATACACCTTAAGATGTGTTTTTGCACACCCTGTCCCACTGAACTTGTCCATTTCAGGCATCACAAACTTCTCTGGCAAATGGATTCTAGGGATGCGATTTAAAGCTTCAATGCCTGCTGTAATTTCATCAATACCCTTTATACTTTTATTCGCTGACTCCAATTGAGACATTCTATTAGATAATGTCGGATTCTCATCAACATACTCTTCATCTCCGTCGAGCTCGAAGACTTCACGTGGACGTTTCTCTTCAACCTTTTTTCCCTTTAGGTCATCTAGGGGAATTCCCCTTGATTCCGAGGTCTGTTCTAACATTTCCACTTTGCCTTTTATATTGCTGATATAATTGGCAAAGGCTGCCAAGATCTTACGGATCTCTGTGAACTCAGATTCTGAAGCCATCTCTGCTTGTTGACTTGGTACTGTGGTTCTTTCTAACCGACTGGACTTACGACTCCAACTAGGAGGTGGACGCATGAGTTTGGACGCAATGATAATCCTATATGACCCCATCAAAAGTAGATTTAGTCAATTTCGGTATTAACCCCTTGATAACATTTTTAAGAATCCTGAGATTTTATTGAATATATCATTTGTAAATCATTTTTCCTTCATTCTCTTTTCTTCTAGAAAACATTTTTTTTTTGAAAAATCTTGTTCTTATGGAAAACACTTTTTCTGAAAAATATATATATATTTTTTAGAGAACATTTCTTCTAGAAAATACTTTCCTTTTGTAAACCATTTCTCTTCTTTAAAAATGGGTTGAAACCCGAATTTAGAAAAGAATTTGATTTCCATTTTGATCTAAATGGCCCGACCCATCTTGATTATTGGATCGAGATGGACTAGGTCATTATAAATTATTGTAAAAAATGGATTCTTTATTGGGTCGGTGCACCCATTTTAATTCTCAAAAAGAAAATTTTTTATCCTTGAGGACATCCATACATTCTTGATCTCATCATTCACATCATTCACATATATTCATCAATCCAAAGGTTCCATTCAATAAACAACCTGGGAACACCCACGATAAGTTCGAGTCGTGACCTACAGAGAAGGTTTCTAGACTCTAAGCTTACTACGTGCAATGCATTTTTATCTGGCCACCCTTGCCCAAGCACACCTATATATCTTTCGATACGTGGTGACTTGGTTTGATATACCGTATAGGTGATAATCTAAAACCTCAATTCACTTCTCTGAAGTCAAAAACAGCCAGTTTGATCTCCAGTTGAGAGGTGGCGCACAATGCTGAGCAAGGGCCCACTTAAATACCTCTCGTCTAGAATAGACGTAGTCTATCCCCCTCGTACAGTAGGGTACAGCGGGGCAAGATCTTGCTTAGGCACCGATTTTGACCAAGAAGTGCAATTGATATACTTAGACCATCTTTTATACCTACGGGTACGAGTCAAGAGTTGTAGCTTTCATAAATGGTTTGGCATCCCACGAGGGGACCGACCACGTACTAGTACTACGTTGGCAATCGGGACATGTGACTGTGTGGCTTACAATAGGTCAAAGGCTCAGGTCGCTCCAGCCTAGGTGCATCAACATACTTCTCAGAATCACCTGATCAAATGGTATTGACGCCCCCAGTTTGATATACCCTAAGGTACGTGACTGGAGTTGTGGGTTTCATGAATGACGTCGCATCTCCGAAGAGACCGGGCCACGCACTAGTGCCACGTTGGCTAAATGGGACGTGTAAGTGAGTAAAACAGTAAACGTGCATGTGGTGTGTGCAAAACAGGGTGGGGTGTGCCCGGGACCTTTTTCAAACAAATGGGCCCATGGATCCAATCAAACCAATCATACATTTAATCAAAATCAAAATCATTCAAATCATATGAATATTCAATTAAGATCACATTATTCCCATCACATAAGCACATTAACATTACGATCAACATCAATCATGTATTTCAAGCAAGATCATGGTAAATTAATCAATAAATATGGCATATGATAATGATCAAACAAACATTGCAATAGGCATAATTTTTATAATTTTTAAGGTCCAATCAATGATCACTTTTGGGTGATCCAAAATAAATCGAGATTCCAATAGGTGTTACATTGATGATAGAATGACAATGGTTGAGATGAGCTCACTCTCAAGAATATTAATTGTGCCAACATTAGATAAATTCAGATTTTCTGTGAATTAGGAAAATACAATCTGAACTTGCATCGATGATATCTAAGGCTCCCGATAACGAAATCGAGTGAACTCAAGTTCTAAATTAATCTACTCGATGAGATCTACATATTATTAAAGGCTCTCAGACTTAATTCTCACTAGAATATTCTCTAAAAACGTTTTAATATTTCTGTCCAACCTTCATCATTCCATCATTTTCATAGGTCAATTTGAATTTTTCATTATTTAGGGGTCATCAAAAAGTGATCCTTAATTGGAAAAAAAAATACAATACCCAAAATCATCTACAATCAAGACAAAAAATAAATAAACAGAAAAAATAAATAAAATAAATCCAACTAAATAATTAAAAAAATCTAGGTCATCTTGGCAATGCTCCCATACTTGGGGTTTTTCAAGTTTGATTCTCAATAGTCCCCAGTGGAGTCGCCACTGAAAACGCCCTCGATCCGCGGGGTGCGCGGATCCACTTTTGACCCTTGAGGTTTGGGAGTCGCCACCTAGTTATTGTGGTCTAGGAACCAAACTGACTCTAACATGGATAAAAAGAACTAATCTACCACAAAAAATCTGAATTCGGGGATCATGTTACGGGGTTGGAAGGTGTTAGGCACCAACCCTGCCCGGCCAAAGCCGGTCTCTACTAACTTCCCAAATATATCACATTGCTAAAAACCTAGATAAAAATAAAAAAATTACATACCTTTCCGATCGCAAGGATTTTGTTCCCTCAGATCTGACAAAAAGAGCTCCTTGTACTATACTCCCCTTGCTTCGTTCTGTCTCCGGATTTGACTTCGGATCTCCTAGATCAAGGTATCTCCTTGTTTTTGGATCTGAACTCTTCAAGTTTATTGCAGATTTGTGGGTGTTTTTGGAGGGATTTTAGGTGTTTTCTAGACTAAAATTGAAAGAGGGATGTTAGGTAAGGAGTTGGGGCTCCAAAACCAGGGTTTATGGGGGGCTAGGGGAGCTTCTAGACCTACTTCTCTTAGGGTTTATGATTTGATACGAAAATAGGGTGTGAGCACCTCTATTTATAGAATTTTTTTTAAGGTTGATTTGGATAGAGTTAGTGTTTAATTAGAGATCTTTTAATTAGAGTTGTGTTTTAGTTAAAATTGTTTTAGGTAGAATTGTGTTTTAATTAGAATTGTTTTAGGTAGAATTGTTTTTAAGTTAGAACTCTATTAGATAGAGTTATTATTTAATTAGAATTCTATTATGACTTTTGGTCTTATTTGATTGACTTTTAATGTTTTGACTTTAGTCTTAATTGATTGACTTTTAATATTTTGACTTCAGTCTTGCTTAATTGACTTTAATTTTGACTTTAGTCTCACTTGATTGACTTTAATACTTTGACTACTGTCTTGTTTGATTGACTTTAAATTTTGGAGAACCCCCTTCCATTATTTCTTTAATTCTTTGGACCCCCAAATGGAGGGGTCCTTAAAGAAATATCCCACGAACCCTCAACAATTTTACCTGAGAATCCGATTAATCGATTTTTTAGGTTCAAAATTTTAAATTAATTTCATTAATGTTTCACTTTAATTATTTAATGTTTTATTTATTAATTTCGAATTTTTTAATTATGAAAATTGTGAAATTACCATTTTGCCCCCGGAGAGGACTTTTCACGTTTTAAGTCGGTTTTTAATGTTCTAGGATGTTTTAGAATCGATTTTTCGTAAGGAATTCAATGAGAATGTTGGTTTGTGTCATTTATGAAATTTTTGTGTGAAATGATTGTGAACTTTATGAGGGGCATTTTCGTAATTTTATCAAATTCTGTTAAAATTGGTGAAATGATTTATTTGGTTCCGATTTGTTATTTTATGTGTTCGAGAGAGTTTTCCTAAGCGTAACGTAGGCTCTAAAGTTGTTTTGAGGTTAGGGGTATTTTGGTAATTTGATAATTTTTTAGTGATTTTTAATCGTGAAGTTTCTTTTTGGTCTGCAAGATGATGATTTCTAAGTATCTAGAGTCGTATTTTCCTAGCGTAGCGTGGTTTTTAAGGTTTTGTCAGTTTGAGATACCTCATCCGGATTTCTGAAACACATCTGGTAACAAAATAAAGCAATGGAATACACATCCATCATTGGGAATCATTGCAA
Organism: Akebia trifoliata; assembly: GCF_017979445.1. Taxonomy (NCBI): domain Eukaryota; kingdom Viridiplantae; phylum Streptophyta; class Magnoliopsida; order Ranunculales; family Lardizabalaceae; genus Akebia; species Akebia trifoliata. The sequence goes on along the minus strand of NC_141390.1, from coordinate 2,688,239 downwards.
TCGGATTGACGAGTTGATTAATCAGGCGAGTGCAAAAATGGGGTGTCTACAGGTTCATCATTTGGTGAGTATTGGGGTTATAGCCCATAGTAGTGTTGATTGTCCAAAGTAATAAATTTTGTTCTGAGCGTTAATACTTTTGTTAGAGAGAAATATTTGTATAATCCTGTATTCTGGTTATTCTTCCGTACTCTGATCTGTCGTATGTTATTAGATGTATATAGGCTTCTACTAGTATTATATTTTGCATGTATATATGTAATAATGTATGTCGTTTATCAGGTGCAGGTTGAACGCCTTGGAATGCTAACATAAATAGAGGAGACTATGCCAAAATTTCGAGGTGCCACCTAGTACCTTGAGATCTGACATGGGGATTTGTGTTAGCGTTTGGCGGGGTGCCACAACTATACTTATTCAACCCACCACCCTAAGCCCATTGGACTATCATACCTACTCAACCCACTACCCAATTATCATCTCAAGCCCAACCATTCTATCTGAAAGCGCCCTCGATCCGCAGGGTGCGCGGATCCACTTTTGATTTTTGAGGTTTGGGAGTTGCCACCTAGTTATTACGGTCTACGAACCGAACACTGACTCTAAAAGGTAAATAATACTAATCTACAAATTAAAAATACGGGTCCAAAGATCACATTATGGGGTTGAAAGGTGTTAAGCACCAACCCCGCCCGGCAAACACCGGTCTCTACTAATTTCCAAATAAACTACATTGCTAAAAATACCTAAATAATAATAAAAAGATAAAAATAGTCACCTTTTTTCGAATGCAACGGTTTTGTTTCCTCAGATCCGATAGAACAGCTCATTTTACAGTACTCCTCACTTCATTCTGTTACTGGATTCGCTTCAGACCTCCAAGGCGAAGTATCTCCTTCTTAGATCTGAATTTTTCTGATTTGTTTATGGATTTCTGAGTGTTTTTTAAGGACTTCTAGGTGTTTTTTGAGTTAAAGTTGAGGTATGGGTGTTAGGTAAGGAGTTAGGGCTTCAAAATTAGAGTTTATGGGAGGCTTGGGAAGTTTTTTGACCTACTTTTCTTAGGGTTTATTTTGTTATACAAAAATAGGTTGTAGAGACCCTTATTTATAGATTTTCTTAAGTACTATTTAGATAGAGTTAGTATTTAACTAGAATTGTTTTAAATAGAGTTAGGTGTTGTTTGTTAAACTAAAAAAAATAAATGCTGAATAGCATTAAGCGCTGAAACTTATAAGCGCTGAATTTAAGTGCTGAAAAATTTATTTGTTTAGATGTTGAATCATGTTTGTTACACATTGCTGAAACTGGTAAATTGTCTTTGTTACCCTTACAATCATATTATACATTGTTTGCATGTTTCAAATGCTTATTTATTATCAAATACAATAAAATATATTATTTCTTATAAAATAAAAATACAATTTATTTTTAAATAATAAATAATACTCAAATCTTCAATTTATAAATAATAATTTCTATTTATAAAAGTCGACAAATTTCAAATTAAAAATAATAATGTCATACAAGTCACCAAAATTTGAAATCAATTTTAAAATAACTTAATTTTGGATGAATAATTTTCCATGGAAATGAAGGATATGTAATTATAAAAGCACCCTATGAATTAATAAGGGCAACCCACACTATAGCCATTTTTTATTTTGTTTTATATGAGTTAAAGTTTTTGGAATGAGCAAATTTTTAGTGAGGATGGTCTATATGGTCTAGAGATCATCCTCACCAAAAATCAGTCTATTTTGAAACTTCTAACTCATCAAAATTAATTTTCAAAAAAAAAGGGGACAAATTACGTTTCTTGAACTTGTTTTGGTAGGGTTAGAAGTTTCAAGATGTGCTAATTTTTTGTGAGGATGATCTCCTCATTGTAGAGATCATCCTCACCAAAAATCAACTCAATCCAAAACTTTTAACCCATATAAGACAAAATAATTTAGCTATAGTGTGGGTTTATTAATTTGTGGGGTGTTTATATACTTATCCATGAGATATAAGAGGTAATATCCTTTTAAGAATAAGAGCATACTTATCCATGCTAAAAAAAATCAAAGGGCATACTTGTCCGTGTTGAAAAAAGTAAAGTGTTTACCGCTTCAGCACTTTTTTACGGCATCAAAATAGTGCTGAATTTTTTTCACTTATTTTCAGCAATAAGCGGTGAAAATATAGAGTAAACAAACGCGTTATTTTGACAAAAGTGCTGAATTTAATTTTTTTCAATAATAAGCGCTGAAAAATAGCACAAACAAACACCGCCTTAGTGTTTGATTAGAATTATTTTAGAATAGAGTTATAGTTTTATTAGTATTATTTTAAATAGAGTTAGAATTAATTAGAATTGTTTTAAATAGATTTAGAGTTTAATTAGAATTCTATTAGGGTTAGGGTTTGACTTTTAATCTCACCTCATTGACTTGACTTTAGGATTTTGACTTGAGTCTTACTTGATTGACTTGACTTTAGGATTTTGCCTTGAGTCTTATTTGATTGACTTGACTTTAATTTTAATTAGGATTTCACTTTACATTAATTAATATTTTAATTATTAAAATTGTGAAATTATCATTTTACCCTCGGAGATGACTTTTTGCATTTTAAGTCGTTTTTCAATGTTCCGGGATGTTTTGGAATCAATTTTTCGTAAGAAATTCAATGAGAATATTGGTTTGTGTCATTTATGAAATTTTTTGTACGAAATGATCGTGAACTTTATGAGGGGTATTTTTGTAATTTTGTCAAATTTTGTGAAATTGGTGAAATAGTTTATTTGGTTTCGATTTTTTGTTTTATGTGTTTAAAAGGGTTTCCCTAAGCGTAAGGGGGCTCTAAGGATGTTTTGATGTTAGGGGTATTTTGATAATTTGATCGTTTTTTAGTGATTTTTATCGTAAAGCTTCTTTTTTCTATGAAATGATGATTTATATGTTTTTGAAATTATATTTTCCTAGCGTAGCGTAGTTTCTATAGTTTTGTTAGTTTGAGATACATCATCTGAATTTCTGAAACATATCTGATAACAAATAAAGCATTGGAATGATCATCCATCATTGGGAACCGTTGCGATCAAGTTGACGAGTTGATTAATCAAGTGAGTGCAAAAATGAGGTGTCTACATTATCCAAGTCCAACTCTCAACCCAAGTCCTAAGATCACAACCAATCACCCAAGATCATCAAAGTGGGATACATGTCACCACCTCAACTCACCTTCCTTATTCAATTATCTTACCCCCATCATCTTTCTCTAAAAAATCATCAACCTATATCTCAACCCACACCATTCTATAACCTATTTTCATTATTCTCTACAAATCCATCTTCACAAGTCATACTCACACCCCTTCTTTCCAATCCATTCATCTAAACATTTCATCTTCATACCTTTTGGACACATGTCACCACATTATTCACGCTCCCAAAACCTTATCACCCAATCCCTTACACAACACATTCTTTTAACCAAAACCTACTCCATTTAACTTACCTAACACTCAATCAACAAACCACTCTCTTTCACCTCACCTAACACTCAACCCAAATGGGTTGAAGGATCAAGTCCATTTAGGTCACAAATGACCCACTTACACCTCCTTCTACAAATGCCCTTCCACCACATTCAATTTACATACACCCCCTCTCACAAACTTCAAATCATTATATTCATTTTCATTATTTCACCCAATTCTACCCCTAAAAATAACTTTCAAAATCCTATAAAACCTCCTCATTCTAACACAATCTCCCTCATGAAAAAAAATTACCCCCAAATGCAAACTCTCATGCAAATACCCATAAAAACACACATGCTTGAACTCCTAAGACTTGACTAAAAAAGAGTCACTCTCAATTCTCTCTACTCTCAACCCTCTACTCACCCTCAAGTAAACCAAAACAAGTCAAAGGAGACTTATCTTTTGAATATCAAAGAAGGTCAAATCAAGAATATGGTGGGTTTTTTGATAAAAAAAAAATAGATAATCCCCTTTTTCTCCCCTTCTTCTACTTTTTCCCTCTCCCTACACTTATGCACACACCATAAAAGATTTGAGACTAGGCCCTTGACCAAAAAGCCTACACTTTTAAAATTTGTCCTAATGTTGAAATAATAGAAAAGCCCATTTTTCAATAAGGAGGCCCTCAACTATTTAAACCGAAATCAAAGTCCCTTGTACTCAAGGGCACAAATCGAATTTTTTCGACTTTTCTTTTATTTTTAAATGAATCGAATCCAAGGTTACCACCAATGGTGGAGGGAATATGGTGTTTAACACTTTCCATACTCCCTAATATGAACCCTTTTACCTAGATCTAGGGTAGACCAATGGCCCTATTCGTACGAGAGTTACTAACAAAAAATAATTTTCAAAAACTACTTTCTGGGTGACCATTCACACCATTTTTACAAAAATGAATAGTGCCGACTCCAAACCCAATGTGGGAGAGATATTCGAAAACGAAAATCTCATGTCCACCCATGCATTCTGTTTCTAAAATAATTGTTTTGTGCGTGAGTCTTCATTATATTTTTGGTACCCAACAACCATCCACCACGTGACCCAAAAAAAAGATGGTTTTTTTCATAGTATAAGCTATTTAATAAATTTAACAAAAATTCAAAGCCTACCCATTTATTGCTGAAAAAAATGCAATACATGGTACTTTGGTAGGATATGGGTGCAACTATGTTAACTTTGGAGATAAAAAAGAAAAGATAGGAACAAAAAAAAATGTGTATGGATGGAAACAGACAATGAAGTCACAATGGTCTAAAATTTTGTCCCATTTCGTAATGTTTTGTATGAAACATTTCGAGATTTTACTTGAACGAGATGAAACAACAAACCCATCGAAACATTTTGCGATTTTAAGGTTTTGATGATTTTTTCCTGATATTTTCTAATATATAGATCTACAAGGTAGATCTAGGGAGGAAATAGAGGTAGAGAGAGAAGGAGAGGGAACAAAAGAGAGTGAAATAGAAGAACCTAATTGACGTCATTGTCGTCACATGCGTGTCGTCGTTGGAAATTCCCTTCTCTTACTCCTCCTTTTTCCTTTGATTTTTCTAATATATTTTTTCTGGAAGACTACTTTATTTCGATAAAGTCCTTATATTTTGGTAAATATTTGAGATACCCCTTGACCACAACCTCATTTGAAAGATTTTTTTTTTTTAAACATTAATTTTATGTATCGAATGTTTTTTAATGTTTCGGGGTAGTTTCGATTTTTGAAAAAAATCAAAATAATAGATTAAAATGAAAATTTAAACCATGGAAGCAACTCTTTCAGTGAGAATATGGAGATCATAACTCAAATGAGGTCGCCCAGGCAAATCCTGATAAAACATGTTCACAAAACATAAATTCAAAGTTCCAATAGCAAGGGGCAACATCTTTGTAAGTGTGATAATCATTAACAATGTAAAAGACAATTTGAAGATTCTCTCAACACATTGATGTGAGAGAGAACTATTTAATGTATATATAAATAACAAATGTTTTACATTAGATAGAACTCCTATCTTTAAGGACTCTACAATCACGTGGACTCTTTAACAAAATGTGTTAATAGGATTCTAAATATCCTTATCGGTAAAGACTCTTAAAGCATGTAGACTCTTTAGGGAATCTTCAAATATTTGGACTCTTCATATGTGTGTCATCCATACTCCCCCGCAAGCATAACGATCTGTGATGGACAATGAACTTGTCACAAAGTAGAGAAAATCGTTGAACACTAAGAGCCTTGGTCATAAAATTGGCAATTTGATCCATAAAGGAAATGAATCGAACATCAAAAGATTGATGTGTGCATTTTTCTATGACGAAATGAAAATCAATTTCAACGTGTTTTGTATGAGCGTGAAACATCGAATTAGCAGTAAGATAAGTGGCTCATAAGTTACCACACCATAAGGTAGGTGGATCATCAAGAGGAACACGAAGATCACGAAGAAGAGATTGAATCCAAGTGATTTCAGTTGTGGCAAGTGCAAGACTTCGAAACTCAGATTCAATACTTGACCTTGTGACCGTGGGTTACTTACAAGAACTCCATGAGATGATATTTGAGTTGAGAAAAATGCAATATCCTCCTCAAGAACGATGATCATCCGGGAATCTTTCCCAATTAGCATCAGAGAATGCTTGAAGTTGATGCTTAGTAAAATGTCTAATCAGGATTCCATAATCAAAAATGCGCTTGAGATAGCAAAGTATCCATTTTACAATAGTCCAATGGATGTCAGTATGTGCTTGTATAAATTGGCAAACCTTGTTGACTGAGAATGACACATCTAGACGTGTCAGGGTGAGATATTAAAGTGCACCAATAGTACTCCTATAAGATGTAACATCAGAAAGTGGATCACCAATAAATCATGTGTAATACATGGCTTGGCTCCATCCATATTGGTTCGTGAAATAAATCGATAATATACTTCCGTTGAGATAGAAAAATGCCATCAATTCCACGATTAGCTTCTAAACCAAGAAAATAATGAAGTTGACCCAAGTCTTTGATAGAAAAAACATCTTGTAGATGACGAATCAATTGTTGAATAAGCAAAGAAGATTAGCCTGTAATGATGATATCATCAACATAAATAAGAATGTAAAGGATATCATGAGATCAACATTTGATAAATAATGACAAATCAACTTGTAATCCAAGAAAGCCCTTGGCAAGGAGGAAGGTACTTAAGCGTTGAAACCAAGCACGCAAAGCTTATTTGAGGCCATATAAAGACTTGTAAAGCAAACAAACATGATGGGGCTATTGAGGATCAACAAAGCTGGGTGGTTGCTTCATACAAACTTATTCAGATAATGAGCCATGCAAGAAGGCATTCTGGACATCCAACTGATGAAGTGGCAACCCTCTGAAACAACAATTGATAAAATTGTCGGATGGTGCATGGTTTAACAACAGGGCTAAACGTTTCACCATAATCCAAACCTTCTTATTGATGAAAGCCTTTTTTGACAATGTGTGCTTTATAGCAATCAATGGAACCATCGGCCTTTTATTTAAGATGAAAAACTCATTTACAACCTACTATATTCATTGTAGGTTGAGAGGGAACAAGTGTCCACATTTTATTGCGTAGTAATGCATTAATCTCATCGACCATTGCTTGATGCCAAATTTTGTCCTTATTTGCTATGGTGAAGCAAGTTGGTTCATCAATGTCTAATGGTAAATGATGTTTGGATGTAGTAAATGCTTTGGGTTTGAAAATACCCAATTAAGATCGAGTAACCATAGGGTAAGTAGGGGTGTTGATTCGTACAGGTCACACATGTGGTTTGGGTGAGGAAACTGCTAAAGGAGAAGAGTGTATGGGACCAAGGGGGTGGAAGGATGGGGAACATCAAAAGAAGAAGGTTGAAAAGGGCTTGTAGATAGGTTGGGAGGTGGTAGTGGAGAAATAGGAGAATTGGGGGAATAAACAATAGGTGTAGGTGTATGTGTAGGTATGGGTGTAGGTAAATCTAAAGGTAAAGGTAAAAAATAAAATGGGTGGTTAGTTAGAAGGTTGAAGAATGGATGAAGAAGAGTTATTATGAAAAGGAAAAATACCTTCGTTGAATATGACATGGTGAGAAACATATATCCAACCCAATAGTAGATGAAGACAGCGATATTATGCGATAAACAATACCCAATGAATATACAAGGAAGAAATCGATATACCAATTTGTGAGCATTGTAAGAACGTAAATGAGTAAAACATTGAGAATCAAATACTTTGATAAAGTTATAATCGAGTTTGATGTTAAACAACACTTCAATTGGAGAATTATTTTGTAAAACAAGTGAAGGTAAACGATTAAGGAGATAAACCGCAGTAGTAAACGCATCATCCCAATAGGAAGTTGGGACGGATGAAGTAGCCATTAAAGTTAACCTGGTTTCAACAATTTGATGATGGCGTCGCTCGACTAGGCCATTTTGTTCTTGAGTGTGAGGACAATAAAAATGGTGTTTTATGCCATTGCGGGATAGGTAAGGAGTAAATTTTTGAAATTCACTTCCACTATCTGTTTGTAATCGCTTAATCTTATGACCTCCCAAATTCTCAATTTTAGTCTTAAAGGGAATAAAGGTTTCCATCGCATTAGATTTCTTAACAAGCAAGAAATCCAAATATAACGACTAAATACATCAAGAAAATTGATATAATAGTGAAAACCTTTATTGAAAAGAATGGGTGTTGGTCCCCACAAATCAGAAACAATAAGATCTAAAAGAGAATTGTAAACAATAGAACTAGAAGACAATGACAATCTATGACTTTTGCCCAAAGGACAAGATGTACAAATGACCACTTTTTATCTGAGACATGAAGATTATTATTAGAAACTACGAGATGCATTGTTCATATCATCGGGTGACCAAGTCGTTGATGCCATATATCTAAAGACGTTTGTTCACCAACAAAAGCAGAAGGACAAGAATGTGGCGATGAGAGACCAGGGGTAAGCTCCAAACAATAAATACCACCTTTATTTGGGCTACGAAATAGTTCTTTCCTCGATTGTCCATCCTTCACAACAAAGAAAGATACGTGAAACTCAAAATAAGTGTTATTATCATTAGCAAATTGAGAAACAAACAAAAGGTTTTGAGTTATGTCGGGTACATGAAAAATATTTTTGAGAGGAAAAGATTTTGTAGGAGTATAAAGAATTGAAGATCCAATATGAAGAATGTGCAAACCTGTACCATTATCGATTTTAACAGAGTCTGTGCCTTGATATTCAAAACAAATACTCAAGTTGTTTAGATCAACAGTCAAGTGAATTGTTTCATTAGAATCCAGATAATCATAAAATGAGTTTGTGGTGGAAATCATGGCTGAAGGTGAGGATTTATCATAAGATTTTGTTTATAACGATACTAACAATTAATCGCTAAATGATTTGCTCGTCCACAAATCTGACATGAGCCATTTTGATTATTAAGTATATTAGTGGGGGCAGTCTCGATCGACCACGTCCACGTCCACACCCACGTCCTCGATTAGTTGCCTAATTAGTATAAGGGTGTTTTTGGCCTATGTAATGAGTGGCCACATTTACCTATGGCATGGTAGATTCAATTATAGAAGATTGTTGTTCTACGCGGGTTCTTGATTGAGTAGCATCGCATAAGGATCTTTTAAAGAGACGTCATCTGGTTTAGTGGTGATGGATATTACGAAAGAATCGTAATCAGATCCTAACCCTCCAAGCATATAGAGGACAACTTCAACATCATGTATAGGTTGTGCAGTAGCAGCGAAGTTATCAACCAATTTTTTTACCTATTGAAGGTAATCAGTCATAGAGAGTCCTCTTTTTTTTTTTATTGTTTGCAACTAAAGTTTAAGTTGCATAATATGTGCTCGAGATCAAGAAGAAAACATTCGAGCAAGAGCATCTCAAACAGAATAGGATGTAGGAAGACCAACTATATGAGCTAGGATTGATTCAGTCAAAGAGGAAAGTATCCATTTAAGTAAGATATTATCCTGTTTACGCCAAGCGAGAAATGCAAGATTGATGATAGTCTTGGAATCAGATGTAGAATTGGATGATAAGTATTTAAGAGGACATGGGTTTGATCCATTAATGAACCCTTCCAAATCATATCCACGAAGAAGCGAAACAAATTGAGACCACCAAAGTAGGTAGTTGTGACGGTCAAGACATAAAGAGACAAGGTGATTAATAGATCCAGCAAAGAGAGATAGAGAATCATTTGCTAATCTAGTAATGGAATTGTTGATAGTAGAAATGTTGGTAGATGCCATGATTATAGATTGTGAAGATGAAACTGTGTGGCTTATTAGGCTTTGATACCATAACAATGTAAAAAACTATTTGAAGATTCTCTCAACACATTGATGAGAGAAAGAATTGTTTAATATATATATGTGTTGAGAGAAAGAATTGTTTAATAAATATATATATATGTATATGTATAAATAACAAGTGTTTTACATTAGATAGAACTCTTATCTTTAAGGACTCTAGAATCATGTGGACTCTTTAACAGAATATGTTAATAGGATTTTAAATCTCTTTATTTGTAAAGACTCTTAAAGCATGTGGACTCTTTAGGGAATCTTCAAATATTTTGACTCTTCATACGTGTGTCATCCATAGTCGTCAATATGGATGTCAACAGAAGCCTTTACATGCACATCAAATAATCCATGTGATGCAAACATTATTTATCCATAATTGTTATAACAATTAATGCATTATCTTATGCTGAATTTGGGTCCAATTTTGCCATTGAATTCTATCTAGACCTATATCGTGAGATATAATAGACAAAAACACTAATAAACAAGGTTTAAAACCTTGTCTTGAGGAGATATTTTGATCAAGAGAAATATCAAAATCATCTTAACTTAATCATTCAATGCTTCAGATTGTAAATGTTCCTTTCAGGTTTCGGTTGAAACATTCCAAGATGTGAAATGAAACATTAAGTTATGATCATAAAAACCTAACCAATACACCAAAAGCATGTAGGCAATAATTGATGCTAAAAGTAAAACCTTATCTCTTAGGGTCATAACACACTACCAAACTCCACACCTAACATCCACAATGGCCCACTCTATGGCCATCATGCCCTGAGGTCTAAAATATAAATTCTTTTTGCTTATCCACGTATCCCCACCTTTCAGGTGAGACTGATCACATGGTTACACGTATCACTTGTTTAGACAACCACAAACCTATTCGAAGGTACTAGTTCCAAACAGACACAGTGTTGGTTCAGAATATACACACAGGTTCAAAACATAATTAAAAACGCCTAAAATTTTTAAATAAAATTGGGTCTTGATAATTAAAGCAAAAATGGGTTTATGCGCGCACCCATGTGAGGTGAAAATCCGATATTTTGCACCCCTCCTGCGCGCACACATTAAGATTTTCGAACCGGTGGATCCAAATCCCAATTGGAACCTTGGGTTTTCCTTTTGGGCCCCTGTGTGCGCGCGTGAGCCCGCTCACTACTTCTATCCACTTTAAAACGGTTAGAAGTACAACTATTTAATAATTACAAATCAATTCTTCTCCTAGTCGATGTGGGACTAAAATTATTCAAGACAAAAATAAAACTATCAACTAAACTTAAAGTAATAAAGTAAAAAGCATAAAACATAAAGCATAAAAGCAAACATGAGATTGAATTACCCTATGGTTAATAGATTAATTTACCATATGGTTAAAAACTAATTGAATATTAAAGGATTTTCAAATTCAACCCCCTAAATTCCAATAATCTCTTACATGAATGCAGAAAACACACAAATATATATAACTTGTGAGAGCACTTTTTAAGCAACCATGTTTCAGTATAGGTGTATTTTGGACTTGAACCTTACCTAGTATAAGTCTATCGAATTTACAAGTCGATCAGTGGATTTTAAGCCTTGAATTACAAACCTTTAGTGTAAACTAAAGCAATAGACTATACACACAAGTTACTCAATCAATTATCAAGTTCTATCGATGATATTCATTTTGGCCCTGAACATAATTTGGTATCATGAGTGCTTTAAAGAGCCTAGCCTAAACTCTCATAGAATCGACCCAATTCTATGCTAATTTAGGTGTGCCTATGAGAAGTGCCCTGATGTACTCCATTTTTAAAAATATAGGCAACATTAAGAATTATAATTCAACATTTCTGCTTTACAGACAACACTAAACACTTTATAGGAATGGACTTAGAACATTATGTTCCATGAATGTTTTCTTTTAAATTACATTCAATTAGTTTTCCATTGAACCTATTTTTTGAGATCTCCAATCAATTAGGTTGGGTTTCCATTGAAGTAATTTTTAATCAATAGGTTTTAGGCCCATTCTCCTCGAAGTTGATGCAACCAACTCTCTAGATAATTCTTTAGTTAGAAGATCCGCCAAATTTTCCTTAGACTATACAAAGTCAATGGAAATAATTTCATTAAAGAGTAGTTGTTTTACAGAGTTATGTCTCCATTTAGTATGCCTTGACTTGTCATTATATACATTATTTTTTGCCCTTGCAATGGTAGCTTGGTTATCACAGTGAATAGATATAGCAGATACTGGTTTAGGCTAAATAGAAATGTTAACAAGAAAATTCCTTAGCTACTCAGCTTCTTCATCAGTCTTGTATATGACAATAAACTCAAATTTCATGGTGGATTTCCATGAGATTGTTGCACCTCCAAGTGTAAAAATATAGCTACTAGTTGATTTCGACTCTTCTGAGTCTGATATCCAATTGGTATCACTGTATCTTTCTAATACGATAGGATACATATTATACTGCAGCCTGTAACTCATGGTATACATAAGAGGGTTGCTAGTATATCTACTTAATCTATTTACTGAATACGTAATATCTGGTCTTATACAATTCATAATATACATTAAACAACCACTAACTTGAGAATATTCTAGTTAAGAAACAGATTTACCAATATTTTTCATTAATTTACAATTTGGATCAGAAGGTGCTTTTGCAAGAATACAATCAAACTGATTAAAACGTTTCTAAACATTTTCAATATAATGAGATTGTGATAAATCAAATCCATTGTTATTTCTAAAAAAATTTATTCCAAGAATTACGTTAGCAAGACCTAAGTCTTTCATGTCAAAATTTCTAGACAATAATTTTTTAGTTTGATTTACAATATTTATATTAGATCTAAAAATTATCATGTCATCTACATATAGGCAAATAATCACATAAGAATCAAAGATAGTTTTTATAATAAACACATTTATCAACCTCATTGATTCTAAATCCATTTGATATCATTATATTATCAAATTTTTCATGCCACTGTTTTAGAGCTTGTTTTAAATCATATAAGGATTTAATTAATCTACAAACTTTATTTTCATGTCTTTTTAATTACAAATCCTTTCGGTTGATCCATATATATTTCTTCATCAAGTTCTCCATTTAAAAAGGTAATTTTTACATCTATTTGATGAATTTCTAATTTATAAATGAAACTATAGTAATAAGAATTCTAATAAAGTGATCCTAGTAACAGGAGAATAAGTATCAAAAAAGTCAATGACTTCTTTTTGTTTGTACCATTTAGCCACTAATCTAGTTTATACTTATTTATAGTTCCATTAGATATTAATTTTCTCTTAAAAATCCATTTATAACCAATTATTTTATTACCAGGAGGTATATTAACTAATTCCCAAATGTTATTACTCATAATTGAATTCATTTCACTATTTATAGCTTCTTTCCAAAATGAAGCCTCAAGTGTTGAATTTGCATCTTTAAAAGTTTGAGGATCTCCTTCTAAGAGAAAACTAATAACATTGGGTCAAAATGATGTTGTTCTAGTTCTCTTACTTCTCCTAGGTTTTATATCAAATTCTTATTATCTAGGTTCATTATTAGATAATTTATTGTGAGATTTCTTTAAAGATTTTTCAATTTTATCCTTACAAGGATACACATCCTCAAAAAATTCAGCATCTCTACATTCAATTATAGTATTAGGATTAATATCATTTATATCAAATTTATATATAAGGAATCTATACGCACTACTATTAATAGCATATCCAATAAAGACGCAATCTATAGTTTTATGACCTAATTTTGTTCTTTTAGGTAAAGGTACAGTCACTTTGGCTAAACACCTCCACACTTTCATGTATTTAAAAATAGGTGTTCGACCTTTTCAAAGTTTATAAGGTGATTTTTCAAAATTCTTTAATGAAATTTTATTTAAAATAGAACAAGATGTTAAAAGGGCTTCTGCCTATAAATTTAAAGGTACAACTGAACTAACAAGTAAAGAGTTTACCATGTTTTTTAAAGTTCTATTTTTCCTCTCTACTACACCGTTCTATTGGAGAGAATAAGGAACAGTGGTTTGGTGTATTATTCCATTTTCTAACAAAATATAGTTAGAGGATTAGATTCATATTCTCCTCATCGGTCAGATAGTAAAATTTTAATTTTTAACTTCAGATTTATAAATTTAAACATTTCTAATGCTGCATCTTTACTACTTAAAATATATATCATACAAAATCTAGTGCAATCGTCAATAAAAGTTATGAAATATTTGTTACTGCCTCTAGATTGAATGTATTTGAGATCACACAAATCAGAATGTATTAATTTTTAAAGGTTTTGTAAATATTTCAATATTTTTAAAAGGTTTTTAACAAATTTCACATTTTTTAGATGTATCAATATGCATTTTAGGAATCATACCACTATTCATTAATTTGATAACTGATTTATTATTAACATGACCTAATCTAGCATGCCAAATATTAGAATACTCAGAAACATAAGCAGAAGAAGTAATATTATTAATAAAATAAAAAATTATTAAAAAAAAAATTACATTGAGTTTAAATAACCCATCACACAGATTGCCCTTACCCACAAACATTTCATTCTTTGTAATTATACATTTATCAGACTCAAACACCATTTTGAAACCTCTCTTACTTAAAAGAGAACCTGAAACCAAGTTTCTTCGAATGTCTGGAATGTGAAGCACGTCATTCAGAGTTAAAACCTTACTAGATGTGAAATTCACATTCACTTTTCCTTTTCCGATCACAGTGGATGTGGAAGAATTTCCCATGAATAACTTTTCATCTCCAACATTGTTGTAAGAGGAAAATATGTCTCTCTTAGAGCATATATGTTTGGTGGCTCCCGTATCCAGCCACTAATCATTGGTATTTCCTACTAGATTCACTTCTGAAACAATCGTTGATAGGTTCTGAGTTTCAGTCACATTGGCTTGTTCATATTTCTGATGATGTTGCTGATTTTTTTTTGTGACAGTCATTGGTTCGGTGTCTAGGTTTATTGTAAAAAGAGTGTAGACACCCCAATTTGAACGGGCCCATACTCGAAAGGGCCTAAAAATACAGATTTGTCAATAAAAATTGCCAACGGGCCTCAAGGGCTCAAGTCATTAAAAAGTGACATTTTGATCGAATCAAGGCCCTCAAGACCCCCTAAGGGTCTAGGGGGTCTACCAAAAGGACTCGGCCTACCTTACGCTTTCCCAATATTCACCGCTCCGCTTCCAAAATCAAAAATGCCAAATTTTCGATAAAGTTCACCAATGGGCCTAAAAAATCCGATTTGCCAACACGTAGCATTTTGATGAATTCAATAAATTCAAAAATCTCAAAAAAATTAATAAATTAAAAAATGTGAGACTTGGGATGCCTACCCCTCCTCTACTTCCACCACTCCACCTCCGAATCCGCAAACACCTTAAGCCCTTCAAAACCCACAAGCCCTCAACCCTTTCCCAAATTAAATTCTCACCTTACCTTTAACCTAAAATCGATCTCATATCACCTAAACCCTAAAATGAACCTACCCCCAAAAATCCAACACAAAACAAATCCCATCTAAGCCAAAATAACCCACAACCCTCCTAAAACCCAAGCTCAATACTCTAAAAGCCCACAAACCACTATCCATACCCAATTCATTACCCAACCCATAATCGTAACCCACAAACCACTACCCACATCAACCAATCACTATTTTTATCATCAAAAGGTGACACATGTCATCACCCCATCTCACATCCCTCATCCAACTACCTACCCCATTAATTTTCTTTAAACCTCATCTACCCACACATCAACCCATCACCTTTTCTCTCAAATCAAACACATCTACCCACACCCCTAACCTATACCTCCCCTAATCTACCCTCATCATTCTCTACAAAACCCACATCTACAACCTAAACCTACACCCATCCTCTCAAGTCAAACACTTAACCTCTCCCATCAACCTATCTCAACCCTTTATTTCCACCCACTTTGACACATGGCATAATCTCCCTCACCCTCCCAAAATATCATCAACCACCTCTTTAAATCCCCCATTCTCTTAAACCAAATACCATTTAATCACAACCACCATCTTAAACTCACCTCACCAAACACTCCACCTAAATAGGTTGGGTAGGATCCAAACCAATTGGGTCAAAACTCACCCATTTAACCCCCCTTCCCTAAATACCTTCCAATCTCCTCTAAATTATACCCACTTCTTTTTCAAACTTATAACCATTCTATCATTTTTCTTCATTTTCACCCAACTTTACCCCTAAAATAACTCCTCAACATCTATAAATACCCTCATTCTCTTTCCAAAAAAGCCCCAACTTTTCACTACAAGAATTATCCCCCCAACTCTCACTACTAATCACTATTACCTATTCTCCCTCACCAATTTTCCCTTACTAGCTTTACACCAAGTCTTTAAAAAACAAAAAAAAATAAAAAATCCATCTTCTCTCCTCATCTTTTCTCCAATCTCATATTAATCCTCTACAAAAATAATCACATCTTTTTTACATCACTAAGGACTCAAAAGACTTTAAGAAGGAGATTGAAGATACAAGGTGGGTTCAAAGTGCACTCCCCTCTCTATCTACCCTCTCCTCCTCCCTTTTCTATCACCCCTCTCCCCTTCATTTTATTTTTTATGATGAATGGACCCCAAGGCTAAAGGTCTATAAGGGTCATTTCCATCAATGGAATGACCCTATAACCAAGCCAAAAATGAACCCCTATCTAAGGTACAAATGCACCCACGAGGCACGTTATTTTTCACATCTTTTTAAATAAAAAATGACCGAGTCTCAAGGGTTGATTTATCCTTATCCATCGTGAGTCACTACGAGTCCAAAATAGTAATTTTTCAAAATGTACATCGGGTGACCATTCATACCCACTTACAACATGAATGGTGGCGACTCCAAACCATCGTAGATGTGGTCGTCGTAATGACGAAATCACATGTCTACAAAGAGCAATTTTCCTTGATCACCTAGATATTGGTTTTTAGACTATGCAAGTTTTTCTTTACATATTTTTTCTAGAATCCGGGTTTGAATTTTCTAGTGAATTTGAAAGGTTCTTCTTCCACTACATTCTCATTCTTTCAGTTATTCTCTTCAATTCTAAGTCTTATCACTAGATCCTCGAGTCTCATTTCCTTTCTTTTTTGTTTCAAATTATTTTTGAAGTCTTTTCAAGATGGTGGTAATTTTTCAATTATTGATCTAACTTGGAATCCTTCACTTATACATGCATTCAACATGAATCTCATGAATAAAGATTTGGAACTCTTCGGATTGTGATACAACTAACTTAGAGTCTACCATCTTAAAATCTAAAAAACGTCCAACAACAAATTTCTTTGTGCCAGCATCTTCTAGAGTATATTTCTTTTCAAGAATTTCCAACAATGTCTTGGTAGACTCAATAGAGGAATACACCTTATAAAGAACAGTACTTAATCCATTTAGGATATAATTTCGACACATGAAATTGGAATGTTCCCATTTCCAATATTCAGTTCTTTTGATTTGGTCCTCATTATCATCATCTAAAAAAACTAGTTCTTTAGTGATGATATGAGCCAAATGTAATGTTGTTAAATAAAACAATATTTTTTGCTGTCAGAATTTAAAATTCTTTCCACCGAATTTATCGAGTTTTTCACTGTACACGAAATTAGAGATTGTCTCCATAGAAATCAATAATTAAAAAAAAAATTATTTTATATTGTTATTACTTAAGTATTGATTTCTCATGGGCAGAGAAAGAAAAAGTGAGAACAAATCCTAATTTTAATTGAATGTAATAGAAAAAATATTATCTAAAAAATTGGTTAAGGCGTGCACAAAGCACTGTCCTAAAATGAAATTCTCCCCTGCTATGGTACCACAGTCTGTAGGCGTTCGTTCTGCAGGATTCAACAACCCACGTATCCAAAAGGGTACTCTAAATTGAAACGTAACTTCGAACTTGATGATGTTGTGTGCTCTCACAACAAAGAATAAAAATGTACTGGTAGTCGAAAAATAAAATAGTAGATAAATCAAGTGTATTTAAATTGACTAAACATTAGATATAAATAAAGAGAAAGTGACTCTTTAGAATAGTCACAAACCTATTCGAATGTGCTGGTTCTGAACAGACACAGTGTTGGTTCAGAATATATACACTGGTTCAAAACAAAATTAAAAACGTTTATAATTTTTAAAAATTAGGCCTTGATAATTAAAGTAAAAACGGGCCTATGCATGCACCCACGTGAGGTGAAAATCCGACATTTTGCACCCCCTCTGCGCGTACACATTAAGATTTTTGGACCGGTGGATCCAAATCCCAATTAGAACCTTGAGTTTTCCTCTTTGCCCCCGTGTGCGTGCGTGAGCCCGCCCACTACTTCTATCCACTTTAAAGCTATTAGAAACACAATTATTTAAGAATTGCAAATCAATTCTTCTCCTAGTTGATGTGATACTAAAATTACTCAATGCAAAAAATAAAACTATCAACTAAACTTAAAGTAATAAAGTAAAAATTATAAACCAAATATGAGATTGAATTACCTTATGATTAATAGATTGATTTACCATAAGGTTAAAACTAATTGAATATTAAAAGGTTTTCAAATTCAACCCTCTAAATTCTAACACCGTCCCCTTGGAAAGTCCTACGTGTAATTGAACCCTTGACCCCAAGGAATTCATTGCTTCGTGGGATTTCAAACACTTGATCTACACTTCTTGAGGAGCTTATAAAGGCTGAGTGTTCCACTTGGCCAACCCTTTGGGGTTTGATTCATCCTCATTTCATAAATCAATTATCTTACAAAATTTAAATTATATAAATCTACCTAAACTTCAGCAACATCTCCCCTAAAATATAGACTTCTGAAAAAATTCTCTTGAAAGAACAATACACATGTATCATATGTCCATTTCATCAAAAATACATATCCCATCCTCCACATCATTTCTTATAACTAATACCCCAAATATACATCATGTTCTGCCTCATATACATCTTCTGCATAATTTACAAGCTTACAGAGCAATTCTTACTAACCACACCAACTCATTATATAGTCTACAAAAGTACTATACAACTACAAAAGTAGGAGATGAAGTCCTTGATACCTCAAAATACCAAAAACTCGAATTATGCTGACTAATCACCAACTCTACTATTAGCCACATGAGTGCTACCGTCCAGTTTCAGTAGAATTTGTGAAAAATAATTATAAAGCATGAGTTAGAAATGCCTCAAAAGTGACACAATATCTATAATAGGGTCTTGTATATATATAATTTAAACAATTTACTAAATCAATATAACGAAATAAAATTTTATATTATTCATGTAAAATAACATATGTTAATACATATTATAATCAAGAACACTACTGTGTGAGACCTCAAATTCATTTAAATTTTCATAGAAATTCTCATATTTAAAATATTTATATATTTTGCACATAAACATCCAAAAGACACTCATGTCCATATCAAATCATGTATAAAATTCATCACTGTAATAATCAATGGTAAATCACATCACTGTAATAATCTTTAATTAGGGTGTGAGGAATAATTTAAGAAATTGGGTGTGATAAATACCCCGGGGTGCCAATAGTAGTTCTCAAAATTTAAGAAAATGAGGGTGTAGTTAATAAACATTGGGGTGCCAATAGAAGCTCTCCAATTTTTTAATCCTAGAAAACCAATGTTCTAGAAATTCATTTGTAGATAATAAAAAAAATTCTCAAATTGGTCGGATCCAAGTTCTATTCGGTTGGAATTGATCAATTTATATTCATTAAAAAAAATGAATAATGCTGAAGTGACCTCAGCTTGTAATCTCATATCGCATTTCTTGACGTGAAAGTCTATGGGAACCATAGATGCTTCTCATCAAGCTACGAGTGAAAAAGCATCTATGGTTTCTATCCACTTTTACATCAAGAAGTGCAACATGAGGTTCCAGCTTGAGATCACTCCAACACAACTTTTTTTAAAAAAATTAAAAAATATGTGAAATTTCTTCCAACATGACCTACATTTATTTGCATAAAAAAGATTATTAATTTATCATACATGATGCAAGATCTAAGCCCATGTGCAAAGCAATGCTATGTCACCTTCACATTGTTGTTTACCAAGTCACATTGTAGTTTACCAAGTCACCAATATTGTGAACAAGTCTTCATGAAGTAATGATATTGACACTAACCCAGTTGCTTAATTAAAATATCCAAAGGGAAGGTAATCGGTCAACCCTAAATAGGAGCTTAATCATTACTAATCCAAAAAATCACGGCCATTCATCTAATTTCAATAATTTATAAACTAGAGGCTTGGATTCAGATCAACAATAATAAAGTCTTATCTCAAAGATTTGTGATTCTCCAAAGGTATCATTATTCATCGGAGAGTTATCATATCTTGATCATTATTTAATTAACTGACGTGAGATATTGATTATTTTAGGGTTTTCTTTTTTTTTTGTCTATTTAATGAGATCTTCCCCTATGAGAGAAACATGGAAGAGGTAAATGCCGGAAGGGCTACCAACTAATGAAAAAAAAATAATTATGTAATAAAGAAACGAAATTCATGGAATAACTCTGACGCAATCATTAAATTTGGAGTTGGGAGAAATTGTCGTTCTTGACGTGGTGATGCACAAAACCATAGATCTTTTTCTTTGAGATACACAAGGGAAAAAATCTATGACTCTGTGCACATGCCACATCAAGAGTGTCAATTTAGTAAGTCAATTTATCATTATTCTTTAATTTGTGATGAAACCCTTCAATGAATCCGTGTTGTTTGTGTCTCTTCTTTCATCTTATCGATGTTTTGTTTGCATGTAGGATGTAGTGTATATTAATCAAGGACTAAAAAAATTGTTTCTTCAAAGACTTGACTCGAATGCCCATTGAGTCGACTCATATGAGTCAAATAAAAATATGAAATTTTAATATTTGTTATGAGCAACTACATTCATTTTTTTTTTCTTAAAAAAATTGGAAATACATTAAACATAATCGAATAACTCGGCCAAGATTCCAATCCAACTCAGTGGATTTCTAGCTTGAATTGGTCAGATTTCCAAGTTATTTATGGAGTTGGACTTGGCTAAGGGTTTCGTCGTGGTCAACCACTCCTATAGTCCATCATGCATTCGTGCGTAATAAAAATAACACTAATGCTGGGGTGACGCTGGATTTACTGTGATTCTCACATGTCTGATGTGGAGGTGTACGCATAACCGTAGATACTTTTCATTCATATCACGAGGACACACATCTACAGTTATATGTACACCCCACATTATAATTATGAGAATCACAATAATCCCAATGTCACGCCAGAAGCTATTATTATAATAATAGCTTCTTGCATGATGATGGGATGCAAGGCTGTATCACATGGGTGGTGCAAGTTGTTATGTGGGCCCATTAGTTCAGTCAAGTGATCTTAACCATTGATAAGAAGTAATGGTCAACGACGTCGGATTCAATGGTCAAGATTTAAAATAATGTGCATCATATGAGCAGTAGTAGACATATAATAAGAAAACAAATTTCCAACTGCCCTCCATAACTAACCACTGTGGGTTATGATTATGTTTTTGTTGATTAAGAAATACTCCTCCATGAGATATTCCTTGACTTTTGTTAACTCTTGGAGACTAATAAAAATGTTCAAAATGCCCTTATCTTCAACCTCTAATAAAAAATCCTCTAGCTTTTCTCCCAAAATCTCTCTATCTTCAAGTAATTTAGCCTCTAACCTCATCTTCAAATAATGCAATTCTTGTTCATATATTGTACATACATAGTTTCTCACATTTATTTATTTTGTTAATTGAGCATCCCTGTAATCAACGGATCGGATCCGTATTTGGACTTTTGCCCAATTCATAAAACATGGTCTTGTCCAAGGACTAGTCTCGAGGCACCTGCAACCCCAACATATCGCACACACCAAGTAAGTGAGTATGCACTCTTGCGGGTGACCCATGAGGAATGCTCATTCTGGGTATCGAATTCACGACCTCCGGGCATTAACCTCTTATAAGGGCATTTAAGTCCTTTGCAATTAATCTCTTAAAGAAGAAATGAGATCAAGGGGTAATGCCATTAAAAGTCGAAAACATACATAATAAAAATCTCACATATTCACCAACAACATGGAGTGGTATATATGTCTTAATCAACTTTTTTTTTCTTTTTAGGTTTGAAATGAAATATCTTCTAGCAGCTTACTTTGATATTGATCATCAGCCAACCCATCCTCTTTCCTCTCCTTAGAGTCTAAGAAACCCCACCAATCTCCCAAACCAAAGAAGAAGAAAAAAATAAAAAAAAGAGAGAGAGAGGGAAAGAAAGAAAAAGAAAAAGAAAAAGAAAAAAAAAAAAGAAAGAAGAGAAGAGAAGAGAAGATGGGGAAGATAGAGATGAGATGTTGTTTCATTTTCATAATTTTCTTGATCTTTGGTTTGTTTTCTCATGTGGATTCACAATCAGATTCTTGTAGTTCTAATTTCAGTCTCAGTGGTCTTGTTTCCTTTGAGACTAATGTTCTTCATTGTAATTCTGTTTGGGATTCTCAAGGCTTCATCCTCAGAGTAAGTTCTTTGTAATCATTTGTGTTTAAATGTTTCTGATTGATATAAATTACAATATTATATTTTGTACTAATTTTCTAATTTTAATATCTGCCAATTTTTGGAAAACTAGGCCAATTCTTGTAATTTTAACTTCTATGATTCCTTAAAAAGGAATTTTGATACAAAATCCAGTTTTACTCCAGATTAGACCGGTATGTATTGAAAATAAGTGTTTTCTCAAAAAATTGATTTTTAAGAATGTAAATATTTATGTTTGATATAAGTTTAGATTTTGTGATTATAGTATCTATGTGAAATGTTTTGAGATGAATTAACTTGACCGAGTTCCGAATCAAATTTCACTGCATGTATAGAAATCCAATCCAAAAGATCGGTTCTTAAATTCATATTAGGGGCTCGTTTGAAAGCAAAGAATTAAGGGTGAAAATTGGCAGTTAGAAGTTATTATATCAATGCGTATTCGCAACGCAAACCACTGTTCTGAAGTTATAATTAACTCTCACTATCAACTTTCAAAAGTTGTAACTTCTTTTGTTGTTGTTGTTGTTGTTTTTTGTGGTGGTTGTGATGTGTTGTGGAGGTGATTATAGAATATGACATAATACCTACTTTACAGTATTTGCAGAGCAAATCGAACATATGGAACTTCGTCCTCTCGGCCCCAAATACAAACTCGTACGTTGCAATCGGGTTTTCGACTAATGGAAAGATGGTTGGGTCTAGTGCGATGGTCGGTTGGGTACCACCTAATGGGAGTGGAGTCATTAAGCAATACTATCTTGGAGCAACTAATCCAAATCAGGTCATGCCCGATCAAGGGAGCCTATCGATCGTTAGTAACTCAACCACGATTATATCCCAATCATTACGATTGTTCCTCTCCTTCCAATTGAACATCACCCAACCTCAATCGAGGCTAATTTACTCGGTTGGGCCGAGGAATAGGTTTCCGTTGACGGACAACAGGTTGTCGGAGCACCGAGATCAGATCTCCACACTTTTGGATTACAACTCGGGTGAGTGTAACCCAAGTGTGTAAAAATTCATTTTTCATGAAAAATGAATCTCCCACCGATCTTCCATACCGAATCAAACAAACCCTTGAAACATTCTTAATTTTTCTTTAAATTTAATTATCTTTTATTTTTGCTATTTATAGGTGAAAGTACACAACAAAGGCAACATTCTAGACTGAGGAAGAGCCATGGTATACTAAATATGTTGGGATGGGGTATTCTTATGTTCATTGGAGCCATGTCTGCTCGCTACTTGAGACGATGGGATCCTATATGGTTTTATTCCCATATTTCCATCCAAATATTAGGTTTTACCTTGGGAGTATCGGGCATAATCGCGGGACTTGTCTTAGAAGATCTTCTTAGCGTCGAAGTCGATAGGCACAAGACCATTGGGATCTTTATCATCGTGCTTGGATGCCTCCAGGTTTGTTTCTCATAATCCGATTTTCATCATAGGGATTCTCATTTATCATCCTTGTGTTTGTGATCAAAACTATAAACTTTGTTCTAGTTTGTTTTGAATATAAAGATGTTGAGTTAGGTGTTATAGAGGATAATATGAAAACAAGCATGTATGATCTCGAAATTACTGGCGTAGACACAATTTTAAAATATTTATCAAAATGGGCATATACCCTATTTGGTATTTATTTATCTATTTTTATCAAAATGGGTACCCATTGTATGGTCATTTTATTTAATGGGTCGAGATTCATAGACTTATGGAAATGAACTCATATGGTTACTCACAATCCCAACCGTGTGAAAGTGATATCATAAGGTTGGGATTTATCTTAGAATAATGATTTTCTGACTCCCTCTCTGACATTGACGAGGTATGTGCATAGAGCCATAGATTTTTCCTTTGGATACACAACTACACATATTTATGGGGATGGGCAATTGTGTATCCCGGGGAAAATTCTATGCACATTCCACGTCAAGAGAGTATGGGGGAGTATGTCAAAGGGGGGAGTCGTATTATCACGACTTTTTTATCTTATAGATACGTGATGTATTATTGGGATACGTCTTTTATCTTGATTGTTGGATTTTGCACTTAAACGATCAAGATATTTGCCCATTTTGGTTAAACACCCCAATTTATGTTAATTTTCGGTGAATTTTTGTAGGTGATGGCCTTTCTAGCTCGACCTGATAAGGAATCAAAGGTGCGAAAATACTGGAATTGGTACCACCACAGTGTTGGAAGGGTTTTGATTATTCTTGCAGTAGCAAATGTTTTCTATGGAATTCATTTAGGGAATGAAGGGAGTGGATGGAATGCTGGTTATGGGGTTGTTCTAGCAATTTTGGTGGTTATTACAATAATTTTGGAAATAAGATTGTGGACAAGAAAGTGATTTATTGAGAACCTTCACTCGCCATCATTGTCATTTCAAGTAATTGATTTTTCACTTTCTAATTTTTCTATTTTAGGGCTGTCAATGGATTGGATCAAACCCGAAATCCGCTCTCTTTGGATTTGATTTAATAACCCATCCGATCGATAAGAAACAAATCATTGGAAACTATAATCCGATATCCAAACCATTGAAGTTTAAAGGTAACAAGATTGAAGAAGAAATCGTGGGTGATTTGCATTAATTCCCTAGGTTGTGAGTTTGATACCCAATATGAGCATTAATTCCTCAGGGATCATCTGCGATGGTGCACCCTTACTTACTTGGTGCGTGTGGTGTGCGGGTGTTGCACGTGCCCCGGGACTAGTCCTTGTCCTTGGACAAGACCATGGTCTATGGATTGGGAAAGCCCAGATATGGGCCCAGTCCGTTATCTATAAACCCTGAAAACTAAGGGCCATGAGATGAAATCTATTCACATCTCGTCTTGTCTAGGCCCAATATCGAGTCGTCTCAAATGAGTTTTTCAATACGTTTGAGAAGTCTCATTCAAAAAATCAAAAAATTGAACGTGGGGTATTAAATCTTGATCAAAAAAGTGACTTGTGAGTTGGTCTTGTTTAGTTCCGATATCGAGTTTACTTGGGCGATACGTCTCAGTCTCGAACGACTTTTAAAACCATGCCTAAGACCCATGAACCTAAACTATAAGACTTTAGTCTCATAAACCTTAATCCTAACCTTTAAAAACCTAGTCCTTCCAATTTGGAATCATGAAGAACTTGCTCCCAAAACCCACCCAAACTGTAAATCTTGTATTATTTTTTTACATTAAGATGCTAGTTTGCTAAGCTAGTAAAGTTTAATTGTTCATTTTCTAATCTCGTAAAAAACATGCTTACTTATGCTCGTAATTTGAAAGAAAAAAATGATTCATCATTATGGAATCGGTTCGCTTAATGGAAATCAAATTAGATCTTTTAGAGAACTGATTTATACTTGTACAGAACTGATGTTGCTACCATAAAATACACGTTTTTGAAATTTATTTCAAGATAATATTTTTCAAAATGATTTCAATTATATATATATATATATATATATATAATCTTAAATGTGAATAGTGCTACATTCATTTCTTTTTTCCACCATGATTAAAATGATTCCATATAATTTGGATTCAACAAATAAACTCATTGGAAGTTTTCTAAATGTAAAGAAGAAGAAGAAGAAGAAGAAGATTGTGTGAGAGAGAGTCGGATGTTAAAGAAGGAGAGAGAGAGAGAGAGACAAGAAGAAGAAGAAGAAGAAGAAGAAAAAAGAGGGGGAGGTTTGATAGGTCCTTCTGAAGAAAGAGTTAGGATCTAGAATGGTGTCTCATTTCTATAATAAAAATAAGGTGTCAATGCACATTTTTGTTGGAATTTAAAACACCAAGACTCTTAACTTGGTCGTGCACGCAACCTGATGTGTTTGAACTCCAACAAAAATGTGCCATGTAGACACCTGATGTTGTTATAGGAACGACACACCATTCTAGATCGTGACTCTTTAAAATAAAATAAAAAAAACTATTGCAATTTGTTAGTATGATTATACTCACAAGAAATATTAAAAAAAAAGAACACGTAAGAAAAGGGAAAAATCGCACTCCTTATTCTTGTCATTGTGCAGTTTAGGTGTGTGCAAGTAACGTCACCCTTTTTGGTAAAAATGAACCTTTAAACAAGTAATTATTATCATGTTAACAACCTTTTGAGAAAAACTCAAAATCGAGAAGTGATTTTTCCAAATCCACTTCCAGCTTCCATTAAAATAACGTTTAACATTCTCACCTCTCATTGTTTGTTTTTTTTTTTTTTTTTTTTTTTTTTGGGGGGGGGGGGGGGGGGGGTGGTGGTAACTATAAAACCACCCCCATGAATTAATAATGACAACCCACAATGCAGTCAAATTGTTTTATCTTATATGGGTTAAAAGTTTTTGAATGAATTGATTTTCGGTAAAATAATCTCTATGATAAAGAGGTAATCTTCACAAAAAATCAGGCTATTATGAAATTCCTAACCCCATCAAAATTAGTTTACTAAAAAAAAAAAATTTAGACGATTTACAATTTATGAATTTGTTTTGATGGGGTTTAAAGTTTCGGAACAGGTTGATTTTCGGTGAGGATAATGAGACAACAACTTGGCTATTGTGTGGGGCTGCCCTTATTAATTCGTGGGGTGGTTTTATAATTACCCTTCTTTTATTATTAAAAATTGAAAATTACCGAGTTATCCTTGCTGAGAATCCCTACTTATTCTCTCTTCTTCTTTATCTCCCACAATCTAGCCTGAAGCGTGTCCGTCTTTCGTTCGCCGTTACCGTTTTCATTACCGTTATAGTTTCCGTTACCACTGTCATCTTGTTCTCCAACCGAGAATTTCAAAAAACTTTGAAAATTTTCGAAGCGGTTAAGGAGCTAAGACTGCTCGACCACGTCAATTGGTTCAGATTTTCAAAGAGTTTAGCTTTTGATTCATGACCCCCCTTTTAGGATTTTTTTTTATCTGAATTTCTTCCCTTTAATTCGAGGTGTATATATTTCTTCTTATTCTTAATAGTTTTAGAGGTTATTTATTTTATCCTAATTTGATTACAATTATTTTAGGTTTTTGTAGAATTCTTTAATTGATCGATTAGTGGAAAACACGATTGTTTTGTTTTGTAATTGAAATATCTTGTTTGAATTAGCCTGGTTAGGTCTATTTATTTATTTTGGTCTAATTTTGATTGTATGATTAGTAATTTTATTGTTAAATTAAAGGTGATGTATGTGAGCTCTAGATATGATAGTGTGGAGGCAAAAAATAGGGATTTTCCCAATCTCCCAAATTCCTCCAACAATCATTGATTTCTTAGTCGATTCTCGTTTGATCAATCACACACAATAAGTACAATAATAAGAGAGAAAACACTAGATATATTTGTTTATGGGGTTCGTTGTGAATCTCGCAACTATGCCACAAACACCCTAGAGTCAATTTCACTAGAATCCAGGGAAAACCTTTTACAATCCCAATTACGTTATAGCCCCAAGGCTTCTTCCTTTTTAATGTATCATCCGCTGAAAAGGAATCGTAATCAATCTCTCCTTATCCAAATAAGATAACTCCTCCTCATTAGGTCTTCCCGTTTTAGGATTTTTTTTCCCAATCGGATAAGAGTGAGCCACATTTCATGACAGATATACGTAGTGTAGATTCCAAAATAGATCTTAATACGTTCTTCTAGATCTGTTCTAAACTAGTCCTACCTCAAGATTTGCACTAATTGGCAACACGTGTCTGAACTAGATAAATTGTTATTTTATTCCAGCACAAGAGAGATTTTTCTTAGCTTATGGATTTAATTTGTGTTTATAATATCATGGTTGTAGCGGTCGTGTAACAATTCCTTTCAAAAAAAATTTAATCATAAGCAAGTACATTTGTTTTGTATCTTTGATCATTAACAAGTAGAATTGTTTGTCTTGATTGGGTTATTGGGAATGTTCATTTTTTTTACCCCATCAATGCATGGTTTCAAATCTCATTGGAGACCGAGATGACTTGCCCAAGTCTTCTCAGTATCGTTTTTTAATGATCTGGAACTACTATGTGAATCATCTCACATGTTGTCTCATTAGACAACTAAGATGAATTGGACAATATTTTGAAAATCTCGGCCGAGTCAGTAAAACTCGGCCTTGTCAACTGGGGTTTTGTATTTGTTTTATTAAAATAATTATATTTTTTTACAATTTAAATTTATTATCTAAATAAAAATATTATCTAGTGACTAATCATCGTCTCATTTACCTTATTTTTATATATAAACAGAATTTATTATTATTTATATATGAATATATATTGAAAATTAAATATAAACTGAGTTAAATGATTTATCTCGTCCGAGACAACTCGATCTCGCTCATGAACAAGACATCTAACTGAGATTTGAAACCATGCATTAGTGTGAGGTATTTTGAGTTAGAGAGGGCACATTATTGAAAGGGATGTTTTTGTTTATTCATAGATTTGTAGGCATTTTGGGAAGGGGGGCTTAGCACACATTGCTTGTCGGGTGTGGAGAACTTGGTTGCTTGCTGATAGAATTACCAGTATAGCTTGTGAAGATGGGTTTGTTTTGAAACCATAGGCAATTTGAGTGTTTTTTTAAAAAAGGGGTTTGAGTGTTTTGGTAGATTCAACAAAGCATTTGGTTTTGGGTTTCCAAAATTTTAGTTTTTGATGTGGGTGACCATTGATCTCATTTTGGGAAGGGAGAAAATGTACTTTTGAGGTACTAACTTCTAGTTTTGTTTTTCTGATGAACTCTTAACCATAAAGAGCATGCTTCTCACGACCACATGTGTGAGTTGAGATGTTTCATAACTTTAATGGATTGTGTGGTAGAATGAATTATCAACTCAAAGTAGTGGTGT